>NC_064628.1:663084730-664458896 GCF_023864275.1 Schistocerca cancellata
GGCAGGGCAGCGGAGCCGCGCATTGGTAGTTTGAAATTGATATTTTTAAAGTTTTTTCAACTTGCTTTCAATGGAAACATTTTTGTGTTTGTTTTAATAATTCGATATGGATCATAACTTTCAATCATTTAATTCACTGTATTTAGGAAATTGCAAGTATTTAACTGTAACTAATTGTTTTAAGATTCTTAAAATATTTTTTTCTCAATTTTTGGCTGTTATATGCAATATGTACTTTTGACTGTGTGTTAATATTTATTAGAAAGAGTAGGATGGAAGCAAAAGTAAGAAGAGAAGTCCGTGATAAGGTTTGCAAATTTCTATAACTTTCCGTGAGTGATATTAAATGATAGAATTTATCCATGCAGTCTTTCATGGGACATAAAAGGCTTTTCTTGTGCTGGTCACATCAATGGTGAGTTAAAACACAACGTTTCGAATATTACCTCCTTCGATGCTCGTAAGGAGTAAAACTTCGACGTTTGCTCTATATGTAGTAATCAGTTTTCCAACTATCCGGTAAAATGAAGGTAATCTTCCGAACATTGAAATTGAATTTAAGTTAGTTGCATCTAGAACACCAAGAGCTTTTTTAATGATTTAACATTTTCAGTTTCAGATGATAATATTACCTCTTCGTCTAATTCAAACCGCTATCGCAGGTGGCCGCCAAATGGACTTCAAGACACAGCACTTCGCGAGAGCGTTAAATTTTAAGAGCGTTTTTCTCATGAACACCCAAGAGATGCGTCATATTATGAAACGGATATTAGTTAGGCGACAGCACTATGATATACACAAAATTCAACGAATTCGGGACAGTGTCGAAAGCACTCCTTGCCAGTCTTGTAAATAGTTGCTGCTCCCGAGGAAGGAAACACGATATAAAATAATTATAACGAGCTTCATAATATCAGTGACGTAACTGAAGTTCGGATTTTTTCATTGCACTATCCAGTTTAAAGAACGAAATCTTATTTCCAACTTATCGTGTTTCCTGAATTTTGGAACAAAAGGGAAAACTGAGCCTTTCAATATGGCATTGAATTCAGCGTCTAACACCTTAAAGTCCATTAGCATTCACTGTCCAGTAACGCAGTGTTATTCTTATGGCATTGCACCAGAAACGGTGCTAAATATCATTATGAAATCGCTCGACAACCATTAATTTAAATTTTTAGTCTTGTTACTACAGCCAAACGTCGGAGAACAGAGTCAAATGTTTGAAGTAAATGTGCTCTAACCAGGTGCCAGTCCAAGAAAGGGATGTGCACTCCGTTTATTCGTGACAGTTAACGCTCACACAACAGACAACTTTATTTGCTGAAGATGATGTGTAGAAGCCCGGCAGAAATATTGTGAAGCACGCGTGGTAGCCTCATTATTACTGAACTGTAGACTTTCTCGGCCGGAAATGTCATGTCCATTGTAATCGTCCGGGCTGTTATGCCGTGGTCGGTTGATGAATTCTGTGTCAATTCCCAACGTTTCGTCTCCGACTGCGGGAGACATCTTCAAGGGGGTCTGTAGCTCGTTGGAAGGTCCAACACACCCACTGGTTCGCTACTCACTGCCGCCAAATTCCGTGTCCGCGTGCTCCCACGCCGCGGCGTGACGTCACGTGTTTTGAAAACGTCAGTGCAATTGGCGGCTGTCCGGTGCCGTCAATCGCCGTTGCCATCACCCAGTGGTAGACGGGTGGTGCACAACACCGGCATCCCTATACCGTTTAATTTCATGCCCTCCTCTTTTCGAGTAAAATTATTATGGTGTTTGGCGATTTCGATTGCCTCCCTGTAGAGCCTTTCGTAATGTCCTCTTGTGACCGAGGAGAAACGAAACGATGAGCTGTTGCGGAGCATGCTTGCCAGCCAGGTAACTACCAAATTCGTTTCGAGGAGACGCAAGTACTAGCGGCCACAAGCGGATATCACGAAAGGCTCTATAGGGAGGCAATCGAAATCGCCAACCACCCTAATAATTTCAGTCGAAAGGAGGAGGGCGTGAAATTAAACGGTATATGGATGCCGGTGTTGTGCAACACCCGTCCACCACTGGGTGACGGGAACGGCGATCGACGGCACCGGTCAGCGGCCAATAGCAACGACGTTTTCAAAACCCGTGACGTCACGCCGCGGCGCGGGAGCACGCGGACACGGAATTTGGCGGCAGTGAGTAGCGAACCAGTGGGTGTGTTGGACCTTCCATCGAGCTACAGACCCCCTTGAAGATGTCCTCCGCAGACGGGGACGAAACGTTGGGAATTGACACAGAATTCATCAACCGACCACGGCATAACAGCCCGGATAATTACAATGGACATCTCATTATTATTTACAACGCATATGTCGGATAATGTCTCGAACTCCCACGCGTGTCCGAGTTAACATTCAGAACAGCTGCTGTTCTTCTTACTTTTTTGCTAGTTATTCGTTTCATATTTCACGTTGTTAAGCGGCTTATTTTTTAGACTTCTGCAGATACTTTATAGCGGATTGTTAGTCTGAGATTTGCATTCAGTATGACGGCAGCAAGGTTTTAATCTCCGATCCTGCTGCGCCACGGAAATACATTCACTATCTCCCGTAAACAGTGTAGCTTCCTGAAAGCTGTGTTCGTGGTTGGAAAGAATTCTCTACTAACTTCCAGACACGTGTCATAGTATTTTTTAAATGGAATGAATTAATCGAATACCTGCATGATTGGACTGTGGATTAATATGGAGAACACTGTAATAATAGAAATATTCAGAGACTCTCTTAAAACGCCCATCATCAGTAAGAATACGGAACAACGCCAGAGAGTAAAATTTTTAGATGCATTGGCAACTGATTCAGCTGGTATAGGAATGGAAAACAGGAAACTGACCAACGTACTGTCAGTGGAGTTAAAAATTATTTCAGTATGAAGCAGATGATGTCAAAAAAATTGTCAATTAAGACCAAATTTGAAGCCTATAATGCAGTGATACTGCCAGTGTTGTTGTATGCAAAACTTTAGCACTACAAAGTAAAGATGAAGAGAATTTTTGGATCTTTGAACGAAGAATCATGAGAAAGATCTTAGAACAAATCTCCAAAGAGGACATAGAAGGAATAAAGAACTCTACGACTTGAAGAAAAGACTGTACGACCTGATAAACTTCCGGGCACTGTGCTCAAAATGAAAGCGCGGAGAATAAGACTGGTAGGTCACATTGGCACGAAGCCAGACACTTGCGGCGCCAAAGTTGTGCTTACGGGGAAACCTGATGGTACCCGTCCAATTGAAAGAAAAAGGAAACGGTGAGAGGATGGACTGCAGAAGGACCTTCAGCAGCTGGGTGCCCATGAGAGCTGGACCCAAAGCCGTCTTTGGAGAAACTTTGTAAGGTCGGCACATGATCTTCACGGTCTGTGATCGTCGGCATGTAAGTTGTGTGTGTGTGTGTGTGTGTATGAATGAATTAGTAGAAAGAAATTTTACATTAACCGAGGATATGGGGAATTGATGGTAGTGATTTGTAAAATTCGAGTAAGTCTTGTCAAGAGTAACGAAATTAGGATCTGTTCCAAAGTTCCATTTAATGAGAAATTAACGTATAAAGGCATATCACGTAGTAATCATAACTGTCATCATCAACATCATCACCACCATCATCATCATCACCATCACCACCACCATCATCATCATCATCATCATCATCATCACCATCATCATCAATCGTAGTCGTCATCGTCGTTGTCATCATTGCCCATTTGACGTTTTCTGCTGGATTCTCCGAATTACTGTCTTCAGATTAAAGTAAGCCTCTGTGTTTATTTTACTAACGGAGCGTGTAAGTGCAATATTTCGGCTGTCTTTTCTGGTGTTCTAAGTAACTGATTAGGAATCTCTCTGTTAAACAATACTATAACTGTGACTATCGGACTAAAATCAGAAAAACTGAATAGCAGGCTCTAACCATGTCGCTAATTATTACAGAGATGATAATGATGTTTGGTTTGTGAGGCGCTCAAATGCACAGTCATTAGCGCCCGTAGAATCTCACAGTTGTTACACGGTCCGAATTTTTTTCACAGTTCAATCCAGCCACTGTCGCAAATGATGATAATGATGATGATGATGATGATGATGATTATGATATGATGTGACGAGGACAACACAGAAACCCGGTCTCCGGGCAGAGAAAAATTATTACAAATACAAAAGTTCGTTACTAAAATTTACACAAGACAAGATAATAGGCAGTACCTACGTGCTTTAACAATTGTATACCACTGAGATATTTAGTTAAGTCTTTCACTTATACAGTACTGAGAATTACTACGTTCTATAAATAACTGATTAGCTCTCATAGCATCCAACTACGTTTTTACGGTGTACTCGAATGAAAGCTGTGATTACGTAGTATGATGAAACTTCCTGGCAGATGAAAACTGTGTGTCGGACCGAGACTCGAACTCGGCGCCTTTGCCTTTTGCGGACAAGTGCTCTACCATCTGAGCTACCCAAGCACGACTCACGACCCGTCCTCGCAGCTTTACTTCTGCCAGTACCTCGTCTCCTACCTTGCAAACCTTACAGAAGCTCTCCTGCAAACTTTGCAGAACTAGCAGTCCTGAAAGAAAGCATATTGCGGAGACATGGCTTAGCCAGCTGCGAGGACGGGTCGTGAGTCGTGCTTGGGTAGCTCAGATGGTAGAGCACTTGCCTGCGAAAGGCAAAGGCCCCAAGTTCGAGTCTCGGTCCAGCACACAGTTTTAATCTGCCAGGAAGTTTCATATCAGCCCACACTTCGCTGCAGAGTGAAATCTCATTCTGGTCACGTAATATGATATTTTTTATATCACATGATTACATCATACGAGCACCAGAACAAGAGTGAGTTATCGTACAGAACCATTACGTTATTTCTTACGGGAGTCCATCTGGTACGAAGGGTTAATACAAACTCATAGCTATACATTCTATGATTGTTCGTCGTATGCGGCAAAGGTCATAATTAGTGATCACAGTGCGACAACGTAGTAAACATAAATAATTTTCTCACGAGATGCTAAGAGATATTACGAGCTACACGCATCCGTGTTGGTAATACATGTTTTGTAATGCCACCTGCCCAGGTTTGGTTTCGTCGTCGTTCGGGTCTAGAGTTATCGCTCGGAATCGAGCAAAAACTTCATTGATCCAAGTCACATCCGTTCACCTTACTGTACGTTCCACCAACTTCCATTTCGTTTTCATTATTGCGCTGTTCACTGGCGTCAGTTTCCTACTCTATTTATCTGTCCTGTGTTTCCTAATAATCAACATACGTGTTCCCATTTCTTGCTGAGCAACCCTTAGTTTATGAAAGGATTACTTATTAAAAAACACGTGTCTGACTACCTTAAGTCAAAACTGGTAATACGAACGCATCTCTTTTCACAAAAACCAGAGATTTAATTCTGAAAACACTGTTATTATCAAAAGTAGCCGCAGCCAATTTCACTCTGCTGTTCATTTCTTCCCCTACCTACTCGCCCAGAATCGACCCTTGCCCTAAATACAAAATGACTTCAAATGCTTTTTTGGTTTCATTATACCATTTGCTTTTCGACATATTCGCCATGTATCTTATATTCACATTGTAACTGATTTTTCAGGTTTACTTCTGAACTTGGAAATAACAGCGTCATCAGTAAAACGAACATTGTTTAGATAGGCTATATTAGCGCGTATTCCTTTCTCTTACTGTATTCCTTTCTCTTACTGAAAACTTCCTCTGAAACTTCAGAGAATGGTTTTGTTGTCATAGAATTTCCTGATCCGACCTCCTCCTCCAATTCTCAATTTTACGCTATCTTTATGGAGGGGAGTGGAAGCTGTGAGAAGTGTCTATTTTTCAGTATACTGATATGTATTGAATCACTGCGTTCGTTTTCAGGGGGTGTAAACGCATAATTAGTTTAAACCAAGTCACAAGTTTTCCAATAAATTTTTGAGTCTTAGTCAAAGTCCAACGGCTCGCCACAAAGAAATAGAATTTTATTTCAGTTCCTAACACATTTATATTTTTGTCTGTTTTGGCTAGAAAATATCTGGACAACGGCATAAATGTTGACGGTGTGCCCTTTTTGTCTTGTTTTGAAGCAAACTTTTTCCATTTACTCGCGGTACGTGCTGCTGACAACAGTAACGCCCATTTCGCTCTTCACCCTTCAACTTTAATTCAGTGCTACTGGGTGTCTCGTCTTTTTCGTTTCAGTGTTGTTTTTACTGCAGTATTAGTTGTAGATTAACAATGATACACGGAACTGCGGATTGGAGTACAGATTAAGAGTTGGCTGATATGCACATTCTGTACGGCTTCACAGAATGCAATGGAAGAAGGGTACGACGGCGGTATGGTCAGCTATTCTCACAGCTACGGTGCCACGTCACTATACCTCTTAAATAGCAAACTTACCCCTATTACTGCGTATCACAGTTAACGTACTGTTAACATTGCGGGAAAACAAACCCTAGATAGAATCAATCAGTACTGATTGCAAGTTTGAGTGCGAAGAGTGATATGGGCATTTTAGTTATGAACAACAAGTACCGTGACTAAATGGACGAAGTTTCTTTCCAAACAAGACACACAGCATATAATGTACACATTTGCAGATGTAGTGGAAGAAAATTAAATGCAATAAAGACTCAGTGATAAAGGGTTGGGGGGAATTCAAAATAAAACGAAATTCAGTTACTCTCTAACGAAGCACTCGAGACGACGGATCCGTTACTGTACACAAAAGTAGTCAGAAAATATCACTGAACAAATTCGACAATTATAGTTCGCCTTCTGCCATGTCGCCCAGAACTCTTCCACTGTACAGTGTCTATATTTTATTTATGTTGCTCCCTTGCCTGATTAAAACACACTAAAGAGCCAAAGAAACTGGTACACCTGCCTAATATCGTGCAGAGCTCCCGCCAGCACGCAGAAGTGCCGCAACGCGACGTGGCATGGACTCAACTAACGTCTAAAGTAGTGCTGGAGGGAAATAACACCATGAATCCTGCAGGGCTATCCATAAATCCGTAAGAGTACGGTGGAAATCTCTTCTGCACAGCACATTGCAAGGAATCCCAGATACGTTCAATAATGATCGTGTATAGGAAGTTTGGTGGCCAGCGGGAGTGTTTAAAACTAAGAAGAGTGTTCCTAGAGCAGCTCTGTAGCAATTCTGGAAGTGTGGGGTGTCGCATTGTCCCGCTGGAATTGTCCGAGTCCGTCGGAATCCTCAATGCTTACGTACGTGTGACGTGTAAGTCTCGTATATAAACTATCAGGGGTCCCGCTTCACTCCAACTGCACACGCCCACACCATTATAGAACCTCCACCAGCTTGAGCAGTCCACAGCTGACATGCAGGGTCCATGGCTTGATGAGGTTGTTTTCATACCCGTACACGTCCATCCGCTCGATACAATTTGAAACAAGCCTCGTCCGACCGGGCAACATTTTTTGCAGTGATGTCGGTGTTGACGAGCCCAGGCGAGGCATAAAGCTATATGCCGTGCAGCCATCAGAGGTATACGAGTGGGCCTTCGGCTCCGAAAGCCCATGTCGATGATGTTTCGTTGAATGCTTCGCACGCTGACACTTGTTGACGGCCCAGCACTGAAATCTGCAGCAATTTGCTGAAAGCTTGCACTGTCACGTTGAACTTTTCTCTTCAGTCGTCGTTGGTCCCGCAGCGATGTCGGAGATTTGATGTTTTACCGGATTCTTGATATTCACGGTACACTCGTGAAACGGTAGTACTGGAAAATCCCTACTTCATCGCTAGCTCGGAGATGCTGTGCCCTATTGCTCGTGCGCCGACTATAAGACCACTTTCAAACTCACTGTAGCAGCAGTAACCGATCTAACATCTGAGCCAGACACTTGTTGTCTTATAAGGGCGTTGCCAGCCGCAGCGTATTATTCTCTCTGTTTACACATCTCTGTATTTGAGTATGCATGCCTATAACAATTTCTTTGGCACTTCAGTGTATAATAGTTTTAGGGTTCCGTATCTCAGTCGGTAAAAATGGAACCTGTATAGGGTTCCTTGTTCCGTCTACCTGTCTGTCTAAATGTTGAGACCTCTTTTCTTAGGAACAGGTGGATAAATCAAATTGAAATTTGTGTCACAACATACTAAGCTTTGCGGTCTCTTGGCAGTGCATCTGTCCACTCCACCCCCCCCCCCTGAAAAATGTAAGCTTCTAAGTCAATGCAATCAAAAGATGCGGACATGTATGTGCAGTACTGGTGGTCCCGCAGTTAGTTTCTGGAAACCGACAGGTGAAGGGCTCAAATCTAGGTCGGGTTACGGATTTTTCAGTTTTCGTTTTAAACTATCCTTTATCTCTCAGAGACGTAAGAAGTCGCCAGAAACAATACGAGACCCGGGTTCCACGTTAAACCGTTGGTCTCCTTTCCATGGTTGGTTTACTGGGGTAGGTTAGGGCTGCATATGTTGTCGAAGTGGCTTTCAATGGAACGACCTCCGCCAAACAGTTGACAAAAACAAAATTATTATTATCATTATTATGATTATTGTCGACTCATCAGTCATCTGACTGTCTTAATGTGGCCCGCCACGAATTCTTCCATGTGCCAATCTTTTCATCTTTGATTAGAAATTGCAACCTACTACCTCATTTATTTGCTATTTGTATCCCTTCCTCTACAACAGATATTCTATCATCCTGTCTTTCTCCTTATCAGTGTTTTGCATATATTTCTTTCCTCAGCGATTCTGCGGAGAAATTCTTCATTCCTTCCCTTATTAGTCGACTTAATTTTCAACATTCGTCTTTACCACCAAAACTCAGATGCTTAGAGTTTCTTCTGTTCCAGTGTTCTCACAGTTCATGTATCACTATCATAGAAGTTTTGATACTAATAGATTTCCATTGGCCAGGAATGCCCTTTTTGAAGGTATTAGTCCCTTTTTTTTGCATGTCCTCGATGCTCTGTCCGTGATGGGGTATTTTGTTCCCTAGGTAGCAGAATTCCTTAACTTCGTCTACTTCCTGATCCCCAATTCCTAGTAAAATTTGTCGCCATTTTAATTTCTGCTGTTTCTCATTACTTTCGTCTTTCTTCGACTCACTCTCAACTCTTATCCTGTACACATTAGACCATTACATTCAGAAGACCCTATAATTCTTCTTCACTTCCACTGAGTATAGAAATGTCATCAGCATATATTATCACTGATATCCATTCACCCTGAATTTTTATCCCACTCTTGAACGTTTCCTTTATTTTCGTCATTGCTTGTTCGATGTACAGATTGAGAAATGGAGACGAAAGACTGAATCCCTGTCTTACACACTTTTTAATTCGACAACTTCGTTCTTACTTTTGCCATCTTATTGTTCCCTCTTGCTAACTGTAAATATGGTATATTAACCGTCATTCCCTATAGGTTACCACTGTTTTTCTCAGAATTTCGACATCTTGCACCATTTACATTATCGAACGCATTTCCAGGTCGACAGTTTCTATGTACGTGTCTTACTTTTTCTTCAGACTTGCTCTCATTATCAACCGCAACGTCAGAAATACCTCTCCATTTACATTTACTAAATCCAAATTGATCGTCATGTAACAGACGCTCAGTTTTCTTTTCCAATCTTCCATATATTATCGTTGTCAGCAACTCGGATGCATGAGTTGTGAAGCTGATTGTGCGGTAATTCCCGCACTTGTCTGCTCTTTCTATCTTCGGAATTGTGTGGATGATGTTTTTCCGAAATTCTGATAGTGTGTCGTTAGTCTCAGGTATTCTGGGTACCAATTTGATTAGGATTTGTTGCCTCTTTGTCCAGTGATTTTAGAAATTCGTATGGAATATTATCTATCCCTTCTGCCTCATTTGATGTCAAGTCGTCCAAATCTCTTTAGAATTCTTATTCTAATATTCTATGCTGAGTCAGTCCTTCCGAGAATAACTCTTTTTCGATTTCTTCGCGTTTTTCATGAGGCCTTTTTGCCTTAGCTTCCCTGTACTTTCTGTTCATATGATTCCTAAGTGACTTGTATTTTGCTATTAACTATTTACATAATTAAGTTAGTATGGAGCCCTCAGAACGAGAGTCCTATTCGCACTTGTCCGATTTAAGATTGGTGGAAATACTGTTAGTCAGGGACAGGAAGCTGTTAGGGCTAAACTGTCCTTATGTTGTATTTGTCTCCAAACTTGTGACGCAGAGTAATTTCGTGACTGTTCTAGTTCTCGGGAATTATCGTTGTCTTCAGACGTTCTGCAGACACATACGCAAGTTCCTTTTGCGTTCTTTATGCTCCAGTTTGAAACAATTTTATTGAAACCTTGTCGTATCCAGGTACCTTCCCTTTCGTGATGTCCCATCTGCCACTGTTTTCAGTTTTTTTCAGCTGTCTTTCCGTTATAGCTTCCCGCAATGTCTCGAAGACACTTTCGAATACTTTTATTTAAATTAGCATTTCCCTGATGTCGTTTGTTTGGAACGCTTCCCTTCCTTTCAATAGCTGCCTTTTTCAGTTTGAGATGTTCGTGTCTTCTGTTATCTTCGTACCTGCAACGTTTTCAGCTATTTGTACAAGATCCAGTGCTAAAGGGTGGTCCCTTTCATTTATATGGGTACCTTCATTTTCTGAGACAGTAAAACTTTAGCTTAATTTAGTGCGGTAGGTGCCCACATTCTTGAATAAATCTCTTAATTTCCTGCCTGATGAGTCTCTTTATTTCTAGATTTGAATTTAATTTTACTTTCCGTGACTCAGTATGCTAACCTGGTTTTGGACCATCACATCCTCTACAGTTTGTTATTGTTTGGCCAAGTCGAGTTAATTTTATTTTCAGTTCGTGTGGTCTTTGCCAATCAATATTCTGTTTCTTTTCTTCAAGAAGAAAATTTTACAGGCCTAACGTATTGTTCTCCTCCTGAAATTCTACTAACGTGCACGGCGTTTGCTAGGATAGAATAGTTCTACAGTTTAAGTCCTTCTTTGATATGTTATAGGTCCTGTAATTGTTGGTGGAGATCTAATTAAAACAATTTTCGTTTTTTTTAAACACATCTAGTTGTTTTGTCTGAGATACTGTCTGTGATACTGTTTGTAAGTCCAATATTTATAATAAAGCCTACGCCTAAATTTCCTCGCTGGTCTGTTCCCAAATTATGAAACATATACTCTGATTTTATTTGGCCTTTTGTTTTTCATTACATTTTGGATATTCCTACAATTTATCTTTTATTTCACTAAATTTTTCTTTCGTACTCACTAATCTATCGAGAGATTCTGGGGTTCTGAAACATATTGTGGAGGAGGAGGAGGAGATTAGTGTTTAACGTCCCTTCGACAACAAGGTCATTAGAGACGGAGTGCAAGCTCGGGTGAGGGAAGGATGGGGAAGGAAATCGGCCGTGCCCTTTCAAAGGAACCATCCCGGCATTTGCCTGAAGCGATTTAGGGAAATCACGGAAAACCTAAATCAGGATGGCCGGAGACGGGATTGAACCGTCGTCCTCCCGAATGCGAGTCCAGTGTGCTAACCACTGCGCCACCTCGCTCGGTGAAACATATTGTGTCTATAATAGAAATGGTAGAAACGATTGACTGTCTAAGGTCCACCTTATTTTCTTTTTAGATATTCCATAACATCTAAAATTATGTGTCGGTGTCTTTTAGTACCATTAATAATTGTGTTGTTCTATTTTGAGCAATCTGCACAAACAACTAACACAATAAAATATTTCCTTTTTATTTTGCAGTCTCGCCACTGTTGCTACCTAAATGTAGCAAATGTCACGGTGGGTACTTTGCACAGGACTCGTAAATGAATTACCCATGGGAACATGGTAACTTTGTTGATCACGTATAGCTCTGGCCACGGTGAGCTTAATTATCAACTAATTACTCATATTATTATTCTGTGTTCAGTCAAATCTTTGTGTTTTTTGCGAAGTCATGCATTATTTTTCATCCTGGTCGCTCTAAAGGACGTAACATTAAAAAACAAGTTGAAAAGTGACAGGATTTTTTTTAATTCGTCAGATAGCCATTGAAGTAGTGGACATTAGACATTATATGTAAATTGAAGGTGGATGGGGGGATGGGGGAGAAAGGGAAGGGATTATTGATGTCAGTTGCATCATGACATTACGCGGAATCAGCGGCGACGAGCGAAAATGTGTAACGGACCTGGATTCGAACCCCGGATCTTCTGTTTACTAGACATGCACTTTAACCACTGCACCACATGGAGGATAGTGTTATCGCAACCGCGCCGAACATCTCGGCACACCTCACAGCCGACCCACATTCCCATAGAGGCCCACCTATCCGCAGTCCCTGTCCATTTCCTCCATGTTCGCTACTCCAAGAGTTCCGCAGGAGGTGAAACGTACGCTATGTGATCAAACGTATCCGGACATCTGACTGAAAATGACTTACAAGTTCGTGGCGCCCTCCATCGGTAATACTGGAATTCAGTATGGTGTTGGTCCACCCTTAGCCTTGATGACAGCTTCCACTCTCGCAGGCATACGTTCAATCAGGTGTTGGAAGGTTTCTTGGGAATGGCAGCACATTCTTCACGGAGTGCTACATTGAGGAGAGGCATCGATGTCGGTCGGTCAGGCCTGGCACGAAGTCGGCGTTCCAAAACATCCCAGAGGTGTTCTGTAGGATTCAGGTCAGGACCATGTGTAGGCCAGTCCATTGCAGAGCTGTTATCGTCGTGTAACCACTCGCCATAGGCCGTGCATTATGAACAGGAGCTCGAACGTGTTGAAACATGCAATCGCCATCCCCGAATTGCTTTTCGACAGTGGGAAACATGAAGGTGCTTATAACATCAATGTAGGCCTCTGCTGTAACAGTGCCAAGCAAAACAACAAGGGGTGCAAGCCCCATCCATGAAAAACATGACCACATCATAACACCACCGCTTCCGAATTCTACTGTTGGGCCTACACACGCTGGCAGATGACGTTCTCAGGGCATTCGCCATACCCGCACCCTGCCATCGGATCGCCACATTGTGCACTGCAATTTGTCACTCCACACAACGTTCAATAGTCCAGTGTTTACACTCCTTACACCAGGCGAGGCGTCGTTTCACATTTACCGGCGTGATGTGTGGCTTATGAGCAGCCGCTCGACCATGAAATCCGTTTTCCCATCTCCCGCCTAACTATCATAGTACTTGCAGTGGATCCTGATGCAGTTTGGAATTCCTGTGTGATGCTCTGCCTATATCACATTACGGACTTCTTCAACTGTGGGCGGCCTCTGTCAGTCAACAGACGAGGTCGGCATGTACGCGTTTGTGCTGTACGTGTCCCTTCACATTTCCACTTCACTATCACATGGGAAACACTGGACCTAGGGATGTTTAGGAGTGTGGAAATCTTGCATACATACGTATGACACAAGTGACACCCAGTCACCTGACCACGTTCGAAATGAGTTTCGCGGAGCGGCCCATTCTGCTCTCTCACGATGTCTAATGACTACCGAGGTCGCTGATATGGAGTACCTGGCAGTAGGTGGCAGCACAACGCACCTAGTACGAGAAACGTATGTTTTGAGGGTTTCCGGATACTTTTGATCACATTACTTGCGCATCCGCTCTGAAGAGCGTTGATTCGCTGCCCATATAGGCGAATTAGTTATGTGAAAACCTGGTGTCTGTAGTTTCGGACATGTCCGTATGAACAGACACCACGCGGAATCCGCTGCTGTGACATATTATATGTAAACTGAAGTTGGAAAAAGGGGGAGGGGGGAGAAAGGAAAGGAAAGGGATGGGAAGGGATTAGTTACGTCAGCTACATCGGGTGTCCTGGATGTTAACACACCTGCCTAGTACGCAGTAGTGCTGGACTCGAATCCCGGTTCAGTATACATTTTCGCTCGTTGCCGCAGATTCTACGTAATGTCACTATGCAGCTGGCATCAATAATCCCTTTCCTTAACTATCTCCTTTCCCCTCACCCCTCCACTTTTACCTTCAGTTCACATATAATGTATCACATGTGCAGATTCCACACATTCATATTACTGAATTTAGACATGATATTTGGCATTTAAGAGGTGCAATTCGCCATGGTAGATAATTGTAAGTTAAAAAGCGTGAACCTAGGATGCTTGTTTCTGTGTGTCACAAGAAAACAAGAACGAAATATTTTCCAAGTAAAGAAACTGTTTCAGTTTTTGAATACTGTATCGGCTAGAATGTTCAACGGTACCAACCATACCATATTGCCTCCTAGAGTGACGGCGTGCACTCTGCATTTCGTAAGTAGTGAAGTTGAAGCTCGTGTCGGATCTTGAGATGTGTAAGAGTAAAGTTGGTGCCATCACTCTGACCGTTAAAGTAAAGGACTCAAGTTCAAGTCCCGGTGCGGACGATAATTTTAAAGAGTCGAAATATTGGAGATACTGTTATTTGTAAATATGCTATGGTTTATTAAACTTCATAAGGTTAACCTTGTAAAAGAAATAACCCAGGACTGAAGGAAATATAGGGTGGTATGACACCTAGGGACAATATAATGACTAACAAGAAAATCACTACTGTCTTAAAGTTTCTTCCTTATACCGGATGATCAAAAAGTCAGTATAAATTTGAAAACTTAATAAACCGCAGAATAATGTAGATAGAGAGGTAAAAATTGACACACATGCTTGGAATGATATGGGGTTTTATTAGAACCCAAAAAAACAAAGTTCACAAAATGTCCGGCAGATGGTGCTGGACAGCAAAACGTCAGTGACTGCGCATGACAATCGTGTATAAAAGGAGCTGTAATGAGAGAGAGAATCAGATGCGCCAGCAGTCGCAGCATGTTGACGTTACCTGAAAAGGCGCTTTTAGTGAAGCTGTATTATCAGAATGGGGAATGTGCTAGCCCAACGTTACGATCCTATCACCATAGGAAGGGGATTCGAACGGGTAAAGGTCCTTGACAAATGCAGCTGTGGTCAGAATGATTTCGAAGTTCGAAGCCACGGGTTGTTTAAACGATACCCAGGTTCACGGGTTCGATTCCCGGCGGGGTCAGGGACTTTCTCTGCCTCGTGATGACTGGGTGTTGTGTGCTGTCCTTAGGTTAGTTAGGTTTAAGTAGTTCTAAGTTCTAGGAGACTGATGACCATAGATGTTAAGTCCCATAGTGCTCGGAGCCATTTGTTTAAACGATAGGCCCCGTAGTGGTCGACCGAGCACAAGGCGTAATGCTGCTGAGACAGTTCAGGAAGAAATGTAGACTGTAGCGGGTTCGTCTATGCACGGGGAAGTCAGCGCTCGTGCAGTCGCACGTCGCACCGGCATTCCATACACTATTGTTTGGTTGGCACTAAGGCGTACCCTTCGATGCTATCCGTACAAAATCCATCGGCATCATGAACTGTTACCTGGCGATTTAGTGAAGCGGAGGGCTTTTGCGGTGTGGGCGTTTCAAAAGATGGCGGAAGATGATGATTGATTGAGTAACGTGTTGTGGACCGACGAAGCTCATTTCACGCTCCGAGGGTCTGTTAACGTCCACAACTGCAGAATTTGGGCTACCGAAAATCCTAGAACTGTCGTGGAAACTCCATTGCACGACGAGAAAGTCACGGTATGGGTTGGATTTACGACATCTACCGTTATCGGGCCTTTTTTCTTAGAGGAAATGCGTGATTCTGGTTTGTAACTGCTACCGTGACCGGTGAGAGGTACGCCGATATGTTACAGAATCGCATCATCCCCAGCCTGGCTGATAAACACCTGCTGGAACAAGCGATGTTTATGCAGGATGGCGCTCCACCCCATATTGCTAAACGCGTGGAAGATCTCTTGCGCGCGTCGTTTGGTGATGATCGTGTGCTCAGCCGCCGCTTTCGTCATGCTTGGCCTCCCGGGTCCCTACACGTCAGTCCGTGCGATTATTGACTTTGGGGTTACCTGAAGTCGCAAGTGTATCGTGATCGACTGACATCTCTAGGGATGCTGAAAGACAACATCCGACGCCAATGCCTCACCATAACTCCGGACATGCTTTACAGTGCTGTTCACAACATTATTCCTCGACTACAGCTATTGTTGAGGAATGGTGGTTGACATATTGAGCATTTCCTGTGAAGAACATCATCTTTGCTTTGTCTTACTTTGTTACGCTAATTATTGCTATTCTGATCAGATGAAGCGCCATCTGTCGGACATTTTTTGAACTTTTGTATTTTTTTGGTTCTAATAAAACCCTATGTCGTTCCAATCATGTGTGTCAATTTGTACCTCTCTATCTACTTAATTCCGTGATTTATTCAGTTTTCAAATTTATACTGACTTTTTGATCACCCGGTACTATAATCCGTTGGCTGTCAACATTTTAGATTTTAAGGATACAGTCTAGCGAGTAACTGTACTTGTGATTTAGGGCTGTGTGATTGGTCGACATCTGTTCCTTTTATCAGCGAACGTTCTTCAGGCACGTTACATTCTGATGGTGTACAAATCTGGAGTTTGTTGAAATCACCATTTCTGATGATTCAGTGTTCTATTTCTAAAGTTCCCCAGTGGAAATTCTTTTCCAGGTGACTCCCAGATTCGTGAACACGCATTCGCACTTGGCCAGCAGAGCAGAGCATTAGTGGTGTTATGCCGTGCGGTGACCTCTTCATCTCTAGATACACCTTATGTCCCCCTAGCTTATGCTAATGATTAATCCTTCACACTTTCCACTATTCTGTGTTTCAGGTGCCAAATGAAGAATTTTTGGCTGCCCCAGCACGTTTTCCACTAACTTTTCCTTTCTATTGGTTAGAGTTTCTGATAGGCACTGTGTGTGATGTATTGCTTATATTAGCCCCTTATATCATAATTAATTTTTTAAATAACTGAATGGCATCACATTTTGAATACAGCCTTTTTTTCCTTCCCCGAATTTTCCCCCGATCCACATTTGGTTCAGTAAGATGGTCTGCTCATAGCATACACCATACTTTTCAGTCAGTTTTATGCCAGTCTCCTTGATTACGGCTTTTTTCGTGTTTTGCTTATTTACAATATTCCCCACTACACACTATTTGTAATGCTACATGGATGCGTTGTGTGTGTCTGTGTGTGTGTGTAGTTTGTAATGTTTGTGTTGTATGATGATGATGAGAGACGGTAGATGATGAAACTCGATGCTGGCTTAATGTGTCCATCTGACGAACGGATCACCGTCAACAGTGTGACATGCCCTCACTTCATTAGACACTGCGGAAAGGTAGAACCGATAGAGGTACTCAAAGTACCATCGCCCACACACCGTCAGGTCGCTTGAGGAGCATGTAGATATAGATGTAGAAGGTTTGGTATTGAAACCAGGACGCTGACGCAAAGTCTGGTGGCCAGGAACTTGCAGCCACCACCGCTCCTCCCCTTTCCCGCCAAATACTGACAGTAAACATTTTTCCCACACCAGGACTCGAACCGACTTACTCCCAGGTCGAGGGCCACCTCACAAGTGTGGGTAAGATACTTCCCCCCCCACCCCACCCTACACCGCAACGGAGCCTGTGGGGCACAGGAAATCAGGAGACACAGGAATCAACAGAAGTGGAAGGCTTTGTTGTTGTTTATTTAATTTTATTTTTGGTTGTAATTTTTGGTATTATTATGAAATTATGAGGAACAAACGTCATCCATATAGAAAAAACCAAAGATTGGGTAAAAGAAAAGAAAAATAAATAAAATTCACCCATTTTCAGCGCGCTCTCCCATCCGCGGTTGAGGGTAGAATCGATCATAAACAGCTTGAAGTCAGACCCCGCCAGAGGGGGCTAGGTGCCCTCAGCTCCAGACACTCCCCTCCAGTGAGTGGAGTTCTAACAAAGACCCATCGAAGATAGTTGGCAAATAATGTTCGGGAATGTCACGTGTGTTCGAATACCGCACGGGCTGATTGTAAACAGGTCCAGGTCGAGGCGGGTTTAAGGTCCCTCACGGAACCGGTAACCGACCGCCCACCCCTTGACCCAAGTAATGGCAAGCTGTTTGGCGGTGGGAGAATGTCCTTCCTCCGGATATAAAAACATTCGCAGTTAGATCGTTTCTGGTGGCACTCGGAGAGACCAGGCAGTGATTTGCTGCACGATTCGCCAGATTCCGTGCGAAAACGCGCAGGCCAATGGCTCTGAGCATTATGCGACTTAACTTCTGACGTCATCAGTCGCCTAGAACTTAGAACTAATTAAACCTAACTAACCTAAGGACATCACACACACCTATGCCCGAGGCAGGATTCGAACCTGCGACCGTAGCGGTCGCTCGGCTCCAGACTGTAGCGCCTAGAACTGCACGGCCACTCCGGCCGGCCAAAGGCGCAGGTCAGACGTTGGTCATCAGCGTCGAGTTGCTGGCAAAGCAGACAAAGAAGGGAATCCGTCAAACAAATGTTGTGAAGTCGCTGTTTTGTGACAAATTTTCTGTTGACTGTGTGATACCACATTGCCCGGACATCCGTAGAAAGGTAGGTCTGGTGGATGGTACTGGACGGAGGGATATTTTGTCTCCATCACATTACTGTAAATACAGCACAATAGTACGCTGTAAAAATCCGTGGTCTTGCGCGGACGCGTGACTGGGAGGCTGGTATGTGTGTAATTGTAATCGATGAGAAAGTACGAAATGTGAGACTTATGAGGCACGATATGGCCGACAGACACCGGTGCTGAAGTGGACGCAGGTAGGAGACCTCAAGCAAGCTGCGTGTTAGGCATGAGCGCCTTCCGGTCCACTGTATTTTCTTGGTGCTCATATACAAGGCCGCAGCTCGCATACGGACGTTGACGAGTCCGAGGCACCATCCAGCGTGGCAGGGTAAGTGTCTCATAAAGGACTTTAAACGTGGAACCAGCCATGAGGTAATAGCCAAGAGCCGCCGGAAGGTTGCCCACAATCGCCTTCAGCAGAGCGAGAACAACGCGAAGTCGACAAATTTTGATGCCACATAACGATTAAGAAATTAATGCGTTGAAGTGCGTTGAAGTGTGTCCTGGCGGCGCAAGAGGTCCTGGTGGCGTCGTTAAGGATGACGTGAAACAGGCGACGGAAATTCGTCGCCGCTATGCGTTTGATGATAGGGGTAAACGTCCGTACAGGTGGCAGGGATGCCACTTCACCTTCCTGAAGACCTCGTCCAATGTACATCGCAGTAGATTGAGCGACATTCGTGGCACAACCAGCAGCAGCCACATAACGTGTAATCAGTTCGAGGACTGCTCAAATTTCGTAGCCGGAGAGGATGAGGAGGTTATCAGCGTATGTCCGAGAGCTGAAAGTGTGTTGGTGAAGGGTGAGGCCGGAGAGCTCGGTCGTCAGGCCCCCATCGAGGGGCTCTAGGGCAATGGCATACAGGAGGGTGGAGAGGCGGTACCGTTGCTGAACTGAACGGCGGATGGGTACCTGCCCTGCTAAATGTCCAGTGACTTGGATTCGGGAACGGCACAGCTGTAAAGTTGCTGGAGTACATCGATGAAGGGAGAGGTGATGCCCATGCGGGCAGCCACTGGAAACAAGAAATGGTGGTGCACTTTATCGAAGGCGCTATCGAGATCTATAGCGACGACCACTGCCCGGAGTCTGCAGGCCGCCGGCATCGCAATGAAGTTCCGGGATTCCCCCTGGCAATCTGTATGTTAATCTGTGCCCCACGTGTCGTTTGCTCTGGGGAGGAGACATGAGTGAGTATTGTCTGGAGACACACCGCCAGTAAGTGGGCGAAAATCATACGATCGGCTTTGAGCAGGGTGAGCTGTCTATAGCTCATGACCGTCGCACAATGGGTTGGTTTGAGGACAGGATTGATGATGCCTTCAACAAAGGCGGGTGGGACTGCTTGTTCACATGTCATCAGTTCCAGAAATATAGTCATTCACCGCGTTTCCATGAGTCCCCGGTAGGTTCGGTAAAACTCAATCAGTAAACTGTCAATGCCGGGCGATCTATTAACCGCACACTTATCGATTGCGTAATCGACTTCATCTCACGTGACTTCCAAAGTATCCGAGTGACGTAATGCAAAATGGAGTCGTCTATTTCAGCGTCGGCATCTTCTTCCCTGTACGTACGACAGTAGTGTTCGACCAGTGCATGAACGAGGTCATTCCGATTGGTCACCTGCGGGTCATGAGGCGTGACCAGAGTGGCGATGAGTTGTCGATGACGCCTACGTTCGTCAGACGCTATATGATACATGATCGGTCGTTCGCTACATTATGCATCATACAAACTTTGGCATTAATATTTGATGACATGTGCACTGTTATTCACCTTTTAAAAATTTCTTGAACTTGAATGAATTACTTTGTAGCGGAAATTGAAAAGTAGTAGATAAGGTACTGCCGGAAGTAAAGCTATGAGGACTGGTCGTGTCGCGGTTGTGTACCTGTGTAGCTCAGAGGTAGGGCACTTGCCTTCGAAAGCAGAAGTCCGAAGTTCGATTCTTTGTTGGGCACACAGTTTTAATCTGCTAAGAAGTTTCTTTAACTTCTTTAAATGTTTCTTTAGCCTACAAGTACAAACAATATTGTCAATGTCTAAAATTTCCAATAAGTATTTTCTTAGCAGAACTTGCTTTTCTTTGCAATTCCACTTTTATTTTTGGAGAGTAATCTGTCTCTGTGTCTTACCTCAGTTGTTCCAGAAATCCAAAAAAATTAAAAAAAAGTATAACGATGTAACTCACACAATGAAATAAGATATGAACCTATTGTCCTTTAAATTAGAACATTTTTGCGTCTGACCCGTGTCTTTTGTTTCTCTTGTAGACAATTTATTTCAGTTTTGAAACGAATTTAACCGCATAAAACGATTATAATTATTACCTATAAAAGAGACCAATTAACCACCCACAAAAGAAAAAGAATGGAAATATCAACAATAAGTGGCAGTGATGACTAACGCTGGGAACATTGCTGAATATCTCTCTTTTTCATTTTGTATTACTGCACCTCCTCTGTGAGTTGGGCTGAATTATTGTATGTCATAATAGTTTTTGAGTTTGTCATTTTGTGAACATCCTGCGGCACTGTATGTGGCGAGTAAAGACACGAAACATAATACGGCTAGTATACCAAATATTATAGGTAACCTTGAAGGAAAACAGTAGTACAAAATTGTCAAGGCTTTCGTGGCCACTTGTCGACAAACTGCCTATTGGCTTCTGTTTCGGGTCCTTCGGCCGACGGTAAAATGGAATACAATAGAATGGGCAACTGAAACTAATGAAGGCAACATGTTCAGTCATGTAAGACAGTACCAGAATTGCGGCAAGCGAACCAGAAGCGGTAGTTAAAGCTACAGAATTTTTCCTGATTTCCAATTTTACTATGAAAAATTAACATAAAAGTTTTCTTTGTTTGGTGCTGCATCATAATGCAAAATAGCTGCCACTAGGTAAAAGTGACGTTTATACCACTATTACAGTAGACTCTGGGATTTACCCCAGCACGCCTGTAACCGACTCTCGTCTCGGAAAATTGCTCAGTTATTACCACAGGAAACTGGTAAATGAATCTCACTACGTCCTTGAAATTAGTCCTGAGCAATAGTGGAAACAATAAATAATCAAACTGAAAAATCAGAAAGCGGTAAGACCGAAGCTGTGTTGCGTTTCTAGTGCATGATATTACCAAGCACTACAGCTCAATGATTCTTCGTACTCGTAACATCAGTTGAAACACAAGGACTTAAAAGAAAAATTCTCTCTTCTCTGTGACCATTTTGGTAAATTGCGTAATCAATGCCTTACTAAGAAGGGAAGTAAAAATGTGTCCCTTGAATAAAATGATGTATCAATAATTTATGAATAATAAAATGTAAAAACGGAAGCTAAACACTAGTATTTATGATATTTTACAGGGTGTTGAACAGTACTGTACGGATCAAACACAATCATAGCACAGATACAAATGTGTTTTTGAAAGATTACAAACACAGAAATAAAATTGGGTGGATTTGTTAGAACGTTCTAGGCTGTTCAGGCGCTCCCTGTTTGGCATAAATGCACAGGGAGAAAAGCATGTTAATGTAAATGGGATAGCGAGATTTATATCACACTTCACCTCGACACAAAGCATCTCTAGAACACGTCTCATTACATGAATGAACAACAAACACATACGTTTGCAAACGCAACGAACTGTTGCGCCGGAGTGCTGATTTCAATCTCAATATTCACATCCGTGTATTGACCGAACAATACCACCTGCTGGCTCTGTGGTTTATTCGCGAAATTGCATCTCTCCATAACGCAGGTACGGCCGGAGATTGTCACATTCAAGCGGTTCATTGCTTCCGCAGTTGGCTAACACCGAGCGGTTTATGAGCGGCATGAGTAGCGTGCAAAGTTAAGTGCGGCTTTAACATTTAATCATCGATAAACACGCTTACATCGTGCCACTGTGCTTCAAAGCAGCAATACTCTCCTACGTCTGACTTGGAGCCAGATATGAATAATCTTGTTTCGTCTACTAGTCTAGTTCTTTCTTAATGTGTTTACGGTTTAATATTTCAACTACTATAAGGTCATTAGAGTTCACAGGCTACACTACTGGCCATTAAAATTGCTACACCACGAAGATGCGTGCTACAGACGCTTAATTTAACCAACAGTAAGAAGATGCTGTGATATGCAAATGATTAGCTTTTAAGAACATTCACACAAGGTTGGCTCCCGTGGCGACACCTACAACGTGCTGACATGAGGAAAGTTTCCAACCGATTTCTCATACACAAACAGCAGTCGACCGGCGTCGCCTAGTGAAACGTTGTTGTGATGCCTCGTTTTAGGAGGAGAAATGCGTACCATCACGTTTCCGACTTTGATAAAGGTCGGATTGTAGCCTATCGCGATTGGGTTTATTGTATCGCGACATGGCTGCTCGCATTGGTCGAGATCCAGTGACTGTTAGCAGATTATGGAATCGGTGGGTTCAGGAGGGTAATACGGAACGCCGTGCTGGATCCCAACGGCGTCGTATCACTAGCAGTCGAGAAGACAGGCATCTTATCCGCATGGCTGTAACGGATCGTGTAGCCACGTCTCGAGCCCTGAGTCAACAGATGGGAACGTTTGCAAGACAACCATCTGCACGTACAGTTCCACGACGTTTGCAGCAGCATGGACTATCAGCTCTGAGACCATGGCTGCGGTTACCCTTGCCGCTGCACCACAGACAGGAGCGCCTGCGATGGTGTACTCAACGACGAACTTGGGTGCGCGAATGGCAAAACGTCATTTTTTCGGATGAATCCAGGTTCTGTTGACAGCACCATGATGGTCGCTTCCGTGTTCGGCGGTATCGCGGTGAACGCACATTGGAAGCGTGTATTTCGTCATCGCCATACTGGCGTATCACCCGGCGTGATGGTATGGGGTGCTATTGGTTACACGTCTCGGTCACCTCTTGTTCGCATAGACGGTACTTTGAGCAGTGGACGTTACATTTCAGATGTGTTGCGACCCGTGGCTCTACCCTTCATTCGATCCCTGCGAAAGCCTACATTACAGCAGGATAATGCACGACCGCATGTTGCAGGTCCTGTACGGGCCTTTCTGGATACAGATAATGTTCGACTGCTGCCCTGGCCAGCGCATTCTCCAGATCTCTCACGAATTGAAAACGTCTGGTCAATGGTGGCCGAGCAACTGGCTCGTCATAATACGCCAGTCACTACTCTTGATGAACTGTGGTATCGTGTTGAAGGTACATGGGCAGCTGTACCTGTACACGCCGTCCAAGCTCTGTTTGACTCAATGCCCAGACGTATCAAGGCCGTTAATGCGGCCAGAGGTGGTTGTTCTGGGTACTGATTTCTCATGATCTATGCACCAAAATTGCTTGAAAATGTAATCACATGTCAGTTGTAATATAATATATTTGTCCAATGAATACCCGTTTATCATCTGCATTTCTTCCTGGTGTAGCAATTTTAATGACAGTAGTGTATGAAGGTATTCAACAGATAGTTAAAGTCCTGCCTCCTACAGCGAACTTAACTGTAACAAACGTTTCCATCAAACATTTAGGGCTATGCTTAACAGCAATGATGACCGTTTCAGCTCGTTTCCCGTTATACAAGTCTCTTCGCTATTGTGCCCTACTTCTAGAATGAGCATACGTCGATAGCCGAGGCATAATTGGTTCTATGGACTGGCACGCAGCTGGCCGGGGTGGCCGAGCGGTTCTAGGCGCTACAGTCTGGAACCGCGCGACCGATACGGCCGCAGGTTCGAATCCTGCCTCGGGAATGGATGTGTGTGATGTCCTTAGGTTAGTTAGGTCTAAGTAGTTCTAAGTTATAGCGGACTGATGACCTCAGAAGTTAAGTCCCATAGCGCTCAGAGCCATTTGAACCATTTGAACTGGCACGCAGCTACCCACAGATGCAGTCGTATAACACTAAGAGTGCCTCAGGAACTATGACATAAGTAATCTAAATTCGAGCAGATTAAGAGTTGTTGGGTTGTTGTCTTGGGGGAAAGAGACCAAACAGCGAGGTCATCGGTCTCACCGGAGTGGGGAAGAACGGGGAAGGAAATCGGCCCTTTCCTCTCGAAGGAACCATCCCGGCATTTGCCTGGAGCGATTTAGGGAAATCACGGAAAACCTATATCAGGATGGTCGGACGCGAGCAGATTAATACAAAAAGTAATCGCCCATCAGAAAACTTAAAGTCCAAATCATTATAGGCCTGAATCATAATCTCTTACAATTCAAAAAGTTGCCTCCATATTTACTTCTTGGTGTGGAAATATCCGCTTGGTGACACTGCAGTCTGAGAATTAGGCCGTCAGATTCCTAGAAAAGCGAAGTCACCATGTGAACGCTTGCTGGTGAGTTGGAAATACAGTGCCAGAAAGAAAAGAAAGGAAAAAAAAATTAGTGCCGCGCGGGATTAGCCGAGCGGTCTAGGGGCTGCAGTCATGAACTGTGCGGCTGGTCCCGGCGGAGGTTCGCGTCCTCCCTCGGGCATGGGTGTGTGTGTTTGTCCTTAGGATAATTTAGGTTAAGTAGTGTGTAAGCTTAGGGACTGATTACCTTAGCAGTTAAGTCCCATAAGATTTCCGACACATTTGAACATTTTTGAAAATTAGTACACCCTTCTAGAGGTTTCCAATCCACTCAAAAGTTGTTGTTGTAGTAGGTGGTGTATCCTCCACGGGCCGCAGTGCAGGCGCTGACTCGTATCCAGTCGATCGTACAGACGACGAATACTGTCCTGGGATATGTTATTCCACTCCTGCTTGACCTGATCGCGTAGTTCTGTAAGAGTTGGCTGACGAGTCGTGAGAGTCACTTCTCGACCCATCGTATCCCACATGGGCTCGATTGGAGAGAGGTCCGGAGATCGTGCTGGTCTGGAAAGTATCTGCGCATCTTGCAGAGCACATTGTGTTTCACGGGCAGTATCCTGTTGGAAAAAGGCATTACCTTCCTGCTATAAAAACGCCAAAAGAATGGGTCTAACGACATTCTGCTAGTACCTATCGCTGTTTAGGGGCCATCCATAAATTACGAGACTCGAGTTTCCCGACTTTTGGAGCCCCCTCCCCTCCCTCCTTGTCAAAAAAATGGTTCAAATGGTTCTGAGCACTATGGGACTTAACATCTGTGGTCATCAGTCCCCTAGGACTTAGAACTACTTAAACCTAACTAACCTAAGGACATCACACACATCCATGCCCGAGGCAGGATTCGAACCTGCGACCGTAGCAGTCGCGCGGTGCCGGACTGAGCGCCTGAACCGCTAGACCACCGCGGCCGGCTCCCTCCTTGTCAAATGTGGTCACATTTGTATGACCCCCCCCCCCCCTTCCCCGGTATGACGTAAGATGTTTTGCAGTTTGAAATTCAGCAATTATTAAATTAAAACAGTTCTTCCAAAAGTATTTATATATTTCTACATAAAATCTTTTTTCATAAAATCAAGAATAAATGAAACGTTTTAGAAAATTTACAAAACATAACACATCAAATGTACGATACAAAATTTGATCATCTCGTGTCCAATGACTTTGATCCCATTCCTTTATAGTATTTATGATTGGCATAGCAGTCAGTTAGCTCTCGATATAGATAATGTTAGGAACAGTCAATGTTTCCAAATCATCTTCATCCAGTCGTACAACATCGTCATCGTTTATCAAACAAAGAACTTTCCTATCATATGTACCTGCAATTCTACAAGGATGAATCTTTGTGATAGCCAAAACTATTATGTGATTGATTGTGCACGTTAGTGGCTTTTTATGATGAGCAATATAGACCACAGATGTCTCACGATCGTTTAAATAAGTGTATCTCGACTTCGGGGCAATAGCCATCGTACGGAACTTGCTTCAGACGTGTTGACTCTCGGAGACCCAAAGATTGGTGTAATAACAGTGGAGGGACATCATTTCGTGCGGGTTATACGAGTCTGAAACAGATGATATCAAAACAGATGATATTTTTTTTTAAAAAAAAACTCTCCTAATAATCGCCACGTGCTAGGTCTACGCACATCGCAACACGCGACAACCTTGAATTTTACAGTTTGTAAAAAAATATTGTGATTCACGTCCGTTATTTGCGTACGAAGTAGTCTGTAAGATATCCAGTCTGGTATGTGTTGGTACAATATATTCAGCAACCACAAGAAAATAGTCAATGATCATTTGGCTCCAGATATTAACCAGTACGATGCCTGCAAGCTCAAAGTTCCGTTTTTCTTGATCCATGTCAGTAGCTCGATTACTGGAATCAAGATGTGAACCGAAATTGTGGTGTTCTAACACAACACCTGTAAGTTCGCAACTACGAGTCGCTATTCGTGACCTCACTGTGTTAAACGCACTTATTCCTTGAACCCTTGCGGCAATGTAAAAAGCATCCAAGTCAAAATATTTAAAATGGTGTACAGCTGAAACTATAACGCGATCGTACCGTGGAATTTTTTCGGGACCGCCAACGCAAGTGAAAATAAACACAGGTTTTACAAAATCTTCTTCATTTCTCATTAAATTTTCGAGAGCTGGTAATTCAGAAAATGTACGTACGTCTGTAGCATAAGTTTCTGCTTTAGAGCAAGAACGTTTTCCACTACGATTCGCTACGAACGTAGGGCCAGAGAGTATCACAGCTTCAGGTTTTACTTGACCAGCTTTATTTGCTACAAAACCTGCATAAACAGAGGGTATACGTTTATGGTTTTCAGCCACCACGAAATCATTATGCGGCAACTTTACATGGTAGCCATGACACATTGCTATTGGTACCTCACCATTCGTTGCTGCAATACCTAATAAATAAATGTAAATGTCGTGTGACTAGGGCCTCCCGTCGGGTAGACCGTTCGCCGGGTGCAAGTCTTTCGATTTGCCGCCACTTCGGCGACTTGCGTGTCGATGGGGATGAAATGATGATGATTAGGACAACACAACACCCAGTCCCTGAGAGGAGAAAATCTCCGACCCAGCCGGGAATCGAACCCGGGCCCTTAGGAGTAACATTGTGTCGCGCTGAGCACTTTTTTTGCATTTTGTTCGTTGTTGATCGATGTGTTTGGTCGTTGCGGACGTCACATGACATCCGTCCAAGTTCGTTGCTGATCCTTTCACTCAGTTTTTTATTACAGAGGTCAACCAGCTCTCTGACCGAGCACGCTGAGCTACCGTGCCGGCATCCACTCAGCTACCGGGGGCGGACGCAATGGCACCCGTGATTTGTCATCCATATATAAAAGGAATAGCTGATCAGAGCACAAAATTGAAGCTAAAGACTCAGGGATTGTTATAGTAGCTGTACAGATTTTGCCATCTTTACTCATTACATGAAACGTAGAGTCCGGTTTTGCGCAGTTTTTTTCTGACTGATTTTCTTGTGCTCTAGGCCGAGCAACACTATTGCGGAAATAAATTTACATTGTTATTACGAATTTCAAGAGCTGCTGCTAAGTCGGAATTACTTTCACAAATTTATAGAATTTTTTGTTTCTCTGTCGTGCGGCCGTGCTGATCTTTCTCTTCAGTGTGTATTTTTCCTGTTGAATGTCTTTTCTTAGTGCTGTCATTCTATTTGTTGCCTTGTCTGTCGCCATGCCCAGCATCGCGTGCTAACAGTAAGCTACTGAGCTCAGGTTCTTGTACCAAAATTTAATTGCTAGAGCCGTTCTGATTAAGCGATGATTCAGAACTGTTTGCTGTAACTGATTTACAGTTCGTTGCATACTGATACGTTTAGTGCCTTGTGGTATGTGATGTTTGGTTTCTTCCTTCAATAAAAGTAAACACGTAAAATACTGAACATGGGCGTTTCACACAATATGTATACTAAAAACCCTGAAGAATCCATCTACACGACAGTGAAAACTGCACTGAAATCGACCCTTCACCTTCCAGGATAAGCTCCAAGAGACAGACAGAAATATGCGGTTGCTGGCTTTGCTTTATAATACGTAGTGAATAACAACTTTCGACTGAATGATATAAATAATTCAACATAGACGAAATCAGAGCGGTGTCGGCTTTTGTCAAAGCTTCAAAGGCAGTGGAAGCGCGCCGGCATAGGTACAGCGAACGTGAACAACAATCAAACTGCGCGGCCGCCACGTGCTAAGTAGTAATACAAACAAATTTAAACCTTAGTAAATAATAATGACAGAATTGATAATGTTTTAAAAGTTTTCATTGGAGCTGAAGTTTAGAGTTGCAATGCAAAGCAAAATCTTATACATGTAACATCACAAAGCTTATGGCTCATTGCCCCCCCCCCCCACCCCTTGTCACAAACGATGTCATATTTTGTTGACCTTCTCCCTCCCCGTTGACGTGTGACGTAATTTTCGGATCTCCCCTTAGCGTCCCCTCCATAAACACCAAAGGTGAACGAGAGTTGTAGCTCATCGCACTCCAGACCACAACGCCGGAGGTGAGACCAGCTTGTCTTGGACGAATGCACTCTATGAGACAGCGTTCACCAGATGTACGTCGTACGCGCAAACAACCATCACTTGTGTGCAGCCAGAATCTGCTTTCATTGCTGAAGACCACGGCACACCATTCCATCTTCCAAGTGATCCTCTGACCGCACCAGTAGAGTGATCCACGTCGATGGTCTGCGTGTCCGTAGTCCCATTACCAGTAACTGGCTTGCAACAGTTCGTATCCACACGTCTGGGCTAAAATGCCCTCTAACCTGTGTTGTGGTAGCCGTACGGTCTGCCACTGCCACCCTTACAGAACGACGATCCTGGCGAGCGACTGTGCTGCGTGGATGTCCAGACCCTCGTCTATGTGTGTGAGAATGTTCACGTAGCCACTGATGCCACCATCGTTGCACAACCGACGCAGCACGTCCAACTTGTTTGGCAATTCTCCGAAAGGACCAACCCGCCACTCGGAATGCCGCTGTTCGACCTATTCAAAATCCCTTATTCGGCTGTAGGAAACACGAATGGATCACCGTGGCATGGTTGCTACTTCCTTCACATATTTGCTCCACAGACCGCGCCACAGTAAAGCCCTGAATAACGAAAATAGTGACAATCTTATATGTCTGAATTGCCGACAACTGAGAGCTGCCATTGGTTGGTAGAACGTCACGTGATACAAGTGGCCATTTTGGACTGAAGTAGTGTATAGGAGTGAATGGGAGAACTGATCTAATTACCGGCTATGTTAGTATTTATAGGAGTGTGAAATATACAGACTCGATTTACGTTATATTTAGGGACTAACAGAACGTGTTCTGTGGTGTAGAATGCCGCAGTAGTATGTAGTACACAGCATTTTGAAAGCAGAGGATTTGGCTTATTCCGTATTAATTAACAATCAACTCACATATATTGTATAAATCGCTACTTCTAGGATAAGTGGTAGTGCAATGGACTTAAAATACAACGCTCACAAGGTCGATCCTCACTCAAAGTAATTCGTTTTATTTCCTTTTCTCTTAGCTTAACACTATTGCGTTCTTAAGTTTACTTTATTCGTAACACAGTTATGTAAGAACGTTAAATTCCATATCATATAACACTTTAATATCTAGTTTTATTACCTTAATTTTGCACATGATCAGTGAATCACGTGGATGGTGTTAAGAAACTGTATTTCTTGCCTGATGTGGCTCTTATTCTGAAGAATTTGATAAACCATTTAACAATTTCCAATCACGTCTTTCTGAAGACAACAATTTTCCACTTTCAGATGTCTTCATTGAGTCCGTTGAAAAGCCATAAGCTTTTGAAAAAGAGGAAAAGTTGAACATCACTTGTAACCTACGAAGAAATTCAATAAGACCAGGGAGTTACCATAAAATGAGAGTTGGTCTTGCTTAAGCACTTTTACATCGTAGTGTTTCAGCAGCTGTTAGGTATGCACTAGAGCAACAGAAACTTCAGAGTTCTGCTGGGTCAGTTGCATATTTTATAGACAGAACTTTCCGACGGGGGGGGGGGGGGGGGGGGAGGGGAGTTAAATTAAAGACCTGTAGGATGTAGGAAGATTCATCGTGTAAAGCTTTTGAGGTCAAACACAATGATGCTCTGCAGTTTCCCACGAGAGTTATTAGGCTTTTCACAGCTCTCAAAATTGATAAAACAAGGATCTGGAAAACAACATTAGTTCTGGTAACAAGCACAGCAATTAACAGTTTGAATTATCCTATAAATGAAGAAGATTTCCACTGTGTTTTGTTGTGCAGGCTTTCAAAAGATGCCCAGAAAAAACTTTTCTCCATGTTTCGAACTAATAACCCAGTTCCAAATTACTTCAGTTCTAAGACAGTTTTGTGGATTATTGTTGTATTTTCGCCCAGTCGCCGTGGCAATTATCAAACGGAAAATGCTTGATTCCTCATCGACTACAGTACTTAGAACACAGGTGTACTTGTGATGGGCCGCAAATCAACAACGATGCAGCCATGACTGTAAGTGTTAATTTCGCCATAAGGGACGTAGCTGTGATTCCCTCGAGTAAGAACAACCTCTGAATTGTCTAGCCGGGAGAACTATGAAACAAGGTAAATAGAAATACATGGCCGGCAGGTGTGGCCGTGCGGTTCTAGACGCTTCAGTCTGGAACCTCGTGACCGCTACGGGCAGGTTCGAATCCTGCCTCGGGCATGGATGTGTGTGATGTCCTTAGGTTAGTTAGGTTTAATTAGTTCTAAGTTCTAGGCGACTGATGACCTCAGAAGTTAAGTCGCATAGTGCTCAGAGCCATTTGAACCATTAGAAATACATGTACCACTTTCAGCAGGTGAAGAGTCTGAATGGGATAGAGTTCGTGGATTAACAGAACTCAAAATTGTACTTCGAACGACGGCTTAGAATGTGTATTTGAAGCAGCGTTAAAAATTATTCAAATGGCAGTAAATACCGTGTAGGACCCCCGCGAGCATGCAGAAGTGCACGTGGCATGGAATCGACTAGTGTCTGAAGTAGTGCTAGAGGGAACTGACGCCATGAATCCTGCAGAGCTGTCCATAAATACGCAAGAGTACGATGTGGTGTAGATCCCTTCTGAACAGCACGTTGCAAGGCATCCCAGATATACTCAATAATGTTCATGTCTGGGGAGTTTGATGGCCAGCGAAAGTGTTCCTGGAGCCACTATGTAGCAATTCTGGAGGTGTGGGGTGTGCATTATCCAGCTGGAATTGCCCAACTCCGTCTAAATGCACAATGGCCATGAGTGGATGCAGGCGATCAGACAGGATGCGTATCAGGGTCCCATATCACTCCATTTGCACATGCCCCACATCATTACAGAGCCTCCACCAGATTGAACAGTCCCCTGCTGACATGCAGGGTCCATGGATTCATGACGTTGTCTCCATTAGCTCGATACAATTTGAAACGAGAGTCGCCTGACCAGGCAATATGCTTCTAGTCATCAACAGTCCTATGTTGGCCCAGGCGAGGTGTAAAGCTTTGTGCCGTGCAATAATCCAGGGTATACGAGTGGTCCTTCGGCTTCGAAAGCCCATATCGATGATGTTTCGTTGAATGGTTCGCACGCTGACACTTGTTGAACCAGCATTGAAATCCGCAGAAATTTTCGGAAGGGTTGCACTTCTGTCACGTTGAACGATTCTCTTGAGTCGTCTTTGGTCCAGTTTTTGCAGGATCTTTTCCCGGCCTCAGCGATGTCGGAGATTCGATGTTTTCCAGGATTCCTGATATTAACGGTGCACTCGTGAAATCGTTGCACGGTAAAATTCCCGCTTCATCGCTACCTCAGAGGTGTTGTGTCTCGTCGTTCCTACGCCGATTATAACACTACGTCCAAACTCACTTAAATCTTGATAACCTGCCATTGTAGCAGCAGTAACCGATCTAACAACTGCGCCGGACATTTGTCGTCTTATATAGGCGTTGCCGACCACAGCGCCCTATTCTGCCTGTTTACATATCTGTGTACTTGAATACGCATGTCTATACCAGTTTCTTTGGCGCTTAAATGTATTGTACAAGATAAAAATACAGAAACCTCCAACCAGTAGCGTTTATGAAACACATTTTTATTCCAAAAACCGATTTTCGAACCTTTTCAGGCTTATTCAGAGGGTTAAAGTAATAATGCACGGTGTGAAATAGTCGTGTAACCTCCAATCCAGCATCTGAATAAGCCTGGAACGACTCGAAAACCAGTGTTTGGAATAAACGACTATTTCATAAAGGTGACTGGTTGTCCGTTTCTATACTCATATTCAATAAACAGTTGTGGGTTCTTAAATATCCATATTGGATAAGCTTGATCTAATTATGTAATGTAAATGTAAGACGAGTTACAATCTGAAAGACAAACCGAAACATGATAAAGTTTGAATCGTAAACAAAAGTATATATTTGTTTTTCAGTATCGTCACCAATTACTAAGTACATCCCTCAAACAAAGATAATGGATATCATCATTTCTGCTTTTTACTAATGCTATTACATCTAGAGGATACACTACTTATGACGAAAGTAAGTGCAAGGACGTTTTATATGTTTTATGAGAACAATAAAATGCCACGATGCCTGTGATGTAATTGGAAAAGCCATCATGTTATTTGCTTTATATATCCAGTAGAAACTAGGAAGCAAAAACTTGTTTTGACTGTTAATTTTATTCAGCTGCATATCACATGCACGTGTAGCTCCGTTCACCTCTTTATGTAAATGAGAGTCTAATAGTTATGTTCATAGCGCTGCTGCAGCCAACAAGCTACGAAATGGCGGCTGCAGCCGAGTTCGTGGTATTTAATTTATTCAAGGCTGTACGCCACAGCGGTCAGCAGCGTTGTGCACGATTAAAGGCAGTAGTTTAAATTTCTGCGGATAATTAGCACTTGGTTCAACAGAAAGAAACTATGGGAGGTAACAAACTAAAGCTGAATTTCCAAGATAAGCTACTGAAGCTATAAAGACGTCATACAAGGACTAAAAAAGTTAATAAAAGTTGGCAGTAATAAGACTGAAGAAATCACTGCCGATAAGGGACTTAAGCATAGCTATAGCCTGTCACTAAAGTTACTTAATGTATATGTAAATGATAAGGTTATGAACTAGAAACAGGAAGTAAATTCGGTTACACAGATTAATAGAAATAAATACGTCCGTAACCTTCTGTATGCAGCCTATGTTACAGTTTTGGAAGAAAGTAAAGACGATCTACAAAAAGCAACATATATACTACACCAATCAGGGAAAAGTGAATATAATCTACGAATCTTACCAAAGAAAACTAAACTCACGGCTCGTAGTATGAAATACTCCTCCTGCCCTATTCTGGAGTATTGCTGTGCTGTGTGGGATCCGCATCAGGTGGGTCTGACTGATGAAATCGAAAAAGTACAAAGAAGGTCAGCTCGTTTTGTATTATCGCGAAATAGGGGAGATAGTGTCACAGACATGATACGTGAATTGGAGTGGCAATCATTAAATCAAAGGCGTTTATCGTTGCGACGGGATCTTCTCATGAAATTTCTATCACCAGTTTTCTCCTCCGATTACGAAAACATTCTGTTGGCACCCACCTACATAAGGAGAAATGATCATCACGATGCAATAAGAGAAATCAGGACTCGCACATAAAAATTTAAGTGCTGGTTTTTTCCCGCGTGCCGTTCGAGAGTGGGACGGTAGAGAGACAGCATGAAGGTGGTTCATTGAACCCTCTGCCAGGCACTTTATTGTGAATAGCAGAGTAATCATGTAGATGTAGATTTAGATGCTCAAAAGTAATTATAGATAATGCACCACTTGAGCAGGTCTCCATCCTTAACTTTTTAGGATACGACGTAAACTATAGTATGGACAGGGATATAGAAAATAATATTAACAAATATGAATCAATATGTGGAATAATAAGCAAAGCATTCCAGAAAAAAATATGGAAGATAACAAAATTAAAATTTTGTAAAAGCATGCTGCACTTCTACTGCAATATAGAAGTAAGTCGTGGATCCCTATAAAATGTGATAAAATAAACTACAATCAGCAGCAAAGAGATGTCTGAGGAAAGTCGGCCGTGCTACCAGTGAAGACCTTATCACAGATGAAGATATAAGGATTCAACTAAACGTTTGTGATATTAATGAAAAGACTGAAGAAAATGAAAGCATCGGATACAAAGAATGAGGGTAGAGAGAAACCGACGTCAGGCCATGCTACACCAGTGAAGGAGAAGAAGGGATACAGGAAGACCAAGAACAAGGTGACAGAGAAAAGTGAAGATGGAACAGATATGAGTGCCTAAACCTTGAAGTACAACATAAAAAGAAGATAAACTAGTGCAATTATTCTTAGTCACAGTGCTTCAGTTTTCATAACTTCTGCACAAAGGTTGCCTCGAATGAGCAGAAATACAAAAAGGTACAAAAGCTTATTAAGCCCAACGGCAATGTTAAGCAGAACAACGAACGCTGGGGTTGTCCCCAGTTATCACTTTTTGACAACACAATGCTGCTCTTCAGGCATAACGACTGAAATTTAAAACTTAATACTATGTCATCGGCAGCAATGCTACAACCTGTGAAACACGACGTTTCAGCTTGATCAATCAATGTGCAACCAGGTTACTCAGCGGATGTCTTGAGCACACTGTGGGGCGGCGAGTTACTCGTGAAAACTAAAATAATTGCTGTATAAATGTTTGCAATTCAAAATGTTTGAATGTTGAATCAGTTTCAGGCTTTTAGAATGTTGTTAATGCTGTCTTTCGCCGTTCTCAACACTGGCTCTCTATTTACTTTTTTGGCTCCCAGAAAGCGATTTAACCAAACGTGAAGCCAGTATTTAGAGATCCTAGTGCCCACTTCATCTGAGAATACCATTATAGCTGCAGCTTATAGCTCTGAGGAATTAGGAGATTGTCCGGGATTTCTAATCAAAAACGATTTTCCAAAATAGTTGAGTATATTCTGAAATTCACTGATAAAAAACACAAGTATCCCTACAACCTAACTAACAGAGCAGTTCAGAGTCTAATGCGCTGATGCAACTATAAATGTCCGAATTAAATGTTAAAAAGAATGCTCGCCAAAATTTGATGAGAATATTTCATCAAACGCCACGCTAAAATAATTGGTAGAATGTCTGTCCCGCGACGGCACGTGAAAATACGACAATACGCAAACTGAAGCTAGATAATGAAAATCATCCCCGAATTAACCCTTCACTTGAAATGATTTCATGATTCCGCGTATCTCTAGTAACTTAATACGGCACCCGAGGCTGTTTGTAGCAGTGCTACCGAAGCGACGCGACTCCCGACACAGCTGACGTGCTATTCAGCGTCTGGAGAGAACTGGGGCCTTCCTTCCTCGCGCAGCGCTCTTATATATATAGCCGCGGTGCGGACGGCTAAGGGAACGCCTGCTCAAATCGGCTCTCCCGACTAGCCGCTGGGCTAGTAACGCACCACTTCAAGTTACATAATAATTTATAGCTTCTTTTGCTGATGGACGATGAAGCTCTTAATTTAAACGTGCATTCAGCACGCAGGTAAGTATTGATAATAAACTTTTGACGTGGCTAAGTTAAATATTTTGGGCGAGAGAATTAATTAAGTTACACTGCACGCAGCAGATGAGCTCTGAACTGGCCCTTTTGAGATCCGCTATCGCTATAATTTTATAGGTATTCAAAAGAAACTTTTCACATCTTCACAGTCATAGCGGACCTCCAACCTATTTAAATCTAAACATCTTAGCATTATTTATTAGCCTACTTAATCTATCTTGCTTCCTTCAGTTTTGAGACGAAAACCAGAAAATCATGAATTTCCAATATAAAGTCTTAATCTGTGAAATGCAAAGTACTGTTTTTATTAAATCATTATGAAAGATGAATCTAAATATAAATTTTGAAGTCTCTAGCTCTTTTCTGTTGCGCCAATGATTTTTTTAGAAAAACGCCCAAATTTCGAAAATGGCTGAAGTTATCGAACTGATATTTAACACACATTAATTTAGTATTATTCCTGACATGCTAGAAAAGTTTTAGGTCATTTGCTTGATTTTTAAGGTATTGCGCAACATTTATGACGTCAGAGCTAGTTACAGCAGACTGGCTGGCACATAATGGAAACTGATGTGAATTTACTACAGCGTGGGTAGGCTGCTTCCCTGCAACACTATTAAGCAAAACTTTAATGACTTGGAAGGTGAGTTGAACTGAATGGGTAGTGTACTGAGAAGAGTTAAAACGAAGTTAATGATACATTGTTAAATAAAGTCAGACGATGCTGAGGGAATTAGATTCGGATATAAGACACTGAGAGTAGTAGATGAGTTTTGCTATTTGTGCAGCAGAACGACGGAATATGATATAACCATAGATAATATAAAATGCAGACTGGTGATGGAAAGAAATACTTTCTTGAGAAAGAGAAATGTCTAATATTAACTTAAGTAAAAGTACTATGTCTTCAGGCCACGAGTGGCCTACCGGGACCATCCGACGGACGTGTCATCCTCAATGGAGGATGCGGATAGGAGAGGCGTGGGGTCAGCACACTGCTCTCCCGGTTGTTATGATGGTATTCTTGACCGAAGCAGCTACTATTCGGTCGAGTAGCTCCTCAATTGGCATCACGAGGCTGAGTGTACCCCGAAAAATGGCAACAGTGCATGGCGGCCTGGATGGCCACCCATCCAAGTGCCGACCACGCCCGACAGCGCTTAACTTCGGTGATCTCACGGGAACCGGTGTAGCCACTGCGGCAAGGCCGTTGCCTACATAATATTAACTTAAGTGTTAGGAAATTTTTTCCAAAGATATTTGTATGAAGTGTACGCAAGTGCAACTTGGACGATGAACAGTTCAGACTAGCATTCGGGAGGTCGGCGGTTCAAACCCGCGTCCGGCCATCTTGATTTAGGTTTTCTGTGATTTCCCTAAATCACTTCAGGTAAATGCCGAGATGATTCCTTTGAAAGGGCTGACTTTTTTCCTCATCCTTCCCTAACCCCTAACCCGATGGGACCGATGACTTCGCTGTTTGGCCCCCTTCACCAAATCAACCAACCAACAGTTCAAGCTAGAAAGGAATAGAAGGCTTCAAAATGTAGTGTTGTAGAAAAATGTTGTAGATTGAATAGAACGGATATCTATTGAACTACATTGAATTAGAGAGATAAGAAATTTCTGGCATAATTTGAATAAAAGAAGCTATCAGGACACATCTTGTGGCATCAAGGAAGATATAACTTGTTACTGGCACCAAGTGAGGGAGTTAAAAATTGTAAAGGGGGTGACTGACGCTTGACTGTAGCAAACCGGATCCAGTGGATGTAAGTTGAAGTAATTGTGCATAGATTGAGAGGCTTGAGCGGGACAGACTAGCATGGTTAGCTGCATCAAACCACACTTATCAATGGAACCGACAACAATAACAACTATCAGTTGTAGTACATATTCTCATTAAGCTTCTCAAGCGGAATGAAAGAAGACCAGTTTCTATAAAATTCTTTCAGGGGTTTGACAGCGTCAAGTTGTGCTAACACAACCGACGTTTCGGGTACTGTTATAGGCAACCATCAGCAGAGTGACTGCTAGTTACTATTTTATGCATACCTATACTTCCAGATACAAAACATTGTGCGTCCAAATATGCTATATGTTTATGCGATGCCAGTATAGAGGGGAGAGTTGTCAAATGCTTAAAGCTTGGATAATTTAATGTTTATTTTTATTGGTCGGTCAGCATACTAAATGATATATGAAAGAAAGTATGGTGACTCCATTCAATTCAGACAAGTGAGGTTCGTTCCTACCACTAAGGGAAAAATCGGAGAAGTTGTCGAAATAGGAAAGCGGCCGACCATCACCAAACATGGAACTGTCCTATTGCGCGATGTAAACACCAGACCGCAGACAACGGTAAGTCCTAACCAGCCACCAGTTAATACAACATAGCAACTCTTTGTCACAAAGGCAATTTCACTGGAATCACCGACGACGACCAATAAGACCAACGTCAAATATTCACGGCAATAAGCATTTATTATATCTCCTCCTCGATCCTACCATCGAATGAACATATAGTGCACCAGAAGTAATTTTCAAGCAGACAGGCAGGGTCACAATAGTATAAATAAAATGGTAACCACAAATAAAGGGGTAGCCGAGCGATTATAGGCGCTTCAGTGTGGAACCGCGCGACCGCTACGGTCGCAGGTTCGAATCCTGCCTCGGGCATGGGTGTGTGTGATGTCCTTAGGTTAGTTAGGTTTAAGTAGTTCTAAGTTCTAGGGGACTGATGACCTCAGAAGTTAAGTCCCATAGTGCTCAGAGCCATTTGAGCCTCAAATAAAAAGTAGTTACTCTTACGAAAAAGTGGCCGCAATAGTGGCAAACCTTCGTCTATAATGTCACAGCGTGACGCGGTCTCACGTCCGGTAGAATTTTACAGACGCCGCCAGCGAAAGTTTACCCTGTAAGGGGTCCGCGATCCCTTGTACAACAATTAAATAATTTTGCCTCACACAGGTCGATGGTAGGCAAAATCGTCAACCGCACCGGCCACATACTGGATTGCAGTGAGGATTGTGTGTGTGTGTGTGTGTGTGTGTGTGTGTGTGTGTGTCTGCGCGCATTCCATTGTTATATCGTGTGACGTAATGAACTGTGATGAGATTAACCATATTTAGAGGCGTGAGACGAAAGAAATGTGTCCAGACATAACCAATAAAACAGTGTAAAAAATCTCAGCGTTGGTTATTGCAGAACACTTTATAATCGTGCGAACATTGTTGAGTAGCCGCATCCAGAATAGAAACGACTCCCAAAGTAGATTAATCCGATTAGCATTTATGTATTAGGCCACGGTCACATCAAAATTAGACTGCTATTTCGGTTAGTAACAATCGACGTCGTATTAATCGAGGGTGTTTCAACTGTCGTACACGAGAACTCGACTCGGTCATGGGGCCAAAGGGTTAAAAATTTTCAGTAACATGATCAACAGCTGTATATAATGATTAGCAGAAGAGTATGACCACCTATTTAATAGCGTGCTGCACGATCTTTAGAATGGAATAAAACGGAGGCTCTGCGTGGCAAGGATTCGGCAAGTTATTAGTAGTTTTTCGGAGGTATGTGGCAACATATCCCACAGACCGATCAGTTATCGTCTGGTGAATTAGGTTCGCGGAGTTGGCGCCCGATAGGCGTCCAGAAGTGTTTCACCGTGTTCAGATCAAGCTAACTTAATGACCAAGACAATGTGAGTTCCCTATCAAGTCCCCTCAAGTAGCACGATTCTGCCCTTGTGACATGGACAGTTGTGCTGTGGGAAGATACCACTGCCATCGGTGAAGACGAGGCAGGTGTTCCGCAGTAACGTTATACATGTACATCTACATTTGTATTCCGGAAACTACCTTGTGGTACGTGGCGAAGGCTACTTTTGTACCGCTGTCGCTTCGCTCTTTTCCTGTCCCACTCGCGAATAGTTCACAGGAAGAACGAATGAAGGCAAGCCTCCGAAGGTGCTCAAATCTCTCTAATTTTATCTTCGCGGTCTTTTCACAAGATATAAGTAAGTGTAAGAAATATTTTTGCTGGCTCTTCTAAGAACGTGTATACTCAGAACGTTAACAATACACCACACCAGGATGCAGAACGCCTCCCTTGCAGCGGCTGCCACTGGATTTGGTTGATCATCTCCGTGACGCTTTCGTGTTTACTAAGTGAGCCTGTAACGAAACATACTGCTCTTCTTTGGGTCGTCTCTATTTTTCCTATGAGTCTTGTCTGCTACGGATCCCATACTTACGAACGATCTTCTAGTATAGGTCGAACAGTCGTTTTGTAAGCTACTATCTTTTTAATGAACTTCATTTCCTGAGGACTCTCCCAATGAAAGTATGGCATCTGCCTTACTCGAGAGTGTTCTATAATTGTATAATCATACAATAAATGGTCTTTCTGTCCATGTAATCGCAATACGTTACATTTCTTTATGTTGAGGGTCAATTTTCACTGCCTGCACTAAGCGTCGATCTACTGCACGACTTCTTGCATTTCGCTACAATTTTCTAATCTCGTAAACTACGCATCGGGTCAAAAAGTTGTAATTCCAATTTGTATATCTGAGAAGGGGGAGGAATAAAACGATACCACACAACGTATCGAAGGGGGGACAACTCATCGTGCCATTGTGGCCGTGTAGCAACAGAGCAACATCTCTGAATCAATTGTTTAAGACATCCTACAAAATCTTATCAAGAAGAGGGAAATTCATGCAATGTTTGTTCCGTACACCTTAACTCCATAACACAAAAACGAATCGAGGACGCCTGCCGCGACTTCACTGAAATCCAAAACGAAAGCAATTACTTTCAGGAAAAAAAAGTTATCAAGAGGGACGAAACTTGGTGTTATCAAACCGAACGTATCACAAAACGACAGAGCGCAGAAATTCACATGAAGAGTCAACGTGTCGTAACAGGCAATACACTGCTACCGGAACTCAAGTATCGTGCGGGCGCAGAGCAGATAGCGGCTCTAAGAACTACAGTACTTGCGCAGTGTTTATTGCCTGGAGAACAGACGTGCAAGTGGATGATATATGTTGAACCACAGAAGAAAAAATTGAAATGATTCTGACTTACGGATAATGTAGGAGAAATGCTGAGGCTCCTGTTGCCTTGTATGCCGATAGTTTCGCTGAGATAGCTCGCTCTCTTTCGTTATTTTACAAGGTTGTGAACGCTTTTATGGCTGATGACAGACCGGCAGAAGGAAATGAAGCCAACGTGTTACAGGGGAAGCTAGTGAAATAGTTGTACTAGCGGCAGCACACAATTACACCGCGATTCTCGTATGTCTGCAGGTAGTGTTGTCACAATACTGCATCGTCGTAAGTATCATCCATACCATGTGTCACTGCATCAAGAACTTCATGGCTCCAGTTCCTATACCCGGGATGTGTTTTGTGAATGGGCATGTCAAGACTCTACATGCACAAACCATGGTAGCGTTGACCGGCATAACATGCATTACTGGTTACGGCAAGATGAGCGTCAACGTCCTTCGTCAGTTAACGTTTGGTATGGCACCATGGGGAACAAATTCATTGGTCCGTATTTTATTGACGGCACGTTGAATGGACGCATATATCGAACGTTTTTGAAACAGGTACTACCAGTACTACTGCAGGATGTTGGCCTGGACGTTTGACAACGGATGTGGTTTCAGAATGACCGTCGCCCAGCGCACTACGCAAGTGAAGCACGGGAGGTATTAGGTCGCGTTTACATAGGTCAATGGATAGACAGAACGGTTCAAATGGCTCTGAGCACTATGGGACTTAACATCTAGGGTCATCAGTCCCCTAGAACTTAGAACTACTTAAACCTAACTAACCTAAGGACATCACTCACATCCATGCCCGAGGCAGGATTCGAACCTGCGACTGTAGCGGTCGCGCGGTTCCAGACTCAAGCGCCTAGAACCACTCGGCCACTCTGGCTGGCGGATAGGCAGAGGTGGCCTATTAACTGGCCTGCTAGGTTGCCGGATTTGATGTTTCCGCATATTTTTCTGTGGGGTATTTAAATGATAAGGTGTACCAGCAAGTGCCAAAAGACCATGGAGACATGATCGACCGCATCAGAAACGATTGTGCTGACATTCCCGCAGATGTGCGTTTATTTGAAAAACAGATCAATAAATGTATTGAAGTTGGCGGTACTACGTTTGAACACTTACTGTAATTGGAAAACTAGAATCGCTTTCGCCTCGAGCGACGGCCACAGTGGCGCGTCGGGTAGTCCCTTGTTCGATTTGTCGGGGGAATACAACGTTGCGAATGAGGTTTCTAGTTAGAAGTTATGAATTGCTGGTCTGTGCTACCATTTCAGCATGAAAATTGGGGTCCCACGTGCCGTAAGATATTCAAGGGCCATTGAGTAACATGTCGTAAAATACGATCGTGAACCCATTTCCATTCCTCCGATTACCACGCGATCTGTGGCGAAGCATAATTGAATCATTGCTAACACTTCGGTCAAGAACCATGAAAGAAGGCTGTATACATGGGAAAGACCTGGTGGCACCGAAAGGTGTCGGACTGATTATATAATGGTCAGACAGAGATTTAGGAACCAAATTTTAAACTATAAGACATTTCTAGTGGCAGATGTGGATTCTGACCACAATGTAATGGTCGTGAACTGTAGAACAAAACTAAAGAAATTGAAAAAGGAGTGGAAAATTAAGGAGACGGGACTTGGATAAGGTGAAAGAACCAGAGGTTGTTGCGAGTTTCAGAGGCAGCGTTGGGGAACGGCTGACTAGTACAGGAGACAGGAATACAGTAGAATCTTTAAGAGATGAAATAGTGAAGGCAGCATAGGATCAGATAGGTCAAAAGGCCTAGTAGAAATATTTGTATATGGTCCCGGCGGAGGTTCAAGTCCTCCCTCGGGCATGGGTGTGTGTGTTTGTCCTTAGGATAATTTAGGTTAAGTAGTGTGTAAGCTTAGGGACTGATGACCTTAGCAGTTAAGTTCCATAAGATTTCACACACATTTGCACATCATCTGAATATTTGGATATCACAGGAGATAATGACTTTAACTGACGAAAGGAGAAAATATAAAAATACAGCAAATGAAGAAAGCGAAAGGGAAAACAAACGTTTAAAAATGAGATTGACATAAGTGCAATATGGCTAAGCAGGTATGTGTAGAGGACAAATGTAGTGTTTTAGAGGCATATGTCATTAGGAGAAATTAAAGAGGCCTTTGGAGAAAAGAGAAGCAGCTATGTGAATATCAAGGGCTGCGATGAAAAACCCGTCCTAAGCAAAGAAGGGAAAACTGATGGTTCAAATGGCTCCAAGCACTATGGGACTTAACATCTGAGGTCATCAGTCCCCTAGATTTAGTACTACGTAAATCTTACTAACCTAAGGACAGTACACACATCCATGCCCGAGGCAGGATTTGAACCTGCGACCGTAGCAGCCGCGCAGTTCCAGACTGAAGCGCCTAGAACCGCTCGGCCACAGCGGACGGCAGGGAAAGCTGAAAGCTGGAAGTAGTACATAGAGTGTCTGTACTATGGAGATGTACTTAAGGGTGCTGTTATAGAAATGAAAGAGGACGTGAATGAAGATAATACGGTAGATATAATACCGTGAGAAGAATTTGACAGAGCACTGAACTAAGTCGAAACAAGGCCCCGGGAGTCGACGACATTCTGTTAGAACTACTGATAGCCTTAGGAGAGCCAGCCACGACAAAACTCCTCCATCTGGTGAGCAAGATATGTGAAAGAGGAGAAATACCCCAGCCTTCGAAAAGAATATAATAACTCCAATTCCAAAGAAATAAGAAGGTGACAGATGTGAATATTACCGAACTGTTAGTTTAATAAGTCATGGTTGCAAAATACTAATATGAATTCTTTAGGGAAGAATGGAGAAAAACATGTAGAAGTCGCCCTCAGGGAATATCAGTTTGGATTCCGGAGAAATGCAAGAACGCGCGAGGCAATACTGACCCTACGACTTCTCGTAGAATATAGGTGAAGGAAAAGCAAGCCTACTACGTTTATAGCATTTGTAAATTGAGGGTAGCGGGGGTAAAGTACAAGGAGGTAAAGGCTATTTACAACTTTTACAGATATCAGACAGCAATAATAAGTGTCGACGGGCATGAAAGGGAAGCAGTGGTTGAGAAGGGAGTGAAACATGATTGTAGCCTATCCCCTTTTGTATTCAGACAGTACATTGAGCAAGAAGGAAGGGAAACAAAAGAAAAATTTGGAGTATAGGGAGAGATTTGCCGATGCCACTGTAATTCTCTCAGACAGCAAGGGACTTAGACCAGCAACTGAATGGAACGGACAGGGACGTCGAAGGAGGATAAAAGATGAACATCATCAAAAGCAAAACAAGAATAATGCAATGTAGTCGTATTAAAGTAGTTGATGGTGAGGGAATCAGATTAGGAAACGGCAAAATCCAGTAGATGAATTTTGTTATTTGTGCAGCAAAATAACTGATGATGGCCATAGTAGAGAGGATATAAAATACAGATGGCAACAACAAGAAGAGTGTTCCTGAAGAAAAGAAAATTTAGAAGAGAAGAGAAATGTGGTGCTACAGAAGAATGCTGAAGATTAGATAGGTAGATCACATTACTAATGCCCAGGTACTGAATAGAATTGAAAGAAAGCCGACTAGACGAAAGGCTTGGTTGAGGCATCGAGGTGTCACCAATTTATTATTGGAGGGAAGTGTGGGGGGGGGGGGGCGGGGGTAAAAATTGCAGAGGGAGACCAAGAGATGAATACAGTAAGCAGATTTAGAGGGATGTAAGTTGCACAGGATAGACTAGCATGAAGAGCTGGATCAAACCAGTCTTCGGACTGAATACCACACTCCTCAGCGTCACGCCCGAGGTTACTTTTATGTCTGAAGACTTCAGAATGGCATGCTGGTTGCCGTACGCTCTTCAGTCCAAATACACAGTTGGTGTGTGATTCCGTATGCTCATATTTTGTTCGTTAGGTGGCAGTCTGGAACTGCCTCGAATGCCTTTTGTATACGTAGTCCACAGCTGTCACTGTGCCTTCGATTACTACCGCAGGTCCCATGGAAACCCACATGACTGTCCCCGGTAGCATAATACTGTCCGCATTGGCTTCCGTGCAGCGGTATATGTTCCCATCAGTTCACCCGGCTGATGGTGCAATCAGACACTACCGTCCACCTGGTACAACAAGAAACTTGATTCATCCGACAAGGCGATACGTTTCCATTCATATAAGTGCAACTTCGATGATCCAGTGCCCACTGCAATCGTAATGGACGATGGGTTAACATGGGAACAGGTACTGGTCGAAAACTGGTGTGCTCTGTGTTCAATGATGGTTGCTGAACGGAGTGGTCGAAAAACTTGTGCTCAGCAATGTATTCTTTAGTCAAATATAAACTGCTGCCTCTGGTGCTATTTAAAAGGGGCAAGCAGCCGACCTTCGCTTTCTGTAATGAGACGTGCACATTCAACTGGTCGTTTCACCCACGACAGTAGTACGCAAACAGCCGACCATACTCGCCGTTTTCGAGAAGCTCCTTTCCAAGCTCCGGGCGATAAAAATCCGCCCCTTGTCAAAATCACTGTCGTCTGTGGACCCTCCCATATTACGCCGCCGCGCGAAGTAGCCGCGCGGTCTAGGGGCCCTGTCACTGTTCGCGAGCCCCCCCCCCTCCCCCCTGCCACCCCCCCCTCTCACGGAGGTTCGAGTCCTCCCTCGGACATGGGTTTGTGTGTTGGCCTTGGCATAACTTACTTTAACTCAGATTAAGCAGCGCGTAAGCCTTTGGACCGATGACTTCAGCGGTTTGGACCCATAGAAACTTACCACAAACTTTCAAAGAAATTCCATATGACTTATATATAATAGTTAGAATGAGTTCTCTTTCGTCTCTGATCCACTTATATCTTTCCTTACGAACGTCCCAATATTATATTCGATCCCGCGGTGGGCAGTTGTCATCATGTTTTAACTCACCAGTGACACCGTTAGTGTAAAAGGTTTGGAAACTGGCTTAACAGAAAATATAGAAACGTTAAGATGGTTGTTTCTCTGCTTCAGGTGGTCTACTTTAAACGTGGGCCTTAGGGAAAGCAGGAAAACGTGTGAGTGGGGCCTAATCAGTTACCATTGGTTGCATAATAAACACATATACTTTATTTAAGGAAATAACTTTCTGAAAACAATCATTAAAAAAAATTGACTTTAACGCACGCGACACTGATGGCTGAAGGCCTTATTAAGAAAGAATTCAAAATTATTTGTCGGTTGAAGGCCACAAGCAATACTTCAGAACAATTAGCGACTGAAGGCCGGAATTACAAATGAGGAAGACAATTACACGTTAACAAAAATACTAAAATAATTTTTTAAACAATCATTAAAAAAATTGACTGTAACACAAGCTGCCGCGCGGGATTAACCGAGCGGTCTGGGGTGCTGCAGTCATGGACTGTGCGGCTGATCCAGGCGGAGGTTCGAGTCCTCCCTCGGGCATGGGTGTGTGTGTTTGTCCTTGGGGTAATTTAGGTTAAGTAGTGGGTAAGCTTAGGGACTGATGACCTTAGCAGTTAAGTCCCGTAAGATTTCACACACTTTGTAACACAAGCTACACTGATGGCTGAAGGCCTTATAAGAAAGAATTCAAATTATTTGTCGGCTGAAGGCCACAAGCAATAGGAATAATTTAAACAAAATATTTTTTTAAACAATTGACACAATCAGACCAAGGGAATGATCCACAGACAGTGCTACAAGGATCGACCTTAGAAAAGTCCCAACAGCTGCATAAGCGGTGAGACATGCAGCTAAGAGTTATGCTCAGCTAACAGGATGGCAACTCGAACTAGGGATGGTTTAAACGCCGATCAATGCTCTTACCAAATCAACCTAACCTGTGATAACCGGTACAAAACGGAATAATTCAAGCGAGGACGAAGTGACAGACAGCACTGCGCCTTCAGAATCCGGTGTTTAAAACATCGAAAGGCAGAAGGAACCACTACAACGAAGGTAGACAAAAGTAACCACAATCCACACCGCAGTCAACGAGGCTGTCGAACTACACATCATGCCGAACAGCAATGGCAAGACGAGGAAAAGTACATTGCCGCAAAAATACGTTAACCTCCAGGGCAGGTAACTGGGGCGTTAGCGGCCACTAGGCAGTAAAATACCTCTGATTTCACTTCACCAATAATAACACAAAATTCAAAAACTAATAACAGGCAGTAGAAGACGGCTAATAGATTCCACCAACTCGACGCGCTGCACTTGTTGCTGTTCGTCTCACAGCGACCCTGCGAGCAGCAACGCACTAACAAACGGCGTGATCACCAAACAGTGGAGGTTTCACTACTGGATTAATGTTCAATCAACTCAACGTCCTGGGTCTGGTGGACAACGAGGTTGTGGCCCTCGCAAACAGCCCCTCGATCCGGCAATGCCTGGATGCTGCCAGCGGTCCCGGACCGTTCTAGATATCGATAAACGATGCTTCTGCCACTCGCAGACAGACAGCGCCAGTAAACAAAAGAAGAGAACGAGATGCCACTATCCCTATTACTTGATGCCAACCTATCAACAGCACCAACGCGAGCCGCACAAGGCTCACTACTTAGTCTCGCTTCACTTGAGTGCAATACACAGAACGTTCATACAACCATGTGAAACTGTCAGAAAAGACCTTCTTTAGAAGGTTTTATAGTTCGTGCAATCCATTGGCTTGAATGGAATGACGGTTCTGTCAAAAGCGTTGACCCTCCATGTGAATTTATGCACTCTGTCGTTTCGTGATAGGGTCGTATTCACGAAGTTTTATCCCTCTTGATGACTTTTTTCCAGAAAATGACTGCTCGCGTTTTGGATTACAATTAAATCGCGGCAGGCGTCCTCGAAGCGTCGTTTTTGTGTTCTGGAATCACGGTGTGCGGAATAAACTTTGCACACATTGTCCTCTGTTTGAGAACAATCTGGAGAATGTCTTAAACACATTATTGAGAGATGTTGCTCCGTTGAAATTCGTGACACAGCGATGTTGACACACTACGGCCCCACGTTCTCTGCTTAAGACTGCCTGCTCACGATTGACTGATCGAATTTGCATGTGTTGTCAATAGTTGTTAGTTCAATCAGCCACCGTAGTTACTGCGGTAACGTCGGCTATACGCAAGGAATAAAATCAGTCTCAGAACTCTGCGTACAGTCGGTATATGTTCTCCACAAGCCTGGACGTTTACCTTAAGACTCTCACAGAGGTAATCAAAAAAGTTGCCACACGACTGTACAAGAAAACGACATACTTGAACAATCCTGTCACCCTTAACCTGGGTAACTACGATCACAATCATAGGTGGAGGCACAATTGCCAAAAACATCACTACTTAGGGACGATTAATCACCTATGGATAACTACCTGGGCTAGCAGGACAGAGCGGTTTAGGTTTGGGGAAAGGGGCCAAAACGTTCTGTCAGTTACACTTAACATACAAACTTTATTGATCAACACACAATATTACAAAAAGGATACAAAACACTCAAAACTTTAATCTGTCTCCTTTGATTAACCTTAGATCAGCTGAAGGCCACACTCAAAATCCAAGACACAAGGCCTAAGCAAGAAATTGAAATACAAGGTTCTTTTGGAGGTTTCACCCAAGAATATTTTCTTAATCTTCAATCTAAAAAGGCTGAAGGCCTTGGCATTTTAATTTTAATCGAACTTGGCTGGCGGCCGCATATTAAGCAATAAGAAGAGTTTCAATCAAAAGGCAGAAGGCCTTACCTTAAAACAAAAACATAACAATCTTATGCCTTAAGGGCAAGGCAAGAACATTAATTTAAGAGACATTAAAACTCAGCTGAAGGCCGCACATCAACAAATAATTTAACGGCTTAAGCCCTAGAAAGAGCCGGCTGGTATGGCCGAGCGGTTCAAGGCGCTACAGTCTTCAACCGCGCGACCGCTACGGTCGCAGGTTGGAATCGCGGGCATGGATGTGTGTGATGTCCTTAGGTTAGTTAGGTTTAACTAGTTCTAAGTTCTAGGGGACTGATGACCTTAGAAGTTAAGTCCCATAGTGCTCAGAGCCAATTGAACCAACCATAGAAAGAAGAGTTTCAATTTTAAAAGGCAGAAGACTGTATCTTAAAACATTTCATATGAAATTCGGTTGAAGGTCCCTATTAAGAGTAACAATCTCATGCCTTAAGGGCAAGACAAGAACTTTAATTTAAGAGATATTAATACTCAGCTGAAGGCCACATACCGACAAAATATGTTTGACTTAAGGCCTAGAAAAGAGTTTCAATTTAGAAGGCAGAAGCCTTATCTTAAAACATCTCATGTAAAATTGGGTTAAATGCCCCATATAAGAGAATAATAATCTCAACCCTTAAGGCCAAGACAAGAACATTAATTTAAGACATATTCATAGTTGAAGGCCACACATCAACCATATAACTAAAACTGAACAGTTCCGCTCCACGCAACCAGCAAAACGACCACAAGATTTCAATACAACGACAGACAGGATATTGGCGCCCACAACGACCAAAACACCTCAGCTGTCGAACTACACGCCGAGCTGGACAGCAACAACACCACGAGGAAAATACACTGAATAAAATTACGCCAACGACCAGGGCAGGTAACCGGAACATCAAAGGCCACAAGGCAGAAGATACCGCTGGTCAACTTCAATAACAGGGAATAAATTAAGTTAAATTAAACTCCACAGGAAGACGGCTGGAATCTTAGCCGACTTGAAAACACCCATGTTGTTGCTCGCAGGAATGTCCCAAAAGCGACAACCAGGATCAAACGAAGAAATGTAAACAGCCGAGGCTCGATAGTAGGTTAAGTGAAGACTCAACTGCCATGTCCAAGATCGGTGGGCGACGAACTTCGCAGCACTCGCTAGTAGTAGCTCACACTCCAACCGCGCGTGCACGCCGGCAGCGGCTATGGCCCTACCCCACGCGACGGGAACTTCCTTGCTGCTCCACGCCAACCGACCGACTGCCCAGGCCCGGAAACAGTAAAGAACCAAATTTACGTCGGCCGATGAGACGACCAACCAACCGAACGACCAACCAACGGTCGTCCCGCTCCAATCTCCCTCCGTCGAACGGTTCATGTGTGCCGCCAGCGTTCGGCGAGCACTGGCTGTCGGCGTCTTACCGGCGCTCCGTCCCCAACTTCACTGCTGCTGCATCCCGACTGCACTGCTGGTTTCTCCCACTTCTCGCACGACACACAACGACCCGGAAATACTATCGGTCGCTCCAGAGATGGTACGACAGTGCACTTATCGATACGCGCTGCTGCTGCCGCTCACGGACGAGTAAGGCAGGAAGTTAGTGATGCCAGTAAACGGAATAAGAAAACGAGGCGGCAGTACCGTAAGAGAAGATGACAAACAATAAAGGGCTTGAACACGAGCCGTGCACGGCTGAACCAACACATAAACATGACAAATACTGATGAACCCCTGCAGCACAGAAAAAATTAACTGGCACCGCCAGGGGTAAACTATCCGACCAACTGGCAACGCAGGGAAGCCGTATTGCACACTAAACGCTACCAAACCCAACCAGAACCCTTACACAGTGATCTATTTATGACCAATCGACCACTGATACGGCAATCTTGGCAGGTTACAGATAAAGACGCTGCAACTGGCCCACGAGACTTTGGAGGTTCCCAGCCAGCAGTACACCACCTGGAAAGGACTGACACTTTTTATGATGGTCTACGCTACGACAACGATACCGAGCATTGCTCAAAAATACCCAAAACTAACAACCACCCTACCCTTGCATGGTCTGTCGCAGATAGCAAGAAACCGCTGCTGCTCTTACTACCCATCCAGACTATTGCAGAGGTTTTTTTCCCCTTGGCGCTTGCCTTGGCACTTTTTTCCCCTTTGTCCTTGAAACCACTACCCTTTGTTCGCTTTTCGTCCACTATCTGTTTCCTCGATGCGACCGTGGTAGTGGGGACCCAGACCCACGGATAATATCAAGGTCCCAAATCCCGTGAAGTCCTCGATTACGAACTAACAGATGCAGATCTGACAGTAAATCTTTTGAGATGGTCACCAACTCGGTGTGTGCGTGAAGGAGCTCCATCCGTACTACTTACAGTGTATAGCGTGGGATAAAAGGTAAACGGTTACCAATGTTCCATTCGCGTAATGAACGACAGAATAATGACCGTCTATGTGCGTCTTAATCTCTTCATAGCTATGCGAGATATACGATGATCTCACGATCCTCGTCAATGTGCAAGTTTTCTAAATTGATCGTAAAGGGTTTTGCGAGACGTACATTACATTTTTTCCGAGGACTCCTGTTTAGGTTGCTTTTTACAGTATATATAAATGATCTAGTAGAAAGCGTCGGATGCTTTTTAACGCTATTCGCAGAAGATGCAGCTGTCTATAACAGAGCAGCAACTCCAGAAGACAGCAAGAATTTGAAGAGCGACCTGCAAAGAACTGATGAGTGATGCAGGTTCTGGCATTTGACCCTGACCGTAAATAAATGTAACATATTTTGCACACATAGGAAAAGAAATCCATTACTGTATAGCTACACTACTGATGACAAATAGCTGGAGACAGCGTCTGGCGTATAATATCTAGGCGTAACTATCCAGAGCGACCTTAAGTGAAATGACCATTAAAATAGATAGTGGGAAAAGAAGACACAAGAATCAGATTCTTCGGCAGAATCTTAAGGAAATGTAACTCATCCACGAAAGAACTAGCTTATAAGGCGCCTGTTCGCCCGCTTCTTGAGTACTGTTCATCTATCAGGTAGGACTGATAGACAAGATCCAAAGAAGAGCGGCGCGTTTCATCACCTAACCGTTTAGCTGGCGAGACAGCGTTATGGAGATGCTAAACAAACTCCACTGGCAGACGTTAGAAGAGACGCGTTTTGCATCACGCATAAAGTTACTATTGAAATTTAGTGACAGCACTTTTCAGGAGGAGTCGGACAACATATTACTTCCCCCCACACACATTTCTTGTATTGACCACGAGGAGAAAATTCGAGAAATTAGAGCCAATACAGAGGCTCACCGGCAATCATTCTTCCCCTGCACTATTCGCGAGTGGAACAGGATTGAAGGGGTCAGATAGTCGTACCGAAAGTACCCTCCGCCACACACCATTAGGTGGCTTGCGGAGTATGATGTAGATGTAGAAAATGCCTGTATTAATGAACTAAGTTATGTCTGCCATTCTTGCATTGTAATACCAAGATATGTCGAATATACTTGTAAAAGTAATCCACTGATGAACAAAACTTTGACTACTACTTCCCTGGCGTCACTCCGTATCTTCACAGAGTCGGAATGATAATCTGGACTTGCAATGTAATTGGTGGAGGGTGGCCGGATGCCTCCATGTCATCAAACGGACGGATCGGTTCTGGACCGCCGCCTCTCCCCGAATCCCGTAAGCAGCGTGCTAAAGCGCGCGGCTATCGGGAGGAGGGTAAACCACTAATCTTGCAGTCAGATATTACACGGTTCTCTCTCTGTGTTTATAACGAAACTGAACTTTTTACTGGTTGGGTGAGAGCCTGAGATTGTAGCAAACATTGCGACATTGAAAGAGATTGTTTGACTTAGATAAAAAATCTCAAAAGTTTGTCGTCTCAATTGTCTTCCATAGGCATCAAGAATGCGTGATCGTGGGAGTATCTGTTGATCACTTTGGCCTCCACCACTCAAAGATAACTTTGAGACAAATGTCATGTTTACTGCTATAACAGTTTCCAAACATTAAACGTTAGTAATTAGTTCTGCAGTGGCACATATATAGTTCAGTTCATTGTTCATTGTTCGGTGTATCTCGGAGTAATGTGCTTCCTACTGCTGCCGCTGCTGCTTCTGCTGGAGCCGTCGTTGTCTAGGTCCATTTCATCTGCTAACTGGATCAAGTTACGTGAATTCCATAAAACAATCCAGGCACCAAGTCGTTTTATAGTGGTTTATTTATGACAAACTACGCCACTTCTTATTAGTGGAAGCCCACTGCACATAACAGGCTATATAGTCGCAATACTGTATTAAAACAATTAGATTATTGCACGAATGTGCGATACAGTGGTTGCGTCTCAAAGCTATCTGCAACTGACCTCCTCTGAGCCTTGTGCTCCTCGTGTTTATACATTTTTAACAATGAAGACAACAAAACTACAGTCCAAGTTTATAAAATTAATAATTAAAAGCTTAACATTAATATGAGTAAATATCCACAAAACCTTGTTTATTTTATGCTGAAACTGGCGTATACAATAAAAAAGATTTTTACGTTGGATATACATCATATTTTATAAAATACTGAAAAACAACAATGCTAACCTAATATTTCTTAATTATGGCTTCATCACTGAAAGCAAAATATTGCGAACATATATTTGACAAGCATTATAGACAAGTGAACAAAAGTAATAATAAATTTTATGAGACATATGTATTGCGAGAAATCACTTATTAGATGCATTTGGAACTACGGAATTTTCAATGAATTGTCTCTTCGGATAGGATTTCGTTAGGGTATTGAAACAGGAATGTAAATATGGGGTTGTTTTATTTCACGTTAGAGGCGTTTTCTTCTTTCTATCCACCTTTAAAGAGGGCTGCCATTCATTACAGCAAGCGTAAATTTTGCCCAATACTTCCATCATTTCCTTACGATCGCTCAACAACAACACTACCTGTATACAGCACCACTGTCAGCGGAAAGTCTTATAGCGCTGATAATCCTATATCCTAAATCGCTTATGTTCACTGGAAACATCAGATATTATGTTACGCTTTCTTGGGCCACAACTGATGTTACTTTCGTTTCTGTGGAGCATTTGTCGTCCAGTCCAATTTACGAGTTCAGTGCACTTATTGGGTTCTATTGAACAAATATTCCTGGAGCGAATCACACTTTTTTTTGTTTATTCCTGCGAAGCAGTTCCGCACGATCGTATCATTTTTAGAAGTCAGCTATGTAGTACAGTGTGTGACGCCTTTCCGAAATACAGATACTCGGAATTTACCTGTTCACTTGATCATTCAGTTTAAAAGCGATTCGGTGTATGGTTAGGGGTTTCACGAAATGGTAAAACAACTCAATCTCTTGATGGAGACGTCTACCATACTAACATTTCAGCGAGTTGACGTGCTCGGGCTGCGGCAGCGGACTCTCGCATCGCTACTTCCACGAACGTAGTGGCCTCGGTAAATTCCGAAATAAAATTTTTTTTCTCCGCATGCAGCTCGCGTATGTGCCACTGTTTCCCTCGTGCCTCCGCGGCTTTACCGCAAAGCTCTCTCTTTCTTTCTAGCTCTATTTTTTCTTTTTGTTCTTTTTTATTTCTTTTTTTTTCAGCCGCCAGACGAAACCGCAGCTCGCGGAAAGAGATTTCAGCGCACGTGAGCCAGTAATAGAAATATGTGGAGCCGGCCAAATGAAGCTGACTCGGCTGTTTGTTTTATTGCAGGAGCGACCGGTGCTACCGCTGTATGGTCATAGCGGAGCGCCACCCCAACGTGCTGCAGTACAAAGAGAGTGAGTACGCGCCGCCTCCGCTAGCAGCGCTGCGCGTCGTCGTGGCGACGGCGACAAGGACCTAATACGACGCGGCCGTCGACTTGGGCCAGTTGCGGAATGTTGTGCAACCGATGTGCAAACGGCTCGCGGTTGCAATATGTTAAGGGAGACTGAAACACATTTACGCGGATTTCTTTTCCGAAATTTTAAAAGTTTTTTGGTTAAAAAAATTTGTAGTCTTATAACATAGATATTGAAGGATATGCAGGGTGATTCAGCTGTCCCTATAAGTTGTATCCAACGCCTTCAAGAACCGTGAGCGAAATGTTCATATTCTGTCGCTCGCCACATACAAAACTATTATTACTCAATAAAAAACTGAATAGGGCCTTTTTGTAGGAAATTTAATATAGTTTCATTTTGTATTGGGAAACCTTTTCTCTGGAGACTATGGTTTTCCGAGTTATTCAAGAGCCAGCCGGTGTAGTCGAGCGGTTCTAGGCGCTTCAGTCTGGAACCGCGCGAATGCTACGGTCGCAGGTTCGAATCCTGCCTCGGGCATGGATGTGTGTGATGTCCTTAGGTTAGTTAGGTTTAAGTAGTTCTAAGTTCTAGGGGACTGATGACCTCAGACGTTAAGTCCCATAGTGCTCAGAGCCATTTGAACCATTTTGAAGTTATTCAAGAAAAACGCGTTTGATGGTCACTTCTGTATGTTTTCCTTGAATTATTCGAAAACTGCGGACTCTGACGAAAACGCATCTCAGTACTAAATTTACCAACATTAAATTTACTGCAAAAAAGGTCCTGTTCATTTTTTCTGTAGGATTAATAGTTTGTGTATAGCGAGCAAGAGAAAATGTAAATCCTGCGTGTGGTATTTGCAGGCACTGAGGGTTTGCATGAAACTCATCGGTAGGAGCATTGAATCACGCTGTGTACTTCCAATTCAACATTACAGTGCGTAAACGTGCCCTGGGTAAGGGGCAGATTTTTGCACCTATGGCTGTACTCTTAAATATTTCATAGATGAGAATAATGAGTAAACAAACCTCACTACTAAAGTTGTACGGGAAGTAAACAAAATTCCAGGCTTGCTTACACCTATTAACAGATCAATTAGAAAATAAAAATAAAAATAAATTACTTGCAGTAAACAAATTTTTGGCGAACTTCACCTCTTAACATAATACGACCTACACAGATATCTGAATGTTAATTAAAGTCCTATTCATCACCATTGTCTGATTTACGTTACTTTATGTGTGCATAAATTGTACTTCGTGTGGCACAAATGTCGTGAGCCCACCTTTTACGTTACAGACACTTTTTGGTTGTTTGTATCGTTTCAAGCAGTAAATAGAAAGACAATTTTCTTTCTCTTCATCAGACTGCTCTTTGTAAGAGAAAGGGAGGAGAACCGGATTGGACATTCGTTGTGTGCTTGATGACAGACGTTTTGGATGGGATAGTTGCTGAGGAGAGGTTAAGAGGAAGGAGGAGATACAGGATAGACGACGTAAGGTCAAGCAGAAACTACGCGAACCTGAAGAGTATGGCAGAAGATAGAAGTGCGTGGAGAGTTAACAAATGAAAACTTCCCTTTTTATTGGCTTTCGGGACGCGCCCAGAGAGCCACCTCAACTGTGCAATGTCATTTATGGCTACACGAACGCAAAGACAACACGACACCCAGTCTGTGAGTGGAGAACATCTTCGACCTAGTCAGGACTCGAATCCAGGTCCCTTTGGTTCGCAATCTGCACCGCTGATCGCACAGTCACCGAAAAATCTGGCTTTGGGTAGCACACTAATGATACCAGTAGTAGGTCCATCTTCATTTATTTTTGTTCATGCACATAGCAATTTCTTGGGATTATCAGTTCTTGCTCTCATACAATTAATTTTTTCTGCTTAAGATTCATTAGGTTCAAATAACTTTGTCAGCAATTTCTAACTTTTATCCTCATGTGTCCTCATTGTTTTAGACTGCGTTTCCTACTGCTGTTGTCATGAAGTTCCCTTGACTGGGGTCTCAGTTGGGGTGGCATTGCAAAATAGTGTATAAACATGCCCCAACAGAACTGCTAAACGTGCCCCAACGCCATCTTTGAATTAGTTTTGAAACTACAGTAGTAACTTTCAGAATTTCAAATTAAATAAATGTACCTTGTAAAGTAGAACAACCTCCTGTAAACGAACTTATATTTATCTGTTCTCACTTCAAAAAGGTATGCCCCCTAGTAGCTTCGATATTTAAGTAACAACATTTACTCGCCCGAAAACACAAATATGTTCTTTGCGCTAAGACATTCACTCAGCTGGTACTGTGAAAGTTGTGAGTCTGATTAAAATTACCTGACAGTTTACACTTCACGTGTTGCAGTTAGCTTCCTCCAATCAGAGCACTCAACGTCAGGTCCGAACAATTCGCCATAGCCAAACTGTCACAACAAATAGTTCACTTCCAAATCCTTGTCCAGATTCTTTCTTGATGTGTTTGGATCCCGAATCCTATGTCTGGCCCTTTTATTTCGGAATTCATCACAGAATTTAACCACACCAGAAACCACAACCACACACACACACACACACACACACACACACACACACACACACACACAACGGTGCCAAGGAAATACACACGTTTCATGCACAGTGCTAATAAAATACTACTATATTGGATCTTTTCCGCGCAAGACGTGACTCACTGTTATTTTTACAGCTATTATCTTAGCGCCCGCTGCTTCACTCGCGTAGATTGTATGGCCTGCAGTGATTTTTTTTGTTCTTATTTAACCGAATTTTTATGTTGTTCATAAATTGGAACACTTTCTAAGCTTTTCAGGCTAATCAAAGCCATAAGGAATGGTCTTTTTAGAATTTACTTCTGACCTAAAACCGATACACGTAGCTGCAGTCCGAATTTTTTTTTAATCATCCCTTTTGCGTTCTTGTGGAGATATTTCCATACCAACTTCCATCCCCGAAAAAATATTTCTTTATATCTAACCGAAAAAATGCAATATCAATTCATAAATTTAACTAAAAAATTTATGTAATGTAACGAAGTATTTTCCTAAAACTTTTCATACCCAATTGGGGTTAGGGGTTAAATTTCTAGAAACAGTGCAACACGTATTTTTTTAATTTCTAACCGAGAAGTCAGATACCAGTTGTCATAAATATAGGCTAATAATTCCTTTAGTACTTGTATAGTAATTATTTATTTTAAAATTTCTTTCACGAACTATTTGACACTCTAAATTTCCAAAAATGCTGAAACCTGTATCTTTTAATTTTCTGATTGAGAACCCAAATACCAATTTTCTTAGTTCTAGTTTCAGAATTCCCTCAATAGCGACACACTTTCAAAAAGCCTTTCATCCCCTGTTTCTCCGCCTTAGGATCAGAATTTCGGACAGTTCTTTCTTAAACGATGCCTACAGTATAAAATCGACACCATCTCCTAACTTCGTTTCTATTCTTAGCTACTTGAGCGGTGGGATGATGAGTCAGTGAATCAGTCTGATCTTACTTCACTCGCTTAGGGGTTAAAGTTCCAAAAACAGTGAAGCACATCTTTTCATCTCTAAAAGAGAAGTAAAACACCAATTTTAATGCTTTAGCCTTAAAAATGCTCTTATAATGAAATATTTTCATGAAACGTTTCCAAAAACAGTGAAACATGTATTTTTTTATTTGTGGCCGAAGTAAAATGCCAATGTTCATAGCGTAACTTTAAAAATACTGTAGCAGTCCTTTAACAACGTTATATTTTCAAAAAAAGCTTTCGCCCTCTATTTCATCCTCATGGAGTTTAATTTCCAAAAATTTAGAAACACGTATTTATTTCTGATCGAGAAACCAAATACCAATTTTCGTAGGTTCAACTTCAAAATTTTCTAAATAGCGAAATTTAAAAAAAAAAATCCTTTATCCTCTATATTTCAAGTTTCTATCCTCATCTGTTTGGGCTGGGCGATGACGATGAGTCAACCAATCAATCAGTCAGTCAGTCGGGAGACTGCCTCTTATAATATATGGAGGTTATAATCACAGGGATTGGCTTACTGTACCTAACCTTCACACGACATTTCGTGAAGCCGAATTTTTGAACACTGTCAATTAATAGTAGCGGCTGGGACATCAGACTCATAAATACAATAGCCTTTTTACAGTGTAAAAGCATAGAGTAGAGGTTAGCGTGTAAATCTCACGTGTACAATGTCAAACGTATCGAAATTTTTTATTTTTCTAAACCTAATCAACAGACTTTATGTTTTTTATTCTATTAACTGGCCTGAATGTAATTTTTTTTTGTTTCTGTTACTTTGATGCGTCATTTCCATCATCATATTGACTTTTTTATTTGCTTTTATTTTTCTTCCTGTTATTCTTTTTCCGTTTGGAATCTCTTTGCTTCGCCAATAATCTGCAACCAGGGGTCAGCCAGGACTGCTCAGTGTTTGCTAATGTGGCATCGCGTGTTGCCAGTGTGAGGATAGTCTCAGGTAACCAATGACAGTAAGAGATTACAGTTTGCTTTTTCCGCTAAAACTGAAGTTTTCCTGCAGAAGATGGGTTTGCAAACAAACGTAATATGAAATTTATCTGTCTTGATTTTGCTCGCAGGGGTTAATCTTAAATGCCGTTATTTTAAAAAATGGTTCAAATGGCTCTGAGCACTATGGGACTTAACTTCTGAGGTCATCAGTCCCCTAGAACTTAGAACTACTTAAACCTAACTAACCTAAGGACAGCACACACATCCATGTCCGAGGCAGGATTCGAACCTGTCACCGTAGCGGTCGCGCGGTTCCAGACTGTAGCGCCTAGAACCGCTCGGTCACCGCGACCGGCGCCGTGATTTTAAATCTGCCACAAATTACTGATCTCTGTTTAGTTAACACATCATTTAACAGTTGTAAGCAGAGCAAATTAGAACAAACAATGTACAATTATGCACAACCACAAAATAATGTATCAGCTTTATGTAAAACAGATAAATATTAATTGAATTCCCTTTAAATAGGTTACGTGTGTCTTAACTTTTTTTTTAAAAAAAAGAAAAAAGAAACGAAAACATCCCCAGCATGGAATATAAGTAGAAGGCAAATCTCTCCGGCTTGTTCTATAAAAAAAACGTATAAATAAAATTCAAACAATAGCTCACGATGAAACAGCAAGTAGTAAAACTGAACTTACATTAACCCTCAGTACCAAATAAATTACACAAAACTGGCACAAATAGTATTCATACATCAACAACCAGACTCAAGCATGCCAGACACGTGTAACGGTGGTATAAACCTCTAGCAATATAAGTTAACAAATGAAACCGGCAAACTCTTTAGATAAAAACGGGGTTAACCCAGACGTAAAAAAAAAGGTTAAAATGGCTCTCAGCACTATGGGACTAAACATCTGTGGTCATCAGTCCCCTAGAACTTAGAACTACTAAAACCTAACTAACCTAAGGACTTCACACACATCCATGCCCGAGGCAGGATTCGAACCTGCGACCGTAGCAGTCGCGCGGTTCCGGACTGAGCGCCTAGAACCGCTAGACCACCGCGGCCGGCCCAGACGTAAAAGACACTGTGTTAAAGATCCCTATGAAATATCGGATAGCTCAAAATAACTGTTCATATTTTTACAGCAAATGTTCGGTAAGCGCAAGGCAACAAGTGCAGAGGAGCATAATCAACACGGCGTAACACAGCAGCAGCTCAGTTGGTGAGCTCTGCCAGACACCCCCCCCCCAAATATTTTTGCTTTCCCGACTGTTTTCCACACTAACGTCACCTCTGTACTGTCAGTATTCCTCACTCTCAACTAGCTGTGACCTGAAGCCACACTCGGTACCTCTTCACTCGACAGGAGTGAAACAGCTGTGCCTGTTCAAAACATTGGAAGAACTGGATCTTCACCCCCCCTCCTCTCCTCATGTCGCCTACATAAAAGCCGACGGTCAACTGGGTTACTACAGAACCGCAGTGCCAATCATCAGCCACCCACGCTTCCAGCCACGGCGCCAGTCCAAACCCATCGGTTTGCTTTGCGGTGTTAACGGCAACTTACTCATGGGATGGTAATACCCTTGACCGGCTGCTGCTAGTCTCCAATCAATAATGCCGGACGTCACAGAATGTGGCAGGGAATCCATTACTTGTCACCGGATGCCAGTCGCATATGTGAGGGTGTAACCATCTGATTGGTGCATAATACGGCGATCCTCCTTATGGTGATCAGACGAGTTTCACTGGAACCCTGACGACGAGTATGCTGACCCTCACGTTCCCACGAACTCGAATATCGCCAACTATCACATCCGAATGCCCGACAAATCTGGATATTGCATGTTTCGTCCAGCCGGCCAAACGGAGACCCATAGTAAGACTCATTCTAAACTCAGTCAGTTACTGGTTACGCTGTCTCACTTCGGTACGCAGCATCTCCGTGTACTTCACTGTGATCACTCAGTATCTGACGCTGGTCACGTCCCTTGTATACCTTACTAGCACTCCGTCTTCAGGCCACAAGTGGCCCATCGGGACCATCCGACCACCGTGTCATCCTCAGCTGAGGATGCGGTTAGGAGGGGTCAGCACACCGCTCTCCCGGTCGTTATGATGGTTTTCTATGACCGGAGCCGCTACTATTCGGTCGAGTAGCTCCTCAGTTGGCATCGAGGCTGAGTGCACCCTGAAGAATGGCAACAACTCATGACGGCCGCGATGGTCACCCATCCAAATACCGGCCACGACCGACAGCGCTTAACTTCGGTGAACTGACGGGAACCGGTGTATCCACTGCTGCAAGGCCGTTGCCCATATATCTTACTAGGCCCGGTAAAAATTAAATGCGATAAAAAATGCTCTGGTAGGCGTCCTACCTGTCACAGAAAACTGCCGGTGGTGTGTACTTTTACTAAGTTCATTTGACTTCCGACCAAGTCTTCCAGGTGCTTGACTGTTTTTGTCACCAGAGTATGACGATAAACTCTAGTTATTCATTGGACGTGACATGCCTTCATACAGCTTCTTGCCAACCGTTTGTTAATTGTACGCACGGCTGCAGTTAGGGTCTCACGTACAGTAAGTAATGCTCTAACAAGAAATTGTGTAAAGTCCTTGTTTATTGGAAGCAGAAATTAATGACTTACATGTTTATTTTAAGGTATATGGTTCGATATTAACCAGTTTTTTTGTATGTAACATTTTACGTACTGTTTGAATGTGATCTTCGTTTTTTCCATCAGTGGTCTGGCGCTCACTAAAGATGGCTGTTTGTTTTCCTAACTGGGGCTAACAAACTTAATCAACATATGATTTAGCGGGCGACTTAGTACGGAATATTCTGCAGTTACCATGTTCGAATACTATACCCTCGTAAGTCCAAAAAAATTCGTAGCTGGATTAACAAAAAATTGTCGTTTTATTGATTCACGCCTTCCACCACCTGAGAAGAGCGCACAAAAGGTTCATACAATCACATGAAACTACGAGAAAAGTCCTTCAGAATGTTGCTCAACCGCCGGCCGAAGTGGCCGTGCGGTTAAAGGCGCTGCAGTCTGGAACCGCAAGACCGCTACGGTCGCAGGTTCGAATCCTGCCTCGGGCATGGATGTTTGTGATGTCCTTAGGTTAGTTAGGTTTAACTCGTTCTAAGTTCTAGGGGACTAATGACCTCAGCAGTTGAGTCCCATAGTGCTCAGAGCCATTTGAACCATTTTTTTGTTGCTCAACCCGCGCCTCGAGTTAAATGTCGATTATGGCATCAAAACGCTAACGCTTCACGTGAATTTCTGCACAGGGTCGTTTTCTGATGGGTTAGTCTTCATGACGCTAAGTCTCGTCACTCGTGATGCTTTTTCTCTACAAAAGAGCTGTCAACCTTTTGCGTATCAACGAGTCTCGGCAGGAGTCCACGTGTCGTTGTTTTTGTTGGGGAGTCAAGGTTTGCGGGAAGGACAGTGCAAACATTTTTCTTTTCTTGAAAACATTCTGGAGAATGTCTTGAGCAGTTGATTTAGAGATGCCTCCCCCTCCCCCTCCTCACCTCCCCTGGAATTCTTGACACAACAACATGGACGGACTACGGCCGCATGGGCACTACTTAATCCAGCCTGGAGTCGCCGAAAGCTTGTCTCATAATTACAGCTGTTAGCTGAAGATGACGCCGTAGTTGCTGCACTGACGTCACTAATACGCCAGGAATTAAATCGGTCTCGGAGCCCTCTGGACGGACGGTGAATGGTGAGGAGAAGTGGTATGAGAAATTTTACTACTTGAGCAGGTGATGGACAGGCGGATATGAAGAATACAGTGGCTCGAGAATCGCGTTCAGCGCCGTACAATACGGGGTATAAAATGCGTAGCGGAGCGAGCCCTCAGCCCTTCTCCTCGTCTGGAGAGTCCGCTTCATCCGGCCCTTCCTTGCGCATCGCGTTCCAGGAGTGCTCCTCTAGGCATTGTGCCGCAGCGGGTGATACGCACACAACGGCAGCTCCGCAGAATATGCGGATTACGCCCGCGCTCTTTACGCGAACAAAAAGTCCGATACAGGCGAGCGCGCGACTTTGTCGATATCGGAGTGGAGATGAGCGCGCGGGGAAGATTATTGGCAGCTAATGCGCGCGAGCGGCGAGGTAAAACGGCCCGGCACAAAGGCCCCCCGCCGGCTCGCTGCGCTGCAAACCGCGGCTCGCCCGCGCCGCGCTGCCTCGCTAATTGAATCCTTACTTAGCGGGGTGAGGGCGGCGGCTGCTGGTTTGTGGTCGATCTACTCGTGCGGAGAGGGCCGGGCGCGTCGGGGGCGTTCGACTGCGCTGCGCAACAGTTGCGCGACGCGCTTTGGCTGTAAGACGCTTTTACTTGCGAGTCTGTTAGTGCACTGTTGAGCTGTCTCTGTGGTCGAGGTCGATAAACGGCTGCGACACAGTGACGAATTATCTTCATCGGCAGTGGATTGCAAACAGAGGAGTCGCAGTGAGTGACTATGTTTTCTGTCCCATACTTCAGTGTTCGATTAGGACTGTCGATAAGATAGCAGCATATCGATATATTCCTCAGCACCAAGGATAGACAAAGGTTATATTTTTCCCCCGATATATCGATGTCAAAACGGCAATATCGAGTGCCGATATTTTTATTATATATTATATTTTATCACAATGTTTGGAAATTATTTCAAGTTTTTCTTTCGAAAAAAATGGTTCAAAGGGCTCTGAGCACTATGGGACTTAACATCTGAGGTCATCAGTGCCCTAGAACTTAGAACTGCTTAAACCTAACTAACCTAAGGATATCACACACTTCCATGCCCGAGGCAGGGTTCGAAACTGCGACCGTAGCAGTCGCGCGGTTCCGGACTGAAGCGCCTAGAATCGCTCGGGCACAGCGGCCGGCGTTCTTTTCAAATTGTAGTAGAACATAAGTTTCACTGTGTGAAGGTGTCTTACTACTTTTTGAGCTTTCATGATGTCCAGTCGTTCTCTTTGACTATTTTTTTTTTAATTTCTCAATCTTTGATTTGATGCGGCTCGCCACGAATTCCTCTCCTGTGCCAATATTGTTCGCTCAGAGTAGCACTAGCACCCAACGTCCTCAATTATCTGCTGGATGTACTACAATCTATGTTTTCCTCTACAGCTTTTGCCAATTCTGCTCCCTCTAGTATCATAGAAATTATTTCCTGATGTCTTATCAGATGTCCTATAATCCTGTCCCTTCTCCTTATCAGTATTTTTCACATATTCCTTTCCACTCCAATTCTGCGCAGAACCTCCTCATTTCCTACCTCATCAAACCAACTTATTTTCAACATTCATCTGTAGCACCACCCCTCAAATGCTTAGATTCTCCTCTGTTCCAGTTTTCTCACAGTCCATGTTTCATTACCATACAATGCTGTACTCCAGACGTACAATCTCAGAAATTTATTCCTCAAATTAAGGCGTATGTTTGAAGCTAATAGTCTTCTCTTCGCCAGGTACGCCCTTTTAGCCATTGCTAGTCTGCTTTTGATGTCCTTGCTCCGTCCGTCACTGGTTATTTTACTGTCTAGGTAGCAGAATTCCTTAACCTCATCTACTTTGTGACCATTAATCTTGTTGTTAAGTTTCGCACTGTTCTCGTTTCTGTTACTTCTCATTACTTTCTTTATTCTTCAATTTACTCTCAACCCATATTCTGTACTCATTAGATTGTTCATTCCATTCAGCAGATTATGTAATTTTTCTTCACTTTCACTCAGGATAGCAATGTCATCAGCGAATAATATCGTTGATATCCCCTCACCGTGAATTTTAATTCCACTCGTGAACCTCTCTTTTATTTCCAGTATATGTGACACAAAAGAAGTACACCGATTGTACTGGGACGGGGGGATGAATGGAATAACAAGATCTCCGATCTGAAGAAACAGGTCATTACTTGCGTTAAAAACAATTTTTAATGCAACTAGCGTGGTAATTCTTCACATCGACTTTCTTCAAAAACAGATGCTGAAACGATTAAGAAAACTCTAAATGACAAAATTGGGCGTTGCAGTGGGCGGAGAGGTCTGAGGGGAAATGTTGACATAATCAGCGCTCGGCGCTACTGACTGGAACTGCAACGTTTAGCTTCCCCACGCAGTTCTGACACGATAAATGCTAGGTCGCTGGCATTGGCAGAAAAAGAAAGAAAAACGGTGTTTCGGACAAATCCGATATGTGACGAAACCGAACGGTAGACCCATCAGACACCTTTCATGGTGCCACTTATACGCAGTTACCACTGTAACCAAAATGGTTGTTGCCAAGCATGGACGTGCATAGTTTTCCTTTCAATTCTTGCTCTAAGGTGGATATGCAGTCTGCTAGCTTGTTGGTTTACGGAATATCTAATAAGAAATCAATGCTTAAATATACCTATCTAAAGACGGCGGTGTATTTCCGACATTTTATAGGCAGGTACGTCGATATTATTTCCACCGATATATCGATACTTTATTCAGTATGTCTAGAGCAGATAATGATATTTCGTTAAATATCGATTTTTTGGATTCCCGATATTTTTAAAAATATCAACAGTCCTATGTTGAATCGCGTTATTATCACCGGCTACTAATGCTGATGAACTGAGTGCCGAGCCAAAACATTACACTACATGCCTAATAGCTTGTTGGTCTACCTTTGGAATGCAATACAGCATCGATTCAGCGTCATTCATCTACATCTGCATCATACTCCGTAAGCCACCAAACGGTTTGTGGTGGAGTGTGCTTCTGGTACACTAACTGATGCCCCCTTTGCTTGTGCCGTGTTCGAATGGCGCATGACAAGAGTGAGTGCCGGTAAGTTTCTACGTTAGCTCCAATTTCTCTAATTTTCGCGTTCTAGCCCTTTCGTGAGACGTTTGTGTGAGAGAGTGACACATTGGCCGACTCTTCCTGGAAAGTACTCTCTATAAATTTCAAAAGTACGCTCGTCTGTCATGCACAACGCCTCTCTTGCAGAGCCTGCTACTGGAGTTCGTTGAGCATCTCTGGAACGCTCTTGTGCCGACTTCCCGTCACGAAAAATGCCGCTCTTCGTCGGATCTTCTATCTCATACATCAGTCCCACCAGGTAAGGAGCCCAGGAAGATTAACACTACTCAAACATCGGTCGAACAGACGCCTTGTAAGCAACTTCTTTAGTGGACGAATTACTTTTTTAAAAATATTTTTTTCCTATAAATCTCAGCCTTGCACTTCGTTTTCCTACCACTTGTTTTATTTGGTCATTCCACTTAAGGACGCTCCGGTTAATTGTGTCTAGATACGAGATTAGGGTAGTTGCTATTTCCAGCAATTTATCATCAATAGTACAATTGTATAGTAGTGGATTCCTTTTCCTGTGTATGCGCAATATGTACATTTATTTACGTTCAGAATCAACTGCCAGCCCCTGCACCATTCATCAAACCTCTGCAGGTCCATCTGCAAATCGTTACTGTCTTCTGGTATCGCTACCGTCTTAGGGACAAGCGCATCGTCTGTGAACAACCTTAAAGAGCTTCTGACGCATTCTGATAGATGAACTGTATTCATTGTATACTGTAGCGGTCCTATCACATTTCCTTGGGGTACCTACGTAATTACCTTTGCATCTATTGATTCTGTTCCGTTAAGAGCGACGTTAAGATCTACCCGCAAGAAAACCTTGATTTCAGTCACAGATCTGTTCCGACACTCAGTAAGATTGTATCTCTTTCCAGTAAACGGCAGTGGGGGACAGTGTAGAATGCCTTCCTGAAGTCAAGGCACGGAACGTGGCATCAGCCTAAGCACCGCTACGGCGATGTGGACCTCATGGAGAAACAGAGCGAGCTGAGTTCCGCAAGATATCTGCTTTCGGGATACATGCTGATTTTTAAAGAGGAGATTTTATTTCTCGAAAAAATCATAATATGTAAGCATAAAACCTATTCGATAACTCCGAAACAGATTGAAGTCAACGATATAGGCCTCTAATTACCTGTATCTCTTCTTGGTAGGTTTCCGGAGTATGTGGCTCCAGATGTCTAAGCATAGGCCACGCAGTTCCCGTAAATTATGGGCCTTCGGTTTGTCATCTATGAGCTGGTGCTCTATACCGTTCCAGATGTGTTTGAATCAGGCGCAATTGGTGGCCAAGACATCAATGTGAATTCTCAGTCACGCTACGAAACCGCTGTAGTACGATTTTGGTCTTGCGGTATGACAGTTATCCTGCTAGAAGAGAGCAACTATGAAGCGAAACACGTGTTCCGCAATAATGTTCTCGCAGTCCACAGCTGTCATAGTGCCTGCGATTACTACTTCAGGACCTATTAAAGCCAAGGTGAATCCCCTATTGCGTAATACAGCTCCTACACGCTTGCGTCCATGGCTCAGTGTATGCAGAGAGCAGGTATTCGTCTGGATGACGAAGTTTCCGGACACGATTAACGTCTTGGTGTGACAAGAAACGTGATTCATCAGATCAGGTGACACGTTTGCATTGATCCTCTGTCCAGTCTCGATAATCCCGTACCAACAAAAATCATAACTACGTCGTTGGGTCAACATGGATGGACGTATAGGTCATCTACGCTGATCGGCGTGCTCCGAAACACTTGTCCCTTCATCGCATGTATTCTTTGGTCGTCTGCCATAGATCACCTCCTACACTTCTTTATTGAGCGGTCAGGCCTCATGCCTCAACGTTTTGTGGTGAGGCGTGGCCGTCCAACACCTTGTCGCTCATTCGCCATTTCACCATCTTTTAACTACTTTCCATAGATGGTCGCGACCGTAGCAGGCAAAAAGCCGACAAGCGTCTTCGTTTCAGAGACAGTGATTCACTTGAATCTCGCCGAGCGGGTGTGGGATTTTATCCCTTGCTTGTGTTACTCACGTGTTATGAACCGGAACCGGCAAACATCCCACTTGCTCCAAAATTCACGGGTAACCGCCTGTACTGGTCGTACTTGTTAGGTGATTTTGGGAGGTCATTCCTGTGAATAAGAACTCTAACGATAGTTAGAAACTGAACCGTAGATAAAAAAATAAAAAAATTGAAAATTGTCTATTCTTTCTGCAGACTGCGTTTCCGAACGCATCGAAAAGTCCCGCGGAATACAGGGAGAATCGCAGAAAAATCATTTTGTGAACGATTCAAGATATCGGAACGAGGATTTCGGCATGTATTAGTACGCAGAGGCGAACGAAATTTTTGTGAATATTAATGCTCTTAACTTTTGTATCAACTGTAATACTGAAGTTAGTATGAGTTTTTATAATGAAACAATGTCTACATATTAATGTCGCAGGCCGCGTATTTTTCTCTATATATGAAGCCTAATCTCCGGAAATACTATAGGGATGGTGGTAGGTTTTCACGGGTGCGTAGGCGAAGGGGAGGCAAAACGATTATTCACGTTGGTGTGCAGACTGTATGAGTCTGGCGGGACAGGGCACAAGGCTGACATTCTGTAACACCAAGAAAGCATGTGTTCGTGCAGCAACATGTGCTTGTGGATTGTATTGCTTTCAAATGGCGCCTGGTCTGTTGTGCCGAAAGTGTACAGCTACAGGTTGTAGAATGTCATTCACGCAGATCACAGTGGTCACAGTGCCCTGGACACGCACCAATTGTGACTTGTGGTTGTACCAAACAGCACCCCACACTATGAGCCCTTGAATTGGCACTGTATGTCTTGTGCGAATGCAGTCACTGTGGCGAACAAAAAGGAAGCCATCATTAAAAAAAACGGAGCCTGGATTCGTCCGAAAACACTATCTGATACCATTTCCCGTTCCTAGTGACGTCGTTCCGTACACCATTGTCCCCTAGAACGCTTCTGCACATTCGTCAAAGGCAGAAGAAGAAGTGGACGACGTGCACGTAACCCATGCCATAATAAACGACGACGGACTGTCACCCCTGATAGTTTACGCTGTGTTACACTGTTTCACTGTTGCGCCAGAGCCGGGGACCCAGATCTGTACTCCAATGTCTTTCGGATGAGGTATCGATCTTGTCGGGATGGGGGTCTGGGTGGTGCCACCTGACCCATCTCGTCGTGTTCTACAGCCTTCTGTGAACCATTCTGCACGCACCCGTTGCACGGCCTAAACGTTTCGTCCCACACGGGCAGCAATTTCCAGAATGGATGCATCACATTCTTTCTGCCAATAATGCACATCATTTCAAACTCACTGATTTGGCAGTACGATTCACACATACTCTGCAGGACATCCTGCACGTCTTCTCAAGTCACACTGATCAATTATTTTCGGTTTACTGCGACAACGAGAGCCGTACGCATATTTTACCGGCAGATGGCGCTGCGCCGCGATATCAGTGTTGACCTTGAGCCCGAGGGTCAACATTGTTCAAATGGTAATCATTTCTGCAGAACATATTAATGTACATGTCCTGTGAATATGAACGTCCTATCACTAGTAGTTCAAGGTGCCCTGTTTTTTTCTGAACAGTAGTATGGTACGACAAATACTTCGGTACCGTACTCCTGTAAATGTTGCGTATGAAGCTCGTCTTAGCCCAATACTTTTAATTCCAGACACGTAACCCACTCTTAGCCATAGCTTGTACCCGGGGGCTGGCAGGTGTGGCCGAGTGGTTCTAGGCACTTCAGTCTGGAACCGCGCGACCGCTACGGTCGCAGGTTCGAATGCTGCCTCGGGCAATGATATGTGTGATGTCCTTACGTTAGTTGGGTTTAAGTAGTTCCCAGTTCTAGGGGACTGATGACCTCAGATGTTAAGTCCCATAGTGCTCAGAGTCATTTGAACCTTTTTTTTTTGTACCCCGGGTGCTAATATATGTTGTGGTATAATATATGACGCACCAACATACCAATGGTTCCAGTTACAACGGGAGTGCTCCATGCATATCAAGCACAAAGCACGAGTATTGCAATACTTTCCATCGCAGATTTTTCAGTGATCAGACAACTGAAAGACGGTTCTATATATTTGAAAACGGCCTAAATCGAAACTGTGCAGTATTACGAAAATAAACTAGAAATTGACAGTTACAGACGGCGTGGAGTCATTAAAAAGTTCTGGACAACTTCGGAGCCAGGTTCAAAAGAAGTAATTTAAAAATTTATATAAACATTTACACAACGGTTTGAGTTCCAGCTGGCTTTTGGTTGGTTGATAATGCAGCTCAAAGGACGCAAAGTTTTTATAGAGCCTCTCTCTGCATCGTCGATCTGAGGCCGAGATTGGAGAGTTTAAGGCGGCGAGGGATCGCAGAGGAGGAGGGTCTGCCAAGACGACAGTGCGTGGAATTTTCCATTAAACTCTGGCGTTTGCAGCCCAGCCCCTGCATTACCAGAGAGTCCTAAAAAGTTTAGTGTTCGCCGCACTTTCTAAACATGCCAATCACTTCTTTATACTCTTCTTCGTCATTTTCTTTGCATCCCACCTGCTTTCGAAGACTTCCATTAACTTTGAGGTGACTATGTCAACTGATTACGCTACTGCTTTGAACTGTTCCGAGATGTTCGATGAATGAATGAATGAATATGGTTTGCACCATGGTTGTTGGTGTGAGTATGAAAATTAATTATGAACTTCAGACTTACCAGAACTTCCTATTAGCTGGTGTGCAAAGGGAGGCGGTTGAGATGAGACCGAGTTGTAGCCTCTAGTCAATGTTATTCAGTCTGACCATTAAGCAATCAAGAAAGGAAACACAGGAAAAAATAAAACTTCGCAGTTTGCAGTTGATCTAATTCTGTCAGAGAAGGAAAAGGCTTTAAGAAAGGAAAATGCATCAAAGAGTAAGTTCTGACATTGCGCTTCATAATGGAAGCAAGAATTTATTGACTGTCTGCACAGAAAAAGGGTTCAACAGGATAAAACAGTGCAAGACGTTCGAAATTCTCATGGAAATATGTGTAATTTACTGGGAAATGCGAGTAATATTTGTACAAGAGCCAATAGGGAACAATGAGACTGAAAGGTGAAGAGTCCGCAGCTTGTGGTCGTGCGGTAGCGTTCTCGCTTCCCACGCCCGGGTTCCCGGGTTCGATTCCCGGCGGGGTCAGGGATTTTCTCTGCCTCGTGATGACTGGGTGTTGTGTGATGTCCTTAGGTTAGTTAGGTTTAAGTAGTTCTAAGTTCTAGGGGACTGATGACTGTAGATGTTAAGTCCCATAGTGCTCAGAGCCATTTGAACCATTTTTTTTGAAATGTGAAGAACGAAGTGGTCGAATTAGAAAGGGTGTAATACACTGATGTAATATTTCAACCCTGCCGTTCGATCTAGACATCGAAGAAGCAATGATAAAACAAAGGATCAGGGAGGAATTAAAATTCAAGGTGAAAGGATGTCAGTGACGAAATTCGCTGATGGTATTGATGATACTGCAATCCTCAGTCGAAATGAGAAAGAACTTCAGGATCTGTTGAATGAAATGAACAGTCTATTGAACTCAAGAATGTGGACTGAGCGTAATGCAAAGAAAGATGGAAGTGACGAGGAGTATCAGAAACGAAATTAGCTTTCAGCTTATCATCGGAAGTGGGAAAAGTGGAGGAATTCTCTTACCTTGGAATCAAAATAACACATGACAACAAGAAGGACATAAAAACAGACTAGTACAGGCGAAGAGAGCATCACTTACCAAGAAGAAGTCTACTAGTATCAGACAAAACCGCATATGGAGGGGAGGTGCCGCAGTGGTTAGCACACTGGACTCGCATTCGGGAGGTCGACGGTTCAATCCCGCGTCCGGCCATCCTGATTTAGGTTTTCCATGATTTCTCTAAATCGCTCCAGGCAAATGCCGGGATGGTTCCTTTGAAAGGGCACGGCCGACTTCCTTCCCTAATCCCATGAGACCGATGACCTCGCTGTTTGGTCTCTTCCCCCAAACGATCCAACCCAACGTAGATGGAGGAAGAAATTTCTGAGAATGTACTTTTGGAGCACAGAATTGTATGGTACTGAAAGCCCGCCCGGCTATCAACGCGGTATAACGCGCCGCTGCCCGTGCGGGAAGGAGTGCCGGTCCCCGACACGAATTTGGGTCGGGGTCCGGTTTGCCGGCCAGCCTGTGGCTGGTTTCTAAGGCGGTTTTCCATCTGCCTCAGCGAATGCGGGCTGTTCCCCTTATTCCGCCTCAGTTACATTATGTCGGCCATTGCTGCGCAAAGACACTGGGTTCGGTGTGGGACGGCGGTGGGTTGAGTGGAGTGCTGTAGCCTGCTGTGGGCCTGTGAACCACTGAGGACTAGGGCGGGGACGAAGCCTCTCCGTCGTTTCTAGGTCCCCGGTTCAATACACACAAAGGTAGTGAAACATGGACTGTGGGAAAAGCGGAAGAATCAGAGAACCGAAGCATTTAAAATTTGGTGCTACAGGTTAACTTTGAGAATTAGGTGGAGTGCTATTGCTGGGAGTGAGGATGTACTCCGCAGAATATGCGAGGAAAAGAATATATACAAAACACTGACAAGAAGAAGGGACAGGATAATTGGAGATCTGTTAAGACGTCAGGGAGTAACTTCCATGACACCAGAGGGTGCTGTAGAGGGTAAAAACTGTAAAGGAAGCCAGAGGTAGGAACACAGCCAAAAAGTAATTGAGGGCGTTGGGTACAAGTTAGATTTTGAGATGATGAAATGGGCGTAGATGAGGAATTCGTAGTGGGTCTCATTAATCCACTCAGAAGACTGAGTTTCGATACGTCAGGCCAAGATTCCATACAACATGACGAGCCCGCGTTCGGAGCCACTGCGTAAGAACGTAAGAAGTCCGTTACCCAGCTGCAGCTTTCTTTTCAGAAATAAATAAATAACCACAGTGTAACATAATCTCTGATGTCTGGACATTTTACACGTATACAACTGTTAACAATAATGGAACAAAGTTGTATCTCGCACTGCAACTACACAACGCACACTGAACAGCTTTTTGGGCCCGAAGGTTGTCTGATTGAGAACCGAAACTGACTGTCTTTAATAAAAATAAAATAGTACAATCGTGTATAGTACAATGCAGTTCTTAACCTTCCTCTAAAATTCCAGCGCTGCTTACTAAAGAAAAAATTTCTTCCTTTATGCACTTGATGAAAAGGTAACTTTCAACTACGAAAAGTGTTGGTAGTAAGGGATTTATCCTAGCAGCAGCTTTCTGCTGGTGGATAATAACGTTCTTATGTATATTGCTTTCATCTAGAGAAGCGCACTGAAAGACGTATTTGAATATGTACAGGGTGTTTCAGAAATGACCGGTATATTTGAAACGGCAATAAAAAGTAAACGAGCAGCGATAGAAATACACCGTTTGTTGCAATATGCTTGGGACAACAGTACATTTTCAGGCGGACAAACTTTCGAAATTACAGTAGTTACAATTTTCAACAACAGATGGCGCTGCAAGTGATGTGAAAGATATAGAAGACAACGCAGTCTGTGGGTGCGCCATTCTGTATGTCGTCTTTCTGCTGTAAGCGTGTGTTGTTCACAACGTGCAAGTGTTCTGTAGACAACATGGTTTATTCCTTAGAACAGAGGATTTTTCTGGTGTTGGAATTCCACCGCCTAGAACACAGTGTTGTTGCAACAAGACGACGTTTTCAACGGAGGTTTAATGTAACCAAGAGACCGAAAAGCGATACAATAAAGGATCTGTTTGAAAAATTTCAACGGACTGGGAACGTGACGGATGAACGTGCTGGAAAGGTAGGGCGACTGCGTACGGCAACCACAGAGGGCAACACGCAGCTAGTGCAGCAGGTGATTCAACAGCGGCCTCGGGTTTCCGTTCGCCGTGTTGCAGCTGCGGTCCAAATGACGCCAACGTCCACGTATCGTCTCATGCGCCAGAGTTTACACCTCTATCCATACAAAATTCAAACGCGGCAACCCCTCAGCGCCGCTACCATTGCTGCACGAGAGACATTCGCTAACGATATAGTGCACAGGATTGATGACGGCGATATGCATGTGGGCAGCATTTGGTTTACTGACGAAGCTTATTTTTACCTGGACGGCTTCGTCAATAAACAGAACTGGCGCATATGGGGAACCAAAAAGCCCCATGTTGCAGTCCCATCGTCCCTGCATCCTCAAAAAGTACTTGTCTGGGCCGCCATTTCTTCCAAAGGAATCATTGGCCCATTTTTCAGATCCGAAACGATTACTGCATCACGCTATCTGGACATTCTTCGTGAATTTGTGGCGGTACAAACTGCCTTAGACGACACTGCGAACACCTCGTGGTTTATGCAAGATGGTGCCCGGCCACATCGCACGGCCGACGTCTTTAATTTCCTGAATCAATATTTCGATGATCGTGTCATTGCTTTGGGCTATCCGAAACATACAGGAGGCGGCGTGGATTGGCCTCCCTATTCGCCAGACATGAACCCCTGTGACTTCTTTCTGTGGGGACACTTGAAAGACCAGGTGTACCGCCAGAATCCAGAAACAATTGAACAACTGAAGCAGTACATCTCATCTGCATGTGAAGCCATTCCGCCAGACACGTTGCCAAAGGTTTCGGGTAATTTCATTCAGAGACTACGCCATATTATTGCTACGCATGGTGGATATGTGGAAAATATCGTACTATAGAGTTTCCCAGACCGCAGCGCCATCTGTTGTTGAAAATTGTAACTACTGTAATTTCGAAAGTTTGTCTGCCTGAAAATGTACTGTTGTCCCAAGCATATTGCAACAAACGGTGTATTTCTATCGCTGCTCGTTTAGTTTTTATTGCCGTTTCAAATATACCGGTCATTTTTGAAACACCATGTAGATACTACTATAAAAGTCCCCCGCCGCGTTTTTTGTCTATGTGTGAAGGCTTATCTTGGAACTACTGTAGGGATTTTTCATTAACAGACGGATCGAACAGCGAGGAAGGTTTGTGTATACAACACACTCGTCGACCGGCCGCGCACACTTAGTGCTACCGGTGCCAGGACGGGGCAGGCTGCCAATTTCTCAGTAACTGGTCAGCACTATCTTCCCCGTTAATCCTGATACAGAGCGACCTAGTCCATTGAACGTAGCATAGTAACTGTTTACAAACCTTGAGCCATGCCGACCTGCATCGTTCAATCGATCGCAAGATCGCATGATCTTCGGAGGTTCTACACGCGAGGAGCTTTGACCGGCAAAGTTAGAACTGGCGAGTCAAATTGTAAGTAGCACTTTCAGGGCGAGAGGCCGGTTTGCCTCCGCTGTCTGGAGATGATAGTAAATGGCTTTTGCAGAGCACAGACCTCATCCCACGAAGACGATGTTTGTGGTTGGCTGTGGTGGTGATGGAACTGTGTAAATTTGCCTGTGCCGAGCGTGTGGAGATTTTGAGTTCCATTCATAAAATATCTTGGAGGGATTCTTTCTGTGGCTTCTGCGCCTAATTTTGTTAAAGTCGTAGTGCTGCGACTAGTTCCTCCTACCCGGAAAGTCTGCCGTGTTTGCTGTTTGTGGGTGTTCATTCCGAAAGAACTGAAGTTCACTTCTTGGAAGGAAATCAGTTGGTCGCAACTGTTTGTGAAATGTATGGAAGTAGCGTGCTCTGTGTTACAGAGCTGGTGGAGGTACATTATTCAGAACTGCATGTTTAAATTGGTCTTACTTCGAGTGGCTTACCGTGGACCATGTTGAGGGCTGAACTGTGTGTTGTTCTTCCTTTTAAATACCTAGAAGTCTAACTTAATCGAGTGCTTTTCAATGTAATAATCTTAATTAAGTATTTGTAAAACATTTTGTTAGGGCTGTTAGTTGATACGACTTGGTAAATTCTGTTCAAATAAGAATGTGCCTTTCTGCTGTAGTTGTTACGGGCAGCCTGCTAAACAAAGTTTGAGATCTGAGATTCGGTTGCTTAGCTATTTGAAATAGTGGAGCTTGCGTTAGTAAGAGCTGTCCAATTCGTTACTTATAGCTAGTTTCATGTTAAGAGCGAATTTGAATATTATTTAAATAAAAGATTGTTAATGTTTTCAACTGTGAACGCTGCTTTCTTATCTCCTTGCCCAGCCCTACCGCTCAACAGCGTATTAAGCTGCTTTGGGGTAGCTACGCGCGTTACAAGTCCCACGTTCTTCTCTTGAGTAGGTGCTTACCGAATGGCTGATGTTGACCTCACCTAGTGTAGTTGTGCTAGGTATCATATGTATAACTACCCAATACGATCTACTGTGTTCGGTGCATGTACCCTGTTATGTTGTTGCTTATGAATGTCGGAATGAACATTGGTGAGGGTTTGGAACCGTGAATGCTATTTCTTTCGAATTATAAAGACGGAGGATCAATATGAAATATCTGACAACTTGATTCGACAAGACGTATCTCAGATATCTACATCTAAATCTATGTCTACATGGACACACTGCCTGGCAGAGGATTCGTCGAAACACTTTCACAATAACTCTCTGTTATTCCACTCTAAAACAGCGCGGCGAAAAAGCGAACACCTATATCTTCCCGTGAAAGCTCTGATATCCCTTCCTAGGTGGGTAGGCGTCAACAAATTAGTTTCGCATTCGGAAAAGAAAGTTGGTGATTGAAATTTCGTGAGGAAATCCCGCCGAAACGAGAAATGTCATTGTGTGAATGATGTCCACCCCAAATCCTGAGTCACGTCCGTGACATTCTCTCCCCTATTTCTCGATAGTACGAAACGTCTGCCCTTAGCTGAACTTTCTCTCCATACTCCGTTAATCCTATCTCGTAATGATTCCACGTCCAGCAGTAGTACTCCGAAAGAGGGCGACAAACGTAGTGTAGGCAGTCTCTTTAGTACATCTCTTACATTTTTTGCCAATAAAACGCAGTCTTTGGTTCAACTTCCACGCAACATTTTCTGTGTGTTCTTTCCGTTGTTCGTAACTGTAATTCCTAGGGATTCGTTGGATTTACGGCCTGTAGAGTGGATTATCGTGTAACCTAAGTTTAACGGATTCCTTTTTGCAATCATATGGATGACTTCTAGTCACTCTTTCCTAGAGTTTTCCACGTCGGATGGAGTCCGCTGTTTCCGTGGTTTTGTAAATTTATTTTGGGTTAATTTTGGGGCCAGATGCCCTTGCTGTCACCGTAGACGGAAGCACTGTGCGCCATCTGTATGTGAATCTTGTAAATATTTCTCTGTGTGTCACTGTATTTGAACTGTTTCTGTATCGTGCTTTCTGAGGCAGAGATTGGGACTCTAGGCTAAACGAAGGTGTAAATCGGCCTAAAGACCATACTAAGACGGTCGGCGCACCTGACCACCGATTGTAAATCCAGCCTGTGGGATAGATCCATGTGTCGCTCACCTACCAAACGAGCGATCATCCAGAGAGATTTAGTATTAACCTACACATAGGTGCTAACGTTAATGGTTATTGACTGCCTGTTGTTTGCAAAACCTGGGCTGTTACCTGCTATATATGCTTCGAGTAAAACAATATCTCAGCCATTTACCAATCTCAAAACCAAATTTCATTAAGAAAATTTCTGTCTTGTGCTTTACCTGCACCGATTAGCAGGAGCCGACATAACTGGATTATATTACGCCGCTTGTCCAAACCTCGATAAGTGCACATACGCTTTTGTATTTCCCGTAATAACAGCATGATCGCTTGTGTTTTTATTACCACATTAGCGCTTCTGCTAATCCTGTGTTAGTGCATATGGCTATACAGGTGTTGACATCCTCAGTTGCATGTTTAAGCGTTGTATCACACACAAACAGGCAAATAACGTGTTTGAACAAATTCTGTGTACAGGAAATACGTACGAGTGAGTGACTGAACACACAACGTGGGCATCGAATTGCGACAGTGAGTTTTCCACTATCCACCATCGGCTCGAGACACGCTCCGGGAAGGGGTTTGGGTTTTAAAAGTGTCGTATAACGTATATCCACTACCGTAGTAAGACTAAATGACAACTTCGGTGTGTTCAAATGGTTCAAATGGCTCTAAGCACCATGGGACTGAACATCTGAGGTCATTAGTCCCCTAGAACTTAGAAATATTTAAATCTAACTAACCTAAGGACATCACACACATCCATGCCCGAGGCAGGATTCGAACCCGCGACAGTAGTGGTCGCGCGGTTCCAGACTGAAGCGCCTAGAACCGCCTGACGACCCCGGCCGGCGGCAGGATTCGAACCTGCGACCGTAGCAGCAGCGCGGTTCCGGACTGAAGCGGCTAGAACCGCTCGGCCACAGCAGCAGGCACTATTCAGTGTAGTTTGCTTGCTAACGAAAGAGAGAGAACTACGACTACCTGAGACTTTCAAACACTCATGACCTAGTTGTATAGCTAAGTTTCCAAATGCAAATTTTTTAGAAAGAAGAAAGTATTATTACACCTGATAATTTTTTTCGTGATTTGGATAAATACATGAGAATAACAAAACTAATCTCCCACTCTCCCACGTAGAATAACAAAACTAATCTCCCACTCTCCCACGTGTCTGGAAAAGAGTGCAGGTACACTTTCTTTTTTAAATGCCAGATATCCGCCTCCATAGCAGAGTGGTCAGCGTTGCTCACTGCCATGCGGAGGACCCGGTTCGATTCCCGGTGCTGTCGAATTTTTCCTGGTTGGGAGCTCTGGAACAGGGTACACTCAGCCTCAGGATTCCAAATGAGGGGCTACTGGGCAGAGTAGTCGCGCGTCCAGGTAACGAAAACGGACAACAGCCAGGAGAGCCGTGTACCGATTCCCAGCCCCTCCAATGACGCCATTGTAAGAAGGATGGCACGGCGATCGGTCGGTACCGATATGCCTACCACGGCCTCTGGACGGAGTTTACGTTATAAAGTCAGATGCTTGTTAGTACAGAGCAATAATCAAAACTTCCAGAAATGAGGCCGTTTGGACATTGAGACCGATGACTTTTGTATAGTATTAGATTCTGAAAGCCAATGGCTTGGTCACACACACTGTATTAAAACTGATAACCCGTTTCGGCTTAACAGCCATCAGATTCAAACTTTGCAGCAGCGGTAACTAGGGACACAGTTAGTATAAAATCAAATCCAAACTTTTGCCTGTTTCTGATGCTTATGGCACGTTCAAGTATCCCTTTCCTGGTCGAAAGAAAGTATCTCTTTACGAATTATTAGGGGTTCAGAAAAATTACTCATTTGAAACTTTACTCAGTTTCCACATACAATACTTTGCTGACAGTAAATGCGTGTAAATATATTTAGTCTTTCCAGATTTTCGCAAGGCCTCCGACACTGTACCACATTGTCTATCGATAACCGAGATATAGTCGTGCAGAATATCTTCAGAAATACACGAGCTGCTCGAAGAATCTATAATGAAATGCAGTGCGTCATTGCGGACCGCGAATATTCTACAGGAATGAAAGTAAATTCGGGTAGAACTCTGAAGAACAATAATGGATCCACTAATGTCACACATCCACATCTCTATGACTAGTCTGCAATTCACACTTAGGGTCTTGCACGGAGTTCATCGAACCACTTTTACCCTATTTCTCTATCGTTCCACTCTTCAACAGCACACTGGGAAATTCGAACACTTAAATCTTCCCGCGGGAGTTCTGATTTGTCTTATTTTATTGGTTCAAAATGGTTCAAATGGCTCTGAGCACTATGGGACTTAACAGCTACGGTCATTAGTCCCCTAGAACTTAGAACTACTTAAACCTAACTAACCTAAGGACAGCACACAACACCCAGTCATCACGAGGCAGAGAAAATCCTGACCCCGCCGGGAATCGAACCCGGGAACCCGGGCGCGGGAAGCGAGAACGCTACCGCACGACCACGAGCTGCGGACTCTTATTTTATTATGTTGACCATTTTTTTCATATGTCGGTGGGCGTCAACTAAAAATTTTTGCATTCGGTGGAGAAAGTATGAATTTTTTTAAAAGGTCTTGCCGAAGCGAAGAACGCCACCCTTACTTGCATTGTCATATCCGTGACGCACTCTCCCCTGCTTCGCGATAACACAAAACGAGCTCTCCTTCTTTGAACTTCTCTACGTCCTCCGTCAGTCCTATCGCACAGCAGCACTGTAGCAAAGAACGGACGAGCATAGTGTAGACAGTGTCTGTAGTGAATTTTTTGTGTCTTCTGAGTCATCTGCCAATAAAACACAACCTTTGGTTCGCCTTCCGCACGACATAATCAGTGTGATCGTTCGAATATAATTGTCCGTAACTGCTATCCCTAGTAATGGTTCAAATGGCTCTGAGCACTATGGGACTTAACATCTGAGGTCATCAGTCCCCTAGAACTTAGAACTACTTAAACCTAACTAACCTAAGGACATCACACACATCTATGCCCGAGGCAGGATTCGAACCTGCGACCGTAGCGGTCTCGCGGTTCCAAACTGACGCGCCTAGAAACGCTTGGCCACACCGGCCAGCAATCCATAGTAATTTAGTTGAACTGTCAGCCTTCAGATTTATCGGATTTATCGTGTAACTGAAACTTAACGGATTCCTTTTAGTACTCATTTGGATGACCCCATGCCTTCCATTATTTAGTGTCAGTGGCCATTATGCACAACATACAGTTATTTTGACTAAACATTTTGCAACTGGTTTAATTTTCTGATAACTTTCCGGAACGGAACATGACTGCGTCGTATGCAAACAATCTAAGAAGGCTGCTCAGATTGTCTCCTAAATCATATGTACAGATAAGGGACAGCAGGGGGTCCATCACACTTCCTTGGGGAACACCAGATACCACTTTTATTTTTATTTTTTTTTGATGAGGCGGTGTCAGTTACTAAGAAATGCGACCTTTTTGACGGGGACTGACGAATCCAGTCGCACAGCTGAGACGATACTCCATAGGCACTCAGTTTCATGTAAGTCTGTGGGGCGGCGGGTGGAATTATTTTTGATTTTATGTTGTTTTGTTTTTCCCGGCCGATTAGCAACATATGTGGGGCGGCGGGTGGAAATAATTGTTATGAATGTTCCTATTATTTATTTAATGATGTTGTTTGCCGTTCTCAACACTGGCTCTCTAACTACAATATTGGCAACCAGAAAGTGATTAGCGAAATGTGAAGCCTGTAATTAGAATTCCTAGTGCCCACTCCATCTGAGAAATACATTTATAGCTACAGCTTATAGCTCTGAGCAATTAGAAGATTGTCTGGGATTCATAATAAAAAACCATTCTCTCTAAAAGTTCACTATATTCTGAAAGTCACAGACCAAAAGGAATCCACACAATCCAACTACCAGAGCAGTTCAGAGTCTAATGGGCGGATGCAACTATAACTGTTCAAATTAAATGTTTAAGTGAATGCTCGCCATAATTTGATGATAATGTTCATCAAACGCCACGCTAAATAATGGTAGAATGTCTGTCCCGCGGCGGCACGTGAAAATACGACATACGCAAACTGAAGATAGATCATTAAAGTCATCCCAGAATTAACACTTCACTCGAAAACGATTTCATGGTTACGCGTATCCCGAGACTTATTACGGCATCCGAGGCTGTTTATAGCAATGATACCGACACGACGCGACTCCCGGCACAGGTGGTGCGCTAATCAGCGTCTGGAGAGAACTGGGGCCTTTTTCTCTCGCGCAGCGTTCTTATATATAAAGCCGCGGTGCGGACGGCTAAGGGAACGCCTGATCAAGTCCGCTCTCCCGACTAGCCGCTGGGCTAGTAATGCACCACTTTAAGTTATCGAATAAATCATTGCTTCCTTTGCTGATGGCCGATGAAGCTCTCAGTTTAAATGTGCAATCAGCACACAAGTGAGTAATCATAATAAAAGTCTGACGTGGCTAAGTCTAATATTTTGGGCGAGAGAATTAATTTAATTACACTACATGCGGTAGACGCACTCTGAACTTGCTCTTTGGAGATACGCTATCGCTATAGTTTTATAGTTATTCAGTTGAAACTTCTCACATCTTTATGATTATAGCAGCTCTTCCTTCTACTTAAATTTAAACATCCTAGCCTTATTTATCCGCCTACTTAATCTATCTTGCTTCCTTAATTTTTTAGACAAAAACTAGAAAATCATGAATTTCAACTAAAATTTTAATTTGTGAGATACAGAATACTGTTTCGACTAAATTATTATGAAAAAGGAATCTAAATATAAATTTTTAAGTTTCTAGCTCTTTTATGTTGCGCCAATGATTTTTACAGAAAAATGTCCTAATTTCGAAAATAGTTAAAGTTATTGAACTGATATTCAGCACATATTGATTTAGTATTACTCCTGATATGCTAGAAACGTTTCAGGTTATTTACTTGATTTTTAAAATATTGCGCAATATTTATGACGTCAGAGCTAGTTACAGCAGACTGGCTGGCACACAGTGGAAAGGCTGATGTGAATTTTATAAGGCGTGAGTAGGCTGCTTCCCTACAAGACGCTCATGAGATACGGTATCAAACACCCTCTGGAGGTCTACAAATACGGAATCAGCCTGATATACCGTGTAGCTAGCTCTGAACTACTTAATCATGAGAATAAAAATCTAGTTGTGTTGCACAAGAACGATATTTTCTGAATCAGCCCTGACTGTATGTCAATAGACCATTTTCTTCGAGGTAACATTCGACCACGGTACATGATTCCAAAATCCTATTGCAAATCGACGTCAATGATTCGTGTCAGTAATTCAGCGGATTACTCCTATCTGATTTCGTGAGTATTGGTATGATCTTACAAGCGAGCTGTTGTATATGATTGCTAAATAAGAAGCTATTACATCGGCATACTCTGAAAGGAACCTAACTGGTGTGCCATCTGGATCTGAAGACTTGCCCTTAATAAGCGATCTGAGAACACAGACGGTATTTAATTTTAAGTTATGTTTGCTGTTCAGAGATTTCCAGCACGGTCGCAGGACCTCATCCCCATGAAATTCTTTGTCTGAGGACATGTGAAAAATTTGGGGCATTAGAAGTTTCAAGCAACAATGGACAATATGAAAACCCGTATTACCGTTGCATGCGCTACAGTAGTACCAGAAACACAACACTAATCAATCAGTGTTGGAGCGTGCAAAGCGCAGTTGTCGCGTAAATGGCGATTTAAATGGCTCTGAGCTCTATGGGACTCAACTGCTGAGGTCATTAGTCCCCTAGAACTTAGAACGAGTTAAACCTAACTAACCTAAGGACATCACAAACATCCATGCCCGAGGCAGGATTCGAACCTGCGACCGTAGCGGTCTTGCGGTTCCAGACTGCAGCGCCTTTAACCGCACGGCCACTTCGGCCGGCGGCGATTTAAATGTTCAAAAGTGTGTGAATTCCTAAGGACCCAGACTGCCCTAGACTTACACACTACTTAAACTAACTTACGCTAAGGACAACACACACACCCATGCCCGAGGGAGGACTCGAAACTCCGGCGGGAGGGGCCGCGCCATCCGTGAAATGGCGCCTCAAACCGCCCGGGAAAATGGCGATCTCTTCGAACGAGTGCTGTTTAGATTAGATTAGATTTACTTTCATTCCAATTGATCCGTAGTGAGGAGGTCCTCCAGGATGTGGAACATGTCAGAAAAACAACAATACATGACAAATATTTACAACTAAAACAAATAAGCTAATGTACCATTCCACAGGTCCCAAGTGGAATGATCGTCATTTTTTAATGAACACTAAGAGCCATTTTACAAATACTAATGCACTGAATTTCAAATAAAAAAGTTTTTTATTTATTTATAAGGTAATAAACATGTAATACAATTACTGTAATACTTATTTACAATGAACACATTACTGCACTGAAATGGTGCAGAAGTTAGATTATACTTACACACACACACACACACACACACACACACACACACACAGACACACAAATTTTCAGTGAATACATTATTGCACTGAAATTGTGCAGAAGTTATGTTGTACTTATATACAAATCAGTTGGTTTTACTAAGAAATTCATCAATGTAGCGTTTCTGCTGTAAGGAAAGCTATTGGGTTCAGGCGTAGATGTTGTGTGTTTCTGAGAAGACATGTTTGTTTTATAGGTACTATTATACGTTTATATAATCGTTTATTATGTGCAGAAGTTCAACTGTAATGTAAACATTAAAACGTTCGCTTACGTGGCCTGTTCGTGTAACGTACCATTATGTAATTAATGTGCAACTACGTACAACTAGGATTTACTGCTCTGTTAGATCCTTGGTCAGCCACTAATTATGTTTACTCTAGCCGGTGATATTCGGTGTCACTTTACCTTTACGTCCTGTCTAGTAACGTAATAAAAATCAATGAAGCATAAACGAGTAAACCCTTTCATTATTTTTCATTGTGTGTGTGACTGAAATTTGTATTGTTTCCAGTAAATAGCAATAAGTACAGCGTTTGTCGCATCGTAGCAAGGCAGTCACATCGCTACTGTGGGCGACCTGGGGTTGACGCCGGTATCTTGGGATGTGCAATAACGGTTCATTTTGTTTATTTCAAGGATCAACTTCACTTTGCAATTTCTCGGGATGTAATTGACTTATCGCGATACAGCCAACGCTATTCCTTTTGTGATTTTTCATGGTACTGGTTGTGTGAGAAATAATACGGGGTATCTAATCTCTCATAGAATTTAATTTCGTGAGCCCCTGCTGAAAACCGCGAAAGCCTTTTTCAATATCTGTTGTTGTTCCAGAGATATTTTCGCAGATATGTTTAAGTGGGGAACTGACCGGTCAGGTTAGCCGAGAGCGCTAACGCGCTGCTTCCTGGAGTCGGGTAGGCGCGCCGGCCCCGGATCGAATCCGCCTGGCGAATTAAAGACGATGGCTGGTGTACCGGCCAGCCTGAATGTGGTTTTTAGGCGGTTTTCCACATTACCATAGGTGAATAACGGGCTGGTCCCCACGTCCCGCCTCAGTCACACGGCTCGCAGACATCTGAACACTTTCGCACTATTCCATGGATTACACTAGTCGCAGACAGTTGGGGTACACTAATTCCGTTCCGGGGAGTACGGGGTGGCGGCAGGAAGGGCATCCGGCCACCCCTTCCACTAACATTGCCACATCCGATTAACCATGCCGACACAGCGTATCCGCGGGAAAAAAGGCACAAGCAAAAGAAAGAAAAGAAAATTTAAGTAGGACACACTGTATACTGTTGGAAGGATTGACTCAGCATATAGACAAGTAGAAAAAAAACCCTGTGTGAAATTACAGGCAAGGGTGGCAACTTCATGTGTGCAAAGACAGTTTGAAAATTCCAATGTTAAATGCAGAGGCAAGAGCTGATATGTGGAGATAGTACACCGAAGGCCTCTGGTGAGAGCGAAATTATCTGCTGACTTAAGAGAAGAATAAACTGGAGTTGATAAGGAAGACGTTGGCGATTCAGTATTAGTCAGAGTTTAAAAGAGATCTCTCTGGTAGACTTAGGATCAAACAAAGGAAAATGGGTATACAATATTCCATCGGAATCGGAATTTCTAAAATCATTAAGGTAAATAGCAACCAAATGACTGTTTAAGATGGTGTACAGAATCAATGACAGTGGCGATTTAACATCAGACTTTCGGAAAAAATCATCCACACAGTTCCGAAGATAGCAAGGGCAGATAGGCGTGAAAACTGTTGCACAGTCAGCTTAACATGCATCCAAGCCGCTGACAAGAATAATATACAGAAGACTGGGAAAGAAAATTGAGGATGTTTTAAATGACGATTTGTTTGGTTTTAGGAAAGGTAGAGGCACAAGAGAGGCAGTTGTTTTGCCCTTGACAGTGGATCTAAGACAGAATAAAAATAAAAATAGGCTCATTGGACTTGTGATCTAGAAAAGGCTTTCGACAATGTTAAATGGTACAAGAGGTTCTAACTCCTGAGAAAATAAGAAATAAACTATAGGGGGAAGACGGGTGATAAACGGTGTAGCAGAACCAAGGGGTAACAATGAGACTGAAGGACCAAGAACGAAGTGTTCAGATTAAAAAGACTGTGAAACAGGATTGCAGTCTTTTTACGATGACGAAAATAAAATAAATGTTCAAGAGTGGGATTAAAATACAAGGTGAATGTGACGCTCACGGAAAATGATGCACAACTAGAGAATCTGTTAACTGGAAAGTACGGTTAATGAGTACAGAATATGGACAACAGACAAAGTAATTAGTAGTGGCAGATATGAGAGTAGCGAGAAATTTAACATCAAAATTGGTGATGATGAAGTAGGCGAAATTACGGTATTCTGATACTTAGAAGCAAAATAACCCATGACGGACGAAATACACTACTGGCCATTAAAATTGCTGCACCACGAAGATGACGTGCTACAGACGAGAAATTTAACACACAGGAAGAAGATACTGTGATATGCAAATGATTAGCTTTTCAGAGCATTCACACAAGGTCGGCGCCGGTGGCGACACCTACAACGTGCTGACATGAGGAAAGTTTCCAACCGATTTGTCATACACAAACAGCAGTTGACCAGCGTTGCCTCGTGAAACGCTGTTGCGATGCCTCGTGTAAGGAGGAGAAATGCTTACCATCACGTTTCCGACTTTGATAAAGGTCGGATTGTAGCCTATCGCGATTGGGGTTATTGTATCGCGACATGGCTGCTCGCGTTGGTCGGGATCCAGTGACTGTTAGCAGATTATGGAATCGGTGGGTTCAGGAGGGTAATACGGAACGCCGTGCTGGATCCCAACGGCCTCGTATCACTAGCAGTCGAGATGACAGGCATCTTATCCGCATGGCTGTAACGGATCGTGCAACTACGTCTCAGTCCCTGTGTCAACAGATGGGGACGTTTACAAGACAACAACCATCTGCACGAACAGATCGACGACGTTTGCAGCAGCATAGACTATCAGCTCGGAGACCATGGCTGCGGTTACCCTTGATGCTGCGTCACAGACAGGAGCGCGTGCGATGGTGTACTCAACGACGAACTTGGGTGCGCGAATGGCAAAACGTCATTTTTTCGGATGAATCCAGGTTCTGTTGACAGCACCATGATGGTCGCTTCCGTGTTTGGCGGTATCGCGGTGAACGCACATTGGAAGCGTGTATTTCGTTATCGCCATACTGGCGTATCACCCGGCGTGATGGTATGGGGTGCTATTGGTTACACGTCTCGGTCACTTCTTGTTCGCATAGACGGCACTTTGAGCAGTGGACGTTGCATTTCAGATGTGTCGCGACCCGTGGCTCTACCCTTCATTCGATCCCTGCGAAACCCTACATTACAGCAGGATGATGCACGACTGCATGTTGCAGGTTCTGTAGGGGCCTTTCTGGATACAGAAAATGTTCGATTGCTGCGCATTCTCCAGATCTCTCACCAATTGAAAACGTCTGGTCAATGGTGGCGGAGCAACTGGCTCGTCACAATACGCCAGTCACTACTCTTGATGAACTGTGGTATCATGTTGAAGGTGCATGGGCAGCTGTACCTGTACACGCCATCCAAGCTCTGTTTGACTCAATGCCCAGACGTATCAAGGCCGTTATTACGGCCAGAGGTGGTTGTTCTTGGTAGTGATTTCTCAGGATCTATGCACCAAAATTTTGTGAAAAAGGTAATCACATGTCAGTTCTAGTATAATATATTTGTCCAGTGAATACCCGTTTATCATCTGCATTTCTTCTCGGTGTAGCAATTTTAATGGCCAGTAGTGTAAGTAGGGCAGAAGCAGTCTAGCACAGGAAAGGAGGGCATTCCTGGCCAAGAGTAGTTTGCTAGTATCAAACACGCCTTAATCTGAGGAAGAAATTTCTGAGAATGTACGTTTCTAACACAGCATTGTATGGTAGAGAAATATGGACTGTTCGGAAAACGGAACGGAAGAGAATCGGAGCGTTTGTAATGTGGTGCTGCAGAAGAATGGTGAAAATCGGCTGAACTGTTAAGATGAGAAATAAGTATGTTCTTTGCAGAGTCGGCGGAAAAAGGAACTTATGGAGAACAGGAAGAAGGTACAGGATGAAAGGCATGACTTAAGGCATCGGGAAATACAATCCGTGGTACTGTAGAGGCTTTAAGCTGTAGGTGGAAGCAGAGACTGGAATTGGAATACAGCCAGCAAATAATTGAGGACGTAAGTAGTAAGTCAGAAGAATATTTTAAAAAACAAAAAAAGGAAAAAAATCCTCTGTGATGTTCTCCCGCTGACTAAACGATTTCGTGAGGAAGCTCGCAGTTCTTGTGTTCTTCTTTGAACGTTTTCCGTCATTTTCGTCAACCGAAGTTGATTAAGTGTCACAAGACATCTCGTTCTTAACAAGGCAAAGGAAACATGTTCGCCTCAGCGCACTTGGAAAAGCAGCTCCATTTATTTACGCATCCTACGTTATACACTGGAACATTTACGGAAAGGAAGATGGATGGACAATCGACTTACCAGAGAGACCGCCCACGGTTGCCCAGTTACATAGAAAAACATCTCGTTCTTAACAAGGTAAAGGAAACATCCTCGCCTCAGCGCACCTGGAAAAGCAACTGGAGTTTTCGTTGCGAGCGGTAAAAAAATCAACTCAGAGACCTTTAGGAGAGAGCTTCACTGTCAACGAAAACGTGGGCGGGTAAAATGTCTATTTTAGCGAGAGTAACCAAAGAAAACATTCAAATAAACTACCTCTACAAGGATCTAAGTGGTAACAGGACGAAAGTAAATAAAATCTCAAAAAATTGTAAATGATATGTGAAGTGTGGGTTAGTACGTCCATGACACGTGTGTGTGTGTGTGTGTATGTGTGTGTGTGTGTGTGTGTACGCTAAGTCAAAGAGAAAGTGGAAATGAAAAGTTAACAGGCCATCGTGTAGACAATACTTTCAGGGACATGGCATGGGGTGTTCGATCTTCGACTGGGGCGGGTGAACTTAACGTTCATTGCGACTACGAATAACGGTCTAAAATAGTGTTTACAAAATAACAATGCAAAGGTTATACCTCAGTTTAAGACTCAAATTATACGGTAACAACCCTGAGGAAAAGTGATAAGTAATTTATCCGTGACTGTTATATCTCTCTTTCACATTTTCTGGTTCAGTGCTCTCTTCATAATTTATCGAAGAGTCGTGCAGGAAAATTAGGGTCTAACGTCCCGCCGAGGACGTTTCAGTTAGTTGTGACTGTTTTGAACAATCGATTGGTCAGTCGATTGTTTTTTCTTTCAGTCGGCTTTTTCAGTTGAATGAAACAACTGAATGAAACTAATCTCTGCGGCCACGTCAGCTGTATGAATTTCTCTCACTCCCCGCGTTTGAGGTCTAGCGGTTCTGGCGCTGCAGTCCGGAACCGCGGGACTGCTACGGTCGCAGGTTCGAATCCTGCCTCTGGCATGGGTGTGTGTGATGTCCTTAGGTTAGTTAGGTTTAAGTAGTTCTAAGTTCTAGGGGACTTATGACCTAAGATGTTGAGTCCCATAGTGCTCAGAGCCATTTGAACCAACCCGCGTTTGAGTGGTTTTACTCAGTATGAGACAACCGACTGAAACAAGATGCCGTCGATTGCGACTATCATATGAATGTTTTCACTCATTCACAGTGTTTGAGTGATTCTACTTACATCTTTCTCAGCCTTTTCGGTTGTACATGAATTATGACTAGGATTGACAACCATTTAAGAGACAAATAAAGTATCTTATTTCAAGGAGATGTGAATGAATAGTGTATTTATAAAAAAAAGTATATTTCCAAATGTGTCTATTTACTTATTGAAATACGAATTTCGTACTTGTGCCATTAAATATTAGTTTTTCGTTGGTTCTAAAAGTTTAATATCTGGTGCTGCACTGTAGATATATAAATAAACAATACTTTTTAAGATCTTTTTATTAGGTCGGTTTCTTGTCTGTTTCTCAGAACAAATTTTGCACTTGATTTTAAACTACCTTCCCGATAATCTAGAGACTTTGAATTTTAAATATAGCGCAGAACTGGATGAGGCTGTAACCTTAACTCGCTTACGAGTATGTTGTGTGATAGAGGGTACTTTGTTTTTCGGTCTGTATGTCTGTCTGCCTGTGTGCCTGTTCGGTACAAATTTTGCAACTGATTCTAAAGGAACTTCCCTATCAGCTAAAGACTTGAAACTTTCAACTTAACCCCGAACTGGATGACAAAGAAATATTAACTCGTTTTTTCTTCTGGTGTAGCTACTTGGCGTAAGAACTGGACGACACTGCAGTACTATCTCGCTTTCTCTTCTGGTGTGTGGCGAAAAGTACTGAGCCGTGGCTGGCTCGACTCATGCTTATCTTGGGTTAAAGCTCGGTTGCGGTCCTGTGGTTTCATTTCTCCTGCGGTTATCGCGATAAAGTTGCTGTCCTCTCCGTGAGTGGCAGCAGCAGCGTGTATCGATACTAGTACTGCTGTACTGTTGTAAAGCGACCAGGATTAAATTTTTAATTCTTTACCATTTAAGTAGTTTCCGAAATATATTTGCCTACCTTGTTGTTATTCCTTATTGATTTACTTACGTTATTAACCCTCCTACTACTAACAGTTTCGAAATGGAAAAAGCACAAATGAAAAAAAGTCTGTAGACTCGCCTTTGTCACTACACCATCCCCGCTAATATAGAATGTGTGGTGTCACAGCCAGACACCACACTTGCTAGGTGGTAGCTTTAAATCGGCCGCGGTCCATTAGTACATGTCGGACCCGCGTGTCGCCACTGTCAGTAATTGCAGACCGAGCGCCACGACACGGCAGGTCTAGAGAGACGTACTAGGACTCGTCCCAGTTGTACGACTACTTTGCTAGCGACTTCACTGACGAAGCCTTTCTCATATTTGCCGAGAGACAGTTAGAATAGCCTTCAGCTAAGTCCATGGCTACGACCTAGCAAGGCGCCATTAGCCTTACAGTGCTTGTATTTAAAGAGTCTCATTTGTATCGTCAAGAGCGATGTACCACAATGATGGATTAAAGTTAAGTATTACAGCAGCTACGTACTTTTCTTTATAGCTTTCATTACGTATCCTGTTTCAGACCTCACGCCAGCCGGCGTGTGTAACGCGTGCATTTCGGCTACTTCCGAGTGGCGTGGCTGTCTTGATACGCCACAACAGAATGATGTTTACCTTATAGCCCCGAAAGGAGCAGTCTTAATCCATTCATCGATTTTGAGGAAAATATGAGTTCGTTGACCCCAAACGTTTTAATGCAAAATACTCGGTTCTCAATTATCTGTCGATTGCGTCAATTCTGGGTCGATTTCACGTTACGACTTCAGGGGTGACTTTCTGAAAAGTGGGTGGGTGGGGGGAGGGGGGAGTAAGTGAGCCAAGATGTCTTACAGTCTTACATTTTCGTTTGGACACAGATTTGGCTGGCCGAGCGGTTCTAGGCGCTTCAGTCTGGAACCGCGCGACCGCTACGGTCGCAGGTCCGACTCCTGCCTCGGGGATGGATGTGTGTGATGTCCTTAAGTTAGTTAGGTTTAAGTAGTTCTAAGTTCTAGGGGACTGATGACCTCAGATGTTAACCCTAGGATGCATACACAGGGCCTACGAGGCCCTTGTATGTCTTCATTTTAAAAAAAAATTCTGTAATTATTTGTTTGATTTCAAACTGCTTTCCAGTACTCTTTCACTAACACTGTTACATTCCTCCTATCCAGTCTGAACGAGATACCTTTTTAAGTTTTTTGTATAATTCAATACATTTACCAATACACCGTGACTGCATAAGCAGGGCTTCAGAAGTCCTCACACATTTATAAATGTTCTTTAGCCTATATTGTCTTCAACATTTGTTTGGGAGCAGTTATTAATTCAACAATAACTGTAGTGGTATTTCCAGCAACAGGAGTGCCAACAGCAACAGTAGCTGTAGTAGTAATAGTATAACTAAAAAATAATACACACTACTTTCACATATTTCCGATGTCGGTGTATTATTGATCTTTTTGCTATCAAATGTTTTACTATTGCATAGTATTGTTATCCTGTGCTGCTCTTGTCAGCCTCATTGTTACTGTAGTTTGTTTGTTGCTGCAAGGCCCATATTGTTACGAGTATGACTCGTTTAGTGCTGCACAAGCTGCTGTTCGAAAGGCACGCCTTTTGCTATGGCTTCGACACGCAAAGCAAGAGAGTCAGTACGTGCAAATGCAGCTAATTTTGAAAGTGTTGTGGCTCAGTGGTTTGAAGAAGATGATTCTTGCGAGGAAGGAATATTTTTGAAGATGCAAGTAGTGAAGAATCAGCCAGTGAACCTGCAGATGTGAATATTCAGGCAGACGACAGTTCTTCCGATAATATTACAACAGAGTCTGAAAATGAAGAACCACCACAAAAAGATATAAAAGACCACACATACATTGGTCGGAATGGAACGATTTGGAAATTAGGTCCTCCTGCAACTTTTCGTACGCCTGTCCATAATATCGTAAACAAGGCTCCTGGTCAAGCCAGTGGTTTGAAAACCTGTAAACCTAAGGATGCCTGGGACTATTTCATCTCCAAGGAAATACTAGAAAAAAGTGGTTCAAATGGCTCTGAGCACTATGGGACTTAACTTCTAAGGTCATCAGTCCCCTAGGACTTAGAACTACTTAAACCTAACTAACCTAAGGACATCACACACATCCATGCCCCAGGCAGGATTCCAACCTGCGACCACAGCGGTCGCGCGGTTCCAGATTGTAGCGTTTAGAACCGCTCGGCCACACCGGCCGGCGCAAAGGAAATACTAGAGAAAATCATCAACTGCACAGATATTGAAGGCAGAAGAGTGGCTGCTTTATGTGGTAAAACGTGGAAAACGTTTCGCTTGCTGACATGGAGGGTTTTCTTGGTCTTTTACTGCTTTCTGCTGTTGAGAAGAGTTGAGATGTCCCTCTTAGAGAATTATTCTTGGATGAAAAGGCAAATTCTACATATAAGGCCACCATGTCAGTAAACAGACTCGAGGATATAAGGAGAATGATTAGATTTGATGACAGGCCTACCCGCAAAGCTCGATCTGCAGATGACAAACTTGCAGCTGTTCGCTATGTATGGGAACTATTTCTTGACAAGTGTAGAAATAGAATGATTCTCAATGATTCGCTCACAGTTGACTAACAGCTAGTCCCATTCCGTGGAAGATGCAAGCTTCACCCAGTGTATGCCCTCTAAACCAACCAAGTATGGCATAAACATATTTTGATTTTGTGATGCTACATCTGCATATGCTTTAGACGGAATTGTTTACACGGGAAGGGAGCCCCATGAACCTATTCAGAAAAATCTTTGATTGAATGTGGTGAAAGATCTTGCTAAAAGCATTAAAGGATCATCAAAAAATATTACTGTTGACAACTTTTTTACCAGTTTGCAGCTGGCAGAAAAGATGCTTCAGAAACAAATCACAGGGTTGGGAACAATCAAACAAAATAAACCAGAAATTCCTAATGAGATGAAACTATCTGCCTCAAGAGCGATTCATTCCTCTTTGTTTGCATTTAGAGGTAACATTACAATGGTGAGTTATGTTCCCAAAAAGAAAAAGTCTGTAGTTCTCATTAGCACAATGCATCACGACAGAAACATTGATGAAACTGATGCAAAAAAGAAATCAGATATAATAAAGTACTATAACTCTACGAAGGGTAGAGTAGATCAAATGGACCAGAAAATTCGTTATTATACTTGCAAGAGACAAATAAGAAAATGGCCATTTGCATTATGGATGAATATGATGGACGTCGCAGCAATGAACAGTGAAATTTTATTTTCCGCCCAACATCTGACATACCATAGTGGTAGAAGTGATAAAAGGCGTTTGTTCCTAAGAGATTTAGTAGAGGAAATGGTAAGACCACTAATGGAACTTCGTATTCAGATTCCTAATGTTCTCAAGAAAATCGTTGATGCCATGCCAAGATGTGGTGTTCAAAAAGATGTCATATTGCCGAACCAACTATCTGTTTCAAGAAAAAGAAGAAGATGCAATTATTGTCCATATAATAAACACAGGAAAAGTGCTATGACATGCATTAAGTGTAAAACCAACATTTGTAAGGAACATAGTAGCGTTCTTTGTGCTTCTTGTTTGTCACATGTTGAAAACTAAGAAAAATGGAATTTAATGTGGACAATGAATAATAACTTTTTGTCAAAATATTGCCTATATGCATAATATTGTGAATAATGAGTATGTTCTAATTGAAGAAATTCGTTGTAAAAGGTGTTATAAAATGTAAACTGCAACTTATAAGTGAATTAATAAAATTATTTGCATATGTTGTATGTAAATGGATGTAACTAATAAAAATTCACTCTTAGAGTTTTTTAAAAAAATTAATAAAATGTTAATCAGGGTCGCCAGATCCTGTTACTGTATCTTAGGAATCTTTCAATATGACAATAAATTTGACAGAAATAACTTTAACTCCAAAGAAATAAAATTTTAAATTAGGGCAGGGCCTTGGAGGCCCTGCATATGCATTCATGTGTGTTTTCGGCACCATGCATCCTAGGGTTAAGCCCCATAGTGCTCAGAGCCATTTGAACCAGATCTGGCAAAATGAGCTCAATCGGTTGGTCGCATCTGTGGCCTTTCCGTTATAAGCTATTTCTTAAGCTAGAGAGTTCACCTAATATTCATTGACTTTGAAGACAATAACGTCATTTAAAACTATGACCGTAACCATTTATCATACTGTGCGCTAATCGCCACTAGGGATAGCTTAATCTAGGTTTTCAGTGTAGGACGGGGTCTTAACCTTGTTATATCTAAAGAGGCAACAATAACAGCGGAACCCCAGCATACGGCGCTAGCATTAATAAGTGCCACAGGCTAATTTATCACTAGAAGAATTAGACCAGCTCTCGCTGTAGGATTTTACTTTTGGGAGCTCAGGACAGCCATCGAGTAGGCGGGCAACATCGGGAACGAACACCAGTACGTTGTTCCTAACAAGCAACACAAAGTAACAACTTGGATTCGCGCACATCCGTTCAACAAACAGAACTAAAGTGATTCAAAAACGTTCATACAATACAAACAATGGGGATGACGTTCCTCGCAACTGACCAAAACACACAGTGGCAAAACTCACTGACGAGGTAAACAAGCAGAAGCGTGTTCAACACACAAATAATACCAAAAAGAGGACGAGAATGCTCACGGAAAACAATGGCCAAGACAAAGAAACAACTTCACTAAATACGCACACATGTGTGCGACACACTCAGCCATGAGACTAAGAGCAATTCATTAAGCACAGTCAGGTGAATGTCAGTGATCGCTTGGACACGGCCCTCGCAAACCACACGTTCCTCGGACAATCCGACAGGGGCGCACCTGACTGAGTAAAAGTGGTGCAGCGGGTCTTAATTATGACAGCCACATCTAACTACACTTGCTCAAGTTCTCACACAGTACACAAACGAGACTCACTGGTCATTTCCACCAGAGCGACGAGCAGAATTCATTTCCCCATCAATAAACTCACCAATCGTACGTATTATGTGATCACAAACAATCAACACCAAATTGCAGTCGGGTTCCACAAAATCAACGATCTCAAAACATAATAGCTAGTAAAGAGCACTAGACAGACATACTACTGATGACTGATTCTCCACTCGGTTTGCTTGCGAGGAATAACCAATATCTAACAGTCCCGTTGCCGAAACACACGCAAGCAAGCCAAAAGCAGTTTTCCGAGAAGTGACATATGATTGACCGGGAGCACATACACTCACCAAACTCACCATAGAACCACTGAGAGGTCGCCTTGTCGGCGGCTGCATCAGGAAACAAATTCTAAACTGATGTTGATAGAACATAAAGCTAGCGGTTAGCTTCAAAATTCATACGTGAGTTACCGTGCCATGTGAGAGCTGAGAGCGACAACTTGAAAATACTTGCACTTCCAGGAGCACATTGCACAGTATCTCCGTGCAGTTTTCACTGCCTGCCACTAAACTCACTACGCGAATGCTGCAATCATCGATGTATGAATTCCTTTCGACGCCCAAGGATCTCAGTCGACAGTTGTTGGTACGGAGCCTCAGAAAAATAAACTGTTTGTTCCGAATCTTCCACACGTTTCGCATGCGCAGAGAACGTAAATGTCACTATCAGCAACTACACGTAACTGTGAAATCCTCACAAAGCGAACCAGAACCAGTTTCACTAGACGCACTGCCTAAACCCACCAGAAGCAGACGCGCCCACTGGTGTGAACGTATGTGACCTACAGCTATTAATAACTAATCTTTCACACGTTCGCATACGAAAAGGAAACGCAAATGTGTCTAATCACCAACCACAAGTTGTTAAGGAAACACTCGCAAGGCGAGGCAGAACCAACTGTCGAATACGTCGTACAAATTGATGAGGTGCACACACATGCACACTGGACCCATCGCTAAACTACGAAGACGTCAGCTTGTCAGTCCACAGAAGTGGAAACTAACTACGGCTGATAAAAGGTAACAACTCTAGACGATGCTTTTTTTCCATTCGCAAACGATTAACCACACTATCGGACAGCTTAGCAAAATAGACAAAGCACTTGCGCTTCTTAGGACAAAGCGGAATAGTATACAACTCCACTGTACTGCATATGACGACGCCAGAGGGAACCTGTCACAACAAGATCCACATACAAGTGACTCCACGCCTCAGAGATTCAAGGATGTAAACCTATCACCACAACAGCTACAGAAGGCGCATTCTGCTGGCAAGTTCCTCTCTACTGCACCTCACAAGAGAGATAACTACATCTCTGCCCGCTGCAAGTTTCAGTTCACGGTCACTAGGAAGCGTCCCTTAGAAAGACAACGACGCGCACGATAGGTGGCGAAATTTTAAAATCCTCGGAAGGCGGGGCCACTCGGCTCAAGGTGTATCTTGCGTATGTCTGCAACAACTAAATATTCACTTCAGTGAGTGGAGTTGCCTGTAGGAAGCCTGTAATTGATAAAACGTTACAAAAGAGATGCATCTGCGCATCTGTGGATCTGTTTTTTAGAATATAATGACAGTACCTCTCTTCAGGGGCAGCGGTTCACGTAAGTGTAGATGAAACTCAGTGAGCCAATTACGGGATATATTGTGAGAGATAAAACACTTCCCTACGAAAAACTTACAAAACGCTTGTTCGTCCGATTCTTGAGTATTGCTCATCAGTATGGGACCCTTACCAGGTTGGATTAATAGAAGAGATAGACATGATCCAGCGAAAAGCAGCGCGATTCGTCATGGGGACATATAGTCAGCGCGAGAGCGTTACGGAGATGCTGAACAAGCTCCAGTGGCGGACACTTCAAGAAAGGCGTTACGCAATACGGAGAGGTTTATTATCGAAATTACGAGAGAGCACATTCCGGGAAGAGATGGGCAACATATTACTACCGCCCACATATATCTCGCGTAATGATCACAACGAAAAGATCCGAGAAATTAGAGCAAATACGGAGACTTACAAGCAGTCGTTCTTCCCACGCACAATTCGTGAATGGAACAGGGAAGGGGGGATCAGATAGTGGTACAATAAGTACCCTCCGCCACACACCGTAAGGTGGCTCGCGGAGTATAGATGTAGATGTAGAAATGCTGCAGGAGCATCTTCATTGCCCCTGCAAGGTGCTGCTGAAAATTATCAAGAAGAAGGAAACACATGAATGTTATGCTATGTGGATTGCATGACATCAGACCAAATCTCTCAGCAGGCCCTCATACACAGAAGCGCCAAAAACCGGTAATAGGCATGCGTATTCAAATACAGAGATACACTATGTGATCCAAAGTATCGGGACACCTGGCTGAAAATGAATTAAAAGTTCGTGGCGCCCTCCATCGGTAAGCTACAATTTAATATAGTGTTGGCCCACCCTTAGCCTTGAAGACAGCTTCCACTCTCGCAGGCATACGTTCAATCAGGTGCTGGAAGATGTCTTGGGAAATGGCAGTCCATTCTTCCAGGAGTGCTGCACTGAGGAGGGGTATCGATGTCGGTCGGTGAGGCCTGGCACGAAGTCGGCGTTCCAAATCATCCCAAAGGTGTTCTATAGGATTCAGGTCAAGACTCTGTGCAGGCCAGTCCATTACAGGGATATTATTGTCGTGTAAACACTCAGCCACAAGCCGTGCATTATGAACAAGTTGTCGATCGTGTTGAAAGATTCAGTTGCATCCCCGAATTGTTCTTCAACAGTGGGAAACAAGAAGGTGATTAAAACATTAATGTAGGCCTGGGCTGGGATAGTGCCATGCAAAATAACAATGGGCGCAAGCCCTCTCCATGAAAAACACGACCACACCATAACACCACAGCCTCCGAATTTTACTGTTGGCACTACATACGCTGGCAGATGATGTACACTGGGCATTAGGCATACCCACAACCTACTTTCGGATCGCCACATTGTGTACCGTGAATCGTCACTCCACACAACGTTATTCCAGTGTTCAATCGTCCAATCTTTACTCTTCTAACACGAAGCGAGGCGTCGTTTGGTATTTACCAGCGTGATGTGTGGCTTATGTGTAGCCGCTCGACCATGAATCCAAGTTTTCTCACCTCCCTCTTAACTGTCATATACTTGCAGTGGATCTTGATGCAGTTTGGAATTCTTGTGTGATGGTCTGGTTAGATGTCTGCCTATTACACATTACGAGTCTCTTCGACTGTCGGCGGTCTCTGTCAGTCAACAGACGAGGTCAGCCTGTATGATTTTGTGCTGTTTCCACTTCACTATCACATCGGCAACAGTGGATCTAATGTTTAGGAGTGTGGAAATGTCGCGTACAGACATGAAACAAGTGACACCCAATCACATGACCGCATTCAAAGTCCGTGAGTTCCCCGGAGCGCCCCTTTTACTGTCTCACGATGTCTAGTGACTACTGAGGTCGCTAATATGGAGTACCTGGCAGTAGATGGCAACACAATGCACCTAATATGAAAAAGGTATGTTTTTGGGGGTGTCTGGATACTTTAGAACACATAGTATATGTAAACAGGCAGGTCACTAAGCTTACACACTACTTAATCTTACCTTAGCTTAAGTTAGTTTAAGGACGAAACATACACCCGTGCCCTAGGGAGGATTCGAACTTCCGAAGGGGGGGGGGGGGGGGGGGACAGAGCCACACAGACCGTGACAAGACGCATGAGACCGCGTGGCTATCCCGCGCGGCCAACAAGTGTCTGACGCAGTTGTTAGATCGGTTACTGCTGCTACAATGGCAGAGTATCAAGATTCAAGTGAGTTTGAACGGTGTATTATAATCGGCGGACGAGCGGTGGGGCGCTGCATCTCAGAGATAGCTATGAAATGGAGATTTTCCTGTAGGACGATTTCACGAGTTTATCGTGAATATCAGGAACCTGGTAAGATATCAAATCTCCGATATCGGTGAGGCCGGAAAAAGATCCTGCAGGAACGGGTCCAATGTGACAGAAGTGCAACCCTTCCGCAAATTGCTGCAGATTTCAGTGATGGGTCATCAAAAAGTTTCAGCGTGCGAACGATTCAACGAAATATGATCGATATGAGCTTTCGGAACTGTAGGCCCACTCGTGTACCCTTGATACTTTACGCATCGCCTGGGCCCGTCAACACCAACATCGGACTGTTAATGATGGGAAAATGTTGCCTGGTCGGAAGAGTCTCGTTTCAAATTATATCGAGCGGATGGACGTGTACGGATATGCATACAATCTCATGAATCCGTGGAACCTGCATGTCAGGAGGGGACTGATCTGTAATGGTGCGGAGCGTGCGCATGGGACCCCTGATGTGTCTAGATACGACTCTGACAGGTGACGCGTACGTAAGCATCCTTTCTGATCACCTGCACCCATTCATGTCCATTGTGCTTTCCGATGGACTTGGGCATTTAGAGCAGGACAATCTGACACCCCAGAGGTCCAGAATTTCTATAGAATGACTGAGAACACTCTTTTAAGCTTAAACACTCCCTAGACATGAACGTTGTTGAGCATAAACGGGATGCCTTGCTAAGTGCTGTTCGCTCTCCACCCCGTCGTACTGTTGTGGATTTTTGGACAGCCCTGCAGGATGGATGGTGTCACTTCCCTCCATGACTACTTCAGACATTAGTTGAGTCCATGACACGTCGTGCTGCGGCACTTCTGCCAGCTCGTGGGGGCCCTACATGATATTCGGCAGGTGTACCAGTTTCTTTGGCTCTTCTGAGTACTTGGCGGGAGAGAGTATTATCTAGGCATCTTTACGTGCTCACTGCGAGCTCAGAATTGAAGAGTGACGTGACGCGATCGACGGGAATACTAGAGACATTGCCCAGCACCTCTGTGCAAAGCTTCATCGAATTTTCACTGTATCCATTTCGCGCTCGATCGGAACTAATTGTCTGAATATCCCTCGTATATGATTTTTTTAAACTATGGTTGTTTGTTATATCATTATTAAAAGCATGGTCCGTCGACACGGCAGGCGATACAGTTCTTGCTGAAAGTAAATAAATATATTTCCAGTCATTTGTTAATGATCTTAAAGCTCGCGGCTTAAACTACTCCGTCAGATGCAAAGCTTCAATGACATGCCTAGCTCCAGAACTGTTATGTCGTAGACAGAGCACCAGTGACGTCACTGCAATAAAACACAAACTTGGTTTACATTTCTTACAGCTATTTTACTCTCGTTTCAAGTGTTTGCTTAAAAAGGTATTCGAGTTTGCAGTAGTTTCGTTCCGCGAATTCCTAGAGGCGGAGACTTAACAGCTGCTGCGCGGTGCTTTCAGTGCAAATAGCTGCCACTCCGCCGCACTCCCTCTTTCTAGGAGCCCTTATCTGAAGACCTCTCCGTAGCACCCAGAGAGGCGACGTCTCAGAAATACGGCTGCAGACATATCCGCATTCGTATTTCCATCTCTTTGTAAGTCGGAGAAAACCGCTATGTTTAAGTAAGTAGCAGGGGACGGCGAAAGAACATGCAAAATACCTTGCTGTCGCGCCCAATAGGCGGCCGGCTGGAAGAGTGTTATTCGCAGCCGAGCCCGGAGACAGAGGAGAACAGAAGTGTGTCACGGGCGCTGCGACGAGCTGGCGGCGGCAGCGGCAGCGGCTAAATTACTCCGAGACGACGCGCTCCGCAGCGGCTGAAATATTGCGAGCATCAGTCTCGCTCGCTAATTTAGGCAACTCCCGCTAGCAGCCAGCCTGGGAGGCAGAAGAAAGCATGTCGGGGAAGACAATGTCTCTGGTACACACGGCGTTGCGAGCAGAGGGCGGCTGTGTCGTAACCTGTGAATGAGGTACTTGAGGAGTACACGAGTATTGTCTCACAGCCTGTACAGCGATGGGTAACACTTTTTAAAATTTGTTAAAGGAGTTTACAAACCTGTCCGCTAATTGTCTACTACTGGTCTTCTGAAATGGTATGATAAATGTATATCTTACGCTATTTTAGGTTCAAATGGCTCTGAGCCGCTCGACCACAGTGGCCGGCTGCAATCAACAGATGTGGCAGTTTATAACATCTGAGGTCATGAGTCCCCTACACTTAGAACTACTTAAACCTAACTAACCTAAAGACATCAGACACATCCGTGCCCGAGGCAGAATTCGAACCTGCGACCGTAGCAGCAGCGCGGTTCCACACTGAAGCATCTAGAACCGCTCGACCACAGTGGCCGGCTGCAATCAACAGATGTGGCAGTTTATAACATAAATTTTCATACCTGCAAACTCATCAAAACATATAGGGTACTTCCTTCTGACCTAGAACCATGAAATTTGGCAAAAAGCAAAGCTTCACAGTAAAAGTAAAGGAGAAAAATCGGAGAACTATTCATTTGTTATTATACACTCCTGGAAATTGAAATAAGAACACCGTGAATTCATTGTTCCAGGAAGGGGAAACTTTATTGACACATTCCTGGGGTCAGATACATCACATGATCACACTGACAGAACCACAGGCACATAGGCACAGGCAACAGAGCATGCACAATGTCGGCACTAGTACAGTGTATATCCAACTTTCGCAGCAATGCAGGCTGCTATTCTCCCATGGAGACGATCGTAGAGATGCTGGATGTAGTCCTGTGGAACGGCTTGCCATGCCATTTCCACCTGGCGCCTCAGTTGGACCAGCGTTCGTGCTGGACGTGCAGACCGCGTGAGACGACGCTTCATCCAGTCCCAAACATGCTCAATGGGGGACAGATCCGGAGATCTTGCTGGCCAGGGTAGTTGACTTACACCTTCTAGAGCACGTTGGGTGTCACGGGATACATGCGGACGTGCATTGTCCTGTTGGAACAGCAAGTTCCCTTGCCGGTCTAGGAATGGTAGAAGGATGGGTTCGATGACGGTTTGGATGTACCGTGCACTATTCAGTGTCCCCTCGACGATCACCAGTGGTGTACGGCCAGTGTAGGAGATCGCTCCCCACACCATGATGCCGGGTGTTGGCCCTGTGTGCCTCGGTCGTATGCAGTCCTGATTGTGGCGCTCACCTGCACGGCGCCAAACACGCATACGACCGTCATTGGCACCAAGGCAGAAGCGACTCTCATCGCTGAAGACGACACGTCTCCATTCGTCCCTCCATTCACGCCTGTCGCGACACCACTGGAGGCGGGCTGCACGATGTTGGGGCGTGAACGGAAGACGGCCTAACGGTGTGCGGGACCGTAGCCCAGCTTCATGGAGACGGTTGCGAATGGTCCTCGCCGATACCCCAGGAGCATCAGTGTCCCTAATTTGCTGGGAAGTGGCGGTGCGGTCCCCTACGGCACTGCGTAGGATCCTACGGTCTTGGCGTGCATCCGTGCGTCGCTGCGGTCCGGTCCCAGGTCGACGGGCACGTGCACCTTCCGCCGACCACTGGCGACAACATCGATGTACTGTGGAGACCTCACGCCCCACGTGTTGAGCAATTCGGCGGTACGTCCACCCGGCCTCCCGCATGCCCACTATACGCCCTCGCTCAAAGTCCGTCAACTGCACATACGGTTCACGTCCACGCTGTCGCGGCATGCTACCAGCGTTAAAGATTGCGATGGAGCTCCGTATGCCACGGCAAACTGGCTGACACTGACGGCGGCGGTGCACAAATGCTGCGCAGCTAGCGCCATTCGACGGCCAACACCGCGGTTCCTGGTGTGTCCGCTGTGCCGTGCGTGTGATCATTGCTTGTACAGCCCTCTCGCAGTGTCCGGAGCAAGTATGGTGGGTCTGACACACCGGTGTAAATGTGTTCTTTTTTCCAATTCCAGGAGTGTATCACACGGAAAGTTCAAAATGGTTCAAATGGCTCTGAGCACTGCGCGACTTAACTTTTGAGGTCATCAGTCGCCTAGAACTTAGAACTAATTAAACCGTTAGGTTAACCTAAGGACACCATACACATCCATGCCCGAGGTAGGATTTGAATCTGTGACCGTAGCGGTCGCTCGATTCCAGACTGTAGCGCCTAGATCCGCACGGCCACGCGGAAAGTGATTTTATTTGTAATTTGTTGCCCGTTTATCTTTATGACCATCTGTTAACACACATTTTTCTCTTGTCACATAGTATCGTCTATGGTCCCTTGGCGATGTAAAAAATTAAACCTCCTGAGCTAGTGCACTAAAAAAATACGGTCATGTATGTCACATATTTAGATACTCGTAAACTCAATCGTCAAAAACTATTGTTTACTTCCTGTCGACCCAGTATCAAGAAAGTTGGCAAGTAGTAAGGTTTAACAGCACTAGTAAGGAAATCACGAGACAAAAAAGTGTTGTCATTTCTTATGCGACTGTTTGTCTGTCTGTCTGTTATCCCCTTTCCTCAGGAATGGGTTGACACATTAAGTTGAAATTTGTGTCGCAAACCATGGTTTAAGGTCCCCTGGCGGTGTAAGAGCTCTACGCTTCTAAGTCAATGTATCCAAAATATACAGTCATTTATGTCATCTGGACCGCCACGATTTTCTCTTCTGTGCCAATCTCTTATCTCAGAGTAGCACAATGGTCAACAATGAAAATATTAACTAAATAATTCCGGGTGATTTTTAATATATTCGCATCTGCGCTATCCAAAAATGTTCCATCACCCACCATTTTTGGTAATATTAGAAAAATACTTTTTTCACGACGAAAAGCGCAGAGTGCTAAAGCCAGTGTTCAAAAGAATGTAATTTTATTTAATGGAGTTAACCACTGACGTGTATGCTTATGCGATTCTTGCCTGTCTCTCCATGAATGACAACAGTGTTCATCGCTGAAATTTTCCTCACATCAAAGGCTTTTCCCGCGCAGGCCAAGTTTTGCACCAACAACCGATAACGAAGAAGATCTGTTACAGATAGAAAGTGTCATGTTTGGTTACCAGAGGGGTAGAAGTTTTGATAGGTACGTCCAGAAACAAAGTTCCGATCGCCTCCAGAGATGGCATGAGTAGCCGGATAGTAAATCGGAATAATGTATTGCAGCTTCATTCTTGTGTCTGCGTTCTTACCGCACAGTGCCAGGATAAATTGGATGCTCTAATACTGGCTCCCGCCAACTGCGAGACCGTGTAGTTATCGGAGTTTTACACTCTCAGAAGCAATTTCCAGCAGAGCTCCATCGCCAACTATGCCACGTGTGTGGACACGACATTATCAGTGACTGTATGGTCAGACGATGGTGCAGGCAATTCGCTGAAGGACGAACTAATATTCACGACGAAGACCGTAGCGGCTGACCATCTCTGGTGACACCAGAACTGATGGAAAGTGTTTGCCAAGCAATTTAAAAAAACCAGAACTTCACAATTTCAGAACTCTCTCATAGGTTCATCCAGGTATCTGGCTCGCTCTTGATCGATATTCTCTCTAGGCGGCTTGGCTTTTATAACGTGCCTGCAAGATGGATGGCAAGGCAACTGATTTTGTTAAAGCGGTATGTAGAGAAATTTAACGAGTTTATCGATCATGTTGTCACTGGAGATAAAACTAGGGTGTCGTATGCCCACCAGAAGACAAACTAGAACTCATGCCTTCGCGGCCTAGTGGCTCACCCCTGAAGGCTGAACCGTGTCAAAAACATCATGTGCATCGTGTGCCCTGTCTTCTGGGATCGACCTGGTGTTCTGCTGAGTGAATTTTTACCTCGAGGGGAGACCGGAAGTGCTGACCAGTATTGACAGACATTGAAAAATTGGAGGGTGATCCAAACCAAGAACCATGGGATGTTGAAAAGAGGCATTGCGCTTGTGCACGACAATGCAGGATCCGATGCAGTAAAACCACACGAAATGTGTTGAACGATTTCAGACTGAAGATCTCCGATCATCCATCCTGCAGCCTCGACCTTGCCACGAGTGACTTTGATCTCTTCCGTCTCATGAGACGTTTTCTGGCAGCAAAACATTGCCACACCGACGCTGAGGTGCAGACGGAACTCATTTAGTGGCTCCGGACGTTGGCGGCAGACGCTTATGACATAAGCATTCAATTGATGATGCACTGCTACAATTGTGGTGACTATGTTAAGAAGCAGTTAGTGAATATATGTAAATATTCCAGCAAATATTTCTTACTTAGTGATGTTTTTGGTTCCTTTATCGGTTTTAGGAGCTTACTCTCTGGATGCACCTAGTATGTAATGAAAGAAGATAATAATTTGTGTTCTTCAGCTATGTATTCACAATTGTTGTCTTAGCTAATAGTGTTTTTTTAAGCATTGTCTTTTGGGAGGATATAGATGTTCTGCAAATGTATAAGCGACAAAAACAGTTTTAGTTAAGTTTGTGGCAAATTCATTTCAAAAGAGCAGGGGAGAAATTTGAATTCTCGATTTAAAAGAGTTTACGAGTGTTATTTTGACAATTAAACAGACCAGAATAATTTTTTAGCTCCAGAAATCTGTTGTGCCAAACGCGTAACACTATTAACTGGTTGCTTAAAAGGATCCCGTCACATTTGTTCAGCAGTTACCATGATACGGCGGGAACATAAGGATCATGTAACAGACCGCTACTTCTGCTTGACGAATATATCTGGAACTAGTTCAAAGCCCAAACATACTGTTAAATACCCGTCTTTAGAATCAGCAAATCGACTAGTGCCTCATGTTCTAATACTTCACATACCAGCTCCACCACATGACAAAAATGTGAGTGAAAATTTCGAAAGTATTGATGACAGTGAATTACAACAAGACAGTCATCCTGATTTTGTAGGAATTACTCGAAACGAACCTAACTTTCTAACACAGCAGGATATAAATGACTTAGCTCGTGACTACGTGTTGCCTAAAAGTAAAGCGGAGTTCATGCTTCAAGATTGACAGTCTGGCACCACTTGCAGGATAAAACAAAAGTATGTTTTTTGCGTCAAAACTGAAAACAATTTGAGCATTTGTTTTCTAAACAAAGTGACCTAGTTTTCTATAGTTATGTTGATTCTTCGACGGAGTCAGGGATGTTGAAAGTAAAGCTGAAGACTGGCGTTTATTCATTGACTCCTCGAAAACCATATTGAAAGGGGTTTTGCTACATAATGGACGAAAGTTTCAATCCATTCCTATAACTCACGCAATTGGTATGAAGGAAAGTGGCTTAAACATGCATCTCTTGCTATACGATGATTATTCATGACATTCGTGAGCCAGTTTCTAAAGCGAGAGCTACTCTACTTGTCATACAACTTGGTTACATAAAATTCTGTTGCTTCTTGAACATATGGGGCAGAAGAGATAGAAGCAATCGTTATATTAATAAAAGTTGGCAAAATATATTCAGTCCAGGACAGGCAAATGTAGTGCCAACAAAATCTCATTATCATATTACATACCGAACTAAGCTTTGTTAAGAACTCTGGATGGTGAGGGTAATATAGTTCTCTTCCTAAAAATTAAGTGAAGCGAAACTAAAAGACGGAATATTTGTTGGCCCTCCAGTTAGGGAACTTACGAATGATTCACAATTTTAAAGCTTGTTAAATATACAAGAGTCGGCTGCAAGGTTCTCCTTCGGAAATGTTGTTATAAACTTTCTAGGAAACTACAGGTCTGAATATTACAAATAAGTATCATTAAGTTGTGAATTAGAAGGTCATGGAAGTTCACGGTTGGTCTAGGGATAGCGTGTTTGATTAGTAATCACGACTTCATCGATCCCAGGTTGGAATCACAGCACCGCTTCAATCTTGAATAAAAGTGAACAGCAATGGCTGCCGAAAACTCCCGGCATAAGAAGTCACCTTCACTCAGCCAACGGACTTGTCAAAGAGGGTGGAGAAGTGGTCAGAGGTTCAGAGCACTCTCTTGGCTTTAAGGTGACAAACTGCCCCTAAAGGAGGAAGGATCACGAATGAGCAACGACATGAGAATTTAGAATGCAATGGAAATCATTGCATTAAAGACACATAATATGTATCTACAGGACGTGTGGCCTGTAAGTGGAAATGTGTCACGATGATCTCTGCATTGGCACAAGATTCTGGACTAGCTCCCAATCGGGTCTTCGGGGACTGCCAAATGGGAGATGACCATGAGAAAAAGACTGAATAACCAACGAAAGGATACCGTTCTACGAGTCGCGGCGTGGAATGTCAGAAGTTTTAACGTCGTAGGTAAGCTAGAAAATGATAAATGCTAAGGCTCAGTTTGGATTCAGTGGGAGTGAGTGAAGTAAAATTGAGTGAAGACAAGGATTTCTGGTCAAATGTGTTACATCGACAGCAGCAGAAAATGGTGTAACGGGAGTAGGATTCGTTATGAATAGGAAGGCAGGCCAGAGAGTGATAGGGTTATTCACATCAGAATCGAAAGCAAACCAACGCCGAAAACTATAGTTCAGGTAAGCAAGCCGACGTAGCAAGCTGAAGGTGATGAGATGGACAAATTATATGAGGATATTGCACAGGAATTCAATACGTGAAGGGAGATGAAAACCTAATAGTCGAATGCGGTTGTAGGGGAAGGAGTAGAAGAATAGGTTACAGGAGAATATGTGCTTGGTACTTAGAATGAGAGAAGAGAAATACCAACTGAGTCCTACAAAAAATTTCGGCTGGTAATAGCGAATATTCTGCTCAAGAACCACCAAAGGAGGAACTATATTTGGAAAAGGCTGGAAGATACGAGAAGAATTCTGTTAGATTAAATCATGGTCAGGCAGAGCTTCCGAAATCAGATAGTGGAATGTAAGGCGTACCGAGGAGCAGATATATACTCAGACCACAGTTTAGCAGTGAAGAAGAGTAGGCTGAAGTTTGAGAAGAATCAGCGTGCTTCCATATTCCACCAAGGGATGAAGTGATACGCTTGAATTTCTCTAATGCTACAGATGCTGCGATAAAGAATAGCTCAGTGCGCAGTGCGGTTGAAGAGGAATGATCTTAAAAGGGCAATCACAGAAGTCGGAAAGAAAACATAGGTACAAAGAAGGTAACTGCGAAGAAACGATCGATAGCAGAAGAACAGTTTATCAGTAGAGAAGAAAGTACAAAAATGTTCAGGGCAATTCATGAATACAAAAGTACAATTCGCTGAGGAATAAATAAATAGGAAGTGCAGGAAAGCTAAGGCGTAATGACTGCATGAAAAATGTGAAGATGTCGAAAAAGAAATGATTTTGGGGACGACTGACTCATCATACAGGAAAGTCCAAACAGCCTTCGATGAAACTGAAAGCAAGGGTGGTAGCATTAAGAATGTACTGGACTTTCCACTGTTAAATGCAGAGGAGAGAGTGTGTAGGTGGAAAGAGTATATTGAAGGCCTCTATGACAAGAAAGACTGAAGAAACAGGAGTCGATATAGAACAGACAGGGGATACAATATTACAATGAGAATTTGAAAGTACTTTGGAAGACTTAAAAGTGAGTCGAGTAGGAGGCAGCAAGACGGAAGGAAAATGAAGACACGATCATAGGATTTGTCGCCCTGGAAAAAGCGTTCGACGATGTAAAATGGTGAAATATATTCGAAATTCTGAGAAAAGTCGGTGTCAGGTATAGCAAATGAAGGATAATATACAATAAGTACAAGGACCAAGAGGGAAAAATAAGACTGGAAGACCAAGAGCTTAGTGCTCGTATTAGAAAGGGAGTAAGACAGATGTGTAATCTTTTGCTTCTTTTGTTCAATCTGTATGTCGAAAAAGCAATTACAGAAGTAAAAGAAAGGTTGAAGAGTGGTATTAATATTCAGTATGGAAGGATATCAGTTGTAAGACTCGTTGATGACATTGCTATCCTCAGTGAACATGAAGAAGAAAATACAGGTTCCGATAAACGGAATGAGTTGTGTAATGAGTACAGTACGTGGATACAGAGCAAATAGAAGAAAAACGAAAGTAATGAGAAGTAGCAGATATGGGAACAGTGAGAAACTTATCACAATTGGTGATCACGAATAAAACGAAGTTAAGGACCTCTACTACCAAGGAAGGAAATAAACCCAAAAAGGAGGACATAAAATCAGACTACCTATGGCAAAGATTGCATTCCTATCCAAGAGAATTTTCTGGTATCAAATATTTGCCTTAATTTGAGGAACAAATTTCTAAGAATGGACGTTTCGAACTAAGCGTTGTATGGTAGAGAAATGTGGATTATGGGAAAAACGGAAAAAAGAGAATCGAAACGTTTGTGAAGAATGTTGAAAATCAGCTTTACTGATAAGATAATGAGGATATTCTCCGGAGAGTGGCGAAAAAAGGAACGTACGGAAAACAAGAGGAAGGGACAGGATGACAGGACATGACTTTAGGCATCAGGGAGTAACATCCATGGTACTTGAGGGAAAGGTAGAGGCTTTAAACTGCAGGTGAAAGCAGAGATTGGAGAACAGTCAGCATATAATTGAGGACTTGCAAGTGCTACTCTGAAAAGAAGGCGCAAGAGAGGAGAGAAATTCATGGCAGGCCGCTAAGAATTGTTGGAAATTTGTGAGTTGGAGACTTCAAGATGCCCAGCCATTGCTTTGAGTCGTCTTCCAAAGGCGTTTATTGAACATCCCTGTGACGTTGTGAAGGTGAGAAATGAGGTTCTTTGTAGAGATGGCGAGGCAAGGGATATTTGGCAAACTCTGACAAGAAGAAGGGACAGGATGATAGGATATCTGTTTAAGACCCCAGTAAAAACCCTCCATTGTACTAACGAGAGTTGTAAAGAAAAAAATTGTAGAGGAAGACAGAGATTGCAATATATCTAGCAAATAATTGAAAATATATGTTGCAAGTTCTACTCTGAGAAGAATAGGGAGGAATTCGTTGCGGGCCGTATGGTTGGTTCAAATGGCTCTGAGCACTATGGGACTCAACATGGGAGGTCATCAGTCCCCTAGAACTTAGAACTAATTAAACCTAACTAACCTAAGGACATCACATACATCCATGCCCGAGGCAGGATTTGAACCTGCGACCGTAGCGGTCGCGCGGTTCCAAACTGAAGCGCCTAGAATCGCTCGATCACACCGACCGGCGCGGGCCGCATCAAACCAATCTGAAACCCGATGACCCAAGAAAAAAAGAATAAAGTAAAATCAACGTAAATCATCTTGCACGCTATTTGTTGATTCTTGGACAACACGATGTTTTTAAGACATTCACTCGTCATGAAACCTCCAGCCGAGGTGTTAAAGTTGGTTTGCCCAAAATGAGGTGTGTCCATATTGGAAGTCTGCAAATCTTACCTGAAAGTAAGAAACAGACAATTTTCGTAATATATAGGATGTTTCACACGGAGTAATATCAGTGTATTTTGAAATTTGGAAAAATAGTAAAATGGCGGGTGTTTGAAACAAAAATGTAGTTTTCTTAGTGTGTTTGTGGTCACGGCTCTTGCAGTAACTAATGAATAAATTTCAGTGAAAGATATCTGGCATATTACTGCTTATGGACATGCCTGAGGAGTAATTCAGCCATATTCCAGACAGATATTTTTATTAGACGCTCGTAATCTATTCCGTCAGCTTGTGATACAGTGTATTTCAATGGAATTTTTAACTAACCACAATCAAATGCTAGATATCGATTTTTTTCTCGAATGGCGAAATGTTTGGTAAATGAAATAATGAGACTAAAAAAAATTACTTTAATAGTATTCGAACCCAGCACCTGTCGCCTTTGTTTTCTAGTCACCAATAGGCGTGAAGTATCTGTTTCTTTCACTAGTAGCGAGATATGCACTTTAGAACTAGGAATAAAGTGAAGAACAATCCTACGCGGAACGGAAGTCGGCAGATGAGATACGTCAAATGTAGTGGACCACATTTTGTCGAATCCTTCGTGTCATCTCCGCTTTTTGTACTCACTCTCGGTGAGCAAAACTCACGTACGGATCGGCCCTGCCCTGAATATCATACAGGCAGATCATCTGTGTTATTTCATGCGTCATGTCGTCCCCACTGCAGTGGTATATTCTATCAGGATAACTGCCCGTGATGATAGATGGCCAGTACGTACGGTGGTGGTTTGAGGAGTATGGTAAACTCAAGTCGATTATTTTATCACTAAATTTGCCTGATCAAAACCCAGTGGCGCGAATTGTGTGTCGTGTGTGTAGACATCTGGTGGATGCGTACCAAGGACTTGTCGAATACATACCACGCAGAATCACTTTTGCATTACATTTTAAAGGTGGAGTAACAGACTGTCAAGGAGATGATCATAACATTCAGTACATGTTTCACATATCTCACCTTCGTCACGCATATGACATCTAAGTGACAAGCCGTTTCAAGTCATATATTGTAAAGCAAATATGGAGTCACCGATACGATCGGATCAGAAATGCGCATGTTGACTTCTATACTTGTTTTCGGCAAAGGAGGCACATACACTTTGTCTTTGACTCCACCCCATAAAAGAAAGCCGTGGGTGTTACATTCAAAGATCAAGGTCACCAAGAGTAGAACACTGTACCGGTATGTCTTGTATGACTGTCCAACAGTTTGGACGCCGTTGGTTTAAAAGTGCGCCAACGTCCATACCTCAGTGTGAGGGTTCTCCGAGTTAATGGACGATGTAGTCCATGGAATTCGTATCAAAATCTTAAACAGCAACTGTGAAAATCTCAAGAGGTTGAAAAATCAGCCAACCAGTTGCAAAACAAAGGTTTATTAGCCCTAGTGTAGGTTATTTTTAAAAATATCTTCTTCGGAAGGAGTAGGCCTTGTTACATCACATGATGGTTCATCCAATCTAATGTTCCATCATCTGATGTAACAAGGCCTATTCCTTGCGAAAATTTTTAAAAATATCGAAACCTAGGTCCAGGGCTAATAAACCTTCGTTTTGCAACTGATTTTTCAACCTCTTCAAATTCGTATCGTCGCGCTGTGTAGCCTTGCGGTCTCGGGCGCCTTAGCACGGTTCGCGCGGCTCCCCACTCGACGGAGGTTCGAGTCCTCCCTCAGGCATGGGTGTCTGTGTGTTGTCCTTAGCATAAGTTAGTTTAAGCTAGTAGTGCGTAAGCAAAGGAACCGATGACGCCAGCAGTTTGGTCCCTTAGGAACTTATCACTAATATCCAAATTTCAAATTCGTATCAAGCTGTGGCATCAGCAATCGTTCAAGGATGTCCAGGTAAATGGTCATTGAAACTCTTAGCCGTTACAGAGTCTGACAGGTAGTTTTACCTTTGCGCAAACATATTGTTTCTAGAGACTGCTGATGTCATCCGTCAGTGTTGTTAGCATTTGGAGGTGCATGATTGTATCGCTGACAAAATCTTTCCTGCCTTGTTATGACAGGAAGATAATTCACAGAACGTAACACGCAGAATTAGTTCTGCATGGGTCTGTCATTCTCATTTATGACAAGCAAATTTTTCACTTACACATCAAGGAGAATGCGCAGGGTTCCGACTCACTGTGCTAGGCAACGATCGAAACTTTAGAACGTCTTTCACATTCTCACTAATTCTTATCGATGCGTCGGTATGCAGGAAAGAGTTGCAGCAGTTTGTAATCGCTATATTATTTTGAATTGTCTTGTGATAGACGTGTTGAAACATTTATTTTGTTGATGTTTCAGCAGTTTTACTGCGTTTCACGTTATTTTGTCACGAAAAGACAAGGTTTTTTTTAATGACGGAGTGGGACTGGTATATTTACTGCGAATCATGCTGGGACGGAGTCTTAACGGAAGGAAACACAAAGTATCTAGTTCTAGGTGCCATTTCGTCACTGGATGGAGCTGCAGTATTTTCGCTTTGTTTCGGCTGTTGGCGGACCAGTCGTCCAGTGCCGCATTGAGCGCGTTGATCCAGTGACCTTTCTTGTTGTCCTAATTAACAGCAGGCGCCGCCGTAACCAACATTTACTTTCGGTAATTAGCTCTGAATAGCGGCCGGCGCTGACTCGGCGCGCACGGCGAGAAAAACACATGGCACAGTCAAGTGGCTCGCCACTCCTGCCGAGCGCAGGCGTGCAGCTGTTCTCTCGCGCATTTAGAGCGCCCAGCACTGCAGTGCAAAACCCTTCTGCAGTTAATCCTGACAGTAGGGCGTACATATTGCAACTGAGTGGCATTAAAAATGGCGTACGGGAGGAATGAGCCGTGTGATAGGGGCTTACATTAACTGCAGCATTTATCGACCCAGGATTCGGGTGACTCCTCACTTGGAAATGTGTAAAATACTGTGCTAGGAGTGTTTACTGTTACCTGTTTATTTGCAAGCGTCATGACCGTAGCTTCGCCCGTGTATTCATATGTAACTCATACATACTCAAAACATATTTCCCATCTATCTCTAGCGAAATGCGTCTTGTAGTCTAATCTAAATCCTGAAGAAATTTTTACTTCTGCTGAGTAAGAAGCATGCAGAAGGTCGTGGACGTTAGTTCAATGAAAGGTGTGAAAATAGAGCAAACACTGTTTTCGTTTCTAGTGCACCTACATCTACATCTACATGATTACTCTGCAATTCACACTTAAGTGACTGGCAGTGGGTTCATCGACCCATTTTCATACTACTTCTCTACCATTCCACTCTCGAATGGCGCGTGGGAAAAAGGAACACCTAAATCTTTCCGTTCGAGCTCTGATTTCTCTTATTTTATTATGATGATCATTTCTCCCTACATAGGTGGGTGTCAATAAAATATTTTCGCATTGGGAAGAGAAAGTTGTTGTTGTTATTGTGGTCTTCAGTCCTGAGACTGGTTTGATGCAGCTCTCCATGCTACTCTATCCTGTGCAAGCTTCTTCATCTCCCAGTATCTACTGCAACCTACATCCTTCTGAATCTGCTTAGTGTATTCGTCTCTTGGCCTCCCCCTACGATTTTTACCCTCCACGCTGCCCTCCAATACTAAATTGGTGATCCCTTGATGCCTTAGAACAGGGGCGGGCAAACGTTGCACGCGGCTCGTGAGCGCACAGCGCTGCACCTGTGCTGCTCGCGTGCAATCGTCGAATGGGGCAGTGGCGACAGCTGGCAGGTTGCCGCAGTGTAGTACAAGGCTAAGCCGCGGACGTTGATGCGAAGCGACCACTACGTAGTGAACGTTGTATTTCAAGAACCGGAAAATGCAGAGTCAATCAAGGAAACGGAGACGTGTAGATTTGCTATCTTTTAAAAAGTAATGGGAGAATCATTTTTGCTTTGTGCAAAGACGTGAAAATTCGAAATGTTTAATATGTGGCAGTATTCTCGCTGGTCAGCGGAAGTTTAGTATTGAAGGCCATTATAATAAATTCACAAGGACGAGTACAATTTATTGTCGGATTCTTAGCGGATGGGGAAATTGACTGAGCTTAAGAAGAGCGGGCAGGTAGGTTAGAAAATTTAAAAAGGGAAATGGATAGGTTAAAGTTAGATATAGTGGGAATTAGTGAAGTTCGGTGGCAGGAGGAACAAGACTTCTGGTCAGGTGACTACAGGGTTATAAACACAAAGTCAAATAGGGGTAATGTAGGAGTAGGTTTAATAATGAATAGGAAAATAGGAATGCGGGTAAGCTACTACAAACAGCATAGTGAACGCATTATTGTGGCCAAGATAGATACGAAGCCCACACCTACTACAGTAGTACAAGTTTATATGCCAACTAGCTCCGCAGATGACGAAGAAATTGAAGAAATGTATGATGAAATAAAAGAAATTATTCAGATAGTGAAGGGAGACGAAAATTTAATAGTCATGGGTGACTGGAATTCGAGTGCAGGAAAAGGGAGAGACGGAAACGTAGTAGGTGAATATGGATTGGGGCTAAGAAATGAAAGAGGAAGCCGCCTGGTACAATTTTGCACAGAGCACAACTTAATCATAGCTAACACTTGGTTTAAGAATCATGATAGGTTGTATACATGGAAGAACCCTGGAGATACTAAAAGGTATCAGACTATATAATGATAAGACAGATTTAGGAACCAGGTTTTAAATTGTAAGACATTTCCAGGGGCAGATGTGGACTCTGACCACAATCTATTGGTTATGACCCGTAGATTAAAACTGAAGAAACTGCAAACAGGTGGGAATTTAAGGAGATGGGACCTGGATAAACTGAAAGAACCAGAGGTTGTACAGAGTTTCAGAGAGAGCATAAGGGAACAATTGACAGGAATGGGGGAAAGAAATACAGTAGAAGAGGAATGGGTAGCTTTGAGGGATGACGTAGTGAAGGCAACAGAGGATCAAGTAGGTAAAAAGACGAGGGCTACTAGAAATCCTTGGGTAACAGAAGAAATATTGAATTTAATTGATGAAAGGAGAAAATATAAAAATGCAGTAAATGAAGGAGGCAAAAAGGAATACAAACGTCTCAAAAATGAGATCGACAGGAAGTGCAAAATGGCTAAGCAGGGATGGCTAGAGGACAAATGTAAGGATGTAGAGGCTTATCTCACTAGGGGTAAGATCGATACTGCCTACAGGAAAATTAAAGAGACGTTTGGAGATAAGAGAACCACTTGTATGAACATCAAGAGCTCAGATGGAAACCCAGTTCTAAGCAAAGAAGGGAAAGCAGAAAGGTGGAAGGAGTATATAGAGGGTCTACACAAGGGCGATGCACTTGAGGACAATATTATGGAAATGGAAGAGGATGTAGATGAAGATGAAATAGGAGATACGATACTGTGTGAAGAGTTTGACAGAGCACTGAAAGACCTGAGTCGAAACAAGGCCCCCGGAGTAGACAACATTCCATTGGAACTACTGACGGCCTTGGGAGAGCCAGTCCTGACAAAACTCTACCATCTGGTGAGCAAGATGTATGAAACAGGTGAAATACCCTCAGACTTCAAGAAGAATATAATAATTCCAATCCCAAAGAAAGCAGGTGTTGACAGATGTGAAAATTACCGAACAGTCAGTTTAATAAGCCACAGCTGCAAAATACTAACACGAATTCTTTACAGACGAATGGAAAAACTAGTAGAAGCTGACCTCGAGGAAGATCAGCTTGGATTCCGTAGAAATACTGGAACACGTGAGGCAATACTGACCTTACGACTTATCTTAGAAGAAAGATTAAGGAAAGGCAAACCTACGTTTCTAGCATTTGTAGACTTAGAGAAAGCTTTTGACAATGTTGACTGGAATACTCTCTTTCAAATTCTAAAGGTGGCAGGGGTAAAATACAGGGATCGAAAGGCTATTTACAATTTGTACAGAAACCAGATGGCAGTGATAAGAGTCGAGGGACATGAAAGTGAAGCAGCGGTTGGGAAGGGATTAAGACAGGGTTGTAGCCTCTCCCCGATGTTATTCAATCTGTATATTGAGTAAGCAGTAAAGGAAACAAAAGAAAAATTCGGAGTAGGTATTAAAATCCATGGAGAAGAAATAAAAACTTTGAGGTTCGCCGAAGACATTGTAATTCTGTCAGAGACAGCAAAGGACTTGGAAGAGCAGTTGAACGGAATGGATGGTGTCTTGAAGGGAGGATATAAGATGAACATCAAAAAAAGCAAAACGAGGATAATGGAATGTAGTCGAATTAAGTCAGGTGATGCTGAGGGAATTAGATTAGGAAATGAGACACTTAAAGTAGTAAAGTAGTTTTGCTATTTGGGGAGCAAAATAACTGATGATGGTCGAAGTAGAGAGGATATAAAATGTAGACTGGCAATGGCAAGGAAAGCGTTTCTGAAGAAGAGAAATTTGTTAACATCGAGTATAGATTTAAGTGTCAGGAAGTCATTTCTGAAAGTATTTGTATGGAGTGTAGCCATGTATGGAAGTGAAACATGGACAGTAAATAGTTTGGACAAGAAGGAAATAGAAGCTTTCGAAATGTGGTGCTACAGAAGAATGCTGAAGATTAGATGGGTAGATCACATAACTAATTAGGAAGTATTGAATACGATTGGGGAGAAGAGAAGTTTGTGGCACAACTTGACCAGAAGAAGGGATCGGTTGGTAGGACATGTTCTGAGGCATCAAGGGATCACCAGTTTAGTATTGGAAGGCGGCGTGGAGGGTAAAAATTGTAGGGGGAGACCAAGAGATGAATACACTAAGCAGATTCAGAAGGATGTAGGTTGCAGTAGGTACTGGGAGATGAAGAAGCTTGCACAGGATAGAGTAGCATGGAGAGCTGCATCAAACCAGTCTCAGGACTGAAGACCACAACAACAACAAGAAGAGCGACCTGACGATATTAGGTGCATCTGTCCTAGTTGCCGTTGTCACGAGAGATCTGCGACTTTCTCTCATCATGTCTCTCATCTAACTGATTTAACATTTTATGGAGCACTGTTTTCAATTTTTCAGGACAACAATAATAGCCCAACGGTACGTGCAAGCTATAAAATTGCGCTTAATATAGTGAGAGCTGGAAAACCATTCGCTGAATTAATAAGCCTCGGTTAAGAGCAAACATAAGTGATGAAAATTTACGTAACTGTTTGCGTTTGTCTGTATGCAGCAATTTTGTTCCAGATATTAAACTATTGTAAACTCCACCTGTGATAATTAAATAAAACGTATCGTAGGTAATAGGTACTCTTTCAAACCATGATTTCTTTCAAGCACTCCTACTAACCTTATTAATTCACTCAATAAAGCAAGCTAGGAAACAAAACGCATTACAGAGGAAGGAGTGTACAGAAGGTATGGTGAGGAGGGGACGGAAGCGGGTGGCCAGCTTACCCCTGTGTGCACGCAGAACACCTGTTAACTGCACGCGTGCAAGTGCACCGCACACGTGCAGGATTCCTGCCCGCCCCTGCCTTAGATCATGTCCTACCAACCGATCCCTTCTTCTGGTCAAGTTGTGCCACAAACTTCTCTTCTCCCCAATCCTATTCAATGCTTCCTCATTAGTTATGTGATCTACCCATGTAATCTTCAGCGTTCTTCTGTAGCACCACATTTCGAAAGCTTCTACTCTCTTCTTGTCCAAACTATTTATCGTCCACGTTTCACTTCCATACAAGGCTACACTCCATACAAATACTTTCAGAAATGACTTCCTGACACTTAAATCTATACTCGATGTTAACAAATTTCTCTTCTTCAGAAACGCTTTCCTTGCCATTGCCAGTCTACATTTTATGTCTTCTCTACATCGACTATAATCAGTTATTTTGCTCCCCAAATAGCAAAACTCCTTTACTACTTTAAGTGTCTGATTTCCTAATATAATACCCTCAACATCACCCGACTTAATTCGACTACATTCCATTATCCTCGTTTTGCTTTTTTTTATGTTCATCTTATATCCTCCCTTCAAGACACCATCCATTCCATTCAACTGCTCTTCCAAGTCCTTTGCTGTCTCTGACAGAATTACAATGTCATCGGCGAACCTCAAAGTTTTTATTTCTTCTCCATGGATTTTAATACCTACTCCGAATTTTTCTTTTGTTTCCTTTACTGCTTGCTCAATATACAGATTGAATAACATCGGGGAGAGGCTACAACCCTGTCTTACTTCCTTCCCAACCACTGCTTCCCTTTCATGTCCCTCGACTCTTATAACAGCCATCTGGTTTCTGTACAAATTGTAAATAGTCTTTCGCTCCCTGTATTTTACCCCTGCCACCTTTAGAATTTGAAAGAGAGTATTCCAGTCAACATTGTCAAAAGCTTTCTCTAAGTCTACAAATGCTAGAAACGTAGGTTTGCCTTTCCTTAATCTTTCTTCTAAGATAAGTCGTAAGGTCAGTATTGCCTCACGTGTTCCAGTATTTCTACGGAATCCAAACTGATCTTCCCCGAGGTCGGCTTCTACTAGTTTTTCCATGCGTCTGTAAAGAATTGGTGTTAGTATTTTGCAGCTGTGGCTTATTAAACTGATTGTTCGGTAATTTTGACATTTGTCAACACCTGCTTTCTTTGGGATTGGAATTATTATATTCCTCTTGATGTGTGAGGGTATTTCGCCTGTCTCATACATCTTGCTCACCAGATGGTAGAGTTTTGTCAGGACTGGCTCTCCCAAGGCCGTCAGTAGTTCCAATGGAATGTTGTCTACTCCGGGGGCCTTGTTTCGACTCAGGTCTTTCAGTGCTCTGTCAAACTCTTCACGCAGTATCGTATCTCCTATTTCATCTTCATCTACATCCTCTTCCATTTCCATAATATTGTCCTCAAGTGCATCGCCCTTGTATAGACCCTCTATATACTCCTTCCACCTTTCTGCTTTCCCTTCTTTGCTTAGAACTGGGTTTCCATCTGAGCTGTTAATGGTCATACAAGTGGTTCTCTTATCTCCAAAGGTCTCTTTAATTTTCCTGTAGGCAGTATCGATCTTACCCCTAGTGAGATAAGCCTCTACATCCTTACATTTGTCCTCTAGCCATCCCTGCTTAGCCATTTTGCACTTCCTGTCGATCTCATTTTTGAGAAGTTTGTAATCCTTTTTTCCTGCTTCATTTACTGCATTTTTATGTTTTGACCTTTCATCAATTAAATTCAATATTTCTTCTGTTACCCAAGGATTTCTACTAGCCCTCGTCTTTTTACCTACTTGATCCTCTGCTGCCTTCACTACTTCATCCCTCAAAGCTACCCATTCTTCTTCTACTGTATTTCTTTCCCACATTCCTGTCAATTGTTCCCTTATGCTCTCTCTGAAACTCTGTACAACCTCTGGTTCTTTCAGTTTATCCAGGTCCCATCTCCTTAAATTCCCACCTGTTTGCAGTTTCTTCAGTTTTAATCTACAGGTCATAACCAATAGATTGTGGTCAGAGTCCAAATCTGCCCCTGGAAATGTCTTACGATTTAAAACCTGGTTCCTAAATCTCTCTCTTACCATTATATAATCTATCTGATACCTTTTAGTATCTCCAGGGTTCTTCCATGTATACAACCTTCTATCAGGATTCTTAAACCAAGTATTAGCTATGATTAAGTTGTGCTCTGTGCAAAATTCTACCAGGCGGCTTCCTCTTTCATTTCTTAGCCCCAATCCATATTCACCTACTACGTTTCCTTCTCTCCTTTTCCTACACTCGAATTCCAGTCACCCTTCACTATCTGAATAATTTCTTTTATTTCATCATACATTTCTTCAATATCTTCGTCATCTGCAGAGTTAGTTGGCATATAAACTTGTACTGCTGTAGTAGGTGTGGGCTTCGTATCTATCTTGGCCACAATAATGCGTTCACTATGCTGTTTGTAGTAGCTTACCCGCATTCCTATTTTCCTATTCATTATTAAACCTACTCCTGCATTACCCCTATTTGACTTTGTGTTTATAACCTTGTAGTCACCTGCCAGAAGTCTTGTTCCTCCTGCCACCGAACTTCACTAATTCCCACTATATCTAACTTTTACCTATCAATTTCCCTTTTTAAATTTTCTAACCTACCTGCCCGAGTAAGGGATCTGACATTCCACGCTCCGATCCATAGAACGCCAGTTTTCTTTCTCCTGATAATGACATCCTCTTGAGTAGTCCCCGCCCGGAGATCCGAATGGGGGACTATTATACCTCCGGAATATTTTACCCAAGAGGATGTCATCATCATTTAATCATACAGTAAAGCTGCATGCCCTCGGGAAAAATTACGGCCGTAGTTTCCCCTTGCTTTCAGCCGTTCGCAGTACCAGCACAGCAGGGCCGTTTTGGTTATTGTTACAAGGCCAGATCAGTCAATCATCCAGACTGTTGCCCTTGCAACTACTGAAAAGGCTGCTGCCCCTCTTCAGGAACCACACGTTTGTCTGGCCTCTCAGCAGACACCCCTTCGTTGTGGTTGTACCTACGGTACGGCTATCTGTATCGCTGAGGCACGCAAGCCTCCCCACCAACGGCAAGGTCCATGGTTCATTGGGGGGAAGAGAAAGTTAGTGATTGAAATTTCGTAACTAGATCTCGCCGCAAAGAAAACCGCCTTTGTTTCAGTGACTGCCACCCCAACTCATGTATCATATCAGTGACACTCTCACCCCTACTGCGCGATAACACGAAACGAGCTGCCCTTCTTTGCACTTTTTTGATGTCCTCCGTCAATCCTACCTGGTAAGGATCCCACATCGCGCAGCAATATTCCAACAGAGGACAGACAAGTGTAATGTAGGCTGTCTCTCTAGTGGGTTTGTCACATCTTCTAAGTGTTCTGCCAACAAAGCGCAGTCTTTGTTTCGCCTTTCCCACAATATTATCTACGTGGTCTTTCCAATTTAAGTTGCTCGTAATTTTAATTCCTAGGCATTTAGTCGAATTGACAGCCCTTAGATTTGTGTGATTTATCAAATGGTTCAAATGGCTCTGAGCACTATGGGACTTGGTCATCAGTCCCCTAGAACTTAGAACTACTTAAACCTAACTAACCTAAGGACAGCACACAACACCCAGCCATCACGAGGCAGAGAAAATCCCTGTCCCCGCCGGGAATCGAACCCGGGAACCCGGGCGTGGGAAGCGAGAACGCTACCGCACGACCACGAGATGCGGGCTGTGATTTATCGTATACCCAAAATTTATCGGATTTCTTTTAGTACCCATGTGGATGACCTCACACTTTTCTTTGTTTAGTGCCAATTGTCACTTTTCACACGATACAGAAATTCTCTCTAGATAATTTTGTAATTGGATTGATCGTCTGATGATTTTACTAGAAGGTAAATTACAGAGTCATCTGCAAACAATCCACAGGGGCTGCTCGATTATCACCTAGATCATTTCTGTAACTGAGGAACAGCAGAGGGCCTTTGACACTACCTTGCGGAAGGTTTAGTAGGGTAACTCTGTCATCTCATTTCTTTACATCCACAGATTAAAAGATTCATAATTCTGAGGTATTCCAATCAACTAAAACGGGGAAGAAATAGCAAAAGGCCGTTTTCGAACATGTTATGGTGTTGCTGTTGATATACTTTTCGGGATGTGAGGTCGTGGTCCAAGAACTTTTCTGCTCCTTACGGTTCGTCCAGGACTGCGCTGGACGAAACGTAAGGAGCAGAAATGTTCTTGGACCACGACCTCACATCCCGGAAAGTATATCAACAGCCATGTCACCCGGTCGTGAAAGCCTTCATTCTACAATGGTATGGTGTATTCTGTGTAAAGGGAGTGAACAGTGTCATACGTTGGGTGATTGGTGTGAAGGACACGGAGATGCCACGTACATTTCTGAGACAGCGTAATCAGCATGTGATAGAGTTTGAAAGCGACCTCATAGTGGGTGTCTATATGGCCAGCTGGTTGGATCACCAATATCCATATTTGTGGGACATTTGGATGTGACAATCTTGCCATTCTGGATTGCATGGGAACGTGAGGGCAGGCATAATGATCGTCAAGGATCCAATCGACCACGTCTGATCATTACGAGGGAGGATCGTTGTACTGTTCACCAACCATATCGTATCCCCTTCAAATCTTACCTGCCATCTGAGAACAAGTAATGGACTACCTGCAACGTTTGGTGTCGTCATGCACTAATTGTTGGAGACTGACAGCAGTGAGAATAGGGAATTACTTCCCTGCACGTAGACTACCGTTAGCACCACAACACAAACGGTCTTGTCTGGAGTGGTGGCATGTCTGGGAAGCATGGACTGGTGATGAACGGCGTTGTATTGTGTTCGGCGAAGAACCGTGGTTCTTGGCTGTCTCGAATAACATCGACGGTGAGCATGGCAGCGAACTCAGGCGGAGGTCCCATCCAGTCGCTTATTAAGACATGGAGCTGTTGCTCCTAGCGTCAGTGTGAGGAACGTCATCGAGCATGACTTCAGGTAGTGCAGGAACTCATCGAAGAAACTCTGTCAGCACAACGGTACGTGGCAGAAATACCTGAGCCGAGCGTGGCTCGTGTTCCCGACATCATGTATTTTACACCCTGTTTTCAACGTACTTCCACGTGACTACGTTAATTTTAATTACTGATGTCACTGAGTTGCTGCTTTGCCTGACCGTGAGCGGCGTTATTAGCGCGTATCAATATTTCCCCTCTCGTTGTATCTTTGCTCGACTGCTATTACTTCCCGGTAGTTGTCTGTCGTAAGGAGTTCGGGTCGCGAGTCGGGTCTGCCAGTCAGTTTGGAACGCGTCTGCAGCGCAGCCCGGACCTGCCAGTCGGGGAGTTGCAATGCGGCTCTAGTGCAATCGGGTTGGAGCAGCAGTGAGGTCTGCGCCTACATGGCTTGCCCGACCATTGCCGCCTCTCATCACTTGAGCCGGGCCACAGTCTTGGTGGATCGTCGGTCGGTCGTCCTACCGGACGACGCGTTTTGCCTCGCCGATCGTTCATGAGTCGGCTGTGTGTGTTTGTGTGTGTGTGTGTGTGTGTGTGCGCATCGATTCCCCATTTGTCTTCATGTTGTCGGCATTCTGAGAGGAGTCAGTCGGTTGCTGCGGAACAGGGAAGTTATCTCCGAGCGATGCAATCGTCTGGGTCCGCTGGCGGTCCCTGCACAGTGTTGGAGCGTGGTGGAACTGGCCGATTGCTACGAGCTTCGTGGTCCACCGACCCAGGACGTCAAGGTTGAGTAGTGGTTTCAACTACCCAAGCCCCGCCTATTCATGTTGTGTGGTTCGTTTCGGTGATTTGCTGTTGGGGACGTTTTTCTGTGAGCAACACCGAGTGTTCCTCTTGCTGAAATTTTGTCGCCATGCGGTGCAATTAACTATATTGGTTGACTACAAGTGCACCTGCGGAATTTTATGCCTTGTGGCCGTTAGTATTTTGGTTACCTGCCCTGGCCACTGACGTAAATTCAGGTGTTGTGCCTTTTGGCTGAAGTTAACTATATTACCGTATTTCAAATTAAAGTGTACCAGAGGAATTTTCTGCCTTGTGGCCGTTAGTGTACCTGACTGACTCTGAGCACTATGGGACTTAACATCTATGGTCATCAGTCCCCTAGAACTTAGAACTACTTAAACCTAACTAACCTAAGGACATCACACAACACCCAGCCATCACGAGGCAGAGAAAATCCCTGACCCCGCCGGGAATCGAACCCGGGAACCCGGGCGTGGGAAGCGAGAACGCTACCGCACGACCACGAGCTGCGGGCATTAGTGTACCTGCTCTGGCCACTAACGTAATATCAGACAGTGTCCTTTCCTCACCTGTTGTCGCTGTCCAACATGGTGTGTAGTTTCGACAGCTTAATACATATTTCATTGTGGATAATTACGTTCGTAACTTTTGGTGTTTGAGTTCTTATGTACCGATTGGTGACAAGCAAGTAGTTTGGTCGGTCGGTCCGTGGCTGTCCCTGGTTGGGTTCCGACGGATCAAGTGTAGTTTGGCTCACCACCTGTCTCACCTAAGTGAACGAGGGCAGAACGACCTCACTGGAGGCTTTTGAGTGCCGTTTTCTTTATTGTTTATTGTCCTTCTCACCGGTGTTAAATTGTCTGTTTATAATCTATCATAGCACTTAAATCCTCATTAAAAAAATAATAAATAAAAATAAAAAAAACCTTGTGGCCTTCTGCCTTTGAAAGGTTATGGTAATTTATTTTAAAATCTTGATAATTTTTTTGATGATGATGATTAGTGTTTTAGGGCGCACAACAGCGAGGTTGAAAATTTTTTTGTGGGCTTTCAACTGTTCGTATTGCATCTGGTTTATGTGTCTATTCACCCTTGACTTGAGGCTCAGCCTCGCTGTATATAAACAGGGTGTTACAAAAAGGTACGGCCAAACTTTCAGGAAACATTCCTCACACACAAATAAAGAAAAGATGTTATGTGGACATGTGTCCGGCAACGCTTAATTTCCATGTTAGAGCTCATTTTAGTTTCATCAGTATGTACTGTGCTTCCTCGATTCACCGCGAGTTGGCCCAATTGAAGGAAGGTAATGTTGACTTCGGTGCTTGTGTTGACGTGCGACTCATTGCTCTATAGTACTAGCATAACATATCAGTACGTAGCATCAACAGGTTAGTGTTCATCAGAACGTGGTTTTGCAGTCAGTGCAATGTTTACAAATGCGGAGTTGGCAGATGCCTATTTGACGTATGGATTAGCACGAGGCAATAGCCGTGGCGCGGTACATTTGTATCGAGACAGATTTCCAGATCGAAGGTGTCCCGACAGAAAGACGTTCGAAGCAATTGATCGGCGTCTTAGGGAGCACGGAACATTCCAGCCTATGACTCGCGACTGGGGAAGACCTAGTACGACGAGGACACCAGCAATGGACGAGGCGATTCTTCGTGCAGTTGACGATAACCCTATTGTCAGCGTCAAAGAAGTTGCTGCTGTACAAGGTAACGTTGACCACGTCACTGTATGGAGAGTGCTACGGGAGAACCAGTTGTTTCCGTACCATGTACAGCGTGTGCAGGCACTATCAGCAGCTGATTGGCCTCCACGGGTACACTTCTGCGAATGGTTCATCCAACAACGTGTCAATTCTCATTTCAGTACAAATCTTCTCTTTACGGATGAGGCTTCATTCCAACGTGATCAAATTGTAAATTTTCACATTCAACATGTGTGGGCTGACGAGAATCCGCACGCAATTGTGCAATCACGTCATCAACACAGATTTTCTGTGAACGTTAGGGCAGGCATTGTTGGTGATGTCTTGATTGGGCCCCATGTTCTTCCACCTACGCTCAATGGAGCACGTTATCATGATTTCATACGGGATACTCTACCTGTGCTGCTAGAACATGTGCCTTTACAAGTACGACACAACATGTGGTTCCTGCACGATGGAGCTCCTGCACATTTCAGTCGATGTGTTCGTTCGCTTCTCAACAACAGATTCAGTGACCGATGGATTGGTAGAGGCGGACCAAGTCCATGGCCTCCACGCTCTCCTGACCTCAACCCTCTTGACTTTCTTTTATGGGGGCATTTGAAAGCTCTTGTCTACGCAACCCCGGTACCAAATGTAGAGACTCTTCGTGCTCGTATTGTGGACGGCTGTGATACAATACGCCATTCTCCGGGGCTGCATCAGCGAATCAGGGATTCCATGCGACGGAGGGTGGACGCATGTGTCCTCGCCAGCGGAGGACATTTTGAACATTTCCTGTAACAAAGTGTTTGAAGTCACGCTGGTACGTTCTGTTGCTGATGGAAAGTAAGCGTTTCCGGACACATGTCAATATAACATATTTTCTTTGTTTGTGTGTGAGGAATGTTTCCTGAAAGTTTGGCCGTACCTTTTGTAACACCATGTATATATATACAGGGTGAGTCACCTAACATTACCGCTGGATATATTTCGTAAACCACATCAAATACTGACGAATCGATTCCACAGACCGAACGTGAGGAGAGGGGCTAGTGTAATTGGTTAATACAAACCATACAAAAATGCACGGAAGTATGTTTTTTTAACACAAACCTACGTTTTTTTAAATGGAACCCCGTTAGTTTTGTTAGCACATCTGAACATATAAACAAATACGTAATCAGTGCCGTTTGTTGCATTGTAAAATGGTAATTACATCCGGAGATATTGTAACCTAAAGTTGACGCTTGAGTACCACTCCTCCGCTGTTGGTCGAGTGTATCGGAGAGCACCGAATTACATAGGGATCCAAAGGGAACGGTGATGGACCTTAGGTACAGAAGAGACTGGAACAGCACATTACGTCCACATGCTAACACCTTTTTATTGGTCTTTTTCACTGACGCACATGTACATTACCATGACGTGGAGGACGCATAAATTGGCCAGCCCGTTCTCCTGATCTTACACCTCTGGACTTCTTTCTGTGGGGTACGTTAAAGGAGAATGTGTACCGTGATGTGCCTACAACCCTAGAGGATATGAAACAACGTATTCTGGAGGCCTGCGGCGACATTACACCAGATGTACTGCGGCGTGTACGACATTCATTACGCCAGAGATTGCAGTTATGTGCAGCAAATGATGGCCACCACATTGAACATCTACTGTCCTGACATGTTGGGACACACTCTATTCCACTCCGTAATTGAAAACGGAAACCACGTGTGTACGTGTACCTCACCCCTCATGGTAATGTACATGTGCGTCAGTGAAAGAGACCAATAAAAAGGTGTTAGCATGTGGACGTAATGTGCTGTTCCAGTCTCTTCTGTACCTAAGGTCCATCACCGTTCCCTTTGGATACCTACGTAATTCGGTGCTCTCCGATAAACACTATCGAACAGCGGAGGAGTGGTACTCAAGCGTTAACTTTAGGTTACAATATCTCCGGATGCAATTAACATTTTACAATGCAACAAACGGCACTGATTACATATTTGTTTATATGTTCAGATGTGCTAACAAAGCTAAAGGGGTTCCATTTAAAAAAAACCTAGGTTTGTGTTAAAAACACACTTCCGTGCATTTTTTTATGGTTTGTATTAACCAGTTACACTAGCCCCTCTCTTCACGTTCGGTCTGTGGAATCGATTCGTCAGTATTTGATGTGGTTTACGAAATATATCCAGCGGTAATGTTAGGTGACTCACTATATATATATATATATATATATATATTTATTTATTTATTTATTTATTTATTATTTGAAATTTTTGACTGCATATTTTTACCCCTTGAGATTTATCTGATTGCTTTAAGATTTCTTGTTTGAAGGCCTTCAGCCGTTAAATAATTGCCTTTTGGAAATTCGTAGTTCTAAAGGTTCGGGTATCTGCCGTTTTGGTTTAAAGGTGTTATTAAATTACAATTTTGAGTGAACCTGACCGACACCTTATTTGGCTCTTTCTACAATTAATCACCTGTTCTGCCCAGCGGGTTTAGCAGGCCTCTCAATACCGTATCTACGTGTGCTTACTTCTCATGCGGCAGTATCGTGGTGCCACCCTTGCACACGACAATGCTCGGCAACCCATGGGATCAGTCTGCCTGATGTTGAGATACTCTCCGTGCCCAGAAAGGTCCTCAAATCTGTACTGGATAGGAAGTGTGTAGGAGCAGCTCATACGTCGATACCGTCCCACGCGTCGAGACACCGCACGGAATTAAATACAAAATGTAACCACCTTTTACAGTACGCGACTGCTTATTTCCTGCGCACCGTGCCACGGATAGACTCCAGCTGAACGAAGGTTTCACTGACGACGACCTTCACGACGAGTCTAAGGCGAAAGTCACCCGGAATATACGGCCTGCCAGTGGAATTCTACCCAGAGTTCTTGGACAACCTGAAGTCGCAAATGGAACATGGTTCGCAGAAAATTTCCTTGAATGTCCAATTGTCCCAGTCAAAATAAGTACGATATCGAAAATCCTACGCCCACCACGCTTCTAAACTCCGACTATAATACCGTAGCACGATGCTTTGCCGGACGCCTCAAGTCGGTCATGAACAATATTCTCAGTGAGGGCCACATTTGTCCCGTGAGAAGTAGATCGGTATTCGACGCAGTTCTAGCGTACCACGACTGTACTGAATGTGCGCCGGCCGGAGTGGCCGAGCGGTTCTAGGCGTTACAGTCTGGAACCGCGCGCCCGCTACGGTCGCAGGTTCGAATCCTGCCTCGGGCATGGATGTGTGTGATGTCCTTAGGTTAGTTAGGTGTAAGTAGTTCTAAGTTCTAGAGGACTGATGACCTCAGAAGTCAAGTCCCATAGTGCTTAGAGCCATTTGACCCATTTTGAACTGAATGTGCAGCAGCAGCGCACACTTCCACACCAAAAATGTCTGTAGACTTCAAACAGGCATTCGACAATGTCAGCTATAAAGACGAGGGCATGCTGAAAAGTAATTCCATTGAATTTTTATGTGGAAACTCTTAAAGCTTTTTAAAGAAAAGAAACGTTATTAACATTCTACGTCTTCGTATTCATATCTACTATAATTATTTCTCAACACTGTCTCTCTGGTGACGAACATGTTTCTTCCAACGAGAGACCGTTACAGTGGAATTTTTGATTTTGTTTACGGAGCCACAAATTGATCTCTGCTTACACGTCTTCAGTACCATCAAGGTGAAGTCCTAGTAATGTTCTTTAAGTTTTGCATACGGATGAAAATTGGATAGGGGCCAAGTGGGGACTGTATGGAGGGTGACGGTCAAACGAAGGCCTCGAGTTGCTGCAAACGTGCTCGTGCGTGATCTGGAATTTTCATGCTGAAGGAAAGGGTGCTTCATGTGTGGACTAACTCTTCGAGTTCTAAACTCGATTACAGCACCCTGTTTCTCATGCCCCGACAAAGTTATGTTTTGCACAGCCACGTTACAGGCTAGGAATCGGAGCCCTCTAGCGGCAAAGGTCATATGTAGACACAAAGAATTAATTTAATAACATTTGTTCTATATAAAAAGGTGGAAGAGTTTTCACGTAAAAGATTCAGATGCAGTAATTTTCCCACGCATCGGTGAAAAGCCATGAACATTCTAGGTTTTGACCATAAAGTTTGAGCTGCAGTCTTTAATCTGCTGACAGATTCCAATGCTCTAGTGTTCTTCAACGGAGAAGCAACATATGCATTTTCTTCCCATTAAATATTCAGTAAAACAAGAATGTCCATCATCTATAGCAGTAATCGTTATAACGCTCGACCCATTACTCCGCAAAATTTCCTTAATGCTGCACCGAGCTAAGTGGGGAAAATTCGAGCACAGTACGTAAAGCTTACGCAGATGATCTAGGAATATTTATTATAAATTTCAAAGGCTAAAGAAATATTTAAATTTATCCGAAAGAGAATCGGGTGCCGCTGTAAAGCATAAGAACATTGGGACAAAAACGAGACAATATTAGTGGAGTTGGTACGTAATAAAAGAGAAACATGAAATCCTCGCCGTGCACCCGTGAAGTGGGGGTAGTTTCTTTGATTAGTAACAAAGACATCCTCGATACGGGATCGAAACCTGCCATTGCTTAAATTTTGAATAAATATGCTAAGACGCTGTCTAGATTCAAATGGTTCAAATGGCTCTGAGCACTATGGGACTTAACATCTATGGTCATCAGTCCCCTAGAACTTAGAACTACTTAAACCTAACTAACCTAAGGACAGCACACAACACCCAGCCATCACGAGGCAGAGAAAATCCCTGACCCCGCCGGGAATCGAACCCGGGAACCCGGGCGTAGGAAGCGAGAACGCTACCGCACGACCACGAGATGCGGGCGCTGTCTAGAGACAGCTGGGGTGAATGGAGTAAAATTGAAAGAAGACAAGGAATTCTGTCACATGAGTATACGGTAATATCAACAGCAGCAAAAATGGTATAACAGGAGTTGGATTCTTTATGAAGGTAGGGCAGTGAGTGAGCCACTGTGAACAATGATAGGCTGAGGCTCATCAGAATCTACAGCAAACCAACACCGACAACAATATTTCAGGTATAAATACCGATGTCGCAAGCCGAAAATGATGAGACAGAGAAAGTATATCAGGATATTGAACAGATAATACAATAAATAAAGGGAGGTGAAAATCTAATATTCATGGGAGATTGAAATGGGGTTGTAAGGGAAGGAGTAGACGAAAGGGTTATGCGAGAATATCGGCTTGATACTTGAAATGAGAGAGGAGAAAGACTATCTGAGTTCCGCAATAAATTTCAGCTGTTAACAGCGAATATCCCGTTCTACCTCAAGGGTAGGAGGTATATCTCGAAAAGGCCTGGAGATATGGGAAGATTGCAGTTACATTACATCACGACCAGGCGGTCAGTTACTAGATTGTAAGGAATACCCGAGAGCAGATATAGACCCAGATCACGATCTAGCTGTGATGAAGAGTAGGCAGAAATTTAAGTGACAAGTCAGAAAGAATCAATGCGCATAGAAGTGGGATGCAGAAATTCTAAGGCATGAAGAGATACGCTTTAAGTTCTCTGAGGCTATAGATACTGCGATAAGGAGTAGCTTAGCAGGCAGTCCTGTTGAAGAGGAAAGGGTATCTCTGAAAAGGGCAGTCACCGAAGTTAGAAAGAACACAGGTACAGAAAAGGTAAAAGGAAAAAAATGGTTAACAGTAGAAATACATCAGCTAATCGATAAAAGGAGGAAGTACAAAAATTTTCAAGGAAATTCAGGAATACAGAAATACAAGTCACGTAATAATGAAGTAAGTACAGAGAAGCGAAGGTGAAATGGTTGCACAAAAAATGTGAAGAAATCGAAAAAGAAACGTTTGTCGAAAGGACTGAAGCAGAATACAGAAAAGTCGAAAGAATCTTATGAGAAATTAAAAGCAAAGGTGGTAACATTAAGAGTGCAATGGAAATTAAGCTGTTAAATTCTATATGACAGAGCGGATAGGTGGAAAGAGTACGTTAAAGGCCTTTGTGAGTGGAAAGACTTGTCTGATGTAGTGATAGAAGGATAAACAAGTGTTGTATAGAAGAGGTAGGAGATTCAGTGTTAGAATTTAAAATAGCTTTGGAAAAGCTCGAATAAGGCAGAAGGGATAGATAAGATTCCATCGAAATTTCCAAGATCAATGGGAGAGGTGGAAACAAAACGACTTTTCACGTTGACGTGTACAATGTATGAGACTGACATTATACTATCAGTTTCGATAAAACATCATGCATACAATTCCGAAAATAGCAAGAGCTGACAAGTGCGAAAATTATCGCACAATCACCTTAACAGGTCAAGCATCGAAGTTACTGACAATGATAATATACAGAAGAACGGAAAAGAAAATTAAGGATGTGTTAAATGACGATCAGTTTGGCTTTAGGAAAGGCAAAGTCATCAGGGAGGCAGTTCTGACGTTGCTGTGTATAATGGAATCAAGACTGAAGAAAAATTAAGATACGTATGTAGGATCAGTTGAACTAGGAAAAGCGTTCGACAGTGTCAAATGGTGCAAGATGGTCGAAATTCGGAGAGAAATAGGGATGAGCTGTAGGGAGTCAAAAGGGAACGATAAGAATGGAAGACCAAGAACGGAGTGCTCGGATTAAAAACGTTGTTGGACTGGGATGTAGGCTATCACCGCACCTATTAAATCTTTACATCGAGGAAGGAATGACGGAAATAATTGAAGGGTTCAAGTGTGGAATTAAAATTCAAGGTGAAAGGTCAATATGTTAAGTTTCGCTCATGACATTTCTATCCTCAGTGAAAGTGAAGAAGAACTACAGGATCTGATGAATAGACTTAACAGTCTAATGATTACAGAATATGGATAGAGAGAAAATCGAAGAAAGACGAAAGTAATGAAAAGTAGCACAAATGATAAAATTTAACATTATGTTTGGTGATCACGAAGAAGTAAAGGAATTGTGCTACCAAGGCGGCAAAATAACCCATGACGGGCGGAGAACATAAAAAGCAGACTAGCCCTGGCAGCAAGAGAAATCTACATCAAGCATAGTCCTTAATTTGAGGAAAAAGTTCCTCAGAATGCAAAGAATGTACGTTTGGGGCACAGCATTGTGTGATGGTGAAACATAGAAATGGAAAAGACAGAAAAGAAGTTAATCGAAGCATTGGAGTTGTATGCTGCAGAAGAATTTTGAATTTTAGGTAGTCTGATAAGGTAAGGAATGAGGCAGTTCTTCGGAGAATCTGTGAGGAAAGGAATACATGTAAAACACTGACAAGAAGATGGAGTAGTATGGTAGGAGATCTATTAACACAGAACCATCCTGGAATTTGCCTTAGGCGATTTAGGAAAATTACAGATAACTTAAATCAGAATGGCGGGACGAGGGTTTGAACCGTCGTCGTCCCGAAGTCAAGTCCAGCGTGCTAGTCACTGCGCTACCCGCTCGATTACATGAAGAAGAGCTACATAATAGTCACTGCCCTCAGTCACAGAGAGAAGACTTAAAGAAAATGTAGGCCTATGACGCGTCAGTGGCATTCCACCCATGAATGCCATCGAGGCATTTTTTTTAAAATACCTGTGGAACATCGTATAGCAAAATGTCTCAGCACGATTTTTATCAGCAGAAGTCCGGAGCATGTGGTACAAGATTATTAAAAGGATGATACCAACCATTGAAAAACTAGGAGGCATACTCTTGATCAGGATGGACGTGTACAGTGAAACAGACACCCTGGAGCACAGGATTCTGTGTACACAGTTCGCAGACGTTTGGAAAACTAGTTAACTACTACTCAACCTGATAAATAGAACAGAGCCAATCATTTTGTCGCAACAACAATCACTGCGCCAGACTTTGTCACTCGCTGCCTGCAAGAGACCTGCCACCACATGGATAATCGCCCACACAGAGCGTCACCTGCAACACACTGAGAAATTACAATTTCTCAGTTATCAATGGTACCAACATGAGACAAGGAAAATACCGAAATATGAAGAAATGTTTATGGACTAGACACAACCTTAAAATAAACTTCGATGAATGTCGGCAAGCAGGCCGTTCAACGAACTGTTTTAACAACAACAAACCGGCAGGCTCCTTTAACACCAGGACGCAGCAACAATCGGACGAACGAGACATCCCTCTACACGGAGTCAGCCTCCGAGTGACACCTATCCACAATGAACCGTATTAGGTGCCGAATCATTTTCCATTTACGATGCTGAATTAACCATGTCAGTTCATAATATAATAATAAAAGAGTATTAAGAAAAAGTGCAAGTATCTAGGATATCAAGGATGTTTTGAAACAGTTGTTAGACAGACGGTATCAGGAGAAGGCACAACGGCCTTTGACCCTCTGCCCAACCGAATCAGCGCCTGCATTCAGACTAGAGGGGGTTCAACGTCATGCTCTTAACTGGACCCATAACAACAGTTTCTTGTTAATTTGACTCTATACAGTAATCACATAACCTCTCAACCAGTGAAGTTTCATTTCATTTCGTTTCCATCTCTTCTTGCGTGCTTCCAATCTTTTTTCAAGCAGTTTATATAGACTTCGCGGAGTAGAGACGAATGGAGAACCAATCTAACGACGATACTATCCGCAAATAGGGCTACATACTTACGCGATTATACTTACACGATCGACTGTGAAAAAGGTCAGTTTGTTATGACCTACCTCCTGAGAACAAAGATCTCAGATGCGGCGAAAATGCTAGGGTGCTGTTGTCGCGAGCATCTATGGAATGTAGTTAAGGGGGGACGTTGATGAAAAACACACATTATTTAAAAAATGCACCAAAACAACAGTTTTGAAGATATGGCAATGAAATTTTGTACCACGCTTTACATGAAAGTAACACATTTACATATAAAATCCTTTGATTATATATATTGAACTTTTTTTGAATGAAATTTGAAGTTTTATTTTCAAAAAATAATGTATGTTCCTTTTTGTCAGAAAGTATTCAAGAGATTTCTACAAAAATTTCCCTGTTACGTCTCTTTATATTTTGTAAGCTTCTCTCATGAGGTTTTTGGAATAGGTCAAATAGGAGAATTTTCATAATTTTTAATTATACTTCCACAAGTATAATTTTAAATCCATGCAAAATTCCAATCACTTTGCCCCATATCTCAGCTAGCAATCAGAACTTCAAAATTTGCTCTTGAGACAACGTTTATTAGGTTTACAGAAATATGTGAACAAAATTTCGTAATTCTAGCATTCATAGAATCTGAGTAAAAGTTACATAAACTTTAACAAACAAAGTTTTCAGGAAACGCAATTTAAAGTTCAACCTAACTTTTTTCCTTCAGAAGACACCACATTTGTATTCTGGGTCGTCTTTCAAAATGGCTCTGAGCACTATGCGACTTATCTTCTGAGGTCATCAGTCGCCTAGAATTTAGAACTAATTAAACCTAACTAACCTAAGGACATCACACACATCCATGCCCGAGGCAGGATTCGAACCTGCGACCGTAGCTGTCGTTCGGTTCCGGACTGTAGCGCCTAGAACCGCACGGCCACTCCGGCCGGCGTGTCGTCTTTCCCTTCAAGGCTTCTCTCCTGGTTTCTTGTTGTCGGTCGTCTTTCCTTTACCAGGTCTTCAACTGACTTTTGAGCTGTAGAGACGCCCTGTAAATCTATTTTTCTCAAGACGTCTTGAGCAAAATTTCCTATCTTGAAGCCCATTCTATTTAATACCTTCATCCTCCCGACGTTCCCATCATTAAATACAATAACTGCGTCATAAGTTGGAATTCTGACAACTGCAGCAGATGCAAATGTGTTTTTGGGCATCGTTTCCTTATGAGTGGATTTAGAGACTCATTTGGATTTTGGGTTTTGCCATGAACACACTTTTTGAGAAGTGCAGGATAGACCAAAGATGATCTATAAAACCAAAGAGTATGTATCACGGTCTTCTAGATGTATCCCGTACACGTCTGATTGAAAGTAATTCACAGAATCGTTGTTCACTGAGCTGGTATTGAAGTGCTGCTTCAAAACGTGGGCTGGCAGGGAGACCTCGTCACACTTTTAATTAATTTTCAGGCACTTCGGACGCAATTTCAACAGTTAAACTTTGGGAACTTATTGTCCTTGCGTTTTACTAACAAATAAAAAATAAATCGAAAATTGACATGTTTGGTCAATTTCATCAACGTCCCTCCAGTACGGCGAAACCACAAGAAGGCAACAAGAAGTTGAACGTCCATCTCTCATTGCAGAACGCGACCGTCGGAGGCTTGCCGATTCTGTAAAGCAGGATAGGCAGCTGATGACAAACTACAGTGTAAGTGCAGGCACAACGGTCTACGAGCATACCGTTGGGCGAACGTTGTTGAACATGAGATTCCGCAGAAGATAACCAAGAAGTGTTTCCACGGTGAGCCAAAAACATCGTCAGTTACGGCTGCAGTGAACACGGTTTCATCGAGTCTGAAACGTAGATCAATGGAAACGTGTCGCCAGGTCAGATGAATCACTTTTCCGTTTACACAAGGGCGATGGTTGTATCCAGAAACGCCGTCATCACGGCGAACGACTTCGCGAAACGTGGACCTAGCCACGGACTCAAGCTGAACAGATCTGTGAAGGCTGCGCTCAGTGTCGTGGTTCCTATTTGAGCAAGGAACATGGGGGAAAAAGTTTTTGGTTTAGCCCGGACCAGCAGTCGTTTCGTATTTTTGCCATTCGAATATCTGTCTTACCATAGCTATATTACAGTATACTGACTATGATTTGAACGACGAACCGGAGCTGGCGCCCAGGTAGATTGTGCAAATCGATTAATTCCTTTTGCAAAAGATGTTAATTGGGCCGAAACTGATGCTCAGCTACTGGCACCATTTGTATGTGCACTGTTCTGGTTTTATGTGCAAAAACAGTCACCCTCGTTCGGAGTTTATGTGCAAAAATAGTCGCCCTTAAAAAACTCCGGCCGAGGCTGATGGTTCAGATCTGGGCCACCAATGTATCAGACCTTGGTCTAAGATGAGTTTGAACAATTTGAAAAAATCGGTTGCTTAGCTTCGATTTCACATACATAACACAGGTTTTTCTCGGAGGTTTTCTAAGTGCGCCGCTTCTGTAATTTAAACTTCTACGAATCGGTTCAAAGTTTGCATCACCGTAGATAAATTAATAAAGTCAGAATGAAATTTTTTGTATCCAATAATTTGTATCCGTTGTGAAGATGCGATGGTGTGGCGTGGCATTCGCTGTTCGCAAAAGGTGTTTCAGGGTTTGGTTGATACTGAGATAACTCGCTGTAGCAGCCCATTGGCGAATAGGTGACTGGAATTATTCATTCCTTTTGTCGTTGCCAATCTTAGGTACAAAAAGAAGAGTCAGGAAGAAGACTGTCTTCCGTTCTCCGTAAAACAGTACAAAACTCGAGTTCGTTGTTGATTTGTTCACTATTAAAGTACGAGGGTGGGAACTTAAATAGTGGCAACTAGTTATTCACTACCGATACAAAAGAGTTACATGTTTGCACCTGTTACTGACCTTCAAAGTAGTCACCAGCGTTGTGTAGAACTCGTCGCCAGCGATGTGGAAGGCGTAGTATACCGTTAGCAGAGACTGTTCTGTTGATGGCGCTCGCCTACATACCGCTTTTAAAGCCCAACATGCTCCACAGGACATCGACATGTTGCCTTGGTCTGCTCTATCGCCAGATCTGTCTCCAATGTAGCACATATGGTACATCATCGAATGATAACTCTGGCGCCATCCATAACCGTCCGGCCCTTAGCTGTCTTCCTTGTCACCGACACAGGGCCACCACTGACAACAAGGTAGAGCCCAGTTTGTAACAGTTAGTTGTGTCACTGTGGTGCCAACTGCTGCTCAGACTACTGCCGCAGATGCAGTATGATGCGCCAGAGCCAGGCGCCGAACACGATGTTCTTCCCACTCAGTAGCGCGCCATGTGGCCATCCGCAGCCGACAGCTGTCAGCAATCATTCCTGTTAAGTCTTTTTGCAGTGTCGCAGAAGGAGCATCCAGCTTCTCGTACCCCTATTATACGACCTCCTTTACTCTCACAAGGGAACCCTCAGATTTAGTTATAACTTGGCACAGTGCATAGGCCTTGAAAAACTGAACACAGATCAATCGAGAAAACAGGAAGAAGTTGTGAGGCACTATGAAAAAAATAAGCAAAATATACAAACTGAGTAGTCCATGCACAAGACAGGCAACATCAAGGAGGGTGTAAGCTCCGGAGCGCCGTGGTCCCGTGGTTAGCGTGGACAACTGCGGACCAAGCGGTCCTTGGTTCAAGTCTTCCCTCGAGTGAAAATGTTACTTTCTGTATTTTCGCAAAGTTATGATCTGTCCGTTCGTTCATTGACGTCTCTGTTCGCTGTAATAAGTTTAGTGTCTGTGTTTTGCGACCGCACCGCAAAACCGTGCGATTAGTAGACGAAAGGACGTGCCTCTCCAATGGGAACCGAAAACATTTGATCGCAAGGTCATAGGTCAACCGATTCCTCCACAGGAAAACACGTCTGATATATTCTATACGACACTGGTGACGGCATGTGCGTCACGTGACAGGAATATGTTGTCGACCCACTTAACTTGCACACTTGGCTAATGGGACAAAAAGATTCTTCTACCTTGCTCGATTTAGGTTTTCTTGTGGATGTGATAATCACTCTCAAAAAATTGATGACAGACAGATAATAATTGTCTGAAAATAAAAAATTAAACTTTTCGCTCGATGGAAGACTTGAACCAAGGACCTCTCGTTCCGCAGCTTCTCACGCTAACCACGGGACCACGGTGATCCTGAGCTTACATTCTCCTTGATGTTGACTATCTTGAACATGGACTACTCAGTTTGTATATTTTGCTTATTTTTTTGATGGTGCCACACAACTTCTTCCTGTTTTCTCGATTGATCTGTGTTCAGTTTTTCAAGGCCTATCCACTGTGCTATCTTATAACTAAATCTGAAGGGGGTGCGATGGGGAGGTTACGTTGTCAGTGAAGTGTTGAAAATGGCGTCTTTGTCGCCTTAAAGGCATTCTTAGCTAACATCAACTCACCAAGTCCAGTCATAAAAGTAATTATCGCTCACTACCATCACAGCGTGCATTTAAAGCAAAACTGATCTGAATCCTCATAGTGGCGATACTAGCGCCACTCTCCAGCGACTGGTGCGAAATCTTAGTAAACATCATGTCTCAGATTTTGAAACACGCCTACCAACTTTCGTTTGTGTCGCACAATTCCTTCTTGGTGTTGCGGTTCTTTTTCCGTCAGTGTATAACAAATTAGACGCAATCCATAGTTACAGAAAAGAGAGTGCATTTATAAGAGTCGAAGGAACGAGAAGCAACGAGTAGTTAAGAATTAAGTGAGGCAGTATTGTAGCCTATCCCCGAAATTATTGAGTAAGTAAACAGAGTAGGCTTTGAAGGAAACTAATGAGAAAATTGGGAAAGGAATTAATGTTGAGGAAGAAGGAAATTTACGATTTTCTGAGGATGCTGTAACTTTATAGTAGAGTGCAAAGAAACGAATACTGTCTTGAAAAGAAGTTATATGGACGTTAATAAATATAAAAGATGGGCGACGGTTTGTAGCCGAATTAAATCAATCGAAGCTGAGGGAATTAGATTAGGAAGTGAGATACAGGAATCATTGCGCGACTTTTGCTATATTAAATCATGTTAAAAAGTATTTCCTGAAGAGATTTAGAGTGTTGCCTTATACGAGAACGAAACAAGGTTGATAATCAGTATCTAAAAGAGGAGAAAAGATGCTTTCGAAACGTTAGTGTAGAAGATTCCATAAGAAGCTTGAGTAACTAATGATGAGAAAAGAGCTTTCTTGTAGATATTGACTAAAAGAAGAGGTAGGTTGAATGGCATCGAGAGAGTTAATATGGAAGGGGGAAAGGTGAAAAGTTCAGAAAGAGAGGTATCGGGCTGATATGGATGTAAGTTTCCGTAGTTACTTACACATAAATACTTTCACAAGACTAATATGCGTAGAGTATTTTATAAACACATTCATCATTCTGAATATTGCTACAGGAATGATACCTCGGCGTTATTGGCCCCACGCTTCTTACGTCTCATTGCTGTAATGTCGTTCTGTTTTGTGGCAAGCAACTATCTGCTTCGTAGAGTAGTGTCTAACTTCCCGCCGACATCGAGATCATTGGAGACGTATTGGGAAAGGAAATTGGCGTGCCCTTCCGAAGAAACCATTCCGATATTTGCCTGGAGTGATTTGGGGAAATCACTGAAAACGTAAATCTGGATGCTCGGTCGGCGATTCGAACCGTGCCGGCCGCTGTGGCCGAGCGGTTCTAGGCGCTTCAGTCCTGAACCGCGCTACTGCTATGGTCGCAGGTTCGAATCCTGCCTCGGGCGTGGATGTGTGTGATGCCCTTAGGTTATTTAGGTTTAAGCAGTTCTAAGTCTAGGGGACTGATGACCTCAGATGTTAAGTCCCATAGCGCTGAGAGCCATTTGATTTTTGATTCGAACCGTCGTCGTCCGACATGCGAGTCCAGTCTGCTGACCACTGCGTCACCTCGCTCGGGAATTGCAGCTGCATCTGTGTGCGTGTGGTTATTTTAAACAGTACGATTATGATATTAACAGACTAAACTTTCATGTGAACTATTTTATTTTGCTAATCTCCGCGTTATTTTGGGGAACAAATGTAATTTATCCTACAAATTAGGTTTTTTTGCATTAAATTGTCGTGTCGTGTTTCACACATTACTGACGTTTAAACTTTTATAGAATTCGAAACATTTCCAGCTCTTTATTTATGGAATATGTAACGTATTTAGGCATTTCGTTGCAGATTAAGTATAACGTAAAGAGAAAATATTTTAAACCAAACGAGACAGCAGCAATATTTTTACGTTTTAAATATTTGTGTTATTGGACAAATTCCTTGTCTCAGTTAAGGCTTTATCACATTCCGCAGAACAGTTTAACTGCTGCCGCCGCTGTGACGACGTTCTGCCGTTATCGAATCGACGTCAGCGATTTCTGCGGACGCATCGCTGCTGCGGTCGGCCGGAGCGAAGGCACGCTGATCTGCGAGCCAGGGCCCCGTCGCACGGAATACCTGTTGCGTAGCGGTTAACGCAGAGTTCGCCGAGTTCCAATAACCGATACCTATTCATCAGAAGCGGGCTATATCGATTCGCCAACTAACCCGTAGCCACTGCGCGTGCTTGTTCCCAAGCGTGAAAATTCCTGCCGCCGCACCTTCATCTAGGCTGGAAGCGACAGGATTATTTAGCATACACGAGACAGGCTCCGATCAATGCGTGATATTTTTAATACAGCGTCGGTAGTATCGTCTTAGTTCTTCTAGTCTTCCGCGGTACCTTACTGGTATGTTTTTCGTTTCTACAACAATGAGCAAATAATCCTAAGATTCTACTTTTTACCAGCTCATCGTATTCCCCTCACGTCTCTCCTATCCATATTCGACATTTATGTATAGCCTATTCATTCCGTAAACTGTGTACCAATAACCCTGTCGGTTGCTCCTAATTTATTATCTCCTCCTCTTACGTCACTACACCTGTACATCCACCAAAAACTCTTTCCGCGAAATTTTAAGTCATTATCAGTCAGTGACTAACATTTCTGCCACCCTGCTCGGTCTAACCGGTTCGCTGGTCGTCTCTCCAGTCCTTTCACAGGTTAGTGATCCACTCCCTTTTCTTTTCTCTCCATAATAATGGCCTTACCTAAGTCCACGCACATTTACCACCACCTCCCATCATTTCTAATCCGTACAACGTAACTCGTTCAGTGCTACTGCACTCCCACTTTATTAATGTAGTATGTCTTAAAAACAGCCGGTGTAATGGATCGGCTGGATTCCGTCTCCGTAGATTGCCGAGAGGCGTTCAACCCAGTACCACATCGGAGATGTTCAGGGGTTGTAGAAAAATATGGAAACAATGCATTAAGGAAGCGTGCTTTAACATCAATACAGGTGGCGCTGTCGTATTTGATTCCGAACGACACCTGTTCAGGGCCGTCAATACGTTGCAAGCGTCAGTCGTGGTCAGGAGAGTGTCCTGCGTAGTCGTGAGTGCATTATGAAGGAACAAGGTGACTTCAGATGTGTACAAATTGTTGGTGCTCATTTGGTGGGTCCTCCCGTAACCAAGGTAGCTGAAGTGTTTGGTGCTTCACGAGGCGGCATATCGAAGAATTATACCGCATACACGGAAAGCGGAAAAATATCATCCGATAAGTTACAACCCACATGAAAGTGCGCGCTGAGTTATCGTGACAGGTGATCATTGAAGATCGTGGCGAAAAATAAGAGGACGACAGCTGCAAAAGTCACTGCGGAATCCTGTCAGCACCAAAACCACTCTAAGGGAGTTGCATCAGCAGATAACTGCAGGGTGAGCTGGAATTCCAAAACCACACATTAGTGATGCAAATGCCGTTAACAGGAAAACGTGGTGCCGAAGGTATAAAATCTGGATTATGGAGCAATGAAGAATGTAAATATTTTCAACATTTCGCGGCCCTGTCAGCAACTGCATAAATATTAATTTTAATAACCAGCAGCCTCAGTTGTACCGTTTACCTAAAGTTTACCTAGGTTTTAGTCGGGATAACCCAACCTTCTTCAGAATAAATGTAACTACCGGCCGGCAGGAGTGGCCGTGCGGTTTTAGGCGCTACAGTCTGGAACCGCGTGACCGCTACGGTCGCAGGTTCGAATCCTGCCTCGGACATGGATGTGTGTGATGTCCTTAGGTTAGTTAGGTTTAAGTAGTTCTAAGTTCTAGGGGACTGATGACCACAGCAGTTAAGTCCCATAGTGCTCAGAGCCATTTGAACCATTTTTTTCTAACTACCGTTTGTCCATAGTAGTCATAGTAAAGCTAAAACTACAGATCCATAAATTATCGTCAGACTGTAAAACTTATCTGAAACTGCCTCGGCTCCACTTCGCGATCGCGATACAGCAGCCACGAGTGCTGTACTAGAACTGACTGTAGCGTCATGAGGCCCACCTAGGCGGACACAATACCCTGCGCCTGCGCATAGTCTGTGTGATAGGTACTTGTTGGCAGAGTTGTGGCGATTCTTGAATGAGTCGTTCATTTGAACTACTCTAAATAAAGAATCGTAAGAATCGAATCGTGATACGGACGAATCGTCGTTCAAAAGAATCGTAAGAGCGATTGCGTGTTTCCAGTCGTGACGATTCCAGCTTCCAACGATTCATCGATTCTTAGTACGCTATGCTTCGAAGGCAACTTCCGAATCATGCCGAGTCGTGCCGAATGATTACGACCGCCAGATGGCAGTCAAGTGGAGGATGCGTGTGAACAAAGGAAGCTCGGAACTAACAAACGAAATTCGTGGGCCGTAATATTACTCGTGAAAACCAACCACTTGGCGGCGACTGACGGGAACGAGAGTGAAGGCATTTCCCAATTACTATCGCTACCATCAGCCACCGCGCCGACGTCAGCTTAGTTTGCGCGAGTAATACACGAACTAGTGATGAAAGAAAGATATACAGCCAGCACACAGCTCCCAATACACACGATTAAAATTAAGAAATCCAAGTATGATGAATAAATACGTACCTCTTGTTTGTTGCAGACGCAATGCAAATCACACGATACGATTGAATCCTACTGATTAGAAGTATGTCGTCTTCTCACGTAAATAGTAGTGACAGCGGCAAGTTCTCAGACAAATTAAAAGCAAAATACCTATGCTTTGTATTTAGAAGAAATGAAAGTTAAGCTAAATTTGCTGTGTGGGAGGACTGTAAGCTGCGTTATGAATTACAAGGGTGATGTGGACTTGGAAAGACATCTTAGCACAGAAAAACATAGGATGATATAAGCCAAACCACGTCTGCCTCACTGCTAGATTTTGTTACTATAAAACAGACGTCTGTAGTTACGTTCAAGCCACACAATCAAACTGGCATACCACGTGATTTTGCACCACCTTTCGCACAAATCAACTCCTCTTTCCTGGCATACTGAAATAAAACAATAGATGCAATCAAATCAAATGTGACCTTTCATCAATTACGGCATTACACGTATAAATCGAGAATCACACTTGTAACGTCATATGCATGTTTACTCATAAATAAACTATTTCTGGCGTATCTTATCATAGCACAGTTCGATTCTAGCCCCACTGACAATTTCAGACATGTCCTGCCATCTGTGAGTAAGATGTAGAAATTTTTGCATTCAATAAGAATCGTGCCATCACAGACTAGAATGAATCGTGAAAGAATTGTGAACGAATCGTAGGAATCGATTCGCAATGTGAGATTGAATCGTAGGAATCGAATCGGGAAAAAGAATCGTGTTGCCCAACTCTACTTGTTGGGACAAGACGCGAACTTAACTCCTGATCTTGAATTTACTAGTAAAGTGAAATAAAAGGTGTAGCTGAGGAAAAGGGCGTATATGTTATCCTGTGCAGAACGTACTTAGATCGACTGTCTTAACATTTATGAAGTATTCATTGGCCATAGTATGAGGAAGACATCATGTGCTTACAAGATATGGCTTGTCTAGGAAAATTTTGTGCTTAAGCACGAAGTTTAATCACCTAAAAAGAACTTAGGAGGGGGAAGGATAATATAAAGCCAACATCGCCATTATTATGGCTAAGTCTAGAAATTTTTAAGACGTAATTGTTAATCACTTACTTAGCTATGGTTACAAAGCATGAACGTCCTATTGACTTAGCACACAAATGGTCATGATTGAAGTTATGAACAAGTCTGAGTCTAATCTCCAACATCTGGCAATACGGGCTATATAAAATACATGGTCATTATTCAAGATTAGTATATTTGACCTGAAGTGGTCTAGTATGAAGTCAAACACTAATGCACGTGCCTGATTGAGCTTCTTGACGAAGTTATGGTTATGAGTTGCAGAAAACACTAAAGTAGGGGGATAATGTGGCGGCAATGGGGTACTCAATTTGCCTTCATGGAGGTGATCCACACATATACTGTAAAAACTGTGTGTGGAACACTACCATCATAATTCGGGCCTCGTGACCACTGGCATTGAACTTAGGGAATGGCAACGGAATTATATTTAAAGCTAAAGTGTGACTTTGCGAACATCGCTCCAGTCAACACACTTAAAATTCAAGGTCAAGAGTTACGTTCGCGTCTCATCCCAACAAGTAACTATCACACAGTTTATGCGCAGGCGCAAGGTATTGTGTCCGCCTAGGCGGGCCTCATGACGCTGCAGTCAGTTCCAGTACAGCACTCGTGGCTGCCGCATCGCGGTCGCGAAGTGGGGCCGAGGCAGTGCCAGATAAGTTTTTACAGTCTGACGATAATTTATGAACTTATAGTTTTAGCTTGACGATGTCCACAATGGACAAACGATAGTCACTTTTATTCTGAAGAAGGTTGGGTTATCCCGACTGAAACCTTGGCAGTTTGTAGGTAAACGGTGCAACTGAGGCTGTTGGTTGTTAAAATTAAAATTAATGAAGAATGTCATTTCTTTGGATGTGTCTTGTATCACACTGTGTCCAGCTTCTGGCCAAGTTAATGACACAGGAGTGAAACATGACAGGTCATCGTTGATGACCTGTGCAGCCATATCGTGGTACTTCGTGCCCTCATGGTTACTGTGGCAGGTCGCATTGTTTCCAAGGACTATGTAGCTATTTTTCCTGTTGAGCTCCATCCTATGGTACAATGTTTCTTCCTCAATGGTGAACATGTGTTCCAAGAGGACAGACCCCTGTTCACACTGATCACTTCGTACAGAACTGGTTTTGCGAACACGACAATGAAGTGTCACATCTCCCCTGATCAGCACAATCACCAGGTCTCAGTATTATTCAGCCTTTGTGATCTAGTATAGAGAGAAGAACGCGCGATTGCTATCCACCTCCGTCATCGTTGCTTGATCTTGCCGTTGTTCCCCGGGAAGTGTGGCATAAGATTCACTTGAAAACTATACAGCAGCTGTAGTTATCCATTCCTAGACGACTGTAAGTTGTTTTGAAAGCCAAGGGTTTTCCAAAACCTTATTAGGTATGCTAATCTGTTTTTGGGTGCTACTGTATTTTTGTCCACTCCGAGCGTAACCAAGATCTAATCATATGTGGTATCTCCACAGAATGAATTCTTGATTAATAGAATTTGGCACTGTGATTTGATGGCGAAGGTTCGACAGGAGCAAGAATAATATCGTCTGTGCTTTTAGGACGCTTAATTGAACCTCTGATATTGTTAATATGCGCAAACAATTTATTAAATAGGATCAACAGCGCCACTAGATGGTTCGCTTAGAATACTGTCGTCTGCAGAGAAGCATCAACGTTGGACGACGGTAAGGAAATTCAGAAAGTCTTGGACAACATTTCTGTGTGATTTAACGAGTAACAGTTCTCCTTTAAGGTGGAAAAATCTATGACAAGTGCTTGCGACAAAGGGAAATAACCCGATTGTATTCGACTAAAAGATAAGTAAGAAAAAGGAAAGAAAATTATATGTTTTAATCTATAGTCGCAATTTTTACTTTTCCTACTGGCTGTCTGTTTCGGTGCACAGTTACATCCTCAGGCCATTCGTTCATTCGCAGTCGGTCATTTCCCAAGTCGATGTGTCAAAAAAACTAGACACGCGTACTTGGGAAGTGAGCGTGATGACTGCGAGACAGGATATGGCCAGAGGATGATTCTGTGCGCCGAAATCTGTAGCTAGTAGACAAAGTAAAGAAATCACGATGTAGACTAAAACTTGCTGCTCCAACCGACAGTATGTCGAAAATATGTACAACAATAGTGATAGTCTGCAGTACACAATTTCGTTCAAGTATCAGGTGGTTTTAATTGAAGTACAGGAACTCATGGAGATCCAGTGGGGGCTGAATTTTCGTATGGCAGCAAAACTTGACAGATACGCTAGTGCGTTAACGCGGAACCGATCTACGTCGGAAAACAAATTAGTTCCAGTTCTGGCCACCAGATGCAAAGCTGGTGCTGTTCACTATTTGTTTGACGGTATGGCATGCACCTTGTCATTTGACAAGTCATAACGCGAGTGAACAGTATGGCTATTGAGAACAGAGACCTTGCGCTGTTAGTGAAATTGTATGATGTGAACGACAGAATATACAGAGCTGCATTGAGAGGGTAAATGACCATGCAGCACGTGCCCCTGGTCGTGCTAATGCTCGTGCAGAGTTACAAGAGCTGTCCATCCCACGGTCAACAGTACGGAGAGCCTTACGGTCTGTTTTACACTGGTATTAGTACAAGATCTGGGCCGTGCAGCAACTGAAATACACTGTGTGATCAGAAGAATCCGGACACCCCCATAAACAAACGATTTTCATATTAGGTGCATTGTCCTGCCACCTACTGCCAGGTATTCCATATCAGTATTCAGTAGACATCGTGAGAGAGCTGAATGGGGCGCTCCACAGAACTCACGGACTTCAAACGTGGTCAGGTCACTGGGTGCCACTTGTGTCAGACGTCTGTACGCGAGATTTCGACACTCCTAAACATCCCTAGGTCCACTGTTTCCGATTTGGTAGTGAAGTGGAAATGTGAAGGAACACGTACAGCACAAAAGCGTACAGGCCGACCTCGTCTGTTGACTGACAAAGACCTCCGACAGTTGAAGAGGGTCGTAATGTGTAACAGGCAGACATCTAACCAGACCATCACACAGGAATTCCAAACTGCATCAGGATCCACTGAAAGTACTGTGACAATTAGGCGGGAGGTGAGAAAACTTGGATTTCATTGTCGAATGGCTGCTCATAAGCCACACATCACGCCGGTAAATACCAAACGACGCGTCCGTTGGTGAAAATGAAATGTCGTGTGACGAGGGCCTCCCGTCGGGTAGACCGCTCGTCTGGTGCAAGTCTTTCGATCTGACGCCACTTCAGCGACTTGCGCGTCGATGAGGATGAAATGATGATGATTAGGACAACACAACACCCATTCCCTGAGCGGAGAAAATTTCCGACCCACCCGGGAATCGAACCCGGGCCCTTAGGATTGACAGTCTGTCGCGCTGACCACTCAGCTACCGGGGGCAGACGCGTCCGTTGGTGTAAAGAGCGTAAACGTTGGACGATTGAACGATGGAAAAGCGTTATGTGGAGTAACGAATCACGGTACACAATGTGGCGATACGATGGCAGGGCGTGGGTACGGTGAATGTCTGGTGAACGTCATCTGCCAGAGCGTGTAGTGCCAACAGTAAAATTAGGAGGTGGTGGTATTGTGGTGTGGTCGTGTTTTCGTGGAGGGGGCTTGCACTCCGTTGTTTTGCGTGGCACTATCAGAGCACAGTCCTACATTGATGTTTTAAACACCTGCTTGCCTCCCACTGTTGAAGAGCAATTCTGCGATGGCGATTGCAGGTGTCAGCACGATCCAGCATCTGTTCATAGTGCACGGCCTGTGGCGGAGTAGTTACGCGACAATAACATCCCTGTAATGGACTGGCCTCCACAGAGCCCTGACTTGAATCCTACAGAACACATTTGTGACGTTTTCTAACGCCGACTTCGTGCCAGGCCTCAGTGCGGCAGTCCGTGAAGAGTGGCGTGCCATTCCCCAAGAAACCTTCAAGCACCTGATTGAACGTATGCCTGCGAGAATGGAATCTGTCATAAACGCAAAGGGTGGATCAACACCATATTGAATTCCAGCATTACCGATGGAGGGCGCCACGAACTTTTATATCATTTTCAGCCAGGTGTCCGGATACTTTTGATAACATAGTGTGTGATGTTCCGCAGCGACGTTTGAATTTTCTCTTCGGTTTCTGGAACGGATCGAAGTTGGTGACACATGGAAGAGAATTGTTCTATGGGTTGAAGCAGCACATTTTACACTACAGGATGCAGTGAATACACAGGACTGTCGAAGTTTGAGTACTGTTAAATCTCGTGTTGTGCACGAAGAGCTATTGCACTTGCTGCATGTGGCTCTGTGGTGAGGATTCACAAGCATCTTTATCCACGTTCCGTCCTTCTTTGAAAAGGATACATCCAGAGAGCTTTACCTGGTATGAGGACCAGTATAAAGAAACAAGTTGCTCAGATTCCAACAGAACTGTTGCGAGTAGCCGTTGATCACGTCTTTTTACAGAGTGGAGCATCTTGTCAATGGCTCTGGTATTCATACTGCACAAATTGTGTAAGCGGTGATTAATAATAAAATAAACATTATGCCTTTCCCACTTGTTTGACCTTTTCTGCCCACGTATCGTTCGTAATCCACTGCACATTGAAACATTTCAATACGTCTTTCTTGTATTCATAGCACCATCTTTGTAGCTAGTGTTCAAAATTGAAATTAATTTTTTCCACATTAATCCAACAGGATATCTGCCAGGTTTCGCTGCCATATGATAATTACAGCCCACACTGAACCTCTGTGAGTAGCTGCACACTAATTGCAACAGCCGGCATTTTGGGGCGTACTGAAAAAGCGACTTGAAAATGGGCGAACAAGTATTGTGTGGTATAGAGGGCACGTGGAACATTAAATTTGTAGTAAGGGTTCTCATAACTGCATCTGTAAACTAAATCATATGCAAGAGATGCTAGTGTGACTAATTCTGGAACATTTACAATATTTGGAGTTCTTATCGAGTAGGCGTGAAAACGGGTCGAACAAAATCTGAAAATTCACACCTCTCGTTCATAAAAATATAACGGCCGACTCCGCTGCGATTTGCATATGATGGACTTCACTTTGCCATAACATCAGTGGACATGAAACATTAGAAAAACAAAGCGAGCAATCAATTACATATATATTTTTGTACGCATTATAGGTGTTGCTGAAGCGGTAGAAATATCCCTGTTGTTTTTATAACTATAGTCTTGACGACAAGTGTTCATTTTATTTAATTAATCAATCTAGGCCTGTGCTGCGATAGTGCCACGCAAAACAACAAGGGGTGAAGCCCCCTCCACGAAAACACGACGATACCACAACACCACTGCCTCTGAATTTTACTGTTGGCACTATACACCCTGGCAAATGACGTTCACCGTACATTCGCTGTACCCACACCCTACCATCGGATCGCCACATTGTGTACTGTGATTCGTCACTCCACACAAGGTTTTCCACTATTAAATCGTCCAATGTTTACGCTCCGTACACCAAGCGGAGCGTCGTTTGGCATTTTCCGGCGTGATATGTGACTTATGAACAGCCGCTCGGCCATGAAATCCAAGTTTTCTCACCCTCAGCATTATACCAAAGCAACAAAATCCTGCTCATATAAAATGTATCAGCATTTATGCTTAACATGATTAAGTTGGATACGATACTTTGTGTCAACAGGAGTTTTTCCCTTTGGAAATGGCGTAATGCCGAAAAGCCTATGGATGAAAGAAATAAAAAGAAGTATTCGTGGTCATGGTTAGAGATTGATTATAAGTACACAATATGACCGCCACGTCTCATAAAGCTATTATGAATTATGTATCGATCGTTATCCACATTTTTCACAGTACATGCTGAAGTTGTTTGCAAGCCGCTAATGGTCGCAGCAGAACAAAGTTTTATTTTATAGTTGCTATTGGTGGCATATATAGAAAATCATTAACATAACGTAAACAATATTTTTAATGAAATTTAGTTACATGCTGAACTTAAGCATAAATTGAAACTGCTTTCCGCTGTCTGCAATGCACATTGGTAAACCGCCTTTCGGTAGGTGAACAGTTAAGGTGGTGTATCATATAGAGATCTGTGCTGCGGTGAGTCGTTGGTGCAAATTCTCTGGCGTTGTTTGTTTTGAAGACTGCATCATTGTGTCCTCCCTACAGAAAAAGTACGATGAGCAGCGAAACCAGGTAACATGGTAGGCAAATTTATTGGTTTATTTATACTGCTACCCAATGTCGCAGCGTGGTAAGAATGAATTCGGCAGATGTCATTTGGCACCAGCACCGTGTAAAATATCGTTAATATGGTGGAAATACTTGTGAAACATTGTCTAGAATGTTTAAAAGAATGTCTGCACACGTACATTGATTTAATATGCCATGGATGTAACAAAATCCCACAGGCGTACGCTCCAATGGTGTTTAATATTCTACTTGACGAACCAAACTGAGATTGTCTGTTGCCTCGAGTTACATTTTACTTAAATTAGTAGCGTGTGTGGTAACTGTTGTTGATAAATCAATTAACAGGATAGCACAACCTTTTTGCATGATCAAATATCTTCTTTGCAGGACTTCGTAATCAAGACGTTGTCGTACCCTAGGGATAGCCGAATGAGATTGCGCTGTTTTAAACATCGTAGCCTTATGTTCTAGAGGCTCTAATCTCCACCCGACCGTACAGATTTATGTCTTCCGTGGTTTCCTAAATTATTTCAGGCAAATGCAGAGATGGTTCCTAGTGTAAGACACTGGCCGACTACCTGTTACATCCTTGTAAACAAAGACAGTATATACACTCCTGGAAATGGAAAAAAGAACACATTGACACCGGTGTGTCAGACCCACCATACTTGCTCCGGACACTGCGAGAGGGCTGTACAAGCAATGATCACACGCACGGCACAGCGGACACACCAGGAACCGCGGTGATGGCCGTCGAATGGCGCTAGCTGCGCAGCATTTGTGCACCGCCGCCGTCAGTGTCAGCCAGTTTGCCGTGGCATACGGAGCTCCATCGCAGTCTTTAACACTGGTAGCATGCCGCGACAGCGTGGACGTGAACCGTATGTGCAGTTGACGGACTTTGAGCGAGGGCGTATAGTGGGCATGCGAGAGGCCGGGTGGACGTACCGCCGAATTGCTCAAGACGTGGGGCGTGAGGTCTCCACAGTACATCGATGTTGTCGCCAGTGGTCGGCGGAAGGTGCACGTGCCCGTCGACCTGGGACCGGACCGCAGCGACGCACGGATGCACGCCAAGACCGTAGGATCCTACGCAGTGCCGTAGGGGACCGCACCGCCACTTCCCAGCAAATTAGGGACACTGTTGCTGCTGGGGTATCGGCGAGGACCATTCGCAACCGTCTCCATGAAGCTGGGCTACGGTCCCGCACACCGTTAGGCCGTCTTCCGCTCACGCCCCAACATCGTGCAGCCCGCCTCCAGTGGTGTCGCGACAGGCGTGAATGGAGGGACGAATGGAGACGTGTCGTCTTCAGCGATGAGAGTCGCTTCTGCCTTGGTGCCAATGATGGTCGTATGCGTGTTTGGCGCCGTGCAGGTGAGCGCCACAATCAGGACTGCATACGACCGAGGCACACAGGGCCAACACCCGGCATCATGGTGTGGGGAGCGATCTCCTACACTGGCCGTACACCACTGGTGATCGTCGAGGGGACACTGAATAGTGCACGGTACATCCAAACCGTCATCGAACCCATCGTTCTACCATTCCTAGACCGGCAAGGGAACTTGCTGTTCCAACAGGACAATGCACGTCCGCATGTATCCCGTGCCACCCAACGTGCTCTAGAAGGTGTAAGTCAACTACCCTGGCCAGCAGGATCTCCGGATCTGTCCCCCATTGAGCATGTTTGGGACTGGATGAAGCGTCGTCTCACGCGGTCTGCACGTCCAGCACGAGCGCTGGTCCAACTGAGGCGCCAGGTGGAAATGGCATGGCAAGCCGTTCCACAGGACTACATCCGGCATCTCTACGATTGTCTCCATGGGAGAATAGCAGCCTGCATTGCTGCGAATGGTGGATATACACTGTACTAGTGCCGACATTGTGCATGCTCTGTTGCCTGTGTCTATGTGCCTGTGGTTTTGTCAGTGTGATCATGTGATGTATCTGACCCCAGGAATGTGTCAATAAAGTTTCCCCTTCCTGGGACAATGAATTCACGGTGTTCTTATTTCAATTTCCAGGAGTGTATTTAAATGCCAGTACATTTTTTCTTTTGGTCTGAAACACTGATACTCAGGCATGTTAATGATCAAGTAGAAGTGAGTCACGGATAGCTAAAACTATTAATACTAAAACTATTAATAGAAGAACTACTACTAGGAAACCATGTTTCCTCGGTGTAAAGAGCTCATGCTTCAAACCTGCTTAATCTCACATCTTATCTGTATGTAATATTGAGCCTGTTAAAGACATGATTATTTTGTTCAACCACTCACTTGAATATGTCACCAAAATCACTTTCAGAAGAATTGTTGCAATTTGTTATATTATCCGATACTTAACGTGTCACGTTCAACAGATTTTCTTTGAATTTTTAGTGAAATAATTCCTCTCGTCTTAGTCCTAAAACTAACATCAACAACTGCCATCTCTGGAAATGAACTGAGATACGCTGTAGATGCACTGGTTTAAAATCTTTGATGCTAAAAATTATCAGAGTCACACATATTTATCTTCGTACCTGATGGTGGCGTAGCAGCCGAAAACCGGTTAGTAAAAGAAAACAATAACTAGTTGAGAATGTTACAGCAGCGTCGTGTGTGTTCTCATTCGTAACTTGAAGTACACTGTCCTTCTTCGATTTGCTGATAAAAAGATCCAGCCAGCATTCATCCATCACGTGTGACAAGGTGGCAAAAAAAAAACAAACAAACACACAACTAGTGTTGTCAGGAGGAGAACGCATCTTGTCACCTATAATCAAATAACAGCTGCTAATGCAATCTTTGTTTCTGCACGGTCTGCAGCACGTTGCTCCTTTACAGATTCGAACAGGATTTCATTAATACTCATCAGCTGGGACAGCGCTGTTGAGCGGATTGGTAGCTAATGCGCGGTGGATAACGGACAATCAATCACGCGAGGCTTACGTCATATATGTCCGCGGAGTGCTTTCGTCCGCGGTCCTCTGCCACCTGCCAATCACGCCTGCCCAACTGCGCTCGATGACCGGCGACCGGCAGCCTAGCGTGGACGCAGCGGGGGGCGGTGGGGGCGGAGCGGGGGCGGTGGCTGCGGCTGCGGTGGCGCGTGTGGCCAGCCGCCTGTCAGCTGTCACCAACTGTTTATGAAGCCGGGGAGACCCCGAAATTGAATGGTACGGTCAGTGGGCGAGTTCCGAAAGCGGCCAGGCGCCTGCGCCTGACGGCTCGCAGAAATCTGAGCCGTTCCAGCACTGGTTCCTATCACGGCAAAGTCGCTTTGCATCCATCACTGGACCACCTCACGGAAGCGTATAAAACTGCAAAATAGTTGAAATAATACAACACTCAGCACCGACAAAGAAGGATCTGAGCTTATAAATGAGGTCTTATAACGACCAGCAGCGACAGTTCCTGGACTTCTTGGAGGCTGTTGTTCATTCATCTTTGGATTCTAACTTGATCGCCTCTGCTGTGCATACGCTCCACCATGGGACTAGAGCTATTGGCACACTGAAGCGCCGAAGAAACTGATATACGCACGCGTATTCGCATGTAAACAGGCAGCGCCTATATGAGGCAACAAGTGTCTCGCATAGTTGTTAGATCGGTTACTGCAGCTACTATAGAAGGTTATCAAGATTTAAGTAAGTTTGAACGTGGTGTTATAGTCGGCGCACGAGCGATGGAACACAGAATCTCAGAGGTAGCGACGAACTTGGGATTTTACCGTACAACCACGTCATGAGGGTACCGTGAAAATCAGGAATCCGGTAAAACATCAAATCTCCGACATCGCTGCGGGCGAAAAAGATCCTGCAAGAAAGGGACCGACACCGGCTGAAGAGAATCTTTCAACGTGACAGAAGTGCAACCCTTCCGCAAACTGCTGCAGATTTCAGTTCTGGGCCATCAACAACTGTCAGCGTGCGAACCATTCAACGAAACGTCATTGATTTCGGAGCCGAACGCCCACTCCTGTACCCTTGATGACTGCACGACAGAAAGCTTTACGCCTCGCGTGGGCCAGCTAACACTGACATTGGACTGTTGATGACTGGAAACATGTTGCCTGGTAAGACGAGTCTCGTTTCTAATTGTATCGCCGGCCGAAGTGGCCGCGCGGTTCTGGCGCTGCAGTCTGGAACCGCGAGACCGCTACGGTCGCAGGTTCGAATCCTGCCTCGGGCATGGATGTTTGTGATGTCCTTAGGTTAGTTAGGTTTAACTAGTTCTAAGTTCTAGGGGACTAATGACCTCAGCAGTTGAGTCCCATAGTGCTCAGAGCCATTTGAACCATTTTTCTAATTGTATCGAGCGGATGGACGTATACGGATACGGAGGCATCCTCATGAATCCATGGGTGCTGCATGTCAATAGGGGACTGTCAAAGCGGGTGGAAGCTCTGTAATGGTGTGGGGCGTGTGCAGTTGGAGTAATATGGGGCCCCTGATACGTCTAGATACGACTCTAAAGGCTAGGCGCAAATTGAGACGCGTACAACACGTGTGACGTGACACGACACTACAGCGCGACACGCACGTGCCGCACGAGTCGCGCGGCTGCAGAGCATATTGCGACGCGTACACCATTGTGTACATGTTTTATTCTTATTGTGATGTACATGTTTTAGTAAGACAGTACGCAATATTCAAAAAGTTTGCAACGAAAATTAGGAGTCGCTATGATCTTGCGTTTGGTGCGTATTACACCTTATATTGCTGAGTATGAAATTTAGATAACATGTTGAATTTTTGTTTAGACTTGAGAGGAGGTCTCTTATCTGCCTCCGATCTCAAGAAAATGGATCCAATGTAGCGCGCTCACTTCCGCTCTCACGCCCGCGAGAATTAAATACACGCAACATCTCTCAAATCTCGTAAACCGCTCGAGACAACGAAACGAAATTTTGGCGAATGGTAGCACACAAGGAGGAGAGTGTTTTCCCAATTCTTAAACACACGGAACTTTCTTATCTATGGCGATATATCAGTACTGATACTTCCCTTTTATTTATTTCACTCCATTGACTGTAATTTATTTAAGAGTTATCGACAGCTAGCGAAACACGAGCTTCCTAGTATCAAAATAAATATGAAATTTCTTCTTTTATGTTAGTGCAAACCGACACTATGAGGTTTTTCGTAACCTATTGAACACTGTGATTGCCAATTACTTGTTTAATGAGGCATTCCGTTTCGAAATTCTGTCTCAATAGCTGCTGTGAGATGAGTTTGGCAAATTACACTGTGACGAAGGAAGTACAATTAAACCAATCACCAAGAGAAATGTGACCGTTACTCACAAACGATGATGCTTCTTCGAATGAGAAAAGGTTAACAACTCATTGCCAATTCTGTTTGAATTTTGGTGGAATCCCCGTAACCCATCGTATTTTCAACACTGAGCGACTGGAGTGGAAACTTACCAAAGGATTTTATTCCTTCCCTTGATCTGAGCAGTATTAAAATAATGACAAGCGTTCCTTCAGGCGGAATGATAGGCACATGCCAGATACTGGGTATTCACCTACGGCTTGCCAAACTGACAATGTGTGATCGCGAATAAAATAGTTATGGAGAAAAATAACCAGTTCACCTGTCGCACAACACAATGGTCATTGTATTGTCAGCAGCGAAGGGTAATGCGCGCGACAGGAATGTACAAGCTAGCCATGTGTGCCTTGTGAGTTGGAGTTCGAAAAACATTGTCATGATAGTAGATCTGCCATTGTCAGCAGTACATTTCAACAAATTAAATATACCTAATCATAACACTCTTTTAGGATATTCCTACATTCGTAATAATACCGACCATTTTCTTCATTTGTGTAGCCTGTTGTATAATAAGTTTATTACTGCTGATAATGTACATGCAACAATTGAAATGATTTTTCTCATCACAGCGATCCAATTAAAACATTGTCATTTGTGAGTGCTTTTCGACTGTTTGTAGCTTGCAGTGGAAATGTGATGTTCACATGCCTGTAGTACAGTGTGAAGTATAACATTATTACATCTATATCCAAGTAATTATAGTGAGACTTCTACCTTTCAGATCTTGGACGCATTTTACAAGGAGCACAAAGAGATCTCAAAAAAAATGGCTCTGAGCACTATGGGACTCAACTGCTGTGGTCATAAGTCCCCTAGAACTTAGAACTACTTAAACCTAACTAACCTAAGGACAGCACACAACACCCAGCCATCACGAGGCAGAGAAAAAGAGATCTCACCTGTAGAGATTATCCCTTACTAAATTTTTGTAACAGATTGTACAGATGAGCCAGCATACTAGGCAGCGAGAAGATAACCTTGTTTTACTTTCCTGCCTTGCTTCTTAATCACATGATTTTATAATATTCCTTGCTTCCTAATTCACTACCCTCTGTCCCTTCTTGTGATCTGAAAACATCATGGAGGCATTTGATACACTTCCAGTGGCCAATGGCTCATCAGTTATTGAGGTATGCATTTTTCTTCACAGAAGAAAAACAAAACTATACAGATATAATTAACAAATAGGTATAATGTACTAACGAAGAAAGCTGGAGCCTTTAAATCGCGAAAAACGAAACAGTACCAAAAGGCAATAAAATTTAGTACACAGTAAGGCAAAATTTATCGTATGTGCAGTACTACCACTGCTCATATGCGCCGTTCCGATGTGAGCATATGGCCGGGCTACTTTTCCGCTCCCCGCCTCAAATTTTCCACGGTGCTAGCGAGGCACGCGCGACGCGCGTCGCGAGAAACTGTGCCACAACCATAAACAGGTGACACGTACGTAAGCATCCTGTCCGACCACCTGCGTCCATGCATGTCCAATGTGTATTCCGATGGACTTGGGCAATTCCAGCAGGACAATGCGACACCCCACACGTCCCGAATTGCTACAGAGTGCCTTCAGGAACACTCTTCTGAGTTTAACTACTTCCGCTGGCCTCTAAACTCCACGACATGAACATTACTGAGCGTATCTCGGATGCCTTGCAAAGTGCTGTCCAGAAGAGATGATTAGCCCCTCGTACTCTTGCGGATTTATGGACAGCCCTGCAGGATTCATGGTATCAGTTCCCTGCAGCACTACTTCAGACATTAGTAGAGTCCATGCCACGTCGTGCTCCGGCACTTCTTCGTGCTCGCGGGGGCCGTACACGATATTCGGCAGGTGTACCAGTTTCTTTGGCTCTTCAATGTACAAAAACAAAAAACTGCGACATTCGCTCTGTGAATACTAGACGGAAATAAAATTTGTACTAGAATAAAATTTCTTCAACCATTGAATGGAGATTTTTGTAAATAAAGCTACCTAAATAGCTTCTTATGTTCCTTTATTTATAGCGACGTTTTGGCTACTGCCATCATCATATTAGCAAATAAGATTCTTTTTGTGTCATCAGGCAATTGATTTTATACGGGGTCATTCAGCTGCCCGTACCACTACTGTTTCATGCACCGCACAAAATTATAGCTGGCCTTCGTAAACCACGCGAGAGATTTTAATATTCTCTCGCTCGCGGCGCGCAAACTACTGGGTTGGTACGCAAGTTCGTAGCAACAGATATACATAGCAGGTACTGTAGTCATCAATGACATATTCTCCTTCTGTACTGACAACTGTCTGTCGACGCTGGAGTAGCTTTTCGATTCCGCGACTGTAGAAATCACGTGGTTTTGAGGTGAAGAAAACGTCGAGGCATGTTCGGAACTCATTTTTTTTCCGTAAAGGAAGTTCTTTGAAGGTTGTTCGACAGAGAGCGGGAAAGGTGAAACATCAGGTGAATAAGGAGGCTGCAGAGTGACTTTCGAACCCAACTCTTGTTACTTTTATCAGCGTAGCAGAATGTGTGTGTGTGTGTGGGGGGGGGGGGGGCGTTATCGTGGGCTTGCATAATTTCAGGCAGTCTTCCAGGTCGTTGTTCTTGGACTGCGTCTGCAGAATTTCTCAGTTGTTCACAATAAATTTCAGTAATGATGGTTACACCTCGGGGAAGCAATTCGTAGCACAGCACACTGTCGCCGTTCCACCAGATGCATGCTGGGAGGCCTTTGTACAGGAAGTTGCTGCTTTGTTTGAGCTAAATCATTCCTTTGTTTTCCTTTTATTAGCAGACGTCATTTCTCATCACACAGGATAGGAATGGTTGATGTTGTTCACGAGTCAATTGATGACGAGGAAGTAGAGATGCACATATGGCCTGCCACACACAGATTTTTGGGATTTTTGCTTAGAGCATGCGGTAGCCTTACACCCGATATGTGAACCTTCCCCACTGCATTCAAATGTCGCACGATAGTAGAATGAACACATTTCATCACATTTACTAGTTTTCCAGTACACTGACGTGGATCATCGAGGATTAATGCGTTTAAACGATCTTCATCAAACCCTGAAGGTCTTCCTAAACGTGGAGGGTAGCTAATGTCAAAACGATCCTCTTCAAAGAGAGAAAACCATTTTCTTGCCGTGCTCTGTCCAGTGACCTTATCCCCATGCACGGCGAATATAATTCTGGCTGCCTCCGTTGCTGCCACGCCTTCATTGAACTAAAGCAGAATAATGTGTCGGAAATGTTCCAATTTCTTCGCTTGGAACTCTATTTTCTAGCGTTCGCAGCTCCACTCACTATCTCCAAACGACAAAATAACAGTATGTGAGCTCAAATAGCAACAGTGAACAACAAATAAAAAATGACAATCGATGAATAAAGCAATAGCAAGCAAAATACCAACATGTAAAACGAAAACGCTGCAAACTTATGCGCCAACTTAATTTCAGGCGTAGAGAAAAAAGTGAAGAGGTTCTTTTCGATAAGATATTTAATGGAGCCATAATTTTATTAGAATACGCTATCGTCAGAGACCGTAGTTTTCTAAATATTCGAGAAAGAAACATGCAAAAATTATTTTTAGACTCACCCACACTGAGGCCCCACCGGTCAGGTTTTCTAGTATGTTGTTCATGGCGCTCCCTCTCACTACTGTACAAACATTTGCGACTGTACGAATTAGTTCCCACACTTGAAGTTTTTTAGTCTTCATTGACTGACCTTACTATGCAACTAGATGAGTCGAGCAATTACAAATTGTAAAACTGACTTTTGTCTAGCCTTTACCTAACAATTTTGCGAATTTTAACAGCACAAAACAAACAGTTCCATCGTTGTATTCGTCATGCCATCTGGCTGAGAAACTTTGGATCGAACTGCCAACGTAATTAATTTTAGAGTAACGTTTAAAAAAGTCGTTTTTCGTTCATTACGTTCAGGGCACGTTTAAATTATTAATGCTAAAGAAGTAGCCAGCTATTCTCGTGGTGTAACAGCCCAGTCGATAGAGACAAGAAAGGTAGAATACTGGGAATAGTTTGTGTAGTTCGAAATTTTCGTACAGTGGTAGGAGAGAATGCCACGACCCACATTCTATAAATCTTGATTGGTGAGAGATGAGTGTCGGGTAGGGGTTCGTTTTACTTGAATAACTAGAAAACCGTGGCCTCCTGCGAACATGTGTCCTAGTACAAAATTTATTTATATTAAATTACCTACAAAAAAGTCTTGCTTATTTTTTCTGTAGGACTAATAGTTTGAGCGGATTGCATAAAACAACAGAGATGGTAGCGGCTGAATCACCCTTTATGTGCGTAGCGTGATAATCGCAGTGCGGGAAACACAAATTTAACGGATTATGTTAACCGATGACATGAATGTTGAATTGAAAATGGCTCTTTCACTTACACATTCGCATCACTATGCACAAACACATGGTTACTGAAGCATGTACCACTATTACTGTGACAATAATATATAGTAGTACACCGTAGTAAACAACTCATTAGTATGCAACGTAACTGTAGCTAAGAAAATATTATGTTTTCCAGAAAACGTAACACCATTTCGGTAGTAATCAAACTGATTTTTCACCTTGGGTTACCCGAGAGACTCGAAATACATTTTGAGGAGTGTGTTACTAGACGCACTGTAACGAAAATCAGTTATCAAATAAAATTACTAGTTACATTACATTATAGCTAGCGGTAAACGCAGCGCATGGAAGTTTGCTAGAAACCAAACTTTGTTGTTGTAAGGAGACCAAATAACCAGTGAAGTTGAACGTTGTGAGGCTATAGGATTGAAGGCAAATGAAAAACGCTCTCTTGAAAGCATCACATTCAGTATTTTGTACCGAAAGTAAATGCTGCTGTCTTTACTGACGCGAGAAGTTTTTACTTCGAATGCTATTATATCATATGGTTTCACGACTATATGTTTCATCTTTGGGAAGAACTCTGGGCATTCACGAAGAAAAAACATCGTGAGTCAAGAGAAGGGGCGTCATAGCGGTCTGCGGAGCCAGCTCCCGAACTTCTAGGCGGCAGGTGGACAAGCATTTCGGAATTCTAACTTTGCCACCTTTACTGTGCGTAAACGACTTTGAGGGATTAGGAGTTAAAATATAAAAAATTAAACGGAACTACCACACTCAATCTATGGAAAAACAATTTGCAGTTGGATAAAATTCCTGTAACTACCTCAGCTTTTTGTGACTAATAGTGTCTAGATCACTTAATACATCTCTTTATTTATAGTGGCGATTAAAGTAACATAAAAATGAGAGGTGCTAGTCGTGTAGGTACTATCGGGATAGATATCGGTTCACAGCCACTGCAAATTTTTTGAGGGAAGTCACTGCGCTGCGTACGCTGTTTCTATTTTTAATATCAACACTTTATTTCATGCTATTTCATTATTAGCTAATTTCGCGCTTTTGGGCATTTTCAGGCTACTTCCGTCACAGTGAAAAACTGTAATTACATATCTTCCACGCATTAGCGTGGAGGAAGTATCATCTAACTGTATATCCAAAGAAGTTACTAACAAGGGAACCTCCCCATCGCACCCCCCTCAGATTTAGTCATAAGTTGGCACAGTGGATAGGCCTTGAAAAACTGAACACAGATCAATCGAGAAAACAGGAAGAAGTTGTGTGGAACTATGGAAAAAATAAGCAAAATTTACAAACTGAGTAGCCCATGCGCAAGATAAGCAACATCAAGGATAATGCGAACTCGGGAGCGCCGTGGTCCCGTGGTTAGCGTGTGCAACTGTGGAATGAGAGGTCCTTGGTTCAAGTCTTCCCTCGAGTGAAAAATTTACTTTTTTATTTTCGTAAAGTTATGATCTGTCCATTCGTTCATTGACGTCTCTGTTCACTGTAAAAGTTTAGTGTTTATGTCTTGCGACCGCACCGCAAAACCGTGCGATTAGTAGACGAAAGGACCTGCCTGTCCAATGGGAACCGAAAATATTTGATCGCAAGGTCATAGGTCAACCGATTCCTCCACAGGAAAACAGGTCTTATATATTCTATACGACACTGGTGACGGCACGTGCGCCACATGACAGGAATATGTTGTCGACCCACCTAACTTGTACACTTGGCGAATGGGTAAAAAGATTCTTCTACCTTGCCCGATTTAGGTTTTCTAGTGGATGTGATAATCACTCCCAAAAAAGCGATGAAAACATAAGATTTTGTCACGTAAACTGCAAAAAATGAATGCAACAGTTTCACAGTCGCACAGTTTTCCCTGTGCTCTGTCAAAACATATGTTTTTAACGTTTTCAAATTTTTCGGTTTAGGTGTAGCGTCCCCATACTACGGCGCTGTTACCTCACATCGGACGGACGGACGGACAGATAATAATTGTCTGAAAATAAAAAAAATTAAACTTTTCACTCGAAGGTGGTCTTGAACCAAGGACCTCTCGTTCGGCAGCTGCTCACGCTAACCACGGGACCACGGCGCTCCTGAGTTCAGATGACCTTGATGTTGCCTATCATGCACATGGACTATTCAGTTTGTATATTTTGCTTATTTTTTTCATAGTTCCACACAACTTCTTCCTGTTTTCTCGATTGATCTGTGTTCAGTTTTTCAAGGCCTATCCACTGTGCCAACTTATAACTAAATCTGAGGGGGGTGCGATGGGAAGGTTCCCTTGTAAGAACACAACGGTAACGGGCACAACGCAGATGTGAATTCAGTACGTAAACTGATAATTTGCAACCCTTATGCGGGTCTTTGGCACTGTGTCAGCGTAAACCACATTCGAATAATACATTTCAATAGCCATTTGATTTTTAGACGTTGACAATGTCTTATGCACTTCTATTTGAAATGTGAACTAATGGATTTTAGGTAAATGAAGCCAAGTTGGTTTTATTCAACCTTTTACCATGGTTTTCACGGATGTAAGCCCGTCTTCTTCCGAAAGACAGTAATTCCAAGAGAATATAATAGCAATAACTACAGACTCGGAAACATGTATCTCAAAATTATGCGTCAAAAAAAAAAATTGTTCAAATGGCTCTGAGCACTATGGGATTCAACATCTTAGGTCATAAATCCCCTAGAACTTAGAACTAGTTAAACCTAACTAACCTAAGGACATCACACACACCCATGCGCGAGGCAGGATTCGAACCTGCGACCGTAGCAGTCCCGCGGTTCCCGACTGCAGCGCCAGAACCGCACGGCCACCGCGGCCGGCAATTATGCGTCATACAGAGACTGGATCCCACAAAGGGATTGGAATATCACAAGTATCATAAAACATAACCAAAAGTATAAAACTAGTACTTATAAAATTTCACATCGGAAATCCAAATAATAAAGAGAGCTGACATTTGTCCGATGAACATATACTGTCGGCACACATCATTGTATACATTACAAAATATGCTAGCCTCTAAGATCAAGCCTTCTGAAGTAATATACTTAAAATCCATAAATAAAACAAAACAAATAAAATGTCAGGTCATGTCAAGTGCTGCACGTCTACTGACAGGAAACGGAGAGCGTGAACACCAGCAAAAGAAGGCACGCGGTGCGTGGGCAGAGATCGATGTACACCTGCGACATAAACGTCCAGTATGTGGAAATTAATTGAGTGAGGGGGGGGGGGGGATGGAGTGAGAAGAAGAAGTAAGAAGAAGAGTAAGAAGAAGTAATAGTGACAAAAAAAGAATGTTAAAGGACGCTGTTGTAAAGTAAAATATGCTAACTTAAAGTAAAATCATCGTAAGACCACAAGCACATTATCGTACGAAAGGTAATACATTTAATGTGTAAACAAGCTGTGACAAAATTACGTGGCGATGAAAGAGGTAAGTGCATGGGTCTCCTTATGGTGAGAAACAAGTAGTAACAAAAGTGTGTAAAGTCACTTTCTTCACAAAATGTAAAATGGACAAAAGTAACACATGTGCACAAATAATATAAGTATATTAGAATTTAAATTCTTCATTTCTGTGGCCACATTGACCGTAGTTTTAGAATTTTAAGGAATGAGCAACTCTCAAAGGCTATATGAACAATATAGATTTGAAGCCTTCAAAAAATTTCTTTCTAGAATATGCAAGTGTTCATTCAGTAAATTTCCGTCTCTGAGCCCTAGATGTTCAGATATCTCTGGTTCTCCCCGAAAGTCCAGTTTGCACCCTGTGACTTCTCTGTGCAAAATAACTGTGGCTTACAAATTTTTCCAGTCTATGGTTAGCAATCAGTGAGCGGTCAGCGAACGTAGAATTATATACATTAGCTCCTTTCTATGATAACAGATGCTCTTTATATCCTGTCTTCACAGATGTGCAAATAATTGACGGATCTAACAGCATGGGCAATCATTACAGATCAATTTATAGACGCCTGATTTGAAAAACTAGTATTTTTCCACTGTTTGCAGAAGTTTTTTCTTTAAACTATTGCATGTAGAGAAGAAAACATTAGTTATAATTTTTCACTAGATGCCTCATCCCGTGAGAAACATTACCCCAGAAAGGAATAAATATGGAATGAGTAGTACCTTTGTCTCTTTGGATCAAATTTTGCTGCTCAAAGTCGAGCATTTTTGAGAGGTTTAAATATTGAGGATGTAATCTACAATGTCCTGGTACGTCTGTTGTTGACTAGGAGAGATTTAATCACATTTAGCTCATTTTGCTGAGTGGCATGTAATAAAGGAGTGGTTACAATACAGTATACTGCGGAATGAAAAAGCGCTTCATTATGCGCTTTTAGATGAGTCGAGTCGGCAGGGATCACTATGTCTGAAAATGTTTCATTACGGAATTTCTTAAAAGTAATAGAATTTTCTTCTGTGGAAATCGTTAAATCGAGGAAACTGAGTTCTCGTTTCTCAGTTTGAAGTTGTTTCGTAAACCAAATTTTCTCATGGAAGTTCGAAAAAATTAACGCATGTTAGTGTGATATAATGTGTGGGAAATAACATATGTGATTACAGTTTTTCAATGTGACGAGGGTAGCTCGAAAATGCCCAAAGGGACTAAATCAGCTAGTAGCGAAAACTCATGGTGTAAAGTATATCAAAAATAAAAACAGTTCACGCAGGACAATGGCTTCACTCAAGCAAAAGTTAAATATGTAAAAAATAGATTTTTTTTTAAATTCACTCATCAAAACATCGAAACTGGAAAACAACTCTGTGTCAGGTTCAATAAAACTTGTGCATAGGTCAACTGCCAACTCAGATCCAAAGTTCACAGGGAGCAAAAATTTACTGCTAGTCATGGGCGCCGCAGGTGCCCTCATTGGTTCGAATGGCTCTGAGCACTAGGGGACTTAACCTCTGAGGTCATCAGTCCCCTAGAACTTAGAACTAATTAAACCTAACTAACCTAAGGACATCACACACATCCATGCCCGAGGCAGGATTCGAACCTGCGACCGTAGCGGTCACGCGGTTCCAGACTGAAGCGCCTAGAACCGCACGGCCACACCAGCCGGCAGGTGCCCTCATTTTTCAGGCCATATAAAATGGCGAGCAATCTTCAAAATTACAGATGCACAGAGTTAAATTACAATGCACGATTTGTATAATAGTATAATCAGAAAATTATCTTCTCAGCCAGCAACAATACGTTTACGGAGAGTTAACAACTACTATTCGTTATGTCTGGTTTACAACCATATGATTTTATTTTGTGTCATACTCTTATGACAGATCCAATGCTGCTCGCCATGAATTCCATTTTTGTGCCAACCTTTTCATCTCAGATTAGTACTTGCACCCTACGGCGTCAATTATTTGTTGGATTTTTTTTTTTTTTTTAATATCTGCCTTCCTCTACAGTTGCTACTCCCCACAGCTCCCTCTCATATCATACTCTGTTATGTCAATAAATGTCCTATCATCCTGTGTCCACTCCTTGTCAGTGTTTTCAATATGTTTCTTTCTTCACAGAGTCTACAAAGAACATCCCCACGCCGGCCGGAGTGGCCGTGCGGTTCTGGGCGCTACAGTCTGGAGCCGAGCGACCGCTCCGGTCGCAGGTTCGAATCCTGCCTCGGGCATGGATGTGTGTGATGTTCTTAGGTTAGTTAGGTTTAATTAGTTCTAAGTTCTAGGCGACTGATGACCTCAGGAGTTAAGTCGCATAGTGCTCAGAGCCATTTGGACCATTTTTGAACATCCCCATTTCATATCTTATCAGACCAACTGATTTTCAATGTCCTTCTGTAAGACCACTCTCAAACTCATTCATGCTCTTAATTTGCAGCTTTTCCACAGACCATGATACGTTACCGCACAATGCTGTGCTTCAAACATAAATTTTCATAATTTTCATCCTCAGGACACTGTTTGACACCAGTACACTTCTTTTGGCTAGGAATGACCTCTTCACTTGCACAAGTCTGCTTCTTTGTGTCATCCTTGCTTCGTTCATCATACGATATTTTCATCTCAAGATAGCACAATTCATTCATTTCGTCTATTTCGCGTTCTGTAATTCAGGTGTTAAGTTAACCACTAAGATGATGCGCCTCGATAAGTCCGGCTTTCTTCACTTTATTCTCAATCCATGATCGTACTCAGTACACTATTGAGTGAAATTATTCCTCGCTTTCATTGAGAATAACAATGCCACCAGCAAATTGTGTCTTTGTTGTTCTTTCACTGTGATTATCAATACTACCCGTAACTTATCTTTCATTTGTATCATACTTCTTCGATGTACAGGTTTAACTATACGGGCAAAGGTTTCATTATCGTCGTACACCCTTTTTAAAAAGCACTTCGTTCTTGGTCTTCCATTGTTATCGTCACCTGTTGGTTCTTGTACATATTCGGCATGAATCATCTAAAACTTACGCCACGAAAATTGATGGTATGAAGAATGCTATTGATGTATGATTTTCACAGAATCGATCTGTAGTCTGGGGTCGTATTGGTAACCTATATGTTTTATGCAAAACATACACGTTTTTAAATGGAACAATGCCTATTGACATTAACAAACTAAAAGTAGGGTAATTTAGAATATCCGTGGAGTTTGTTGGTGAAGTCTATTGTAATATTTGCGGTGCAAGATTTAGGTGATTCTCCCTGTAGTACACTACCCGTCTTTGCCTACAGCTACGTCCATTTTCCTCGGAATTGGTAACACCTCACATCAATGGTTTGATGCGGGCAGCTACGAATTCCTATCCTGTGCCAACGTCTTCATCTGAGACCTGTGCCCAGAGTAGTGCCGTTACCTTTCCGAAAGATAAACTGACCGTCATCTAACGAACATTCAATTCACTTTTCATTTTCCTGTATGTTATTCTCATCAGCAACTTGCACACAAAATCTATTAAGTTGACTGTCGGTAGTTGTCGCACCTATCTGCCATGTACGTCTAGAATTTTTTGTTCCAACGTGGTGCAGTAATTGCAAAAATTGGTTTTTGTCGTATAAATCCGTCTGATATATGAAAACTGCGCTGTAAGAGCTGTAATTTGGCCAAACAGAAACAGACTATAAAGGATAAAACATTTTGTTTTAATTGTTTATTTTTATTTTTTTACTTGTTGTCATATCTCTGCTTTGTTGCTGAGAAACAAAAGAAAAGCGTACGACTGCTATTAAATGAGAATAAGAGAAGAAAACATTACGTTAAGTACATTACGAGATGAATTCTAGCAATAAAAAAGATGGTCCTATAAAATATTGAAATTAATCCAAGTGAAAACTAAGATTGTTGATTATTAAATTAATGCTTTTTGGAAAGATAGCTCTGTGTTGCGATGCAGGTCGGCTGTCGCACGGTCGTCGGGAGCTCCGCTGGCCCGACATGTGCAAGGTTTGGTGTGGCCAGCTGTAGGAGAGCAAACCAACAGCAATTATAGAAAAAAATTGAAGTAAGTACTTAGGTTAATTCAGTTGATTTGTTCAACATTGTTTGAGCGTCTTTGGTTTTATGAGTAAAAACGTGAAGGTCCACCAATATTTTTAAGACACTTACCTCACCCTTAACTCTCTCCCCACGCCCATTCCCACCGGTGCTTTTCAGTTCTTGGGCATATTGCAATTTCTGTCATATCACAGCAGTTATTCTATGATGTCATAACACTTGTACTACATCTTGCCTTTCTTCTTCTCAGAATTTTCCATGTGTTCCTTTCCTCGCCAATTCCGCGGAAAACCACCTCGTTCCTTACTTTACCAGTCCGCCTTATTTTAAATTTCTTCTGTAGCACCACATGTCAAGTGATTCGATACTCCTACTCTCCGGATTTCCCACAGTCCACAGTTCACTGCCACACAATGCTGTGCTCAAAACGTACTTTCTAAGAAATTTCTTCCTCAAATTAAGGCGTATGTTTGTTAACAGTAGACTTTAGACTTCTCTTGGTCACGAGTGCTCTCTTTGCCTGTACTAGTCTGCTTTCTGTGCCCTCCATGGTTCATCCATCACGGTTTATTTTGCTTCCGAGGTAGCGGAATTCCTTAGCTTTACCTACTTCGTGTTCACAAATTTTGTTGTTAAATTTCTCTCTGTTCTCATTTCTGCTACTCTGTATTACTTCATCTTTCTTCAATTTACTCTCAGTCCATATTCTGTACTCATTACAGTTCTTCTTCACCTTCAATGAGAATAGCAACGCCATCAGCAAATCTTATCCTCTTATCTTTTATAAACTTTCACCCTGAAGTGTAATTCAACTCTTCAACCCATCTTCCATTTCTCTCGTTGCTTATCCCGTGTTCAGCTTGAACAGTTGCGGCGAACGACTGCATCGCTGTCTTTCACCGGTTTTAATCCGAGCACTTAAGTCTCTGTCTCCCAGTCTTATTATTCCGTCTTGGTACTTGTACATTTTGTATACCGTTCGTCTTTGTCTGCACCTTAATCATATTTTGCTCAGATTTTCGAACATCCTGCACCACTGTACAGTCTCGAATGCGTTTTCGAGATTGACAAACCCGGGAACGTGCTTTGATTTTTGATAGGTCTTGCTTGCATTATCAAGCACAACGTCAGAAGCGTCTCACTGGTGCTTATATCTTCCCTAAAGCAAACTAATCTAGCAGATTCTCAATATTCTTGTACAGATTCCTTCATTATGGCTGTAGATACTCTAAACACGTATCTGATCTCGCCCCTGGTTTCAAAAATCCTCTTTTAGTCTTAATGTTGACGCCTATGCTTGTAATTTCACCCAAGGTTTTTTTTTCTCATTTCCGGTTATTGAATCGGTCCTTCCTAAGAATCACTTCCTTTTCGAATTCTTCACATTTTTCCTGCTATCATCTCGTGAAGGGTTTCCTGTACTACTACATCTACTTCTACACCTACACTCTTCAAGCCACCTGACGGTGTGGGGTGGAAGTTACTTCGAGTCCACTGTGTGATGTCCCCTTCCATTCGCAAATGACGCGTGTGAAGAGTGATTGTCTGTTGATCTTCGCATTACCTCTTATTTCTCGAATTTTCCGATTGTGATCTTTTCTCGAGACGTATATGAAGGAATTTAATGTGCCATCCGACGCTTCTCTAAACGTACTCTCTGGGGATTTCAAATCTCTCCGTGATGCAAACGGCTCTCTTTGTGGCGTATGACAATGGAGTTTGTTGATCATCATGTTGCGTCGGCTAAGCGATCCCGTGACAGAAACACACCACTCTTTGTTCTATCGCGTCCATTCTTTCTATTAATTCAACCTTTTAAAGCTTCCAGATCTATGAAAACTACTCAAGATTCCGTCGGGCAAGTGTTTCGTAAGCCACTTTTTTCCTGAAAGAATTACATTTCCTTCCAACTTTCCTACGAATTTCAGTTTGTCATCTTTTTTTCCTAATGTTCTTTTCTTATTTTTTTTATCCGGTCATTCTATTTAAGGTCGCTCCGAATGGTTACTCCTGGATGTTTTACGGTAGTAAACTATTACCGATGAACTGCATTATTAGAGCTGTCTATTCCTGTTAAATACAACTGCATGTTCTACATCTACATCTACATTTATACTCCGCAAGCCACCCAACGGTGTGTGGCGGAGGGAAATTTACGTGCCACTGTCATTACCTCCCTTTCCTGTTCCAGTCGCGTATGGTTCGCGTGAAGAACGATTGCCGGAAAGCCTCCGTGCGCGCTCGAATCTCTCTAATTTTACATTCGTGATCTCCTCGAGAGGTGTAAGTAGGGGGAAACAATATATTCGATATCTCATTCGGGAACGCACCCTTTCGAAACCTGGACAGCAAGCTACACCGCGATGTAGAGCGCCTCTCTTGCAGAGTCTGCCACTTGAGTCTACTAAACATCTCCGTAACGCTATCACGCTTACCAAATAACCCTGTGACGAAACGCGCCGCTCTTCTTTGGATCTTCTCTATCTCCTCTGTCAACCCGACATGGTACGGATCCCACACTGATGAACAATACTCAAGTACAGGGCAAACGAGTGTTTTGTAAGCCACCTGCTTTGTAGATGGACTACATTTTTTAAGGACTCTCCCAATGAATCTCAACCTGGCACCCGCCTTACCAACAATTAATTTTATATGATCATTCCACTTCAGATCGTTCCGTATGCATACTCCAAGATATTTTACAGAAATAACTGCTACGAGTGTTTGTTCCGCTATCATATAATCATACAATAAAGGTTTCTTCTTTCTGTGTATTCGCAATACATTACATTTGTCTATGTTAAGAGTCAGTTGTCACTCCCTGCACCAAGTGCCTATCCGCTGCAGATCTTCCTGCATTTCGCTACAATTTTCTAATGCTGCAACTTCTTTGTATACTACAGCATCATCCGCGAGAAGCCGCATGGAACTTCCGACACTATCTACTAGGTCATTTATATATATTGTGAAAAGCAATGGTCCCATAACACTCCCCTGTGGCACGCCAGAGGTTACTTTAACGTCTGTAGACGTCTCTCCTTTGAGAACAACATGCTGTGTTCTGTTTGCTAGAAACTCTTCAATCCAGCCACACAGCTGGTCTGATATTCCATAGGCTCTTACTTTGTTTGTCAGGTGACAGTGCGGAACTGTATCGAACGCCTTCCGGAAGTCAAGGAAAGTGGCATCTAACTGGGAGCCTGTAACTAATAGTTTCTGGGTCTCATGAACACATAAAGCGAGTTGGGTCTCACACGATCGCTGTTTCCGGAATCCATGTTGATTCCTACAGAGAAGATTCTGGATTTCCAGAAATGACATGATACGCGAGCAAAAAACATGTTCTAAAATTCTACAACAGATCGATGTTCTGCTCGACTACCCTTCTTGAAAACTGGAACCACCTGTGCTCTTTTCCAATCATTTGGAACCTTCCGTTCCTCTAGAGACTTGCGGTACACGGCTGTCAGATGGGGGCAAGTTCTTTCGCGTACTCTGTGTAGAATCGAATTGGTATCCCATCAGGTCTACTGGACTTTCCTCTGTTGAGTGATTTCAGTTGCTTTTCTATTCCTTGGACACTTATTTCGATGTGAGCCATTTTTTCGTTCGTGCGAGGATTTAGAGAAGGAACTACAGTGCCGTCTTCCTCTGTGAAACAGCTTTGGAAAAAGGTGTTTAGTATTTCAGCTTTACGCGTGTCATCCTCTGTTTCAATGCATTTATCATCATTGTATTCACTATGGTAATATCTATGTCCATTTTCGGAACATGTTCACTTCATTCTTTCCACATGATTCTTTTGGACGAACCTCTTAAACTTTATCATACCATTCATAATTACTAAATTTTGATCTGAGTCTCTATCTGCTTCTGGATACGCAATATCGGATTTCGGAATCTCTGTCTGATCATGATGTAATACAGCTGTGATCTTCCCATCTGTCCAGTTCTTTTCCAGGTATACCTCCTCGTGTTGTGATTTTTGGGCAGTATATTCCCTTTTAATATCTGACATTTATTGAAGAACTGAATTAGGCTTTATCCCTCTCTTCCCTACAACCAAGACAAAATTCTCCCGTAACTCTGACTTCTCTTCCTTCCCCTACTATGGCCTTCCAGCCACCCATAAATATCAAATTTTCGCCTGCCTTTACACATGAATTAACTTTGAGATCCACATACAATTTTCTGCTTGTGATATCTTTTACTGTTGGCGCTGGTTTCCTATCGATTCTGACGAGAATAATCGTGTCACTGAAATTGGTTCAAATGACTCTGCGCACTATGGGACTTAACACCGGAGGTCATCAGTGTGGTGTCACCGCCAGACACCACACTTGCTAGGTGGTAGCTTAAATCGGCCGCGGTCCATTAGTACATGTCGGACCCGCGTGTCGCCACTGTCAGTACTTGCAGACCTAGCGCCACCACATGGCAGGTCTAGAAAGACGGACTAGCACTCGCCCCAGTTGTACGACGACTTTGCTAGCGACTACACTGACGAAGCCTTGCTCTCATTTGCCGAGAGACAGTTAGAATAGCCTTTAGCTAAGTCCATGGCTACGACCTAGCAAGGCGCCATTAGCCTTACAGTGATTGTAATTAACCGTATCTGGAGATAGTCTCATTTGTATCGTCAATAGCGATGTACCACAAGGATGAATTAAAGTTAAGTATTCAAGGAGCTGCATACTTTTCTTATAGCATTAATTAAGTATCCTGTTCCAGAATTCACGCCCGTCTGTGTTAGACAGCGTGCATTTCAGCCTCCTCTATCTACAAGGTGTTGGCACATTAGCCAACACATCAATCAGTCCCCTAGAACTTAGAACTACTTAAACCCAACTAACCTAAGGACATCACACACATCCATGCCCGAGGCAGGATTCGAACCTGCGATCGTAGCAGTCGCGCGGTTCCAAACTGAAGCTCCTAGAACCGCTCGGCCACTCCGGCCGTCTGTCACTGCACTGTTGACTGGAACTCACTGACTTCCCTACCTTCCCATTAGTGACGAATCCTTACACCAGTTATACCATTTTCTGCTGCTGTTGTCACTATCCTACATTCGCCTGACCAGAAATCCTTTCACTTCACCGTCTCTAACCACACCTGGGCTGAATCTTTACTATTTCCCGCAGCTCCCCCCTTCGGAGGTTCGAGTCCTCTCTCGGGCATGGGTGTGTGTGTGTGTGTTGTCCTTAGCTTAAGTTAGTTTAGGTAGTGCGTAAGCTTAGGGACCTATGGCCTCAGCAGTTTGGTCCCATAAGACCTTACCACAAATTTCCTAAATTTCCTTTACATTTTCCTTTTCAGTTTTTTTCTAGGATCCTAGCACTTTCACATTTTCTGAACTCTGAAGTTCCATCTCGTACAAAGCTACGTTTTCCTGGGTTGCACAGTCTGTTTCCCATGCTCACCTACCCTTTAGCAGCCCATCTCCGAAATTCGAACGGGGGGCTTTCCTGAAACATTTTGTCAATGAAGATATCATCATCTCAGTTTTTTTTATTTAATGGCCGTAAATCCTGTGGATACACATTGTGTGTATCGAATGCAGTGATTTCCTTTGATTTTGGCATCGTGATGCCGTTAATCGTCTCAGATTCTTCCTCCTCTTAAGGGTGGAGGGTACTTTAAAGTCGTGTCCGGTGTTCTGACATCTTTGACAAGGTAGTTGGCAGAACAAATGTGACAATAGTAGAAGTGTTTAAGGTGCCAGCTATCTAATCCGTCAGCCACTCATCTTAGTTGGCCTCCGTTCAGGAAGCGTCGTCCTCATAGAGCCGACGAAATGAATGTATTCCTTACTATGGCATCGTTTCCCACAACACTGTAATAGGCTAGTGCTCAGGGTTCCAGTCTCATACGTTACGGACTCTGCCTTCAGTTCTGACGCAGATACAGCTTTCTTTTTCTTCTATCTCTGTTCGTCTATATTCTTGCTCGATTTTAATTTTTGATATTAAACAATAACTGTCTCCTTTAGATTGAATACAAAATTAAGACGTAAAATACCTTTGATTTCATATGTGGTATGCCTTTGGCGCACACAGATATATTTACTGTGAAACGATTTAAATTTTTTGCTGCTATAGTCCTCTTACAAATGTCGCTAACAAATTGTTTGTGCACCATGAACGTTGTATGAAGGTAACCTTAAACAGTGGCATTTAGTATTCTATCCGTTTAAAGGGCTACTTCATTTACAATCTGAAATATTTATTAATCTGTTGATTTTAATCCCTAACATATTTCTCGAAGTACAAACAAAATATTCAATATATGTTATCGTACTTCATCATGACGGCCAAGGTATATGAACTTAACATCCAGTGAACAAGTGACTGAGCTTAGAGATTGGTAACTTGTTCTGTAACAGTTCAGGTGCAGTTGAATTTTCTTAACTACAATGCCAATTGAAGTTAACATCACGTAACCGACACAAATCTAGATACCTTACGGTGTAATATTATAGTACAACGTATTTGCGAAGATTAAAAGCAAAAATAGAAGTGAAATATAGGGGAAAAACCTCTCACTGGACTGGTATATAACGGACGTACAACATCGTCCTATATTGCGATATAATAAATGGAAAAAGGAAAAAAAATTTTTCAATAATTTCGACTTTAAAGCCACATATGCCTGGGTTCATTCCCCCAAATTCATCTATTAAAGCCGGCCGCGGTGGCCGAGCGGTTCTAGGCGCTTCAGTCCGGAACCGCGCTGCTGCTACGGTCGCAGGTTCGAATCCTGCCTCGGGCATGGATGTGTGTGGTGTCCTTAGGTTAGTCAAGTTTAAGTAGTTCTAAGTTCTAGGGGACTGATGACCTCCGATGTTAAGTCCGATAGTGCTCAGAGCCATTTGAACCATTTTTTCATCTATTAAGCTTTCCAAGGACGAAATCTCCTGATCGAATGCCCTACAAGCTGAAGTGCTTTAGAATAAGATAGCCAGTACCTTAAACTATATCTGAGTCTCGGACCTAACAAAAAGTTCAGGTAACTGAGAATTCCATACAACGCGAGTTTCGCCGATTGAGGTGGAATCAGCTGTAACGCGAAATCATAGTACACCGATAAGTTAAAGAAATGGTCTGTAGTTTCACTAACATACGTATTTCTTTACAAGGATAAGCTTGAAATAACAACCAGAACTCAGAAGAAAGATATTTAACTGTTTTTTTTTTTAAATTCCAGCTTTATTTATTTTTCCAAGCTAAACAAACTATGTCATCAGCTCTCGTATATTATCCATAATGAAGTTAGTTAGCTACGCCAACTAGCAATGATCCCTTCAATGCCTAAGCTAACTGAGATGAATTTTTAAGGCGTGCAACCACCGGCAGGAGCGATTTCAATAAACATCCTTCAAGAGGTAGGACCTTACTTCGCCTTACAACACCAAGTGTAGCGCTTTTGGGGTGGACATGTCGAATGAATAGAAGTCCACGGCATCCAGTTCAGTACGTGGTATATATTGTATGTGCGCCATTGTGTAGATATCCTCATTTGAGTATCGCGTGGGGGCCTGAAAATGACGCTAATGAAGCGTCGAAACTGGTTACTTAAATAGTAATATTTTTAGGAAGAATTACGACTGTTGGTATCCTTTTTCTACGAATTACTGTCAGCCGCAGTCCCGTATCCGGATCTACAAAAAGTAATTGTCGGTAGGTTCAATCAACACGCTATACCAGATTTTGCGGCTGTCTGCGGAACGATTCTTCTGTCGTGAACATAAGAAGGGCTTATTTTTGTTCATATTGAGATACAGAGTCCTAAAGTAAAATGAGTGCTGAAAAATCTGCAATTGAGATACCAGAAATATTCAAGCCTATCGCTCCTTGCTAGAGATGGACATTTCTTTCTGTTTGTTTGGATCATTAATTTCAGAAGCATTATAGGCAGAAAAGTGGAGGTCATGGACTTGTACCACTATTGAAATAAGCCCTTCATGTATTCCGCGTAAGACCAACGAAGACAAGGTATGAGAGCTTGCAAGTGGAGTAGGAAAGAGAAATACTAGCAGTTTGTTCGAGGTACCCACCGCCATGCTCACGGAGTACGTATGTGTAGATGTAAGAACACTTCCTTGGTTTCTCCAGTATAGCCGTCCAAATGAGAACGGAGGGAAACATGAATGTTGGACGAAGCCTGTGAGGTACGGTTCAATCGCAGCACGTGACTCGCTTCCCACTAGACAAGGTATCGGTCTGACCCCACCGTGCCCCGAGGCCGACGTGCAAGAGCGCGCGGCGCCGCAGGCGGTATTTATTGATGGACCGGTGCGAGTTTCAGGGGTCGCCGCCGAATGACCGGCGTATAGCAGGCGCGGCCATTGTTATTCGCAATCTAACAGAGGGGTCGGCCAAGTTCCCAAACGTTTGCACTGGCTCTCGTCGGCCCCTGCCGCGGCACTCGGTGCGCTGGAACAGCCCTCGAGGTGGAATTCTGGCGGCGCGCGTTTAAACAGGCCGGCCGAGGCGGCAAACTCGGCCGGAAAGCCCTCGCGGACGTCTGCAGTGTTCGGCGAGGACCGGCCGCCGGCCAGGAAGCGCCGCCCGACATTTCCGGAGCGGAACGGCGCACCCTCGCCACGACTATTGCGCTGCCGGCCGCTCTCGTGTTTGGATTCCCGGCTAAATGTCGCCGCGGCAGGGACGGGCAACCGCGGCGGACGTCGGCAAAAGACCTCCTGCTCTTCGCACAACTGTAATGAGTTGCTGGACCCGGAAGATAAATTCCCAATGAAGCTGATCCGTGCTTTGTCCCGGTACTAAAATACAAGCGCGATATAATCTCTTTAGAAGCAACCGCTTCCCTCGCGTCTCACCAGGGAGCAGGCGATCACTCTTGCAAGAACCCACCACTCGTACTAAACTTCCGGAAAAGTCACAGCTTAGCCGTCGAGTCCGTCGACGGAGTTATAAGAGGTGTGCACTATAACTGGGCACCCGTTCCCACATGAGTGCCGGCCGGGGTGGCCGAGCGGTTCTAGGCGCTACAGTCTGGAACTGCGCGACCGCTACGGTCGCAAGTTCGAATCCTGCCTCGGGCATGGATGTGTGTGATATCCTTAGGTTAGTTAGGTTTAAGTAGTTCTAAGTTCTAGGGGACTGATGACCTGAGATGTTAAGTCCCATAGTGCTCAGAGCCAATTGAACCGTTTTGAACCCACGTGAGTTTTGCGACAATCAAGCCACTCCGTCCTTGTACTGCTTAATGAGCCACCGCGTACGAATTCTTCCTACCTGTTACATGGAGATGCTCTGGAGTTTTATGTCCCCTTGCAGAGTCGTAGAAGCGCCGTCAGATTCTGAAAGTGCAGTGCTACTGCCCATGTCTTCTGTAATGAAACGGCATGAAGTTTTTTTGTGCAAGTAATTTTTACACTGGATGCCATTATGGTGGGTTTTTTTTGGGTAACACTGTAAAAAGAACTTGTTTACACTGATTATAAACGAACTGATTTGATTCTCTGCCTCGTGATGACTGGGTGTTGTGTGATGTCCTTAGGTTACTTAGGTTTAAGTAGTTCTAAGTCAAAAAAATGAAGCAGACTCACACACACTGACAACATCAAAAGAAATGGCTTAATACACACCAAAAAACGCACTTGAAAATGGGAATTAGTTCTCGAAACGCGTCGTGCGAATAGTAAAATAAAGAAAAATCGTGATTGGTAGCAGAAGATTTATTTATTTATAAACAAATCTATTATAAACGAACTATTAACGGTACGACAGTACGGGCTACCGCATGACTAGATCGAAGGGCACCCTATAAACGACTGCCGACTATGGCCCACAGCCTATAACTTGAGCGTACAATCGGTATAATTCATATAAAATCGTACATCTTTCGTTATGCCAAAGTTATCCATTTATTTCTTAATATCAACGTTTCCTGGCTTTGTAACGTTACTAAAAGGTCGTATTTATGACCTGGAGCGTTCTAATGTCTGAGTGGAAAAAGGGAACTTTTATTAGCAAATGTTAATTAATATAAATTACCTGATTCGCGACAGAATAAATGTACTTTCCCTACGTATCTCTTTGGTGACGTCACGAGCGATTTCTTTCTTCCCACTGGCTCTAAAGGCGCCAGATGCCCAACTGCCTCTGCTAGCCTAAGTGGGAACCTACCGCTCCCTCCTTACTACTGCAGCGTTGATGTATTCACTTCACGTAAGTGAAATAACTAAACTTGAAATAAAGTAAAAAGCACTCCTATCTGCAAATAGGGGGTACCTTACACTCTGTTGTCCTGACTTAACGGCGGCCCGGATGAGCTCGCTCTGACAAGGGCATGATCTGACAGGTGTGTCAACTATTTTGATCAACTTTTGCAGGGACGTTCTATATTGATAATAAAGAGGCATGTATTTTGGCTTTTTGCTAGACACTCCCTATTTTTTGGAAAAATAGAGATCAAAATTGGAGATGAAACATCGTATTTTCAATTTATTCGGTAGATCATTTAACAAAAAATATTTCTTATTACTGTAGTACGGGATCAAAGTTAATAATATTCACGTTATTAACGATGTTGTGTTTTCATGCCATAACTTAGATACCTGTCATTCATTGTGTGGATCACAGTGTGTGCGGTGGTTGAGCAGAGCGATCAAGGCTTTTGGCTACCAGACTGCTGGTCTGTGTTCAATTCTTGGTTGTGCCTTTGTTTTGTTCGATATCTGATAGTACTGTAATAATAGGAGTACCCTTCTTTCATTTTTTGAAGTAAAACGTCGAGAGATGTGATTAATAATCAAATAAGTACATATAATGTACTTCGTGGTAAATGGCACAAAACACACCTAAGTGTATTATTGCATAATCCCAACTGATCGTCTATTCGTGAGCGTTCTCTCAATGACTGGGATAAAACTTATCATGGAAACAGGCAAAACATAAATATTTCTCGCACCATACACAACACACGAAAGACAACTTGCCACGTTTACCTGTTTTGCGATACATTGTGCCTGCAAAACATAACTGATTCACGTTAAAAACAGATGTATCTGATATTAGTTTGGATGCATACCAAGTGTATAAAAGCATATCTTTAAAGACACGCATGGACAACTGTTTATGGATCGACGCATGAATTTTGATAGCATCAGATCTATTTTGTAATTCTCTGCTCTGCGGCGATATCGCGTGGCAAATATCGTGCGATGAAATTCTTTATGTGTCGAAAAATTATTAAAATAATTGATCGGCGAAACAAGAAAGTGCCGAAATGTTAAGGAAGAGACAGCTATATATCTCTTTAGAAGGACATAAATACGAAACATAGAGCAGCCACGGCAAAATGGCTGTTTGAGAAAATTGAAGAAATCGAAAGGGAAATTAAACTTGGAAGGAGTAACTCAGCTTAAAGAAAAATCAAAATAACCTGTGAAATCAAGAGCAAAATTAAAAACTACAGCAGGCTCGCTCCGCACCAGTGAAAGTAGCCATTTTAACTTTGCCGTACGTTGGCACTAATGTTGGCGGAATGGTGTACTGATGCACTACATGTATCAAGCTTGAGGTTATTTGCTATAAAATTACACATCCACCGATTACGAAAGTTAAGTCTGTGAAGTCCTTTCAGACTCATCCATATATTATCCGACACCATGTATACCCTACCCTGGCTTTGGACTAAGCAACTTAGTTAGTTACATGTTCCATCGACTCACGGTAACCGTAATGATGTGGAACGTCTCAAGCGCAAAAGAAATGCACACATGAATCCAGAGTTTTCTTATAGCTTAAAATTTTTATTGCCTACCCAATTCCCTTAAATGGCACAAAATGCATATACTATACCTATAGATTCATTTATTCCTATTCAAGAATTCCTTTGTGGACTAGGAGTCGTCAAGGAGATATGATTTGAATTTATTTTTGAAACTATTACTGCTGCCTGTCAGACTTTTTTTTCATCTGGTAATTTATTGAAAATTTTTACAGCAGCATATTTTACCCCTTTCTGTGCCAAAGATGCGTTAAGTAGAGGATGGTGTAAGTCTTTCTTTCTTCTGATATTGTAATCATGAATGTCACTATTGTTTTTAAACTGGTCCATGTTGTTGAGAACAAATTTCATCAACTGAGTAAATGCACTGTGAGGCTTTTGTAAGAATTCATAATCTTTTAAACAGATGTCTACAAGATTTAAGCGGTGTATTCCGTGTGACATCAGAGAGTCCGCAACTCGTGGTCGTGCGGTAGCGTTCTCGCTTCCCGCGCCCGGGTTCCCGGGTTCGATTCCCGGCGGGGTCAGGGATTTTCTCTGCCTCGTGATGACTGGGTGTTGTGTGATGTCCTTAGGTTAGTTAGGTTTAAGTAGTTCTAAGTTCTAGGGGACTGATGACCATAGCTGTTAAGTCCCATAGTGCTCAGAGCCATTTGAACCATTTTTTGACATCAGAGAGTGAAAGTATGCAAAGTACTGTGTTTTTTTTTTTTCAAAGTTCAGAGCAACCAATCAATAACTTTTCCGAAGATATTATTTGTATCATTTTCTATTAGAGTTTCTTTTACTGGATTAATAATTATGCTTGTATCATCAGCAAACAGTGCCAGTTTAGCTTCTTGCTTCAAATGAGAAGAAATGTCATTCACATATATCAAGAACGGAAAGGGACCAATGATCGAGCCCTGTGGAACACCTAATCTAATTTCACCCCAGATAATTGAAGTGGGAAACTTCTTTAAATCACTTACACCATATAAAAAAACTTTTTTCTTCCTGTTCTCTAGATATGACTTAAACCACTCATGTGCTGTTCCATTTATACCTTAGAATTGTAATTTCTTTAACATAATGTCATGGTTCACACAATCGAATGCTTTGGATAAGTGACAGAAAATTCCTATTGGTGACATTTTACTATTTAAAAACTTTATCATGTGGGCAGTGAAACTGTATATTGCTGTTTCAGTAGAACAGCATTTTTGAAAACCAAATTGTGATATCCCATTACTGTTACCACTCTCGAGTAAGGTAGTCCGCCGCTCGTGGTCTCGCGGTAGCGTTCTCGCTTCCCGAGCACGGGGTCCCGGGTTCGATTCCCGGCGGGGTCAGGGATTTTCACCTGCCTCGAGATGACTGGGTGTTTGTGTTGTCCTCATCATTTCATTATCATCCAGGAAAGTGGCGCAATTGGACTGAGCAAAAATTGGGTAATTGTACGGGCGCTGATAACCACGCTGTTGAGCGCCCCACAAACCAAACATCATCATCATCACTCTCGAGTAAATTACTTTCCCGACGATTTTTGAAAATCCTGTAAGCAAGGATACTGGCCGATAATTATTGGCTCTGGTGTAGTTATACACCAAGGAAACAGACATGAGAGGCATGTTTTGTAGGCAAATGAAATGATTTTGTGAAATTACGATAGCAGTCCAAACACTACGATTCAAAACATGATTGCTTCTCATTTAACCAAATTATTACTAATACTGTATACGGATATCAAATCGTAAGTACGCAGATTCTTCACAGAGAGGTATGAGATGTGGACGTTAGAAACGAATAAACTGGAAGGAAATGGTTGCAATGTGACTCATGTAGAAAGTTGTCGCTGTAACAGACAGCAGTTAAAAACTTAACTGCCCAAAAATTGGCAGCTCCTTGAAGGACACTCATCCCTTAATGATTTAACCGATATTTACTTATTTATTTAACCGAAATAAATGTGCCTAACAGTAAGTTTTTTAGGTCACACGGAACATTAGTATGTCTTCTAGACTTATCCGTAAAATGTTGAGTGTTATTTCTGCTCCTTGAATAATTATTATTTTTCTTGAGTAGTAGTGCGCGTAAAGATGTGGCACTGTCGACGTATTAGCCGATAATCAATGCGCCCTCATTGAGTGGGTAGAACGCAGAAAGATACACCTACTGTTGGAAGAATGAGGCGGAGATCACCCTGATGTTTCTAGATATCGGTAGTGTTTTGCTGAGGGTGGTATATCTCAGTGGCTCGTTGAATAGATAGTTTGCATATAAAATAATTAGTTTTCATTAAAGCTTGTGATGCTACCGGGGAGTGTAAAAGTGTAGCTGAAAATTCAATAACTTTAGCCTCCAACATTTACAAAATGAACGGATTCGTGAAACAGACATTTTATATCAGCCATCTGTTGCAAATCTGTAGTTTGTGACTGTTTAGTTTGTGACCACTTTCTTGCAGTGCTCTGAATAGCTGCTAAGTGTAATCGGTTTTAGCACATAACTTTTTTGTATTTTAAACTACAGTAGAAACTAATATTCAATGCATCTTTAAATATAAAATTTGTTTTTGGTAGATTATCAACGTTACTTATTTTGAAGCTAAGAACATTACAGGCTCTGCAAATGTACCAAACCATGTAGTGTAAATTAGAGCCGCACATAAACAATGGCAAGTCTCTTCATCCAAAAATAAATCTGAAACATCTTAGGCAAAAAAATCACGGTCGAACATGTAAACAAACCAGATATAGCAAGTGTTACAGAAGGCTGGTGCAAGATTACATGCAAAAAGTGTGTCACTTCTGACGATGCAGTGGATCAAAGAATGCTGTCGTCCAGTATGTCGAGACGCTCGTATTATTATCGTAAGGGCGATCGCCGTCTTCCTCCAACGCGCGCAGCTAACAGGCAGCATTTCATTAGTGGCAATAGAAAACTAGGCATCTGTGGTATCTGTATTTTCGTTCACTGTGGAAGGGAGCCAAAAGGGACTGCTGTCTCTGATTCATCTTGCTCTTTTTTAACATCGTGATCGTTTTATTTCTGCCGGCAAACACTCGAAGAAATCCACCCGCTGGTTCTGTTTCCGCGCCATATAATCTTAACGAGCACGTATACTACGTTATGCGGTGTGAGTTTCTCAGGAGAACAATGAAGACATTTCATGTGGCAGTCGTCTCCTCTTTGTGTGGATTATGCAGTTTTCAGTGGGAACATCAGACCTTCCCTTGTGATGTCTGTACTGTGGCTCTCCGTTTAAACAATGCTTGGAGGGTATGTAGCCCGCACCGCCAAATTGCTGTGAATCGGAAGCATACTTCGTGTCGATAGTTTGAGTGATAGAGGAACTTAATGCTTTTTTACACCGCCAATAAAATCTTGGTTAGAATTTTTATATTCTTAATATACACAATGTGTAGGTACAATTAAGTACATCTCATAGCTAAATCTACATCTAACTTCTGCAAACCACCTCGGTGTGCACCTGATATCATTATTATTTCCTCTTCACTGTTACACTGGCGAATGACACGAAGAATGATGGTCGGCAAGTCTCCGTATGACATCTAATTTCTCTAATTTTTTTTTTTTTTCGAGACGTACCATGATAGAAGTAATATGTTTCCCGACACTTCTTGCGGCGTACGCTCTCGAAATGTCATCTGTAAACTCTTTTCGTGAGGAACAACGCCTGTCTTGTAGCGTCTGCAGTTGGAGTTTGCTGAACATATAGGTAGCGCTCTCATGCGGACTGCACGACCCCGTTACGGAAGGTGCCGTTATTCGTTGGATATTGTTTATCTTTTCTATCAGTCCTGTTTGGTAAAGGTCCGATACTGAAAAACAATATTCAAGAACCGAGTAAGTGTTCTGTAAGCCACTCCTTTCGTGGATGAATTACAGTACCTTAATATTCTCCAAATGACCCTAAATTTGTCATCTGCTTTCCCTACTACAGAGGGGTCCAGGAAAAAATTGAGCGAACTACGGCTGTCAGTGTCGCCGTTGTGATGGCCGCACAGGGCGCCTCGATGGTTTCACGTAGCTCGGTCAGTGTAGCTGGCTTCTGCTCATAAGGTTTTTCAAGGTCCCGCATAGGTAGAGATCAAGAGGTGTAAGATCTGGAGACCATGGTGGGTACTCAGTAGCTCTTCTTTGACCTATCCATCGTTCAGGTACATTCTGATCCAAGTAGACCCTGACACATGAGTGGTAGTGAGACGGAGCGCCATCTTGTTTTACGTAAAATCTTTCATTTCCAAACACCTCTGGGACGGTAGATAAAATTGATGTTTGCAGCTTATGAAGATCAACCTCACCAGTTAAGGTACCTTAAAAGAAGAATGGACCAATCAAACCGCGCGCTGACGGACCACACCAAACGTTACCATCCGATGGATTAACATGTTTGTTCACGTGAATGTGAGGATTTTCAAGAGCCCAGTACACGCAGTTGTGGCGGAGTCCAGTACCGCTCAGTTTGAATTGCGCCTCGTCACATCAGATAACCGTCCCTACAAGCCGTTCATCCTCTCAAAGCATGCCTTCAGACGACTTGAAATTCCCCATCTGGGTCGTCCTCTTTGATAGTGCGCAGCGATCTTCGAATGTAGACTTTACACTTTGAGCCTTCAGAATTCGTCTTACGCTTGGTCGGCTTACCCCACATTCACGTGCACCCTGCTTCACAAATTTTTGAGGTGACCTAGCAAAACGTTGCATCACAACAGTGCTGGAAGTTGGACTTGTCGATGTTTTTGGTAGGCCAGAACTTTCCTTATGCACATCTTGAACCGTACCGTCGGCTTTAAATTTGTCCCGAAGACTATAAATTGTTCTACGTGTTGGTGACTGAGTTCCGTACACATTATGTCATTGGCGTTGTACCTCCGTCATATTTTCGTACTTCCAGTGTCACCTTAAAACGGACTTTTGTAGCTCAAGCGACACTTTTACTGTCTTATGATGGAAAACGCTGCCCAAAATCTGTTAAGGGGAGCTGGAACTCCTTATCCCGAAAATGTTAAATTTGGTGATTGGGCTTCCCCGTATTTCGGGAACCACTGTAGCCACTGACATGAAACTTTTATAGGACACTAAACTACATGTTCTGTCCACTTGCTTAGCTGGGTGATAACGTGCTCGCCTCCCATGCATGCGAGACCGGTTTCGATTCCCGGCCGGGTTGGAAATTATCTCCGCTGTACCATACTATATATCATACTCTAGATCTTTTTCCAAGTTTTTACTTCTTTACTTCTTCCTGGACTCCTTGGTGGCCAACTGTGCTGCATACTCTGCTTTATCAATGCATCCGTTCAAGTTCTCTGATGCATTTTGCTCCAGGAATAATTCCCATATGCTGTAGCACTTTCACCCTACGAATGTTGCCATCATTAAAAGCAATAACAGCATCAATGTCCCCCCCCCCCTTGTAGTGTCTTCATTCCAACAAAAACACTTTTTGGTAAGTGAGCCAATATAAGATTACTGGACAACTCATTGGGACTTTGACCATGCAGACACTTCTTCAGTAATTCAGGATTTGCCAGGTGTCTGTAAATAGGTTTATGATATCAATGACTGCTGCTGGGGTGGAATGTTTATGGGTGTATGAACTGTTTGAGTACTGGGCATTGCGGTAATTGCACTATGAATCAGGTCCAGGAGGGCAAAGGTGGTGTACTGGTTTTTCATCAGTTGACAGTCTGTGGAAGAAGGTAGACTATACTGCCTGCTTCACTTTCAACAAATCCTTAGTATTATTTCTAATGGCCATCATCCCATAATACTGCTGTAGTTCGTCAATCATTTTGTCTGTCAACCTGCCTCTTATGGTTCGACATGCAACGCGTGTTTGTACTATGAAACGATACGATACTGTTTTTGACAGTGCTACCAATACAAACACGTAATTTAACGTTTATAGCACAGCAATTCATAGCGTTCTATATAAAAAATTAGCGATTTTTATTAGATCTTGAAGTAATGCTCCTAAAACTTTTGACATTTTCAACCGGTGTACATTATATTTAAAAAAATAAAGTAAAATACTTCCCATGTGACTTAATGAGTGATATATATATATATATATATATATATATATATATATATATATATATATATATATATATATATATATATATTGAGAAACATTATAATGAGAAAATGTGAAAACATTTTCTTCCGTTCTAACTCCCCTTAAGGAAACAATGGACTACGCTACCTCGTAAAACTGCAACGATGTCATGTTGGTCGAAAGATTTTAACTGTCTACACTTTTCTGGGCCCCTCTGTATATACTTTACTTGGTTCAAAAATGTTCAAGTGTGTGAAATCTTATGGGACTTAACTGCTAAGGTCATCAGTCCCTAAGCTTACACACTACTTAACCTAAACTATCCTAAGGACAAACACACACACCCATGCCCGAGGGAGGAATCGAACCTCCGCCGGGACCAGCCGCACAATCCATGATTGCAGCGCCTTAGACTTTACTTGGTCATTACGCTTTATATCGCCCCAGATGTTTAACCCTAGGTATTTTACGGTAGTTACGCTTGCAAATTATTTGCCGCCAGTATTGTATTCGAAGATCTGTAGATCTGATCGCTTATTTATGGATAGAACGTTACATTTATTTACGTTCAGATTCAACTGCCAAACCCTACGGCCTGCACCAATAACTTATCTACAGGTGAGATTTTTGGGGTTGTAACCATTTTAAGGGCAACAATTTCGTCTACGAAAAGCCTCTGGGTGCCTTGAACGTTATCTACTACGTCAGTAATATAACCATAAATAGTAGCAGCCGTATAACAGTCCCTTGGGGTACTCCCTAAATTATCTTTAAGTTCGTCCATTTTCTTGCATTATGAATGGAGCGGGGTTTCCACCTGCAGTGAAGTCTTGTATCCTATCACAAGCCTGTCCCGAAATTCGGTAGGCTCGGTCGGAAAATTGTTAATTTGTAATTGTCTCACACCAAAAAAATTATTTTGGTCATTTGTTATCCGATTGTCTCTGTCCGTCTGTCTAAAAAGACCCTTCCGTCTCTGTACTGGCAGATATATCAATATCAAATTTATGTCAAATACTGAGGTATACCGTCTACTGGCGGTGTAAAATATTGATGCTTCTATCCAAATTCAGTCAAAAAATATGGCCATTTACGTCACACATGTCAGTATTCGCAGACTGTAGGGTACTCCCTGTTGAACCAAACTCATGAAATTTCGCAAGTAGCTATTAAAAGTAAGAGAAAACGCTCCAAAAACTGTTAATTTGTAATTGTATCACACTAAAAAAAGTTTGTATCACTTTCTATACATCTATCTGTCTGTCCGTCTGCTAAGACTCTTTTTTTCTCGGGAACCGATAGGCATATGTAGTTCAAATTTACTTCACACGCCAAGGTCTACTGTCATTCTGCGGTGTTAAACATTTAAGCTTCTACATCAATGCTGTCAAAAGATTCGTCCAATTATTTCATGTATTTTTATACTTTGCAGGTAATGCTAGCGACAACAGGCGAAAACCGTCGTAATTCTCAGTTCCCGGGATATATGAAATAACTACGTAGATATTAATTTTGTACGGAGCTCTCGATGCTTGAGTCGTTCTCACACCTATTCAGATTTTTTGTTCACTATACGACAATGCAGAAGTAATCAAATGTTTTCCACAAGTCAAGTAACACATCAGCCAGAGCGCCTGTAGTTGGGATGAAATTCCCGCTGTTTGGTTGTGTATTTTAACATTTATTTCACACTGTCACGATTTCAGCTTTATAGCCATTATCACGTCCAAAGAAGAAATATCACAAAATGTCCGACATGCCTGAATGACGTGTCATCGGTGAAATGTTAAAACATGTCACTGAGGCATGTCGGACATTCCATGATATTTCACCTCTGCTCCTGATACGGCCTGTAAACCTGAAATCGCGATATTGTGAAATAAATATTAAATATTAAAACATACAGTCCTGTGACGGAAATTTCATTCAAAATGTTCTACTTGATCGTGGTCCCAATGAAGGAAAAACTATTAATCTACGGCTTTCTGGATCTCATGGATGAACAGAGTGAAATGAGTTCTTTGTTGGAGACATGTTGCTATTTATATATAAGTACGAATATTTTCAGAAAAAGTGTTTTACAGCGTTTTTACTGGTGTGGTTTCACAGCGAAACCACTGGTAAACTAGGAATTGATCGCCTTTTGTGTCCGCCCCCGGTAGCTGAGTGGTCAGCGCGACAGAATGTCAATGCTAAGGGCCCGGGTTCGATTTCCGGCTTGGCTGGAGATTTTCTCCGCTCAGGGACTGGTTGTTGTGTTGTCCTAATCATCATCATTTCATCCCCATCGACGCGCAAGTGCCGAAGTGGCGTCAAATCGAAAGACTTGCACCCGGCGAACGGTCTACCCAACGGGAGGCCCTCGTCACCCGACGTCACCTTTTGTGTCACCCTGAAATCAGTTCTTATTCTGGTGCACTTCTAAATCACATGTCTGTGTCCTCCATATGGGACGATGAGAGTACCTGCGGTTTAGCTTGTGTAATGTATGGTCTGTAACAGCTGATGTGTACTGATTCAGTTTCTCATGACACTTTGTTGTCCCTAAGAGCTCTACAGTGACAGCAACTGAGAAGCCCTTCAATCTCATAGTACGTTTTACATTAATATCGCTGAGTATTACGTTGAAATAGACTAAAGCCAAATCAAGAAAATGCCACAATGTCATTGTCGGAGGTTCCGGACTTTCGAGAGCTTGGTAATTCATCCTGCGGCTGATTCAGCAAGCTACTGCTCAGGTCAGCGGCTTGCAGATGTAATGAATCCACGGATGAGATAAGGAGGTGACTCGAGCGTCACTTGGCAGTGGTTACAGTGTGAAATCGATGACATGTTTAGTACGAAAGCTAAAGAGTAGTAACTAAATGCGACGCACAAAACAGAAGAGGAGGTAATTTAAAGACACACCTACGCTTATCGTCAGAGAAAGTGATATTCTCTTATCAGTATAGAAATAACTGACAGGCATGAAATGTGCGCTTTAACATCCAGTACTGGAGGTGGCCGCTAAATGTCAGTAGCTATCAGCAAACGTCTTGGTTTCGCTGTTACATCCCTAGTGAGGTTGGCAGTGGGCCTAAAAAAATGTGGTTTCTCGCAGAAACCACTAGGAAGCAAACGGTTGAAGGATGAAGTGCAATGTTTTCCGTTCCGTGGTAGTTTCTCCCAAAGGATGCCAGCAGGCGTTTACATTCGTTTAAGAACTTGTGGTCGGTAATGCGCACTATCATATGCTTAAGCTCTGATGTAGTATCTACTTTTCTCGACCACACATTCGGTACATGTATATTTTGCACATCCACGATGTAATGTTTATTTTTGAGTGCCCAATGTTGAGAAACAATTTTGTAACAGCTCTTGTCTCCTACCATCCGTATTTTTAAATTATGGTTGTGCGCCAACGACAATCTTATTTGTAGAGTTAGGAACAGATTACATAAAGGAAAGGCGGGCAACTACTAACAATAAAACAAATAAATATATTATTTATTTGAATTTCATTGAATCAAGGAGAGGAAAATCACAGCTTGATACATCTGAGACAGTTTGCAGTAGACAACTTTGTATAGTTTTTTTCGTTTGGATATTTCCTTTTCTTCCGTCTTCTGTGGATCGGATTCGCAACAAGTCCCCAATGTACGGAACGTATCAGTTGGTTTATAAATAAAACGTTTTTCTGTATGTATACATGCTGGACACTTACGTAACTGGAATCCTTTACATCTACATCTACAACAAAATTTGGTAATTGTGACCCAGCCATATGTATGCCATCTAGTCACATATTCGTCTATGAAATAGAAGGAGCTGTAAAGTTCAAATTATATCAAATTATTTCCAAAGCTTTATCTGGCTGCTATAATCTTTGAGTCACACAGGAGATGTTCAAATATTTTTAAGGCTGTGTATTTCGTTCCTTTCAGTGCAAGGGGAACATTATGTTGAGATTAGTGGAGATTATTTTTGTCACTAGTGCTATATTTATGAATGCTACCATTATTATCGAGGAGTGGGCTTGATTGTACGCAACAAGCTTCAGAAGAGGGTAAATTTATCGCGATGCCTTTCTTAGCATGCCTAATAATTTAAAAAGTTGCTTACCGAAGTTCGAAGGACAGAAGATATTACACTTACAATTCGCCTCTCTACTGTCAGTGCTTTGTGTCTCTGTGTGGAATTGCCCCAGTAAATTATTCCAGTGAATGGAAGTGTGCAAAGTAAGATAATTTTCTAATACCTTCATCAACAAAATGAGCAATTACACGTAGAACAAATATTTCTTTATATATGATTTTGAATTCCAGTTCAGCTTATAATTAATATGCACAATCAGGAACTTTGAATAAGTATTTGTGTATATTCCCGTTCCCCCGGATCGTATTGTTGTTAATGATATGTATCTTGCCTTTCACAGAATTGAATGAACAATGTTGTTTCTATTTTAACGAGAGACCCTTTACCAGAACTAATAAATAGTACCTTTGTATATTTGATTAATTTAACTTTGTGATTAATTGTACGTTAATTTTTGCATATAGTGCCGTGGAGGCAGCTCATTGTGTACTTTTTACAAATGTTCCTCACATATTTGAGTGAAAAGTGATTTTTACTTCTGCTGCTGACGGCATCTATAATCTACCTTGCCGAGGCCAGCTCGTTGAGTCATATAATTACGTCTGAAACAGTGATTACCAACCGCTCTGTATATTAGTGTCGTCTGCATTTATGGGGCAAGTGAGTCACAGTAATTAAAGATGCATGTAGACATTTCAGACGACTGTGCAACGGAAGATGTGGCTGAATGGCGTTGGATGACTTTATGTCATTTCTCGTTTAAGAACCCCTCTTTAATTGTTCAGCCTCATTTCTCCTACGCCTTCTGAGACACCAGACTGGTCGAACTGATATTATATTTTTCCGTCAGTAATGAAGGCCGTTGCTAACCCTTCAAACATCTCAATTTTTTCCAATTTATCCCCAGTTGTCCTCCGGCTGTACTGTTAATGTTACGTTGTCGTCTAAGAAACCAGCCTACATTGTTTCCGTTGGTTCCCATGCGCCATATATTTTGGCCTGTGTTCAGTAGCAACTCAGACAACAAGATGCCGCAGGCGTTAAAATGGAAACAAAACAATTCAGCTGGGATTCAATTGCACCACACGGCATCTGGTGTGGCGCAATGTGCTCATAACAGATGAAGCAGATACTGCGGTTGTCGGTGGGTGTGGGAAATCGTTGGCTTAGGCAGGCATAATGGGGAGGAATATTCTCACTTTCGGCATTTGACAAAGGGAAGGATTTATGGTAGCTTTGTGACAGGCATGAACTAAGCAGGCATAGCATGAATTTATGCATGCTTTTGGAAAGATAGGCATCGCAGTGTGGTCGTGAAGTTAACGAATAATGAGACTAGTATTGGAAGCAGATGAGGGTCTGCAGCAGGCTGCCACACTCGATGGTTGTCACAAATCACATTTCTCAGTCGTTGGTAGCTCCTAGCGGTATAAACTCAAATCACTGTAAGATCACCATATTGTGAGTACGATGTACACACCTTCTAGTTTAAATAAATGTCGTGTGACGAGGGCCTCCCTTCGGGTAGACCGTTCGCCGGGTTCACGTCTTTCGATTTAACGCCAATTCGGCGACTTGCGCGTCGATGGAGATCAAATGTTGATGATTAGGACAACACAACACCCAGTTCTTGAGCGGAGAAAATCTCCGACTCTGCTGGGAATCGAACCTAGGCCCTTAGGATTGACAGTTTGTCGCGCTGACCGAGGGTTTCTTTTTGTGGTTGCGGACAATACATGACATCCGCTCAAGTTCGTTTGTTGATCCTCCCACTCAGTTTTTTATTACAGAGCTCAACCAGCTCTCTGACCTCACACACTGAGCTACCGTACCGGCGATGACAACAGAGGAAATTGAAATGGATATGTGGAAAAAGTGGCACGAATGTCGATAATGCTGCAATCCTTTATGCTCAACCCTTTTAGAAATAAACTAGATGCGATCACGCTTTTCTTTTTATAGGGTTATTCGACAGTTCTCCACTGAGCCACAAAAAAGGAACCCCCAAAGAACAGTTTCTGGAGAGGATAATGAAATTAGAATGTTAGCTACAGTGAATCATAACCCGCACATTAGCAAAAATTGGAAATTTGTGGTAAGGTTCTATGGGCCAAACTGCTGAGGTCATAGGTCCCTAGGCTTACACACTAATTAAACTAACTTAAAATAACTTTTGCTATGGACAACACACACACCCACGCGCGAGGGAGGACTCGAACCTCCGACGGGGGAAGCCGCGCGGACCGTGACAAGACGCCCTAAACCACGCGCCTACCGCGCGCGGCTGCACATTAGCAATCGGGAATTAAGTAGCGAATCGGGAATTAGACTACTGTTTGCCAAATTCTGAAACGTAGAAAATATCATCCGTTAAACATTCCCTTCCATCAGGAACTTCAAGGCAATGATATCCAGAACGGAGTGATATTTTGCCTCTGGTAGCTTCGGCAGATACAGTGAGACTCCTAGAGAATTTTTCCTGACGGGTCGACCTCCACGAACCACGGTACGACTGACAACATAGACTATTGGAATGTCGAACTCTCACATTCGTTACGCCAACTTCATCATCAGCTTCCGTGGCATGTGAATGTTTGGTGTGAAATAACTGCTGACAGACTCACTGGTCCATTCTTTATTGATTGCACGTTAAATGGCGATAAATATAGAATCTTCTCGGAGAAAGATCTTTCAGTATTGCATGCAGACCTTCCCTTGCACTTGCAACAAACAATGTAGTTTCAAAATGATAGCTCTTCATCATACCATTCTGTAGCAGCAAAGGAAGCATTAGGTCGCGTGTATAATCGTCGCATCGGAAGAGTCGGGCCAGTATCTTGACCTGTAAGATCACCAGATCTTACTTTGTCTGAATTCTGTTTGTGGTGTTACTTGAACAGTGAAGTTTATAGTGATGTGACAACAACGTGCGATAATATGATTTAGTGTACCACCAATGCAGTCACACTTCTCAGCTGTGTCGAATCATTCCACATGTGTAAAATAAGTGCACCGAGTATGGCACCATCTATCGTGCAACGACAAATGTGTAACATACAAAAGTTGCGTATTTTCTCCCGTAGAATTCGAGTCACAAGATGCGCTGTTTCTATTTAAGGTTTTCAAAGGTGCCACTACCTGGGATGGAGCGGGAGTGGGAGTAACATTGTTATTGCCGGATAGCATGTTTAAAGATACTGAACACGTATTTTTCCGTTTTTTAATTCTATACATAGTTGTAATGATGTTTCGTTCTCTCAAGATACAAACATAATCCCGCATTAAGTAATATTTAGTTACTTCTTATCCTACCAGGTGTTTCAATTTAAGGGATTGATTGTGTAATTAAATAAAATGTAATACTATATTAATTTGGTTAACCTTAAAAGCATTTTGTATGTAACGTATTTTATGTAGCACCAACTTTTCCATTGTCATTGGGCGTCGAATGAAACGATATGTTCTTCCTCTACATTTACATGGATACTATGCAAATCACACATATCTGCCTGGCAGAGGATTCATAGATTTACCTTCATATTAATTCTCTATTATTCCAATCTCCGTGAAAAAATGAACACCTTTATCTTTCCGTGCGAGCTCTGATTTCCATTATTTTATTATAATGATCGTTTCTCGCTAAGTAGGTCGACGTCAACAAAATATTTTCGGATTGCGAGGAGAAAGTTGGTGACTGAAATTTCGTGGGAAGATTCCGCAGCAACGAAAAACGCCTTTATTTTAATGACGTCCAAACCATGAATCATGTCCGTGACACTCTCTCCCCTATTTCGCGATAATACAAAACGTGCTGCTCTTCTTGAAGTTTCTAGATATACTCCGTTAACCATATCTGGTAAGTTAATCCTGTCTGGCAAGGATCCCAGACCGTGCAGCAATACTCCAAAAGAGGACGGACAAGCGTAGTGTAGGCAGTCTCTCTAGTAGTCTGTTACATTTTCTGAGTGTTCTGCCAATAAAACGCAGTCTTTAATTCGCCTTCCCCAAAACACTTTCAACGTGTTCTTTCCGGTTTAAGTTGTTCGTAATTGTAATTCCCAAATATTTAGTTTAATTTACGGCCTTTATATTTGATTGATTTATCGTGTAACCGGAGTTTAACGGATTTCTTTTACCACTCATGTGGATGACTTCACACTTTTCCTTATTTAGTGTCAACTCCCAGTTTTTGCACCATATAAATATCTTTTCTAAGTCGTTTTGGAATTTGTTTCGACCTTTTGATGACTTTACTAGACGATAAACGACAGCATCATCTGTAAACACCTAAGACGGTTGCTCAGATTGTCTCCTAAATCGTTTATACAGATAACGAAAAGAAGAGGACCTATAACACTGACTTGAAGAACGCCGGTAGTTACTTCTGTTTTACTCGATGACTTTCCGTCAATTACTGCGAACCGTAACCTCTCGGACAGGAAATCACGAATCCAGTCTCATAACTGAGACGATATTCCTTAAGCAGGCAATTTCGCTACAAACCGCTTGTGTGGTATAATGTCAAAAGCCTAGGAATACGGAATCAGTTTGAAAATCCCAAGTCAATAGCACTCAACACTTTGTATGAGTAAAGAGTTAGTTGTTTTCAATAAGAACGGTGTTTTCTAAATCCTTGTTGATTATGCGTCAAAATACCGTCCTCTTCGACGCAATTCATAATGTTCGAACACAATATATTTTCCAGAATCCTGCTGCATATCGACGTTAATGATGTTGGCCTGTAATTTAGTGGATTACTCCTACTGCCTTTCTTGAATATTGGGATGCGTACATCTAACTATTGAATATATATGCCGAAATACTAGGGAAACTCGTTGCAGAATAATATTCCACCTGGGAGTGAGGCCGCATCGGTCGGCTTATCGTGAGGAAGCGCGTTATTGGGGTTGATTCTATATGCACTCTGACATGAAGGCATTGACAGTGCTGTGAATTTTTCTTAGTTACCGATTAATTTGTTTACCGTAACGTCGCCTCGTTTCTGATAACGGCGAGCTGTAATAATATCGTGGTTGAGCAGTATCGTGTAGCTGTGAAGGTCTATTTCGGTACGTGATCAACAACCTGATGAGCAGTCAGAGAAGATCGTTCTCCTGCTAGAATTTGGGGTGGTTTTGGCATGTACCTACACAGTTGCAAGTCGACAATAAGCCCGAGTACCGGCGACAGCAATTCGTTCACGCGGTACGTCGGGCCGGCGCCGACCAGAAACTCGGCGCGTCTGGTTGCCGTCCTCCCAGGCGGTTTGCCGCCGGCGCCCTCGCCGTGACTCGCTTAATTTTCGGCTGCAGGCTCGGCCGGAATGTTTCTGGCGCTCCCCTTCTTTATTAACCCACTTTCCTGCCTGCCTACGAGAAAAGAACCTCCAATTGGGGAGGGCTCGGGACCGCAGGGTGGGGGCGGAATTAATGAAGTCCGGTCCTGCTTGTGCGTAAACAGCGCCGGATCGCCACCGGCTTTATTATTCGTCGAGTAATACGCTCGCCTGCGGTGGGATGCTTCGTACTGCGGACGCAGAGGTGCATCATGCAAAATCCAGCAGGTCGGAGGCTTATGAAAGAGCGAGTGATGAAATATTCAGTGTTGTATTACAAGTCTGTATAATACCCGTTCTTCGTGCAGAATGGTACTCGTGAAGACCACAAATATATTTTAAAAAATTGAAGCATTCCTTTTGTCCTCAGTTGGGCAAAAGAAGTGATACTCCCACACAAGGGGAACAGGAAGGATAGAGAGAAAATTCAGAGCACGAGAGGTCAAACAATGGGGATGATAAAAGCTTAATTCGATGCAGACCATGTGTTTCTAAAGGACTGTTCCGTGCAACCTAAGATTCTGTACCACTAATATGGTTAACACCACATATTTTACGTATTGATTTAGTTGACTGATTGTTTAAATAACGATGGAGTTCTGACTTCACCCACCTGAATACTGCTGAAGTGTGCTTGTATCGAGCCAGGTGGCGCAGTGGTTAGCACACTGTACTCGCATTCAGAAGGACGATGATTCAAATCCGCGTCCGGCCATACTGATTTAGGTTATCCGTGATTTCCTTAAATCGTTTACGGCAAATGCCGGGAAGGTTCCTTTGAAAGGGCGCGGCCGACTTCCTTACCCATCCTTCCCTAATCCGACTGGACCGATGACCTCGCAGTTTGGTTCGTTCCACAAACCAACCAACCAACCAACCTAATAACTTGCAATCAGATTACTTGCTGTCAGAGAATGCAATCACCAAAACTGCTACTATTTCTCTAACATAATTAGCTTTTTTGGATTTTAGACACAATTTATTGCCCATTAACATGTTTCCGAGCCCCTGCAGACTCGTCATCAAACGGAGGTGTTACAACAACATTATACTGTGGACCAAGTGTAGCTAGATTCGGTGGAGATGGGGCTGGCGAAAATAACGGAAATTTAGTAATCGGCATCGGAAAAGTTTTGAAACGTTGGGTACTTTCAGTGCACTGCGTCATGGTTTCCATAGCAAATTCCTTTTCCATAATGTACATTTACAATACACAAGTATACAACGTGTTTAGTAGTATTTGGTTGGTTGTTTGCAGTATGTAAACACACGGTGTAAATACTAAGAACATGGGTACAATAGATATACTCTTGTGTTACATCATGATCTTTTGCCTCAGATACATTGTATTACAAAATAGCCCGCATCTCGTGGTCGTGCGGTAGCGTTCTCGCTTACCACGCCCGGGTTCCCGGGTTCGATTCCCGGCGGGGTCAGGGATTTTTTCTGCCTCGTGATGGCTGGGTGTTGTGTGATGTCCTTAGGTTAGTTAGGTTTAAGTAGTTCTAAGTTCTAGGGGACTGATGACCATAGATGTTAAGTCCCATAGTGCTCAGAGCCATTTGAACCTTTACAAAATAAATGTTTACAAGTACAAATAATATATTTAAGTGAACCTTGCTACCTTCTTATTTTGATGACATACAATGAATGTGGTTTAAAATAAACTAATAAAGTGAACTTTTTAGTATTCAATTAAAGAGTGAGTGAGTTATAGCAAGTTGTAATTGTTACATGACTAACTGAAATATTTTTTATGTAATTTAAGAGTACATGAGTTACGGAATGCCATAGTTGGTGCAAGACTGAGCGAATATAGTTTATGCAGGAGGGTAAAAAAGTCTTATTATTATCTATTTTGTTTCTTGACGCCAGGATGTCTTGAAAATTCTGGATGAAAAGTCCTACATTGATTCCGTTTGTTCGTTAAGGATTTTTTGAGATGATTTTAGCTTGTGAATGTAAATGTCTGTTTAAGGAGATCCATCGGCAACACTTTTTCGACATAGTGTAGAATAGAAATATTGTCGTTGCTATCACCAACAGAGTGTTCGTGATGCTCGGTTTTAAAGGAATTGTCCATCAATGTAGCTAGATTGGATTTTTTTTTTTTTTGTATATCAGTGATGGATGTGTAAATTGTTATAAATTATTGAGTCTTTTAAGGAAACAATGTAGAATGAAGGTCAAGTGGAAACACAAACATGATGTGTCTATCGCACGATTATTCCACTTTTATTTGTGCATTTGGCCGGTTCAGCACAGGGCTGGCGTTATTATTTACGGACTCGGCAAGGCTAGTGTAAGGGGTGGCTGGATGTCCTTTCTGTAGCCACCCCATTATCCTCTCCCAACTCCTCCCTCTCGGGAGGAATTTGTGTTCCCTAACTGTCTGCGTGTAGTGTTCTTCGTGGAAAAGTAAGTGAAAGTTTCCGAAATGTTTGCGAATCGTGTAACTCAGGGGGGACAGTGCGAAGTCCCAAGCGCAAGTGACTCTAGTATATAAGAAAGATAAAAGAACGGATCCGCAAAATTACAGACCAATATCCCTAACTTATGTTTGCTGCAGAATCCTTGAACATGTTCTCAGTTCGAATATAACAAACCTTCTTCAGACTGGGAAGATTATATACACGAGTCAGCATGATTTTAAAAAACATCGCTCTTGCGAAACTCAACTTAATGCAATGAGAGCGGATGAGAAGGAAGATAAAGCCTGTAATGTTCGGATACGGTTTTACTAGCTTCCTGCTTGACACAGTGAAGTCGTTTAAATATCTGGGCATAACGTTGCAAGGCGGTATGAGGTGGAACGAGCATGTGAGAACTGTTCGCCCCAGTTGTGGGACTGGATTTGTGATTTCCTGTCAGAAAGGTCACAGTTCGTAGTAATAAACAGAAAGTTATCGAGTAAGACAGAAGTAATATCCAGCGTTCCCCAAGGAGGTGTTATATGCCCTCTATTGTTACTGATCTATATTAACAACATAGGAGACAATCTGAGTAGCCGTCTTATATTGTTTGCAGATGATACTGTCATTTACCGTCTTGTAAAGTTATCAGATGACCAAAACGAATTGCAAAACGATTTAGATAAGAAACCTGTATGGTGCGAAAAGTGGCAGTTGACGCTGAATAAAGAAAAGTGTGAAGTTATTCAGATGAGTAATAAAAGAAATCCACTAAATTTCAATTACGCGATAAGTCACACAAATCTGAAGGCTGTAAATTCAACTAAATACTTAGGGGTTACACTTACAAACAACCTAAATTGGAACGATCACATAGATAATGTTGTGGGTGGAGCAAACCAAAGACTGCGATTCATTGGCAGAGCACTTAGAATGTGCAACAGGTCTACTGAAGAAACCTGCCTACACCACGCTTGTCCGCTCCATTCTGGAGTGTTACCGTGCGGTGTAGGAGCCGCGTTAGGTGGAACTGACGTATGACATTGATAAAGTACAAAGAAGGGCAGCTCGTTTTGTATTATCGCGGAATAGGGGAGATAGTGCCACAGACATGATACATGAACTGGAGTGGCAATCTTTGAAACAAACGCAATTTTCGTTGCGACTGGATCTTCTCATGAAATCTCAATCCCGAGTTTTCTTCTCCTACTGCGAAAACATTCTGTTGGCATCCACCTAGATAGGGGGAAATGATCATAACGATTAAATAAGAGAAATCAGAGCTCGCAAAGAAAAATTTAAGTGCACGTTTTTCCCACGCGCTGTAGAGAGACAGCTCAAAGGTAGTTCATTGAACCCTCTGCCAGGCACTTTATTGTGAATAGAAGGGTAATCACGTAGATGTAGATGAAATGTACATGTGGTATGGAAGGCGACTTCGGTTTATTTGGAGAATTTTAGGAAAGCGTTGTTCATCTGTAAAGGAGACCACATATAGGACTCTGGCGCGACTTATTCTCGAGTACTGGTCGAGTGAGTGGGATCTGTACGGGGTTGGACTGAAGGGAGACATCGAGTTCATTCAGATGCGGGCTGCTAGATTTGTTACCGGCAGGTTCGAACAACACGTGTTACGGAGATGATTCGAAAGCTCCAATGGGAATCCCTTGAAGGAAGGAAGGCGACGTTCTTTTCGAGAAGCACTATTGAGAAAATTTAGAGAATCGGCATCTGAAGCCGACTGCCGAACGATTCTACTACCGTCAACATGCATTGCGAGTGAGGACCACAAAGATAAGATACGAGAAATTAGAGCTCATAACCCGGCATAAGATAATCGTTTTTCCATCGCTCCATTTTTAGACGTAGATGTAGATGTAGACATAGATTTAGATGTTGACTTGGGTCCAGCCTTGTATTCACCTAGTTGGATGTGGGATAAAGCCTAAAAAGCCTCATCCAGGGTGGATGGCGTAGCAACGCCTCGTCGATGATACGCTGGGCGGATTCTATCCGAGGCCGGTGCACCTCCCTGTCCCAGAAGCGACGCCTTAGCATAGTTTGCTAGTCACGTGTGTGTCTATCATATAATTATTACTCCGATGTATGGAATCGTGTGTGTCAATTTCAGTTCGACTAATATATATTGAAGTGAAATACACTACTGGCCATTAAAATTGCAGCACCAAGAAGAAATGCAGATGATAAACGAGTGTTCATTGGACAAATATATTGTACTAGAACTGACATGTGATTACATTTTCACGCAATTGGGGTGCACAGATCCTGAGAAATCAGTACCCAGAACAACCACCTCTGGCCCTATTAACGGCCTTGATATGCCTGGGCATTGAGTCAAACAGAGCTTGGATGGAGTGTACAGATACAGCTGTCCATGCAGCTTCAACACGATACCACAGTTCATCAAGAGTAGCGCCTGGCGTATTGTGACCAGCCAATTGCTCGGCCACCATTGACCAGACGTTTTCAGTTGGTGAGAGATCTGGAGAATTTGCTGGCCAGGGCAGCAGTCGAACTTTTTCTGTATCCAGAAAGGCCCGTACAGGACCTGCAACATGTGGTCGTGCATTATCCTACTGAAATGTAGGGTTTCGCAGGGATCGAATGAAGGGTAGAGCCACGGTCGTAACACATCTGAAATGTAACGTCCACTGTTCAAAGTGCCGTCATTGCGAGCAAGAGGTGACCGAGACGTGTAACCAATGGCACCCAATACCATAACGCAGGCTGATATGTCAGTACGGCGATGACGAATACACGTTTCCAATGTGTGTTCACCGCGATGTCGCCAAACACGGATGCGACCATCATGATGCTGTAAACAGAACCTGGAGTCATCCGAAAAAATGACGTTTTGACATTCGTGCACCCAGGTTCGTCGTTGAGTACACCATCGCGTGCGCTCCTGTTTGTGATGCAGCGTCAAGTGTAACCGTAGCCTACAGTCCATGCTGCTGCAAACGTCGTCGAACTGTTCGTGCAGATGGTTGTTGTCTTGCAAACGTCCCCATCTGCTGATTCAGGGATCGGTACGAGGCTGCACGATCCGTTACAGCCAGGCGGATAAGATGTCCGTCATCTCGACTGCTAGTGATACGAGGCCGTTGGGATCCAGCAAGGCGTTCCGTATTACCCTCCTGAACCCACTGATCCCTTATTCTGCTAACAGTCATTGGATCTCGAGCAGCAATGTCGCGATATGATAAACAGCAACTGCGATAGGTTACAATCCGACCTTTATCAAAGTCGGAAACGTGATGGTACGCATTTCTCCTCCTCACACGAGGCATCACAACAGCGTTTCACGAGGCAACGCCGGTCAACTGCTGTTTGTGTATGAGAAATCGGTTGGTAACTTTCCTCATGTCAGTACGTTGTAGGTGTCGCCACCGGCGACAACCTTGTGTGAATGCTCTGATAAGCTAATTATTTGCATATCACCACATCTTCTTCCTGTCGTTTAAATTTCTCGTCTGTAGGACGTCATCTTCGTGGTGTAGCAATTTTAATGGACAGTAGTGTAGTAAAAATAGAGGTACTTTTAAAAAACAAATTGCAAAGTTTCTAACAGCGGTTGAACTACTTGACACTTCACAGAATACGTTACTACCAAGTGAGTATGATATCGCCACGTGAGTGAAATAGTCAGACAAAATATTTTATTGCGATAGAATTCTGTGTTTGAATGCAAAGGGTAATATATTGGAATTTATTGGTCTGTTGGCAGATAACTTATTCGGTTGCAGCACTTTCCACTGTCCTTTGTGTTTACATGACGTCTGATGCTTTGTTCCGAGGTGAAATAACCACTGATGTGTCAAAGTAGTGTTTGCCGCCATAGAGAGGAACTTGTCTACTCATTTGAGACGTGTCATCTGCGGCAGCAGACAATTTCGGGTACCACAGTTCATCTGACGTTCAGTGGTCCACACGGAGACTATAAGATGGAGGCGAACTATCTTGTAAACCCACAAATTAATTTAGGAAAATACTATTTATTCCCACTGCCGCTCTGATCCGACATCTTGCTTTGTAGACTAAACTGATAAACCTTTTATAACTCATTAGAAAGTGAATTCGAATGGGAAGTTGTAGGATGGCAGGCGAACATAGTTTTTTTAAAAACAACTATGAACACCCATGTAAGAATGTATTTGTGAGACATGGCATAACTTGATTAAAATTTCCCTATCGAGTTTGTGCTTTGGTCTGGAGTGTGCTTTGGTCCTCATATTAAATGCCTTTCAACGTTAAGCGAGCAGTTCACTGCCCACCTTCTCACACACTAACGTTAATAAATGGTCACTTTCTGTAACGCAGCCTACGCTACTATTATTGCTCACAACATCTCTCCTCTTTATCTAATAAAAAAACTTCTTTATCTGTCCTGTAAATTCTCTCCCTTTGTCCAGTATGTACTTACATTTTGTGATAATGCCTGGACCATTCTAGTACATTCGATGTTTCAATTCTTTTTATTAATAATTTTCTGTTTTTCTGTACCAGCCTTTGTTGAATTTTAAACTACTGAATCTTCTCTCTCGCACCATCTTCCCCTTCTGTCTTCTCTGCTACGCTGAAAATTTTGAAAAAAAAGAAAAAGAAGTGGCCTTCTCTTAAATTTTGGTATTGTACTCCAGTAACGCTGTTTGATATTATGCTGGCAACTTTGGTGTTCTACACGTCTCTGAATGTTTAAACTGCTAACACTGTCTTTTCCACGTTACACCTTGCGACTACTAATACAAAGAAAACCCCTTTTCTCAAATTCATTACTCTTTCCCACTAGTTAAATGAGACATTCTACAGAGCCACTTCCGGGCTTCAGCTAACTCGCTTTCATTTTACGCTTCCATCTTAACAAAGTTTGCAGAGATTAAATTTCTCTTATTGGACCCAAGCAGTCTCCTTTACGTATAAATTACGTATTGTTAGAGTCACAGAAAACATAACAACGTATTTATAGAATACCAGTGGCGGTTTCCGACATTTACCAATGCTCCAGCGGTCGTCTCTGTTCGCCATTTGATGGTATAAAAATTTCTTATTTTGTTATGCTTGTTTAGCCGTATTCAGTTTTTAGATGGAGTGCGCAATTTTGATGCCTGTTCTCTTTAAAGAATATTCAAGTTCAATGTCTCACGGACATGATCTGAAGATAATTTCTAATGAAACTGAAACCGGTTATTATTTGGGCGTGTGGTTATTAATTTTAATGAATCCTTACGATCAATACTGGTTTTAACTACGAGTATCAATAGATCGCTGATATTTGCTAGTAATGGTTTCAAAAATTATTTACATGTGCATTGAATAATTCATATATATATTAAAATTAATGATGTACAAATGATATGAAATAATCTTTATATTTATTGTTTATCAGTGGAAATGTGCTTTGTTAGTTTGTTGTGGAGAAACTTTCCATCACACTACTACATTCTACGTGCACTTGAAGTAATTCACAAGATATTCAAAATGACGTCCTTACAATTCAGGACGTCGGCCTCCTTAGCTGGGTGGTAACGTGTTTGTCTCCCCTGCAGCTGGCCTGGGTTCGATTCCCCGCCTGGTTAGAGATTTTTCTCCGCTCGTTGACTGGATGTTGTGTTGTCCTCATCATCATTTCATCCCCATCACCGGACAGCAAGGCGCCCAATGTGGCGTCGACTGAAATAAGACGCACTCGGCGGCTGAACTTCCCCGCATAGGGTCTCCCGGCCAACAATGCCATACGCTCATTTCATTTAGCTTTTCAATTCAGGACAAGTGTTCACATATCACATCTCACTTCTTGGAATATTGAAGCCTCTTCAAGAATGGTATCGGTGGCTACCTGGAAACGTTGTTCAAGAATGTGTATCAATAACTGTTTCAGCATATGTGACACTTTACAGATTTGTTAACACGTTCAGGATCACGACATTTCATTTTTGCAGTAATTTAACGTTCCTACAGTTGGAATCTAATTGACTTGTCCGAAAACTGATAGATGTAGAGGTGCATTAGTTATCGTATTCCGACTGAGAAAATAAATAGCATCAGTTACATTAATTAAGCACAACGTCATAAAATGTTACAGTTGGTAATTGACTCTTCCATCTCTTCATGGCAGAACCAGAAGAAAAGATGTGCATGTAGAAAAACAACATAATACACTGAATAGCAATCTGAATTAATTTAACGATCAAAATAAAATAAAATTAACTCGATATATTTTCTACTTTACGTATGTCATAAACAATAACCGTCCTGTCAGATTTCGTCGGAATACTTCTGAAATTGCCCATGTATCTGTCGATTCAACAGTAGTTCCTCTTTTTATGTAACGGAATAATGGCTAGATTAGCTACGTGCTCCTGACGAACGTCACTGTTGGTTGCTGACGTTGTGTTCATAGTTTAAATACGATGGTTTTTACTTACTGTGCTTAGTTGTGATCAACTGTCGTGTCGATTCCATCTGCTTTGCATTAGTATGGTGGGAAAAAGAAAAAACGACGCAACATGAAAGAATTACCGAAATGGGACGGAAACTGGTAGATGTGATGTACAAACAAATGATAACGATTTTAGAAAAATTGGATGATTCATTCAAGACAAAGAAAGTCAGTAACACTTTGGTCAACGCCTAACCATGCAAGCAGTTATTCGGCTTGGCATTGATTGACAGAGTTGTTGGATGTCCTTCTGAGGTATATTGTGCCAAATTGTGTCCAATTGGCGCATTGGATCGTCAAGATTTTGAGCTGGTTGGAGGGCCATCCGCCGAACTTGCTGGCCAACGTACGGCTTGTAAAGCACGACAACAAGCAGTAGAGAATCTCGCCATGTGCGGGCGGGCATTATCTTGCTACAAAGGGCAAAAAACGGGCCGTAGAACGTCGTCGACGTACTGCTGTCATGCGGGGGTGCGAGGATGACAACCAGACGGGTCCCGGTGTGAAAGGAAATGGTCACTGAGGCACCCATTGCTCCTCAGATCGAAGGTAATGATGAATTCGGGGGTGTGAGTGCCTGTCTGACGATTTCTCGGTCTGTCGTCTCACCAGGTCGACCGCTTCCTTCTTGACGCTAGGTTCAGCCACGGTCCACCCATTCCATTCAACATCGCCGAAGAGTGGCATCGCTCCTACTCAAATGCCCTGCAACTCGCCGATTACTCCAATCAGCTTCTTTGACCTCAACTACACTTCCTCTCTCAAATTCTGACATCAGCGCATATCGTTCACGCGCCCACCTGGAGTGCATAGTCACAGTCCAACTGAGTACGAAGAATGAAATTCTCAAAAAATTTATGCCTTGATTTCGACATTTCTCCAGTATACTGCCGTTGCCAGCTGCACGATGAAATTGTGCTGCAGCGTCAAACATACATCCATCGCCCACCTACTTTTACAATTTTGCATTTTCCATCGATACCTGTATGAGTAACAATTTGTGACCAATTCGCATAAACCCTTCGTAGTGAGATTTTCTTTCTTAGAGTGTATCTGACCAGTTGGTACCTCGATTGGAACTCAATGCTGCAGTTAAGTAGATCTGAAGATGGGCGATGGTGACTGATACCTGTTATTTGGTTATTCATTATCCAAAATTGAGCAAACTTTTTCGTTAATAAAAATGGTCATTTTTGCAATTGTGGAAGAGATAAATAATTACTATATGCAGAGCAAAGAGATTCTTCAAACTCTGCAACTGTGAATTAATTTGCACAGTACACCACATGTTTCAGGAGAGATGCTTTCATAATCAGGTGTGGAAAGGTAAATTATTTAACCATTCCCATAACTGCATAGCCGAGGAAGGTTACCAGTCATAATTTTCGAAGCCTCGAATCATGGCAGTACTGTTTTGTTTCCATAATATCCATGCCCTTATTCCTCCCGCCACCCTTCCCGACCCTCCCACTAGCTGCATGGATCTTGACGCGGTGGGGTTGGCTACCGTGCCTCAACGATACCGAAAGCCGTACCGTATGTGTAAACACATCAGAGTGGTAACTGTGGACAGGCCACGTAAACGTATGGATACTGGTGAGGACAGCAGCCTTTTCAGTAGAAGCCGGGCCACCAATTTGTGATGTGAAGTGATCTGGTCTGGGAACATTAGGGAACAGGGCCTTGCTATGTTGAAGTAGCAAGAGGTTGAAAGCAAGGAAACTACAGCTGGTAGATTTACCGAGGATATACAGCTCTGTGTTTGGCTTCATGAAAATGACATTCTCTTCAATAACATTTTCTGGTAGTAAATTGAATCCCATGTCCGATCTTCGCGTAGATACTACACAGGAGAATGTTGTCATCAGGAAAAACAAAACTGGCGTTCTACAGCTCTGGTTATGGAACGTTAGGTATCTTAATTGTGTGTCTAGGTTAGAGAACTTGAAAAAATGAAAGGTTGACGTTAGAGTGGAAGTTAAGTGATCAGACGAGTATAGTGATCAACACACAATAAGATATGGGTAACGTAAGACTGGGTCTGTTGATCAAAAAGAGGAATCCAGATAAGCTACTATGTTCTACTCACTCGACGCATTATCGCAGCTTTGGTAGGGACTACACCGTCAAAGTAGTTTATTCGTATTACTATTAGTTCCGCAGATGATGAAAAGGATGAATAAATGAATGATAAGAAAAAAATCTATTCAGATACTTGATGGTATCAAAAATTTAATTGTGATGGGAAATTGGAATCGGAAAGCAGGAACAGGAAGAGAAACGAAAATTGTTGGAGAAAATAGACTGGGGAGAAGAAAGGAAAAGGGAAGTCGCCAGGTCGAATTTTGCATCTCTAACACTTTGTTTAACGATCGTGAAAGAAGCACCTATACGTGGAAGAGACCTACAGACACCGGAAGTTTTCAAATACATTACATAATCATAAGACAGAGGTTTAGGACCCAGATTCCAAACTGAAAAAAATTTTCAGGGGCAGATGTTGACTCTTTATTGGTTCTGAACTGCAGATTAAAAGTGAATGAACGGCAAAAAGGCAGGAAATTAAGGAGATGGGACACGATTTCACTGAAAGTACCTGAGTTTGTTAAAGGATCCAGAGGTACCACCAGGCAATGGACTGGAAAATAGGAAAGGAATACAATCGAAGACGAATGGCTAGCATCGAGACATGGAATAGTAAAGGAAGCAGACGATCAAGCAGTAAAAATAAACAAAGCCCATTGTAAGTCCTTCGATAGCACGGGAGGTACTGAATTTAACCTGCGAAAGGCATAAACACAAATACAAAAATACAGCGAATAAAGCAGCCAAAAGAGAAAACAGACGTCTGATAGAAAATGAAAATAGAAAATCAGAAATGGCAAAAGGAGAAATGTAAAGCTGTAAAAGCATGTATGGCTGTGCAAAATGTGGGTGCCGCCTACAGGAAAATTAAAGATACCTTCGGAGTAAAAAAAAGGGCCTTTAAAAGTGATAAGACCTCAAGAGACTAGGGAGTACAAAGCAAATCAAGAAAGGCTGAAAAGTGGAGGGACTTTACAGCTGTACAATGGAAATGGGCTTGACGACAGGATTATCGAAAGGGAAGAGGGAGTTGGGGGAAGCGATACTGCGATAAGAATTTGACAAAGCATTGAAATAAAAAAAGCAGAAACAAGGCACCTGGATTATACAATTTTCCCTCAGAATTACTGGGATCTTTTGAAAAATACTATGGTTGGAATTTTAATAGTGACAACTATTTATTTACAAAATAGATAAGTGTTTCAAAGATTTACTGACCTTCAAAGTAGTCACTAGCATTGTGTATAACCCATTTCCAGCGATGCGGAAATCGTAGGATACTCTTAGCAGTGCCAGTTGTGTTGACAATTCGAGCAGCACGGCGTATTTCCCGATGAATTTGTAGCAGTTCTGAGGCGAATGCCGTGAAGTGTTTCCTTAGTTTAGGAATCGAGTTGAGCTGCGTTAGACTTTGCATTGTCCTGCTGGTAGATTCCACAACGCTGAGGGAAAAAAAAACTGCATGCAGTGATCGGCATGGTCCCTAATGACAGATGCCGGCTTGTGTTGATCCAGTGCGCCTTCTAGAATGACGAGCTCATCCACGAAGACAGTTCCCAGACCATAACGCTTCCGACCATTGTTACAGGGTGTTTGCTTTCAGAAGTTTTAGTAGTACACCTCAACTGCCATTTGTCAGATGGAACATAACAAGTGATTCATTGGAAGGTACCACTTATCGCCATTCAGGGCACGTCCAGTTGCGCTACTGGCGTATAAATTCCAGCCCTCATCGGCGATGAACACCATGTAACATGTGTGCACGAACCAGGCGCCTGCAGCAAAGATCCATATATTGAGCAAAGCTCGGTGAGCGGTTGTTGAGTAGACATTGTTGCTAGTCTCTTGCTTGATTTGAGCTGTCAGTTGCTCAAATGTTGCACGTCTATTCGCCGGTATATATGTTAACAACCGTCGTTTAGCCCTGTCGTCTATAGCCTGTCGTGCAATACAGTTGCTTTCGGATAGCGCCATTTTACCATGCACTATATTCGCCTGCCAACCACGGGCACACGCGAATAGTTTGACATTAGCTCTTTCGTAGACGCTTCCACACCATTACCCCTAAAGCCAATGTCATGCTCTTTCGGACATCAGAAAAATAGCTGCCACTGGTACGCCACCGCCACTGGTATGCCACCTGTGAATCTGTGAATGATTATTGCACTTTGATGTCGGAGATATATGGTGGTCACATTAATGTGACTGTACCGTTTAGTTCCGTTGCTAAAACTTCACTTTCAATTGAGAACGCAAAAAGCTGGTCTATGTAGCCGGCACTGTAGCTCAGCGAGTTCGGTCAGAGGGCTGCTCGCCCTCTGTAATAAAAAACTGAGTAAAGGAATCAACAATAAACTTGAACGGATGTCTTGTGACGTCAGCCCAGACCAAACGCAACGGACAATGCCGAACGAAATGCAAAAAGAGAAAGAGAGAGATAGCTGCCCTCTGTAATAAAAGAACTGAGTGAATGTATCAGCGAGGAACTTGAACAAGAGTCATAGGTCATCCGACCCGAACAAATACAATGACCGACAACGAAAAAAATGAGATTAAAATAATAATAATAATAATACCCCGTGGAGGCCCGGGAAAAGAAGAGGCCTCCGGTATGTTCTGCCAGTCGTAAAAGGCGACGAAAAGAACAAACCACTAATAGGGCTAACCCCCCTTTTAGTGTGATTACTTGGTTCAGGACAGAACTAAAGAAGCCTCGGACAAGCGCCGTCATGGTCGGGGACGACGCTTGAACCCTATGCCCGCCCACAATGGTAACGACACTGCTAGCCAACTGGAAAATGATTTAAATCCAAATAGGATGTGCTTCCTGCAACCACCCTAGAAGGAAAACAAAGACAGAGGATGAGATGGTCAGATGAAGTTAATCGACACCTCATGTTCTGTTATTACCAAGCAACAAACCTAGGAACCAACACAACTGGATACAGATCACAAGTATCACCCGAAAGTTCCTAAATGCAATATAACATATACCGTACAGTTAAAAGGAAGTCACGCTTGATCAAGGTCCGCGTCACTTTCCATTTTTGACCAGACATAACGTCTGAGAAAAGAAAGAAAGAATAATAATAATAATAATAATAATAATAAAAAGTGGTCAGCACAAGTGAGTGTCATGCAGAGGGTTCAGGTACGATTTCTTTTTTAAAAATAGTGGGGGTAGCGTTTTTGATCAGAAACTGGTCGCCCTTCGTCCCGGGTTAGAACCCTGCCGCTGAATTAATTCTGAATAAAACTCATCAGCAATGGCGGCCGAAGACTTCGGGCATAAGAAATCAACGGCGTAGTAAAAGAGGGAGGAGGAGCAGACAGAGGTTCAAGGCACTCTCTTACCCCTGGATTCGGAAACTGCCCCATAAAAGCAGAAGAACCATGAGTGATCAACGGCATGAGTATGCAGAAGGCAACGGAAATCACTGCATTAAAGAGACATAATGTGTATCCACATGACATGTGGCCTGCAATTGAAAATCCATCTTCCCATTAGCAAAAGATTCCGGACTAGTCCCCCTCTCGGATACTCTGGAGAGGACTGTCAAAAGCGAGCTGATCATGTGGAGAAGAATCAATAGTCAACGAAAAGGTGGCTTCTACGAGTCGTGGTGTGGAATGTGCGAACTCTGAACGTGGTAAAGAAGCTAGAAAATCTGAAAAATGAAATGCTAAGGCTGACTCTACACATGGTGTCGTCACTGAAGTGAAATGGTAAGAAGACAAGGATTTCTGGTGAGGTGAGTGTAGGGTAGTATCAACAACAGTAGAAAATGGTGTAACATTGAAACCTTCCTGTCTCCTCTATATCTCTTTTGTTACACAACCTTCCCTTCTACAATAACCTAGGAAACCTTCCCTTAGGATTTCTATCTCTTGCTTAATAATGACAAATGAAATCTTCCTTTTGAAATTAATTCTCTTTCTCAATCTTCGCATACAAATTTAAATGCTGCATATTAAAAGTGATTTTCTGATTATTTCGACGAAACATAGAATGTGTCGTCGTCGTGGCCCTCAGTCGTTACCCGCAATAATCCAAAACCGTTCCTTACCTTTTTTACTTTTACTGGATCGCCATCTGACTGCTACATCGAAATGCGACATGCTATACTCTATTAGCTGCTGGTGGGCTGTCATAATAAGTGGCTGTATTTATTACCAAAGCTGACGTTATTCTTTAATATCAAAGCTGACGTTATTCTTTAATTAATTTGAGTGAAATTACGTAATTCATAGTTAAATTTTTTCTTGACAACAATAAAAATTTGCAGTTTTACGTTGATGGTTTTTGGGATGGATTATAATCAGTAATGCAATGAAAACGATTCTTCCAATATTTACTGTTGGTTATGAAATGATTTTACAAACGTTCAAATGGGACTTACTTTTTACAATAATCTAACAACTAGCATTACGCAAACATACATTCAGTAGTCCTGAGTTTCTCAAATAATAATAATAATAATAATAATAATAATAATTCAATAATATTAGTTCCTCTTATGATGATAATTAGCTGATGTCTCTGTAGATCCATTTATAATCTCTTGCAAATCATAGCTGGTGGCTGGCAGGCACACCGCTCCTCTCAACCTCTCGCCTCAGACCTGCTACCGACTCGCTTCACATCTCGCTTACTACTGACTTCCTACGCACGCTAAAGTGCGGTCTCTCCCGCGAACAATACTTTGGTGCAGACATTCCCTGGTACCACAGTTATTTCCAAAATGACAAATATTCATTATTTCTACTTAATCCTATTAATAAAATATAAACTTCTGTCATAAATTGTGGTTTGACAATAGACAATAGAAATATACACGTCCTACAACGTGAGTAGGATTCGTTATGAGCTGGAAGGTAGGAGAGACAGAGGGTTACTGTGGACAGTTTAGTTATAGGGTTGTTCTCATCAGAAATGACAGAAAACAAACACCGACAACGAGAATACAGCTATATATACCGACGTCGCGAGCTGATGATGAGGAGACAGAGAAAGTGTATGAGGATATTGAACGAGTAATTCAGCACGTAGAGGGAGATGAAAATCTAATAGTCAAGGGGGGACTGGAATGCGGTTGTTGGGAAAGGAGTAGAAGAATCGATAACCGGAGAATATGAGCTTGGTAATAGGAATGAGAGAAGACTGAGTTCTACAATAAATTTCAGCTAGTAACAGCGAATACTCTGTTCAAGAATCACAAGAGATGGAGGTATACTTGGAAAAGGCCAGGAGATACGGCAAATTCCAATTAGATTAAAAAATAGTCAGGCAGAGATACCGAAATTAGATACTCGATTTTAAGGCGAACCCAAGAGTAGATACAGACTTATATCACAATTTAGTGGCGATGAAGAGTAGCGTGAAGTTTAATAGACTAGTCAGGAGGAATCAAAACGCAATGAAGTGGGATACAGAAGGACTAAGGAATGAAGAGGGACGCTTCAAGTTCCCTGACATTATGGGTACTGCGTTAAGTAGGGGCTCAGAAGACAGTTCAGTTGAAGAGCAATGGACGTCTCTGAAAAGGGAACTCACAGAAGTTGGAAATAAAAACTTAGGTCCAAAGGAGGTGAACGCGAAGAAACTGTGGATAACAGATGAAATACTTCAGTTGCACGATTAAAGAAGGAAATGCAAAAATGTCAGGGAAATTCAGGAATATAGAAATACAACTCACTTAGGAACGAAATAAGGCGAAAAACCTGCATGAAAAATATGGAGAAAGCGAAATTTTCGGAATGACTGAATCAGCATATAGAAACATCAACTTCGGTGAAATTAAAAACAAGGATGCTATCATTAGGAAAACACTGGGAATTCCATTGTTAAATGGAGAGCAGAGAGCGGACAAGTGTAAAGAGTACATTGAAGGCCCCTATGAGGAGGTAGATTTGTTTGATGACGTGCTAGTAGAAGAAACAAGAGTCGATCTAGAACAGGTAGCGGATCCGGTATTATCACTAGAATTTAAAGGAGATTTGTAAGATTTTAAATGGAACAAGGCAGAACGGGTAGATAACATCCATCGGAATTTCTAAAGTCGTAGGGAGAAGTGGCAACAAAACGACTATTCACGTTGGTTTGTAGAATGTATGATCCTGGTGATATATCATCAGACTTCCGGGAAAACGTCATATGTACAATTCTGAAGACTGCAAGAGCCGACAAGTGGGAGAATTATACCACAATCAGCTTTACAGTTCATGCGTCCAAGTTGCTGACTAGAATATATACAGAAGAATGGAGAAGAAAACTTAGAATCGGCCGCGGTGGGCGAGCGGTTCTAGGCGCTTCAGTCCGGAACGGCGCGACTGCTACGGTCGCAGGTTCGAATCTTGCTTCGGGCATGGATGTGTTTGATGTCCTTAGGTTAGTTAGTTTTAAATTCTAGGGGACTGATGACCATAGTGCTCAGTGCAATTTGAACCATTTGAACCAAGAAAACTGAGAATTTTTTCGATGACGATCAGTTTGGCTTTATGGAAAGGGAAAGGCACTAGAGAGTCGGTTCTGAAGCTGCGGGTGATAATGGAAGCAAGACTAATGAAAAATGAAGACTTGCTCATACGATGATGATGTTAGGTTTGTGGGGCGCTCAACTGCGCGGTCATCAGCGCCATTACACTTTCCCAATCTGAACACAGTCAATTTTCGCCACATTTCATGAATGATAATAGAATGACGAGGACAACTCAAACACCCAGTCCCCGGGTACACAAAATCACCACCCAGGCCGGCAATCGAACTCGGGATCCTTGATCCAGAGGTAGCAAAGCTAGTCACGTTTTTTTCTTTATCTCGTTTTGTTCGTTACTGTTCGTTCTGGTTGTTCGGGGCGGACGTCCCATGACGCTTGTTCGTGTTCATCATGGATCCATTAACTCAGTTTTTTATTACAGAGGGCAGCTTCTCCCCTGACCGAGCACCCTGAGCTACCGTGCTGGCTATCTCAAGAACACGAGATGCGGACGTGTTCATACGATTTGTCGATCTGAAAGAAGCCTTCGACAGAGTTAAATGATGAAGTTTTCGAAATACTGAGATAAATAGGGATAAGATACAGGGAAAGGTGGGTGCTATTCCGTATGTAGAAGAACGAAGAGGGAACAATAACAGTGGAAGTCCAAGAAAGAAGTGGTCGCATTAAAAAGGATTTAGTCTTGCAATCCGCTAGTGCTCAATCTATACATCGAAGGAGCAATGACGGAAGTAAATAAAAGGTTGAAGAGTGGAATTAAAGTTCAAGGTGAAAGGATATAATAACAAGATTTACTGATGACATTGCTGTCTTCACTGAAAGTGAAGAAGAACTGCAGGATACGTTGAATGGAGTGAACTATTTGATGAGTAGAATGTGGATTGAGAGTAAATAGAAGAAAGTCGAAAGTAATGAGAAGTAGCAGAAATGAGAACAGCTATAGCTTAACGTCATAATTGGTGATCATGAAGTAGATGAATTTAAAGCATTTTGATACCTATGGAGCAAAATAACCCTTGACGGACGGAGGATGGAGCATATCAAAAGCAGGCTGCCACTGGAAAAGAGGGCATACTTGGCCAGGAGATGTCCACAAATATGAAATAGGCCTTAATTTAAGAAGGAAATTTCTGATAACGTATGTTTGGAGGACAGCATTGTGTGGTAATGAAACATGGACTGTGGGAAAACCGCAAAATAAGAGAATCGAAGCATATGACATGCGGTGCTACGGAAGAATGTCGAAAATTTGGTGGACGGGTAAAGTAAAGAACGAGGAGTTCTCCAAAGAATCAGCGAAGAAAGGAATTGATGGAAAACACTGAAAAGAAGGGACAGGAAATCTGTTAAGACATCGCTAGAGTGGCTGTAAAGGGTAAGAAATGTAGAGGAAAACAGAGATTGGAATACCTCCAGCAAGTAACTACGGACGTAGGTTGCAAGGTTGCAGGTGCTACTCTGAAATGAAGAGATTGGCGGGCCACATAAAACCAATCAGAAGACCACTAGCTCAGAACAACAACAACAACAAAAAATCCCCTGTGATTATGTAATTATCATAACGGAAACCCTGGCAGAGGTCCAGAAGAGGTAAACATTCAGATTGGACCATAGGAGATGGGGATTTCAGGTCATGGGGACCAAGGCTTGACTACAGTAAGAAGGGTTCGATGAGTGTAGGTTGCAGAGATGAAGAGGCTTCCGCAGAACAGACTAGCGTCGAGAGCTGCATCTGGTAAATCTTACAACGGAAGGCACAACAACCGCAATACGGTTTCCCTGCCACTTCCGCCACTTGTCGAGCTCGGCGGACCGCTGGCGGCAGGAGCGCCGCTTCCAGCCGGGCAGGGCCCCCCTATCGATTCTGGGCGGCCGCGCCAGTGCCAGCGTGTGCGGCACCTCTCAGCCTCTGCCCTCGCGGACTGGCGACAGCAGCTGGCGCGCCGCCAGCCAGCGCGTTGCCGCCACCGCCACCGCCACTGGCGTCTGCGTCCCACGCGACGCTGGCGCCAGTGCCAGCCCCACTCCCTAATGAGCACCACGCTCCGCACGCCTGATGAGGGCGCCCTCCACAGCTCCGGAATGTAGGTGTTAGCCCGAATAATGCGATAAGGACGCGGCACCACCACGTGCCGGAAACACTTCCACTGCGCGAGTACGTCCGTGCGTGAGCGTACTTGTGCGAGAGAGTGTAAGTCACATCTGGCTGAGGACTCACTTAGGTTTACGCCTGTAAATATTCATACGTGACTGCTTCTTATGTCACGATGTATCATGACAGTAATTTTCCCCTTCAATACTTTTAGATACACACATGAATACAGGCTTGCACGTATCTTTAGCGCCGTTCGCTTACAGGAGTTGAACTAGTTCTGATTCTACCTATCCAGTTAATTCTAATTCCGATAGTATGGTACTATGATGACACCCTATCTTCCCCCATTGGCTTCTCTGTTCTTACTGATAAATAAAATTAATCTGAACCACAGTGTTAATTTTGTCACTGTCTCGATGTTAATTATAAACGCTAACGTGCAGCCAGAATAGAAATGACGTCCTGGTCGGAGAGTCCTGCCATTTATAAAATATCGAATAATCCAGAATATACGAGAGCAGTTCAATAAGTAATGCAACACATTTTTTTTCTCGGCTAATTTTGGTTGAAAAACCGGAAATTTCTTGTGGAATATTTTGAAACATTCCCGCTTCGTCTCGTGTAGTTTCATTGACTTCCGACAGGTGGCAGCGCTGTACGGAGCTGTTGAAATGGCGTCTGTAACGGATGTGCGTTGCAAACAACGGGCAGTGATCGAGTTTCTTTTGGCGGAAAACCAGGGCATCTCAGATATTCATAGGCGCTTGCAGAATGTCTACGGTGATCTGGCAGTGGACAAAAGCACGGTGAGTCGTTGGGCAAAGCGTGTGTCATCATCGCCGCTAGGTCAAGCAAGACTGTCTGATCTCCCGCGTGCGGGCCGGCCGTGCACAGCTGTGACTCCTGCAATGGCGGAGCGTGCGAACATACTCGTTCGAGATGATCGACGGGTCACCATCAAACAACTCAGTGCTCAACTTGACATCTCTGTTGGTAGTGCTGTCACAATTGTTCACCAGTTGGGATATTCAAAGGTTTGTTCCCGCTGGGTCCCTCGTTGTCTAACCGAACACCATAAAGGGCAAAGGAGAACCATCTGTGCGGAATTGCTTGCTCGTCATGTGGCTGAGGGTGACAATTTCTTGTCAAAGATTGTTACAGGCGATGAAACATGGGTTCATCACTTCGAACCTGAAACAAAACGGCAATCAATGGAGTGGCGCCACACCCACTCCCCTACCAAGAAAAAGTTTAAAGCCATACCCTCAGCCGGTAAAGTCATGGTTACAGTCTTCTGAGACGCTGAAGGGGTTATTCTGATCGATGTCCTTCCCCATGGTCAAACGATCAGCTCTGAAGTGTATTGTGCTACTCTTCAGAAATTGAAGAAACGACTTCAGCGTGTTCGTAGGCACAAAAATCTGAACGAACTTCTCCTTCTTCATGACAACGCAAGACCTCACACAAGTCTTCGCACCCGAGAGGAGCTCACAAAACTTCAGTGGACTGTTCTTCCTCATTCACCCTACAGCCCCGATCTCGCACTGTCGGATTTCCATATGTTTGGCCCAATGAAGGATGCAATCCGTGGGAGGCACTACGCGGATGATGAAGAAGTTATTGATGCAGTACGACGTTGGCTCCGACATCGACCAGTGGAATGGTACCGTGCAGGCATACAGGCCCTCATTTCATGGTGGCGTAAGGCCGTAGCATTGAATGGAGATTACGTTGAAAAATAGTGTTGTGTAGCTAAAAGATTGGGGAATAACCTGCCCTCGTACAAATATAAGAAAATATGAGAACCCGCCAGATATGATGGATACTGCATAACAAGTAATTACTGATCGTCGGGTTGATCTGGCAACTGCAAAACTACACGCCACACTGCAAAAAAAAAAAAAAAAAACTCTTCCCCACATCATCTGGAGACACACACACACACACCAAAAAAAAAAAAAAAAAACATCAAAATACACATACAGACACACACCGATCTTTGGCAAAAACATTTGACAGTCGGTAACAGAAACCAAGACATTGCTTTAAAACAAGCGTTCAGTGCATAGTGTTGTGGAATGGGAAAAAAAACCGCTAATTGGCGTTCATAAGAAGAAGAACAACACCAAAAATGCAACAGGAGCGTAATATGTAGGAAATCGTCCACGCAACCTGTAAGTACAGTTCAAAACACTACTACTTAATAGGAAATACCAACCACCAGAACTGTTTATAACCTATAGGCACAATGACAAAAATGTAAATAAAATAGCCAACATATGTACATATTCCAGGCCACTGATGATGCCTTGCAGAAAATAAAGGCGAAACGCGTATGGCACTAAAATTGTGTTTTATTCAGTTGCTGTCAGACGGTCCATAAGTAAAAATTATTAATATACCTTATGGGACTTAACGGCTAAGGTCATCAGTCCCTCAGCTTACACACTACTTAACCTAAATTATCCTAAGGACAAACACACCCACCCACACACACACACACACACACACACACACACACACACACACACGCCCGAGGGAGGACTCGAACCTCCGCCGGGACCAGCCGCACAGTCAATGACTGCAGCGCCTGAGACCGCTCGGATAATCCCGCGCGGCCTTGGATCACAGCTCGTGATAATATCACTATCAGATCGAGTACAATGTATCTGTTAACTACTAATTTTGATCCCTGTTTTTCATTGCTTGTATTCCACTTTTTATAAGTACATTAAATAGGTGAAGCCTGTTTCCTAGCTCCATTCATATCTATCTGCAGTTCAAACATGAGAGGAAATGTCAAACGTCCTAAATGCTACACTTCAGCCGCCCGATGTGGCTGAGCGGTTCTAGGCGCTTCAGTCTGGAACCTCGCTGCTGCTACGGTCTCAGGTTCGAATCCTGCCTCGGGCATGGATGTGTATGATGTCCTTAGGTTAGTTAGGTTTAAGTAGTTCTAAGTCCAGGGGATTGATGACCTCAGATGTTAAGTCACATAGTGCTTAGAGCCATTTGAATTTTGCTACTCTTCGCGAACACTTTCTCAGTGCTGTTGCGTCCCTTTTACTCTTGCTAGAATGGTTCCAAGTGCCAAATCATGGGAAAAATCAAGTGCAATCGCACAGATATATATTAAAAATATGACCAATTTCGGCCTCTAAGTAGTGGGCCACCTTCAGATAGTGTGCCATCCGACTGACGATGACGACACTTGGTACAGCTGTGCTGACCCAAGTCAGCAAACTATTGGTGACCGAAATGGGTCATACGTTTTATAAATGACTATGCGATCGGGACTATTTACTAATTTTGCTTAGTTGACAGATCGTTATTATATCCCAATAATGTTATCTAAAATAACGGAGAAAGTGTTTCAGACATTCATTAGTAGATGGTAAATGGTCTCTGTGTCAAACAGTGCTACTGTTTTTAGATCAGAGTGCCGTTCCTCAGGGTCTCCTACATTTAGCTGATACACTTTTGTCGTAAGCAGAATCCATGCAACCTTCTGCTTCTACCAGCAAAAATTCCTTAAAAGAAGAAGATAATCTGGGTTTCAAAACTCGTAAAAAAATTGGAGAAGTGAACAGACGAAACAGTATCAGCAAAATTGTATGAAAAGCTACGAACCTGTTAAAGGTAATCCCAATTCTTTGTTTTTAAGGGCACTGTTGAAACTTTGTTCTCAACGCAGACGTGTAAGATCTCAAATTGCAGTGTGATCAGAGAACATTTTTACGCGGGATACGTTACTTTCGTTAAACTACGATAGAAATACAAAACAAGACGTAGTTCAGATATATAACCTACAGTTCCACTGTCACAAATCCCCAGTACATCTCGTCGAACCCTCGACACTCTTCGTGATAACCTTCAGTATACTATTTGATAAAGTAAGTTATACTGCAAGTGGCTCACCGTTGCCCGTTGAGCAACTCCCTTCCGTAAGGTAGCACACGTGTTAATCTCAGCTCGCTTAATTCACAGACAATATTTTTCTTTCTTTAATGTGCTCCACACAGCATCGCAGTGGCGATTGTTTACCAATCTATGACAATGCGGCATATTTTCTACCATATGTTACTCGTTCGAAGAATTTTTGAGATGAAGAATTTAACAAGAAATACGAGGGTGCCTTTCATTTGAGCATAGCTCTGTTCATTCTCTATTTATGACTGGTGTTTCTTCCTTAGAGCTGTAGTGGAGCAGCTATCGAATAATGTATAAAACAGTACATACAGTTCGCATAACAGAAGGAAGACCGTGTTAAAATATCGCTAACCTTCTGCACAAATTAAACACCGTCAGCTATTGCAACTACTTGTGAGACGAAAAATCACAAGTATTGCAGTCCAGCAACAATCGTGTGATTCAACTTCGCACCCAGATGTTAAATTCTGAATACAAAAATCTAATATCTGGAATGGTCGTAGCCTTGACTTCCACACCAAAATAATCACACAACAAGACCAAAAACTGCGTAAACTTTCCCCTCAAAACTATTCTATGTGGAGACATATGCCAAATAGCAAACAAATATTGTAAAACAATTTTCAAAAAATGTAATTTAAACGAGTGCAACTTTTCGCAACGCTCATCGGCAATGCAGATTTACTCATAACGCACAAGTTTTACAGGAAATGAAACGTAGCGGTAAGACCAAAAGAACAGAAACACATCCAGTTTCATGTTCGTTTCAGCTCAAACACTGTATTCATATGCACGCAACCACACTACATTGTTCCTATATAATTACAACACTGCCATCTACGTAAGTAAAATGTAGTGGAGACAATATTATCATTCCACTGTACAAAGGTTCAGTGCGACATAATTATTCTGTATATAATTGAGATCCAGTAATTATGTACATTGATTTTTTACTCATTCTTCAGATTGTGAGAAGCGTTAGGCTACAAACTGATATGAAAGCGAATGCATGAAATCAGTAGAGAGTTATGCAAATGTAAGAGATTTGTTTTGTAGGACTGCGCATAACGTCTGCAATGAACACTCAGTATGAAATACAAGTCTGGCGTATTCTACTGCTCCAGTAATTGCAGTCCTTACCAAGTAGGGATGATATTAGTCTTCGAAAGAATAAAGAAATTCGCTGCTAGGATCTCAACAAGACAGTATAGATCATTAGAAAATTGATATACGAGTATATTGTTCGATATTACTTCTTTGGTCGGATATGTGACGAAACAGGTCATGGACTATGCCGCACTAAGTTCAAAATATAGACTTTCAAACTGTCGTTTCCTTTAGATAACCGATAGCCCTACACTACTGAGTAGCAATTGTCAGACCCTCTGTAGTAATCAAGGCGTCACAATTAATCCTGATGGAATAGCAGTCATTTACATAATTATGCTTTGAATGTACAACATATTTTTTCGATTATTGTAGTATCTGGCAAAACAGGTCTTGGATAGAGTGAAGTTTTCTTTAATATTCTTCTTTGAATTAGTCCTATGATTGTAATTTTTGTTGTTGTAAAGTGAGTGACGCGTCTCTGGTGTATTGAACATTACTCGGAAGTGTTTCCGGAAGCTAATATCTTGTTTTAATGCACAATTTGTTCTCTTTCACTGGTTTTATTGAAGTATTAGAGACCGTGGCGTTGTTTTATTGTTTCCTCTTCTAGAACCTGGGCAAAGTGACCTTGACAGAGTTAGACCGTAATGAGGGAAAGGAGAAGAAAGATTAGTGTTTAACGTCCCTCCAACAACGCGGCCGGGCGAGACGTAGCACAAGCTCGAATTAAGACACTTTTGTGTGTCCATCCTTCTGACTGGAGTTTTGAGGGACTTTGTGTTGTGAATTGGCAGGAGCCAATTCACGGAGTTTGGAGGAAGCCGAAAGGCACGCGATTAAGCTCACGCAGGCTGGCGTGAGGTCTGGAACAGGTCAGAGAAATAAGACTAGCAAAACAAGAGTAGCTGGTAGAATACTTAACTTTAATCCACAATTGGTGAACATCTCTCGTTACTGTACAGGCTTCACAATAATAATTATCAAATGCTATGGCGCCTTTCTAGGTCGTAGCAAATGACGTAGCTGAAGGCTATGCTAACTATCGTCTCGGCAAATGAGAGCGTATTTGTCAGTGTAGCTTCGCTAGCAAAGTCGGCTGTCCAACTGGGGCGAGGGCTAGGACGCCGCTCTAGACCTGCCGTGTGGCGGCGCTCGGTCTGCAATTACTGACAGTGGCGACACGCGGGTCCGACGTATACTAGCGGACCGCGGCCGATTTAAAGGCTACCACCTAGCAAGTGTGGTGTCTGGCGGTGACACCACACTTTGGCCTTTCACTTATGTATATGTAATACAATGGAACACCTGCAGTCGTCCTTTCAATGTTATTTATTATATGGCTACCAGTTTCGGCGGTCCAGTACACCATCTTCAGCATGATGCTGAGGGGGTTAAATCCAATCGTATACACGACTCATCAATAACCAATATCTATGAACTTGTTTTCGCAGACTACCTGTAATAACGATGTTGTGTCCGCAATAGTCAACTAGTTGCTGACTGTCGGAGAGACAACATCGTTGTTACAGCCAGTTTGCGAAAACCAGTTCATTGGTATTGGCTACTGATGAGTCGTGTGTACAATTGGAATTAACCCCCTTAGCGTTAGTTAAGGCCTGAAGATGGTGTACTGAAGCACCGAAACTGGTGGCCATATCATAAATAAAATCGTAAGAACGGCTTTAGGTGTTCCATTTTATTACATACGAATTAAGGAAGAATGAGAAGGACACTAGCCCGCCATTTGCCTTACATGTTTTAGGGAAATCGCGGGAAACCTCATTTAGGTTGGCCAGACGTGGATTTGAACAGTCGTGCTGCCGAAATGTAATGAAACAGACACTGCATTGTAAGAAATATGAAACTGTACCGTGGTTCAAATTCCACGTGAAAGTGTTGGTGCCCTAGTTACTGACTGGGTGGTTCAAAGGTCTTAACTGAACGACATCGGCTTAACCTCCGCAGCGAACAGCCAAAGACTTTGCACGTGGAAGAAATTCATAAGATACACAGAAAGCGATATCCAAGTGCCTGTGTTATTCTGAATTACGATGCAAAGTTCCTGTCTACATGCTCCACGTCCAAAGAAACTCGGCAACGTAATTCAGAATAATATAGATGCTGCAATATCGTATTTATCCGCCGACACCGGGGAAGCACCTTTCAAATAAGTAAATGTATTCGCAGTTGCGAATAATGACGACCATCAGCTGTAGAATGGAACGACGACGATGACAATTTGTGACGGACCGGGCCTCGAACCGAATTTCCCGCTTATCGCGAGCGGTCGTCTTACCCTTTAGCTATCCATGCACGACTCACTGCCAGGTCCACACTCCATATGTCGTCAAACATGCATCTACGACCTGAACTCGTATATCCGTTATGTATATTCCCGTACAGGTCAGACGGTGTACTTTAAAAGTCGCTTGTCCGATATGGCGGTGGCTGTGTTATACTGATTATGATGGAAAGTTGCTCTGGACATGCAATTCATAGCCGAACACAGTGCGACTCCAGTCATTAACAGTTCGTGCTTCCCGGTCACGGCATCAATGAAACGCAGCCGTTTGTGGTTTAGTGTTAACGGCAGCCTACCGATGGGAAGACAATTTCCTAATCCCGCTGCTGCTAGCCTCCGATTAATGGTGCGGGACGATATAAATGTCGCTAGGAGTCCATTACTTGTTCTGGGACTACAGGCACACACGTGAAGTGGTTACGATGTGGGATGACAAAAATGTCGCAGGGAGTCCTTTACTTGCTCTCGCACTGCAGGCGCATACATGAAGTGGTTACCATGTACTGTATTTCTACAATAATATTTTATTTACAATAATGATGGAAGGTGAAGAAATGAATCAGAATTTGTATCATGGCCTGGACTTGAACCGAAGTCTCCTTCTATACTAGGCAGGTATGCTAGCCATTACACCACCACAGCACTATGGCTAATGTTAATGCACGGACTACTCTAGTGTCCAATGCCCTCCCTAACCGAAACTTCAGCTTATTTTCTCCTTCTAAGATCGTCACAACTGCCGAGGCTCTCCGGCACTGGAATAGCACCCCAGTGTTGGACATAATGTGGAAATCCTGCCTGTTGTAGGGGATATATAGATCTTATAAATAAATTTTCCTCGAAACATTTGAGTCTCATCTTGATCTACGATAATGACGGAAGCTGAAGATATGAATTGATGTTAGGGAGTGTACTGCACTAGGGTAGTCGGTGCATCAGTGTTAGCTCTAGTGCTAACATTGCTAGCATTTCTGCGTAACAAGCAACCTTGATTCAAGTCCTGGCTATATCACGAATTTTAAATCATTTCTTCAGCTTCCATCATTATCGTAGATAAAGATTAGACTCAAACGTCTCGAGGAAAATTTAATTACAAGAATATTTATATAATCTCACAAAGATTGTATCAAACTGTGTATGTAAAATGGAACTCTGAAAATTATTTAATTTGTATGAAACATCATGATTTAATATTAAGTAAAATTGTTAGTGATTAGTACAAAAAATAATTCTATCTGTTAAGTTCAGTTCCACTGAAACCTCTTTCTGTCAAATTTAAATCCAGTCTGACGATCTTTATGTGAATGTGATCTCATGTGTCTAGTGAAACTAACCTGCATCAGAGGTGGAATGCAGTAATCGTAGTACATTTGTAAAAGCGTACTCTTTTAATTCAGAGTTTAGCGTCATGATTATAAGTAGTAGTGAGTCCACGTCTTTGCCATTGCGGCGCTCTGCGTGAACGGTGAACGGGTTGTAAATTAGTTGTACTTATGAAATGAAATTAGGTAATAAAATTAAATGATTAAAAATCAAAGAACGTGATGCAATTTCTATTGAAGCTGTCATCCTTCGTACATTCCCAGAAACTGCGCCGAAATAAATCTTTAACTATGAAAACTGGGGTTTATAAAGTTGGAAGAGAAACGTTGGACACGTACTTGAAACTTAATGCCATATTTTCTGACAACCGGTCCTTTACAGTCCCTAACAATTTCAGTCGCAGTAACTATTCAAAAGTCGTCCACAATCGGGCACAGTTTTCTCAATTACAAAAATGGCCAAGATGGCTTCCACAAAAGCTCAGACGGTCGTCATCTTATTTCATTACACGTCGCTCTCTCTCGTAATATTAAAATTACAACGAATAAGATTTCTTCATTTTCTAGAGAGCACAACGCTCTTTTGCAGAAGTTTGTGGTACGTTATCGCTCATTGCGTGCTGTCGTGCAGCATTATCATTAGGTAAAGTTAAATGTTCTCACATTTTTAAGAAACTTCGTAGTTTCTTTACACACAGAATACAATATGGAATTAAAAATATTGGAACAAAAGCACAGATAAGGGGATAGCATAGATGTGGTTGGTGCACGATACGGCGATCCACCTTTGTACTCAGACGTATTCGACCGTAAACCAGACGACGAAAATACGCACGCTCACATTCCAGCCTTGTGCAACACCGGCCCACTGTCACATCAGAATGTCTTAAAAAACTATACATTGCACAATTCAACAATCCAGCAAAATGGAGACCCGCCATGGGTCTCCTTTCAAACTCTAATAACGCCGTTTCACACGAGTACGTGGCATGTCCGTATCGTTCACAGTGATTACTCAAGATCTGACGATGTTAACGCCCCTTGTACTGTGTCTCTCTCCTAAGAATCGCAAGACGCATTTTCTCTGGCGACTCATCAGGTATTTGCAATTTCTATTTCTGCCTTGTGTAGCTGGATTAGCTGAGCCCTAACAAATAGTGCTTATCAAGTCTTTCATGCGATGCCCGTTGCAAACAAAATGATTCTTAAAGCGGATTTTTACGTGCTCATTCGATAGAGCGGTCCCAGATTTGCCTAGTACGATATTCGTTTTATTGGTATGTATTAACAGAGACAGTAAAACTTGAAGAATAATCAGTACTGCAGCAGCGACAGCACTGCGCTTGCCCGCGCTGAGTGCTACCACCAAGATTGCAAAAAAATAGTTCAAATGGCTCTGAGCACTATGGGACTTAACTTCGGAGGTCATCAGTCCCCTAGAAATTAGAACAACTTAAACCTAACTAACCTAAGGACATCACACACATCCAAGCCCGAGGCAGGATTCGAACCTGCGACCGTAGCGGTCGCGCGGTTCCAGACTATAGCGCCTAGAACCGCTCGGCCACTCCGTCCGGCACCAAGATTGCAGATCTACCGAGTCACTACTGGACTGCTGTATATTCTTCGTGTTTTATTGCCACTGCTAATACATATCAGTAAAATGGATATCGGACAAGACTAATTTGCGAGTGCTCTGTAAATGGGCACGTGAAATTCCGATTTAAAAATAATTTTATCGGCAATGGGAAACAAATCGACGCTTTCTATTGACACTGGGCGTCCCATGAATGGCATGACGAGCATGAATTATTTGGGCTGATTCCAGCTGCACAATGCAAAAATGAAATTGCAAACGCCAGCCGAAACTAGAGTTGTAAAACTAGGCTGTTGTAGGCTGTCATAAGTAATTTGTCTAGCAGCTTTGGTCAGCTACTACCGTAGCTGCGTTAAATGTGTGTTAACTGTTCTGAGCTCGCAGGTAGCACATCGCGTCTTGTACTCGTCCACTGCGGCGCTGGGGGTCACAGCACCAAGTTACAACAATTGAAGATAGGCATATAAGAGCCCGAAACTGGTCGCGTTCTAAATAAAAGAACCTTACAACTGTAGCGGTATTTTCAACCCCTGGTATGTTAGGTGTGTTGCATACTTATTGGGCATTACCTCGTTTCGTTGACTTTGTTTGCGTATGCTATGTATCTTACTAGATTCTCGAAGGAACAGGGCCGGCCGCTGTGGCCGAGCGGCTCTAGGCGCTTCAGTCCTGAACCGCGCTGATTCTACGGTCGCAGGTTCGAATCCTGCCTCGGGCATGGATGTGTGTGATGTCCTTAAGTTAGTCGGGTTTAAGTAATCCTTAGGTTAGTCGGGTTTAAGTAGTTCTAAGTCTAGGAGACTGATGACTTCAGATGTTAAGTCCCATACTACTTACAGCCATTTGAACCACTTTTGAAGTAACAGGAAGCGGTGAATCGTCTAGAAACTGAGTGAGTATATATAACGTGCTGCGTAAACTGCGGATCATTTTTATTCTTCACAGTTATCCTTGTGTTTGTTATTTAAAAACCAAAAGTATTTATAGCAAAACTTAATTTTTCAGTATTTAATATTGGCAGATTGCTGATATCTAATCTGAGGGATGTTGTACTGCAAATGTATATGAAAATGCAGATTTATCATATAGAGCTAGAAAACAGAACGTAAAAAAAAAAAAAAAAAAAGGCGAAATATTGAACATTGCTGTTGGCTGAAGTCCAGTAACCGTCAGTTAACTTAATTGCAGAATATATGTATAGGTATCACGGTTGCATAAATTTGTTGTCACATTGACCATGGTTTCGACAGCAGGAAGACGGTCTTTATCAGAATAAAAATTACATAGGATTACACGTAATCACACCATGGGTGAAACACATCTGACCAAAATTGACGAGAGAATTTTGATCAGATGTTTCTCAATCATGATGCGATTACATGTAACATCTGACCAAAATTTAGCATTTGACTAGAGAATTTTGACCAGGTGTTTTTCACCCATGATGTGATTACATGTAATCCTATGTAATTTTTATTCTGATGAAGACCGCTTATGCTGTCGAAACCATGGTCAATTTGACAACAATTTTATGCAACCGAGGTGGCTATACATATATTCTGTAATTAAATTTTAAAAAAGCAAAATAAAAACGAATTAAATATCACTTCAATACTTCGTCGAGCTCGTATAAAACGTGTTTCTCTTAAATATAAGGAGAAAACTCTTGCCTTTGATCATGATGAAAACGATCTATTGAGTACAAAATAGCAATATACACTTTTTTATGTTTGTACTTGCATTAAAAGTAATTGCTTTGGTTACATAAAAAAATCGAGTAATTTCTATTACTTATAAAACGCAATTTATATTTTGTAAGAATATCACAATACACAGTGGACTAACTCTGGACGATGTGCGGTTCAAATTATGTGCGAAACAAAGAAAGAGAAGTCTTTGGTTCCCAGTTTCTCTCACACACATTCATTTATTAAGACACAAAGAAATTGAAGACCTTGGCTGCGAGAGGGCGGTGATTGAAATCAACAGGGAAAGTTGAAAATCTGAGCCGGACCGGAATTCGCAGCCGGGTCTCCTCCTTATGACGTACATTCCGTGACCACTTTTTTTTATTGCACTAAAACCGTAATAAAAATTACCAGCTTACAATGAACTAACATAAATAAGGTGACAGCTAATTGCAGTCATCTGTTACAGCATTCATAGAATGAGCAGTGATATTCAGTCTTTAACAGAAGAACAAATTTAGCAACTTACTCCATTCGAAAGGCATCTACACTGTCACCTTCACCTGGTGGCAGTTCAGCATCCATTTTCTTCTTCTGCAGCCTGAGGTTCCAGTTCATGAATACCCAGATGCAACTTAATCACGTAGTAAAAGTTTTATATATGCTCCGCAGTCTCCTCCAGAGCAAATTATGTGGACAGAAGAGCAGTCGCTAACAGCAACGTGAGCCATCCGGACACAGTGGTCATAGCAACTGCACGGACTATCCAAGCTCGCCCACCGTCAGACCCAAATTATCGACTTATCCACAGACTGCAAACGTAGCTACACTTGCCCTGACATCCACATTACTCGCGGCATTCCTGTAAGAGTTCGAGCCTTGTCTGCTTCTGCACTACTGCACTTAGGGGGAGTTAGAAGGGAAATTTTTTTTCACATTTTCGGATTTTTATCTCATTTTAAAAGTTGCAATTTTCCGAATAAAATGATGTATGTATCACATATAAACTCACATGAGAAGTATTTTATTTTATTTTTTATATACGAGGGCTATCCACAAAGTACATTACGTTTTGGAATTAAAAATAAATAAAGTATTGGAATATTATATACAGATGAAAGCCACACTTAAATACTACTTTTCTACATAGGTGCCATTTAAATTAAGGCACTTATCATAGCGATGGACGAGCTTGGAAATTCCTTCGTCGTAAAATTCGGCCGCCTGCGCCTTCAACCACGTGGTTACCTCTTCTTGAAGCTGTGCGTCGTCATCAAAACGCTGCATAGCCCCACTTCTTCATTGCTGGGAATAAGTGGAAGTCGCTCGGTGCCAGATCGGGACTGTACGGCGAATGAGGAAACAACTCCCACTTAAAAGATTCGAGAACTTCATGAGTGGCATTTGCCGTGTGGGCCCGGGCGTTGTCGTGAATCAGCAAGATCTTTGAGCCCAACTTTCCCCTGCGCTTGTTTTGTATTGCTCTTCTGAGGTTGTGCAGAGTTTGGCAATACCTTTGAGAGTATATTGCAGTGCCTCTTTCCAGGAAATCCACAAAAATCACACCTTTTCTGTCCCAAAAGACAGTCGCCATCACCTTCCTTGCCGACATTGTCTGCATGCATTTCTTGGGTTTTTGGGGGGAATTTGTGTGCCCCCACTGCATTGACTGCAATTTTGTCTCGCAGTTCACATGCTTAACCCATGTTTCGTCACCAGTAACGATGCGATCGAGTAATGAGTCGCCATCTTTCTCGTAAGCGTCCAAAAACGTTAACGCTGCAGCCATTCGCTGATTTTTGTGAATCTCTGTCAAGATTTTTGGTATTCATCTTGCACAAAACTTGTGGTAACCTAGCTTTTCGGTAATGATTTCGTGCAACAAACTTCGTGAAATTAGTGGAAAACTCATAGAGAGTTCCCTTATAGTGAAATTACGGTTTTCACGGATCGCGGCATCGACTTTTTCCACAAGTTCGTCTGGGTCCTCCACTTCGCTCTTCGTCGTGAACGTTAGTACGGCCATTTTTAGATTTTATGACCCATTGACGCAATCCACCTTCAATGATTATGTTGTCCCCATACACTTCACAAAGCTGCCGATAGATTTCTATCGGTGTACAGTTTTTTGCAGTCAGAAACCTTATTACAGCACGCACTTCACACTTCGCGGCATTTTCAATTAACGCTGACATTTCAAACTGTCACAGTAACTCAACGGAGTAAAGAACGAACCTCTGACTAGCACGGCAGGATGCCGACTGAGCGGCGGAATGCCATGAGACCAAGATGGCCGCGCTAGCCCCGCCCCTAACGGACACATACGAAAACGTAATATACTTTGTGGATAGCCCTCGTATTATCTACACCAGTTGAAAATGTTAAAATTTTTACGTGCGTACTTCAAAATCTAATAAAATCGGTAATTTTTTTAGAAGGCTGTGGATTGCTGAGTTACAAATGTCATATCCACAAGAGGGTGGGCACCAGGTTGAGGAAGTTGAAACAAAGTTTGAGAGGCAAAAAACTTTCTAATGGCAAAACCATAACAGGCAGGCTGACAGACAAAATGATTGACGAACTACAGCAGTATTATTGGATGGCCATTAGAAATAATACTGAGGATTTGTTGAAAATGGAGCAGGCAGTATGTGCTACCTTCTTCCACAGACTGTCAACTAATGAAAAACTAGTTGATAAAGTAGAGTATGCAGCTGTCACAGAAAAAACTTGGAAAAAGATCAAGAGTATGATATACAGTATGGTGCAGGGTGCTTCTGAGTCACCAAGCATATATTAAGTGAGTTACAGTCTTTTGAAGCATTAAAAGCCGTTCCTGAAAATTTACAATTCTGTTGCATTTTTCCCTAAATCTCAGAAACCACTTCGCGTAGAGTATTCAAATTTTCAGGGACTGATAACATGCATAATCTGAGACTACTGAACTAAAAGAGGAACATAATGTTATATATAATTAAAATTATTTAGGATAACGTACAAAAAAGTACACAAAATTTTAACCCTGTAATTAAAAAATTGTATTTCCTAAAGCAGTGGCTGAAATACAATTATTGTAGTTGAGTAGACACAGGACACACAGTTTAATGGCCTGTAAAATTTTCATGTCAGTGGCTACAGTGGTTCCTGAAATACAGGGAAGCCAATTCACTGACTTTAAGATAGAGCGTTCCAACTCTCCTTAAGAGATTATTTGTCATCTCACCCTAATCTTATATATGTTGTGTCTGTTATTTGGGACATATCCGTAAAAATAGACACCTCACATATATATCCATTTATGTTTCTTTCCCTACCAATGCTACCAATAGTAACGGTATCCCTTCTATACTCTACGTCATTTATGTACTGTACCATAGCTACCGAATTATAGTTTTGGTAGAGCGCTAACATAAAAATCAGAGTAAATACGCCTGACCATTCTTAGGAGAGACAACCGGTATAACCTACAATGTATGGTAACAACACAAAATACGAACAACACTAATAAACTATGCTGGCGGTTCTACTTGTCACTTACATACTAGACGATGGTGTATACGTATACGGAAGTACTCTGGCGTCGGACCAGTTCTTCTGCGTGTTTCACTTTTGTTTTTTAGGCGGCATAGTTAATAGGTTGGCAGCCTCCTACAAAAAATATTTTCCTGGTACAGGTAGACCCCGTTATACGCGGATTCGTTATCCACGTTTTTGCGTATCTGCCATCTGTTAATAGCACACGGAAGCAGGAATGTGTTAGCATATCTCAGTATGAAACAGCTCCTTCTGTTATGTTTGTCGAGACATGAGTCGTCAGATCAGTTCAGCACAGCTCTGAAGTTGCGATTGACAGAGTCCGTACTTAAAATGTCGGGTAAAAGGAAATAAATTGTGCCTGTCAAGGGAAAGAAGCGTGTATGAAGGTCGCATTCACTGGAAAGAAATAGAAAATTTTGGATCGGTATTTTGACATCCGGTGTGCTTCGGGACTTCCTGAATTCACCGTAAGAACTGTTCGTACCAACGCGGGATCATTTATAAAAACTGCTCACTTTATAACTGGCTTAAGTATGACTAGAGCAACCAACTGTCACATGCAGGCGATGGAAAGAATGGAAGAAATGAGCACAACCAACCACCCATGCCTCTCTCTGGAGCTGTTATTCAAGCCACAGCCGAGAGACTGAATACAGATTTAACGAAAGAAGAGGAATATCCAGCAGCTTTCTTGACCGGATCAGGTTGATTTGATCGCTTCAGGCATCGCTTCGGCTTTCACTACGTTAAAATGACGAAATAGGCAGCTGCGGCAGACGAAGTTGGATACGAGGAAGTTAAAAAGAGGTTTGAAGAAATTGTGACAGAAATATGCTATACTTAAAAGCTGGTTTTCAGCCTTGATGAAACGAGCTTAGTTTGGACACGAATGGATAGTCGTACATTCATTTGTATTCAAAAGGAAACAGTATCTGGGTGGAAGGCTGCAAAGAACCGATGCACCCTTCTTTTCGGAGGAAATGCTACAGGGGATTGTAAATTAAAACCGCTTGCTATCTATAAGTATCAAAATCCTAGGACACTAAAGGGTTGCGACAAGAGTAGGCTGAGAGGTCATTGGAGATAGAATAATGATTTCAATGTATTATTGTGTCTTTGAATGTTTTATTTTTACGTGTATAAATGTTGCATTAAATGTGTTTCATTAAGATGACACTTCTTACTTTTGGTAAAAATACTAAGGCACTCTACTACTTTGAACTTAATTTGTGTGTAAACGAGAACCTAAGTTCATATTTTACGTATAAAATGACTATCGATGCCCTCGAATTCGGTATGCGCGGTAATTCGGTGGAACGGACCCGTCGCGTATAACAAGGTTTACATGTAATACGAGGGTTGTCCAGAAAGTAAGTTCCGATCGATCGCGAAATGGGAACCACAGTGAAAATCAGAAACGTTTTATTTGCAGTAGTTAGATACATCTTCCACCTACTTCTCTAAATAGGTCGCCGCTCCATCTTCGAGTTTTGTCGTACGGTTCTATCAGCTTTCCAATATCCGCCTGTACTTTCGGCCAGTTATCTGCACTAGTCTGCAGCTCGTTGTGTGTGGAAAAATTTTTCTTCATAGCCAGCGATTCTTGTGAGCAGAGATGAGACTCATGGGGAGTCAATTACGGACTGTATTGTGGGTGATCAGACACTTCTCATCGGAGACACTGCAGGAGCGTCTTCATTGCCCCTGCAGTGTGCGGCCGAGAACTGGCATGAAGAAGGAACTGCTCGACAGTTGTGTTATGTGGGCTGCACGACACAGGCGAGATCTCTAACCAGGGCCTCATACTTGGCGGGATACGCTATTCCCTACGGATCTTTATGTGCGCACTGTCCACTAGAAACTGAAAAGAGCGACGCGACACGATCGACGGGCATCTGTGCAAAGCTTTACCGAATTTTCCCAGTGGTTTCCTTTTCGCGACCGATAAGAACTTACTTACTGGACAACCCTCGTATAATGGGAGGTATTTTAGTGTTAGTTAATAGCATAGGACGTTCGTAAAAAGTTAGGAAGAAGTCACAACTGGGCACAAGACAGTTAATCCGTTAATTAATGAAGTTAATTTTCGGAGTAGTGGACTGACTTTTAAGATAATTAAAAAAAGAGTTGACGCTCATTTCAACTTCCGTTGACCTTATTTGAATCCGTTAATCGTTAATTAGGTATTTACTATTTATGAGAAAAATGATGCTCCGCCGCCGCGAAAATCATGTTCCAACAATTTGGGTCATGTAGGTGTGTGGCTAAAGCGGGATGCGCGCGACTCATGTAAAAAATGGAGTGCGAGCGAGAATAACTGGATGTTGGCTGTTTGTTGTTGTTTGTTTATTGAGCTCGTGTTAAGTACTACTTTTAGTTAGTGATCGACTGTGGAAACTAAATCATGGAATCGGATTCTAGCCCTACATCTGATAAAAAACCGCGGCCACGTTTAAGTGTTCCCGCTCATTTTGTATCCAAATCGGGAGAAAAAAATACTTTTCGATTGCAGACTGTCCTTGTCCAAAAAATGAACAGTTACGACTCACACTTCGAGCCTAAACAGTCCGGAACAACAGATAATGAAATGTAAGGTTTGAAGCAAGAATGAAGGAGTGGCTCAGTCGAGGAAAGCCAAAAAGGAAAATCAATCTTGGCCATTCAGTTATCGACAGCAGAACAATTATCAGAAGCCACTTAAGGGGGGGGGGGGGGCTAGGACGTCAAACGGGACGACTTGGAGCAGGAGAGGCACCAGAGGACATTTTAATTTCCACTGTCTATACTTTTACAAATAAATTCATAACCCCTTTGTCAAAACGGCCAGAAAGGATTCAGGATTTACACTCATAGCAGTGGAAGTTCAAAAATATAAGAAATTTTTTTTTTTTACATTTGAAATTTGACCATTTTCACTTACCATTGGCTGCATTTGTTGCTATAGGTACACTTTTCGTCATAAGTAAGGGAGATTCTTCGATGAATTTTGCACAGCATATAAATCATAATTACAGTTGTATGAAACTCTAGAATTTTCCAAATCGATTGAAAACTGTGGTAAGAATTGAGATAATTAACGATAAAATTTGAATCTTTTCTAAACATTAAGTTTAAAATGTAACAGCACGTTGATGTTTTCATAAATTTAATAATTTGTAGGGTTTCAGACACCTGTAAGTATGGTTTGTATGCTGTGCAAAATTCATCGAATAATCTCTCTTACTTATGAAGAAAAGTGTACCTACAGCAACAAACGCAGCCAATAGTAAGTGAGGAAATGTTAAACTTTCACATGTAAAACAAAATGAATTTTTTTATATAAAACTTGGAACGTAGCTGCTAAGGTTCAGTGACCGTGTCAGAATTATATTAGAACAAATAAACCCTCGGTCACAAATATTAAGTCAAAATTGACCAGGTTTCGACGCTACCATGCGCTTCGTCTTCAGAATTAAAGTAATTGTTCTAAAACATATTAGGTATACAATACATTAATAAAATAAAAGTTTGTACTGACTGGGAAGAGATGCAGTACTTACAAGTCACGTTTTAAAAAATCTGAGCCGGAAAGGCGACGTCATAAATAGTTGTAAATAAGATGGCGAGCCGCTAAGGGCTGCTCGTACTTGAGTGAACAAGGGTTGCAACTAGACTATGACGTTGCCTTTCCGGCTTAGATTTTTTAAAATGTGACTTGTAAGTACTGCATCTCTTCCCAGTCAGTACAAACGTTAATTTTATTAATGAATTATATACCTAATATGTTTTAGAACAATTAGTTTAATTCTGAAGACGACGCTCATAGTAACGTCGAAACCTGGTCAATTTTGACTTAATATTTGTGACTGAGGGCTTATTTGTTCTAATATAATTTTTTATGTTTTTGTACTTCCACTGCTATGAGTGTGAATCCTGAATAGTTCCTGGTCATGCTGACAAAGTTTTATGAATTTATTCGTAAAAGTATAGGCAGTGGGAATTAAAAAGTCCTGTGGTGTCTCTCCTGCTCCAAGACGGCCCGTTTGACGTCCTACCCCCCTTAAAAGAATACGTATAGTTTACTATTACGAGTTAACGAGTAACAATTAACCTTAACTTACGATAAAAGTCTTATAAAGTAACGCTTTAACGCTTAATGAAGTTAACTTGGTAACGGATTAACGATTAGCCAAGTTATATTTTGGTTAGAGTTTTCCAGCTATTGTAGGAGTCATGAGGATGGAAGCTGCTCGTGGTTCGTCCTATAATTATTGTTTTAGGCGTACTTATTGTGTGGAGCGGTCGTATCGTGTGTCAAACACACGCGGGCATTGTTATTTAAAGAACCTCATTACAGTTGCAGAGAAAGGCGTCGGAAACAGTGCGCTCTGGTTACCGAACGCGCAGGTAGCTCTCGTTTCAACTTTTCCGCCACATTCGGAAGTCCGGCCGGGCGCAGGGCCTTAATTAAGGATGCGGCTGCCGCCTCCGAATTTTAGCGCGAACGCAGGCCGCCCTCGAGAGCGCATTAATTCCGGCTAGAGGCGCTGCGGGTCCGGCGGAGAGGTTCGCCGCTGCCCGATGGGCGGTCGGACGAACCGGCCGGCGCTCAGTCGGCATGTCGCTACGGAGGGCGCCACTCGGTGTTATCCGAAATTTGGAAACTAATAACTGACGCAGCGTAATCTGCTTTGCCCGTAATGGGAAAATCAACAATGGCGCGCGCGCCCACCGGTGGCTTGCTGATGGGGTTTGGCCCGCGCTGTAAATGTGACGCTAATGCGGCCCGAATACCGGCGCCGCACTCTGTAAAGCCGAATTCCCGCTGTCAGAATTGGCTCGGCTGTTTCGTATTAAATGTTTTGTGACGCCTCCGGCGCCAGATCTGCGATTCGCGGTAAGCCGCCGTTCCTGGATTGTAAAAGCGGTGCTCCGCAATCACTGGCCGATACCCTTCGGGCTTCGAGCACGCGCGCCGTGCGCACGTAAACAAAAGAGGAAATCTGCGGCAGACATTGATTTCTAACTGCTGTGCCCGGCCGAAGATTTTTTGAGTTTTCGAAACAGGAGCGAAAAGAAGTGATTGAATTATTCTGTTTGGGTTTGTTTCGCGTATGTATGGCTTCTGCAATGTGTTGCTTCTATAGTGTGTTTGCTGACGTAGAAATCGCACCACCGATGAGGTACATACACTACTGGCCATTAAAAGTGCTACACCACGCAGACGACGTGCTACAGATGCGACATTTAACCGACAGGAACACGATTCTGTGATATGCAAATGATTAGCTTTTAAGAACATTCACACAAGGTGGCGACACCTACAACGTGCTGACGTGAGGAACGTTTCCAACCGATTTCTCATACACAAACAGCAGTTGACCAGCGTTGCCTGGTGAAACGTTGTTGTGATGCCTCGTGAAAGGAGGAGAAATCCGTACCATCACGTTTCCGACTTTGATGAAGGTCGGATTGTAGCCTATCCCGATTGTGGTTTATCGTATCGCGACAATGCAGAATATGGAATCGGTGGGTTCAGGAGGGCAATACGGAACGCCGTACTGGATCCCAACGGCCTCGTATCACTAGTAGTCGAGATGACAGGCATCTTATCCGCATTGCTGTAACGGATCGTGCAGCCACGCCTCGATCCCTGAGTCAACAGATGGGGACGTTTGGAAGACAACAACCATCTGCACGAACAGTTCGACAGTTCGACGCAGCATGGACTATCAGCTCGGAGACCATGGCTGCGGTTACTCATGTCGCTGCCTCACAGACAGGAGCGACTGCGATGGTTCACTCAACGACGAACCTGGTTGCACGAATGGCAAAACGTCATTTTTTCGGATGTTTATAGCATCATGATGGTCGCATCCGTGTTTGGCGACATCGCGGTGAACGCACATGGGAAGCGTATGTTCGTCATCGCCATACTGGCGTATCACCCGGCGTGATGGTATGTGGTGCCATTGGTTACACGTGTCGGTCACCTCTTGTTCGCATTGACGGCACTTTGAACAGTGGACGTTACATTTCAGATGTGTTACGACCGTGGCTCTACCCTTCATTCGATCCCTGCGAAACCCTACATTTCAACAGGATAATGAACGACCACATGTTGCAGGTCCTGTACGGGCCTTTCTGGATACAGAAAATGTTCGACTGCTGCCCTGGCCAGCACATTCTCCAGATCTCTCACCAATTGAAAACGTCTGGTCAATGGTGGCCGAGCAACTGGCTCGTTACAATACGCCAGTCACTACTCTTGATGAACTGTGGTATCGTGTTGAAGCTGCATTGGCAGCTGTACCCGCACACGCCATCCAAGCTCTGTTTGACTCAATGCCCAGGCGTATGAAGGCCGTTATTACGGCCAGAGGTGGTTGTTCTGGGTTCTGATGTCTCAAGATCTATGCACCCAAATTGCGTGAAAATGTAATCACGTGTCAGTTCTAGTATAATATATTTACTAATGAATACCGGTTTATCATCTGCATTTCTTCTTGGTGTAACAATTTTAATGGCCAATAGTGAACATACCTGACACACACACACACACACACACACACACACACACACACACACACGTTTTCAAAACATTCTTCACAATATGCGTAGATTTCATATTGTACACTAATACATTTTAGGAACAAACTTATTTTTGTAGTTAAAAATTTTTCTCAGGTGACTGTTAACAGCATCGATATACTTGGAGAAATGCATGATACACATGGTGCTCTTGCAGTGCATTAATTCACTTCCTGTTTAGATCATGGACCACTTTCGCAGTGGGAAAATATCTAGTGTGACTTCACACGGCATTCGTGCTATTTAACAAGAAAAGTACACACCATTGCTGACATGAAAATCTATGAAAATGATACTTGCGCCATAATAAAAGCTTAAGCAAGCAGAAAACTACTGGGTCTTGTGCCTGAGTAATGATGCTGTGCGCTTACTTTTTATATGTTTTCATTGGTTTCTGCTTGCTTAAGCCTGCATTATGGCGTTAAGCACCATTTTCTTACGTTTTCAAGTCAGCAATAAAGTAAACTTTTTCTGATTAAATAGAAGGTATGACACGTGCAATTGTCACAATAGATATTTTTATTCTGTGAAGATGGTCCATGATTGAAGCCTATAGTGAAGTAATGTACCACAGCATAGTGTGTATAATGCACTTTTCCAATTATTTTTTTCCTTATGTATGTAACCATACATTCTACATATTGGATGTTAAAAAAATGTTCCGTGTTTTGAGAGGTTGTAATAAGGACCAAAACATGGAAGAATCATATTTACATTATAAAAATGGATGGCCGTATATATGTATGTGTGTTCCACATCTCCTTCTAAACCATTGGACCGATTTCAACCATACTTGGTCCACGTATCACTTACTGACTGGAAATCATCGCTGGGGCGCTTAGAAACATGTACATATCAGAGCGGAGGATGTGAGGATGAAAAAGCAGAGAAGCCCACTACGTGCGAATACTCGTATTTCCCTCATCAATTAATTGAGATTGAGAACGCTTGGAGACTTGCAACAAACTTTACACATAATTTCAAACCTTTACAAACCTTTCTTGCTGACACTACTACTAACTCTATTGGCAACACATTTAAAAGACAGCAGCCACATATATTCTTCAATGTGCCCATAAAAATGTTTCGTTGTACAACACACAGTTTAGGGAATATGACGTCAAATACTGAGATACGTGAAAAACTTTGGCATAATGTATAACGTCTTAATTTATTACTTCTTTACTACTAACTCTATTAACAACACATTTCGCAGACAGTATCCACATATCCCCCTGAATGTATATATCATTGTGCGACACGTTGTTTAGGAGATATGACGTCATAAATTGTAAGATGCATGTATTTCTTTACATATAACTCTATTCACAGCAAATTTCGCAGAAAGCAATGAGGAGATGGTCAGAGAGTGGGAGGGGAGCCGAGGAGTTGGACTAACAGAAGACTGGAATAAATGCATACCCGGGCAATGGCGGGTACTCAGTTAGTATCCAATAAAGATGAGCTCTAAAATACATACATTAAAAGCTATAATAACCTGTTCATTTTCGCTACATCTCATGTGCTAATATGTCTTTGCTATTACGAACGGCTTACAGAATACGGTACAAAAATGAGGTCTGTAAAACAGCAGAGCTTGCTTTTACCTATAACGCGCTCTTGTGAACCACCATTAAAGGACGTGCTCAATATGTTGTCCATGCATATTAAGGTATGCTTCTGTCCTACAGCTTAAGGATTCACAAACTCTCTGAAAAATTCAACCTTGATTACGGATACTCTGACAGGTATAGATGACGCATTCCTTTCTTATTTGCACATCGCTAACGGACTTGCGTATTTCAAAGATTTTAAGTGTCTCCACGAACAGAAATCCAATGGATTAAGATAGGAGGAACGAGTTGGCCAGCGTACTGGATCTCCACAATCTATCCATTGCCCACTGAACGTCTATGTGACGTGTTCTCGGACATTTAGGCGAAAATGGCCTGGTGCTCCATCAGACCATAACAGAAGATCATTTCTGCTCTTTACTATGTGGAATAAAAGGATTCCACTGTGCCAGAAAGTGCAAAGATGAAACTACAATGTAAAAGAATTTCACAAACTTATCAGAACGCAAATTGTTTCCATAAGAACTAATGTAAGCTCTATACTTACCCAGAACTGTGAGTACAATTTACAGTTGCAACACTAACAGATGTTTACTGCATGTTGAGTATATAGAGAATAACAGAGGAATGTGTCCTCATTTGTTTACTGTATTCTGTAAGTCGTTTGTAATAGCAAAGAGCTTACTGTAGGAAAGATTTGTTTCACAGTACCGAAGATAAGTGCTCATAGCCCTTAAGGTATGCTATTTAGAGCTGATGTTTATTGGACATTTTTGTCACATTTTAGTTCATACTACCACCTCTCAAAAGATGGAATACCTTTTCAATCACCCCGTATATTCTCTGCAAATCATTGTGAACTGCGTGGCAGAGTACTTTTTATTGCCCGTCTGCGATAGACAACCGTGAAGCCACAATGTTCGTTTCGAAACTAAAGCAATGCATTTGATTTTCAGATAGTTCCCTGAAGATACCTGAAAGCTGTATGAGAGACCGACAGCAGGGTGCTGGTTGTGGGATTGATAAGTCTTCCCTGAAGCATGTTCCCTCAAGAGTACCTCAGGGATCAATGCTGTGCCGATTATTGTTCTCATTGACATCCCGATTCTGTTCTCCTGTAAATATAAAATTCTATGCCTACGACTTGAACCTTTTCATTACCAGCAGGCATGAAGATATTAATACTGCCGCCATAAAGCTGAATGATGATCTGCCGGCAAAGGTAGGATGGGTTCAAAATCTAGGACTTAAAGTAAATTCGAAGATGTTACAAATAATTTTTGTATAATATCAAAAATTAATTTTCAACGAATTTCGTGAAGAACTGCTACCTATACTTCTCAGTAGTATTGAAGTTCAAATGGTTCCAATGGCTCTGAGCACTATGGGACTTAACATCTTAGGTCATCAGTCCCCTAGAACTTAGAACTACTTAAACCTAACTAACCTAAGGACATCACACACATCCATGCCCGAGGCAGGATTCGAACCTGCGACCGTAGCAGTCCCGCGGTTCCGGACTTCAGCGCCTAGAACCGCTCGGCCACCGCGAGTATTGAAGTGCCTTATCGAAAAACGACAAAGCACTAGCCTGTAACTTTGGATGAATAACACAGACGAGAAGTACCTACGCCACATGCTTCTGCTCGTCTCTTTGGCCTGCAGTACTTGCAGAAAATATTTCCCTAAGATGTGAAACATGTACTTGCGGAATCCCTGTTCCACCACTGCGACGTAATTCAACACGCCACGAGCGCCGTGAACTCTAGACGGTTAGAACTAACCATGAATATTTGTATGCGCTACATTTGCAACATCGATCTTTACGACCATGTCAGCACTTCACCCGTCCTTTAAGTAGGATGATTGCTGCCACACAAGTTACGTAAGTACCTTACCCAATGTCTGCTTCATCAACTCCTCAGAGTGCATGCACATCAGTACTTCACATAAAAAATAAAGAAAGTATCAGCGCATCGTAATTTAGGTCATACTTGCCCAGTACCATAGCTGCGCCCTTCCATAAAACAAGAAATTCTCGAAGTCCGTTCGCCTCTGGAATAAACTGTGCTGCATTCTGTGCACATTTAAAAGCCCTATTGCATTTAAGATATGAAACACTTCCGTTTGCAACCGTCTGACTTACTTAAAAAGTAACAAGTTTCTCTGCGTCTAAAAGTAAAACATATTAGTGGAGACGACGATCGACCGAGTGTAACAAAAATGTGATTCGTCCGAAGAGCCGACAAGTTTCCATTGATCAACGGTCGAACTCCGATGATCCCGTGCCCACTGCAGTTATAATTGACGGAGTGTTGGACCCACATGTGAACACGTACGGGTGGTCTGATGGGGAATCTGTCCCACTTTACAGAGCAGACAAGCCTCCGAACTCCACGTTCTGTAAGGAGTAGTGGACGTCCGACCATTTAGTGTCCAGTGGTTTCACTGTCCTATCTCATTTCGTAGATGCCAACGACTGCAGTACGTGAACATTCGACCAGCTACGCCGTTTTCTAGATAATCGTTCACGGGCTCTGTGTAATAATAATCTGCTCTTTGCCAAAGTTGGTTATCTGATTGGTGTTTCCCATTTGCACCTTCGTGAAGGTAGTCCTCCGTCCGTGTCTGCTGTGCTTACACACTTATGTTACCGCGTCACGGTTCCGCAACTTCACCAGCCTGCATCCAACGTCGAGATGGGCAGTGGTCATAATGTTTTGGCTTATCACAGCACACGGTGCAGCGACGCCCTCAAATGGAAACTTTTTGATCGCCCCTTATAATCGCTGCTATTTTTTACTATATCAACTACAGCTTCAAACGAAATACATTACACTTACGTTTATATGTTGTCTCCTATATTAAACGCATGCTTTTTGTAATAATTGTATCGTGATGAACATTGTGTAAAATATATAGAACGCTGGGATAAATGATAAATAAAGTATTTTCCTTCTCACCATTCCATTCACGAATGGAGAGCGAGGAGTGACTGCTTGTTCGGTCTCTGTTTTCCTGATCTTACCAGCAGCGTCTTTACGGGATAAATGCACAGGAAACTCAAAGAACAGTCGTAGTTTATATTATGAAAGGCAGTTCTGGAAGATTTATTGTAACGATATCTCAAAATGCACGGTGTTTTTCTTCGAAAATCTGCCACTTCCGATTTTTCAACATTTATGTCGAATTCTCTCAAATTGAACAAGTATATGGCCAGTCGTTTCGCTTTTCTTTGAATTAAGTCTTAAATCAGCTTTACCATACTCTATCGGCAGAACGTATTCTCCATCGCCCCATCAGAGAGTTGAGAGAACATCGCTACATTCATAGCTAACCTAACTAACAAATGGTTCATTTCGATTTTCATTAACGCATCAAGAACCCAATGCTGATTTTCAGTTTTTGCAACTTGTGAACAGCCTTTCACATGGTCCTCTGCAATTACTTAATCCTCAATATACGAGATCGTATGAAGATACGAGTAGTAACTGCTCTCGAAAGAACAGATGCCATTGATGACGTTGCAGAATCTCTAGAATAAATGATAATTAATTGAAACCCTCAGCTGGGTCTCACGGGAAGCGTGCAAGGGATAATTCCCTGCAGTTGCGCTATTCATCTGTGTCCTCGGTGGCTCAGGTGGGTAGAGCGTCTGCCATGTAAGCAGGAGATCCCGCGTTCGAGTTCCGGTCGGGGCACACATTTTCAGCTGTCCCCGTCGAGGTACACCAACAACACCTGTTGGCAGCTGAGGGTTTCAATTAATTACCATTTACTTCATCGAGCTTGGTGTAAATTACTTCACAGTTATTAAGGAAAGATTTTAGAAACTTCTTACTGATATGTTTAACTACATTCAACATTATTGCGAATAGATTTAAGCTGTAGAAGTAGTGCCGAAGTCTGTTTCAAATGCCGTGCATTTTATGGAGAGACTCAGTTTCATTTACCCTAAAAATTTCTAATACTTCTCACTTATCACTTTCTCCGTGTTTCAAAAGCACTGCTACACCACAACTGTGTGCTGAAAATTGGGTAACAGCCTCACTTACTGAAAAGTTCTTTATGTTATTGCATGACCGTTTTCGAGTTTTATATTGAAGCCATTCTCTAGCGAAATCTGAAAATTGTGCTGTGATGAAGCCAAGTCAAATGACTGTTTCTTGTTCATTTTTCTTTGGTTCACCAAAGCACAATTTTCAGATTCCCTACAAAATGGCTTCATTACCAAAGCCGAAACCAGTCATGCAGTAAAATACACTCCTGGAAATGGAAAAAAGAACACATTGACACCGGTGTGTCAGACCCACCATACTTGCTCCGGACACTGCGAGAGGGCTGTACAAGCAATGATCACACGCACGGCACAGCGGACACACCAGGAACCGCGGTGTTGGCCGTCGAATGGCGCTAGCTGCGCAGCATTTGTGCACCGCCGCCGTCAGTGTCAGCCAGTTTGCCATGGCATACGGAGCTCCATCGCAGTCTTTAACACTGGTAGCATGCCGCGACAGCGTGGACGTGAACCGTATGTGCAGTTGACGGACTTTGAGCGAGGGCGTATAGTGGGCATGCGGGAGGCCGGGTGGACGTACCGCCGAATTGCTCAACACGTGGGGCGTGAGGTCTCCACAGTACATCGATGTTGTCGCCAGTGGTCGGCGGTAGGTGCACGTGCCCGTCGACCTGGGACCGGACCGCAGCGACGCACGGATGCACGCCAAGACCGTAGGATCCTACGCAGTGCCGTAGGGGACCGCACCGCCACTTCCCAGCAAATTAGGGACACTGTTGCTCCTGGGGTATCGGCGAGGACCATTCGCAACCGTCTCCATGAAGCTGGGCTACGGTGCCGCACACCGTTAGGCCGTCTTCCGCTCACGCCCCAACATCGTGCAGCCCGCCTCCAGTGGTGTCGCGACAGGCGTGAATGGAGGGACGAATGGAGACGTGTCGTCTTCAGCGATGAGAGTCGCTTCTGCCTTGGTGCCAATGATGGTCGTATGCGTGTTTGGCGCCGTGCAGGTGAGCGCCACAATCAGGACTGCATACGACCGAGGCACACAGGGCCAACACCCGGCGTCATGGTGTGGGGAGCGATCTCCTACACTGGCCGTACACCACTGGTGATCGTCGAGGGGACACTGAATAGTGCTCGGTACATCCAAACCGTCATCGAACCCATCGATCTACCATTCCTAGACCGGCAAGGGAATTTGCTGTTCCAACAGGACAATGCACGTCCGCATGTATCCCGTGCCACCCAACGTGCTCTAGAAGGTGTAAGTCAACTACCCTGGCCAGCAAGATCTCCGGGTCTGTCCCCCATTGAGCATGTTTGGGACTGGATGAAGCGTCGTCTCACGCGGTCTGCACGTCCAGCACGAACGCTGGTCCAATTGAGTCGCCAGGTGGAAATGGCATGGCAAGCCGTTCCACAGGACTACATCCAGCATCTCTACGATCGTCTCCATTGGAGAATAGCAGCCTGCATTGCTGCGAAAGGTGGATATACACTGTACTAGTGCCGACATTGTGCATGCTCTGTTGCCTGTGTCTATATGCCTGTGGTTCTGTCAGTGTGATCATGTGATGTATCTGACCCCAGGAATGTGTCAATAAAGTTTCCCCTTCCTGGGACAATGAATTCACGGTGCTCTTATTTCAATTTCCAGGAGTGTAAATAGCTTTTCAGCAAGAGGAGTGCTTGATCATCAATTCATTTCTGACTGCAGTCACTGATATACTATTTTCTTCAGTCAGGACAATACGGTTTTTCTTCGGGAAACGAGGTTCGCAGCTTCATTACATTCACTTTTGTAATTGGCCTATAGGATTAATAAAAATATTTACCAGGTTTAAGCAGGCCAAATAGTTTTTGGTGAACCGTTAGAGGACTCTGTTTATTAGAGAACTCTGTTTACAAGACAAACCTCGCAACGCAGTGTTCTTTTTGTTGTGCTGCGTTTCGACTATTTGGTGGAGCTTTCTATGATGTAGCCGTCCTCGGACCTTCATAGCGCAATTACTCTGAGAGGAGTACTTAGACCATCAGTTACATTTGAAATGTAGGATGCACTCCCTGTGCTGCTCCTCTGGAAGGAGCAAAGAAAATTTTCAGGTATTACATATGAGACAATTCGGCAGAACATTACTGGGATGATGCCTCTGCTCGTACGGTACCAGTGTTGGAATGCAGGAAGACGCCGTAGGTTATCTTCAGTCAGAAAGATTCACAACTATTAGCAATAAAATGATATTTATTGTGAAGAAATAATCAACTTAAATGATGCTTCTTGTTGTGAAATTATGAAACGTCCCCTTAGAACTATTTTACATGTGAAACGTCCACTTAGAACAATTATAAAAGCCTGTGCTTAACCTGACACACAATATTATTTAGCGCAACGCAATCTGACTTTCAATAACCCCTACAAAACAATGGCCCTGACTAACTTTAACCTATACCTTTTACAAATCACTTACCTCACAAAAATCTTCGCTACTCAAGCTACTGCAAAACAGCGAGCGCCACTACTGCCAGCTAAATAAAAGATTCAAACTACTGAAGGTACTAACTACTGATAGGGATAGTTAGCAAATGAAAGATATTAATAGAGAACAAACAATGTATTTACCTTAATATTCATAATTGACATTCAGTCTTACAGATTATCAAAACTCCACCATCTCTCTCCCCACGTCCACCACTGCTGGCGGCTCACCTCCAACTGCGCAGCGCTACGCGCTGTTCGCATCCAGCTATAGCAGTTCATGACAACAATGGCAGACAACAATGCAAACTAGCCACATACTGCACACAGCACAGCCAGTGATTTTCATACAGAGTGCTATGTAACGTTGCCAATAAAAAACATAAACAGCAAACTTACATAAAGAAAACATAAACAGCCTACTTACAAAATGTCCAGCACAATTAGGCATTTGAAATTATTCAGGTGCTCTAAAATGTTAAAGTCATTTCACTGCGCCTCAGAGTGAGCCCTGCGTAGTGTCCACAGATGGCCTACGATGCCTACAGACCCTAAGTCTCGGAGAGGACGGACGAATACTGCAGCTTATAGACTCGGCGGTAACTCGAGGCTGTACACGATTCGGCGCACTGAAGAGAACTGTCCACCATAGCTCAGTCCTGCGGTATTTAACGAGGCATCGACCAAACGCTGTCCACACTGATGCATGCTGGTTGGCAGCTGCGGTCCCTGGCGTACCTCAGTATGATTCGCACTGCCAACCCACACAGCTGCTGCGCTAAGGGTGTTCCGAGCGCAGCTTATCGATTGTGGTGCGGTACCCTCTGGAGTCGTGAGTACCGTCAATACAACCAGTATGGGGAAGATTAGGAAAGGTTGCAAATATTCTGTAATGCCCACCAGATGCATTGCTCCTTATGAAATTATTGCTCGTTGTCCAGCTCGTATACATCAGCCAGCAGCTTTCTAGTTCACGAGGCACGTAAGTGAGAGAAATTCAAACATGACCTTTGGTTCGCTTCACCGGTCAGAGTTCTCCCAAATCGTATCGGCAAATGACAGGGTGGATCGCGGATCGGCTCTTACCCATCCTTAGTGGACCCTGTCACATGCCATGCAAAAGATGAAAACGCAGAAGATAGTCGTCCACTGCAGGTGCTTCAGTTTTGAATTGGCATGGCTCAGTAATGCTCTTGAGGTCTCCCAGCAGATGACTGCATAGGTACGCACTGGTTCCCGGTTCATACAAGAAAAGTGAGCTATGGTCGTTGCCTTATGGTTGAACTGTGTATTCGTGGTAGTGCCAAAATCAGCCCCCACGTCACGGACGGAAAACTGAGCGCGGTGTATTGAAATCAGGGTGGATTGTATTTTAGTAAATGGACGTTGATGCGTTAATGACATTAACACAACGCTTATGCTTTTACCCGTCGCTGAAATGTAATTACATTACACACACTGTAATACGGTGTCACTTGCTAATGAAGTATTCGCAGATAAATGTAATGAGACGTGTCATAAATGTATTAATAGACTAATTTCGGGCCAGAGTTGTTGGGGAGTAGGACAGGTAGGTTAAATATTCCATATTCACGTTTCTTTCTTCATGTCGGGAGTAAACATTAGGTTAACTGCAATAAATACAAAAATATTAATAACAAATTCTATTACTCAAGACAGAAAATACGTAAAAAATTATTTTTCAGACAACGGTAAATATTAAAAAAATTAAATAATTTACACACACTTACGTTAAAATGCACGTTAAAAATTCAGCAGAAAGAATTATGGAGAAAAAATAAGATAAAATGTTGATGATGGTGAGTATCACAGCCGATGCTAATTTTGATGATTAATGAGAACCACCTCATTATTGTAACTTTTTATACAACTGGGGTCGCAGAATGAAACACGTCGGGATTTGACATTTTAAATTGAATAATGAAATATTCGCAGATAAATGTAATGAGACGTGTCATAAATGTATTAATAGACTAATTTCGGGCCAGAGTTGTTGTACATTCCGTACAACAGACATATTTCAGAAGTACTGCCATTGTCAAGTTCATCAGTGAATATTACAGTTCGTAAATTTCATTCATTTTTGCCATGTATGTAAATGGAGGTAATTGTACGTGTATACCTACGTCTTGCTGAGAGAGACGTACGTACTGCATCACCGATGAATCCTTTTGTCAATTGTCGCTGATTTTATGATGGTAAAATAAAGTTACACATAAATCTGACAGCTAGTTGACGGTTCTCTATGATCCGATATATTCAGAAAGTGGTTATAGCTTGTCAGCGGTGTTGTTTGAGTTACAGGCAATTTAGTTGTCTGTGTAATCTTTGGCTTTTTTATTTTTTTTATCCCTTGTCATGTTCTAGAATACCAAACAAATTTCCTAGGAAATATTTATATTTGATGGCGGTCTGTTCGTTGAATATGTCTTGCGGATAATTTTTCATGTGTATATAAATATCCAGTTCTTCCAGTATGTTCGTGTCCCCTCTGGTATTATGTATAATATATGAAATGTAGTTTCTATTTTGTCGACTTTATGGTTTTGGTTTTTTAAATGTGTGAAGAAACTCGATTGAATGCTGTCAGTATTGCTAGTACGTTATCCATGTCAGATGTTAAAATTTCTTCCTATTTGCCCAACGAAAAATTTGTTAAACTGCCTCATGCAAGTCGGTATATAGCAAAAAACGCTATTCCAGGCATGAATAAAATTACATGTGATAACTGTAACAAATTTTACTTTGGACAAACAGTATGATATTTTAACAACAGATTTAGAGAACATACTAGAATAGTGATAGTAATCAGTCGAACCTCTTCATACGCATAAAAAAGCAAAACTATAACGTCTACAAAATGGATGATGATGATGATGATGATGTTTGGTTTGTGGGGCGCTCAACGGCGTGGTTATCAGCGCCCGTACAATGACCCAATCTTTGCTCAGTCCAATTTCGCCACTGTCCTGGATGATGATGAAATGATGAGGACAACACAAACACCCAGTCATCTCGAGGCAGGTGAAAATCCCTGACCCCGCCGGGTACAAAATGGAAACTGTACTTCAGATCCTAAACGTAATACCAGGACTTACCATGAACATACTGGAAGAACTAGAAATTTTTATAGACGTCAAAAATTATCCTACACACCGTCTTCAAACATAAATATTTGCTAGGAAGTGTTATTGGTGTTCTGGAAAATGACAACACAGAAAAAACAACAGTATTAGTGAGCCGTGCTGCGGATTGCGTTAGTGCTGTTTGTAGGTTTCCGCCCTCTGTTGGAGGCCAGACCGTATTCTTTACTTGGCATTGTTGCGGTTGCTTGTCTTCTTCTTCTGTTGACTGGTGCCACTCAGTTTCGCAAGCGTTGCCTGTCCGCTAGTGGCAGCAGCGGCGGTTATCGATATGTAGTAACTGTTGCCCTATCTGTGGGGCGATGTCGTTGTTTTGCTAGGTCGTGTGAGTGGCGAGTTCGGTTGCGGACTCAGGAGGAGCCAAGTCCAAGCAGTGCGCGAACACGCCGGGACTGCTGGCTGTACGCATGAACTGCCCCATGGAAGGGCTGTGGTCATGCTGGTGCACGACTTCGTCGTAAACCGGACCCAGCAAACTTTAAGATCAGTGCATTTCAATCCAAGTTGAGAAACCTTCGCCATTGTGATATCTCGTGATTCTACAGTGACTTGGGTTCATATTGTGGCTCATAGTGTCACCGAGGCGAAGAGCAGCGAGTGGAATGCTTGGGGAAGGTGGATCTGATTAGCTTTCCTCGACTTCTTATTACTATTTACTTGTTACAGTTTGTTCAAAAAAAAAAAATGAACAAATATGTGTGAAATCATATGGGACCTAACTGCTAAGGTCATCAGTCCCTAAGCTTACACACTACTTAACCTAAATTATCCTACGGACAAACAGCCACACCCATGCCCGAGGGAGGAATCGAACCTCCGCCGGGACCAGTCGCACAGTCCATGACTGCAGCGCCTCATACCGCTCGGCTAACCCCTCGCGGCTAGAACCAGCGGTAAATTTTCTTGCCTGGTGGCCGCTAACGCCCCAGTTACCTGCCCTGGGGGTTAGTGTATGTATCGGCAGTGTACATTTCCTCGCCTTGCCGCTGCTGTCCGGTAAGGCATGTAGTTTTGACAGCTTCCTTGATTGTAGGCCGGATGGTGATTACTCTGGTGGTATTGATTCCTTTCTCGTTCCGGGGACTCTAAACACGGTATTCAGGACGTAGTGCAGACCACCGGTTCCGGCTTTGGCGTATTGTTCCATCGTTGCATTTGGTTTATCGGACGTCAGGTAGTGTCAGCACGATTTTCATTAGTCATTCGTTAGACTGCCACAAGTCTGAGTTACCATCTTGTGAAGTGAATGGAACTCTTGGCTGCCTATCTCATCGCTCGCGAAAGTGTTTGTTGCCAGACCTTCTCAGAGGTCGATTCCTGGAGCATCGTCTGGATCAGTTTTTTTTTTAATTTACTTTTGCTACTGTATTTGTTGTTTTACAGCAGGTTTCAAAATTTTTTCATATTATTGCCGTTCCTAGCGTGTAAGACCTTCAGCCGTGATTGTGGTCATTTCCCTTATAATTCTAATTTGGTATCTGTATTTTAGCAGTAAGCCTTAAAACCTTATTTACCACAATTCCTGGCGTCTGATGCCTTCTGCTGTGTTTGTGGCGACTTACCTTAATATTTCAATATGTGTAAGTTGTAAATTGCAGCGTGTTCTTAAACAATTCTTTATTTATTTTGGCATTCTTGGCGTGTAAGGCCTTCAGCCGTGATTGCGGTCGATGGCCTTAAAATTTCAATTTGGTATTTGTATTTACGCTGTAAGCCCTTGAAACCTGATTTACTGCCATTCCTGGCGTGTAAGGCCTCCTGCCCAGATCACAGTGGCTTGCTTTTAAAACATTATCTGTTGTATCTGTATGTAATGGCGATTTGCTAAATTGTAACTCACTGAAAACACTATTATTTACATTATTGTTTATTCCTTCATTAATAACGTGTGATTTTTTAAATTTATTGTTGAGTCTGGAATTACTGGTTTAAAGTAAACTGTGTGTAATTGTAAAAGGGAACCAATAGTAACTAATTACTGCGCCGTCCACAATCGTAACCGAATCCTGCCTTCCCTTGACTACCACCAGGTTTTAATTACATTATCTGCAACTCAAACAACAGCGCTGGCTGCCGACAACCAATTTGTAAACGTACGGGATCATCAGGAACTGTCAAGTGGCAGTCATATTACTGTGTAACTTCATTTTACCACCATAAAATCAGCTTCAGTTGACAAAAAGATTCATCAATTATACAGTGTGTATACCTCGCCCAGCTAGACGTTGATGTGCATGTAGAATTAACTCCATATACCAATATAAAAAAGTGAAATTTACCAACGATGACATTCTCAGCTGGTAAATTTACAGTTTGGTACACGTAAATAACACTCAAAAAATGTTCAAATTATTAGTTGAATTGATTAAACTAAAAAAAAAAAAAAAACTCAAACATCTGAGCAAGGAAAAATGACAACAGGCGTGCTTTTAAATCTTTGGAGTTACATAACGTAAGTCGCAGATATAATGATTAAATTGCAATCGCAACAGCAGGTGTACTTGACAGTGGCAATACTGACGAAGTAAGCATAATGTACGGAATTTAATAAAACTATTAGCAATTCTAACTTGCAAGATTTAATTTGAAATGAAAACCACCTCAGCTGTATTATTACGCATTTATTGTGTTTCGACCAGTTTCGTCCTTAGAACATCTTCAGGTTGCCGAGGTGTTCTGAGGTAATGATATACATAATCTTTTTGTTGTATGTAATGTTAAAGACCCAAGTCCAGGAACAATAATCACAATCATTTCGGCAGACGGTCGGCAGAATGTTGGTGATCAGTTTCAGACCATTTTCAACTCGGCGCCTGAAGCTCTCTTCCTCAGACACACCACTGCGGCCCTCTCTGGAATGTTCCGGACGCTGTCATTACATTTATAATAAGCAAAACACCGTACCAACCACGGCAGTCAGTGATGTCAACTCCTGATGCAGATGACAGAAGTAGCTGCCGAGAGTTCTGGTGTTTTATTCGAAATAACGCAGCTTGTGAACCGAGAAGATTTTATTGAATCAGTCGCACTTCTTTATTAACTTGCTTAAATTAACGTACGATGTATGTGTGTTGATGTTAAATGTTTCATACTGCCATTTTTTGCCTGATGACGAGGTTATGCCTCGAAAGAACGAGCAGTAGTAAAAATTTAAGCAAGTTCTACTATTTGTGAATGGTTGCGACACCTGTTGGAAACTGTTTATAACATTTCAAGATTATTCTTGGATGCCTCGCTTCCCGGTGTGGAAGTTCCATCTGATTGAAAAAATCCATACACCTATAATGAAAACCTGGGTCCAATTACGTAATTGGACCCAGGTTTTCATTATAGGTGTCTGGATTACATGGTGATTCAGAGTGTATGGTTCAAATGGCTCTGAGCACCATGGGACTTAAGATTCAGAGTGTATAGTGGAACGAAATGGTGCACCACAAAAAGATTACGAAGTTGGTCGTACTACTGCTGCTCTATTGCCCACCACAAGGAAATTCGTATGGAAGGTGTCCACCCTGACTGCTCTTCGGGAGTAAGGACCTCATAAATAGGTGCCACATTTTCATTCGTATTAGCTTTTCCGTAAAACATTGGAAATGAGCGTGCAAATTTCCCCTCTTAAACGTCAATAGGCACCCCTTGAAATGTAGCCGCTAAAGATCTGGAGTCACTTCCTCAAATTCAAAAAAATGTACAAATGTGTGTGAAATCTTATGGGACTTAACTGTTAAGGTCATCAGTCCCTAAGCTTACACACTACTTAACCTAAATTATCCTAAGGACAAACACACACACCCATGCCCGGGGGAGGACTCGAACCTCCGCGCGGGACTAGCCGCACAGTCCGTGACTGCAGCGCCCCAGACCGCTCGGGTAATTCCGCGCGGCCCTCAAATTCAGCGTAACCTCATGATCTCATGGTTTACACTTGCTACTTGTCGTAGACCTGCCTTAGATAACTTCTACTATAAGTTGTTGTTGTTGTGGTCTTCAGTCCTGAGACTGGTTTGATGCAGCTCTCCATGCTACTATATCCTGTGCAAGCTGCTTCATCTCCCAGTACCTACTGCAACTTACATCCCTCTGAATCTGCTTAGTGTATTCATCTCTTGGTCTCCCTCTACGATTTTTACCCTCCACGCTGACCTCCAATACTAAATTGGTGATCCCTTGATGCCTCAGAACATGTCCTACCAACCGATACCTTCTTCTGGTCAAGTTGGGCCACAAACTTCTCTTCTCCCCAATCCTATTCAATACTTCCTCATTAGTCATGTGATCTACCCATCTAATCTTCAGTATTCTTCTGTAGCACCACATTTCGAAAGCTTCTATTCTCTTCTTGTCCAAACTATTTATCGTCCATGTTTCACTTCCATACATGGCTACACTCCATACAAATACTTTCAGAAACGACTTCCTGACACTTAAATCTATACTCGACGTTAACAAATTTCTCTTCTTCAGAAACGCTTTCCTTGGCATTGCCAGTCTACATTTTATATCCTCTCTACTTCGACCATCATCAGTTATTTTGCTCCCCAAATATCAAAACTCCTTTACTACTTTAAGTGTCTCATTTCCTAATCTAATTCCCTCAGCATCACCCGACTTAATTCGACTACATTCCATTATCCTCGTTTTTCTTTTGTTGATGTTCATCTTATATCCTCCTTTCAAGACACTGTCCATTCCATTCAACTGCTCTTCCAAGTCCTTTGCTGTCTCTGACAGAATTACAATGTCATCGGCGAACCTCAAAGTTTTTATTTCTTCTCCATGGATTTTAATACCTACTCCGAATTTTTTGTTTGTTTCCTTTACTGCTTGCTCATTATACAGATTGAATAACATCGGGGAGAGGCTACAACCCTGTCTTACTCCCTTCCCAACCACTGCTTCCCTTTCATGTCCCTCGACTCTTATAACTGCCATCTTGTTTCTGTACAAATTGTAAATAGCATTTCGCTCCCTGTATTTTACTCCTGCCACCTTTAGAATTTGAAAGAGAGTATTGCAGTCAACATTGTCAAAAGCTTTCTCTAAGTCTACAAATACTAGAAACGTACATTTGCCTTTCCTTAATCTTTCTTCCAAGGTAAGTCGTAAGGTCAGTATTGCCTCACGTGTTCCAGTATTTCTACGGAATCCAAACTGATCTTCCCCGAGGTCGGCTTCTACTCGTTTTTCCATTCGTCTCTAAAGAATTCGTGTTAGTATTTTGCAGCTGTGGCTTATTAAACTGATTGTTCAGTAATTTTCACATCTGTCAACACCTGCTTTCTTTGGGATTGGAATGCTCATATTCTTCTTGAAGTCTGAGGGTATTTCGCCTGTTTCATACATCTTGTTCACCAGATGGTAGAGTTTTGTCAGGACTGGCTCTCCCAAGGCCGTCAGTAGTTCCAATGGAATGTTGTCTATTCCGGGGGCCTTGTTTCGACTCAGGTCTTTCAGTGCTCTGTCAAACTCTTCACGCAGTATCATATCTCCCATTTCATCTTCATCTACATCCTCTTCCATTTCCATAATATTGTCCTCAAGTACATCGCCCTTGTATAGACCCTCTGTATACTCCTTCCACCTTTCTGCTTTCCCTTCTTTGCTTAGAACTGGGTTTCCATCTGAGCTCTTGATGTTCATACAAGTCTACAAGAAGTAAAAAAAGGATACAGTCCAACATTCAGGACACATGGAAGAAGAAAATATGTTGTATTGACATGAAACCGGAAAGACTGTATTTCGCTATTAGGACTAATTTCTACAATTCATCGTAGTACATTTATTGTGGTGGACACACAGTACAAGAACTGTGACTGAAATAAATTCCTAAATAGAACTTACTAGAATATCACACGAAACTATTTCTTAAAAGAAATGCTCAATGCGCCCACCGTAAACCCTGGAACCACATTGAATCTCGGACGCTTTGATATTTGCCTGTAGTAACGTTTATGGTCTCACGCCCTCCACAATATAATCTCTGAATCTTTGAATCTTGTAGCGGGTTTCGAGACACAACAGCTCTCAAATGCCCAAGAGTAGGAATTGGTCCAACTTTTCCATTCCATCTGTAGCAAAAGCACTTGTTTTGAAATGAACAGTTTCGTGAAGTACATTAAGTGTTTGTTCCCGAAGACATTTAAGGCAAATAGCAGGATGTTTACCCATCGCTAATGAACTCGTCGTAGGCGGGAAGTTAAATCCGTATTTGCTGCTTCCTTCTATCGCTTAGGGAAGTGCGTCTTTTTCTAACTGACTTTCATACAGTTCGAAGGGAACCAGAACAATCACGATATTGCCAAGCAGTAGTTTTCTCTGTTTTTCGAGTTCCGTATCTCAATCGGTAAAAACGGAACCCTTAAAGGATCACTGTGTTGTCCGTGTGACTGTCTGTTCGTATGTTAAGACCCTTATTTCTCAGGAACGGATTGAAGTATTTACGTCAAATTTATATTTTACCCGGACAAGTCATTGTTATTCAACAACTGCTAGCCAATGAAATTGCAAAAGCACAAAGGCAGCACGCAAAAAAAACAAAACAAAAATACTCAAATTTTCACGAAGTACGGTAAATGCGTGGATATTCAAACGGTTATCATTTCAGTGCATCAACACTAGTGCATCCTGTATACGGGGCGGTTCAAAAAAGAAATTTACAAACTAACGTGGCACATCGGGCGTACAACAAGGATCAACAATCAAATAGGAACCGGGAATTGCAAATGACACGAGAGGGAACTACTGTCACGAGACCAAAGCATCACAGCGAGTGTCCTCTTTACCAAATAGGCTCCGTCCTCAGTCGAGGGTGTAATGGACATTCACAAATTGCATACGTTGACGGGTGTGAACCCACGTGCTACCCGTACACGTAAATTTACCCTTAACCTGTGGGCAGCATGGTCGGAGACTGTTTAATTAGGCCGTAAATTTTCCTGGACCGTTTTGTTGTTCGCTTGTATCTCCTACCGCAATTAAGAAGACAGGTGAGAGTACATCTTCAGGCAACATTTCCTGGCTGATGGATTGGTAGCGATGGGTCATTTTTGGATGGCCACCACGATCACCCGATCTGTCCCGAATCAATTTCTTCCCATGGGGGGTACCTGAAGGGACTTGTGTGTGAAACACCTGTTACATCATCGGAGAACCTAGTGGTTAAGTTTGTTGAGGCAGCAGGCTGTGTTAGAGGTACACCAGGTATATTTGAGCCGGTGCGCCTTTTAATGCAGCGTCGATATCAGGCGCCTCTCGATCCATTTGGACAGAACTTTGAGCATTTCCTCTAGTGGTTGTCCATATGTAAAATCTGACTAAACAACTGCAAAGGCATTTAGCAGCCCCGGAAGGCCTTTCCAACCCACACTTTCTATATGATTACTGATCCTGGTTGTTTGCACGATGTGCCATATCAGTTTGAAAATTTTTTTAAATCACCTTGTATAAAAAAAGATTACGTAGATGGTTTCTCATTCAGAAATCGTCGCCCGCAGCTCGTGGTCGTGCGGTAGCGTTCTCGGTTCCCACGCCCGGGGTCCCGGGTTCGATTCCCGGCGGGGTCAGGGATTTTCTCTACCTCGTGATGGCTGGGTGTTATGTGATGTCCTTAGGTTGGTTAGGTTTAAGTAGTTCTAAGTTCTAGGGGACTGATGACCATAGCTGTTAAGTCCCATAGTGCTCAGAACCATTTGAACCATTTTCAGAGATCGCATTTTAATCTTGTGCGTTTGTGAGAGGATCATGTTGCAGCGGATCGCCGGTAGGAAAGCCGAGCAGAAACCTACCGTACTGCAACTCGCACCAGGCTGCATACAAGGTAACTACTCTAAGAATTGGTAAAAAGTCTTAATTTTGAATGAAAGATGGAAATACTGGCAAATTTTTGGTCTATTCTGAACCTTGAGATGTACACGTTCACTGCCAAGCCCGTGCTAATCTTACCACAGTCATGCAAAAACACTCTCATTCATGTTAGCAAGTTTATGGAAACGTATTTTCCGAAATCTGAACAGCTATTAAGCACAGATTGTTCTTAAATGGAAATGCTCGTTATACTACCGGTGTCTAACGCAATCAAGTTTTTAGTTACCGATCTGCTCAATATACCATGTGGAATTACTGTCTTTTTCTCATACACAAAATTACTTAAAAATCCGTCCTTTTTAAAAAAACACACTGGAATAAATATACCTTCACTTAAAAACACTTTTGAAACATGCAACACAACTAAAATCGGCAAATTATAACTTCCTTCGGAGCTCATACCACACAACCACCGTACCATTGAAAGGCTGGGCTTCCGACTCTCTTAAAGCATTCTATATCTCCAAGAGAAAAGATGCGTCAAGAATACTCCGTTCTGACTGGTCAATTTTCTTTAAGGCCAATAGTCCGCGCTTTTCATGACTAACCAATCAGCAAATAACACATTTTCGAACTTTACTTTTCCCCGAAATATATATTTAACATTCGGATATTTTGTTTATACTGTTATTAACTATTTTCATTTGCACTCGAATTAGCTTCCCTTTTCCCATAAACTTAATTAACATATTATGATACAAAATTCCCCGTCGTATACATTCACGATATCTTAAAACTTTCTCACACTAGTTCGTACAGCTTTCATCAGGAGAACAATGATCTACATATTTACTTTAGACCACATTCACTCATCATTCACACTACTAAAAGCATATACACAGCTGTACAAAATTAAATAAACAAAAAACCTTAGAGAAATAAACAGCACAATTAACAGAAAACATTCTCTTGACCTGTTTCTTGAATGTCTCTGAGCACTACTCGACACTGGTGGTCAAAATTTTTAACTTCGTTATAGTTCTCTCTGTTTAGTTCTGACCGCTACTGTCCTCTAGCAGATGAAAATAAGAACTACGTACTCGACTATACCCACTTCAGACCATCTGTCACTGCCCATTCATGAGTCATTCTCCCGACACACAGCCTCTAGACAGGAGCGACATAAGGCCCCAGTGTCATGTCTCGTGGTAAAAGAGGAGAAAGTCTACCAGCAGGTGTCGGGTTTGACCCTTGCAGAATTGTGGCCCATGCAATCATGGAAAAAATTATTTCAGGAACATCATACGCAGCGACATGCAGGGGTCTCCATGACTCTACGAGGCTAGCTTACTAAAGGACAAATTTTTAATCAAATGCGTGAGCTGTGTCCAAAGTTTCTACTTCATTCTTTGGAAGATTTATGAAACAGAGCAAACTTTTTGAAACGTCCTACACTTTAAACCAAGAGGTAATGAATAGATTGTGAAGATTTGTTTTATCTTCTGATTATGGCTCTGAGCACATGGGACTTAACATCTATGGTCATCAGTCCCCTAGAACTTAGAACTACTTAAACCTAACTAGCGTAAGGACAGCACACAACACCCAGCCATCACGAGGCAGAGAAAATCCCTGACCCCGCCGGGAATCGAACCCGGGAACCCGGGTGTGGGAAGCGAGAACGCTACCGCACGACCACGAGATGCGGGCCTATCTTCTGATTACCTGAATTATGAAATTCAGGTACGGAAATTACGGTTGGTGTATTGTTTTCCCATAAATATCGGATACATATGCCTAAAAGTGGGACTACTGTAATCTACATATATACACCGCTAGCCACCAAGCGATGTGTGGCGGAGGGCACAATTCGAGCCAAAGTCATATTTCCCCCCCTCTGTTCCACTCGCGGGTCGCGCGAGGGACAAACGATTGTCTGAACGTCTCAGTACGAGCTCTAATTTCCGTTATCTTTGAATGGTGATCATTGCGCGATTTGAAAGCTGGTGGCAATAATGTATGCTCTACATCCTCGGTGAGGATCGTATTTCGGAATTTAGTGAGCAGCCCCTTCCGTTTCGCGCGCCGTCTATCTGCAAGTGAGTCCCGCTTCAAACTTTCTATGAGATTTGTAACGTTCTCGCGATGGCTAAATGTACCAGTCACGAATCATGCCGCTCTTCTTTGGACCTTCTCAATCTCTTGAATCAGACCCAACTGGTAAGGGTCCCATACAGACGAACTAACGTATTGTAAGCTATTTCCTTTGTTGAAGGACTGCATCACTTCAGGATTCTACCAATAAACCGCAATCTAGAGTTCGCCTTACCCGTTACTTGTGTAATCTGATCATTCCATTTGAGATCATTTCGAATAGTCACACCCAGATACTTGACTGCTGTTACCGCTTCCAAAGACTGGGCATTTATTTTGTACTCTTAGATTAGTAGGGATTTTCGCCATGTTATACGCAGTAGGTTAGACTTACTAATATTGAGAGATAACTGCCAGTCGTTACACCACGCATTTATTTTCTGCAAATCCTCATTGATTTGTTCACAACTTTCATGTGATACTACTTTCCTGTAGACTACAGCATCATCGGCAAACAGTCTAAGGCCGCTGTCAATACCTTCAACCAGATCGTTTATGTAAATCGTAAAAAGTAGAGGACCTATTACGTTGCCCTGGGGCACACCTGAAGTCACCCTTGTTTCTGTTCAAGTCACCCCCTTAAGAACGACATGCTGCTCCCTGTCTGTTAGAAAACTTTCTGTCCAACCGCATATGTCATCGGATAGACCGTAAGTGTGCACATTTTGTAGCAAGCGGCAGTGCGGAACTAAGTCGAACGCCTTTCGAAAGTCGAGAAATATGGCATCAACCTGGTAGCCGGTATCTAGAGCCTGTTGTATATCATCCACAAAGAGGGCCAGCTGTGTCTCGCATGATCGCTGTTTCCTAAAACCGTCCTGGTTTCTGCAGATGAGCTCCTCAGAGTCTAGAAAGGTCATTATTTCTGTACACATGATCCTACAACACATCGATGTCAGTGAAATTGGCAGGTAATTATGTGCATCCGATGTTCTGGATTGCTATCACCTGGGCCTTCTTCCAGTCCCGTGGAACTATGTAGCTGAGTGGACGCTGATATGAAACTTCCTGGCACTAGGAACTAGGGACCTATGTGTTCCGCAGGCAAGAATCTCTTTCTTGCATAAGTATTAGTCTCACAAGATATGCAGGAGAATTTCTGTGAAGTTTGGAAGGTAGAAAACGGGGTACTGGTGGAAGTTTTCGGAGCGGGTTGTGAGTCGAGCTTGGATAGTTCAGTCGATGCCGACACGGTAGCTCAGCGTGTTCGGTCAGAGGGTTAGCTGCCCTCTGTAATAAAAAAACTGAGTGAATGGATCAATCCTGAACGTAGAATGGCTGTCATGGGACATCCGCCCCGAACAAATAAATCGAACAAAATAAAAAAAGAAAATCGATAGCGCACTTGGCAGTGAAAAGCAAAGGTCATGGTTTCCAATCCCGCTCTTGCACACAATTTTAACCTGCCACGAAGGTTCGTTATGGGTAATATATATCAGATATAAATAACTACCATAAAACTGTAATCGTCTTGTTTTTCTGTCTGCGAAATTTCTGAATGATTATGGAGATGTAGGGTTTCTGGTTTATTTTTGCTACGCAGTGAGAGTGATGTGACCTCTGTTTTCATTTGGCGTCTCATACTTCAAATCTGTACTCTGGATGTTTTTCAAACAGCAATTGGCAGTAGTCGATATGTTACGCTACAGAAGTTCTGCGTACAAGCACTGTGATCTTTGATAGCCAGTCACATAGTCGTTGCAGCAGCGTTTTGTGAAAAGTGAGTTTGTTGGGTGTTGGTCACTCCTCAGTGGGCTGAAAATAGCTTACAGAGCATAGAGAGGATGTTAAATTTGGGAATATTACTTGGAAAGGATTAATTTGAGGAGCGTGAAGATGCTTCATTCCTTGCTTGCACATTATCTATAAAGTGTTTGGAAAACGGAAATTTTTAGTGATAGCTTTTTTTTGTTCAGGTTAGTCAGTTTGATTGTCGATACGAGATCTAGTAAGATTATCTGTTGACATGACTTACACCCAAAACTTATAGATTTACCGCTCGTTTACCATTTAAAAATTAATTTCATGACACAGTCATTTTTTAATAAAAAGGGTGGTTTTTGTAAATGTAATTGCGATTTGTTAAAGAATCAGAGTTTCAATGTGGTTTTCGAATTCTAGTCTCTTTTCAGTTATTTAGAAAGTGAAGTTCATACCACTTTTTCCCCATAAATTTTATTTTCTGATTATGTGCGTCGCCGCATTGTACTGGGCGGAACACACTTGCTTAAATGTGAAACACCACCTGGATAGACTAGATGTATGTTCCCACGTTGCACGAAAATTTATTAGGGGCAGCTTAACATCAGTTAGGAGACAATAAAATCATTCACAGTCAAGCTTCGCATTTTAAATTAATATCAGGTTCAGTTTACAAAAAGTTCAGTTCATATTTTATTTTTTATGCAAGTAGCCTCATTCTTACACTGCTTTTTCATATTTTCGTGTGTATTATCTTATGTTTGGAATTTTCTTTTTTCAATTTGTGCAAGTAAATCTACAGGTCACTTTCACAGAAACGTTTTGCTTTTTTTATTCTTTAAAAATTAGTTCTGTGATTTCATGAACCATGTGTTTATTCTATTAGCTTCGTGTGTAGAAAATGAAAGTCATGTTCTGTGACGTAATGCACTGTAACTTTGTTCACTGCAGTTCACGATACGGAATTGAAGTTTCTATGGCATACAGTTTTAGTTTCCTTATTAATTTGTTAGAAGTTAATTTCAATACAGGTATACAATTATATAGCTTGAAATACGTTTGGCGACACATTTTATCAGATAGCGTTTCCGTAAGTACATCAGTTGCATTGATCAGGATTACAATATAAATGCACACGAAGTTTAAGATAGAAAACCAGTTCAGTCTAGTACAGATGTATTTCAAAATATTCAGTCTACCAGTATTATTTGTTTATAAACAGAAATGTTACTAAAATTCCCTCAGCGGTAATAAAATTTCAATAACAGTTCCATCTATCGTACTACTAACAACACTTGTAACAAAAGTAAACTAATTAAAGAAGACGGAAGAAGAGACAATTTTATTTGGTGTAAGACTGACAGATAATAAAGTAAAAGTTCTGTGTATGTCTCTGACTTTATAATCCCTATGCACATTCACTATATAGGGTGTAGTTACATTTTTCTGTTGACTGCGATGACCAAAAGAGGACAATACAGTTCACATTTTTTTGGCATTTGAATTGTAAATGAAAAAAAAAGCACTCATAGCACACTTGTGCATCTCACAAGGAAAGCTGGGACAAGCCTTAGGTTCTGACATCTTATCAACATTGACCACATTTGGGATGAGAAGATAACTCATTTTACTTTAGCTATTCCTACATTTTATGGATCATATCTCGGATAAGTCGCTAAAATGTGTAACATTTCAGTGGATTTACATTTTGTCATTTGCATTGTTAAAACTGTCCTTTTATCTGATAAACTTTTAGAAATATAGCCCAATGACATAGAGATATAATCCGTTGAGAAATTCAAGTAAGGAGTTCTCAAACCAAAATGAATTCGCCTTGAAAACTATTTTCATCGTCTGGCATAGGCTCTAGTTAAGAGGGAAGAGTTTAAATAATATAACATTTGCGTACTTTGGTACTTTCTGTGCAAGATTAAGGGAAAGCTGTGGATAGCTTTCGTAACATATAACATCGTGTTATATTCATGCTACTATTACTTTCAGATTGTTACTGAATCTTCATAACAAACTTCGTAAGAAAATATGCAGCGAGGCTGTTAAGCAAAGGTTTTTAAACCACTGCGTACATGAAGGTCTATGCGACGAATGCTTTTTGTCAATTTATCCAGCGAATTATTCGATGTAAGATTAATTATTAGATAGCTGCAAAGTAAACCAGCGATCTAATGATACTACCACCAATATCAGCAGTCACGTGTGGGGCAAATTCTGCCGAACTCATGCATTTGAGAATACGCATGATATGTGATTTCTAATTTTTCATCAATTTAAAAACCCAGAAAATTAGGACATTTAGTTTTATCAATTTCGTTTCCCAATGTCCTGTTATTATTGACGACATAGGTCCTGTCTAGTAAATAATTGAATTACTTGTGTTTTATTACAACTTAAGTCAGAGATATTTTACCAATAATCAATCAATAACTTTCCCAAATATTTAATTTATTGTACCCTTTGTGGTTGCTTCTCTATATGTCCACATTATGATGGTTTCATCTTAAAGAAAGCGTATTATTTTTTAGTTATCAATATATAACTGAAGATTTTTTATCTGAAACAAGAACAGAATAAAACCCTATAAAAGCAGCCGCAACGGGCAGTAGCCATTCAGGAGGAGGTTTATCATGAAAACTATGTTAACCGGTACGATGCTACCCGGCACTTAAATATGAAGTGAATCGTATACTCTTTGCACCATGAAACCATAAACTTTAAATTTCTGCAAAAGAATGTTGCGATGCACACTGCTGAATTCTTTTAACACATATTTATTAAGTATTTGAATACGCTATCGTTGAAATGGTAAGTAGCAAAACAAGTGTAGAGAGTGTTGGTCCAAGGTGAAAACTAGTTTTTTTCAGCTGTCCGTGTTCGAGATCCGTCTCTGTACGTGATTTTAATCCGTCACAGACGTGTTCGAAGGCAAATATTTGCGAAAAGGCTGGCCTGACCAAAGAGCGTTTCATTGTGTTGGCCGAGTGATGGCGAGAAAAATAAGGTTGCAGCTCCCAACGTCAATAGAGCTGTATAACGCCTTGTCAGCTTGCCGAACAGTCTTCCCTTCTTTGCACTGCCCAGTTTGCTCGTAACACCAGATGCCCTACCTAAGTCTGCTGCGTTATGCATACAAAACACTACTCAACAGTCCAAAAGCGAAGAAGTGGAGAAGGCCGGCCGGGGTGGCCGAGCGGTTCTACGCGCTACAGTCTGGAACCACGCGACCGCTACGGTCACAGGTTAGAATCCTGCCTCGGCCATGGATGTGTGCGATGTCCTTAGGTTAGTTAGGTTTAAGTAGTTCTAAGTTCTAGGGGACTGATGACCTCAGAAGTTAAGTCCCATAGTGCTCAGAGCCAAGAAGTGGAGAAGCCGCATATTTCATTATTTTTTGTACCGTGTGGAGTGTTTCAAAGTGCTTGATATGCCACCGCACTAACCTGTGCTGAAAAAAATACTCACTGGAATAGCATTACAGCACCATCGTAGAGAGGACATATTATTATTATTTGAAACTTTTTCTCTCGGACGACTCCTAAGAAAACAACGAAAGGTAATACGTTTGTCACTTAAACCATATTCGCTGTTCACGCAGAAAAACTGCCACATCAAGCATGACGTTTTAATTTATTAGTTCTTTATAACTAACTGTATTAGTGATGCATTTCACAGACAGCACTCACATATACCACTAAATATACCAGAAAAATTCATCATTGTGCGACGTCAAAAATATTAAATATCGTGCTAGACTTTTAAATTTATTGCTTCGTTGCTGCAAACTCCTTTCGCAACAATTTTCGAAAACGGTATCCATATTTGCCGGTGAATGCACTATAAAAATGTACCAATGTACGACATATAGTTCAGGAGATATGGCGACAAATACTAAGATAAGAGAAAAAAAAAGTTCACCATGCAGCACTTTTTATTACTTCATTGCTACTAACTTCACTCGTAACACATTTCGCCACTGAATGTACCTACAAAAATATCTCATTGTACGACACACAGTTCACGAGATATGACGTCCTAAATACTGAGATACGTGAGAAACTGCCACATCATGCAAGACATTTCAGTTTATTACTTCTTTTCTAACACTGTTCACACTGGATGTAGCTGCAAAATTACACCATTGTATAGCACATAGTTGAGGGGACTCGACGTCATAAACGTTGATTTGCGTCAAAATGAAACTGCATGGCGAAATTCGTTAAATATGCAGGTGAAATATGAGTATAAATACGCGTGAAATATGTCAAGTATGTGTCAAACATGTTTGACGTGTGCGTATGAGAAGAAAGCCCCGGTTAAAAAGCTCATCCTAAGCCTTTGGAACGATTTCAATCAAATTTAGTACACATATCAGTTACATTCTGGGAAGAAACATTATAGGGGTAAGAACCAAGAGAATCATATTGTGGTAAGTGAGATAACATGGAGAGAGAAGGGAATAGGAGAAAATAGATAGTAAGGGGGAAGGAGGAGGTAGGCACAGATAGGAGGAAGAGGACATCGACAGAGTAATGGGCAATGGACAGAGAGAGATAAGAGGAAGAGATAACCATAGGAAGGAAAGAGGTAGTAAGGGTGAGTAAGAGACAGAGAAAGTGGGAAGGAGGAGATGAACAGAGGTTGTGGAAGGGGAGGGAATGGACAGAGTCTCAGGGAGAGGAGGGGACGGACCGAGAGAGGAAGGAGAAGGACAGAAAAAGAAGGAGATGGACTAATAGAAAATTGGGTGAAACGAATACCGGAGGCCGATGATATTGAAGTTCTGCCAGAGACTGCAAAGAACTTGGATGAGTAGCTGAACGGAATGGACAGTATCTTGGAAGGAGCATATAAGCTGATCATCACAAAACCAACCAAGGGTAATAGAATGGAGTCGTAGTAAATCAGGTGATACTGAGGGAATTACATTAGGGAACGAGACACTTAAAGCAATAGATGAGTTTTTCTATTTGGGTAGTAAAATAACTGATGATGGCCGAAGTAGAGAGGATATAAAATGGAGACTGGCAATGCCAAGAAAAGCGTTTCTGAAAAAGTGAAATTTGTTAATATCGAGTATAGATCTAAGTATCAGGAAGTCTTTTCCGAAAGTGGTGCATGGAGCCTTGTATGGAAGTGAAACATGAATGGTAAATAGTTTTTGTAGAGGGAGACCAAGTGATCAATGCAGTAAACGGATTCAGAAGGCTGTAGGCTGCAGTGGTTACTCGGAAATGGAGTGGCTTGCACAGGATAGAGAAGCATGGAGAGCTGCATCAAAGCAGTCTTTGGACTAAAGACCACAACAACATTATATATGAAAGCTGGAGAGCTGGCGTATCTATACGAGGTTGAAAGGTTGAGATAGCCATTTCCCATCATAATAATTGAATATTGGACGTCTCTAGTCAAATGAATGCGGCAGATGTTTCTCCATGTACCCATGAATTTTATTTTTGGTACATAACGTGGTCTACTGTTTGTTCCGATGTTCCGCAGTCACACTGGTAATCATCAGTCACTGTCCATTTTTTGCTTTGACCATGGCGTGGACACACAGCCCCGCATTTTTCGTGGTTGGTTCGCTCACAACTGCTCGATGCTCGCATCTGTTTTACCTATTTTCTCATGGCCGTGGAAGGACGTCCAGTGATTTCTGCATTATTCTCTTAGGTTATTGGTTTCTGGGGCGAGTGGATCATTGTTTACCCACACTGGCGCCGTAGGTTGTTCAATGTTTCGTGAATTAACACGGCTCTGGATCATTTGAATTACGGTCATTCAGCTGTTACTGCTTTATGTTGACAAAAATTTTGTGGGATAGTACCGGAGAGTTCTGACAGCCATGGTACTGGTGCGGTTTTAAGACTTCCTGTCACGAGCCTCCTTACGTCGCTTAGATGGACATCGATTTATTGACACGGCTACCTCTACATCAAAGAGGAGAACAATATTCGGCGGCAGGATATACAAGTGCTTGTGCTGTAGTTTTCAAGGAGATTGCATTAGATCCCCAGCTAGCACCAGCTAATTCCCCTCATAAATTATACATGGAGTTTAATTTTTGTACCGTTAGTTCTAGATGTTTTCTAAATGTCAGGAATCTCTCGAGAGACACACAAATATTTGGGGTGTCGACTATGCCGCAATTCTTTTGCTGTGGAAAATTACGTTCAGGTCTTCATTTGCTGTCCTGTTGGTTAGATGGAATGAAGTGACTTTTTTTAATCAGGGATCGGGAAAAATTTCTACTTTTTCCAATGCTGGTCAAGCTTTTCGAGACTCCAGAATTTGCAGAGGCTAGTTGATTCTAACTGGATTGTAAACCTCACTTTTATGGTCAGCACAAGTTATTTAAAATCCAGTAAATTTTGTATTATGGGCACCCGAAGTTTTAGAATTGTATCATGATGCAGATGATCGCTTTAGGTGTATGATAAATATTTAGTTAAGATCCAACTAGTTTCATGGCGTTAGATCCATATGTTCATGTATACATCTATAAATAGATAACAGCAAAACGTTTAAGAATCCTGTTTCGGAAAAAATGCAGTTGAAGTATTCATGAAACTATATAGTAAAATTATATGCTCACATTTACTTCACGACTTAGTTCAAGTGATACTGTGGATGACCTAACATTTTTTTGTCAGTTGTGATAAAAATGTTCAACCTTCAAGAGGTCTGTTGTCCAAGTTAAAATACGGCAGAATGCGGAGAACATCATCCTAATAGAAGAAATCTGAAGGATAAAGCGGTAAACCAGAGGGATGTAAAAGTGTAAACCAATTATATGGGTAGGTGATGAAATCTACGTTCACCTGGTAAGGTAAAATGAAACTCATAAATTAGAGCCTGTATGATTGCACGATAGACAACGAAGCTCAAGTCTAGACAAAATGCTGTTTAAAGAAAAGAGACCATCAAGATAAAAGGAGGACTAAGGAAAGGGAAAACAAAATATTGTATGGACATACCAAAGGCGTAACATCGTCGTTGTAACACGAGGCATGCTGTGACCGCCAAGACGGGAGCTATGCCGGGAGGCACCGATAACGAAAATGGTCAACGTGCGATAGAACTTATGCAACCAGAGGGAACAGAGGAATTGGACTGTAAATAGTGCCAGCGAAGATTGAGTAACATCTTAACAAGTAATTTTACGGGTGAAGGGTATTATTCTCAAAGCAAGGGAGAGCAACCCAGTCTGGTGGAATACGATTGTAAATTAAAATGCATTATATAGGACTTCGTTAGTAAACTTCTTTGGGAGGTCATTGAGTAAATGTGAGTACATAATTTTCCTACATAGTTCCGTGTGTACTACAGCTACATTGCTAATGGAGCAGGATATTTATACGTATTGCTCTTGTTTATATACATACGTATCCCTGACTATATGTCTCGACCGCCACGAAACTACACTATTGGCCATTAAAATTGCTACACCACGTAGATGACGTGTATCATACGCGAAATTTAACCGACAGGAAGAAGATGTTGTGATACGCAAATGATTAGCTTTTCAGAGCATTCACACAAGTTTGGCGCCGGTGGCGACACCTATAACGTGCTGACATGAGGAAAGTTTCCAACCGATTTCTCATACACAAACAGCAGTCGACCGGCGTTGCCTGGTGAAACGTTGTGATGCCTCGTGTAAGGAGGAGAAATGCGTACCAACACGTTTCTGACTTTGATAAAGGTCGGATTGTAGCCTATCACGATTGCGGTTTATCGTATCACGACATAGCTGCTCGCGTTGGTCGAGATCCGATGACTGTTAGCAGAATATGGAATCGATGGGTTCAGGAGGATAATACGGAACGCCGTGCTGGATCCCAACGGCCTTGTATCACTAGCAGTCGAGATGACAGGCATCTTATCCGCATGGCTGTAACGCATCGTACAGCCACGCCTCGATCCCTGAGTCAACAGATGGGGACGTCTGGAAGACAACAACCATCTGCACGAACAGTTCGACGACGTTTGCAGCAGCATGGACTATCAGCTCGGAGAGCATGGCTGCGCTTACCTTTGACTTTGTATCACAGACAGGAGCGCCTGCGATGGTGTACTCAGTGACGAACCTGGATGCACGAATGGCAAAACGTCGTTTTTTCGGATGTATCCAGGTTCTGCTTACAGTATCATGATGGTCGCATCCGTGTGTGGCGACATCGCGGTGAACGCACATGGGAAGCGTGTGTTCGTCATCGCCATACTGGCGTATCACCCGGCGTGATGATATGGGGTGCCATTGGTTACACATCTCGGTCATCTCTTGTTCGCATTGCCGGCACTTTGAACAGTGGACGTTACATTTCAGATGTGTTACGACCCGTGGCTCTACCCTTCCATCCCTGAGAAACCCTACATTTCAGCAGAATAATGTGCGACCGCATGTTGCAGGTCCTGTACGGGCCTTTCTGGATACAGAAAATTTTCGACTGCTGCCCTGATCAGCACATTCTCCAGATCTCTCACCAATTGAAAACGTCTGGTCAATGATGGCCGATCAACTGGCTCGTCACAATACGCCAGTTACTAATCTTGATGAACTGTGATATCGTGTTGAAGCTGCATGGGCAGCTGTACCTGTACACACCATCCAAGATCTGATTGACTCAATGCCCAGGCGTATCAAGGCCGTTATTACAGCCAGAGTTGGTTGTTCTGAGTACTGATTTCTCAGGATCTATGCACCCAAATTGGGTGAAAATCTAATCACATGTCAGTTCTAGTATAATATATTTGTCCAATGAATACCCGTTTATGATCTGCATTTCTTCTTGGTGTAGCAATTTTAATGGTCAGTAGTGTAGTTGGATCATAAATAAATCTTTATCATACAGCTTAAGCAGTCTTTTTCCGCATGATATCTCAATTCGTGAAGCTTCTTGATGACACATTTGATCACATATAGGGCAAGAAAGACTGCTGAACTTACACGTTCGGATCTGGGGAAATGACATAGGGCAACCAAATAATTGTAGAGTGGGCGTTGTGATTCGGTTTCCCGCTCCCCTACAAGCTATCATCTCATTACAGGACAGCGGGAAGGCGAATGGGTGGAGTTAGTGAATAACAAACTGCGTCCGAAAAAAATTAACACCCAATCGTGGCGAACCTCATGCCAACCACACCTTTGTAAGGAAATAACGATCATCAGTTATTAACATGAGACCTCCCACAGATACACAGCTTCCTCCTCTAGGAGGATGATCCGTCAACATGTGAGACACCACTTTTAATACCATTTGTTTTCCCCATGTGAATTTCATATGCTGACGTGAGGTCAACACTCAGTTTGGTTGGGGACCTATACACCTACCTGACAACGGCGACTCGTGTAACACGGATTTTAAAATTTGGTCATGTGTCGAGCCTCCTACCTAAAGTGTAGGGGATAGGAAGCCAATGTGCTCTGAGTGGATGGCTCTGCATACCAAGCGATGTTACCCCAGACGCCGTGTTATCCTCTGCAGTGTTTCGTCATGTAGATGCCGCATAGAGGGCACATCGCTCTCCAGGCCGTTGTCGACTTTCAGTCCTTGGAGCCGTTACTTCTCATTTAAGTTGCTTCTCATTGAGAATCACGATGTGGAGCGCTTCTCGTCCCAGTCCTCCTACCGAGGAAAATTACCGAGTCTTCCGCTTGACAGTCAGACGCGCTGGTCACTCACACAGAGGCGGATGAATGGCTCGGTCCTATTTTTTTGTAGACGTTCATCCAAAAGACTGGTTTATTTTACTACACACGAACTACGGATTTGTGTTGACAAAATAGTAAGTTCTGAATGAATCTGCTAGTACGTGTTCCTGAGTAATCGTCCCAGGAATTTCGTTTGTTAGCACAGACACCGTCGAACTCACAAGATGTTTATGTTGATATCCATTAACGACGGTGATGATCATACTGTTAAACTCCATAATAATGTCTTCTGACTAGGGCCTCCCGTCGGGGTAGACCGTTCGCCTGGTGCAAGTCTTTCGATTTGACGCCACTTCGGCGACTTGCGCGTCGATTGGGATGAAATGATGATGAGGAGGAAAACACAACACCTAGTCCCTGAGCGGAGAAAATCTCCGGCCCAGTCGGGAATCGAACCCGGGCCCTTAGGAGTGAAATTCTATCGCGCTGACCACTCATATACCGGAGTCGGACGTTAAACTCCATAATTCCAACATCGTCATCTTCATGAAGCGTTTATTAACAATTTGTCACAGATGCAGCACGTACGTGAACCAGCTGGTTCATCCTCAAGCCCAGTCTAATGAAGCTGCACTGAAAGTGCCTGTTCTTAATAACAAACATCAAAATAGCAGTATATGCTTCATAAAATTTTTAAATGAAGACACAGCCATTTGACTGTAATTTAGTTTATTCAATTACGTCGCAGGTTTCGGCCTGTTATGCGATTTTCAAGTGACTGACTTTATGTCATTAACATACATTGCAGGACATCAAGCTCAAAATTAACCGCAAATTAAGAAAAATATTGGCTCCCCACGAAACGCCAGATGTACAATCACCGTCTTGTAAAAATGCATCTGGCATTTCGTGGGGAGCCAATAATTTTCTCAGTCGATGGTCAATTTCGAGCTTGATGCCCTGGAATATGTGTTAATGACGTAAACTCAGTCACTTGAAAATGGATTGTAAATAAATAAACGACAATAGAGTCAAATGGCGGTGTTCATTTAAAAATTATTGTATGACTGTTGCTTAGCAACATCAAAACCTTATAAAATATTCGCAGTTTGATTCTGATTTGCTCACAGGCACATGTTGGTTGTGAGAGTCATCTGAGAACATTTTATAAAGCATGTACTGCCACTTCGATGTTTGTTGTTAAGATCAGGCACTTTCAGTGCAGTCTCAGTAGGCCAGGCGTAGAAATGAACCAGGGTTCGAAACCAGTCGTCAAACAGATGTACTGCAACTTTGACAGATTGTTAGTAAATTTATTTATTTATTTATTTAACCTGGCAAGATTAGCGCCAACAGGTCCTCTCTTACATCTAACCAGGCATTCTACTTATTTTACATTCATATGTTTTAGTAGGCATGTTAAACTACATTTAGTACAAAAAGTGAAACAAACAATTACAAAGGCACACTTGGAAAAATACATACATATAGAGTTCATATTCGTAGATGATAAGTACTGTTATAATTAGACATTATGAAAGGGACAGATTTTAGATAGGAGTGCTAGCAGCAGGGAGTATGAGGGAGACTGATGGTAAAGGGAAGAGAAGAATAGAGACATGGTGTAACATAATTAAGGAAACATAGAGGAAAAAAAGATTGTGTGGTTAATAGAGATAGATGAAGAGGAAGAAGAGAAATGAGCAAGATAGGAGACACTAGCTTTGCTATTTGACAGAGGAGAGGATTGGCCTTGTACATTGATTTTGTGGAAAACTTTATGAGGATGATAGTAGGAAATGCTTCAACTTCTTCTTAAAAACAACAGGGGATTGAATTTTGCGCAAGGAAAGGGGCAGTTTGTTCCAGAGGCGTACAGCGGCAACTGAGAAGGAGTTTGCAAAAGTTTTTGTTTTGTGAGTGGGCACAGTTAGGATACCAAATAATAGTGACCTCGTGTTTCGATTATGATGGCATGAAAGATTAAAAAGGCTTCTGCTCCCGTGTCAACGAAATGCTGAAACTGATCGTCTTCTTACTTTTGGCTGTTGATGTTCCCACGTATACCCATCTTATCCAAATGGACTAGAATTCAACACGTACGGAAGCTCCTAGTTTCTCAATGCTGGAATCTATAACGTTTTTCTTATGAAAGGTTACCTCAAAGGGTAATATGCCAGACTGCACAGACAAACTGTTGAAATAAATTCAATGTTTCGCTCATTTCTCTAACAAAATTCACCAAGTCTCAACAAAGTTTCGATGGCTATATAACTACATTTTTTTTGGGTGAGCAACTTTGATGTAATGTATAGTTATTGGTTACTATAGGTTAGATATACAAAATGAGTGACCTTCGACAGAACACAAAGTATTCAGTGATAACCGTGAAGCGCAGTAATATTCCACAATATACGCAACGAAAATAACCGCTGTACAGTGTTCAGAATTCACTTCGATGTTATTGAAGCGGAGGGAAATTAATTACATCTGCGGTGAATACGCAACCAGGATAGCCCGAAGTCAAGTTCCTCGGCTGACGTCAATTGCGCAAGAAAATAGAAGACTAGACAAACAAGCGTCAGCAACAGAGGACAAAGTGCGACCGCAGAGGTCCGTGCAGTGAAATCCAATACGGCCAGTCGTCAGTGTCTCGTACTGCGCACTACATCACAGGGCCGCGATCGCACTGCGGATATTCCGCTCTCGCCAGTGAATCACAGGGGCGGGTCCGCAGCTGCCCGCACAGCTAAGTTATGCCGTAATTGAACGCTATTCGGTGCCAGCAAAGACAGGCAAAAGTGGGCAAACGGGAAAAATGTATGAGTGCGCTTTAGGAGTTAACACTGTCCAGGGACGGGGTCCGCCGTGGCCACTCGTTTCCTTTTTTTTCTGCAGCGGGCGATCAAATCTCTGCGCCGTATCGCAATTTCGTAACAGCCGCCGTTCCTCACCGGTGTCAACTTCAGGCGCTCTAGAGCTGCAGCTGGGCCCCAAAATCATTTCGAAGCGAAGCCGAACGGTGGCCACCACCAACTGGCCGACTTTTCCCTCTACCCCGATAGCCTGGCATTGCTCTCACGAAGACCGAAAGACGGAGAACAATGTATCGACACAGGGTGATTCAAAAGTAACTGTACACACTCCATAGTTATAATGTATGCATCGAGATGAAGTTTTGTATGAAATTGCTTTATTTCCGAGCTATGATGCACAGTGTTATTTATGGGAGGCATTGCATCACGGGTCAGAACAAGGCTTTTCGCGTGTCGCGTTTGCCTGCATATCGACACTTTGTACACCCCTGCACACTACTCGATTGATTCTGATTCCTTGTTTACTTGACTTCAAAAATGGCTCTGAGCACTATGGGACTTTACATCTGTGGTCATCAGTCCCCTAGAACTTAGAACTACTTAAACCTAACTAACCTAAGGACAGCACACACATCCATGCCCTAGGCAGGATTCGAACCTGCGACCGTAGCGGTCACGTGGTTCCAGACTGAAGCGCCTAGAACCGCACGGCCACACCGGCCGGCTTACTTGACTTCGATATGTCCGTTGTATTCTATGGTGCTGTTGTAATGTAGAGGAACTAGACGTACTACGTATTAATTTCCTTTACTTCACGTCTGTGGTCACAAATTTTTTGTCATCAGACTTCAAATTTAGCACCAGCATATGCTGTTATTTATACAGGGTGGTCAGAAAATGTCTCAAACGCTTGTCGTGATGTAGGGCAGACTGTACTGAGACATAAATGTTAAGAAAAAAATGCGATACGTTGCTCCGTTTCCGAGTTACTTAGCATTGAAGTTAGCCAATCGGGGCGTCTCGCGCTCGCATTCAAGCGGCCTGCCAGGGGCAGTGTTGCCCAACGAGTGCTTTGTCTCGTCAGCTGAAACTTGAATTTACGCGCGCGACGATCTGATTGGCTAACTTCAATGCTAAATAACTCGGAAACGGCGCAACGTATCGCATTTTTTTCTTAACATTTATGTCTCAGTACAATCTGCCCTACAACATCACGACAAGCGTTTCAGACATTTTCTGACAACCCTGCATATATTTGACGTTAAAGCAACACTCCGTCTTCAAGCCAAAAGCGGCCCATCGGGACCATCCGACCGCCGTGTCATCCTCAGTTGAGGATGCGGATAGGAGGGGGGTGTGGTCAGCACACCGCTCTCCCGGTCGTTATGATGGTTTTCTTTGACCGGAGCCTCTACTATTCGGTCGAGTAGCTCCTCAATTGGCATCACGAGGCTGAGTGCACCCCGAAAAACGTCAACAGCGCCTGGCGGCTTGGATGGTCACCTATCCAAGTGCCGGCCACACCCGGCAGCGCTTAACTTCGGTGAACTCACGGGAACCGGTGCATCCACTGCGGCAAGTCCGTTCCCTATATTTGACGTTGCTGGACCTAATTTTGTGTGTAACTTTGGACGATGCCGTTATGGCTGCAGTAAATTATGACATGATTTTATGGAACAGATCTGGTCATTATAGACCGAAACCGGTAGTCTGACAACAAAAAAATTGTGACCATAGACGTAAAGTAAAGGAAATTTATTCTATATTCGGGTCTCTGTTTTATTCGTGACCATGTCGCAACTTGTGAGACGCACTGAGTACATTCATTCTATAGGTAACTCATAGACTGCAGTTATTGTGTACGGTACGATGGCCTACTCTAACGATGAATATGCGGGTATGCACCTCCTATACGGCGCAGCAGAAGGTAATGCACGAGTAACAAGACGACGATACATAGAAATATTTCAAAACAGGAAAGTACCAAACCATAAGACCTTCACAGCTGTGGACAGGCGTTTAAGGGAACATGGCTTTCGTGTTGCGCCATTATTAGTTCGGCATCAACTGGATGGAGTGGAAATGGTAGATGGAGATCCGACAAGTACTGGCTGTATAAGTGGCACTGTAAAGATTCCTCAGTCAACCGTAAGGCAGCTGCTTCGGAGGCAGTAATTCCAGCGGTTTCACCTGCAAAACGTACAGGAAGAGCTGACACATGTAGACTGCCCTAGACATCAGAATTTTTGTCAGTGGTTACTAGAGCGCGTTGCTACTGATCCACTGTTCGGTCATTTGGTACTGTTTGTGGATGAGAGCCCCTTTACCCGAGCGGGTATTGTGAAAGCTCGTAACATGCACCTATAGGCGTATGAGAATCCTCGCGTCACTACGAAGACAATAATATCGTTTTGCATTGGATTTTTGATGTTGTATAGTGGACAGTCAGTTACTCGGACCGTATATTGTTCCACAGCGCGTACGGGCAGAGAGTATTGACAATTATCGCGATAAGTGTGCAGGACTAGTTGCTTGGTCCAACAGTATCTTTCACTCTTAACCCCTGGAGGTCTACCTTTGCTCCCGCTTCGAGCAGCTCGTGCATGGTGTTGCAGCTGAGAATTTGCTAAACTACAGTAGCGAATTGAAAACGGCTGTGCAACTGTGCAGAATGAGATGAGAGGAGCCTGAAACATTTTGAGAGTGGCAAAAGGTCGGAAATATCACTTTTTTCATTTACACTGACTTCATTTTGAACATTTTCTGGGGTAAATGTGCAGTATGTAGTTGAGTTGACATTTGGATCTATTCGCGTCATCGCTTTCCGGGGAGAAATAATTTTGTGTTGTGCATGTGATCCCTACTCTACTGTAACTCTGAAATAAAGCAATTGTATAGAGTTTCCTTTAACATTTTACGCTTATTTTGTTGCAAACATTACACCCACGAAATGTGTACAGTTACTATTGAATCTTTGTACTTTAATTTTTATGGCGGAGTACCGCAATAGATTTGCCACACGATATTCGAATATCACACCACATTAAACCTTCAGAAACAAATTTATCATTAATATCTGACCACTAAAATTGGAAGATCAGGAAGGATACAGATAACGAAAATTTACTTATTGTGTTCACAATGTAGCATGAAGAATGGATTGACTATCTACGGAATGCGAAATTTAGTACACACAGCTGCCACTGAAAGTTGCTTGTTTATACTGCAGTTTCATTGTTACTTACTATATTCTGATTTCACTAAATCGCGATCGTTATCTTTGCACTACTTTGCTTATGTATACTATCCACAGCTTCGAGTGATCGAACTAAGTTCTTGAATAACCTCCATTGCATGTCTACAGACACGATACACCAAAGGATTTTTGTATCTTTTCATTTTTATGGTACGCTTTTAGAACTCAAATGTCGATTACTCAAAGCAGATCGATGGAGCTTTCAAAAATTGTCGACAAAATTCACTTTGCAGTTTTCAGACCATCCTCGATAAGCTAAAGCAACATTTCTAATTCGAAATGTGGCGTAGTTCTTCGATAAGGTTCTCGCCTGACGAATAGAAGAGATGGATTCGATTCCGCGGGAATTACTATTTTTAAATAAAGGCGCGTGTTCTACCAGCATTTTCGTGAATCGTAAAACACATAAAGATGGAAAAAAATATATATGTAATGTTTTTCTTCTAATTTAAGTACTCTTGATTAAGAATCTATTATAAAAGATCCGTAAGGTAACAATCTATATTTACATGAAAACTGGATTTTTGTGTACGATAGGTAATTAGAAATAAGAGGCCTCGCATTTTTCGGTAAAAATTACAATTAGACATATGTTAACTAGCATATATTTAAAGAATTTCATATTTAAATGACGTATGTATTCGAACTAAATGGAAAAAGGACGAAAAAAAAAAGACCGAAACGAGACTCGATCGAGCGACTACCAGCCTCGAGCACTACCGATCTTTTTCCATTTTTGTGTATATGATATTGAACGGGTGATTCAGTACGTAACAGGAGATGAAAATCTAATAGCCATGGGTGATTGAAATCCAGTTCTAGGGGAAGGAACAGAAGAAAGGGCTACAGGAGAATATGGGCTTGGTACTAGGAATGGGAGAGAAGAAAGACTAATTGAGTTCTGTAATAAGTTTCAGCTAGTAATAGCGAACACTCTGTTCAAGAAGAGGAGGAGATATGTTTGGAAAAGTCCGAGAGATATGGGAAGATTTCAGTTAGATTACATGGTCATGTAGAGATCCCGAAATCAGATACTGGATTATAAGGCACACCGAGGAGCGATTCCGATCACAATTTAGTGGTAATGGAGAGCAGGCTGAATCAATGCGCAGAGAAGTAGGATACGGCAATACGAAGGAATAAAAAGATACTCGTGAGCCGGCAGGAGTGGCCGAGCGGTTCTAGGCGCGTCAGTCTGGAGCCGCGTGACCGCTACGGTCGCAGGTTCGAATCCTGCCTCGGGCATGGATGTGTGTGATGTCCTTAGGTTAGTTAGTTTTAAGTAGTTCTAAGTTCTAGGGAACTGATGACCTCAGATGTTAAGACACATAGTGCTAAGAGCCATTTGAACCATTTTTGATACTCGTGAAGTTCTCTGAGGATATAGCTACCGCGATAGGGGAAGTCTGCAGGCACTTCATTTGAAAAGGAATGGACATCTCTAAATAGGGGAATCACGGAAGTTGGAGAGAAAACCTTGGGTGCAAAGGCGATAACTGCGAAAAAATCATGATAACAAAAGAAATTTTTCAGTTGATCGATGAAGGAAAGAAGTACAAAAGTGTTCAGGGAAATTCAGGAATACAGAAATACAAGTCGCTTAGAAATGAAATAAATGGTAAGTGCAGGGAAGCTAACGCTGCATTAAAAACGTGAATAAATCGAAAAAGAAATGACTGTTGGAAGGACTGACTCAGCATACAGGAAAAAAAAACCTTCTGCGCCATAAATAGAAAGGGTATTAAATTAAGAGTGCAATAGGAATTCCGCTGTCAAATGCAGAGGAAAGAGCGGATAGGTGGAAAGAGTACACTGAAGGCCTCTATGTGGGTGAAAATTTATCTGATGTGATAGAAGAAGAAACAGGAGTCGAATTTGAAGAGATAGCGGATCCAGTGTTTATATCAGAATTTAAAAGACCTTGGGAAGATTTAAGATCGAATAAGGCAGAAGGGGTAAATAACATTCCACCAGAATGTCTAATACCATTCGGGGAAGTGGCAACAAAACGACTATTGACGATGGTGTGAAGAATGTATGAGCCTGGCGATATACCATCTGACTTTCGGCAAAACATCATCTACACAATTCCGAAGATTACAAGAGCTGACAAATGCGAATGGTTCAAATGGCTCTGAGCACTATGGGACTTAACATCTGAGGTCATCAATCCATGCCCGAAGCAGGGTTCGAACCTGCGACCGTAGCGGTCGCGCGGTTCCAGACTGTAGCGCCTAGAACCGCTCGGCCACATAGCCGGCGAGTAACTAATGCAACCTGTATCCTTCTGAATCTGCTTAGTGCACTCATCTCTTGGTCTTCCTCTAAAATTTTTACGCTCCACGCTTCCCTACAATACTATATCGGTGATCCCTTGATGCCTCGGAATGTGTCCTACCAACCGATCCCTGCTTCAGGTCAAGTTGTGCCGCATATTCTTATCCTCCCCAATTCTACTCAGTACCTCCTCATTAGCATTGGCAGACCTCAAGGTTTTTGTTTCTTCTCCCTGGATTTTAATTGCTACTCCAAATCTTTCTTTGGTTTCTTTACTGCTTGTTCAATTCACAGAGTGAATAACATGGAGGATAGACTACAACCCTGTCTAACTTTCTTCTCAACCGCTGCTTCCCTTTCTTGCCCCTCGACTCTTATAACTGCGTTCTGGTTTCTGTACAAATGCCGGCCGGAGTGGCCGAGCGGTTCTAGGTGCTACAGTCTGGAACCGCACGACTGCTACGGTCGCAGGTTCGAATCCTGCCTCGGGCATGGATGTGTGGGATGTCCTCAGGTTAGTTAGGTTTAAGTAGTTCTAAGTTCTAGGGGACTGATGACCTCAGAAGTTAAGTCCCATAGTGCTCAGAGCCATTTGAACCGACCTATACAAATTGTAAATAGCCTTTCGCTCCCTGTATTTTACCCCTGCCACTTTCAGAATTTGAAAGAGAGTGTTCCAGTCAATATTGTCGAAAGCTTTCTCTAAGTCTACAAATGCTATAAATTTAGGTCTGCCTATGCTTAACCTAACTTCTAAGATAAGCCGTAGGGTCGATATTGCCTCGCATGTTCCTACATTTCTACAGAATCCAAACTGATCTTCCCCGAGGTCGTCTTCTATCAGTTTTTCCATTTATGTATAAGGAGTTTGTGTTAGTATTTTGCAGCCGTGACTTATTAAAATAATAGTTCGGTAATTCGCACACTTGTCAGCACTTGCTTTCTGTGGAATTGGAATTATTATATTCTTCTGGAAACATGAGGGTATTTCGCCTGTCTCATACATCTTGCACACCAGATGGAAAAGGTTGATCATGGCTGGCTCTCCCAAGGCTATCAGTAGATCTAACTGAATGTTGTCCACTCCCGAGAATTTGTTTCTACCTATGTCTTTCAGTGCTCTGTCAAATTTTATAATGGTGACCTTTGGTACTTTTCTCCTGATCATTATTGTGATGTTGCCTCACATCATATTGAATCTCTCAATCTATTTCCTCGAGGTACGATATGTCACAGCCTAAAATATCAGAATAGTGTTAAACTTTTGGTTTCTGAGTTTACTTCTTAAAGCTTGTGTGTCTTGGATTCTCAAGGAATTGGTTTTATTTATCGTTATACTTAATTTGCATTGCATTGCAATTTTAAATTGTTCATAAAGTGCTCTCTGTAAGTAGTCTTCATCATACGTGGCTAGAAATTAGTCGTAAACAGACGTAATTGCTCTCGTAAAATTTCTCAGTTGAGCCTGTCCTGTATATAAATTTTATAATCCGTCGTTTACATCTCCTCATAACGTCGTGTTATCATAAATTTAAGAGTATAGGTGAAATACAACACCTCAGTCTGATCCTTTATTTACGAGTACTTGGGCGATATTTCCTGATTTTAATATAACATGTGAAATAGCGGCTGTTGTATTTACTACACATGTGCGTAAGACAAGAAAACGGTTGAATACTAGCAATTATTACTGTTCAGAATTCCAAATTTATTTTTATCTGTCTCCACGTACATATACTTCGGATAACTTAAATTAGATGTGGTGGAACTGCTCTTTTTCTATAATATTCCATAGTTATTAGTTCATACTATCAAAAGGCAAAGACTATACAGGGTGTCCCAGGAGGAATGGTCAGTATTCAGGTATATGATAGGAACAATCATTTGAAGTAAAAAACTACGTATGGTCATATACCCTACTCCGAATGGCCTCCGAGATAGCACATTGAACGTACATTGTCATTTATTTTCTATGTTATTCAATACATTGTCAGTCAGTAAACCTTAAGACATCCATTTTAAAAAGTACTGATTGAAAAATACTCATTTTTAACACATTCACCTCCAAGGATTTGTTTTTTACAGCTGTTGTAGAGTTCAAGATAATTGTTCGGACATCCCACGGTCAGCTTCATTGCGTCTGTGCAGTCTCTGGAGAACATGTTAGCTCGCTTGTTCGAGTGCCTCCGCGAGTTCAAGCAGTGTCCATGGTGTGACTAAGCAGTTCTTCTCGAGTATTCACCATTCGATTGCTCACCTTAACTTCGTCCAACTCGAAAAACAAAAAATCTAATGGCGTAAGGGCTGGAGACCTAGATGGCCTTTTAATGCTACTACCACGACCAATCCATCGATTAGGATAAGAGCAGTTGAGATGTACTTTCACACGTCAGGTAAATTGTGGAGGGGTTCCGTCAAGATGAAAGTACATTACAGCTGCGAATGGCCAAAATAACGTCCTCAAAGTGTTCAACAAACGAATTTTACAAAGAAATTCAAGTAATTCCACCCGTCATTCGTTCTTCCAAAATGACTATACCTATCAACCACCCCAAAATCAAATATACATTACATCTGTTCTGACTTGGAAACAATTTGGGATATGTCTTATATCAATACGAAGTTTTGTACTTAAAATGATCGTTCCTGTCATATCTCGAATATTGACGATTCCTCCTGAGACATCCTGTGTAGCTTTTTAGACTGTATTATCTTTTTATGTTAATAGTTTAGTGACAAAATGGCATCTGAACCAGACCTAGCTTTCTGAAAATCTGTTTGTCTGTCGAGTAATATGCTGTCTACGAGGTCGACCACAGCTGCGAATTTTCAGTGGGACTGACAGCCCATTAAATATGCAGCAGCATTTAGTGTGGTCGCGATTTCGACTCTTTTCAAATAGTGAAAGCCATCGAGCGTACCGACAGCGTAATGAGGTATTTAGCACACAATGCGTGCGAGTGTGTAGTTCCGACCGAAGATGGTGAGGTTATTAATTGTTTTGTCTGGTATGCTTACTTTCCCACACTTTCGTAGTATAAGTTTACCTACCGTTTTCCGATAACGTCAGAGTTGTTTGTTGTATGTGACTGAAAATGGAAACAAGAATTCACAAATTTGAAATAGCTGGCTCATGTGAGGCAGTGACACTCATGGAATCTGTACAATATTGAGCTGTCCATATTTGTCCTCTGCAAGCTCTGTTCGTAAAATGAATATTCAGCACGATTTTTTTTTTATTTAGTCGCAACCCGTGAGAGGCGGCGCCGCCTCCCGAGGAGAGATTTTTCTTCAGATCTCGTACTTTTGTGTTCGTCACTTGCGACCTCCTTCATCCCTCACGTGAATAAACAATGGCTGGCGATGCGAACTGTGCTCGGAGTCAACAGGCGAGCGCGGGTCCTGAATGTTTCACGAGCGCGCTGCATACGCTACGCGCGTTTCATTTTATGGACTGCCGCCGAGCGCGACCGATGGGGCCACTGTGGGAGGAGACAGAGGGAGAGAGAGAGAGGGAGAGAGAGAGAGCTGTGCTGTGTTGTGCTGCGACACGACACCAGAGCCCCATACCAATCGGGCCGGCGTCTGCACCTGCGGCCTCTAGCGAAAAGGAACGGCCTGCGAGGGACAAGTTTCCGATGATCGATGAGAAAAGTGTGCCGCATCGTTGATCTCGTTTCGCGCCTATGAGCAGCTGTTTCTGTTCTTTTTAGAGACAACATTGTGGTCTAGCGTCCACGTAATTGCATTTCTTTATTTTTTTCTCTGTTTATTAAAATTCCAATCTTATCACCCAGAAGATAGAGGCAATAGATGGGACAACACTGTGCCGGCCGCGGTGGTCTCGCGGTTCTAGGCGCGCAGTCCGGAACCGCGCGACGGCTACGGTCGCAGGTTCGAATACTGCCTCGGGCATGGATGTATGTGATGTCCTTAGGTTAGATAGGTTTAAGTAGTTCTGAGTTCTAGGGGACTGATGACCACAGATTTTAAGTCGCATGGTGCTCAGAGCCATTTGACAACAATGTGAAAACATGTATTGCAAAGCAGATAATACCGGGGAAGACAATATTTGCATAAATCAAACACGGGACCTGACATTCTATTCAGTGACATCGAGAATGTCATCAAGCATTTGACGTCATTTCTTATTAGCGTCTACGTAATTTCTTTTCTTTTTTCTCTTTTAGGATAAACGCGGAACTGTTATAACACCACTTTGTTGTCCGTCCGTTTGTCTGTCTGTCTGTCTGTCCGACTGTTCAAAACGATTTTTCCCAGGAACGGGCAGACTTATCAAGTTCAAGTTTGTTTAGCATATTAAGGTATGTGATCCCTTGGCGATGTAAAAACGTGAAGCCTCTAAGGCAACGCAATCAAAAAATACGGCCATTTATGTCTGATATTTAGATACTCGCAAACTCATTCCTCAGAACCTTCAAGGTACTTCCTGTTGACATAAAAATCATGAAACTGGGCAAAGAGCAAGGTTTCACGCTACAACCACAGGAAAAATCTGATAGTTGTCTATTTGTAATTATACTACACAAAAAATATTTGTTTCTTGTTAGCAGATTGTCCCTCTCTCCGTCCTTCTGTGATTTCTCCCACATATTATGCTCTACAGGTCCTTGGCGGCGTAAAAACACGGAACATCTAAGTCAACAGGCAAAAGACACGGCCATTTATGATTGTGGTACCCAGACGCACTCACCAAAACTAGCAGCGTACTTTCCGTTGACCTAGAATCATGAAATTTGACAAGAAGCGAGATTTCGGATTACAACGACAGGAGAAAATAAAAAATTCTGAATCTGTAACTATGCCAGACGAAATAAACTTTTTTTGTCCATTGTTATCAGACTGTCTGTCTCTCCGACCGTCTGTAACGACCCGTTTTTCCCACTTCCAATGTGTCACGTTCAAATTTATGTCACATACTGAAGTCTACAATAGTTTCGTGATTTAAAATTTTTAAGCTTCTAAGTCAATGTAATCAAAAAACCCGACCAATATGTCATATTTTGATACTTGCAAATTCATTCAGTAAAATCTGTAGGGTACTTCCCTTTGTCCTGGAATCATGAAAGTTGTCAGGAGGCAGGGTGTCAAAAGAAAAAATCCCAAAATTGGTTATTTTAATTATATCACACGAAAAAAATTAAACTTGAAAGTTAAACATTCTTGAATCTTGGAATCTCTGGGACCGAGATCTCACCAGTATCAATGTTGATAACAGGATAAACCGTCGAAATGCTTGATTTTCGGAATGGGTGAACTGTCTGTATACATAATTATGTAGCACAGTGTGCAAAATATGAATGGCCTAAAGACTTGACTATGTATGCTCGAACTCCTGCTTTTCTTTTTTTAAAAAAAAATCTGTTAAAATCTGCTCCAACTATCAGACTGCAGACTGTAGCCTTAATATCACATGCTAGCAAAGTCCTCCTGTACTTAATCAATGTCTACAGAAATTTCTGCAATCTTAGGATTCAGCAGAACAAGCAAGTTTTGTGACAAGTAAAGTTACTGGGTACTCACGAATTTAAGGCACATAAATGAAAAATTTCGTGAGTTCTGCGTCATTGCCTTCATTTTTTACTAGATTATATAGAGTTCTTTGAACTTGTCGTGTGGGACAAGTCGTGTAGCATATGCTCAATGGGTTTGGGATTCCAAAACACGTAGTATCCTTACTAAAATGTATTTTGCAACAGTCATGCTGCAAGCTTACAGGTCAATTGCGAATATCTGGAGTTCTTCTTCTTCTTCTTCTTCTTCTTCTTGCGGATTATCTACGGCTGGTGCTGCTTCTCCGCTCCCAGTCGCCATCTTCTTCTGTGTTGACTTCCCTGAACGTTCGTCTTCCTTGATTCCATTGCCTCCTCCTCCTCATCATCTTACCAGTTGCGACCTGGGCGATCCATATTCTTCAGCTGGAATGGTATCATATTTCGTATCCTGTCTTCATTCATTCTATGCACATGGCACGTTTACATCAGCTGTTTTTGTTGTACGAGGTCTGTTCAAAAAATTCCGGGACATTCGTTATTTCGCACCAATAGTGTGCTGCAGCGAAATACGGATGGCATGCCTGCACACGCCTGTGGTTCATGTGTAACTGCATTAAGTTTCATTGTTGTATGTCTGCCAGTTATTCTTCAGTGCTGTATTGAGTAGAACGTTGTGTCGCACAATTTGCGAATTCCCAGAGGGCAGAATTAGAGGAGAACGCGTCTGCATTAAATTTTTCGTGGATCTCAAGAAGACCTTTATAGAGAGACTTGGTGTTACAAGTGGTTTACACGATTTATAAACGGCCGGACGGAAGTTAAAGTTGACCCTCGTTCAGGATGCCATTCGACATCTACCGAAGACGCTCAATTCAGAAAAGTCAACGACATAGTGCACACCAAACGGAGACTGACTGTCCGAGACAATGCAGAAGAATGTAACATTTCAGTACGATCATGTCGTGAAATCCTGACACGGCATCTTGGAATGCATCGTGTTGCCGTCAATTTCGCCCGACGGACCATGAGTCAAGCCAAGGTGGACCATCGCCTCGCGGCCTGTGAAGAACTTTCGTATCGCACAAGTGAGGACGTGATGTTTCTTAAGAGAATCGTAACTAGTGATGAGATATGGATGTACTATTTAAATGTTGACACCAAGGCTAAGTCTTCACAATGGGTCGGGAAAGGTTCTCCAAGACCAAAATAGGCTCATCATATCAGGTCAAATGTCAAAGCCATGCTGAAAGTTTTCTTTGAGTTTGAAGGATCAGTTCATCACGTATGTCGTCACAGATATCGCTAACCAATTTCATCCTTTGCGAATTACGTCATTTCTTACCCTGTTCGTCCGAGCACAGTTTGTGCTTCGTCTTAAGTAATCCTCCTCAGTGGCAGGCAGATTTTTCTTTTTTAACGTCCCAGGCTTCTGCTCAGTACAAAAATACGCTCTGAACTAAAGTCTTACACATTCTATTCTTCGTTGTTTTTCTTATTTTTTCTTTTTTTTATTCCACCCAATAGAATTCATTTATCTTGTTACATACAGCTCGTCCCAAGATATTTTGCCTTTTCCACACCAACAATTACTTCTCCATCTACCTCCAATTTATTTACTTTTTCCATTCCAGCAGCCAAGTACTCACACTTCTTGAGGTTCATCTTCATGCCGGCGCAAATCATCTTCATCTTTTGCTATTACAATCTGGTCATCTGCAAAATACTTGCTAAATATCTTGTTGTCTTCTATTGTCACTCCCAAAACCTGGAATTTTCTATAACAAGTTTGCAGTATCGCTCCTAGATGTACTTTAAAGAAGGTCGGAGACAGCCTATGTCTCTGCAGGAGACCACTGTTCACCTCCAGTTCTTCTGTCCAACTATCCCCAATCCTTACTCTCCTGTGTTATTTTCATATAACTTCATCACATTTAGCAATATTTTATCTAACTCTCTTTAGCTTTTCCCACAGTTTGTTGGTGGAGACATTATCATATGCTTTCTCTAGGTCAGTCAATGCAACATAACCTCCCAGACGAACCTTTTTGCTTTTTTCTCATATTACTTTTTCGATATGACAGAATGGAGTCAGACAAGATTGTATACTGTCAACTCTGTGACATCTAAGTAGAGTATGTCGTCAGGCATGCACTGAATGGCTGGGATGGTGGAATTTCAATTGTTGCGAGGAAAATCAACAACCTACGCTTTGCACATGATACTATCGTCATTGCAGGAAGTGAGGAAGAGCTTGATGGTCTTGTATCCAGAGTAAAGACTGTTAGTTTAAGTTTTGGTCTATAGATAAACATGAAAATAAAACCAAATTAGGGTTATTTATCTCCAAGGTTTAGGTCAAATTCAGCTTACAGGAAGCTTAAAGGATGTGGAGGTAGTGAATGACCGAGTACATCTAAGTACTATTACAAATGACAAACGACAGCGTAATAAAGACGTAGAACAACTTTGCAGAACCGCAATGGTTAAACTCACTATGATCTGGCAGGACAGGACAATATTTAAAGCAACAAAGATGCAAGATGCGCTTAGAGGAAACGTTGCTGTTTCCTATATTCTTGTGCGGCTCCGAGGTCTGCACCGTTAAAGCTAGTGACAATAGCAGAATTGATGCCTTCGAGATGTCGCGTTGGCGGAAGAGGTTAAGTGTATCGTGGACAGAAAGAAGAAGCAATGCTTTCATTACAGACGAACTTAACATCACAAGAAGCTTATCTTCGCATGTCAGCCAAAGATACTTCCAGTTACTTGGGAAAATTTTGAGAACAGAAAGGGATAATTTATAAAAGACAGTTTTCCAACCGAAAGAGAAGATCTCGTGTAAGAGTAGCAAATTGATGGCTGGATCAAGCGAAGAAGATTACCAGCCTACGTCTTTGCATTATTTTAAGAAACGCTAAAGATCTCCGCGGGTGGAGACGTCTAGTCGAAGGTCTCATTATGTAAGAAGTAAATGAATAAATGCGGTCACGATACTTAGCAATGAGTAAACCGAATAATGGTTAATGATGTATATTAAAACAATTTGTGCAGAAACCAGACTGTAGTTATGTGGTCGAAGGACAGGAAGAGGAAGCAGTGTTTGATGAGGGGAGTAAGAGAGGATCGTAGCCTATCCCCGATGAAGCAGAAATTTGGAAAGAGAATTAAAGTTCAGGAAGAAAACATGAAGACTCTAGAATTGTATTAATACCTTTAGCTGCTAACGGGGGTTGATATATATCAACGGGGACAGGTGAAAATGTGTCCCCCGACCGGGAATCGAACCCGGGATCTCCTGCTTACATGGCAGACGCTCTATCCATCTGAGTCACCGAGGGCACAGAGGACAGCGCGACTGCAGCGACTATCTCGCTCACACCTCCCGCGAGACCCACACTCTCACCTTGTATGTCTACACGCTACATTCGTAGTGTCCCACCCCAACACACTCATTACTCGTGGAAGACATTCTTACCAAGTCCCGTAAGAGATCGGGGAATATGTGTGCATGCGCACAGAAGAAGAAGGTCATGGCCGGTGTTGCCAGAACTATATACTTATGTGCATATGGTGCCTATTCTTTCGGACATGTCCGAAAGAACAGACACCATATCCACATAAGTATATACAGACTCTGAGGTTTGCCGATGACGCTGTAATTCTGTCAGAGACAGGACTTCGAGAAGCAGCTGAACGGAATAGACAGTGTCTCGAAAAGAGGTTATAAAATGAAAATCAACGAAATCAAAAGAAGGGTAACGGAATGTAGTTGAATCAAATCAGGTAACGGTGAGGATATTAATTTAGGAAATGATATACTAACAGCAGTAGATGAGTTTTGATATTTGCGTAGGAAAGTAAGTGATGACGATCGAAATAGGATATACAATGCGGATGCCACAGCATCGCAAGCAGTTCTGAAGAAGGAGAATTAAGTTCAAATGGCTCTGAGCACTATGCGACTTAACTTCTGAGGTCACCAGTCGCCTAGGACTTAGAACTAATTAAACCTAACTAACCTAAGGACATCACACACATCCATGCCCCAGGCAGGATTCGAACCTGCGACCTAGCAGTCACGCGGTTCCAGATTGTAGCGCCTAGAACCGCACGGCCACTCCGGTCGGCGAGAATTAAGTATCGAATATAAATTTGTTAGGAAGTTTTCTTGCATGTGTATGCTTGTACACACGTGTTTGCTGAATATTCATAACTCTGCTGCACACATGCATAGAAATGATTATTTTCGGATCCAGTATTTACTTGCTAAGAATTTACAGAGTTAAAAAAAAAAAGAAAACAAATTTAATTAACACTGCTGTGACGTACGTGAGGTATTTGGTAACTCGAGGTGTGTGCTTGCTTGTGTGTCGGTTAACGTCGTTATAGTTACAATACAGTTTTTAAGTGCTTAGAAAACAGCGAGAGGTGAATCCAAGATTAAATGAAACTTACTTAAAGAAATTTAAACTGACGTTAGAGGCAATGCAAGTACTTGAGAGAGATTTAAAGAATAACGTTATTAAATTAAAGTAACCTTCATCGGTAAGGAAAATGGTGTAACTAGTAAATGTCTACATGCGCTGAAACGAAATGAAGGCCCGTCCTGGGTTTACGGTGTAAGAGCTACTTTCCTTTCCAGCTCTTGTCTCTGCAGTTCTCGGAGACAGCCTCACAGATTGTGTACTCCGATTCCGTCTCTGAATGAGCCTCTTCAGAAGTTCGCCGTAGAACTCCGAGGAGTAACACACACGGGCGGTGAGAGGTGACTTCGGCCGTTCGGGAGCCTGCGTGTGTAAAACGACCCCCGATGAGACGCGAGTTCGGAACTGGTAGGAAGAAAATTGTGTTCCTTCTCGTGAGACGTGGCTTCCCGTTGAAGGTTCCTCGCTGTTACTTGAAGATAGGCGCTTTCAGTCAACGTCAACTTCAAATCAAATTCTGGGCTGAGCGGAAATCTTGCTTATTTCGGAAAAGGTCTTTGGGGAAAGTGCACTAAATTTTAAGAATCGACTTTCGGAAATTGTAATTACTCACATAAAAAATTGAATAATATTTGAGGGAGAAAGGAAAAAAATGAAAAGATGAAACACCGTAGATTCTCTTGAGTAGCTGGCGTCTGTAAGTCGTCTTTTATCACATTTTTACACAAACAGTGTGAAGTTTGGAGAGGACAAAAACTATGGGCCGCGACATTAATAAGATAAAACTGAATGTTTGTGCAGTCATACATAACGTAATTATCTTTTGCAGTGACGAGCTAGTAATAACTTCATACAACAAAACATATAATCAGAATATGATGCAACTGCCCTCTCGGAGTTTCCAAAGTACCTTATCTTGCGGCCGGCCGTGGTGGCCGTGCGGTTCTAGGCGCTGCAGTCCGGAACCGCGGGACTGCTACGGTCGCAGGTTCGAATCCTGCCTCGGGCATGGATGTGTGTGATGTCCTTAGGTTAGTTAGGTTTAAGTAGTTCTAAGTTCTAGGGGACTGATGACCTACGATGTGCTCAGAGTCATTTGAACCATTTTTGAACCTTATCTTGCGTGACCTGGAAGTAACTAAATAATACAAACAGTGGCGTGTTTCTGAATACTCGTTACGACGAAAAGTGGCGCTGAATGAGACATAAACTGAGTTGCCCAAGAAAATATTTAGTTTTTTACATCCACACAAAGTATTTACTCGAGGCCTTATAGTAGCTCGTATGTACAGTGAAGAGCCAAAGAAACTGGTACATCTGCCTCATATCGATAGCCCCCCACCCCCCGTGACCACTCAGCTGTGTCACAACACGTCGTGGCATGGACTCCTCTAATATCTGAAATAATGATGAAGGAAATTGAAACCATGAATCCTCCAGGACTGTCCATAAATCCGTAAGAGAACGACGAGTCGGAGATCTCTTCTGAACAGCACGTTGCAAGGCGTCATAGGTATGCCCAATAATGTTCATGTCTGGCGAGTTTGATGGCCAGCGGAAGTGTTTAAACTTGCATTATCCTGCTGGAATCATCCAACTTCGTCGGAACGCACAGTGGACATGAATGGATGCAGGTGATCGGACAGGATGCTCACGTACGTGTCACCTGCGAGAGTCGTATCTAGATGTATCAGGGATCCCATATAACTCCAACTGCACGCGCCCCACTCCATTACAGAGCCTCCACCAGCTTGAACAGTCGCCTGCTGACATGCAGGGTCATTGGATTCATGAGGTTGTCTCCATGCCCGTACACGTCATCCACTCGATGCAATTTGAAATGAGATTCGTCCGACCCGGCAACATGTTTTCAATCGTCAACAACCCAATGTTGGTGTTGACGGGCCCAGGCGAGGCGTAAAGCTTTTTGTCGTGCAGTCATCAAGGGTACACGAGTGGGCCTTTGGCTCCGAAAGCCCATGTCGATGATGTTACGTTGAATGGTTCGCACGCTGACACTTGTTAGAGGCTCAACATTGAAATCTATAGCAGTTTGCGGAAGGGTTGTACTTTTGTTGCCAGACCTTGTAGCCAAGCGGTACTAGCCGGCACGGTAGCTCAGCGTGTTCGGTCAGGGGGTTAGCTGCCCTCTGTAATAAAAAACTGAGTTAATGGGTCAACGACGTCCGCCCCGAGCGGATGCAACTAACGTTAACGAACTAAATGAGATTAAACAAAAAAACGGTTCTAGGTGCTTCAGTCCGGAACTGCGCTGCTGCTACGGTCACAGGGTCGAATCCTGCCTCGGGCGTGGATGTGTGCGATATCTTTAGGTTAGTTAGGTTTCATTAGTTCCAAGTCTCGGGGACTGATGATCTCAGATGTTAAGTAACATGGTGCTTGGAGCAGTGTCGGATATTTTACCGGATTCCTGATATTCACGATTCATTCGTTAAACGGCCGTATGGGAAATTTCTCCACTTCATGGCTACCTCGGAGATGTTGTGTCCCAGCGCTCATCGCCGACTCTAACGCCAAGTTCAAACTCACTTAAATGTTGATAACCTGCCATTGTAGCAACAGTAACCGATCAAACAACTGCGCCAGGCACTTATATAGGCGTTGCCGACCACACCGCCATATTCTGCCTGTTTACATATCTGCGTATTTGAATACGCATGCCTATACGTTTCTTTGGCGCTTCAATGTATTATCTCATATTTAGCTCAGTACATGAATGGCAATGATTTGCAATGAGGAGTGTTAAGTAAGTGAATAAATACAGAGAAACACAGAATCCTTTAGAAAACAAAAAGTTAAAAAACATTGGAAGAAGATGAACGCGAACCTGCTATTAGTTTCTTCTCTGCTCGCAAGCTGACAAGAGCTATTAATTGCGCTACAGCTTCGGCAAAGCAACCGGTTCTCGGTACATGGCGTAGAGTGTCTAAAGACTATATGTAAAAATGTCATTATCTCATATTTAATATGCGAATTGTGCAAAAACATACTTTCGATAGATCGTCAAAAATGGCTCTGAGCACTATGGGACTAAACATCTTAGGTCATAAGTCCCCTAGAACTTAAAACTACTTAAACCTAACTAACCTAAGGACATCACACACACCCATGCCCGAGGCAGGATTCGAACCTGCGACCGTAGCAGTCCTGCGGTTCCAGACTGCAGCTCCAGAACCGCTAGACCACCGCGGCCGGCGATAGATCGTCATTGCGCCGTAGAAATTCACTTTCGTAGCACACACATTATAACACACTGCAATGTAGTGGAAAGTGGCATTCCACTCTGTGACGTCACCAGCTCCTCTTCCACGTGCGATTTCACGTTCCGTGAGAGGACAGTTTAACACTACATCACCCGTATCTCACTGTTGGCACTACACACGACAGAAGGTAAGGTTTTCTAGACATTCAACAAACCAGAACCCTTCCATTGGATCGCCACAGGATATATCGTGATTCGTGGCTCCAAACCGCTCGTTTCCAGTCATCCACTATCCTGTGGCGCCACTCTTTACATCACCTGAGTCGTCGCTTGGTACTGTGTGGTGTACGAGGAGGTGCTCGCCCAGTGTAACCCATTCTTTTGATCTGCCTACGGACAGTCGTTGTGCTAGCTGGACTACTGGTAGCACTTTAAAACTCCCGAGCGTTGCCTCCTTCCGGTTTCATGCGGTTTTTTGGAACCACTCTCTGGAATATTCAACGTTCCCTTTCCGGTGGTACTTGGGGTCGATTAAGCTGCGGTTGTTCCTCCAGTTTTCCGCTTCACTATCACATCACCAACAGTAACTTTACAAGCGTTGAAATATGGCTGATGGATTTGTTATTCATGATATCCAGTGACTAATTCAGTCACTGAACTCTTCTGATGTACACATTCTGCTGTTACTGGTTCTCTACCGACGTTACAGTACTCCAAGACTCCTTTTACAATGAGGTGAAATAAGTCATGGGATGGCGATATGCAGATATACAGATGGCGATAGTATCGCTTACACGAGGTAGAAAAGGGCACTGCATTGGCGGACCTAATATTTGTACTCACATGATTCATGTGAAAACGTTTCCTACGTGATTATGGCCACACGGCGGGAATTAATAGACGTCCAAAGCGGTATGGTAGTTGGAGCAAGACGTATCGGAATTTCCATTTCGTAAATCGCTACGGAGTTCAATATTATAAAAGATCCATATTGTCAAGAGTGTGCCGAGATTATCATGGACAACGCAGTGACTGACGGCCTTCACTTAACGGCCGAAAGCAGCGGCGTTTTCGTAGAGTTTTCAGTACTAACAGACCAGCAACACTGCGCGAAATAACCGCAGCACTCAATGTGGATATACGACGAACGTCTATGATAGGACACTGCAGCGAAATTTGGCGTTAATGGGCTATGGCAGCAGACGACGGACGTGTGTGTCTTTGCTAACCGCACATCATCGCCTGCAGCGCATCACCTGGACTCGTGACCACATTAGTTGGACCTTAGTCGTCTGGAGAACAATGGCCAGGTCAGATGAGTACGGATTACATTTTGTAAGAATTGATGGTATGGTTCCAATGTGGCGCATACCCTACGAAGCCATGTACCGAAGTTGTCAACGTAACACTGTGCAAGCTAGTGGTTGGTCCATAATACTGTGGGCTGTTTTTACATGGAATGGAGAGGGTCCTCTGGTCCAACTGAACAGAACACTGGCTGTAAGTGACTGTACTTTCGTACCTGGAGACCATTTGCAGCCATTCATTAAATTCATGTTGATGGTACGGTTCCAATGTGGCACATACCCTACGAAGCCATGGAATGAAGTTGCAAAAGAGGCACTGTGCAAGCTAGTAGTTGGTCCATAATACTGTGGGTTGTTTTTACATGGAATTGAGAGGGTCCTTTGGTCCAGCTGAACAGAACGTTGGCTGGAAGTGGCTGTACTGGCGTAACTGGAGACCATTTGTAGGCGCCCCGGTGGTCCCAGTCGCCTATGGTGGACTGGATGGCCGAGCGGTGACCTCTCCAGTTGTCAGGATGCTAGGAAATGGCTGTAGAAGAGTCAGAAACGCCAAAGAAACATTATTCATTCATAACAACTTTATTCCTGCCGAGTACAATGTGGCTTGGCGATATCAACGACCTTCCCCGAGTCCTCGCTACGAGTCCTCGCTGACTCGTAGCGATGACACCAGATCCGGGCCGCGCAGTCTTGCTAGCGCAGCGACGCGTGCTGTGACGTAGCGGTGGAATGTACTTACTTTGGCCGCGCGTGGCTGGCGTCGCCCGGCTGGACGGCGGCTCTGCTGCGGACAGCAAGCTGCTACGCGTGGATGGCTCCGGGTTGGAGTCCCGGCGCTGTCGGCACGAGAAGCGTTCTCGTAGTGCGGAGTGTACTCTATCCCACCCCTTCTTCTTCCCTGCTCCTCCTGGTGGCTCTGCCGCGGTGGACGGGCGGAACGGGCTGCAGTCCCCCCAGCGTCGTCGGCTCACCCGGTTGTTACGGTGGATGCACAGGGCCTAGGCCCCGCACGATCTCGACGACGGCTCACTGATATGGTCAGCATTGGCGACGAGCGAGTCTGCCGCAATGTCTGCTAATCCAGGGTTGATGATTGACAGCGGCAGCAGAGAGGACCAGAGCTGGTACTGTCCCCTCACGTCTGCTGCTGGATTGGCCGCCGTTACTGCAACATCTCCTTAATAAAGATTAACATGTCGATCACCGAGCTGAGCGCTACGCAGCGACCCAGTACACATCTAACTCCAAGTCTAACTGCGAGTGCGAGTGCAACTGCGAGTGTCTTGTTGCTATCAAAGCTGGCGTATTTAAAGGAAGCTCGAGCGACGTCCTGACGTCATGCTCGTTTGTAATGACCGCATTCTTTCCACTTATACTGCTGATTCATCTGTCGTACTCGGCCCTTAGGTGTTCTTGCGACAGTTACGTGTTGTTGTGGAAGACTTACCGAAGTTGTGAAAAGCAGTACAGCTGACGCTATACCTCTGTCTTGCACTCTACGAAAGTCTCCGTCCAACACAAACCCGCGTGCTAAGCAATTCTCTCTCGCCTGTTGTGCGTAACCAGGCCATTGCCCCTGCGTGACGACACATTCCGATATATGTGCAATACTCTTAGCTCTTGGCTAACCTACTGCCTCTGGCTCTCGGCATAGGTAACGAAACTTTGACAATATTCCACGTTTCCAACTCTTTACTATTGCGCGACACTACTCATTTGCTACCATTCATTGAATTCATGTTGATGGTACGGTTCCAATGTGGCGCATACCCTACGAAGCCATGGACTGAGGTTGCCAGAGAGGCACTGTGCAAGCTAGTAGCTGGTCCATAATACTGTGGGCTGTTTTTACATGGAATGGAGAGGGTCCTCTGGTCCAGCTGAACAGAACGTTGGCTGGAAGTGACTGTACTGGCGTACCTGGAGACTATTTGCAGCCATTCACCGAACTCATGTTCCCTCATGTTCCCAAACAATGTTGGACTTTTATGAATGACAGTTCACCATGCCAACGGGGCACTACTGTTCGCAACTTGTTTAAGGAAGATTCTGGACAGTTCGAGAAAACGATGTGGCCACTCGTTGAACATTTACGGGACATAATCGAGAGATCATTTCGTGAAACTTCCTGGCAGATTAAAACTGTGTGCCGGACCGAGACTCGAACTCGCGACCTTTGCCTTTCACGGGCTAGTGCTCTACCAACTGAGCTACCCAAGCACGACTCATTCCCCGTCCTCACAGCTTTAATTCCGCCACACTCCGCTGTAGAGTGAAAATTTCATTCTAGATCATTTCCTGTTCAAAATCCTGCACCGGCAGATCTTTTGCAATTATGGACGGCTGTAGATGCAGAATGTCTCAGTATTCCTGCAGGGGACTTCCAACGGCTTATTGAGTCCACGCCACACCGAGTAGCTCCACTATATCTGGAAAAAGTGGGACGCGATGTTACTAGGTATCCCATGACTTTTGTCAAATGGTTCAAATGGCTCTGAGCACTATGGGACTCAACATCTTAGGTCATAAGTCCCCTAGAACTTAGAACTACTTAAACTAACCTAAGGACATCACACACACTCATGCCCGAGGCAGGATTCGAACCTGCGACCGTAGCAGTCCCGCGGTTCCGGACTGCAGCGCCAGAACTGCTACACCACCGCGGCCGGCTGACTTTTGTCACCTAGGTGTGTAATGACGGTCTGGTGGTCAATAGGAATATCCGTGTGCTTTTGATGAGGTAGTGTAGAGCTGTTGATACCCGCATTGGCGCAGACCAGTAGCTATAAGGGACATGGAGAGGTGAACGGAGCTGATGACAGGTGGGGACCGGCGCGCCGTGTGTTGCAGCGTACTGCGACCGGCGCGACACGCTGGCCAACCTGTGCGAGAAGATCACGGGCGACGCGGCGCTGTTCTCCATGTTCCGCGTGGCCGGCGCGCCGGCGCCCTGCCCATTCGACGGCGGGCCGCCCTTCAGCTTCACGTACAGCCGCGGCGCCGGCGCCGCCGACTGCCGCGTGCCCGAGTCGCGCGCCGAGCCCTGCACCGACGCCTCGCGCCTCCTGCTGCGCTACCAGGCGTGCCCCGACGTACGCGGCACCGAGAGCGCCGGTACGTAGCCGCAGCAGCCGCCAACCAGAACTGCGAGGGTCAGTCAGAAAGTAATGGCTCCTTCACTAAATTGGTAATGTAGTAATCATGAGTTTTGCCCACCTCCGCAAAACAACCTTCTCCAGCTCGTTACAGTAACAGCGTCGTACATCAACAGATAGGACCTATATCAACATAAAATAAAAAAGTCAAAACTTTTAGTAAAACACTTATCAGAACCAAAACACACAGACGTAGGAGCTCCCCAGCGCAGATTATTACGACCAATACTGTTCCTGACCTTCGACCATAAATACAGGGTGAGTCACCTAACGTTACCGCTGGATATATTTCGTAAACCACATCGAATACTGACGAATTGATTCCACAGACCGAACGTGAGGAGAGGGGCTAGTGTAATTGGTTAATACAAACCATACAAAAATGCACGGAAGTATGTTTTTTAACACAAAGCTACGTTTTTTTAAAATGGAACCACGTTAGTTTTGTTAGCACATCTGAACATATAAACAAATACGTAATCAGTGCCAGTTGTTGCATTGTAAAAATGTTAATTACATCCGGAGATATTCTAACCTAAAGTTGCCGCTTGAAACATTGTCCTCACTTCATTGCAGGGGCCCAAACAGCTGCAACATACATCGCGTTTCTACAGAATGATCTGCCAATGTTGCTCGAAAATGTCCCACTGGAAACGCGTCGACGTATGTGGTATCAGCATGATGGTGCACCTGCACATTCCGCAATTAACACTAGGCTCACCCTTGACAGGATGTTCGACGGGCGTTTCATAGGACGTGGAGGACGCATACATTGGCCAGCCCGTTCTCCTGATCTTACACCTCTGGACTTCTTTCTGTGGGGTACGTTAAAGGAGAATGTGTACCGTGATGTGCCTACAATTCCAGAGGATATGAAACAACGTATTGTGGCAGCCTGCGGCGACATTACACCAGATATACTGTGGCGTGTACGACATTCACTACGCCAGAGATTGCAGTTGTGTGCAGCAAATGATGGCCACCACATTGATCATCTATTGGCCTGACATGTCGGGACACACTCTATTCCACTCCGTAATTGAAAACGGAAACCACGTGTGTACGTGTACCTCACCCCTCATGGTAATATACATGTGCGTCAGTGAAAAAGACCAATAAAAAGGTGTTAGCATGTGGACGTAATGTGCTGTTCCAGTGTCTTCTGTACCTAAGGTCCATCACCGTTCCCTTTGGATCCCTACGTAATTCGGTGCTCTCCGATACACACGATCGAACAGCGGAGGAGTGGTACTCAAGCGTCAACTTTAGGTTACAATATCTCCGGATGTAATTAACATTTTACAATGCAACAAACGGCACTGATTACGTATTTGTTTATATGTTCAGATGTGCTAACAAAACTAACGGGGTTCCATTTAAAAAAAACGTAGCTTTGTGTTAAAAAACATACTTCCGTGCATTTTTTATGGTTTGTAGTAACCAATTACACTAGCCCCTCTCCTCACGTTCGGTCTGTGGAATCGGTTTGTCAGTATTTGATGTGGTTTACGAAATATATCCAGCGGTAATGTTAGGTGACTCACCCTGTATAATAGACTGGCCCTGACGTCATTTTCGTGGCTCCAACATCTCTGGGCCGAAGTCACGTGAATGTTGGCGAAACATGGTTGTTTCGTGTTGCGCTTATGGCTGTGCTCAGCGTTTTGTCGGGGGAAATGGCATTACATTTCACGTGTAAGTGTTTCTATGATAGTGCAGATGCGTTTATTGAAATTTGCTGAAGTGACTTTCATATGTTTTTTACACTTGAAATAGAGTATAACGTAAATTAAAGTGTTGAAAGTGATGCCTGTAAAGTCAGACTCATATTACATTTTGGGAAGTATCTATGATAATTCGGTTACAGAAGTAAGTATAACTGTTTCTCGTTCTTACTCATAGTTTCCCTAAAGATGAGAAACGAAGGCAGCTTTGGATACAGGCCCTGAAACGGCACAACCTTAAGCCATCTGCGCATACGCGCCTTGGTCGAAGCACTTCGAGGAGAAGTGTTTTGATAGGTTAGTTATTATTTACAATGTATATTTATAATTTATATTTAGAGGGTCTGTCAATTTTAATCCTGATGTTTTTATAGGGCTAAGACTGGAGGGAATTGGCTAAGTGGTGATTCTATCCCGACACTTTTTGATTTTCCTGAGCATATGAAATCGAAGAGGTCTAACCTCCGTAAATCACACACTAGAAGGCGTTCGTTAGATGATGCCTCGTCTTCTGAAATCTGTGCTTCCATTGCCTGTAAGTCTGAATGTTGTTAGAATGTGTGTGATAACTGCGAGTTAGTAAAATATTGTATTAGAATAGAACTGTAGCACGTTACGTTTTTTTTTTTAAACTGATACTTTAAAATTTTGTAAAAATAGTGGGAAGTGAACCTTTGAAGTGCACCTAAAATTGATACTTTAAAATAGACCTGCTCCTAAAGTCGACAATTTTGGCACCTACAGTGGACGTAATTCCCATATCCCAATTTATTTTATAAGTGACTAGAGCTCAAAACGCGGCGAATCCAATGTTTAAAGTTTTGACACGAGCCCACTCTTACTGTTTAAAACAATTTTAACGACATTTTACTTTAATTGATAGTTTACAGTAATTTCGTCCCGCTGCCCACCAGAGTGGCGTTCGATGTATTTGTTAGATTTTAAATGGTACTGTGAACAAATCCACGTCAAATGTAGTTCTGGATAATTTTTCGCAAATAAAAAGAGTAATTTTTGTTGGGAGCGTTTGGCAGTCAATTGAGAAATGTGGGGAAAATACGATACAAACATAGGATGGCAGACCGCTAATTTGAAATCCCACCACGTTTTGCCAACACTCACGTGGTTTATGTTGGAGCCACACCAGCCCTATAGCTTCTGCACAGCAGGGCCAGTCTCCTAGTATTTATGGTCGAAGTTCCTGATACAAACTTACATCAGTGTCTTTCCCAGCAAATTTTTCTTCTTTAAGGCCAGCAGCATAATATACACTACTGGCCATTAAAATTGCTACACCACGGAGATGACGTGCTACAGACGAGAAATTTAACCAAAGTAAGAAGATGCTGTGATACGCAAATGATTAGCTTTTCAGAGCATTCACACGAGGTTGGCGCTGGTGGCGACACCTACAACGTGCTCACATGAGGAAAGTTTCCAACCGATTTCTCATACACAAACAGTAGTTGACCGGCGTTGCCTGGTGAAACGTTGTTGTGATGACTCGTGTAAGGAGGAGAAATGCGTACCATCACGTTTCCGACTTTGATAAAGGTCGGATTGTAGCCTATCGCGATTGCGGTTTATCGTTTCGCGACATTGCTGGTCGAGATACATTGAATGTTAGGAGAATATGGAATCGGTGGGTTCAGGAGAGTAATACGGAACGCCGTGCTGGATCCCAACGGCCTCGTATCACTAGCAGTCGAGATGACAGGCATCTTATCCGCATGGCTGTAACGGATCGTGCAGCCTCGTCTCGATCCCTGAGTCAACAGATGGGGACGTTTGCAAGACAACAACCATCTGCACGAACAGTTTGGCGACGTTTGCAGCAGCATGGACTATCAGCTCGGAGACCGTGGCTGCGGTTACCCTTGACGCTGCATCACCGACAGGAGCGCATGCGATGGTGTACTCAACGCCGAACCTTGGTGCCCGAATGGCAAAACGTCATTTTTTCGGATGAATCCAGGTTCTGTTTACAGCATCATGATGTCCGAATCCGTGTTTGGCGACATTGTGATGAACGCACATTGGAAGTTCGTCATCGCCATGCTGGCATATCACCGTACGTGATGGTATGGGGTGCCATTGGTTACACGTCTCGGTCACCTCTTGTTCGCACTGACGGCACTTTTAACAGTGGACGTTCCATTTCAAATGTGTTACGACCCGTGGCTCTACCCTTCATTCGATCCCTGCGAAACCCTACATTTTAGCAGGATAATACACGTCCGCATGTTGCAGGTCCTGTACGGGCCTTTCTGGATACAGAAAATGTTCGACTAAAGCCCTGGCCAGCACATTCTCCAGATCTCTCACCAATTCAAAACGTCTGGTCAATGGTGGCCGAGCAATTGGCTCGTCGCAATACGCCAGTCACTACTCTTGATGAACTGTGGTATCGTGTTGAAGCTGCATCGGCAGCTGTACCTATACACGCCATCCAAGCTCTGTTGGACTCAATGCCCAGAGGTTGGTGTTCTGGGTACTGATTTCTCGGGATCTATGCACCCAAATTGCGTGAAAATGTAATCACATGTCAGTTCTAGTATAATATATTTGTCCAATTTATACCCATTTATCATCTGCATTTCTTCTTGGTGCAGCAATTTTAATGGCCAGTAGTGTATGTCTGATACCGACATGGTTATTACAGTAGATGCACCAAATAGATGCTTACAATAAGTAGTTTTTATTATCGACTGACTGTTTCGGCTTTTTTCAAGCACTGCTAGACTGATGTGATGCCCATATTACTTCATTAGTGGACTGTCTTATAACCGTCACTGTTTCAATAAGATGGTAAGTATGTTGAAAACGAAATGTTAGTTACGATGTGGCAGCAGTTTGACAGCAAGTGTAATACTGGAACTGTCTAACTTTTGCCACATCGTAATAAACATCTCATTTTCAATATGGTGACACCATTTACCATCCTGTTAAAACTCTGACAGTTATAAGACAGTCCACTAATGAAGTAATATGGACGTCACATGAGAGTACACGTTTTTGAAAATGGCGACAAAGTCGAACAGTCTGTCGTGAATACAGGTTACTTATTATAAGAAGCTATTTGGTGCACCTACTGTAATAATTTTTCCAGTAATGTTAGTCAAGGAGAAAAAATTCTCTCTGCTGATAACGGAAATGTTACAGTTACTGAGTATACAAGAGAACTCCTCGCAGAGAAACCAAGTGAAGCCATCAAAGAGGTTTACTTGTCAATGACCAATATGGTGACACCATTTACCATCTTGTTAAAACTGTGACAGTTATAAGACAGTCCACTAATGAAGTAATATGGACGTCACATGAGAGTACACGTTTTTGAAAATGGCGATAAAGTCGAACAGTCTGTCGTGAATAAAGGTTACTTATTATAAGAAGCTATTTGGTGCACCTACTGTAATAATTTTTCCAGTAATGTTAGTCAAGGAGAAAAAATTCTCTCTGCTGATAACGGAAATGTTACAGTTACTGAGTATACAAGAGAACTCCTCGCAGAGAAACCAAGTGAAGCCATCAAAGAGGTTTACTTGTCAATGACCAATATGGTGACACCATTTACCATCTTGTTAAAACTGTGACAGTTATAAGACAGTCCACTAATGAAGTAATATGGACGTCACATGAGAGTACACGTTTTTGAAAATGGCGATAAAGTCGAACAGTCTGTCGTGAATAAAGGTTACTTATTATAAGAAGCTATTTGGTGCACCTACTGTAATAATTTTTCCAGTAATGTTAGTCAAGGAGAAAAAATTCTCTCTGCTGATAACGGAAATGTTACAGTTACTGAGTATACAAGAGAACTCCTCGCAGAGAAACCAAGTGAAGCCATCAAAGAGGTTTACTTGTCAATGACCAATATGGTGACACCATTTACCATCTTGTTAAAACTGTGACAGTTATAAGACAATCCACTAATGAAGTAATATGGACGTCACATGAGAGTACACGTTTTTGAAAATGGCGATAAAGTCGAACAGTCTGTCGTGAATAAAGGTTACTTATTATAAGAAGCTATTTGGTGCACCTACTGTAATAATTTTTCCAGTAATGTTAGTCAAGGAGAAAAAATTCTCTCTGCTGATAACGGAAATGTTACAGTTACTGGGTATACAAGAGAACTCCTTGCAGAGAAACCAAGTGAAGCCATCAAAGAGGTTTACTTGTCAATGACCAGTGAAATGACACTGAAGATTAAGGAAACTAATGCCATCAATTTCAGCTTTAGAGGTAAAATGGCAAAATAAATGTAAATACCATCTCTATAGAGTGTGTAACAAACGCGAAATTTCTGTGAATTAACGTTGATTCTCAGCTGAAGTGCATACTAGCAAAGAGATTTGCAGACAGAATGTCACCAACATGTTAGACCCTTAGAGTCCTTGTATCAGTATGTAGCAGCCAGTTAGTTATACAGTATACGTTTCACATGTACATTCAGTTCTTAACTTCTGCATTCTTTTCTTGGGAATAAATGCACAAAATATGAACACGATTTTCAAACTGCAGAAGAAGACTATTAGAATTTCAACTAAAAGTAGCTCTCGATCTCATTATAAAGATGCAAAACACTGCGAATTTCAACTGCTCTGTGTGAATATATCTACCAGTCAGCTGTACACGTCAAAAAAAAAAAAGTTACCACTAAGTGACCACTTCTATAGTAGCGAACTCAAGGAGGTTAGTGTTAAGATGAGGGCGGAGTTGCTTTCAAGACAGGTAGGCAATGGGATGAGTACTAGGTCACCTAGGAGTTGATAAACTGACGCCAACGTTGGATTCCTGCAGAAATCGGTGGAGTATATTTAGATTGGCAACAATAATAGAAGTGGAAAACGAACAGCGAATGTGGTTGATGAAATTTTTCCAGTAATGTTAGTCAAGGAGAAAATATTCTCTCTGCTGATAACGGAAATGTTACAGTTAGTGGGTATACAAGAGAACTCCTTGCAGAGAAGGAGATGTTATTCTGGTGGTCAACAGCAAAACCACCTCATGTTCTATGTGTTCTTTCCAATTTAAGTTGTTCGTAATTGTAATTTTCAGGTACTTCGTTGAATTTACGGTCTTTAGATTTGATCGATTTACCTTGAAAGGATTCCTTTTAGCACTCGTACGGATGACTTCACTCTATTCATTATTTAGGGACAATTGACTATTTTCGCAATATGCGAATATCTTATCTAAATCGTTTTGCAGTTGGTTTTGAACTTCTCTCGACTGTACTGGACGATACACAACAGGATCTTCCGCAAATAGCCTAAAACGGCTGCACAGATTGTATTCCAAATATTTACATAGATAAGGAAGAACAGAGGGCCTATAACACTACCTTGGCGAATGTCAAATCAGTTGCGTTTTACTCGAGATATACTCGCAGATATTGCTGCTCATGTAGGCCACGATTCCATGACTGTCATGCGAGTATGGAATCGATGAGTTCTTAAGAGCAATACTTCACGGCATATATCTCACGTGACTAACTCCCGACAAGACGGTCGTATTGTTCGCTAGGCCGTGCAAGATCGTAAATCACTGTCCAGTAACTTGAGTCAGTAAACGAGATTGTTTGCAACAAGACCAGTATCCACATGCAAGTGCATCGACGTATGGAGCACAACTGACTTCCAAGCAAGCGACTATTGTTGTGGCTTCCCTTGATGTAGCAACAGAGCGAAGTGCGCGGAGCCTGCCACGCTCACAGATAACTCTGGACACAGGAGTGGCACCACGCCGTCTTCTCAGATGAATTCTGATTCTGTGTTTAGCATCACAATGGACGTATCGAAATGTGGAGGTTCCTAGGAGAATTTACGTTGCCAGATTGGATTCGTCGCTGATATGGGCCCATGAACTGGCTTCATGTTATGAGGTGTCTCTGGTTCGCACAGTAGAAATTAGGCCGACGGCTTCGAGGTCTCTGTGATGTTATGCTTCAGCAAGATAACGAAAGACCACGTGTCCTTGACACGAAGCGGAGAGTGTTCACTGTTTGCCCGTGTCTCTCACTCGTTAAAAAAATGTATTAATCGGTTGCCGAGGGATTGCATTCACCGACTCGAAAGCCAGCGACTGAAGAACTCTGGCAAAGAGTTGACTCAAGTACCCATATCTGTCTTTCAAGGTCAGACTCAACCTTCAGCCAGAAATATTGCTGCCAAGTTGGTCGCTCTGTGCTCGAAGTTACGAACCTGCTATAACTCCACGTCACAGACAGATGTAATCATCTGCTCTTCCTATTACACTGTATACTCTCAATAAGTAAAATTTCTTTGTTTGCTATCCTTCCTGGAGTTTTCAGTCTATGTTGCGGTGGTCGTCAAACTTTCTTGCTCAAGTTCCAATACCGAAATTGTCGAGCAACATCAGGGGTGGCACATGCACGTATCTTATTATTAATTGATAACCTATGTAAATTAATATGTTATCAGGCCCTCGCCAAATAGAATAGCTACAGTAAGGCCGCGATAGATTAGTCACGACCCCCAAGTACTGATCATTAAAAGTCGCCACCATTGTGTGACTCTGGTCTGTCTCAGATAGCAGCCAACCGCAGCAGTCTAACAGGCGTGACACCGTAGTTATATGGTGAATTTCTTTACTTATTTTTTTTTTACAATGTGCACGAGTGACTTTGATGAATAGCACTATTTATACTAATATTTAAATGCTGTGCTGAATATCAAACACTATCACAGGTATTTCATAAATGATTTAAATGCTACTTTTCTTTTTTTCTTTGCAGTGTGTTACATCAGCCTTACTTTATTTAATTTTCATTGCTACAAATAAGTACCTCCTTTGAAGATGTCCATTTACAAATTCATGTTACTTCTTGTCATAATTTATACCATAACAGCTTAATAGGAAGAGTCACCCACGCTCGTGATTTGTCAGTACTGTAACACAAATAATAAAACACTCTCTCAATTTTCTCCCTCACTTCCTCAAACGTCTAACCCCACAGTCGCTGTGCTGCATAGCCCTCTGTCCTTGAGGTATGCGGCTAACTTTACTTAGATCACCGCCAAATTCATCAACGTCAATTAAGATTAAGCACATCTTAATATACTACTGTCTCTGTAAGTATTTTTGTTTGTTACTGAGTAGGAAAACTACACTCTTAAGAAGCTCTTAACATTAGTTTACGTTTTAGGATTCGGCTGTTGGTTGCTAGATGCATATTGTTATAAAATTACTACTAAGGACTGCGGGCCCCACGAACACAAGCAAGATACGGGTCGGATGCGGCCCGCGGAGTGCCGTTTGACGATAACTGCTCTAGTGGCTTCAACTAATTCTTTCTCTTTAGCGTCCTCCAAGGGAGCGGAGAAGTTTATTTTCGAAGACTTTTATAAAAGTTTTTGATCACACCCGAAATCACGCTTGAAGACCTCGGCTGAAGACAGTAGTAAGGCACAGTGGATGAAAAACAGAGTTATTGAATGTCAAATATTGTATTTGGTGAGCTTTATGCATATCAGTATGATAGCCCTATGACAAAACGGGAAATTGAAGTTTATCTCTAATTTTAGATAACTTTGTCAGTACGTGTGGATGTGAACATTGATAACTGGACATACGGGCTGTTACTGGTAGTAGCGTGTGAGGCGTTCGTGCCAGAAAAATGGTTTTCAGAAACGGCTAGTACAAATGATGTGGGTAACTACGACTCTGATAAAGATCCTGAATATGTTCTTGAATGTGAATGCGCTTCCAAAGGTGCTGCTGATCAGGTAAATTGGAACAATTCCTTAGGCAAGTAAATAATGTTAAGTTCAGCCCTTACCGTTGTTTACGTGAAATCGTGACAGCGTGATGGTAGAAATATTAAAGACCATCCTTAACATTGAGCTGAATCACAGATTGATTTTTGAGGTGCTATACTTCATTATTTCAAAAATTGGTAATGCAGATCTTATTATTATAAACTGAAACGACGCAGACTTTTTAAATTTGTATTTTTGATTTCTCTGCCTCGTGATGGCTGGGTGTTGTGTGATGTCCTTAGGTTAGTTAGGTTTAAGTTCTAGGGGACTGATGACCATAGATGTTAAGTCCCATAGTGCTGCTCAGAGCCATTTTTTTGTATTTTTGAGAGATTTCACAGTAATGTTTCGTTAACCCACCCAGCAAGTAAACAGTGGTAAGTCAATGCTAACTGCTGTTACGTGCAGTCAGTTTACAAGTAAACACTGTTAAGTAACAACTGACGTATTTTTAAGAATAAAATTTTGGATAGAATTTACGATTGTAAAGCTATGTCGTTACTCTATAAAATTTTTAAATCTATGAATATCTGAAAAAAAAAACAATTGATGTAGTTGAAGTATCTGACTTATGAGATGTTTACTGGCAATTTCCCAAAACAACCAACTTATCCCTTATTGTTGTTTACAACCAATATCTTCAAAAACAAAATGTGTGTGAAATCTTAAGGGACTTACCTGCTAAGGTCATCAGTCCCTAAGCTTACATACTACTTAACCTACATTATCCTAAGGACAAACACACACACACACGCACCCATGCCCGAGGGAGGACTCGAACCTCTGCCGGGACCCAATATCTTCAGTTATCCCCACAGGTTTCGAAATGTTTCTTATGCCAAAGACCGGGGGGAGGTCTGAGCGCAATAGGAGAATACTTAGGTTTGTGGTGTGTACAGTGGGTTGAGCTGCAGCGCTGGGACGTGCGGTGTTGCAGTGGAGGAGCTGGAGTGCCTGGGCTCGTGGCGCGACGGCTCGGTGCGCTACTTCGTGGGCCGGCTGGAGCACCGCCTGGCGCACTCTGACGAGGACCGCTACCGCTGCTTCGTGTACGAGCGCCTCTCCGGGCCCGGAGACGCCGTCTCCTTCAACGTGGCCCAGTCGGGCGACGCCACCTGCTCCGGGCTGCTGTCCGCCAGCGAGGGCTCCCGCACCATGCGCCTCACCAACAGTAAGTCAGATCACCACTCTAGCAAGCTGGAACGTAGCTCAGAAGGAAGGAAAGGAGACTCCCCATTAAGAAATCGTCGGAGGCGCGATCGTTACCAGTGGAGTACAAGGTCTGTTGGGGCAATGATGAAATAAATATGCAAGGACCTTCTCAAGGGAAAAATTCCATTTTGGCATTTGCTCTTGCGGATTTAAGAAAACCACGGGTAACGTAATTTGGGATAGTCCGATACGGAACTAAAAGCCCGTTCTAAGAGTGTGACACCATAAGGCCATCTCGCTTGGTCCAAGGCAGTGTTGTTAGCAGGTTCTAAGGCTTCGGGGAGTGGTAGGAACAAGTCGATAGAGGATTGTCAACATCAATGGTTTTTTGCTACAACGTAATAGCATAATACGAGGGTTGTTTTTTAAGTAAGGGCCGTTCGCGCGTATAGTCCCGTAGTTCGCGCGGACGCCGCAACAAGCCACCGTGCCACTTGCCGGCATCCTTCCCGTTCACACTGATGCCTGTTGCAGCTCTGTAGCTGACGTGTACGCATCGCTGTGCTACTTTATAATGCTTACGATTATTGAATCGCCCGCCGCATGTGAGATACGGTCAGTGATACGTTTTTTGACCGCGAGAAGCCTATCAGCTGCAGAAATTCATCGTCAGTTAACAAAAATTTATGGCTTGAATGCAATGAGTGAAGGTAAAGTGCGTCAATGGGTTAGAGAGTTTAAAAATGGCCGTCAAAACGTCCATGACGAAGAACGCTCAGGCTGGCCCTCTGTGATCACTGATGATTTGGTGGCTGCAGCCGAAACAAAGATTCGTGAGGAGAGAAGATTCACAATTTCCACTCTTTCTTTGGAATTTCCGCAAGTTTCAAGATCGGTTTTGTACAAAATTGTGTCTGAAAACCTAAACTTTAAGAAACTGTGTTCTCGGTGGGTACCCAGACTCCTCACAGAGGACCACAAAGGGAAGAGATTTGCCACTTCATTGGACTTTTTGATTCGTTACGAGGAAAAAGGGGATGACATGTTGAGTCAAATTGTCACTGGAAATGAAACATAGGTATCCCATATCACTCCCGAAAGAAAGCGAGAATCGATGTAATGGCGACACACAACCTCACCCGTTAAGGTCAAAGCCAAACAGACGCTGTCAAAGCGCAAGATTATGGCAACTGTGTCCTGGGACCGGCGCAGTGTTTTGCTAGTGGACTTTATGCCACGACGAACGATAATCAACTCAGATGCCTACTGTGCAACTCTAAAGAAGCTCCGCACAGCAATTCAAAACAAAAGGCGCGGCATGCCGACTAAAGGAGTTTTGCTCCTACACGATAACGCTAGGGTTCACACCTCTCAAAATACTCGGGATTTGATTGATTCTTTTGGCTGGGAAGTTTTGGACCATGTACCATACAGCCCCGACCTTGCTCCTAGCGATTTTGACCTTTTCCGGTACCTGAAACACCATCTTGGCGGGCAGCGCTTCAATGACGACGATGAAGTGAAAGCGGCCGTGAACTCTTGGCTGTCGGAGCAGGCAGCCGAATTCTTTGAAGAGGGAATTAAAAACTTAGTTGTACGGTATGATAAGTGCTTAAATAAAGAAGGCAACTATGTGGAAAAATAGGTAAAAGTGTGTAGAATCAGAAAATATATGTTTTTTTACAAAAGTATTTGTATCTTTTTTAAAAATAAAAACGGCCCTTACTTAAAAAACAACCCTCGTAGCACGGCACCCTTGTATCAGCATACATATTCAGGCTACAGTAACTCGTTCTTAGCAGGTAAACTTTATTTAAATGAAATGTAACAATAAAATAAAAAAAACTAAAACAGACAAAAAATGGCTCTGGGCACTATGGGACTTAACGTCTGAGGTCATCAATCCCCTAGAACTTAGAACTACTTAAACCTAACTAACCTAAGGACATCACACACATCAATGCCCGATGCAGGATTCGAACCTACGACTGTAGCGGTCGCGCAGCTCCAGACTGTAGCGCCTAGAACCGCTCGGCTACCTAAAACAGACAATATACAGAACTTATAGACGAGAGCCACCGGGTTTTATCACGTGGAATACAGGGTGCAGAATAATTGTGTCACGAAATTTTAACCCTGGCAAGTTGATGCCAGTAGGAATCAAAATTATTAATGTTGTGTAGGTCGATAACGCACCATTTTTAAACTACGGGAACTAGGTGCCACAAGCTCGGATTGGTCATAGCGCTGCCCGTCAACCGACGATCGGCAGCAGGGCAATCCCACGACCAACTGGATCGCGCGGCGCCAAGTTTCCGTAGTTTAAAAAGGGTGCGTTGTCGACCTACACAACACTAGTAATTTCGGTTCCTGCTGGCATCAGCTATCCAGGGTTAAAATTTCGTGGCACAATTTCTCTCCACCCTGTACAACACACACAGTAATCAAAAACGGAAATTCTTAACAAAAAAACGGAATGATTGTCTATAAATGCCTCATTGTGAAACAAAATCAGTGCTAGCCACGCCTAGTGAAATTATATCTCAACTGAATTTAAGCTTTAGATTCAAACATTGCAGTTCCATAAAAACTTATTATCTCAAGGACACGACGAATCCCTTGTCAAGGGAACTTTAAGCAAGACATTTTTACAGCATTTAAATAAACTTATTTTAAAGAGAAATAGAAAAACACAAAATCCTTCAAACAGCAAATTTAGTTTGTCTATTCTGCAGCCTGATTGGCCCAGTAGAATCTATACCCTCTGCTTCCTCTTACATAAAATATCACGATTTACAACTAAAAATTCTTTCTTTAAAATGCACTTCTGATCAGCATAGTAATGTTTCACTACGGCAGCCGGCCGGGGTGGTCGAGCGGTTCTAGGCGCTTCAGTCTGGAAACGTGTGACCGCTACGGTCGCAGGTTCGAATCCTGCCTCGGGCATGGATGTGTGTGAAGTTCTAAGACTCAGAGCCATTTGGACCATGTTTTCACTACGACACCCTTGAGAGACCTAGGCGCCGCTGACTGCTGCCAACGGCGGAATCACCTAAGGCAGCCTCGTATGACACAGACAAACAAGTTGCACTCCTCTAGAAACGACGCCGTCAGTAATACAGCACGAGGGCTGAAGATACTGAGTGATGCCCCAGGATAGGACACCGCCACACCCAGGCCTTAATCGCCCACGGGCAGCAACGGCTTCCATTGCGGACGCTATTAACCCCAGGTCTGCCACGACAAGTGGCCTCTCCATCCCCACCCTCGCAGCGGTGTCGCTCCTCAGCGTCATGCCAAACCGATAGCGGCCCCAGACTGCTCCAGAGCTGACTTCCCGCTGCGACCACTGTAGCTGCACCACACTCGGTACTCGAGAGTGCTGCTCTCTCCCGGACGAGCTCGTAACTTCCTCCAACCTCGCTGGAGACCGACGCGTTTTGAATCGTTCCTCGCGCTCCTAAATTGGCGATCGCAATCAACTGTACCGCGGCAAAGGGCGGACACGAGAAAGAGCCGACACACTAATCGTTTCAGTGGTGGTTATTTTGATGGTCATGTGGTCCAAATGAGCGACAGCGACACGGGAAATTTGACTGCTAGTAATGTACACAGTCTCTGCTATTGGAATGTTAATCGCTAAAGATTTCATGTCGGAGGCCACCAGTGATTTGCGTTGCGCACTCCCACTGTGCGTAACATTTCCTTCAGAGATGAGTTCGTTTCTCCGACAAGATGCTCAGCTTTTCCCGATAAATGACCATCTAAAATGCATATTGCAGAATTAATGTCGTGGGTCTTAGTTGACATCTTTCTTTCTAAACCTTCGCTAGACTGTTTACACTATCCGATCAAAAGAATCGAGACATTTCTTAGTCAAGATATGAGATGTGTCCTTTGGACTGTGCTAGCGACCCAGTGGTATGAGTGTAAACTGTAGCTCCGCCCAAGACAGTCCCGTAGCAGTCACTACAGAAATGTCTGGCTGATGAGTGGCTGATCGACCATCCTCTTTTTAGCTCCACGCGCACAGTTCACTGTGCTAGATGGACTGCTGGTAACACTTTGGAACTAACTAGTGATTTCTTCCGCTGATTTCATGCTAAAATGCTCGATTGTCCCTGTCCGTCAGGAAATGAGCTCTGCCCGGTCTTGGTTTAGCAGTGGTTGTTCCTTCGCGTTCACACATCACTTTCACATCCGGAACATGCGACTTGTGCAGCTTTAGAAGGGTTGAAGTGTCCCCGAGGATCTGTTACTCAGGTGACATCCAGTGACTAGTCCACATTCGAAGTCACTGAACACACACGACCTACCCATTTAACTGTTACTGCTTCTCTGATGACAACGCAGTACTCCCCGCCACATCTTACACTAGCCGATCTGCCAATCGTTACATCTAATGGTCAATTCCGCATTACACAGAGTGTCGGAATACTTTTGATCAGATGGTGTATTCTGAGTGAGACTGATGAACTTGAAGTCAGGCATTTGGTAGTAGAGCTATTCATTCTGGAGAGGGATAACAATTTTTCCAGATTTCTTACGTCCCACTACGACGTGGAACATAAGTAATTATCCCGAATGAACCGAGGAGGCAAAACAACAACAATATTCCGGACCCTCCCTCCGTTTCACCATTGACTTTCAGTATTTACTCAATAGAAGCTTAAGGATTTATAGATAATAACTACAATTCTCCAAGAAAGTTCGAGAAAATGCACTTTTACAAGTGAAAAGGACACCGCCTTCAGAGAGCGTTCAGTTATCCAGGATCACCCGTGCAGTCTTGAAGTAGCTCTCAAATTCAAATGGTTCAAATTGCTCTGAGCACTATGGGACATCTGAGGTCATCAGTCCCGTAGAGCTTAGAACTACTTAAACCTAACTAACCTAAGGACATCACACACATCCATGCCCGAGGCAGGATTCGAACCTGCGACCGTAGCAGCAGCGCGGTTCCGGACTGAAGCTCCTAGAACCGCTCGGCCACAACGGCCGGCTAGTACCTCCCAGCACAGTGATAGAAACGATGAGCGTTGAAGATATTTGTAGAGAGATATGGCACGCCCTAACGACTCTGACGGTTTTCCACTAGGTGGAAATGGCCATTGAGTCTTGCAGACTTTCATAACACAAAAAATGTTTATTTATATGAAAGCATTATTTTACCAACAGATGTGAGGAAAAACTAAAGACGTTTTCATGGTCTGTGTCACGGAGTTTCCGTCAGCTTCGGTATCCCGAGAATCATTTATTCATTGCTTAGTTTTCCGCAGGATTTTTGAGTCGGCTTGTCTAACTTCGTGAGCGATACTCTTCGAGATTCCCCGTACTGCCATCTCGGTTGGTCCGGACCACGATGAAGGCACTGCGGACGAGCTCACGAAACGACCGAATCTGCAGATGGCCTACAGATCTCTCCCGCACGACGCGGCCTCCCAGTCGCTTTGACAACAACGTGCGCCTCCATCGTGCTCAGATGGCAGTGCGGGGAATTTCGGCGAGTGTCACTCCCGACGTAAGAGAAGCCAAGAATCCTCGGGAAACCGAAGCAATGACTAACAAGGATTTGCAGTACTAACAGACATTTCGTGAAGGAATGCCCAACAATGTAACTTATAGTTTAGTAGTATCTTTGTTAATAATTGTCTTCAGTGTACATTTTATTCTCCCTCCTTAGTCGAACGCGTTTTGGAGCTACAACCCCATTCTCAGTTGCTCAACTGGCTGTTTTCTGTCCGCGTTTTTGGGGTGAGAGTGAGGGTGTGGACGGAATGAAACTCTACATTTGTTACAGGTTATCACCTTCGTTTGGAAACGAAATGTTACAGATTTGTACTTACACCTCAAAACTAATGAGATTGAATTCAGACTGTTACTGCCCAAAATATCCCTAACGTAACAAGTTTTGAAAACTGCGGCACCAACAACTTCCGTCGCTACTTTTACATCGAATAATTTCTCTCCGTTTACAGTGACACTCGGCGTTCTCTTCAAACCCATCGCAATGCCAGCTAATGTTCCGTAATCTCTACATTTTGTTCCTTCAGCGACAGCGCGGAATAGTATCGACCGCTTTCCGGAATTCAAGAAAGCCGCCATTAGCCTGCGCTTCGGTGGCCATTACCACCTTTTTTTATTTAATACATTTCACCGTATTTAATTCATTTCATCGTATTTAATCTTGATTCCAGGCGTCAATCAACCATCACTTCCTACAGGGATAAGTCAAAGTAGCACATGGAAATGTAGGCGATCAAGATAAGCCACACCACAGTAACAACACCGGTTGTAAAAAAAGTAAAGCCACCAGAATACATGGTCTGATGCCAATGTAGCTTCGTACAGTACACCACCAGCAAGTATTTAAATGATTGAAATGTCAATTCTGTGTAACGGGTAGAGCGACCACCTTTGTGGATTAGTGTTGTTCGTGCTTCATTTTGTTACCACTAATGGATAAGTTACATAAGGGGCAGAAATTGACTGATCACTGTGCAGGACACGGATATCCGGCGTACTTGTGTGAGACTGCGGTATTGACACCTGCAGAGGTTCGAATGGGCTTCATTGTGGGTCTCCATTTGGCCTTCTGGTGCAATATCCAGTTCTGTGGTGCATTCTGATATGACAGTGACCCTATGTTGGAAATCATAGAAATTTTGAGGCAGGCATACTCGTCGTTAAGGTTCTAGTCGACTACGTATGACCAATACAAGGGAGGATCGCCATATAGACCACCAAGAACATCGTAACCCCTTCAAATCTGCGATCCATCCAGAACAAGTAATGGACTCTGTGCAAAATTCTGTATCATCCGACGTCGCTGGTGGGAGGCTAGTAGCAACCGGACTAGGTAATTACCATTCCATGAGTACGCTGCCGTTCACAGCACAACATGTCTGGAGAGGTGCTGAAACTGGGAAGCATGGACTACTGGTGAAAGGCGTCGCATTGTGTTCAGCGATGAACCCTTGTACTGCACTGCCCTGGATGAGCATCGTCCGCGAGTATGGGTGATAACTGGGCAGAGGGTCCATCTTCCAATGATTTGGAGAGGCACAGCGATGTTACTTCCGCCATCGTGGTATTCGGAGTCACCAGGTCACCACTGGTGATGACTCAGGAAAATCTGACAGCTCAACGGTACGTCAGTGGATATCCTGCGTCCTCATGTACCTGTCATGCAGCCGTATAGTGGTCCTATTTTTCAACAGGACAAAGCTCATCCACCCATGGCATGTTGCTCTATGAACCGTCTGCTTGATGTTGAAGTACTCTCCGTGGCCAGCGAGTTCACCAGTTCTGTTCCCCTACAGAACGCGTGTTGGACCAGATCGGACGTCAACTTCGTCTCAGTACCAGCATCTTCGACATCAAGGACCAGTTAAAATAGCAAGGCCAGTTCCCCTCAGGAGAGGGTACAACGACTTTGACACCCTTCCCATCTTAATCAGTGCATGCAGCAGGCCAGTTGGGGTGTAACATCGTCCTGAAAAGTGGGCTCAGAGTATCACTTTCTTTTGAAATTTGACTTGATTTTTTTAATCACTGAAATAATATCATATACCCTTTCCCGTCCGAACAGGCCATGAAGGCCAAACCGTACCGACCGGCTGTCGTGTCATCTTCAGACCACAGGCGTCACTGGATGTGTACACTCCTGGAAATTGAAATAAGAACACAGTGAATTCATTGTCCCAGGAAGGGGAAACTTTATTGACACATTCCTGGGGTCAGATACATCACATGATCACACTGACAGAACCACAGGCACATAGACACAGGCAACAGAGCATGCACAATGTCGGCACTAGTACAGTGTATATCCACCTTTCGCAGCAATGCAGGCTGCTATTCTCCCATGGAGACGATCGTAGAGATGCTGGATGTAGTACTGTGGAACGGCTTGCCATGCTATTTCCACCTGGCGCCTCAGTTGGACCAGCGTTCGTGCTGGACGTGCAGACCGCGTGAGACGACGCTTCATCCAGTCCCAAACATGCTCAATGAAGGACTGATCCGGAGATGTTGCTGGCCAGGGTAGTTGACTTACACCTTCTAGAGCACGTTGGGTGGCACGGGATACATGCGGACGTGCATTGTCCTGTTGGAACAGCAAGTTCCCTTGCCGGTCTAGGAATGGTAGAACGATGGGTTCGATGACGGTTTGGATGTACCGTGCACTATTCAGTGTCCCCTCGACGATCACCAGTGGTGTACGGCCAGTGTAGGAGATCGCTCCCCACACCATGATGCCGTGTGTTGGCCCTGTGTGCCTCGGTCGTATGCAGTCCTGATTGTGGAGTTCACCTGCACGGCGCCAAACACGCATACGACCATCATTGGCACCAAGGCAGAAGCCACTCTCATCGCTGAAGACGACACGTCTCCATTCGTCCCTCCATTCACGCCTGTCGCGACACCACTGGAGGCGGGCTGCACGATGTTGGGTCGTGAGCGGAAGACGGCCTAACGGTGTGCGGGACCGTAGCCCAGCTTCATGGAGACGGTTGCGAATGGTCCTCGCCGATACCCCAGGAGCAACAGTGTCCCTAATTTGCTGGGAAGCGGCGGTGCGGTCCCCTACGGCACTGCGTAGGATCCTACGGTCTTGGCGTGCATCCGTGCGTCGCTGCGGTCCGGTCCCAGGTCGACGGGCACGTGCACCTTCCACCGACCACTGGCGACAACATCGATGTACTGTGGAGACCTCACGCCCCACGTGTTGAGCAATTCGGCGGTACGTCCACCCGGCCTCCCGCATGCCCACTATACGCCCTCGCTCAAAGTCCGTCAATTGCACATACGGTTCACGTCCACGCTGTCGCGGCATGGTACCAGTGTTAAAGACTGCGGTGGAGCTCCGTATGCCACGGCAAACTGGCTGACACTGACGGCGGCGGTGCACAAATGCTGCGCAGCTAGCGCCATTCGACGGCCAACACCGCGGTTCCTGGTGTGTCGGCTGTGCCGTGCGTGTGATCATTGCTTGTACAGCCCTCTCGCAGTGTCCGGAGCAAGTATGGTGGGTCTGACACACCGGTGTCAATGTGTTCTTTTTTCCATTTCCAGGAGTGTATATGGAGGGGCATTGATCATCACACCGCTCTCCCGGCCGTATGTCAGTGAAAGAGACTGGAGAGCTACTTCTCAATCAAGTAGCTCCTCAGTTTGCTTCACAAGGGCTGATTGCATCCCGCTTGCCAACAGCGCTCGGCAGACCGGATGGTCACCCATCCAAGTGCTAGCCCAGCCCAACAGCGCTTAACTTCGGTGATTTGACGGGAACCGGTGTTACCACTGCAGCAACGCCGTTGGCATATACCCTTTCAACCAGTGAAATTTCATTTTGTTTCCTCGTCCCTTTCTGGGGACTTCACTTTTTTTTGGCATGAAATGTGTATTTTGCATGAAGGATTTACATTTATTTAAGAAAACAGTTATTTTTCATTGAAATCGCAGTGCACTAGTGTCATCACCAGATTTCACTGATTAACACAGACACCAAGTAAATATTAAGTTGCCACATAAATACCGTCTATTATTTAGTAAGGCACAGGGGGGTTGAGACGAGTGACATAAATGCGAACAATTAGTAGCAACCTTGGTAGACAACGAAGTGCTGCCAAGCATGCAGACAACAGAACCTCTAGGTGTAGCTAGCTGCACACTGCGGATTGGCAGTTCATCTTTGTGTCGCGTAAATTACGAAGGTAATTTACGCCTCAAGTACGTTAAACTTTGCTATCTATATTAGATGCTCACTACTCCTCTGAGGGTACGGGGTCTTTGTACAAGGCCTTAGCCAACGTGGCGCCTAGCGTGAGGTACCTTGTGATAGACACTGACTACTCGACACAGACATTACGAGTGCTCTAGAAAAACCGACAAAAGTAAGACTGAGTGATCCTTCTTGGGCCTGTTTAAACCGGTGTACTGTCGTGGTTGGCTTAAGCTTCTGGCAACCATAATGGATGTTCCTACAAAAAACCACGCCATAATGAATGCTAGATCTGAAGCAAACCTACATATCCGTTAGTTTGTCATTACATGGATGGTCCAAACCCATCACCCAGCGGAGGTATCGTCGCTTTCATAGCATCTTTATAAAGGAACCCATCTAATGGACACGACTATCCTGGTGCAGTTTAATAGCTACAAATTGAGAGTAGTTACATCAGAAATGAAGTTACTAAAATATAAAGTCTATCATGATGTTAACAGAATCTTCCGTCGGTTCTTGGTAGACTAGAGAATATGTAAGGAACTTAAGCAATATCAATAGAAATGAATAAATACAGGAAAATGGAGGAGTGTGGTGGAACATGCAGTAAATGCAATCTTTGAGAGTATGGTGGTGCTGCATTTTAAAAGGTAAAAAAGCTGAGCAATACACAAATACAAAATGAGCAAACACGAAAAACATTAACACTATGCTCAAAACTGCGTCTATGTAATAGGTTACATTAAATAAATGAACCAAGTAAAATAAAAACATGTTTTTCTGTTTGATCCTTTTGTATATGTGTATTGTTCAGCTTTTTTGTCTTTTAAAATGCTTTACAACCACAGTCTCAAAGATTACATCTACTATATGTTCCCTCACACTCCTTCATTTTCCTGCATTTACTCATTTCTGTTTATTTTAATGATATTGCTTATGGTCCTTATATCTTCGGTAGTTACATTGATAATTCTGTCTTCTTTTAAATGGTTGACGTATCACTCTCCATATTTTATACCTCCTGAAGTCGCCTTGTCAAATACTAATTTTATTTTATTTTATTGTTATTGTTTATTAATACAAACTGTTATGTAGGCTTTTCTGTTAACGTTTTTCCCTTATTGTTACGTTTTTATTTATGCACTGTTAAACTTTTTACTTCTTACATTGCATTACCAGCACACTGTCAAACATGTTATTTACTGTACGTTTCTGCTTCAATATAGGTGTGTAGCTTCCCTTCCGATGATGCTTACAAACATTGTAACTTCTTTGGTGACAATAGTCGGTATATGTCTGAAGATGGCCTTGTAAGCCGAAAACCGATTAATACAATAAAAGTAATATCGTACGACGAAAGCAAACTAATGCTTTTCATTTATTCTACCATAACGAATAAAATACCATAATTGTCCTCTGTTTCTCGTCTAGAAACACACAGAATACCATTATGGAAATTTTATTGCTTAGCATTCGTTAAAGAAGATGTTACAGTCCTAAATAACTGTCTTTCTGTTTTGACTGACAGTGTATTGAAGTCTCTATCCCTTGGAGTATAATTCTATGTTGATCTTGTGGAGTTGTTGCAGAAGAATAGTCTGATGGAACTCTCCAAGCTAATCTATCTTGTGCAAGTCGTTTTAACTACGAGTAATTGCTGCGATCTACAGTATCTGATCAAAAGTGTATCATATGGGTGGATAGTAATGTGGGTTGTGTCCAACCTTTGCTTTTATGTCGGCGTGAGCTCTGTAGAAACCTAGAGACGGTCAGCATCATGATAAAGGCGTCCCATTTGGCTCAGGTCGGGACACTGAGCAGGTCAGGAGTGTTATTGTCAACAAACCACTGTCTCGTAGTTGGCTCAAATGGCTCTGAGCACTATGGGACTCAACTGCTGTGGTCATAAGTCCCCTAGAACTTAGAACTACTTAAACCTAACTAACCTAAGGACAGCACACAACACCCAGCCATCACGAGGCAGAGAAAATCCCTGACCCCGCCGGGAATCGAACCCGGGAACCCGGGCGTGGGAAGCGAGAACGCTACCGCACGACCACGAGATGCGGGCTGTCTCGTAGTTGCTGCTGTATGACGGGGTGACAAGTTCGGAGACGACGATTGTTATCACAATGACAGTGCACTCTGTCATTGTCATTGTGATAAGTCACCACCGTTCCGCTACTGCACGCTGTACACAGTGCTTTAAAATGCGTCTATATCCTTCCGCACTGACAGTTTATTTTAAGTGAGTAAGTGGTCAACATCCTCAACCAGCAAACCATGACACTACCTCCTTCGCGCTTCACTTTGGCACTGCACATGATTTCAGTAAACGTTCTCCAGGAATTTGGTAAACCCAAACCATTCCATCGGATTGCCACAGGATATAGTCTGATTCATCACGCCAAATCAATCATTTCCAGTCATGTACTGTCCAATAACATCGTTCTTTACGTCACCTGATGTTTTGACTTGGCAAGACAGCCAAGTCACTATGCGAGGATGCCGAAATGCACGCGCTTAGCTCACGCAGGCTTGCGTGAGGTCTGGAACAGTGTAAAGTAGTTAATATAGCAAATAAAGTACGTAGTTGATGTAATACTTAACTTTATTCCATAATTGGAGAACATCGGTCTTGATGATACATAAGTGCAATCTCAATATACTGGTAATGGCGCCTTGCTAGGTCGTAGCAATTGACGTAGCTGAAGGCTATGCTAACTATCGTCTCGGCAAATGAGAGCGTATTTGTCAGTGTAGCTTCGCTAGCAAAGTCGGCTGTACAACTGGGGCGAGTGCTAGGACGTCTCTCTAGACCTGCCGAGTGGCGGCGCTCGGTCTGCAATCACTGACAGTGGCGACACGCGGGTCCGACGTATACTAGCGGACCGCGGCCGATTTAAAGGCTACCACCTAGCAAGTGTGGTGTCTGACGGTGACACCACACCTGAAATGTCTCTTATCGCTGATTACAGATATGTTTGGCTTTTGAAGGTCTACTCGACCATTCTACCCCATTCTTTTTACCCCTCTACGCACAGTCGTTCCAGCCGCCGCTCGGTTTGAGGCTCCTTGTCAGTGTTCGCTCGGCTCCCCCCGTCGGAGCTGCGAGTCCTCCAACGGGCACGGGTGTGTGTGCTGTCCTTAGCGTAAGTTAATTTAAGTTAGATTATGTAGTCTGTATATTGAGCAAGCAGTAAAGGAAACAAAAAAAAAAAAAAATTCGGAGTACGTATTAAAATCCATGGAGAAGAAATAAAAACTTTGAGGTTCGCCGATGACAGTGTAATTCTGTCAGAGACAGCAAAGGACTTGGAAGAGCAGTTGAACGGAATGGACAGAGTCTTGAAGGGAGAATATAAGATGAACATCAACAAAAGCAAAACAAGGATAATGGAATGCAGTCGAATTAAGTCGGGTGATGCTGAGGGAATTAGATTAGGAAATGAGACACTTAAAGTAGTAAAGGAGTTTTGCTATTTGGGGAGCAAAATAACTGATGATGGTCGAAGTAGAGAGGACATAAAATGTAGACTGTCAATGGCAAGGAAAGCGTTTCTGAAGAAGAGAAATTTGTTAACATCGAGTATAGATTTAAGTGTCAGGAAGTCGTTTCTGAAAGTATTTGTATGGAGTGTAGCCATGTATGGAAGAGAAACATGGACGATAAACAGTTTGGGCAAGAAGAGAATAGAAGCTTTCGAAATGTGGTGCTACAGAAGAATGCTGAAGATTAGATGGGTAGATCACATAACTAATGAGGAGGTATTGAATAGGATTGGGAAGAAGAGGATTTTGTGGCACAACTTGACTAGAAGAAGGGATCGGTTGGTAGGACACGTTCTGAGGCACCAAGGGATCACAAATTTAGTATTGGAGGGCAGTGTGGAGGGTAAAAATCGTAGAGTGACACCAAGAGATGAATACAATAAGCAGATTCAGAAGGATGTAGGCTGCAGTAGGTACTGGGAGATGAAGAAGCTTGCAGTAGCATGGAGAGCTGCATCAAACCAGTCTCAGGACTGAAGACCACAACAACAACAACAACATGTAGTGTGGAAGCCTAGGGATCCTTGACCTCAGCAGTTTGGTCCCATAGGAGCTTACCACCTTGTTCCAGTGGCGATGCAAGTAACGCTTTGTAACTCAGGAGTGATTCTTTCCGCTGGTTTTGTGTATTTTACTTCCACCGTCCGTCGTTGGTTGATTCGGGGGAAGGGACCAGGCAGCGAGGTCATCGGTCCCATCGGAACAGGGAAGGATGGGGAACCTCGTCCTTTCGAAGGAACCATCCCAGAATTTGCCTGAAACCATTTAGGGAAATCACGGAGAACCTAAATCAGGATGGCTGGACGCGGGTTTGAGCCGTCGTCCTCCCCACTGCGAGTCCAGTGTGCTAACCACTGCGCCACCTCTCACTATTCGACTGTCTCTTCCCGTCAGTATGAGTTCCTCCTTGTCTTGGTTTGGCCGTGGTTGTTCCTTCGCGTTTCTTCCTCATAATCACCATCAGTCGATTTGGGTAACATTATAAAAGGTTTGAAATGTCCCTGACGGACTTCTCTCTCAGCCCACGTTCGAGCCTGCTACGTTCTACTGAACGACCCGGTGTGCTGTTACTGCCCCTCGTTAGATCTTGTGGTGGTCAATTCCGCATTACATAAGGATATCCGGAAACTTTTGATTAAATAGTGTACATTCATTTGAAACCGTATTCAAGCCTTGCTCTCCTCTTACAATTTGTACACACCACGATCCCTTGATGCCTCAGGCCGTGTGCTCTCAACCGATGCCTTTCTGTAGTCGAGCTCTGCCATAAAATTATTTTCTAATCAGTCTTCCTAATCAGCAATCCAGTGTGCCAATCTGATCTTCACCGTTATCCTGTCCTACCATATTTCAAAAGCTTCTCTTCTTATCTAAACTTTTTATTGTCTGCTGGTTTATTTGTCAAAATGAGTTGTATATTTTGGAAACTGGTTACCAATGCGAGCTTTTTAACCAATGCTGAATTTCTTAAACGAGTAAAACGTTTTTAAAGAGGAAATATCAGTGCATTTTAGAAGGATGTTTCTGCTGGAGTGCGATGTGTAACATTTTCATTGCACTTGTAACACAATTAAGCGTTTACTTTAAGTATAGGCAGAGGAAAAAAAAGTTAACACTATTCACAGTATTCCATGGCCAGCTCATTAACACTGTTCCTTATTTCGTGTTGCGTAGAACCATTATTCAACTAATGCTAAAGGGGTTCTCAGCTTTCAAATGAGTATTAAGAGGAGAATGCGTACTTTCCGTTATATAGGTCGCACTAAATGAAACGTAAAACCGAATCCCACCAAAACGTAACTGAAAAAGTATCCTCTCTGCAATAAATACACGAGTGGAAAATCTATTTGTTTTTGCGTCGTATACCGACGTTATTGACAGCTCGAAAAATACCTGACTGTACCAGTGAAACAGCAGCGGTATTTGCTGTGGAAAAACTCGTTTTGTTCAGCGTGCCGAGCAAATACATGCTGTTGAAACGCCATTATGCTGTTTATGTAAGCTGTGCACAATAATTTGAATAGTTTTAAAGGAGATTCTGATTATTCAGATTTTCCGAATAATGTCACTAATCAGCTGCCCCGGGAACGGTGGCTTTTATCTACTGCTCAATAACGAAATTAAAATTGTATTTACAGCTTTTATTAACCAACTAAAATTTACGTGTAAGGTAGATAGCACATCCATGAATTTCCTCTGGAATATACTTAATATTGCGTGAATAATAGTAGGTTCTCAGCAAGAATGGGACTGCAATATTAACTAGGTTTGATTCAATCAGAACAATTGTGCGCAGCGACTCTAGTATGTTCCAGAAAAGGAAAGGAAGGCAGTCAGTCTCAAATCCAATCTGTATGTTACTGCAGATCTAGATTTCAGCTGTTTTATAGCCATCTTTAGTGCTGAAATACACTGACGGAAAAAAAATCGCAACACCATAAAATAATTAACGTAGAGTAATGAAATTCCGGGAATAGCTTTGTTAACGTAACACATTTAAGTGATTAACATTGCAAGATCACAGGTTAATGTAACTGTGAAAGAAGCCTTTGCAAATGTGAAATCTTGGTACATTAATAACCGGTGCAACAGCCACAATGTTGAATGCAAGCTTGCAAACGTGCATGCATTGTTTTGTGCATGTTCGGATGTCAGTTTGTGAGATGGAGTTCCATACATATTGCACTTGGTCATTCAGTACAGGGGCAGTTGATGCTGCTTGTCGATGACGCTGGAATTGCTATCGGATATTGTCTTATATGTGCCTGACTGGAGAAGATCTGGTGATCGAGTAGGCCAAGGCAACATGTCGACGCTCTGTAGAACATGTTGGGCTGCAACAGTGGTATGGAAGAGACCGTTATCCTTTTCGAGAATATCCCCTGGAATTCTGTTCATGAATATCAGCACAACAGGTCGAATCGCTAGACTGACGTACAAAATTCCAGTCAGGGAGCGTTGGACAACCACAAGGGTGCTCCGGCTGACATACAAAATCGCACCCCACCCAGACCTTAACTCCAGGTGTTGCTCGAGTGTGTCTAGCACGCACAAACGTTGGTTGCAGGCCATCAACTGGCCTCCCTCTAACCAACATACGGCCACCACTGGCGCGAGGCAGAACCAGAGTTCATCAGAAAACACAATAGGTCTCCACCCTAATCTCCAATGAGCTCTCGATAGACACCACTGAAGTCGCAACTGACCGTGGTTGCTGCCTCTGGATCACGACGTCCCGTGTTCGGTTCCCAGCCGGGTTGGGGAATTTCTCTGCCCGTGGCTGGGTGATCGTGTTGTCCTCATCATTTCGTCATCATCATTCGTGACAGTGGCTAGATTGGACTGGGTAAAAACATTGGACTGTGTAAAAATTGGGACTTTGTACGAGTGCTGATGACTGCGCAGTTGAGCGCCTCACGAACCCAACATCGTAATCATCATGGTAGCATAGGCTATGAAACCTCCCTCGCGCGTTGTTCCACAGTGCGTACTGTTTATCCGACATACGATTCACCACACTCGCAAGGTATCTAGTAGATCTCAGTAGTTACGAGACCTGTTGCGTCTCAATAATTGGCGGAGTTTCGTCGGAGTCCTGAAGATCGATTTGATTTTGTGTATGTGTGGGTTTTCTATAGACATTGTGGTCAAGGCATTGCGGCGGACGAGAACGTCGAGGAATGGCAACCCATCGCATTTTTCTACCTCCATGGGCAACTGGATGTTACTGTTAATACCGTTGAGGTGTTCCAAGAACTCTTCAAGTTTCTCACGTCCTTGAGGCCAAATGACGGAAGTGTCGTCAACGTATCGAAAGGAACAACTGGGCTTCAATGGCGCCTCGTCTAAGGCAATATCTTCAAAATTCTCCATGAAGAGGCTTGCAGCAGCTAAGGGCTATAGATTGAAACCCTGTCCATCTGATAGCCAACGCAGGACGGTATATGGCGATGCCGCAGGCACCCGAGATGTCACAGCCGGAAGCTAGCGTGTGTTAGAGGCGTACCAGCAGCCCATTGGCAGTCATACCACTTGAAAATGGCAAAGGAGTCTTTGGCCGAAAGCTCTTGAAATTTTAATTACTTGACACGGTTGGAAACCCGAGAACTTTTTATTCGGTGTTACCGCCACGAGACTGCATCCTTACATTACATACCTCTCCAGGGACGTTGGTGGCCATGGAACGTGACCGTTTCTACCGATCCATCTCCCGGGGAGTGTTAGCTTTTTATGGAGTGTCACCTGACGACTGTAATGCTTAGAGGCCCAATCGTGCTGGAAGAAGACACTCATCCTTGCAGCCCAATGAACCAGTTCCAATAATATTGGTAACTCGTGTTCAAGAAACTATAGATAATGAGTTCCTGTAGGCTGATGCTTAAGTTGTACTGTAAGACTGGCCAACAAATCAACAACCACAGTCGAAAAATTCAATTATGTACACTCATGGGCAACTTCATAACTTGAACTTCAAAACGAAAATGACAGTCGGTAAATATACCCATAAAACCTGGACTAGGAAGGCTAGAGTTTAAGCTTATCTACTTAACCACCTATTTTAGCAATAAAAATTGGACACATGCTGTATGGAATGTTTTATTTCAATTATTCAGTACTATCACCTACTGAGATATTTACTCTCCCTCCTGAAATAGCCCGTATATTCGGCAGCAAACCGGATGAGATTTTCAAGCCTGTATATGTTTATACGGCGGCTAGAAAAGATGATGTCGAGCAGCATAGAATTGTTTCAGATGTCGAACTACGAGATATAGATCCAAACCCAGTCAGGAGGTTGGATCACGAAGTACTAAATGAGTAGTAACGAATGTAAAACACCGCCTGGATAACTACTTTTTCACAAATTTAATCATGACTGACAGAAGCAAGAGTAAATACACTTTCAATAAATGATACATGCAGCCGATCGGTTGCCTACAAATTATTACAGTAAGTTTCGACCAGGTTTCAGTTTCACTAGTGGTATCTTCTCCTACAATGTTTTAAACATATTAAGAAATAAACATTTAAATGACAACTTTTGTAACAATGTTTTGGTTATTTTGGATGTCTATTTCGTGATATGTCTAAAATATTATACATGACTTTCTTCCTTCTGAAGAAAAGATCATTGATGGTAACGAATCCTAGACAACGCTTATTGCAATAAACCTTATGCAACAGGCTAGGGCCTGTCGAAGTGTTACTCAGTAGGCTTTTCCTCCAATGAGTGCTTCACCCTCCATTCAAATCTATCGGCAGGATAGCGCCATGCCGCGCGTGATTAGCCGAGCCGTCTAAGGGGCTGCAGTCATGGACTGTGCGGCTGGTCCCGACGGAGGTTCGAGTCCTCCCTCGGGCATGGGTGTGTGTGTTTGTCCTGAGGATAATTTACGTTAAGTAGTGTGTAAGCTTAGGGATTAATGACCTTAGCAGTTAAGTCCCATAAGATTTCACACACATTTGATAGCGCCATGACCTCGTCGTAATCAACAATTTTGCTTGTTTGTGTTACAAGAGGAGTTGCTCATTCTAGTTCCGTGGTCGGGACAACAAAGCTGGATATTTTAATGCTATTAATAAATATGTTTACAAAATTGATGATTTTCAAAATTGATTTGCAATATTCGTCGATGCACCGATGGTGCACTAGCTAAGAAAAGTAGTTAAAATGGCTTCGTATGTCGATTAATAAGAAAACCGGACGAGTACGAGTAGGACTGGCGCTCTGATATTTCCGTACAATGTAAATGTATTTTTAGATAGTTTGCGAGTATCAAAGTATGAACTGATCAGCGAAAACATTATGAGCACCATTATAATTATCCGGGCTGTTATGCCGTGGTCGGTTGATGAAATCTGTGTCGATTCCAAACGTTTCGTCTCCGACTGCGGGAGACATCTTCAAGGGGGTACTGACTGTAGCGAGCCAGTGGGTGTGTTGGACCTTCCACTGAGCTACGGACCCCCTTGAAGATGTCTCCCGCAGTCGGAGACGAAACGTTGGGAATCGACACAGAATTCATCAACCGACCACGGCATAACAGCCCGGATAATTATAATGGACATGATATTTCCGGCCGTGAAAGTCTACATTTTAGTATTATGAGCACCGACCTACTGTCAAGATAAATGCGTCCAGGCGCTATCAGCGTCACATGGCGAGGAATGATTGCTAGTTAGACACACAGCCACTGTACGTGTAGTAGCAGAGAGCGTGCTCTCCGTGAGCAGTATGGTTAAGGCGCACGCTCTATCTGATTTTGAGCAAGGGCAGTTTGCGATGGCCCGGTGGCCTGGCACGAACTTGTCGGGTGTTCGAGGAGTGCTGTGGTGAGTGTCTTCAACATGTGGCGAAACCAAGGTGAAACCACGTCCAGACGTCGTGGGGTTGGATAGCCACCGCTCATTACAGATGTCGCACGTCGTAGGCTGGGCAGACTGATAAAAGAGGACTGGCGGCGAACTGTGGCGGAACTGAGACTTTAATGTAGCGCAAAGTACAAGTGTGTCTGAAGACACAGGGCACCGGACACTCGTAACGATGGGCCTCCGCAGCAGACGACCCATGCATGTGTCAATATTAACACCACGACGTTAGCAACTAAGACTGAGTTGGCCCATAATCATCGGCACTGGACGTTGGCGCAGTATCAGAGCGTTGCATGGTCTGATGAATCCCGTCCCATGCCGATGGGACGGCGCGAATCCGTTGTCTTCTTGGGGAACGGTTTCTTGACGCCTGTACTGTGCGGCGGAGACTAGCTGGCGGCGGCACCATTATGCTCTGGAGAACATTCACTTGAACATCCATGATTCCAGTGGAGCACCTGCAGGGCAGCATGATGTTCAAGGAGTATAGTACGCCGGATGTAGACTACGTGTAGCCCTTCGTGACGATCATGTTTGCCGACGGCAGTGGCATTTTTCAACAAGATAATGTGCCATGTCACAAGGCAACGAGTGTGATGAAGTGGTTCGAGGAACACAGTGGCGAGTTCCAGTTGATGTGTTGGCGCACCAACTCGGCAGTTCTGAACCCGATCGAACACATCTGGGATGTGATGGAACGTGGCGTCTGATCTCATCGCTATCTCCCTAGAGGTAACATACGTGTGCAGATGAGGTGACAATTTCCTCCAGCGTCCTACCAAAGCCTCATTTCTTCCATGTAGCAATGCGTCGCCGCTGTTACTCGTGCCAAAGATGGACATACCGGCTATTAAGTAGGTGGTCATAATGTACTGGCTGAACATAAAGGGCCGCGTCCTTTAATTACATTGAGTTGGTTCTAAGCACTATGAGACTTAACATCTAAGGTCATCAGTCCCCTGGACTTAGAACTACTTAAACCAAACTAACCTAAACTAACCTAACACAGATCCATGCCCGAGGCAGGTTCAAATGGTTCAAATGGCTCTGAGCACTATGGGACTTAACTTATGAGGTCATCAGTCGCCTACAACTTAGAAGTACTTAAACCTAACTAACCTAAGGACATCACACACATCCGTGCCCGAGGCAGGATTCGAACCTGCGACCGTAGCGGTCGCGCGGTTCCAGACTGTAGCGCCTAGAACCGCTTGGCCACAACTGCCGGCTCCCGAGGCAGGTTTCGAACCTGCGACCGTAGCAGACGCGTGGTTCCGGTTTGAAGCGCCTAGAACCGCTCGGCCATAACGGCCGGCTAATTAAAAAAAAAGTTCAAATGGCTCTGAACACTATGGGACTTAACATCTGAGCTCATGAGTCTCCCTGAACTTAGAACTACTTAAACCTAACCAACCTAAGGATATCAAACACATCCATGCCCGAGGCAGGATTCGAACCTGCGACCGTAGCAGTCGCGGGGTTCGGGACTGAAGCGCCTAGAATCGCACGGCCGCCGCGGCCGGTGGCTAATTACATTGAGTTATAAGTTTCAATTTCGTATCGTAGACTTTGGTATTTGGCATATATTTCGGCTTGATACCTGTGCTCGTCCGCGAAGAAAAAGGTGTCTTAACGGATGGACAGGCAGGCAGGCAGACAACAAATGACAAAAAATATCTTTTACGTCATATGATTACAAATCAACAATTTTAGAATTTTTTCCTTTGCATGTACTGTGAAACTTCGCTTCTTGCTAAATTTTATGATTATAGATCTACGGAAAGTGCCCAAGAGGTTTTGGTAACTGATTTTGCGAATATAAAAATATGTGGCCTAAGGTCCTCATCTTTTGGTTACGTTGACTTACTAGCTTAAAATTTTACACCATCAAGGATACAAAGATGTTAAATTTTCAAGATTTGTTTCCACTATTGACGACGTCTCCATGAGTTTTATTGCCGATTAAAAGATTTTACATTTCTAGAGCCGGATGTAATTTTCTTTAATAATCTAATGAAAATTAGTCTTGCAAGTGTCAGAAGAGATCTCCAAGAAGAAATGCTGTTAACAAAGTGATCCGTTCATGCTACCCAGAAAATAAAGAAGTGCCGGATTTGTGTAAGTGATGTTCCCGAGATTAGTACGTAACATTCTCCGACTTCGGTCTTAGAGGATAGGATTTTTCACATTTGATAAAGCACATTTTCTTCACTGAAGTACATTACATCCGCACACCGTAGTGTAGCGACCAATGAGTCGTTAAAACATAAACTTCATTTCGCTGCAGCACAAACTTAAATCGATTTGCAGAACTTGTCCATACCATGTTTTGATGTGAATCGTTGTTTACGTGACTGACAATCTGTGCACAATGAAAGAGGCGCAGTATTTTAAAATCACAAAAAGGTGACTGCAGGGCAAGAGAGATAGAACAACACACGCTGACATCACATAAGATACTAGTGGAAATGGTAGCAACTGATTATGGGGGTAGATTAGTGAAACGCGTCGTGCTATGTACCAGGAAAATTCGTAACCTGCGGTGTTTTATTATCAAATCTTTAAATAAATCTAACCTAAGTACTTAAGTATCTTATTACTGCTAGTATGAGAGTTTGAGAGACATAACTAAGTGAAAATCAGAGTTTTGATAGCTTAAGGCTCATGAAATTTACATGTAGGGAGCAGATAGGGCTCACAATCCACGATGACAGACAGTCGCTTCTGCAAATTGGACGGCAGTGGCGGGCGGGGCTGTGACGACACAGGACGAGTAGAGTTGGAGGGGGAAGGACTCGCTGGAGGGCAACGGTTCGCCAGATCTTTAGATCTAACGAGGATTTCATATTTTAAGGAGAAAAAAAGAACACTAACAAGGTGTTGGCCCCATACTCGATCTCATGGAAAAGTGTTGACCACAATTCTTCATAGTACCAGTCATGATCTCCTAAAAGCACAGCTTTCAAAATTCCGCACACAGCATTTGTTTTTCCCTCTTACCGCTCACTGCTCGAGCGCGAAGTATTGTACAACGGAGTGAGTAGCAGGATTGTGAAATACTACTTTAAAATGTGTGGTATCTAACCTACCTTCCTAACTTTGCTTTGAACATCTTAACGTCGTTATTCACAAATGCAGTGTGAATGAATGAAAAGAATGAGTAGCGCTATTTAATTATTAACATCGCTCTTGTACATTATTTTCCTTGTATTTGAAAGGTGGCACTGTAAAATGAGTTACATTCGCAAGAGATGCGCTGTTCGTCAACGTGATTGCCATCAATAGACTTCAGATCGAAGATCATTAACTTCATTTCATAGTAATTCAGCTGTTTAGTGTTTATTTATTTCGATTTTGCGGCATATACAGTCTGAAGCTGCAAAATGTCAATACGAGAATATTGTTACAAAAACGTTGAACGTGTGTGTTTGTGAAGTAGACATATTATCTACTTGTATCACTTACTCTGTTTAGCGTGAATAACGTGTTCTCGAACGTGATTTCAAAACACGATGGCCACATGTGCCCACCCTTCCTCTCCTCTTCCGTAGCTTTCAACATCCCGCGAATAGAAGAGCTCTGCTCGTCACACCACAGCACAATGAGAAGCAAACAGATTGCCGGCCTTAATAATTGAGAGAACAAGAACAGAGATTTGCACATGCCCAAGTTCAGAAGCGCCAGTATTTACTACTCTGCCGGTCTCTGGAGCTTCACGTTGGTGTTTACATCGTCACATAGAGACAATATAATAATTAGGATACAGTACTTGTCGTGATTCATTGCAATTTAACATATCGTATCATTTACTTTGAAGATCATCATTCGAGGACGTAGAAACGGTTGAAAGGTAAGAAGTCCACGACGGGAGAATTACTACAACGAGCGTTTCGCATCTGTCTCAATGGCTGAGTGCGTAGCCCGGACGGTAGTTGAACGTGTTCCGCCAGAGAGCTGGCTGCTCTTTGTCACAAAAAAAAAAAAAAAAAGAAGAAGATGCGAAGGGATCAACGATGAACTTCAGCGGGTGTCATGTGACGTCCGCCGCGACCAAATGCAACGAACAATAACGGAAGGATAGACTTTTGGTTTACGAACGTAAAGGTTGAGCTTTCGAATCTAACTGGAATGAACTGTACTTTTTATTTTTATTTAGACTTGTGAGGGTAATATGTCAAGCCATAATTCGCTACAAAGTGTGCAGTTGTAGGCTTTTGTAGGTTCCACAATCCTTCAAAAGATTTCATTTTATAAAAATCTAATCTTCAAGGAAACAGGCAAATGATAATAGCAAAAGTATTGAAAATGGATGTAATTATTTGTAATTACTTTGATCGCCACCTAGTGTCTCTATAGCTTTTAGCTAAGGGAACGCATCAGCTGACTGTCATATTTTTCTGAGTCCTTACGTGCAGTTTACACGAGCGAGTAGATGTGCCTTTCAGTATGTGTTGTTTCCAGTTTAATATTCGTTCTTAATGTGCGGTAGGCCTGTTCGGCCGTTATAAGAAACCGGTAGTTCCTTGGGGAGTGGGGGAGTGTCAGTTTATTGTACTGGTAGCTTTAGTATGTGTCGGGTCGAATCTTACGCAAATGTTTTGAGTATTATTTACTTTTTGTTATTAAATTATATATTTTTAACTTTTTCAATATTCTCTTCAGTAAATAACTAATTATGGTTTGTGAGTTCAATGTCTAAAAATAATCTTCTTTGGAAGGTATTATTTATCTGACCTCCTATAACAACAAAAATAATTATACTTGGAGGGTTATAGTCATCTTACCTCCCATGAAAATAAAAATAATCTTCGTTGGAGCGTGATATTCATCTGATCTCCCATAAATATAAAAATAATCTTCCTTTGTCGGTGTTATTTATCTGACCTTCCATAAAAAAACGTATAATATAGTAGCAAGTAGATTTGTATTTTGAAATTAATATTTTTGGCCTAATAACTATGTAGAAATCTTACAGAAAAATGAAATAACATAAAATGAAGAGTAGGTTACGTGTAGCTTCAGTATTTTGACCACATGCCATTGGCATCAAGAATAGGGTGGATTCTTCGAGGCATAGATTTGACAAGTCTATCGAAAAATTCTCTCCCATGAAGAATGAAACAAATCCCATAGACTTTCCACAGTCTTCTTAAGTTGAGGCCATATGTGCTCTATGAGATTGAGATCAGGTGACTTTGGAGGCCACGGAAGGCACTGAAAAATGTTCATCCTCCTTTGAAACCAGTTCTGAATCCTAGTGTGATGGATGATTATCATGTTGGTAAGTGAGACTTCCTTCGGGGTACCAATGTGGAGCTCCAGGGATGATTACATTGTCAAAGAAATGTTCATACTATGCGGAATTGAACTTGACTTGTATACGTTGTAAAGTTTCTGCACCTATGTAAGACATCCAGCCCCAAAATTTCACACTTATGCGTCCGCTTCTTGCACGTGTGGCTACGAAGCGCGCGTCATATCGTGGCCAACCTGTGCGGTAAACAAGAACAGGACCTCTGCTCGTAGACTAAATTGTGAACTTGTCAGAGAAAATGACTTTCCTCAAATCGGCATCTTTCCAGGAACTCACAATGGCTAGTCTAGCTTGTTCGTCAGACAACGGTTCTTTGATAAAAGCACGACGGGACCTTACTCTATGAGCCTTTAATACTCTGAGAGTAGTTGTCGACGAGCCTGGGAAATGTGAAGCTCTCCACAGTTCCAGGATGGGTGACAAAGGAGCATTCTCGGCCACCTTGACCAATTCTTTATGTTGTCTCCGTGTAGAGACTCGTCCTCTTCCAGGTATTGGACGTTTCGCTACCTCACCGTTATCTCTAAATCGTCTTCCTGCGGAAGCATCAACACCCTAACGACGTCCTGCCTCAGATTCGTTAAGACTGTTTTCAAAGACAGTAATTATTTGCTGGTGAACGTTCAAATCAGCCGTTTCGAAGCAGACCTGTGACGTACACCAATCAGCTGATACGTTTCTCTTGGCTGAAAACTATAGAGACATCAGGTGGCGATCGAAATAATTAAAAATAAATACATCCATTTTCAGTGTTTTTAATGTGACCATTGTCTGTTGGTTTAAAGATTAGACTATTACAAAATGAAATCTTTTGAACGAATGTGGAACCTAGAAAGGCTTACAACTACACAAATTGTATCGAACGAAGATTTAAAATATTATCCGCAAGGTCTATATAAAAACAAAAACGATAGCTGATTTCAGTTAGATTCGAAGGCACACACTTTACGTTCGTAAACCGTCCGCTTATCCGTTCGGTATTGTTCGTTGCATTTGCTCGTGGCGGACGTCACATGACACCCGTTGTAGTTCATTGATAATCCCTTCACTCAGTTTTTTTATTACAGAGAGCAACCAGTTCTCTGACCGAACATGTTTTTTTTTGTTTTTTTTCATATTGGTGTTTTTGTTTGTGAAAAAAAAGAGAGACGGACTTGGGTTGCGTGATGGCAAAAATAATTACTTCATTTCTTCTACCTCTTGTACTTAAAAACAAATGCATCGCCCAGGAAACGAACCCGGGACGCCTACCAAGATAATTTTTTTATTGGGTCGAAGTCCGAGGCCTGCCCACGATGTCTCTCTCGTTCCCCCGAAGCGCACCATCAAATTTTTTTTAAATATGTTAAGCAACAAAAACAATGGAGCCATACGCCAAAGGTTATGACTATAACGTGAACTAAAAAGTGCCGTCTTGCCCCCTGGAACCACCTTATCGAAGCGGGCGGCAAGTAACAGGCGGTCGTCATTACAATGGCCATTACTAGTCATCAACCGTAGGAGTATCCTGGGCCGCTGCACACAGTCAGAGACTGTTTCTGTTACCGTACGGGAATCGTGGAAATATCACGTTTGCAAGTCAACTTCTTCTCACACCCGGCACACCCCTGCTGGGCGGTGGGTCCATGAATGACGTCCTCAAAAAGTTAGTGAAGAGATTGCGGCATTGCGTTCCGTTTATTAAGATCAGGAACTCGTCGATTACGTATTGCCACAAATCTAGGACTTCCTTTTCGCCGTCGGAGTTCATGTAGTGTATCGTTATTCCTTGTACCCAGTTGACCGCATTCATCCGTGTCTTCGGGGAACAGATGGGGTTGGGATGAAAGAGGTCCAGTGGCACAATCGAAACATGGGGCCGGCGTAGGAGAAAAGCCAGTATCTGGTGGATCAATTTTCAGCTCCCGCTGCGAGGCCACAGTCCGCGCATCGGGGACACATGGGGTCGTCAGTTACGTGAATGGCATGTAGCCTTTATTGGGTCGGAAAATTTCTCGTTAGTCATCACATATCACATCGACCGCACTAAAGTGGACAGGAAGGGCGCGTGGATGGTTCGCCAAGCCCGCGTCCTCTCGACCGTGCGGAGTGGCGTCGTAGAATGCCGTTAGCCAGATTCCAGCGTGGGAGAATACTACGAAATAAATCTTTGCCGTCAGATTCCGTGTCTCCGGCATAACCCCCAATATACAGCTGTGCTCCACGAAAAACGTCCTAATATGTGACAGCGAGGACGATAAACGTCCAACGGGTACAGGTGGGCACAGCGTGTGAGGGGCCACCTCTCCTATCAGGATGCCTGGAAGATCTTCTGTTGGTGAAAGCCAGAGTCGCCACATTGAGCGAAGGTACAGCGCCAATGCTCTGTGCCAGGGTGAGTCCAACACCTCTTTTGTGGAAGGTATAGTAAGAGTAACAAAACGGATCTTAAAAAGTGCACTAACGTTCGCCACGTGTGCGCGCACTGCCTGTATCCTGGAAGCCATCGTGTCTGTTATCGGTAATACGTGGGCGTAATAGTTAAGTTGAGAAGCCATGTACACATTGATGTACTGAGCGCATTGCAAAATGTCCAACGATCTAAATTTGTTGAGGCGAGCCTCTATGCCGAGTCGTCGTAAGATCTTACGTTACATATTTGTCGATGGAGCGATATCCCTAAACATTTGAGCATTGTCAGGGGTACATCCAGTTCTGCAGGCATGCCTCGTACCACCTACATGTAGCGTGATTTCCGGAGGTTGGTCACACTGCCTGCCACTGCCCCACACTGTTGGAGCCACGAAAGGCTATAATTAAAAAATTATTAAAAATCTCTTCTTGGCTGTATTAAGAAACCCTTATGAGAGAAACATACTACATGCAAAGAGATTAAGCAGAGAATCTGGTAAATATCTCGTGAGTAGTTTTTGAGAGAAAGGTACACATATTATTTTTGGAAAATAAAATTTTTAAATTCCACAAAAAAGTAAATATACACTGAAGAGCCAAAGGAACTAGTACAACTGCTTAATATCGTTTAGGGCCCCGGCGAGCACGTAGAAGTACCGCAACACGACGTGACACGGACTGGACTTGCGAGGTGCCGGGGCTAGCAGTGTATTTAAATTCTTCTAGAATCTACATACAGGGTGTTTAAAAAATGACCGGTATATTTGAAACGGCAAAAAAAAAAAAAAAACTAAACGAGCAGCGATAGAAATACACCGTTTGTTGCAATATTCTTGGGACAACAGTACATTTTCAGGCAGACAAACTTTCGAAATTACAATAGTTACAATTTTCAACAACAGATGGCGCTGCGGTCTGGGAAACTCTATAGTACGATATTTTCCACATATCCACCATGCGTAGCAATAATATGGCTTAGTCTCTGAATGAAATTACCCGAAACCTTTGACAACGTGTCTGGCGGAATGGCTTCACATGCAGATGAGATGTACTGCTTCAGCTGTTCAATTGTTTCTGGATTCTGGCGGTACACCTGGTCTTTCAAGTGTCCCCACAGAAAGAAGTCACAGGGGTTCATGTCTGGCGAATAGGGAGGCCAATCCACGCCGCCTCCTGTATGTTTCGGATAGCCCAAAGCAATCACACGATCATCGAAATATTCATTCAGGAAATTAAAGACGTCGGCCGTGCGATGTGGCCGGGCACCATCTTGCACAAACCACGAGGTGTTCGCAGTGTCGTCTAAGACAGTTTGTACCGCCACAAATTCACAAAGAATGTCCAGATAGCGTGATGCAGTAATCGTTTCGGATCTGAAAAATGGGCCAATGATTCCTTTGGAAGAAATGGCGGCCCAGACCAGTACTTTTTGAGGATGCAGGGACGATGGGACTGCAACATGGGGCTTTTCGGTTCCCCATATGCGCCAGTTCTGTTTATTGACGAAGCCGTCCAGGTAAAAATAAGCTTCGTCAGTAAACCAAATGCTGCCCACGTGCATATCGCCGTCATCAGTCCTGTGCACTATATCGTTAGCGAATGTCTCTCGTGCAGCAATGGTAGCGGCGCTGAGGGGTTGCCGCGTTTGAATTTTGTATGGATAGAGGTGTAAACTCTGGCGCATGAGACGATACGTGGACGTTGGCGTCATTTGGACCGCAGCTGCAACACGGCGAACGGAAACCCGAGGCCGCTGTTGGATCACTTGCTGCACTAGCTGCGCATTGCCCTCTGTGGTTGTCGTACGCGGTCGCCCTACCTTTCCAGCACGTTCATCCGTCACGTTCCCAGTCCGTTGAAATTTTTCAAACAGATCCTTTATTGTATCGCTTTTCGGTCCTTTGGTTACATTAAACCTCCGTTGAAAACTTCGTCTTGTTGCAACAACACTGTGTTCTAGGCGGTGGAATTCCAACACCAGAAAAATCCTCTGTTCTAAGGAATAAACCATGTTGTCTACAGCACACTTGCACGTTGTGAACAGCACACGCTTACAGCAGAAAGACGACGTACAGAATGGCGCACCCACAGACTGCGTTGTCCTCTATATCTTTCACATCACTTGCAGCGCCATCTGTTGTTGAAAATTGTAACTACTGTAATTTCGAAAGTTTGTCCGCCTGAAAATGTACTGTTGTCCCAAGCATATTGCAACAAACGGTGTATTTCTATCGCTGCTCGTTTAGTTTTTATTGCCGTTTCAAATATACCGGTCATTTTTGAAACATCCTGTATGTAAATGATGATCTAAGCCCCCCCCCCCCCCCCCTATTCTAACTCCAACTTTTGCTGTTGCACATGGATTAAAAATATACGCGAACTGACTGTAATCAACCCTGCAAGTGGAGTAGGAAAGAGTTTGGCACCTGCAATAATTTAATTTGATAAATAAGTTAAATAAAGGAAGGTTTCATTAACGTAGTGAGAAGTGATAGGGTTGCTCTACCGATTAACAGAATGAAAGTTCTGTCCAAAATAACAATATGATTTATGAAGACTAAACACAAAATAATAAACAAAAACACATGAAATATTTATAATACATCAAATTGGCTCAAATTGGATACTCAAACAAACGCTGTGAAGGTGAAGTTGTCCCTAAACTAGATTGTGAGGTTTATGACGAAGTGGTATGTGGAGCCAATTCCTTGTCACACAAATCTTAAGAGACACACACAGCTAACCCAACATTAATTGCTGCTATCCAAGACAGAACAAAGTTAGAAAAAGACGAACAGGCGCGCTCTGCTGAGCCCTGATTATCACCTAGGAAAATCCCTATCTGCCGGTGCTGCGGACCTACATTACCAAACTGTCTTCTCAACTGCCAGAACACGATCTGGCGTACCGGAGGCAATGGCTGGTTGCTTCGACGTCCTGTCGTGGTGATGATAATGTCGCGAGTATAGCCCGAAACGAAATTATCCTGGTTTGGTTGTTCCAGACTAAAGACTTCCTAGCAATACAAATGCGCCTCTGAGGGAGACGAAGAAGGCTCGCCACACAATCACTGACGGTACAGTGATTGATTTTAACAAGCGAAGTCACACTGTAACTCCGATACAGTCATCTTTAGCCAAAACTGCTCAAGACAGACGACATAGGCCGCTTGTACGCAGAACGCTCAATTGCCAACTGTACTCGGAAAGTTACGTAGAAGTCTATACTTCAGCAACTTCGTCAAACAGTTACAATTAAATAAAAGTATATTAGACAGCCAACGGAAAGCAGGCTGTCCAGAGCAGCGAACTACTCCGACCGAAAGGCGAGAGCCGACTACCCCACAAGAGCACCCATACCAACCGAACACAGAACATTCCCGCCCCCACGACAGTGGCCGTGGTTAACCATTCCAATCAGCAACTCGAAAACTGGCGGAAAATTCCACTCTATTGCCGGAACACTACCATTCCACCAATGTAGATTCTTGGCGCCAATTTCTTCGCTGATTTTGCTACGTCACGGAGCTATGCCCTGAGCAAGCCAATCACAGTTACTATTTTGCAGAAAGCGCGGGAATTTTCCCGCCACAACTGCCTGGGTACACAAGTCATTCCCACGCCTCGCTGGTAGCCCGCCAGAAAGTGTTTTCGCTAATTTTCTGCGAAGTAACGGAACCTCTAGCCCAGCCGCTACTTCAGGCCCCCGCGGGCGTGTCTCTTGACAATGTCGGCGTCTGGAAAGCATTCACTCGACTCCCTCACTCCCATCGGCTTACCCTTTCAAAATCAGCAGGGCCCGCCTGTCACCAGACCACCCGGGTGACGAGAGACGCTGCATGGGAAGTCCGCGTGTGAAGGAATAGCAACTTTCCACCGCATGCAATTAGAGAGGAAAATCGTAAGATAGAAATATGAGAGGGGGCTCATGCCACCTCTCAGACTAATGTCTGAAGTAGTGCTAGAGGAACTGACACCATGAATCCTGCAGGGCTATCCATAAATCCTTACGTGTACGTTGGGGTGGAGATCTCTTCTGAACATTATGTTGCAAGGCATCCCAGATATGACGAGTAATGGGGAATATGATGGCCGGTGGAAGAGTTTAATCTCAGAAGAGTGTTCCTGGAGCCACTGTGGAGCAATTCTGGACGTCTGGGGTGTCGCTGGAACTACCCAAGTTCGTCGGAATGCACAGTGAACATGAATGGGTTTTGGTGATCAGACGGAAATCTTACGTACGTGCCACCTGCTAGAGTCGTATCTAGACGTATTAGGGGTCCCACATCACTCTAGCTGCACACGTCCCACACCGTTACATAGCCTCCACCAGATTGACCACATCCCCTGCTGACATGCATTGTCCGTGGATTCATGAGGCTGTCTCCACACCTGTACACGTTCATCCGCTCGATAAAATTTGAAACGAGAATTGTCCGACCAGGCAACATGTTTCCAGTCATCACCAGCGCAACGTCGATGGTGATGGGCCCAGGCAGGCGTAAAATCTTGTGTCGTGCAGTCATCAGGAGCACATGAGTGTGTCTTCGGCTCCGAAAGCCCGTATCGGCGACGTTTCGTCGAATGGTTCGCACGCTGACACTTGTTGATGGCCCAGCATTAAAATCTGCAGCAATTTGCGGAAGGACTGCACTTCTGTCACGTTGAACGATTTCTTCAGTCGTCATTGGTCCTGTTTTAGCACGATCTTTTTCCGGCCGCAGTGATTTCGGAGATTTGATAGTATAGCTGATTCACGGTACACTCGTGAAACAATCGTATGGAAAAATTCCTACTTCATCGCTACCTTGGTGATGCTGTGTCCGTTAGCTCGTGCGCCGACTATAACGCCACGTTCAAACACATTTCAATCTTGATAACCTGCCATTGTAGCAGCAGTGACCGATCTAACAACTGCGCCAGACATTTGTCGTCTTATATAGGTGTTGCCGACCGCAGCGCCGTATTCTGCCTGTTTACATATCTCTGCATTTGGATACTCATGCAAGGAACTGAACAGAAAATGTGTTAATTTCATATAAAGCATGGAACAAAATTTAATTGCTATATCTTTAGAATTGTGGATTTGATGCATATTTTAAATCTCGTGTGTTTTTCATGAACGTCTCCCCTCAAACTAGTGCAGTGATCGAGAGCGCACGTTTTGTGGCGTGCAGCAGGTGGCGACCGGGGCGCGTGGACGAGCCGGTGCGAGTTCCCGGTCTGGGTGACGGAGCAGCCGCAGTGGCTGAGCCTGGACCACGCTCGCTCCTACCGCTTCTCGGCGCGCAACGGCACGCTGCGCGTCTGGAGCGGCGAAGTGCTCGAGAAGCGACTCGTGTGCCACGCGCTGCCACCCGCACCGCACCTCCAGTCGCCCCCCGCAGCCCCCACCGCCCCCACCACTGGTGCACCACCCCCGCCACCGCCGCCCTCAGCGGCTGCGACCCCGGCGTCCGCCTCGCCCACGGGGCTGCCCGACCAGCAGCAGCTGCAGCAGCCGCCGCACGAGACCTTCTTCGCCGTAGCTCACATCACGGCTGGCTGGTGAGTACCAAGGCCGTAATGACCTGCAGTGTTTGTTTCAGGTTTCTTTCCACAGGCATTGGAAACTGCTCGAAGGACGACAGCAGCGGCAGAAACTACGCTAGTAAGTCAAAGTAATACATTCTAAGACAAAAGAAGAACGACGCACCAAGAAGGAATTATGTGAATGGAACGGAAATTGTTAGATGTGATGTAAACGTATAGACAAACAAATTATATCAGTTTCAGAAAAATTGGATAACTTATTCGAGAGAAAGAGCTTGACGAATGAAGCAAGTCAATATGGCGTTGGCCCACCTGGGAGCCTTATTCAAGCAGTGATTGGGCTTGAAATTATTGATTGATGAGTTGCTGGATGTCTTCCTGAAGGTATCGTGCCACATTCTGTCCTACCGGCGCGTTACGCGTCTGTCGTCAAAATTCCGACCTGATTGGAGGGCCCTGCCGTTAATGCTACAAATCCCCTCAGAGGAGAGATCCGGTGACCTTCCTGGGAAAGGTAGGGTTCAAAAGGTTCAAATGGCTCTGAGCACTATGGGACTTAACATCTATGGTCATCAGTCCCCTAGAACTTAGAACTACTTAAACCTAACTAACCTAAGGACAGCACACAACACCCAGCCATCACGAGGCAGAGAAAATCCCTGACCCCGCCGGGAATCGAACCCGGGAACCCGGGCGTGGGAAGCGAGAACGCTACCGCACGACCACGAGATGCCGGCGGTAAGGTAGGGCTTCACGCACATGAAGACAAGCAGTAGAAAGAACTTATTATGGGAGTATTGAAGGGCAATCTCTTTGAATTGTGAAAAACCATTCAAAAGCCAAGATTGCAAAAATATTTTTTTTTTTTAATTCAAGACAGACGGTGAAACGACCCCTTAGAACAATTTATACACGACTGTGCTTAAACTGACACACAATAATTTTAGCGCAACGCAATCTGACTATCAAAAATCCCTACAAAAGAATGGCCCAGACAAACATTAAACTATACCTTTCACAAATCTCTTACCTCACAAAAATCTTCGTTACTCGAACTACTGCAATACAGCGAGCGCAACTATTGCCAGCTAAATAAGATTCAAACTACAGAAGGCACTAACTACTGATAGGCATAGTTAGCAATTGAAAGATGATAATAGAGAACAAACAATGTATTTACCTTAACAGTCATAATATATATAGTAGTTCATAATATCCAGTATTACAAATTATCAAAACTCTGCCATCTCTCTCCCCACATCCACCACTGCTGGCGGCTCACTTCCAACTGCGCAACGCTACGCGCTGTGTCACATCCAGCTGCCCAACACTACAATGGCAGACAACAATGCAAACTAGCCACAGACTGCACACAGCACAGCCAGTGATTTTCATACAGAGCGCTACATAACGTTGCCAATAAGAAAACATAAACAGCCTACTTACAACGGTTTCAACAATGTTTGCTGCCATGTTCAGCTCTTAAACGTCTGTTTGTGCATGACTTTCAGCATGAAATGAACATGTTTTTCTACGACGTTTAAGACCGGAAGTTGACAGTAAAGCCAGTTGAAACCGGTTGCCTTGAATAAAAAAAACATTGGTCCGATCTTGGCTTTTGAATGTTTTTTTTTAAAAAAGCGGTAAAAACTCACGCTTTGTGGGAGCGGGCTTTATCTTAGTGAAATGTAACCCCAGGATGGCTTGTGATAAAGGGAAACAAAAAGAGGCTTAGAATATCATCGACGTGCCGTTGTGCTATAAAGGTGGCATGGGTGACAACCAAAGTCGGCCTGCTATGAAGAGAAATGGCAACCTGGACTATAATTCCCTGTTGTTGGGCCGTATGGCAGGGGACAATGCGGTTGGTATCCCATCGCTGTCTGGGGCTTCTCCTTACTGGCTCCATTCCTGGTCATACTGGCTCCATTCAAAGGGCGACTCGTCGCTGAAGACAGCTCTACTGCATTCAATGAGATTCCAGCCCAAATACGTGCCTGGAGACACTCAGGACAGCAACTGGATTCCAATGAAATTACAATGAAATAAACACCCTTAGCTGCTTACAGGCGTTGGCATACGTCAACGGGGACAGATGAAAATGTGTGCCCCGACCGAGACTCGAACCCGGGATCTCCTGCTAACATGGCAGACGCTCTATCCAGCTGAGCCACCGAGACACAGAGGATAGCGCGACCGCAGGGATTTATCTCTGGCACGCCTCCTGCGAAACCAACATTCTCAACGTATCGTCCCGCACTACATTCGCAGTGCCCCCGCCCATTATACTCCTCGGTGGATCAGCTGGATAGAGCATTTGCCATGTTAGCAGGAGATCCCGGGTTCGAGTCCCGGTCGGGGCACACATTTTCATATGTCCCCGTTGACGTATGTCAACGCCTGTAAGCAACTAAGGGTGTATATTTCATTGTAATTTCATTCTAATGGGCAGCTTGGTCACCAATGGTGTCTGTTCTTTCGGACATGTCCGAAAGAACAGATACCATCTTAGTAAACTGGATTCCAACCTGACTGTCGCACACCACACAGCCCAACAACCAGGACTGATAGTCTGGGTTGGCATTTCACTTAATAGCAGGACCCCATTGTTTGTCACCCATAGCATGCTTACAGCACAGCGGTACGTTGACGATAGTGTTCGCTCTGCCCGCCCTCACACGGAGAAAGTTTCTACCTCTTGTCTTTGTGGGAACCAAATCCTACCTCACTATATCTCTACCCAATTTAGAAATTTCGAGAACATCATGGGCAGGGCCCTCCAAGTAGCTCAGGATTTTGATGATGTAACGCGCCAATTCGGTACGATATCGCTCAGTACGACATCCGGCAACTCTTAATCAATGCGAAACAGAATAACGCTTGCATGTGGCCAGAAGTGGACAACGCGTTATTCACTTGCACAATTTGTGTAGCCCTTCTGCCAGCGGCTGTGGCCGAGCGGTTCTAGGCGCTTCAATCCGGAACCGCGCAGCTGCTACGGTCGTAGGTTCGAATCCTGCCTCGGGCATTGATGTGTGTGATGTCCTTAGGTTAGTTAGGTTTAAGTAGTTCTAAGTCTAGGGGACTGATGACCTCAGATGTTAAGTCCCATAGTGCTTAGAGCTATTTCAACCATTTGTAGCCTTTCTCCTGAACACGTCATCAAAATTTTCTGAAATTACAATCATTTTTTCGTCTGTACACGTACATCACATCTGCCGATTTGTGTCCAATTCGAATAATTCCTTCGTGTTGCGCCGCTTTTCTTGTCTTAGTGTATTATCAGTGATTAATTAAAAGCTCTGGGCTCTCTAGACTGAATGACACTATTAAAATACCGCCGGTATCCTAAAGTGGCATACTGATCAGCTTCCAGCGGAGAGAGTTTTACGTCAATAGCATACCCAGGTAAATACTACATTCCTAAATCTGATAACTGTCTTCACTGTGTGTTTGTCAATTTTTGGAATATTGTACAACAGCAGTTGTGAGTGCCATGGGCTCGATAAAAGTCCACAGAAAAAATGGAAAAAGTAAAATTGGGCTGTAATCCTTTTGTGCTGCTATTGGCAGTCGCCGTAACGTCACTCGAGACCATCGCCATTCTTGGAGACAGCGGTATAACATTTGGTCAGCGTATTGTGAAAACCTGTTTTGGAATGCTTAGTTTCCACTGAATTAATTAATTGTAAATTGCAGTTTGTAAATTCAGTTGCTAAAGCCTTACTGCTGTATTCTGTAACATTCCCTGCTTTCCTGCTTTTAAAATAAAAAGAAACTCGTAGTCACTTGGAAACACGGACGCAGCACAGAAAGCACAACGTATAATATGTTTTTTCAAGTTTCTGCCTTAGTGAATGTTAGAGGTGAGCATGCAGTTTTAAAAGTTTGAATGAGAAAACAAAAAATAAATAGCGCACTATTTTAATTTTACATGCATCGTAAGTTGAAATAAAGTTGAACTGATGGGTGGATACCGTCATGTTGACACTATTATGCGAGCTCCTCATTTCTACTAAGTGTTTGAATTACCTAATCTAGCTGTCAGACATACATTTATACTTTTAGCCATTAAAGTGACAGAATTTTGGTCCATATTTTTGAAGTCACCCATATACACTCCTGGAAATGGAAAAAAGAACACATTGACACCGGTGTGTCAGACCCACCATACTTGCTCCGGACACTGCGAGAGGGCTGTACAAGCAATGATCACACGCACGGCACAGCCGACACACCAGGAACCGCGGTGTTGGCCGTCGAATGGCGCTAGCTGCGCAGCATTTGTGCACCGCCACCGTCAGTGTCAGCCAGTTTGCCGTGGCATACGGAGCTCCATCGCAGTCTTTAACACTGGTAGCATGCCGCGACAGCGTGGACGTGAACCGTATGTGCCGTTGACGGACTTTGAGCGAGGGCGTATAGTGGGCATGCGGGAGGCCGGGTGGACGTACCGCCGAATTGCTCAACACGTGGGGCGTGAGGTCTCCACAGTACATCGATGTTGTCGCCAGTGGTCGGCGGAAGGTGCACGTGCCCGTCGACCTGGGACCGGACCGCAGCGACGCACGGATGCACGCCAAGACCGTAGGATCCTACGCAGTGCCGTAGGGGACCGCACCGCCACTTCCCAGCAAATTAGGGACACTGTTGCTCCTGGGGTATCGGCGAGGACCATTCGCAACCGTCTCCATGAAGCTGGGCTACGGTCCCGCACACCGTTAGGCCGTCTTCCGCTCACGCCCCAACATCGTGCAGCTCGCCACCAGTGGTGTCGCGACAGGCGTGAATGGAGGGACGAATGGAGACGTGTCGTCTTCAGCGATGAGAGTCGCTTCTGCCTTGGTGCCAATGATGGTCGTATGCGTGTTTGGCGCCGTGCAGGTGAGCTCCACAATCGGGACTGCATACGACCGAGGCACACAGGGCCAACACCCGGCATCATGGTGTGGGGAGCGATCTCCTACACTGGCCGTACACCACTGCTGATCGTCGAGGGGACACTGAATAGTGCACGGTACATCCAAACCGTCATCGAACCCATCGTTCTACCATTCCTAGACCGGCAAGGGAACTTGCTGTTCCAACAGGATAATGCACGTCCGCATGTATCCCGTGCCACCCAACGTGCTCTAGAAGGTGTATGTCAACTACCCTGGCCAGCAAGATCTCCGGATCTGTCCCCCATTGAGCATGTTTGGGACTGGATGAAGCGTCGTCTCACGCGGTCTGCACGTCCAGCACGAACGCTGGTCCAACTGAGGCGCCAGGTGGAAATGGCATGGCAAGCCGTTCCACAGGACTACATCCAGCATCTCTACGATCGTCTCCATGGGAGAATAGCAGCCTGCATTGCTGCGAAAGGTGGATATACACTGTACTAGTGCCGACATTGTGCATGCTCTGTTGCCTGTGTCTATGTGCCTGTGGTTCTGTCAGTGTGATCATGTGATGTATCTGACCCCAGGAATGTGTCAATAAAGTTTCCCCTTCCTGGGACAATGAATTCACGATGTTCTTATTTCAATTTCCAGGAGTGTAGAATAATAGGTCCAGAAACAGCGATGCAAAATGCTATTTACTGGAAACATAAGCGAGTTCACGTACCTTTGGCGTAATCAATCTTGGAGTCTTACTAGGCAACTGGAGTTCCATACTGTCAAACAGACACAGCCAGGAGTTTCACTTACGTCACTCATCTAAGTTGTTAATACGTCCCTTCCGTCTTTGACTTGCATGTGATGTGCTATCACTTGTGCTGCTATAAGGATAATTACACAATGGAAATACATGCACTGGCTTCCGCGGTAATTTAGCAGTTCCCAACGCAAGTCTCTCAGTGTCTTCGATATGACGAGAACATAATCTAGCACTAGCGAAATCCATAGTATCTTTCGAACACCATTTCCACAGTGAAATCTTTCGCAAACTTGCAAAACGAAGAAAAGAATGAAGCACTACGTAATTCCCTAATATGTTACGAATGTGCGCGTTATATCCTACAACCGCAGAGCCTGGCATTGCTCACACAGGCTCAAAGGAAAAGTAAGTAGGTGGAAACGACAACACTCATGAAACCCCACAGCGCCCAACACAGCAGTATGGGTGCCAAGTGTTTCTCAGTGACGTCAATCGCACAGCAGCAGAAACGTGTTTACTTCGGAGCACTGCCCACTGCACAATTTATGTTCGAAAAGTTGTTCGTAGATTTCCTTAAGAGTGAGCTACCAGACTTCTACACACTGGTAATGTAATTCTCGTAAATATTACAAGATGCTGGCCCGTGCCCTATAGAGTTCTAAATAGGTTCCAGGCGCGTCAGGAGAATTTGGTGGCTGTGTATCAACTTGAGCTCATTATCAAATTCCTCAAAATGCTAAGCTAATATTCTGGCCTTCTATCGTGATGGAAGGTAAATACGCCGTGAGGAAGACATCAAGGGTTAAGGGATGGAAATGGTCCTCAGTAATGTACACGTAGTACACAGATGCCATGGTCACTTTGATTATTACCACATGCCCCCCAGAAACCCAAGTAAATGTTCCCCGCAGCGTAATGCTACTCCCACCGGTTTGTGTCCGTAGCACTGTGTACATTTCAAGAAGAAGTTCGCCGAATGACGGCCCAGGTGAATGTCACCCATACCGTAATGCTTCTCTCACCGGCTTGTGTCAGAGGCACTGTGCAGACGTTCGTCTGGATGACGGTGTATCCGGACACGACAATCGACGTAGTATAACAAGAGACGTTATTCATCTAAACAGGTGAAAAGTTTTTATTTGATTTTGATTTAAGTCCCAATCTCGTTGAGACCCGTGCTACTGCAGTCATAGTTAACCATGTCGTAAGGTCAACATGCGACCACTTAGAGGTCGTCTGCTGTGGAGACTTGTCCGACAATGTGCGCTGAACTGTGTGCTCCGAAACACTTGTTCTTGCAGCAGCGTTGAACTGTGTCGTCAGATCCAGCACAGGTGATGATGATTAGGTCCCATACTCCGAGGAGCGTAGGGGACGATGCGGGAGACCCGCACCGCCGTACTAGGCAAGGTCCTAGCAGAGGTGGTTTCCCATTGCCTTCTTCCGACCACAATGAGGATGAATGACGATGATGAAGACGACACAACAACACCCAGTCATTTCGAGGCAGGGAAAATCCCTGACCACGCCGGGAATCGAACCCGGGACCACGTGTGCGGGAAACGAGAACGTTACCGCAAGACCATGAGCTGCGGACCCACCACAGGCTTCCCCCCCCCCCCCCCCCTCCTTCGCCACTATTTGCTTTACAGAATGGTCAAGCCTCTGACATCCACGTTCTGTGGTGAGGAGAGAAAGTCCAGCACCCTGCTGCCCTCTCCTGATTTCAACATCATTCAATGATGCTCACGACGGTAGCCGACCAGTTTCTCCATTTCTACGATACTCTTTCCCAGGTGCCTGTCCATAAGTGTCTGGTTTACGAAAGTCACTCGTCTTACTGGATTTTCTTATTTGCTTCCCTTGTCGTATCAATAATTATTCCCTGTTCGTAACAGTTCCGCTTATATAGGGTGATTAAGCTGCCCTTATACATGGGTTTTGCGCAACCTGCAGTACCTTCAAAAACTATACTTGAAGTTTTCATATTCTCTCGCTCGCTATTTGCCGCTATTAGTCCTACCTCACAAATGAAGAGTAGACTGTTGCAGGAAATTTAATGTATGAGAATGAAGTCTTTCGCTATGGCACAGTTCTTTAAACCTTCTTGGAATTCTTACTGTGACAATTCGGGGTAAAACCTCAAGCTTTCGACGATTACCTCCATCGTCTTCGTGGGGAGAAATTGACTCAGTTGCTCCTGATGAAGACGATGTAGGTTAATCGTCGAAGACTCGAGGCTATACCCTGAGTTGACGTGGTTAGAAGTCTGAGCATATTTTATACAAATTTAATGAACGTACTCAAATTTTGTACTGGGACATGTTTTCGCAGGAGGCCACGATTTTCGAGTTTTTCAAGAAAAACGAGTTTGAAGGTATCTATGTTTTTCTTGAATAATTGAAAAACTACGGCCTCTAGCGAAAAAGTACCACAGTAAAAATTTATCTACATTAAGTTTCCTACAAAAAGACCCTCCATTTTTTTTGGTAGGACTAATAGTTTTGCACTTAGCGAGCGAGACAATATGAAAATTTGAGCATTGTATTTTAAGGCGCTGTGGGTTGCGTAAAATCCATATGTTTGTAGATGAATTACCCTGTATGTTTTTCTTACCTACCTGTTGCAGTCAGTCTCGCGACCGGCAGTGGTCATAATGCTTCCTCTCATCAGCACAAATTCGTCACGTAACTAAGTACATGCACGTTCTAGTTCATAGTAACCTGCAGTGTAATGTAAGCTAAGGAAAGTAATCGCGTAAAATGCCGCCACAGGCAACCGGAATTTCTTACTGTTAACGCCGTTAAGACGAGAAATTGTAAAATTTAAGTTAAATACCCGCCAGGATAGCCGAGAGCGCTAACGCATTGCTTCCTGGACTCGGATAGGCGCGCTGGCCCCGGATCGAATCTGCCCAGCGGATTAACGACGAGGGCCTGTGTGGCGGCCAACCTGGATGTGGTTTTTAGGCGGTTTTCCACATCCTACTAGGTGAATACCGGGCTGGTCCCCACGTCCCGCCTCAGTTACACGACTCGCGGACATTTGTAGCACATTCACACTATTTCACGATTTCCTCTAGATGCAGACAGCTGGGATAAACTAATTCCGTTCCAGGGGGTATGGGATGGCGCCAGGAAGGGCATCTGGCCACCCCTTATAATTAACCATGCCAATTCCGTACTTAACCCTGCCGACCCTGCGCACAATGCGGGATAAAGGCAGTAGCGAAAGAAAGAAAATAAAATGTAAGTTAAATGTTACTGCAGAATATGTTGGCGGTGTGTAGGAGGCAAGGAGGATATGATGCTGAGTGTAATGGGATTCAAGCAGCTATCCAAAAGCAGCAAAGTGCGTGCAGTAAATATCTCATTAACAATATCGGTAAATGTGTTACTAAGAAATAATTCAATATTTTGAACAAGGCAGGGAAATACCAACTTTTCGTGAACATCACAGATTTTATCGAACATGACATCAATGGCAGCACGGAAACTCAGAGAAAAATTTTTTCTGTCAGTGGGATTTGGTTTTAAATGGTGGCATAATAAACGAGTCATGTGCTAACAGAGAGGCAGTTTTAAGAGAGAGTCATCAGAATTAAAGCGGCCAGTAGTTTATTTACACGTAACGTGGATACAGACATACAGTACGCTGTGAATAAATGTTGTCACGGTGACAGTTTGCGAGGAGTGTTGACACAGTGTTTGTCAGTATTTAATTATTGTGATACTCATAGCACTGGAGCAGAGACTTGCAGCATTTGGCGTCGCAAATATGGAGAACAGTCAGCAGTATAATGGAATGACGGCAATGAAAATATCTGCTGGACTGGGAGTCGAACCTGGATTTCCCGCTTATGGCGAGCGGTCGCCTTACTATTTGGCTATCTGGGCACGCACCACAGCCATACCCATAAACGTGCATGTATGTCGGAAGTATCGTTGCGTCGTAATTCTGCAATATCGTATAGATCTTCAATTCGCTTTTCCAGGAAATATATTTCTGTGGTCTAATGGAAGAAAAACCAATATCGAAACATTTGATTTGTGGGAACCTAGCCTTGAAATTTAAAGAAAAGCTTCAAAGCCCTTCGTTTCTGTAGTTTCATATTTGGCACTAATAACTGTAAACCTATTGTTTGTGCTCTGTCAAAGTTTTCTTGAAATTTTTCCCAATTAAAATTTTTCATTAATCGGTTGCTTTTATGCCGAATTAGTGCCTGTCACTTTCAGACACTGAAATGATAATCAAATCAAGACCCTATGCTGCCGACAGGCGTTGATATACATCAACGGGAACAGGTGAAAATGTGTGCCCCGACCGGGACTCGAAGCCGGGGTCTCCTGCTCTATACATCTGAGCCACCGAGGGCACAGAAGATAGTGCGATTGCAGGGACTTATCCCTTGCACGCACCCCGTGAGACCCACATTCCCAACTTAACGTCCACACACTACTTTCGTAGTGCCCCTGCCCATTACACTCATTACTCGCGGCAGACAATCTTACCGAGTCCCGTAAGAGTTCGTGCAATAAGTGTGCATCCGCACAGAAAAAGAAGGTCAATGGTCAGTTAGCCTGAACTATATGAAGATGGTATCTGTTTTTCAGATATGTCCTAAAGAACAGATACCATCTTCATATACTTTTAGACATTGGTTGTCCGCTTCTGTAACACATTCCCCCTACGCAGGTCGGGCGAGAAAGTACCACCTGTTCCCGCCTGTATCGTTGGGCTGCGAGAGTTTCCTTGTCTGTCCTCAGTGTCGTGTGAGTTTTTGTGACCGTCACATCGTTGTTGTCTCGCGGCGTCTCGTGTTTGTGATTCCATTTAGACGCGGCGTTGTCTTGCCCCTTGATGTCGTCCATGGCTTCCACGGACAATCTACGTACAGGTACCGTCAGTTTTAGCTTTGACAAGTTTACTCGCCATGTGCAGCCGAGTTCGTTAGAAATTCATGATTGCAATATAGATACGATCAAGGTCACCCCAGAACATCCCTTTCACTCATGGGTATGGCTCTAATAACATGGTTATTCTGGCCAACATGGAATGTACCAATGTTATAGTGTTTAACTTTCCGCTCGAAGTTGATGACACTTTCCTCAAGACCGTCCTGCTTCCGTTTGGGGATATACGGAATATACGATGGGAATGCTGGTCCACTCAACATCGTTTACAAATTTATAGCGGAGTTAGATCCGTCGACATGGTGGTCAAACGGAATATTCTCTCTTCTTTTCAGGTGTGTGGATCCCGGGTACAAATAATTTACACAGGACAAGAAGGGACCTGTTTTATATATAATGAGAAAGAAGCCCTTCTTACAACTTCCCCGTGTTTTATCGTTATCTTAAAATACAATTAGGAACAACATAAAAGTATAACTTCAGCGGATAGGGTTCCCCAAGTGACAGTCGTGGTGACTAACCATTTTTCTGAAGGGCAACGCGAGCCATTGCGTGATTTCTTGTCACAAATAATTCACCATTTTTTCTGAATACGTAGTAATTTCCGAGAGTGTGGTCAGACAGGAATCTAAGAGCACAACTTAAATTACTGGTAATGAAGCTAGCAGCAATCGACTTTATGCCCTAGCTTGTCACAAGTATTTATCCGCGATCGAATCATTAACAACAGTAGACAGAGATGAAAGATCCCCGCCACAATATTTCACCATACGTGAAACATTTTGATTCAACAGATGCATGTTGTAAACTACAACGAACTTCTACAGCTGCACTCGCCACATGCTCTCGAAAACGCGATGTTTTAAATTTTGTTTTTATGAAGCTAATCGTTGATGTATCATACAGGGATTCAGGCTACTTCATCATTTGGATCTCTAGGAGCGAGCTACAACCACATTCTATGCATCTTCTTTGACACTCTCTTAAACCATTTTTCGGGTTCGTGGAAATGTGTTAAGTCTATGCAACTAATTCGCTTCTTTTATTTGTGAAGCATCTTCACGAATAAAGGAAGCGGAACGTGTACGGCAATGATCACGAATAAAAGAAGCGAAACTCGCATGGCAATAAACAAACTGCCTTCAATTAGGTGCACGAATGGAACGTACCTCCATGAATTTTGAAGCAACTAAGATGCAACGGAAAACAGAAAAAAATGACGAATTTTTCGGATGTTTCTATAGCAGTATTTGTATAATGTGGTACTACACTCCATTCTTAACTCATACTCCGAAACGTAAAATCCAAAACAAGGCGTCGATGTGAATGAGAATAAAATGAAATAAAGTGACATTTACGATAGTTTCCAGAACACAGTCAATATTGTATCGTTATCATGCATTTATGGAAGCACGTAGTCAGTGAAATCTGAACAGTATTAGGTACTCTAACCACACTTTTCGGTACTGTGAAGAACAGCATGCCTGTGTCGGCTGCTAGCCGCTTCGAGTTCGTGCCACTGTGGCACTGCAGTGCCCATGTACGGATCTTTCGCGTGGTTTTGATTGGTTGGCACTAGGAGAACTGACAATAGCGTTTCGGTTCTCTAGGACCGTTTGACATCACTTCCGAAATGATTACAGAATAATGTTGGTGCTTTCTTTCGAAAACAAGTCCGTTCTGTACGCTCGCATACCGAACCGGTCGTCAAAATGGCGGAGAGATAAATAATAGGGCCTCTGGATGTGTCATGATGATTCTTCAGTCACACAATCACTAAATCCGACGCTAAAACCACTCAATATGTTTAAAATAACAAATTCTAGATGTAAATAAATCATACCGAACCGAATGAGAGGACCATACCAAAATCCAAAACCTCTCAGTATAGTTCTCGAAAAGTAGGCAGGAGGACCGATCGGTAACAGGTCTCAGAAGCTTACAGAATAGTAACTTCGGATAAGGAACCGAAAATTACGTCACTACCGATGCTAACCTACTGGACCGATCGGTATGGACGATACAGAATAGGGCGCCAGGAGCTGCAATGCCCACCTGTACCTGATAGTGAATTTCCACAGGGCCCCTCACCCTCACGTTTTTCCATGTGGCAGTCGCCTTCCCACTCAGCCACAACAAACAGCGTTTTCACTTGAGCACGCGCCTTGGAGAAAAAAGAAGAAAAAAAGCAGAAAAAGGATGGAAGGGAGGGATACAATCTTTACATTCAGACTCATACATTGACTCTGCCATGGACTGTTAATGGTCATTTGCAAGTAATAAACTGCATAATTTTGGTAATCTTACCTTGAATGTAAACAGAATTTGTTCTGAGCTTGGACTTGCGGTGCTGCAGCAATTTATTTACGATTCAGATGCAGACATGGTATTTTTGCAAGAAGTGTTATTTGCAAATTTTTCTATTCCTGGATATCCTAATTTCTTTAATGTGGCTCCTAAACCATCTACTGGCAGTGAATTATTTTACAGAGAGGGAGTACTACTGACTTTGAAGTTCTTGATAATGGCCATGGAATAGGCTGCACATTTTATGATCTTACTTTGATTTTTCTTTATGCCCCTTCACGATCTGATAGTTCCACAGATCGTGCACGTTTTTATAAAGAGGATATATTTTATTTGTTTCGCAAAACTTCGCAGAAACCTCTGTTAGGCGGAGACTTTAATTGTGCTTTGTATCCTGTGGATCAGTTCCCTAATTTTAATCTTTGTAAGAAACTAGACGATTTGGTGCGTTCTTCTATAATATGAGATGCGTGGATCTGTCAATATCACACTTTGGTCAGGTACACAATTTTATAGCTACGTCTAGCAGCCATGGGTTATCGATATGCACTTGTACAGATGGCGGTGGTATTTCATACATGAGGTGTAAACGGGCAATGCATTGGCGGAGCTTTGATTTTTACTTGGGCGATTCTTGTGGAAAGCTTTCCGGCGTGATTTTGACCGCATGACGGGAATTAATAGGCTTTGAACGCGGAATGGTAGTTGCAGCTAGACGCACGGGAATTTCCGTTTCGGAAATCGTTAGGGAGTTCAATATTGAACTCTGATATCCACAGGATCTAGAGTGTGCCGAGAGTACCAGAATTCAGGCATTACCCATCACGATGGATGACAGAGTGCCCAGGGGCCTTCACTTCAAGACAGAGAGCAGTGGCGTCTGCTTATAGTTGTCAGTGCTAACAGACAATCAGCACTGCTGGAAATAACAACAGAAATCAATGTGGGTGTGCAACGAACGTATCCATTAGGACAATGCGGCGAAATATGGCGTTAGTGGGCAATGGCAGCAGACGACCGACGCTAGTGCCTTTGCTAACAACACGATATCGCCTGCAGCGCCTCTCCTGGGGTTGTGACCACATGGTTTGGGCCCTAGATAACTGGAAGATGTTTAACAAACTCAAGTGACAGACTCTGCAAGAGAGGCGCTCTGCATCGCGGTGTAGCTTGCTCGCCAGGTTTCGAGAGGGTGCGTTTCTGGATGAGGTATCGAATATATTGCTTCCCCCTACTTATACCTCCCGAGGAGATCACGAATGTAAAATTAGAGAGATAAGAGCGCGCACGGAGGCTTTCAGACAGTCGTTCTTCCCGCGAACCATACGCGACTGGAACAGGAAAGGGAGGTAATGACAGTGGCACGTAAAGTGCCCTCCGCCACACACCGTTGGGTGGCTTGCGGAGTATAAATGTAGATGTAGATGTAGATGAAAACCGTGGCTTGGTCAGACGAGTACCAGCTGCAGTTGGTAAAAGCTAATAGAAGGGTTTCGAAGCCATGGACCCAAGTTGTCAACAAGGCACTGGGCAAGTTGGTGGTGGTTCCCCAGTGGTGTGGGCTGCGTTTATATGGAATGGAATGGATCCTCTGGTTATGTTCCTTTACTAGGAGACCATTTGCAGCCATTCATTGACTTTATGTTCCCAAAGAATGATGGAATTTTTATGGACGACAATGCTGCATGTCACCGCGCCTGTATTGTTCGTGACTAGTAAGAATGGTTCAAATGGCTCTAAGCACTATGGGACTTAACATCTGAGGTCACCAGTCCCCTAGACTTAGAACTACTTAAACCTAACCTAACCTAAGGACATCACACACATCCATGCCCGAGGCAGGATTCGAACAGGCAACCGTAGCAGCAGCGCGGTTCTGGACTGAAGCGCCTAGAACTGCTCGGCCACACTCGCCTCGGCCGGCTCGCGACTAGTATGAAGAACATTGTGGACAATTTTACCGAATGATTTGGCCACGCAGATCGCCCAACATTAATTCCATCGAACATTTATGAGACGTAATCGAGCGGTCAGTTTGTGCACAAAGTCCTGCACCGGCAACATTTCATCAATTATGGACTGCTATAGAGGAAGCATTGCTCACTATTTTTGCTGGGGGTTTCCGACGGCTTGTTGAGTCCTTACTACGTAGAGTTGTTGAAGTACGCCGGGTAAAACGAGGTCCGACACGATATTAGACGATTTCCCATGACTTTTGTCACCTCAGTGTATTACAATTTTCGGCACTACAGTCAGCTGTAGTTTCGTTGTCAATTTATTGGCAATCGGTTTAGGCGAAGTACTTCGTCATCATCAGGCCTTCTAAATGTATAGTGGCTGAATTATCCCGAAACACATCAGTTAGAAAATCCCACGCGAAAATAAACAGTATCCGCAGCATCTCCTGTAATAAGTAATCACACACGGTGGTTACCGTTATGATTACTAATAGCAAGAGCTGATGAGGATACAGGTTATTTTCACGTGGGACTTTCTAAATGATGTTTTCGGGAAAATTCAGCCACTATACATTTAGAAGGCCTGATGATGACGATGTGCATCATTGAAATCCGTTGCCAAGAAATTGATAATGTATTTAAAGATGACGGTATTGTTGCAAATTACAATGACGAATAACTTCCGTGCTTAAGATATGATATTATTTTTCCGTAAGCCATGTTCTGTCGTTCCTGTTAAAGATAGTTTGGTTATTCTTACACATAAAACTTGATAACTTGACTAATTACGTAATGCCTCAAATTTATGAAAACTGACACTGGTTGCTCTTGCATTAAGACAAAGATTTATTGAGAACGTCAGTTTCCCCTGTTCGAATAGCTTAACAGACAGCGCGCCATTATGGGAGACTGGTAGGTGAGCCAGACACAGATGGAGTCGGCGAGGCGGATAAACGACCGTTGGTCTGTGCGCCGGCCAGACATACTGTATTGCGGTTTTAAGGCATTTTTCCAGGCTCGTTAGGGCAAGTGATGGATTAGTTCCCATTCTCCGTCTCAGAAAATACGATACGCGAACAGTTAAAATTCAGCACACGGAACAAAAGTTTACTCGCTTCTCTGATAAGTCGCGCACACGATTTCCATTCCTTGGGCAATAGGCGGTGCGTCAGACCACAGAGTCGTAATAAACCTACTAAATCACGAAAACAGTGGACGCCTTACAAAGAGATAAGCGCTATTTATAGCACTATTGGTAAGCTTTGGCTGTATACACATTTTAAAATGGATTAGATAGTACAAGACAATGAGCTCCCGGATAACGTTGTGGTAGTGTTCTCCCGGTCATTTCTGCTTGAAATTAATTACTTCGACCGACTGCCTGTGTGGTTCACAAATGAACAAAAGACGATTGCCTTATTAATGTCACTCGACTATTGCTAAGCAAGAATAACCGCTCACTTTCACCGAATTAGTGCTCACAAAAACGATCGGGATCAACGGACATGATTCAACTCTACCCGAAATGTTGACCAGCGGCCCTGTGACCATGGATGTATTCCAGAACTGTGTTTAGGTCAGGAGAGCAACACACACTTTATGTATAGAGAAATCCATGATAACAAACTGTGAACACAGCCTAGAGACAACTGTGCGTATTTTTAACGAATTTAACGTTACGTACTTGGAACAACAAAGGTAGAAAACTCCATTCCACCATCGATATGATTGCTGAGATATCTTCATTAGTAGATCAGCTGCCTGGTGAGTTGTAGTACTATCCCATACAACAGTAAACAGAGATTGTATCAACATAACTATTGTCTAAATTGTTGAGAAATGGCAACTGGTGCCTGACTCCATCGTATCAGCGGAATGGGAGAGAATTCAAAGTAACTGTGACACAAAAAGATCTTACCTGCAGACTGCAACTTTGGTTGTGATGGCGACGACGCGCAGGACGGCCGCGCGTGGATGTTTCCAAAATAACAGCAAGTATATATATATATATATATATATATATATATATATATATATATATATATATATATATATATCAGTTTCACGATACGTCATGGAGAAACTACTGGACGGTTATTTCTGCAAGTTTAAAATCACTATTAATTTGAGTAACTCTTCAACCAGGTTTTACATTTTCCGAAGGCTGTCGTTACGACACATCTGTTATCTAACAGCTACTTCTTGGTCGACCAAAGAAGCAGCTGGCCTGTTTCTTTATTTTTATTTATTCTTTAATATGGTGGCCTTCTCCTTTGTTGCCAATGGAAATGGTTCTCTGTAAGCACGACTGACCCTTGTACTAAGATAGGAGCGACATAAAAACTCTCTTTTAGATTTCCACATGTCGTCGGTTTCTGCACGTGGCCTGTGACTGACGTCATCACTGCTTTCTTGGCACAGTTTCATCATGACAAATACGCTGACACTTCGTGCTTAAAAAAATGGCCATTGTACAAATTCGTCCTGACACGCAGCCTGGGAGAAATGTGCGCCTCTCTCTTACTCTGCTATTTCTCTCTTACATCACTTAAAGTTATAGTCAGTGTATACGTGTTCAAGTACTAATCAATAAGCATATACCAAAGCACTTATTTAAATCTTGTTTTCATATTATTCTCAAGAATTTTGCAAGAAATATCTAATGGTGTCTCAATAGCACACGCGCTGGTGTACGGTAACAAACTAAAACGTTAGTTTAATTACACTGCGACATAGAAATACTGAGTAGCTAACATCAAATCAAACCAGTCACCGCCTCTATTCATTTCCATGCATCACACTTACACGACGCTTACCTTTTGTGTGATTCACTGCATACAGTTGTTTATTTTGTTTATTTCATGTTTATTGAAATCAAAGGCTCGTATTCCAATTACCTTTAGCATTATTCAACCAGTCGGTTCGAATAATTCACGGATCATTGTCCTATGTGTTAAGCCTTTACGCTCTTGATAGCGCGATTACACATTAAAAGCGATAATATCAGCTACGTTCAATATTTTAAGATTTTTATGTAGCCATTTTCTCCCCTTTTCTGTTGTAGTTTCTGAAGATGCCAGCATGTGGCCGGAACCGCATATTATTGAGGTTGTATTTGTAAGAAATGAAAGAGAGTTTCGTCTTTCTAATCAGGAACAGAATAGCAATCGATGGTTTCGTCATTTTTCTACATGATCTTGAAAATTTCTTAACAATTAAACAGGACAGCATTTGTTTCAAAAAAACTGAAGTCAAGCATAACCTGCCTGCATAATTTGAAGAACAAGTTTCAAGACTAGGATTTTACAACTCATCAGGGTCGATGAAATTAGAAACACAGTGAAAGCATGGACTGAGCAAATGTGGGGAGTAAAATTGGCATGCTCTTTCAACGCATTAATTCCGACGTTTGCCTTAAGTGTCTTAATAAAAACACAAGAAACCGAAATCGGAATGGTCGGACAGGGGTTTGATGCCCACGCTCCAAATTAGAGTGTAAGATGGTTTAGGCAAGGATGAGAAATGAAATGGGAGGTGCTTTTCCGACGAAACCTTCCCGACAATTGCCTTCTGCGAATATAGCAGATAAAGGAAACAGAAATCGAAATGGTCGGGCAGAATGTTTTCAGAATGCGAGTGCAATATCTCACGTCGTTTGGCACATGTGTAAAATGGCTGACCACTCACAAGTGTGCATCTTTCAAAAAAATGTTCTCCTGGTAGATCTGTTGAATCGACCGTGTATATTTATGGTTCAAATGGCTCTAAGAACTATGGAACCTAACATCTGACGTCATCAGTCCCCTAGGCTTAGAACTACTTAAACCTAACTAACCTAAGGGCATCACACACATCCATGCCCAAGGCAGGATTCTAACCTGCGACCGTAGACCATGTATATTTAGCAAAGCAACGTTGTTACTTCTCAGTCTTTACTACAAACTTCCCTTAGGTAAAATTCTATAAAAGTAGTAAGAAAAATATTCAATGCTATGACGCTAATGGGAAATTTAATTTCCAGTGAATGTTGGAAGAGGAGGTGACACTGGGGTACAATTCTGTTGGAATATTGAAGTTTAAAGTGGAAAACCTATGAATAATCGCAGAAGAAAATCTGGATGAAAGTATTTATACGACAACAGAAGTAAACACTATGTTTTATAAAACACAGTGGTCCAAACAAATTGGTTTATTGGCAGTCTTTATCATATTTAGCACCAGGAGAGTCAGTGATTGTTAGAAATAATACTGTCAACAAGTTATGTATAAAATTCTAAAAAGTAATCATTGACTTTTTTCTTTGTAGTTTAGAATTAATGTTAACTTTTAGAACCACTGGAAACTAAAAGGAAGTAAAAGCAAGCATAAAACTATAGAAAGACAGACGTTGACACGGTACAGGTTCGGAAGGAGGCAAATGTTTTAGAAACAAATTGAAGGCATAAAGGAAAACAAACGTGCGAACCAACCAGTTGCTATGAATATGAATATTAGAATTAAAATCATAAAATCTTACGTAACGTTTAATAGGGAATTCAGATACTATGAGCTAAGAATATCTTTAGTTGTTCTTCTCCAACGGAAGTAGAAGACTACAAAGGCGTGAATCTGAAAACTCATGTGACTCGTTTCTCTTTATTCTAGGTTACAAAAAAGAATTTGCTGTTTGAAATGACCACCTTTTTCGAGGCTATTCATGTCGTCCTTGAAGTTACACAGGCGTATCATACCTCGTATCTTTTTTATAAATTCATTTCAGTTTTGTGTACCCGCCAAAGGAGAAGACGAATCTAAGACTTAATTCACTGTCACTATAAGTTATGATTTTTCGTGCCCTCAAGCGGTTTCAACAATTTGCTCTTCCTACATCACATTACCTTATTCCTGACTGCTAGTATACTATAGTAACTGCAGAGAACTCGACAAAGTGATATTTGAGCATAAGCTGTATTGCTTATTCGTTAAAGAGGGTAGACCAAAGTAGAAATTCGTTTTGAGCCTATTTTTTTTATTGGCTTAATGTGTTCCTCGAGAGGGTATTTGTAAGATTCATTCGTATAAAGTGTGTCATAAATGTTAAAATATTTTAAAACCGCGATTTACTGCGTGGGTCTCAGGCATATCCGAGTACAAACGATTTAATACTATAGTGGTTAACAGAGGAAAAAATACACTTCTCAATAAGATTTGTCTTCGGAACATGGGTCGTTTATGGTTTAGTATACTATGCAGTTTAAAACGTCTCGCTTGTCTCGCGTTTACTTAACTTGTGATTTCGGTTGTTTTTTATACGAAATAAAACTTGAGTGTTTGAAAATGACAAACTAACATCGGGCCAGATCAACAATTTATTTCGCATTATATCTGTGAGTGGTACTCATTGTTTCTTACGTTTAATTTTGCTGTGGTCTCCATACAGTTATATAATGATAGGGACGCGAAACCTGATAGTTTATCTTTTTATATACATTATGGCATTTCCTTCCACACGCATTATTGTTTGGTGTCATCTTACGGTTGTATAATAATGTAAAGATTCAATATTCCTGTCATTATGTTTCGAACCTTCCCAAGACCTAGTCCGCGACCCTAAATAAACGTTTCTGATTGGCTCTGCCCCTACCCAGGCACTTTATGACTTTTTATTAAGTTATCTGTAATTTTTACTACAAGATATAAAACTATATATAGACGACATTTTTTTACCTTTATACTTATAATTACTGTCTTTCTGTAGGCGTTTTTTTAGCGTTCGTTGTCTTTATTTGTGTGTAATATCCTATCAACATGCGGCCACTTTAGTTTTCTTGCGCGGCTCTCCAGCCACGGATATTCAATATTGCACACTTAAGTTGACTGAGTACATTGTATGGTGTCTGCTCCCTTAACTGGTATGTATAATATCTGGCTACACCATATTTCTACAATGTGTTCGAAACTTGTATTTGGTTTTGCAAAAATCTCTTTTCAGAATCTGATGATCATATTTTCGAAACGCATCATTAAAATGAATGGCCACAAAAACATCTGTGTGTGTTTTACTGTTATCATAGCGTCCATAATAGTTATTACCATAGTCCAACCCAGTATCAACATGAGCGCACACCTCACCAGCGATTTTACATCGCAAATGCAGAAATGGATGAGTTAAAACCTGAATTGAAACTGTGGTAGAACGGAAACGGTAAATTTCTGGACATGGGTTCTAAATATTATGTACACAATCCTCTCTACAAGTCCTAGAAGTTTTTAACGGGAATTTCCAATGACCCTGTATGCATGCAGTTACATTATACTTTTTTGTAACTTGTAACTCGGAGTTTTTTCTATGATTTTTTGCGATATATTTTAATTTCGATGGTTGGTGCACGTCTTTATAATCACTTTTTGTCAAAATCATTGACTTTTTTTCAGAGTACATTTTGTTAAAAACCATTTTTTTAAATATGCACACTTACTATGTGAGAGTATCATTCTTTTCAAAGCTGTTTTTGAAATTTTCTTCTTCGTTGAAAACTGTGGCATTCAGAGCTACCAGCAACCGTTCTGGGGTATAAAATACAGGGCGCCTAATTCCCGTAAATTCCGGGGATGGGGGCGATGAGCTCTGACGGCAAGTTCAATCACATCCCAGATGGCCAGACGCTTCAGTCTGGAACCGCGCGACCGCTACGGTCGCAGCTTCGAATCCTGCCTCGGGCATGGATGTGTGTGATGTCCTTAGGTTAGTTAGGTTTAAGTAGTTCTACGTTCCAGGGGACTGATGACCTCAGATGTTAAGTCCCGTAGTGCTCAGAGCCATTTGAACCATTTGAACACCCAGATGAGTTCGATCGAGTTCAGGTCTCGCGAGTTGGGGGGGCCTGCAAGTCAATTGAAAAGCGCCATTGTGTTCCTCGTACCACTCCATCAAACTCCTGGCCTTGTGACAAGGTGCATTATCTTGTTGAAAAATGCTGCTTATATAGGGAAACGTGATCTTTGTGAAGGGGTGTACGTGGCCTACAACTAGTGTACGAAACACCTCGGTCTTCATGACGTCTTGCATGAGCTCCACTGGACCATGGATACCCACGTGAATGTTCCGCAGAGCGTAATGGAGCCGCCGTCAGCTTGTCTCCGTGCCTCAGTGCAGGTGTCAAGGAGCTGTTCCCATGAATGACGATGGATTCGCGCCCTCCTATCGGCGTGGTAAAGAAGGTATCGCGGTTCATCAGACCATGCAACGCTCTGCCACTGTGCCAACGTCTAGTGCCTATGGTAACGTGGCCATTTCAGTAGTAGTTGCCGATCCCGCGGTGTTACCATTGGTATGTGCGTGCATCGTCGGCTGCGGAGCACTATCGTTAAGAATATTATGTGCACTGTGTGTTTCTAAATACTTGTACTCAGACTAACATGTTAGTTCCGACACAGTTCGCCGCCTGTCCTGTTTTATCAGTCTGCTCAGCCTACGACACCATCTAGCACTCTTCGAACAAACGGCAAGTCGTGCAGTCTCCGATATGCTCGTACCGAGCCTTCAGGCTATCATAACCTGTCGTCGGTCAAACTCAGATAGATCGCGCGCCTTACCTGTTCTACGCACGTACAGCACGCTCACTGATACTACATTCGTCGTGCGTGTGTCTGACTAGGAGTTGTTCTTCGCCAGCTGCGGCTGTTATGGCCTGGACGGGTTTATACCGACAGTAGATCGGTTGTCACAATGTTCTGGCTGATCAGTGTATTCGCAGTTGCGAATATGGACAACTATCTGCTGTATAATTTAATGACGAATAAAGACAATGAAAATTTGTGCCGGGCTGGGATTCGAACCCGGATTTCCCGCTTATCGCGAGCGGTCGTCTTACCATTAAGCTTACCATTAGGCTGAGAACTACTATACGGTAGTATTCGTAATGAATGTTCTAGTGCAGGTTGTAGATGCACATGGTTGAAGATACATGGAAGTCTCGGTCTGGCCGTGAATCGTGCTCGGATAGCCTAATGGTAAGGCGAGCACTCGCCGTAAGCGAGGAATCCGGGCTCGTGTCCCGGTCCGGCATAAATTTTCATCGTCATCATTCCATTACACAACTGAAGGATGTCCATGTTCGATGCAATATCGAATTTCTTAAGGCAAGGCATTTTATGCAGTATTGAGACGACAGAAGCATATTTACTTGGGGATAGGACCCCTATAATAGATAGTGTTGTAAAGCTTTCAAAATTTTGTGGAATATTTCGCTTCCAGCTTAATTTTTAAGGCTAGAGATTCTTCATTCTTGTACAACTGTACGCAGTGACGTTTCTATTACGTTGCTGCAACATTTGTGAAGACGATGAAATATATGTATGTGCACGTTTGATTACAAATAAATATCAAAGAGTGTTCCCAAAAGTACCTAACCTTACAACACAATAAAACTTCTAAGACATGCAGCCAACCTCACGCAACCAAATTAAAAAGTTGGTGGTTTGTTGTTGTGTATATTGCAAGGAACTTCATTTGGGAACACAGCATTTTACTCAAGGAAATATCGACGCTGGAACTACTATACACCAGACACAAAACTACAGAGAAATTTCACACTACAATACAGCAAAGAACCATCCTATTCTTCGTCAGTATGACGATGACGATAATGATGATAATAATGTGTTGGTTTGGGCACACAACAACAAATACTTTAGCGGCCGAACTAAATTTACATCTGACAAATGCGAATGAAAGTGGCTGAATAATAAGTGGCTTTCTCAGCCTTTCAATTCTAGCAATTCGCCCACTTTCATCCAGAATTGTCAGATATATAGTATTTAGTTCGGGCGCTAAAGTATTTGTTTTCGTGCACCCAACCAATACATTATTGTTATCGTCATCTTTGTCATCATCATGATGACGAACAATAGGGATGGTTCTAGGGATGGTTCTTTGCAGTATTGTATTGCTTTGTGTCTCGTGTGATGATGCCATTTCCAACGTCGAGATTTATTTGCGTAAAATGCTGTGTTCCCAATCAAAGTTCCCTGCAATATACACAACAACTAACCGGAAACTTTTTAATTTGTGCGTGAGATCAGCTGGATGTCTTAGAAGTATTACTGTGTTGTAAAGTTAGGTATTTTTGGGGACACCCCTTGCTGTTTATTTGTACTCAGTGTTTGGTACTTTCATTAATATAGCTGCTCGTATTTCATTATCTTCACAAAGGGTCCAGCAACTTAGTAGAAATATCACTTCGTAGAGTTTAACAAGAATGGCGTATCGTATGGAATGGTCAAGTTTTATATAGCGTCATCCTTTGCAAACAGATTTACGAAGAGGAGCCTTTGGGTGTTGGGAACAGCAGGAGCCTACGACTTGTGTATTAAACAGATACCGTGTGGTGAAATAAGACAACTTTGTGATATCCCCTTTTTCAAAATTGGTTGCACTATCGACCATTCCTTAACTGGAATAAAGCAACGTTATAATCTGTGAAGCCCGCATCTCGTGGTCGTGCGGTAGCGTTCTCGCTTCCCACGCCCGGGTTCCCGGGTTCGATTCCCGGCGGGGTCAGGGATTTTCTCTGCCTCGTGATGGCTGGGTGTTGTGTGCTGTCCTTAGGTTAGTTAGGTTTAAGTAGTTCTAAGTTCTAGGGGACTGATGACCATAGATGTTGAGTCCCATAGTGCTCAGAGCCATTTTTTTATAATCTGTGAAACAAATGATGGCACTAATTTCTGTAGCAGGGGATTTTGTCTCCTTCGCAGTTGCACTCTGTTTCCTCTTCAGTTTTGTTGTAGACGAACACTATAATCTACGGTATTTTTCAAGCTTGCACATTTTATGACCATGTATACCTTAAAATGGAATAGTGATTATTACCATTTCTATTTGTTTCAGAATTTGTAAGGAGAGCAATATACAGGTCGTGATACGGTGATGCGATTTATCGGGCTCCATTATAGGCATCTACGATATATTCAAATTTGCATGATCAATCAAAGAACATGTCTTCATTATCTTTTCATGATTTACTAAGTACGATTATGATTTTTTGAATGGGTTTTTATGCACGCCAGCACTGGCGATTCAAACCTTCAGTACTGATGCACGGTCTAACATCGTCCTATTAATTTATTCCAAAGTGTCGTCGATGTAATAGTTCTTCTCTCCCTGAGAAAGGTTTAGAGAAATCCTTCTTTATAAACCAGAGATGGATTATTATCAGCTAGAGCCTGTAAAACATTATTGGTTGTTCGGCTTTCTTTCTAGTTGATCGGTATGGAATAAGCTAGAAGGGTAGCACAGAATTCCAATATTTTGCACAATGTGTGATACTCATTAAGAACAGGATATTAATATACAATCTCGCTGGATAAGCACGAAAATTTACATACACACGCACGTACGCACGCACGAACACCCACCCACCCACACACCCACCCGTCCACACACACACACACCACACACACACACACACACACACACACACACACACACACACATCACTTGCACACTAACAATGTTCACTGAGAAATTCAATAGCAGCCTGTAATAAAACTGCTAGATATTAAAATAGCACCGCCAGAAATGACAGCAAATAACGAACGAAATGTTACTCATTGTGTATGTACGGTAGCGTAGGCGTAACGTACTATTAAATTTGCAGGGGATCTGGATGTAAATAGGGTGGGAAATGTTATACACAGAGCAGCCAACTATGGCAGCAGTCCGCGTGGGTGTCGAACTGAAGTTCGACGACAGATACGGGTACATCATTCGATATTGCTTTATCTCTGTGTCAAAGTTCATCAATCATTGTGGTGATAAATGGTGTCAGTGTGGTGGTGAGTGATGGCATGCCCGTTTCGGCAATCCATGATCAAATTTTCGTAATAGGTTAGAGATCTGGAGAACATATTAGCCAGAACCATAGTCGAACGCCTTCAGTATCGACATAGGTTAGGACAGCACGAGTAATATGTAGTCTTGTATTATCTTGCTGAAAGACAACCTTCTGGAGGCGTCGAAGATAATGCACAGCCCCTGCCCTTAACACGTATTTAGAAAAGGAAACAAATATCTTTAATTTTTCAGGTTCTTTTGTTATACTTTAAATCAGTTGTGATCACACCGCGGCTTTTCCTGTTTCGTATACATGCTAAATAAACTACGTCAGCTGATTCCGTTTTGTGAAGTATCCATGAGAGTTATTAGCGCAACTAATGAAGTTCCACATCTGCCATAATGGCTTTCGTTGAGGTTTTATCCTTGATTGGTATGGATCTTAACATGAAAATCTACTGCGCCTTGTAAAAAGATAAAGAGGCCTTTAGCTTACCCTTTGCCAAGGGATAATGTTAAATTCCCTGCGTATGGAGGCATTGTTAATGAAGGACACTGTGGCATAGGTTGAATATTATTTGCTTCATCTAAATAAATTACGAATTTTGTTAATATGAGGGTAAGTCAATTATTATACGCAATTTAGTTATATTTTTGTTTATTTTGGTAGTAATGTTGTTTTACGTTGGTGACGCATGCTTTGTTTATTTCTTGTTACATCTTTGCAATTTTCAAGCTGCTAGGTTAGGTTTGTTGTCGCTGCCTTGCTGTTAATCATGGCTGCACCGCTGTTTATTTGCACCAAAGAAGAGCAACGTTCAGTGATCCGTTTTTTTGTGGTCGGAAGTCGTATACTGACCTAAATTCATCGAAGACTTCCGGTACAGTACGGGGACAGAATTTTGCCACAACGGAGTGTTTATGAATGGATTGAAAAATTCCGAAATGGTCGCACAAGTGTTACGCACGATGAAGGAGTCGTACGACCGTTTACCGCCAAAATTAAGAAACTATTGAGCGCTCACGTGAAATGATTCTCTTAGACAGACGATTAACTATTTACGAAGTGACACATTGTCTGCAAATTAGTCAGGTTCTACCTACGTAATCATCCACAACAGACTTGGGTTTCATGAAATTTGTGCAAGATGGGTCCCAAAACAAGTCACACAGTTTCATAAACAAACGCGCTTGGGCATCTGCAAAAAACATTTGGATCGCTATGGTAACGAAGGGGGACAACTTCTTAGACAGGATCATTACTGGTGACAAAACATGGATCCATCATTATTAGCTGGAGAGTAAACGACAGAGTATGGAATGGAAACATCCAAATTCATCGTGCAAGAAAAAGTTAAAGACCCAACCGTCCACAGGTAAACTGATGCTTACGGTTTTTGGTACGCACAAAGTCCAGCACTGGAACGTTATGGGGAAAGGGGCACAACAATAAACAGTGTACGTTACAGTGAGATGCTTACTGCCAGGCTAAAGCCTGCAATTTGAAGCGAACGCCGAGATTGCTGTCAAAAGCTGTTGTGTTGTTGTACGACAATGCCCGTCCGTATACTGCTGCCCACACTGCTGAAACGCTCTGTTTTGTGGTCTTCAGTCCTGAGACTGGTTTGATGCAGCTCTCCATGCTACCCAATCCTGTGCAAGCTTCTTCATCTCCCAGTACTTAGTGTATCCATCTCTTGGTCTCCCTCTATGATTTTTACCCTCCACGCTGCCCTCCAATGCTAAATTTGTGATCCCTTGATGCCTCAGAACATGACCTACTAACCGGACCCTTCTTTTTGTCAAGTTGTGCCACATACTCCTCTTCTCCCCAATTCTATTCAATACTTCATCATTAGTTATGTGTTCTACCCATCTAATCTTCAGCATTCTTCTGTAGCACCACATTTCGAAAGCCTCTATTATCTTCTTGTCCAAACTAGTTATCGTCCATGTTTCACTTCCATTCATGGCAACACTCCATACAAATACTTTCAGAAACGACTTCCTGACACTTAAATCTATATTCGATGTTAACAAATTTCTCTTCTTCAGAAACGCTTTCCTTGCCATTGCCAGTCTACATTTTATATCTTCTCTACTCCGACCATCATCAGTTATTTTGCTCCCCAAATAGCAAAACTCCTTTACTACTTTAAGTGTCTCATTTCCTAATCTAATTCCCTCAGCATCACCCGACTTAATTCGACTACATTCCATTATCCTCGTTTTGCTTTTGTTGATGTTCATCTTATATCCTCCTTTCAAGACACTGTCCATTCCGTTCCACTGCTCTTCCAAGTCCTTTGCTATCTCTGACAGAATTACAATGTCATCGGAGAACCTCAAAGTTTTTATTTCTTCTACCTGGATTTTAATTCCTACTCCGAATTTTTCTTTTGTTTCCTTTACTGCTTGCTCAATATATAAATTGAATAACATTGTGGAGAGACTACAACCCTGTCTCACTCCCTTCCCAACCACTGCTTCCCTTTCATGTCCCTCGACTCTTATAACTGCCATCTGGTTTCTGTACAAATTGTAAATAGCCTTTCGCTCCCTGTGTTTTACCCCTGCCACCTTTAGAATTTGAAAGAGAGTATTCCAGTCAACATTGTCAAAAGCTTTCTCTAAGTCTACAAATGTTAGAAACGTAGGTTTGCCTTTCCTTAATCTTTCTTCTAAGATAAGTCGTAAGATCAGTATTGCCTCACGTGTTCCAATATTTCTACGGAATCCAAACTAATCTTTTCCGAGGTCGGCTTCTACCAGTTTTTCCATTCGTCTGTAAACAATCCCCGTTAGTATTTTGCAGCTGTGACTTATTAAACTGATCGTTCGGTAATGTTCACATCTGTCAACACCTGCTTTCTTTGGGATTGGAATTATTATAGTCTTCTTGAAGTCTGATGGTATTTCGCCTGTCTCATACATCTTGCTCACCAGATGGTAGAGTTTTGTCAGGACTGGCTCTCCCAAGGCCATCAGTAGTTCTAATGGAATGTTGTCTTCTCCCGGGGCCTTGTTTCGACTCAGGTCTTTCAGTGGTCTGTCAAACTCTTCACGCAGTATTGTATCTCCCATTTCATCTTCATCTACATCCTCTTCCATATCCATAATATTGTCTACAAGTACGTCGCCCTTGTATAGACCCTCTATATACTCCTTCCGCTTTTCTGCTTTCCCTTCTTTGCTTAGAACTGCGTTTCCATCTGAGCTCTTGATATTCACACAAGTGGTTCTCTTTTCTCCAAAGGTCTCTTTAATTTTCCTGTAGGCAGTACCTATCTTACCCCTAGTGTCCTCTAGCCATCCCTGCTTAGTCATTTTGCACTTCCTGTCGATCTCATTTTTGAGAAATCTGTATTCCTTTTTTCCTGCTTCATTTACTGCGTTTTTATATTTTCTCCTTTCGTCAATTAAGTTCAATATTTTTTCTGTTACCCAAGGAGTTCTACTAGCTCTCATCTTTTTACCTACTTGATCCTCTGCTGCCTTCACTACTTCATCCCTCAGAGCTACCCATTCTTCTTCTACTGTACTTCTTTCCCCCATTCCTGTCAATTGTTCCCTTATGCTCTCCCTGAAATTCTGTACAACCTCTGGTTCTTTCAGTTTATCGAGGTCCCATGTTCTTAAATTCCCAACTTTTTGCAGTTTCTTCAATTTTAATCTACAGTTCATAACCAGTAGATTGTGGTCAGAGTTTACATCTGCCCCTGGAAATGTCTTACAATTTAAAACCTGGTTCCTAAGTCTCTGTCTTACCATTATATAATCTATCTGATACCTTCTAGTATCTCCAGGATTCTTCCATGAATACAACCTTCTTTCATGATTCTTGAACCAAGTGTTAGGTATGATTAAGTTATGCTCTGCGCAAAAAACTCTACCAGGCGGCTTCCTCTTTCATTTCTTATCCCCAATCCATATTCACCTACTATGTTTCCCTCTCTCCCTTTTCCTACTCTCGAATTCCAGTCACCCATGACTATTAAATTTTCGACTTCCATCACTACCTGAATAATTTCTTTTACCTCATCATACATTTCTTCAATTTCTTCATCATCTGCAGAGCTAGTTGGCATATAAACTTGTACTACTGTAGTAGGCGTGGGCTTCGTGTCTATCTTGGCCACAATAATGCGTTCACTATGCTGTTTGTAGTAGCTTACCCGCACTCCTATTTTTTTATTCATTATTAAACCTACTCCTGCATTACCTCTATTTGATTTTGTGTTTATAACCCTGTATTCACCTGACCAAAAGTCTTGTTCCTCCTGCCACCGAACTTCACTAATACCCACTATATCTAACTTCAGCCTATCCATTTCCCTTTTAAATTTTCTAATCTACCTGCGCAGTTAAGGGATCTGACATTCCACGCTCCGATCAGTAGAACGCCAGTTTTCTTTTTCCTGATAGCGACGTCCTCTTGAGTAGAACCGAATGGGGGACTATTTTACCTCCGGAATATTTTACTGTATTTATCCATACAGTAAAGCTGCATGCCCTCGGGAAAAATTACGGCCGTAGTTTCCCCTTGCTTTCAGCCATTCGCAGTACCAGCACAGCAAGGCCGTTTTGGTTACTGTTGCAAGGCCAGGTTAGTCAATCATCCAGACTGTTGCCCCTACAACTACTGAAAAGGCTGCTGCCCCTCTTCAGGAACCACAAGCTTGTCTTGCCTCTCAACAGATACCCCTCCGTTGTGGTTGCACCTACGGTACGGCCATCTGTATCGCTGAGGTACGCAACCCTTCCCACCAACGGCAAGGTCCATGGTTCATGGGGAAGGTGAAACGCTCTAGAAACTCAAATTCGAAGTACTGGATCATCCTCCATATAGACCCGATCTTACCCCTTCTATCACTTGTTTGGTACACTTAAACAGGCGTTCCTGTCTCGCAGCTCCACCGAGACCTCTTTCGTGAGGGCATCAGGAAGCTGGTACACCGATGGTCCAAGTGCGTTGAAACGCAAAGAGACTATGTCGAAAAATGATATTCTTGTAAGTTTCCTATTTGATTACAATAAAATTTTATAATTGCTTTGCGGATAATAATTGACTTACCCTCGTATTCATACAATTTTGGGACAGAATGACATCGATCACCTATACTGTAACACATTTATTGCAATCTAACAAACGCTCACATGAGCGTCATTACCCAGAATATTGTGATGCAGCCGTGATCTAAGGAAACATCATCAACATCTTTTTTAATTTTCCAGCACTAACAACTTTGACCATAACTATGCTTAATTTCAGAATTATTGTACAATACGCCTTAGACAATATGTGCTGAGGAAACTAGAGAAGGAGGTTGAAGACACTCCGTGTTTCGACTGTCGCGTTAGAAAACTGCTCCGGAAGGAAAGCGAGCTATACTGAAAATTTAAAAGTAGCCAAAGCCTCACAGAAAATGAAACCAGCACAAAGATAAAATTGGCGTAAGGAGAGCCACGCGTAAAAGCTTCAACGAATTGCGAATAAAAAAGCCTATCTACCAACCAAAAAAACTTAAAATTTTTTGATCCTGTGTTAAATCAGTAACCATATCAAAACCATCTGTACAAACACTCTGTGACCACAACGGCACTGAAACAGAGGATGACAGAGGGAAGGTTGGAATTCTAAACTACGATTTTCAGATATGTCTCATTGAGGAAGATGGTACTGTTTCGTCTCCTTTAAATCGTCGCACGGATATCAAAATAACAGGTACCGAATTTAGTGGCCATGAGATAGAAATTGAACGGAAAAGCCACTGGACATGATTTGATACTTATACGATTCTTCATAGAGTATGGGAAAAAAATTGTTTCTCTTGTAGTAGCAGCGTACTGTAAGTCGGCGGATTAGCGAAGCGTTCCTAGTGATTTGAGAAAAGGGCAGATCGTTACGTTTTCGAGAAAACTAAAGACCTGTGTAACCAACGTCACCATATTGTAGAATTTAGAAAAAATGTTTTTATGCTCCTCTGCAGGAATAAACATGGATTCTGCAAACAACGATCGTCTCAAATCCAACTCGGTCATGAGCAAAATATGAGCGTTCAGAATGTCAGACCAGCTGTGACCGAACTGAAGAGTTCCTAGCGAACAGAATACAGAGTGTCTTTCTCGACCGAGAGAGAGCTTCTCGCAATGGAGAGAGAGATTCTGACGTAAAAGCAACTTCGGTCATGCCCCAAGGAAGTATTATAGGACCATTACTCCTTACAATGAATTTCCTTGAGACAAAGTTGCTGTCCATGCATCAGCACGGCTTTAGAAAGCATCGCTCCTGCGAAACGCAACTCGCCCTTTTTTCACATGATATCTTGTGAACCATGGATGAAGGGTATCAGACGGATGCCATATTACTTGACTTCCGGAAAGCGTTTGACTCAGTGCCCCACTGCAGACTTCTAACTAAGGTACGAGCGTATGGGATTGGTTCCAAATATGTGAGTGGCTCGAAGACTTGTTAAATAATAGAACCCAGCACGTTGTCCTCGATGGTGAGTGTTCGTCGGAGATGAGGGTATCATCTGGAGTGCCCCAGGGAAGTGTGGCAGGTCCGCTGTTGTTTTATATCTACATAAATGATCTTTTGGATAGGGTGGATAGTAATGTGCGGCTTTTTGCTGATGATGCTGTGGTGTACGGGAAGGTGTCGTCGTTGTGTGACTGTATGAGGACACAAGATGACTTGGACAGGATTTGTGATTGGTGTAAAGAATGGCAGCTAAATATAGATAAATGTAAATTAATGCAGATGAATAGGAAAAAGAATCCCGTAATGTTTGAATACTGCATTAGTAGTGTAGCGCTTGACACAGTCACGTCGATTAAATATTTGGGCGTAACATTGCAGAACGATATGAAGTGGGACAAGCATGTAATGGCAGTTGTGGGGAAGGCAGATAGCCGTCTTCGGTTCATTGGTAGAATTTTGTGAAGATGTGGTTCATCTGTAAAGGAAACCGCTTATAAAACACTAATACGACCTATTCTTGAGTACTGATCGAGCGTTTGGGATCCCTATCAGGTCGTATCGAGGGAGGACATAGAAGCAATTCAGAGGCGGGCTGCTAGATTTGTTACTGGTAGGTTTGATCATCACGCGAGTGTTACGGAAATGCTTCAGGATTTCGGGCGGGACTCTGTAGAGGAAAGGAGGCGTTCTTTTCGTGAATCGCTACTGAGGAAATTTAGAGAACCAGCATTTGAGGCTGACTGCAGTACAAATTTACTGCCGCCAACTTACATTTCGCGGAAAGACCACAAAGATAAGATAAGAGAGATTAGGGCTCGTACAGAGGCATATAGGCACTCATTTTTCCCTCGTTCTGTTTGAGAGTGGAACAGGGAGAGAAGATGCTAGGTGTGGTACGAGTTTTCCTTCGCCACGCACCGTATGGTGGATTGCGGAGTATGTATGTAGATGTAGATGTAGAATATACGAGGTGCGTTCAATAAATAATGCAACACTTTTTTTATGAAAGCAGATAGGTTTTATTCAGGATTCCAATACACCACATTCTCCTCCACTCTTTTGGCTAAAAAACTCTATTTTTGAACACAATCTCCGTTCAATGCGATGGTATTATTCCACCTTACAGGGAGGGCCTGTATGCCCGCGTCGTACCAGTCTACTGGTCGACGTTGGAGCGAATGTCTGTCTGCATCAATAGCTTTCCCATCGTTAACATACTGCTAATCGTGGATTGCATACTTCATCCTTTATTGAGAAGATCTGCACATTCCAGCATCGCAGGAGTCACAGAGGCGTGCGGTCTGCCGGCACGCGGCAGATCGGACACGTTTGCACGACTTTGTTGCGACGAGAACACACGCGACATCCAATGATTCACCGTGCTTTTGTTCGCTGCCATGTCGACGCTGACATTCTGCAAGCGTCGAAGAATACCTGCAAATCTCTGGTTTTCTACCAAAAGAATGACAGCTCTCTGCTCGAGACACACTTCCTCTAAAGACATCATTTTGAAGGCCACGTATGGCGCCACCACCTATCGGAACTTCGCGAAACTATAGGGGCGGAAGAGGAATTATTCCACGATGTTCCACAACAAATTCCGCATTTTTTCGCCCGAAACAGGCCGATAAAAAAGATGTGTGCGTTACTTATTGAGGGCCTCCCGTTTATAAAAGATCATGCAGATAACACTTGACGTAGGAATTAAAAGTTGATCCGCCACGTAAAAAAAGTAATGTAATTAATGTAATGCGTATAAATAGGCAGAAAGACCCATTATTGTACGACTGCAGAATAATCACTGGGAGCAGTCACATCCATTAAATATGTGCACGTATACGGAACCATTTAAAATGGACATATCACATAAAAATGATCACAGTTGGATTCCAAACTGAGATTCATTACAAGAATCTTCGGGAAGTGTAATCCTTTCACAATGGAAGTAAATTACAGAACACTCGCTCGATCAATACCTGAATATTGCTCTTCATCCTGGAGTACATACCAGAAAGGATTGACAAAGGAATTAGAGATCGAAAGGAGGAGAATGCATTTCGTTACAGGCTGATCTAAGCTCGAAAGCGCTGCGGAGATGCTCAGGAAATTCCAGTTACAATAGATACAAGAGAAGCGTTCTACATCACGGTGTTCAAATGCGGAGAGAGTACGTTCCTAGAAGAGTCAGCCAATGTACTGGTTGCATCAAAAAATGTTTACACGAATTATAACTGTCGTGGAAAATTTATTTTCCAACCTTTAAGATTAAATTTCTGGGAAAAGTAAACACCTAAAATAGGTGTAGTTTCTGGTCAAACTGAAACTTGTTTTAGTAAATGTTCAAAATTATGTCCTTCAACATAGAGAAATTTCTGATTCCGAGTCACGCCTCATTCCTTACGTTAAACCAATGGGCTTTCTGCAGGTTGAGTGGTTCACGAGAGTACACCACAGCTGTTACTGTGCACCATAAGAAAAAAAAAATCGAGCAGGCTGAGGTCTGGAGAGCGTGCGGGAAACTGGTAGATTGTTACTCTGCATCCTATCCACTGGTCTGGTAGATTTTCATTCAGGTATGCTCGCGCATCGCTTTGATAGTGCGGGGGAAGGGGTTGGGGCGCCAACTTGTTGCCAGTGAAACCTGTCATTATTGTACACTGCACGAATGGCAGCAAGCATTGCTGGGAGTTTTTGTTTAGTGACAATAGCGTGAAATCAGAAGGGGCCGATGAGTCACCTAGGAGACAAACACACAATACATTTACTCCTGTAAATTCACAGCTTGTTCAACAGTAATGCGAGGATTATCTTCAGCCCAATACACGCAGTTAGCCAGTTGACAATTGCATTAAGTTTAACTGCGCTTCATCCCACAGAATAGTGTTGCTCATAAACACCGATTCACGAGTAACCATCTCCGGAGCCCCCTCACGAGACTGTATCCGGCGATGTTGATGGCCATCACATAGCTGTTGCACCACTTCGGGCTGTACAAACACAACTCACTACACACACAACTCACCTTTTTTCAGAATGGGTAGCGCACTTCTAGCACTTAAACACATCTCATGTGACCCTTGCCTTGAAGGGATTTGTTTGTTGAATGGTGAAACAGTTCGACCCACTCAGTTGAGGATTCAGTATTTGTAGCAATGCGATGGCACCCTAATCGGCCTTTATTTAAACATATTACATACTGTTCCATAACCCTCGAATTTGTCTGGTAGACGTGTAATTGTTAACCTAGAGGGTGGACCAGTCCCATAATAATTTATTCATTGTCCCTGAACCGCAGCAACATTCTCAGGCTTCCAGTACCACTGAACGATCTGTTTCCCCTCTTAACAATTCAAACATATGTCCACATTGTTCATGGTACCAATTTGGTTGCACAACTAGATCGACAACTTGCTGTCACTTGTTGAGGAAACACAACACTACTCTTTTTTTATTTTGAAATTTAACCTTGCAGGTAGGAAAATAAGTTTTGTATGATAGTTTAAAGTCTGCATACATTTTTATGATGCACCCTGTATGGTTTCCTTCTCTGTACAGGGTGATTCTGCTGGTTTTAAGCAACCCGTAACACCTTCAAAAACGTGCATGAGCTTCTCATACTCTGTCACTCTTTCCGGACAAACTACTGGTCGTGTAGAAAAAAATGAACTGTCTGTTTTGCTGGAAATTTATGTAGTTAAATTTTGTACTGGGATACGTTTTCGCCACAGGCCACAGTTTTCGAGTTATTCAAGAAAAACGTGTTTAAGGGTCACTTTTGGACATTTTTCTTAAATAATTCGAAAACTACCGCCTCTAGCGAAAACGAATTCCGCTACAAAATTTAGCTACATTAAATGTCGTAGAAAAAGGTATTGTTCATTTTTTCTGTGGGACTAATAGTCTGCGTGTAGTAATCGAGTGTGTGAAATGTGTGTGAAATCTTATGGGACTTAACTGCTAAGGTCATCAGTCCCTAAGCTTACACACTACTTAACTAAATTATCCTAAGGACAAACACACACACCCATGCCCGAAGGACGACTCGAACCTCCGCCGGGATCAGCCGCACAGTCCATGACTGCAGCGCCTTAGACCGCTCGGCTAATCCCGCGCGGCGTAGTAAGCGAGAGAGTATGAATATCTTCGCAGGGTGTTTGAAGGCGTTGCGGGTTGCATAGAGCCCATAGGTAGGGACAGCTGATTCACTCTGTTACCTCGCGAAATGATCGAACACAGGTAGGGAGACTTGAGCTCACACAGGGGCTTCTTAGAAATCGTTCTTCCCACAAACTACTCACGACTGAAAAGGAATAGGGCAAGTAAGAGCGGTACAAAAAGTAGCTGCCGTCACAGACCATTAAGTGGCTTACGGTGTGCAGATGTAGACGAAGGTGACAGTCAGTCCTAGACTAACCTCATCATTTATTTGCCTTCGCTATTCGACTGCAATGAATTTAATTGTAAGCTTCAAAGTACTCGTGGTTTAACCTTTTTTCTGCCGCGTAATTCAGCACTCGTTCGCCGCAAACCCTTTCCGCTGCATGTCGCGTGGAGGGATTACATGGAAGGAATGCTATGGTGTGGTGCGATGTGGTGTGGGTGACGTGAGCGAGGGGGCGGGCAGAACAGTGGCCATTGACAGACGGTGATGTACGCCCCTCAACACGGATCACCCGCCGCAGCGCCTTGCTGTCCGGTTGATGGAATTCGCGTTATTTACGGCGCCGTCTCCTGTCCGGGTTATTGCTTCGCTCTCGCTGTTCCGCTGCTTTAAATTTAGAGAATGGCGTGAGGGCGACACCTACTGTGAGCGTGATAAAAGCTGCAGAAAGGTGGCGGGAGAGGAGGACACGACAGGCGAGACAACTTTTAGATATCCGATAACCTCGAACAAAATGTCAGTTGCATGCATTGCCCGTTATGAAAGAGAAAATAACGAAGCTGCAGTACCCAGAAAGCAACAGTGACCTCTATTGCACCTAGATAAAATAGATCAACCTAATACACTCTAGAAACAGACAGTGCTATACTATGTACACTTTAAATGTGTGCTATCGAACTGATACTCCAGTACTTCCATGCCTGTCAGATGTATTGATTAAAACTCTATCTCTCTTATTTTTTCACCAGTCGTCTGACTGGTTAGATGCGATCCGCCACGAAACCCTCTCTTGTGATAACATCTTCATCTCAGAGCATCACTTGCATCCTACGTCCTCAATTACTTGCTAAATGTATTCCAACCTCTGTCTGCCTCTACGGTTTTTGCCCTCCACAGCTCCCTCTAGTACCATGGAAGTCTTTCCCTCATGTCTTAACAGATGTCCTATCGTTCTGTCCCTTCTCCTTATCAGTGTTTGCCACATATTCTTTTCCTCTCTGATTCTATACAGAACCTCCTCATACCTTACATTATCAGGCCACCTAAATTTCAACATTCGTCTGTAGCACCACATCTCAAATGCCTCGATTCTCTTCTGTTCCTGTTTTCCCACATCCATGTTTAACTATCATACAATGCTGACCCCAGACGTACAGTCTCAGAAATTTCTTCCTCAAATTAAGGCCGATATTTGATAGTAGTAGAATTCTCTTGGTCAGGAATGACGTTTCTCCCTTCGCTAGTCTGCTTTTGATTTCCTCCTTGCTCCGTCCATCATTGGTTATTTTATTGCCTAGGTAGCAGAACTCCTTAACTTCCTCTACTTCGTGGCCATCAGTACTGATGTTAAGTTTCTCGCTGTTCTTATTTCTACTACATTACATTCGTCTTTCTTCGACTTAATCTGAATACATATTCTGTACTTATTAGACTGCTCATTCCGTTCAGCAGATCATGTAATTCTTCTTCACTTTCACTCAGGATTGCAATGTCATCAGCGAATCATAACATTGATATCCTTTCACCTTGAATTTTAATTCCACTCCTGAACCTTTCTTTTATTTCCATCATTGCTTCCTCGATGTACAGATTGAGCAACAGGGGCGAAAGGCTACATCCTTGTCCTACACTCTTTTCAATACGAGCACTTCGTTCTTCGTCGTCCACTCTTATTATTTCCTGTTGGCTGTTGTACATGTTGTATATGACCCGTCTCTTCCTATAGCTTACCCCTACTTATCTCAGAATTGCGATCTTGCGCCATTTTACATTATTGAACGCTTTTTCGAGGTCGACAAGTCCTATGAACTTGGCTTGATTTTTCTTTAGTCATGCTTCCATTATTAACTACAACGTCAGAATTGCATCTCTTGTGCCTTTACCTTTCCTAAAGCGAAACTGATCGTCATCTAGCGCATCCTCGATTTACCTTTCTATTCTTCTGTATATTATTCTCGTAAGTAACTTGGATGCATGACATGTTAAGCTGATTGTCCGATAATTCTCGCACTTTTCAGCTCTTGCCGTCTTTGGAATTGTGTGGATGATGCTTTCCCGAAAGTCAGATGGTATGCCGCCAAACTCATACATTGTACACACCAACCTGAATAGTCGTTTTGATCCCACTTCCCCCAATGATTTTAGAAATTCTAATGGAATGTTATCTGTCCCTTCTGCCTTATTTTATCTTAAGTCCTCCAAAGCTGTTTTAAATTCTGGCTCTAATACTGGATCCTCTATCTCTTCTAAATCGACTCATGTTTCTTCTTTTATCACATACAAATCTTCCCCCTCATAGAGGCTTTCAATGTATTCTTTCCACCTATCCTCTCTCTCCTCTGCATTTAATACTGGAATTTCCGTTGCCCTCTTAATGTTATCATCCTTGCTTTTAATGCCCTACCGACAGTCATTTCTTTTTCGATATCTTCACATTTTTCCTGCAGACATTTCGTCTTAGCTTTCCTGCACTTCCTTTTAATTTAATTTGTCAGCGACTTGTATTTCTGTATTACTGTGTTTCCTGAAACATTTTTGTACTTCCTCCTTTCATTGATCAATTAAACTATTTCTTCTGTTACCTATGCTTTCTTCGCAGTTACATTCTTTGTACCTATGTTTTCTTTCCCAACTTCTGTGATGGCCCTTTTTAGAGATGTCCATTCCTCTACAACTCCACTACCTACTGACTATTCCTTATTGCTGTATCTATGTCCTTAGAGAACTTCAAGGGTACTTAGTCATTCCTTAGTGCTTCCGTATCCCAATTCTTTGCGTATTGATTCTTCCTGACTAATGCCTTAAACTGTCTACTCTCCATCACTACTATATTGTGATCTGAGTCTATGTCTGCTCCTGGATACGCCTTACAGTCCAGTATCTCATTTCGGAATCTATGTCTGACTATGACGTAATCTAACTGAAATCTTCCCGTATCACTCGGGCTTTTCCATGTATACCTCCTCCTCTTGTGATTCTTGAACAGAGTATTTGCTATTACTAGCTGAAACTTGTTACAGAACTCTATTTATCCTCTCTCATTCCTTGTCCCATGCCCATATTCTCCTGTAACCTTTTCTTCTACTCCTTCCCCTACAACTGCATTCCATTCTCCCATGACTATTCGATTTTCATATCGCTTTACATACTGTATTACCCTTTCAATATCCTCATACGCTTTCCATACACTTTCTCTCTCTCTTCAACTTCAGCTTGCGACGTCGGCATGTACACCTAAACTATCGTTGTCAGTGTTGGTTTGCTGTCGATTCTGATAAGAACAACCCTGTCACTGCTGTTCACAGTAACACACTCTCTACCCTACTTTCCTATTCATAACGAATCCTACTCCCGTTATACCATTTTATGCGGCAGCTTATATTACCCTATACTCATCTGACCATAATTCCTTGTCTTCTTTCCACTTCACTTCACTGACCCCTTCTGTATCTAGACTGAGCCTTTGCATTTCCCTTTTCAGATTTTCTAGCTTTCCCACCACGTTCAAGCTTCTAACATTCCACGTCCCGACTCGTAGAACGTTATCCCTCCATTGTTGTTCAATCTCTTTCTCATGGTAACCTCCCCGTTGGCAGTCTCCTCCCGGCGATCCGAATGGGGGCTATTCCGGAATCCTTTGCCAATGGAGATATCATCAAGACACTTCTTCAATTACAGGCCACATGTCCCATGGATACACGTTACGAGTCTCTAATGCAGTGGTTTCCATTGTCTTCTGCATCCTCATGCCGTTGATCATTGCTGATTCTTCCGCCTGTAGGGGAAGTTTCCCACCCCTAGGACAAGAGAGTGCGCTGAACCTCTGTCCGCTCCTCCGCCCTCTTTGACAAGGCCGTTTGCAGGATGAGGCGTGCCTTCTTATGCCGGAAGTCTTCGGACGCCAATACTGATTATTAATCAAAATTTAAGCACTGGCGGGATTCAAACCGGGGGACGGAGATGTTTTCGTTAAAGACGCTACCCCTAGACCACGGAGCCAGCTTAGTACGGTATCTTCAGTTCAGCATGAAGCCATTCCTACAACTGAAGAATGGTGTGAGTACATCATGGCTATGTCTGACATTTCTGTAACTTATCAGGTGGAAATCGCGATGCAGCATGCCCAGAGTACGTGCTCATCTTTATCGCCATCTTTCAAGCTTTGGGAAATATCTAATCACTGAAAGTTCGTTCAGGCAGTGGGCCGTAGTGTGATGATAGAAGAGAAAACGCTCACGAAATGGACGAACACAACAGTAAGGCAAGAAGTGTAAGCCCTTGTTCTTCAAGAGGTACAGCGCCACGAGATCATAGGATTGTTCCATTCCTCTGACGGATAACAATAGCTCAAACACGAAAATCAACAAGAGGTCGTGGTTCTTATAGTCAAAGTACAGTGTAAAGACACTAAAATTCTAGCGTTTCGAAGAGCAAGTCTTCATCATCAAGACTGAGATTGAACATAAGGAGAGCAGTAATATCCCATAGTCTTTTCAATTGCACCCGAGTCTTCTGAAGATGCACCTCCACCACACACTTACCAGTTGATGATGATGTGAATGTTCCAGGTGATTATAATTAAAATACAGATACTTACAGAATTCCAGTGTGGGCTGTAATTATCGTATGGCAGCAGGTTCTCTAATGAATTAATGCGGAACCGATTTACGCTGGAAAAAAGTTAGTTCGACTTTTGGCCAGCAGGTACAAATTTGGTGCTATGAATGCAAGAAAGACGTGTAGAAATGTTTCCATGTGTACTGAATTAGGAACTGGGCGTGGGCAGGAAAAGTCAAACAAGTGAGAAAGGCATAATGTTGATTTTATTTTTAATGGTAGCTTACAGAATCAATTACGAGGTGCATTCAAGTTCTAAGGCCTCCGATTTTTTTTCTCCGGACTGGAAAGAGATAGAAACATGCGCATTGTTTTAAAATGAGGCCGCGTTCATTGTCAATACGTCCCAGAGATGGCAGCACCGTACGGCAGATGGAATGTTACCGCCAGCGGCGAGAATGAGAACTATTTTAAATACTTAAAATGGCGACGTTTTCCTTACTTGAACAGCGTGCAACCATTCGTTTTCTGAATTTGCGTGGTGTGAAACCAATTGAAATTCATTGACAGTTGAAGGAGACATGTGGTGATGGAGTTATGGATGTGTCGAAAGTGCGTTCGTGGGTGCGACAGTTTAATGAAGGCAGAACATCGTGTGACAACAAACCGAAACAACCTCGGGCTCGCACAAGCCGGTCTGACGACATGATCGAGAAAGTGGAGAGAATTGTTTTGGAGGATCGCCGAATAACTGTTGAACAGATCGCCTCCAGAGCTGGCATTTCTGTGGGTTCTGTGCACACAATCCTGCATGACGACCTGAAAATGCGAAAAGTGTCATCCAGGTGGGTGCCACGAATGCTGACGGACGACCACACGGCTGCCCGTGTGGCATGTTGCCAAGCAATGTTGACGCACAATGATAGCATGAATGGGACTTTCTTTTCGCCGGTTGTGACAATGGATGAGACGTGGATGCCATTTTTCAATCCAGAAACAAAGCGCCAGTCAGCTCAATGGAAGCACACAGATTCACCGCCACCAAAAAAATTTCGGGTAACCGCCAGTGCTGAAAAAATGATGGTGTCCATGTTCTGGAACAGCGAGGGCGTAATCCTTACCCATTGCGTTCCAAAGGGCACTACGGTAACAGGTGCATCCTACGAAAATGTTTTGAAGAACAAATTCCTTCCTGCACTGCAACAAAAACGTCTGGGAAGGGCTGCGCGTGTGCTGTTTCACCAAGACAACGCACCCGCACATCGAGCTACCATTACGCAACAGTTTCTTCGTGATAACAACTTTGAAGTGATTCCTCATGCTCCCTACTCACCTGACCTGGCTCCTAGTGACTTTTGACTTTTTCCAACAATGGCCGCACATTCACCAGCCGTGCTGCTATTGCCTCAGCGATTTTCCAGTGGTCAAAACAGACTCCTAAAGAAGCCTTCGCCGCTGCCATGAAATCATGGCGTCAGCGTTGTGAAAAATGTGTACGTCTGCAGGGCGATTACGTCAAGAAGTAACGCCAGTTTCATCGATTTCGGGTGAGTAGTTAATTAGAGAAAAAATCGGAGGCCTTAGAACTTGAATGCACCTCGTACATATTAGCATTAGATACATCGACTACATGCTGTGCAGAGCCAGATCTGCACCTGGTGACCGAAATTGGAACTCATTTTATTTGAGCGTAAATCGGTTCCAAATTAACGTATTAGCATATCTACCAAGTTTCGCTGCCAAAAGATAATTGCAGCCCACACTGGATCTCCGGATCTCCGTCAGTAGCTGCAATTTAATTATAACCATCCGGTTCATCTTAAAAAGATTTAGTTGCAACGGAAGTGACTATGGAGTTTTACTATTCTCATTTATATTTTATCTTTACCCCTTTTTGAGATTCTAGTCGTGGAAGCTAGACCTTGGAAACGTGCAGATTCTAGTGTATTTACATTGAATCGGTGGCTGAGGCGACGTTTCGACGTTGGCGAGCGGAGGTTTCAGACAGTGACTGGCACTACTCACCGTCGATAACAGATTACTGGAAGCCGGGTCGAGTTGCCATGCGTCATTTACATCTAACAGCGCATCACAGACAAGCTAGGGTCAATTGGAACATTGAGCAGTAGCAGCTGAGGTATTCAGCGACGAGTCTAGCCTCTGTTTGTAGCGATCAGGCGGTCATATCGAAGCCAACGTGCCTGCAAAAGACCTGGTCAGAGATCAAAGGAAGCAGCGATTGTCGAGACTCTTCTCTCTCCGTTCCTGGAATCATGTGAGGAGCTACGGGTTACGTGAACAGGATTAATTTGGTAATTGTTAAAGACTGGATGACTGCTTGCCAATGTGTGTAATTAACAACGCGTGAGGACAGGGCAATGTAATGAGTGTCCAGAATATATATAACGTTTTATTAATGTGAGAAGTTGATAACTGGATTCAGAAGCAGAACAGAAATATTGGAACTGAATTCAATGTAAAAGACCACAGTGCATAAACCTGCCTGAGTATACTACGCGCACTGAAAAAAAAAGTAATAGAGACCTCTGACACTTGAGTAAAATTTCATCGCCATAATTTAACCAGTACAGGAACAAAAGTTTGTAGCGTACAAATCATCTCAATCACACAGTGCGCTAGTGGGCTAGGTTAAATTCCGATCCTTTTTCTGCTGATTGTCGCAATTTCGTTTTATGCGGGAAATGGTCAAGGGTTTTTTCGGCTGCAAGTTGAACTCCTGCCTGAGTAATTGATAGCTTTAATAGTAAGCAATAAAATTCATTTCTTCTTCTGGCGTTGCAGCTGTGGTCATCGTTGTTGCTCTCAAATCAGGGTGAGACATTTATGTCTAGTTTCATATTAATAATAATTTTCTCTTTTCAAAATCTTGAAAGCTGCCATGCGAATATAAGGAACATCATTTCGGTGTTTCCTCTTCAAGGGTCTAGTTTTTGAAATCTTTGACAGTCACACATCTCAGATTTCTCGTGCAGGTGTGCTAAGCAGTAATATGAAACATACAAATTTCTGCTCCACAAAACATAGTTCTTTCTGAGTTATAGTGCTGTTTCAAAAATTTTCTCTAAGTTGAAGTGCTGTATTTCAATTAAATAACGTGAGAAGGCTGCAAAACTGGGCAAGGTCGTTGAACAATTCGAAGTATGCATTTTTGTAATTTTTATTTCATATGATTCATTAGTTGTGATTCAAATGAAATCCGAGGTCCTTAAAAATTTTTGTCGTGTCAAAATTCTCCCACATTTAAGTAGTTTGATCTCTTTAGGTAAATGGTTTAGGAAGCTCTTCTTTTGCGATATCGTTGTCTAGTTGTTTGTTCATAAAACCTAGAAGTATTTGTTTAGTTTTTAAACTTCGAGATGTATGGTGCGAACATGTCTAAAATTTACTACTGACACCCAGACTCTTGGTCTCAAAACGGACGCCTGAACCATACCTGCGTTAAATGATGTTGGAAAGAGTATTCGTTTATCTACAGAATATCAAATTTCCATGATTGTTTTTTCCACAGATTATCTACATATACTCATAAAGTTTCCCATGAAAATTGCTATTTCAGGGCTTCTGGTTCCAGAAACAAATAATTTCTTGGACGACAGTAAGCGTTGAATGAAAAATGAAATCTGAGAGCTGTTCTCTGGTTTTGAGTATTTGGGACCATATTATTGACTTAGAAATGTAATAAAATTTATTTTTGCGACTTCCATTCTGTTGCTCTGAAAATCCTTTGTTTAGCAAATGAAGAAGACGTACTGAGCCGGCCTCTGTGGCCGAGCGGTTCTAGGCGCTTCAGTCTGGAACCGCGTGACCACTTCGGTCGCAGGTTCGAATCCTGCCTCGGGCATGGATGTATGTGATGTCCTTAGGTTAGTTAGTTTTAAGTAGTTCTAAGTTGTATGGGACTGATTACCTGAGATGTTAGGGCCCATAGTGCTCAGAGCCATTTAAACCAATTGAGCCAAGACGTACTGAAGTGTAATTTGGGTGCTTCAAGTAGTCGTTTGATGACGACAGGCCACTGGTTATGGACTCATCGAAATAGATAAAATTAATAGCAAAAATTGTAAAAAATGTTATGCGTGGTTGTAAAGCAACGAGAGGGGACTGTTGTCCTATTAGTTTGTACAGTCAATGAAAGTGGAAAAAATTGAGATGTCCACGTCTGTGAAACACACTTTTGCGTCAAAAAATGTCAATCACATAGATGAGAAAACTAGCATTAAAATTTTAATTTTACGAACACGGCTGTGAAGTAGTGAAAGGGAATTACTGTTTCACTAATATGCATAATCACAAGAAAACAGAAAATTTAAAATAATGTACCTACCTATAGGTAGACTTTGGGTGTTACCAACCATTTTTACGAGCAACTGAAAGGCCTAAACCTCTTAAATTAGGGAATTACAGAAACGACTCACTTTCGAGCGACCACCAAAAAAGTTGCTCGAGCAATTCTGAGACATACACATAGATTAAAAATGAAATTTACACAAGAAGTGAATGGCATGCCGTACACGGACTCCCAAAGGTAAACATGAGGGCATAAAACTTAGAGCATTTGTCCCCGTACTACCAAACATAAGAAAATACATACGAAAGCCACTTAAACGTGGGAAATTCCAGATATTGAAACTTTAATTTATAAAATAGATACTCCTTCTGAAACTGATACTTTCTTACAATTAAATCATTACTTGATTTAAATAGGTCCTTACTGCCAGGATACTGATCCACGTAAAGGTATCGGCCAGAAGAACGATCTGAATCAGTTTACTGTCAAATAACAAACGTCACTCAAGGAAAGATGGGGGAGTGGCGGTAGTCTTTTTGTATCCTGCCTGGGAGGCGGCGCGTGGGTAGGAACAGGAAAAGGTACTCATCTCTCGGTACTGCAGATACACTTAAAGCACCTTTACTAGCGGATAACATATGCAAAAATATTACATAACTTGCAAGGTGGTGCGAAGTGTCCTGGCTGGCTGCACCTGATGAAATCGGCTGAAACAGTCGCGGAGATCGTAGAACTCGACACCTCCGGCTAGAGAGTGCTGTCGTCGGTGTCTTTCATAGTGCCAACCTATTAGAGCGGAACTACGTTGTGGTAGCGTAGTTATCGATACCACATGTGTGTGTGTGCTTTGAGGTTTTCTGGCGCTAAACAGCGTGGTCATCAGCGCCCTCGATACCGCAAGTCTTGTCTAGTGATTCATGTCCAGCACGTAATGCCCACAAGAAATGGTGGTCATCGTCATTCCCGTATTAGGCCAAAGCGAATCATGGATAGTGTATGCTGCCACTTCCAACAGCCAAGGCAGCGGGAGCTCGTCCGACGTCCGACTCAGAATATGACGTCACCCCACGATCAGGGCTGAATTGTAAATGTATAACTAGACGAAGGCTCAGCCCGCGATACAAACGCATACTGTACAGATACAATGACTGACCACCACAGCTCGCATGTAAAAACTGCTATACCACATGTAGCTCAACGAAAACAGTCAAAATCCAGCAGATCACTTGTGAAGCGCGCTCAAGCCGCCAAGCCGCCATCATTCGAGACAACAAGGAAACGTTAGCTAAGCAACGCTAGCCAAAGTTTCTCAAAGCACAGGAATCCATATAAATCCACTCACGGCTCAGCTTTGTTCGTGATTTGCATCTGCTCAACCGTGTAATTTCCAAATCGTAAGAGAGCGTCTCCTTTTTCGTGATGATAATTTTTTTTTCTACCTCGTTAGCGATAATTTTTGGGAATATCTAATACATTAGGTGTAGTACGCTGAGGAGTCTGCAGTCTCTCTTTATAATTTATGATCAGTAACCTGATGTATATAATTACAGAATTTCAGTTTTAGATAATGTCCTTTCTCCGCAACATTCTGTAATATGTTTATCAAGTTGCTTATAAATTATGTTTCCTCCCTTTTTACTATTTCTATTGATACACTGTCCTCTCCACATGCTTTTCCCCTCTTCATACTCTCGAGGTTTTGTGAAGCTGGTATTACTTCTGGAATGTCGTTGCTTAAATCATAACCTATCTGTATATTTGATTACTCTGTTTGTCTGTTCAACCATTTACGGAAATCTTGGATTTCTTGCACGATTTTTTATCAGTTGTTACTCACTTTGTCGTTCTAAATGTGAGCTGTATCAAACACAAATTACTGTTTTATTTTGTTCATTGTATTATTGTTTTCAATTTTTTCCCTCGAAAAATTTTCAGTGTATCTTCTAAGAGCGTCTCTATTACAAATCGGAATAGATTCTCCGTTTACATCTACACGATTACCCTGCAATTCACAAGTAAGTGCCTGGCAGCAGGTTCATCGAACTACCTTCAAGCTACACTGCCGGAAAAAGTTTGTACGCCTGGAAAGACGACGTCGATTTTGATCCGCTGGCAGCTTATACCACTTACGGCATGGTAGCTGTACTGATACTGGTTTCAACTTAATCCCCCAAAAGACAGCGTAGCGGCATAGCTGCCAGAACAACATCTGTGTCTACCCTTTAGTAGGGAAAACACAGGCAAAAGGTTCTGTGGTGCAAACGTGTAAAGGAAGCAGGCAACCATGCAACGGAGACGCGCCCGTGCTTCTTACAGCCAAGTGATGAGGTATAAAGGAGTTAAATTGGGACCTTCTGAATGGCGGGTTGGTCCTTTCGGAGAATTTCCACACAAATTGTACGTGATGCGTCAGTCGCGCAACGATGCCGGCACAAGAGGTCACATAAACATTCTCACACCCGTAGACAACGTTCTGGATGCCCATGCAGCAAAGACGCCCGCCTCAACTAGTAGTGGCAGATTGTACAGCTAGATAAGAGGACTTTTGAGCCCAGACGCGAAATGTTGCGAGCAAGTACGCCTCTAAAAAGTAACAATGGATTTCCAAGGAACCCAACGAGAAAATAAGATAACATGATGAACAAACTACTCGGTAGTTGAATGTCTTGTAAGAAGATTTCATATAACCGCTCGTCACTAATTAGAGTACGCCAATTATATAATTAAGCTTTCTTGGAAGGATAATAAAGCTATTCGGAGAATTGCCTTTTGTAGGAGAGAAACCTGGACCGAGACAGATTTAAGCGGCTTCTTTGCTTATTACCACGTTAATTGGGATCGTATTTTTAACTTTTGCAAACTAAAAGTTCTTATGTCCGAATAGCTATGGCAAGAACCTAAGGCAGGAAGAGAGGTTAGAGTATAACGCGTCTGCGTCAAGACATGTGGAGGAAAATTTTGCATGGGAACGGAAGAGAGAACTTCTACGGCGACCTTGTTGAAGGAACTGTGCCTCCTCATGTGAATGGGAGAAGCTACACAAAACCCAAATAAAGATGTCACGAAGGAGATTTAAACTGCGTTCCTCTTAGTGGAAGTAGAAGGAAGTACGAGGAAGGCCGAGAAGGAAGGCCACTGTGTGAGCGAAAATTCTCCGTCGAGATGAGGAAGAGAGGCTGCTGGTGGCTCTTGAATGTAGTGGATGCAATCGGCTGCAAATCGTAGCTCATGTCGATATGAGTGAAGCATGCCGTCCGGATTCGGAAGCCAAATAGTTTTCCATCAGATAGCTCCCTACGCGGGGCAGAAGTGTGACTCACTATCTGCAGCATTGCGCTCAGAATCGATCACGGACGACTGATTTGGAACGCAATGGACTTACACCTTTCAGTGACGATGTCGCACGCATATTTTACGACTTCCGCTGTCCGTTGGAGAGTTGCAGGGGCCACCTTAATAGGTCAAATGTGCATTACGCAAACGAAACTGCTACTCTGCTAACAGAGAACGTACAGTGTGCGCATCGAGTTTTTTTAGGTTAGCGAAAGATCGTTTACATTCCTCTCAGAAGACAAGCTTAGCCCTCGCTAATCGAAAAGAGAGAATATTAATACTCTATCAGGCAACTAAAAATCGATTCATGGTAGAATTTCATTTAGTAAAAGTAGTAAAGTAATAGGAACAAGAATCTGACGGAAACAGGAAGGAAATAGCACCGAAGATCTAAATTCAGATTGGCATATACAGCGTGAATCCGTGATGATGTTACAGACTTTCATTGATGATATATCAAACTGATGTAAGAGACGCTGCCCCAGAAATGACCGAGTTGCTTTCCAATTAAAATCTTTCTGACTGACAGTGGAATACGTGTACAGCTACGATAGCAGAGTAGACAACTTACAGAAGTGGTGGTATGGACCAAAACAACAAAAAATACTAGTAAACAGGGTTTAAAATGCGTACCGTAAGGGCTACGGACGCTTGTTCAGTAGAAGATACGTGTTTCACAGTAGTGAAGATGAACGAGTGTTCATAGCTCTTAAGCTATGCATTTGAGAGTCCATAGTCACTGGAGCTTTTTTATTCGTTTGTTCAATATCCTATTAATGGGAAAGTGCTTCAGAAGAAATCTGGATAATTATCGCGAGTAAGCTTCCTGATACTACCGTAATAAGCATTCAACGTCTTCTTTTTTCTTGAAAAATACTTTGAGCAGTTGGAGAACTTTTCGTGTCAAGGAATCCCACGCACTCGGTTCGCTGGACAAACATTCAAACAACTAGTATTAAAGAGTTATCTTACAAAAGCAAAATTACAATACTTAACTTTTGCAATTACACGGAAGTGTCGCAAGCAAAGGGCGACAAACGAAATAATGAATCTTCTTCAGTATAAACAAAAATAGTTCAAATGGCTCTGAGCACTATGGGACTTAACTTCTGAGGTCATCAGTCGCCTAGAACGTAGAACTACTTAAACCTAACTAACCTAAGGACATCACACACATCCATGCCCGAGGCAAGATTCGAATCTGCGACCGTACCGGTCGCGCGGCTCCAGACTGTAGCGTCTAGAACCGCTCGGCCACCTCGGCCGGCTCAGTATAAACAATTCCAAGTCTGTGCTACATGGAGAGTACAAGCGAAGTAACTAGCGTTCACACTGCTATACAAGTGTCTAATCTTGAAGCTGCTATTCAGCTGGGGCGTCACCAGTCGGTCGTAACGCTTATGTCCTCTTCACATAGGGGCCGCTGCTGACGCGTTGTCGTCCTGGAGGGAGCTCTGGTCAGCGTGCGATTGGCTGACTTCTTCTCACAGCCTTCCCTTCTCTATAGTTCCCGTCTGGCGTGCCGGCGTTTGACTTTACGTCCTAACATAACCGACGTATGAAAGAAACGCCTACGACAAGCAGGTAACAAACACGATTCGATTGACGTTCAGCAGGGAATAAGGGACCATAAGAATGTTATAGCGTCAACGCTGCATGTGTTACAATAATGGTTGAGAAAGCTAAGACAATAATGAGGCTTAGCAATTGCAGCGCGTCTGAACAGTCAACAGCAACTATTCAGCTCTGGAAACATAGGTGTGGAGTGCAAAATGAATAAAATTCAAATGCAATGGTCAAAGCTTAGCACCAGCATGTACCGAATAAGATTCAGAGTGACTCAAAAGCCGTGACAAAGAGTTTTTGCGGAAGCAGCGAGAGCTTTAATATAGATTTATGGGAAGGAAAAGCTGTGAGGCAAAAGTTGTATTAAGCCCAAATGAGCGCAAGGAGAACAATGCGGGAAGGGTACAATGAATTTGACAGGAAAGCTTTGGTAATCCATCTACCGAAAATACAAGAAATTTACGACTTACGCAAAATCGGTTTACCTGATCATAATTAAGTACGAGATATTCACTCTGCAGCCGAGTGTGCACTGATACGAAACATCCAGACAGATTAAAACGGTGTGCTGAAGCGAGACTCGAACCTGGGACCTTGGCCCTTCGCGGACAATTGCTCTACCAACTGAGCTGCCGAAGCACAGCTTTACACCTCCCAGTGCCTCGTCTCTACCTTCCAAACTTCATAGAAGTTCTGCGAAACTCGCGGGACTAGTAGTTCAGTTGGCACTAGTTCTGCTCGAGCGCCCAGAGGGAGGTAGTTACTTTATCACCTCACCGCAGCGTCCGGCACCCCTGGACAGCTTTTTCTTAATCTTGGTTGTGTCTTCGTGTGTGTCGCATCGTTGTTTGGTTGGTAGCGTTAGTTGAGTGTTTCGCTAGCAGCGGCGTAGTCCGCTCGTAATGTAGACAATGGGTTCAAAGTGTGTTCCTAGAAAAGGTACAGTCGGCTTTAGTTTCAATATACAGGGTGTTACAAAAAGGTACGGCCAAACTTTAAGGAAACATTCCTAACACACGAAGAAAGAAAATATGTTATGTGGACATGTGTCCGGAAACGCTTACTTTCCATGTTAGAGCTCATTTTATTACTTCTCTTCAAATCACATTAATCATGGAATGGAAACACACAGCAACAGAACGTACCAGCGTGACTTCAAACACTTTGTTACAGGAAATGTTCAAAATGTCCTCCGTTAGCGAGGATACATGCATCCACCCTCCGTCGCATGGAATCCCTGATGCGCTGATGCAGTCCTGGAGAATGGCGTATTGTATCACAGCCGTCCACAATACGAGCACGAAGAGTCTCTACATTTGGTACCGGGGTTGCGTAGACAAGAGCTTTCAAATACCTTCATAAATGAAAGTCAAGAGGGTTGAGGTCAGGAGAGCGTGGAGGACATGGAATTGGTCCGCCTCTACCAATCCATCGGTCACCGAATCCGTTGTTCAGAAGCGTACGACCACGTCGACTGAAATGTGCAGGAGCTCCATCGTGCATGAACCACATGTTGTGTCGTACTTGTAAAGGCACATGTTCTAGCTGCACAGGTAGAGTACCCAGTATGAAATCATGATAACGTGCTCCATTGAGCGTAGGTGGAAGAACATGGGGCCCAATCAAGACATCACCAACAATGCCTTCCCAAAAATTCACAGAAAATCTGTGTTGATGACGTGATTGCAAAATTGCGTGCGGATTCTCGTCAGCCCATACACGTTGATTGTGAAAATTTACAATTTGATCACGTTGGAATGAAGCCTTATCCGTAAAGAGAACATTTGCTCTGAAATGAGGATTGACGCATTATTGGATGAACCATTCGCAAAAGTTTACCCGTAGAGGCCAATCAGCTGCTGATAGTGCCTGCACACGCTGTACGTGGTACGGAATCAACTGGTTCTCCCGTAGCACTCTCCATACAGTGACGTGGTCAACGTTACCTTGTACAGCAGCAACTTCTCTGACGCTGACATTAGGGCTATCGTCAACTCCACGAAGAATTACCTCGTCCATTGCATATATTCTCGTTGTTCTAGGTCTTCCCCAGTCGCGAGTCATAGGCTGGAATGTTCCGTGCTCCCTAAGACGCCGATCAATTGCTTCGAACGTCTTCCTGTCGGGACACCTTCGTTCTGGAAATCTGTCTCGATACAAACGTACCGCGCCACGGCTATTGCCCCGTGCTAATCCATACATCAAATGTGCATCTGCCAACTCCACATTTGTAAACATTGCACTGACTGGAAAACCACGTTCGTGATGAACACTAATCTGTTGATGCTACGTACTGATGTGCTTGATGCTAGTACTGCAGAGCAATGAGTCGCATGTCAACACAAGCACCGAAGTCACCATTACCATCCTTCAATTGGGCCAACTGGCGGTGAATCGAGGAAGCACAGTACATACTGACGAAACTAAAATGAGCTCTAACATGGAAATTAAGTGTTTCCGGACACATGTCCACATAACATCTTTTCTTTATTTTTGTGTGAGGAATGTTTCCTGAAAGTTTGGCCGTACCTTTTTTATAACACCCTGTATACACGTGTTCTGTGCAGCCCCGATCATTTTCGATTCATGATTGACTCGTGGATACAATTAATGTAACATCTTATCAGGTTTTGATTGTGATAACTGTCTTTTTCGTAAAGTTTCTGGATCCACTACAAGCAAATAGGTTGCTTTTGCGTCATAGTTCTCAAGTTTCCTTTAAACATCGCGATGGTTACATAAGTATGGCATTTCTTGCTAACGCGGAACTGAATTACATCAATGTCCGAGTTGTCGATCTACCATCGGAAGCTAACGATAGTTTACTTAAGGATGTGGTGCCCTGTCAGGGTAACGTGAGGGGGATACGACGCGAACGCTGGTCCACTCAACGCCGGTTGCGAATTATAGCGGAATCCGTTCAGTGGAGATGGTAGTTGAACGAAACATTGCCTCCCATATACAGGTCTGGGCTTACCGCATTCATATGACATATAGTGGGCAAGTGGGGACATGCTTCCTCTGCAACGAAAGTGGCCATTCTAGATCTAATAGCCCGCGGCGGGTATCTGTATTGTAGTCCTCAACTGAAACAGCGTAGAAAGTTGACATTAGTGGATCTCGTTTCTACCGGTCAAGAGGTTGGTGCCACTTCTTCACCAGGTGCAATGGAATAACAGAGCGATACGTTACTAACAGTTCCCGACTTTCCGCATTCACCCTCGCAGCCCGGTGCTAAAATTGTTGTTGCCAAGCCGCCAGTGTCTGCAGCGAAGTCGTAAGCGTTTTCTTTTGCCTTCTTTTTTTTTTTATCGAAGTAGAACATTTCAGAAAAGATAAGAATGGTTGAGCGTGCGCGTTCCCTCAGGGGTTTGGGACTTCCCGATACTCAGAAGCAAGTGTGTGTGTTATTTGCTTGGCGCACCGTGCTTACTGTCTCTCCGAAATCACTTCTCGTCTTGGTTATCTCACTGTCTGCAGCCGAGCAGTCTTGATTCGACTGCCGATGTTAGAGTCATTTATTTCGTGGCTGATATTCTACAGAGGCAGCATCTCACTACCACATTTCTGTTGGCGCATGGGATAGGGATTGATTGTACGGCGCCGGTTGAACGGATATCACCGCAAAATTCTTGGAAAACGGTGTGGTTTCACCATAACCTTCCTGTTTTGTCAATGGTGGTGGCGTCCTCGTGGCATCACGTGGTACACAATCTGTTACTCACGAAGGAGCGCCTGTTTCGTATTGGAGGTAGCGTCGCTAATCATTGTAGTAACAGTCCCGCTATAGAAACGCTACAACGTCGATCCATCTGTCATGTTCACTAAGCGAATTGGCACTAGCTTAAAAAAATAATTAGCTTTCTTAACTCGATTCGTTGAGACTGCCTTTTCGGCTGACGTCCTATTGCGTCCACTACTCCTCCTACTTTCCGAGAGCGAAGTCAAATACCATTACATAGTTGTTAGGCCACATTGTACATAGGGGGATTATAGAGACTCACTCGCCTTCCACTAATATATGGCCACTGCATATTGGAAGTGTTTGCACCTGGCACGATATGGTGACGTATTCGCCAGTATGTTGAAACTTGTATTTGGTGGTCAAGGTATCCGTTGCGTTAACCGGTTCCTGTGTTCCTGTGGTACTGTCGCCGTGGTCCCATTCAGTAGTATTGTAACGCAGTTTATTTAATTGTTGTTGCCCTGTTTGTTTTGTTTTTATTTTTTACTTAAGAAAAAGATAATTAGCAAAACAACTTATGCAGGCAACAACTGGAATGGTCCCAGCGGAGGTTCGAGTCCTCCTTCGGGCACGGGTGTGTGTGTCTGTCCTTAGGCTCAAATGGCTCTGAGCACTATGCGACTTAACTTCTGAGGTCATCAGTCGCCTAGAACTTAGAACTAATTAAACCTAACTAACCTAAGGACATCACACACATCCATGCCCGAGGCAGGATTCGAACCTGCGACCGTAGCGGTCACGCGGTTCCAGACTGAAGCGCCTTTAACCGCACGGCCTCTGTCCTTAGGATAATTTAGGTTAAGTAGTGTGTAAACTTAGGAACTGGTGACCCTAGCAGTTAAGTCCCATTAGATTTCACACACATTTTTTTTTCAACGACTGGAAAAGAACTTTTCTCTTTTATAAGTAGCGGAAGCAATGTGGGATGACCTACTATTCTCTTTCCTTTTCGATTTTGTGTAACAAGTTGCACGGACTTAAAAAATAGAAAATAAAAAAGTAAAGAAAGACCAGTACCATGCAAGGGTCCAAGGGACCAGCACATTGACAGGCGTTGGTTTGGGTAGGGGCGGGGAGGGGGCAGGGGAGGGGTGCATCGAGACCAGGCCTCGGGATTCAAGCCTTTCCCACCTTCTCTCCACACTGCCTCAAACTGACTCTCGGTACAAGCATTTTCTGTAAGCGGGAAACCAAAAAAATGTTTGGTAGAGCACTTAACCGTGAAGATCCCAAGTTCGAGTCTCGATCCGGCACACAGTTTTAATCTGCCAGGAAGTTTCTGGGTACACAGTTCTAATCTTCCAGGAAGTTTCTGATCACAGTTATGTATTAAGTCGCTCAGTGACCGTACTGGCGCCGAATTGAAGATGACAGAAGACCTGAATACTGTATTCTGTCATCTTAAAATGTTTCCCTGTGGACGACCGTAATACTGTGCCTCCTTTTCATCATTGCTCGAACACGTGTACGGCAGATGTTGAGATGCCCTGCCTGGCAAAAAGAGAGAAGCATTCAGAGGGAGGTAGGGGAAACGAAATGAAGCTTCAGAGTTTGAGAGGGTGTGTGGCGTTACTTCAGTGATTAGAATATCGAGTAAAATTTACCCAGAACTTGGCAATATGAGCCCCGTGTGACATGGATGAATACAGTGATTCGATGGGGAAGTGTGTCATGTAGAGACTGTATCCTCTCCTGAGACGACTTCATCCACAACTGTTGTAACTGGTCCTTGAGAAATCTACAGCAATCAGTCGCTAATAATCTGCTTATTGCAGATCTTGTTACATTTCAACCAATGTGTTGCTTCCATCAGTAGAGTAAGATCCAAGTCACATCATCATTATCGCTGTCCCATACAGATAGCCCCTACCATACTATCCATGTCAGTATTTCAGTATCTGACGTGTGGCACCATCGTCCGCCACATCCTACATCCGTCTGGCGGCGGTTTAATAGTGGACAACGAAACTCATACGCTTGAACAAATCAAGGCCCGAAATGTCAGCTGATTTGCATAAGCACGTGACAGGAAACTCCACGGCCACGTTTACTCTATTGTGCCTGTATAGTGCCGATATATAGTCCGGCAGTGATCAATGTAAAAATTAATTATACGTAACAGTTTGTATAAAGTAATTCTTTTTTGCAGGTAATACACTACTGGCCATTAAAATTGCTACACCAAGAAGAAATGCAGATGATAAACGGGTATTCATTGGAAAAATATATTATACTAGAACTGGCATGTGATTACATTTTCACGCAGTTTGGGTGCAGAGATCCCGAGAAATCAGTACCCAGAACAACCACCTCTGGCAGTAATAACGGCCTTGATACGCCTGGGCATTGAGTCAAACAGAGCTTGGATGGCGTGTACAGGTACCGCTGCCCATGCAGCTTCAACACGATACCACAGTTCATCAAGAGTAGTGACAATACGCCATTGTGACGAGCCAGTTGCTCGGCCACCATTGACCAGACGTTTTCAATTGGTGAGAGATCTGGAGAATGTGTTGGCCAGGGCAGCAGTCGAACATTTTCTACATCCAGAAAGGCCCGTACAGGACCTGCAACATACGGTCGTGCAATATCCTGCTGAAATGTAGGGTTTCGCAGGGATAGAATGAAGGGTAGAGCCACGGATGTATCACATCTGAAATGTAACGTCCACTGTTCAAAGTGCCGTCAATGCGAACAAGAGGTGACCGAGACGTGTAACCAATGGCACCCCATACCATCACGCCGGGTGATACGCCAGTATGGCGATGAAGAATACACGCTTCCAATGTGCGTTCACCGCGATGTCGCCAAACACGGGTGCGACCATGATGATGCTGTAAAAGAACCCGGATTTATCCGAAAAAATGACGTTTTGCCATTCGTGCAGCTAGGTTCGCCGTTCAGTACACCATCGCAGGCTCCTGTCTGTGATGCAGCGTCAAGAATAACCGCAGCCATTGTCTCTGAGCTGATAGTCCATGCTGCTGCAAACGTCGCCGAAATGTTCGTGCAGATAGTTGTTGTCTTGAAAACGTCCCCATCTGTTGACTCAGGGATCGAGACGTGGCTGCACGATCCGTTACAGCCATGCGGATAAGATACCTGTCATCTCGACTGCTAGTGATACGAGGCCGTTGGGATCCAGCATGGAGTTCTGTATTACCCTCCTGCACCCACCGATTCTATATTCTGCTAACAGTCATTGGATCTCGACCAACGCGAGCAGCAATGTCGCGATACGATAAACCGCAATCGCGATAGGCTACAATCCGACCTGTATCAAAGTCAGAAACGTGATGGGACGCATTTCTCCTCCTTGCACGAGGCATCACGACAACGTTTCACCAGGTAATTCTGGTCAACTGCTGTTTGTGTATGAGAAATCGGTTTGAAACTTTCCTCAACTCAGCACGTTGTTGGCGAGTGCCACTTGGATACCCTTTAGTAAATTTTTTATGACGTCATATATATTGTCTTATTACGTAGTGCACTGTATGGTCAATTTTTGTGAAGGCGTTGAAATATCTCGCAAACTACGCATTGGATCATAAAATGTGTTATATTCACAGTGGGAAAGAGAAAAATTTCCTCCTCCGTCTCCATTAGCAATAGAGTGGTGGTGGGGCAACTTGAAAATGTTAATTATATCTTTTACTTTTTCGTTACAATTTTAGCTTCCCCATGAAAACGTTATAGAATTTACCTGTGATTGGCGTTCCTGCTTTTACATATGTTTGACCCGATATGTTGTCAGGCAAACCATGCCCAAAAACAGTTAGAGATTTATGTATGGTAGTCACTTCTCTCCGTACTTCTGTCATTATCAATCTTTCTGATACGGATCAACTTCAGAAAATGTTGGAGGAAATTAGAGATAATCTTACCGGTAAGCTATGGGTAGACATGCGTATTTATCCAGTAGTAATCATCCGTCTCTTCATAAGATCGCAGAGAGAGGGAGACATGTTGTTAGAAACACATTGCTTAAAACATACACTTCCATACTCCTTTGCAGCCAGCCACTGGAATTATGAAAGGTGTATGACAGTTCACGTACGAGAATTAGAAAATACATTCACCAACTGCGACATAATCGCGTACACGAGCAGTGATCCAATATTGTCAAATGTTTTTTATTCCAGTCTCTGATGCCATTATGGCCTTATAACTTTAGGTCATGGTGTAAAAAAGATCTGATGATGGCCATTACGGACTGAAACCGCTCATTGCCTACAGAATTGATATTGTGATCAGAGACTGGAATAAAAAACATTTGGGAAAATACATTACCACAAAAGAAAAGGAGCATACGTATGTTCACACGAACCCGGCTTTTGGAATTCTTTACCCCTTGACCAGTTTTGTGAACAGATGTTCATTCACTGTGGGATAGCGAAAGGGTATGTTATAGGGATGATGCTGTCTCCTGATCAAAGAGCTGGGTGGGTACTTTCACAGCACATACGCAATGAAGTATCCATGTCTGTGGTCCTAAGGTTTGAAACATCAAGAGAAACGGTAGCCACTTCTCACAAAGAGACGGGAAATCATAGACAAATGTTAGATGCCGACGACCACAAGAAAATGCAATTCCCTCTCTCACAACACACGCTTCCTTTGTTAGTTGAACGTGGTAGTACAGCCAACATTGTCACTGGCCGGAAAGCTGATAAAAGAGTAAATGATCACGATGTTCTTGCTGTTGGTGATAGAATGGCCACTGTTTTAAAAAACTCATTACTTACTGCCTTTACGACACGATTCATATAGAAGTAACAATTGCCATAATGAACGAAAGCATTACAGCTGAAAAAAATTGTGATTAAGGAAAGATATGCTCGCTTATTAGTTATCTGTCAATAAAGATAGAGAATTTGTTAGACATTCTTAAATATGAACTGTCTGCAATTCCAGTGTCATTATTTGATGAATACAATAGCGAAAAGTAAACAAAGCAGTGAAACTTGTTGTTACTACTTCAGTAGCTAATTCTCCAGATGTTCAGCTTGCTGATGGCAACGCTTCAATGCATCACCTGAAACGGCCAACTAGTTCTAATGAGTCCCTCCTCCAATCCATCATTATGAATTATGTGAAAGGAGATTACGACACATATATTGATTTTGGTAATAAAGAGACTCCATCTATTAAAAAAACGGCGAAAGAGAAAGGCTCCTATCTGGTGGTGCTGCTAAACAATTATTCCTGACATTGACAACAGCACTTGCTACCCGAAATATTGTTTTAATCAGCACCCATAATAAGAAAAAGCCTACTGATTTGCTATGCTCCACCGAGTATTGAGGTACTCGAGAACATTTAGTGAATAAGAAGTTATTATTTTCTCATGAGAAATCTGATGTTACACTACTTTGCTATTCTCTACAGATTGTTTTCCAATGTGGTAAGAACAGCATCCACATATCAATGGACCTAGGATTTGAAACATCAAGAGGAACAGTAGCGAATTCTCATAAAGAGACGGGAAATCGTAGACAAATGTTAGATGCCCAAGACCTTTAGAAAATACAATTCGCTCTCTCACAACACATACGTCCTTTGTTAGTAAAATGATATAGTAAGGCCAGCACTGTCACTGGCCAGAAAGTTAGTGATGATATAAACGTGATTGCTTTACTACTGTACTCTTATTGGAAAAGGGCACTTCCTGTAGTTTTTACTACTATGAGATTTAATGGGCAGACGGTTGACATTAAAGCAAATACCAATATTCTGCGGGGTGTGATTATCTTACACATTCCAGGAAGACAAGGCTGCTGTATGTATATTGTAGCAGAGAGGTGAAAATCTTGGCTCGGAATTACTAGGCGAGATTTACACTGATCATCATCAGATAATGAATACTGGGTATCATTTTTTTTGTCTTTTGTATAACGATAGACCATGTGAATCAGTTAACTGCTATACCAATTGTTTACAACCAAAAGAGATATCTCTCATAACTTAAAGTTAATTCCACCAAGGGAAGAAGTCTTAAAAACCGCATAAAACATGCCCACTTGCAAGTTATTTACTGGAAATCAGCAAAGCAGTTGCCACCTATACGTCATGTCTTAGTGACTACGGTGGGGAAAGTGGAAACTGACTCACACGTACTCGTAACTAGAATGAGTTCTGAATGCCCTACTGAACTGATATAATTAGTAGCTAGATATATGACATCCAAGTGAAGTAACTGCAATTACAAATCATATAATTCATCTTGGGCCACATAATACAAATGTGCATCGTCAGAGACAGGTATGACTAGTTTCACAGCTACCAGAAGTAGCATGGACTGCATCAGCAGTGATGAATGTGATGCTGAGGGTGATACTTACAGTTTGACATGTGACACACCTGAGGAATATTTTGACTCTTACCGTAACATAATGTGCAAAAGATGTAACATTAAACAAAACGCATTGAAGGCAGTATTTCAACATATTGTTTTATCTTTGCCGACAAAGTTTTTCATGTCAGACATACAACCTTACTGGAATCGCCTGGTGTATAAAAATGGAATATAGTTTTAAATGTTAAAATGTATACAGGTAACATCTTCAAAGTTTATTATTTTTATTAAGGAATAATTAATTATTTTTCTGCCTTCTTTGGAACATATCAAAATCCTGAACAAAAATTACGTCATAACAAAATCCCTTTAGGACGCCAAAGTGGCACTCATTAAAGCTAACATATCTGAGTATACCTTCATAATATAAAAAAAGAGGAAAAAAGTTTATACCAAATATTACGGTTCAGGTCTGAAACTGCCTGACTAATATATGCACATGAGAACTGCTGCGGAGATGCATTTAGCACTAGCACTCCGTCTTCAGGCCGCAAGTGGCCCATCGGGACCATCCGAGAGGCGTGTCATCCCCTGTTGAGGACACAGATAGGAGGGGCGTGTGGTCGGCACACCACTCTCCTGGTCGTTATGATGATTTTCTTTGACCATAGCCGCTACTAATCGGTCGAGTAGCTCCTCAACTGGCATCACGAGGCTGAGTGCACCCCGAAAAACGGCAACAGCGCATGGCGGCCCAAGTGGTCACCCATCCAAGTGCCGGCCACGCCCGGCAGCGCTTAACTTCCGTGATCTGACGAAAACTGGTGTATCCACTGCGGCAAGGCCGTTGCCGGAGATGCATTTTATGGTTATTAAAATTTTTGTGGGTTTCTGTAGAAAACAGTGTCGCAGAACAAATTAAAGCATAACCATCCACATTAATATGTCTGCCTCCACAGCTGAGTGGTCTGCCATACGGAGAACCGGATTCGTTGTACAGAAACCATACATCAGTTATAAGGATCGAAGAGTATGGAAGAGAAACAGATGTTGGGAAGGGAGTCAGAGAGTTGCAGCCTATCCTCGATGTTATTCAATCTATGTGTTGAGCAAGTAGTAAATAAAAACCATATAAAAGTTTTGAGTTAGAATTAAAGTCCAGGGAGCAGAAATAAAAAGTTTGATGTTTTCCGATGACGTCGTAACTCTATCAAAGACAGCAAAGAATTGGAAGAGCAATTGAACGGAATGGACAATGTCTTGAAAGAAGGATATAAGATGAACATCAAGAAAAGCAAAACGAAGATAATGGAATGTAGTCGCATTAAATCAGATGATGCTGAGGGAATTAGATTATGAAACGATCTATGGGGCAGCATAATAACTGATGACGGCCGTAATAACGAGGGTATAAAATGTAGACTAGCGTTAGAAGAAAAGCATTTCTAAAGAAGAGAAATTTTTTAGCATTGGGTATTCGAAGTCTGTGCGGAGTATAGTCATGTATGGAAGTGAAAAATGGACAACAAACAGTGTAGACAAGAAGAGAAAAGAAGTTTTTGAAATGTGGTGCTACAGTAGAGGGCCTAAGACTAGATAGGCAGATCACGTAACTAATGAGGTGGTAGTGAACAGAATTGGGGATAAAATAAATTTGTGGTGTAAACTGACGAAAATAATAAATCGGTTGATAGGACACATTCTGAGACATCAAGGGATCTCCAGTTTAGTACTACACTCCTGGAAATGGAAAAAAGAACACATTGACACCGGTGTGTCAGACCCACCATACTTGCTCCGGACACTGCGAGAGGGCTGTACAAGCAATGAACACACGCACGGCACAGCGGACACACCAGGAACCGCGGTGCTGCCAAGGATTTTTGCTTGGTGGAATGACTGACTTTGGGTGCACCAAACCTCGTAATAACACTGAAGACCTACTTAACCGAAGAGTAGTGATTCCACGGACTGGAAAGTCCGCAAAACGGCCAGGAAAGCGGTTTGTTGACTACATGCTCCTCCATGCCGGATCCACTTGCCGCTGCAAGGCAGGGGATGACACGGCGGCCGGCAGACATCAAAAATGGTTCAAATGGCACTGAGTACTATGCGACTTAACTTCTGAGGTCATCAGTCGTCTAGAACTTAGAACTAATTAAACCTAACTAACCTAAGGACATCACACACATCCATGCTCGAGGCAGGATTCGAACCTGCGACCGTGGCGGTCGCTCTGCTCCAGACTGTAGCGCCTAGAACCACACGGCCTCTCCGGCCGGCCGGCTCAAAAATGGCTCTGAGCACTATGGGACTCAACTGCTGAGGTCATTAGTCCCCTAGAACTTAGAACTAGTTAAACCTAACTAACCTAAGGACATCACAAACATCCATGCCCGAGGCAGGATTCGAACCTGCGACCGTAGCGGTCTTGCGGTTCCAGACTGCAGCGCCTTTAACCGCACGGCCACTTCGGCCGACCCGGCCGGCCGGCAGACATCCATTGGGTCTTCATGGTCTGGCGAGGAGCTCGTTGTATCCATATTAATAACAGACTTGGGAGAGTCAATATCAATATGAAATTTAACATTGTGTCCATCAGTGTCCAAACGCACAAAAGTACCGTCACAAAAGTGAGTAAAATTAACCAAGAAAAGTTTTATCATTATCTAAAACCTGTGTAATCGAATATATAGTGGAACAAACATCATGAGCAGTACGGCCATTACAGTGTCATAATTGAATATGATACAATTTATTTTCAAAGTCAGAAGTATAAGAATCGGTTTCCCAATCCTGAACAGTCAGAAGTATAAGAATCGGTTTTCCAATCCTGAACAGGCAGTCAATAAAAAATAAAAAAAATAAAAAACTGGATCGCATATAACACTGGAAGGACCGACGCAGCGTAGTTTTAGTAAACACACATCAGCTTCGCGACCCTGTTTGTGGCGAAAGAGGCAGTTTAGGCACCTAAAAGAGTGAGACAGTCTGTCGTGATGGATGAAGCTCTGGGCGCAAGATTTGAGGAGCGACGACAGTTTACCGGAAGGCGTTGAGTCCTGGCCCTTTGGCGCAGCCTGAGGTGGTGGTGGTGAGCGAGCGCCAGATGAAGCGGAGTCCGGGCCTGCGGCATAGCCCGGTGCGAAGAGGGCGCACTAGCCAGCAGGGAAAGCGGGGAGTGGAGGTGCAGACCCTGAGGCGTGGCCCGAGGTCTAAGTGACTGGCGCTAACGACCCGACCGAGCACCGCGGGTAATGGCAGAAGGATGTGGAAAAGTCGTCGCACTCATATACCCGCGCGGAGCCTTGAGCTTATTCAACAGCACATACCACCGATAAACAGTTAATGAGGGCGAAGGCGGTTGTTTCGCATTACTGAGACCGGAGCATGACTCCGATCGCAGAATCTGTGTAAGACAGGACACTGTTCGAATTTTCACATATAAGCTGACAGTCATGGGTTAGGCCTTGCAAGGAGTAAATCCATTCAATATATGATTGTCCAAATTGTTTATATGGAGGAAGCATTATCTGATTTATTTATTTATTTATTTAGCGTATGGCTCATAACATCACAGTAAAAATTACAGAAACAACACGATTTAAAAAAAATCACATATGTATAAACAGAGCAATAAATAACAGTTTGTATATAAGGACACCGCCAGTTGTAAATTTACACTCACAGATTATCTTGAAACTTTTTTGCGTAGTATAAGTTTCATGTCCGAATAACTGAACTGGCTTGGTTGCTTATTGGGAAAAAGTTGCTTTGCAAGTTCTAACAAAGGAGCACCGACGGTGGGCAAGAAAAATTTTCGCTCCTTTACATCACTATGGGTCAATAAGCAGTAAAGTATTGATCCAAGCAGTCCACATAGCAGGTCCAGTTGTCCCACACAAAGTCTAATTGGTGCGGAGGAGGGCAGGTATGGAGTGGGGGGAGGGGGAGGGGGGGGGATGCAGGGCGTGAACACCTAACGTCTAGGTTGTGCTGCGACGCGTCCTTCAAGCGGTGTAACAACCAGCCGGCAGGCCCGTGTGGCCGGGCGGTTCTAGGCGCTTCAGTCTGGAACCGCGTAACCGCTACGGTCGCATGTTCGAATCCTGCCTCGGGCATGCATGTGTGTGACGTCCTTAGGTTAGCTAGGTTTAAGTAGTTCTAGGGGACTGATGACCACTGATGTTAAGTCCCATAGTGCTCAGAGCCATTTGAACCATTTGAAGAACCAGCCCAGAGCAGCTGCCAGCGTGTCCAGCATACTCTGGAGGGACTGAAGGACAGTAAACATGAGAACAGGAAAGTTCACTAGTTCCGCCATCTCGAATAACACGCACACAATGACAATTCATAGTACGGAACGTGCAACCAATGCTTGACAGGAGTAAAACACTCTCCAGAGCTCCAGCAGAAAGTCACTGGAAAATACGCAAAGACTGGAGCAATCACACTGCACCGCAACGAACCATGGGGGAAAAAAGAAAACGAAAAGAAAACAGCGATATACCGAAACGGAAACAGCCATAACGTCAACCGAAGAGTTGCTAAATGCCTGTGGTTCGAATCAAAACCGACTGCGTTACTCTTGTGATATCAAAACCGACAGAGTTAGTGTTGTGACATGGCTAACTGTACAGTAGCACGCGATCTCAATACGCCCGATCCAGTGCAGTGTCGAAGACAACGACTCAAATTCATAATACGCATACCACAACTGTGTTCGTTAGAACAGTCACCCTGAACGTAGAACTCTGGTATAATTAAACACAAATAACTTGCTGGATCGGGTAACTTGCAGTAATTATGTCTGGAACTTGGAAATGCAATGGAAGTTTGATAGTTCTTGTTGTTGTGGTTCTTTGGTCCGAAGATTGGTTTGATGCAGCTCTCTACGCTATTCTATCCTGTGCAAGCATCATCAACTCCGAATAACTGCTGCAACCTCCATCTTTCGGCATCTGCTTCCTGCATTCATCTGTTGGTCTCCTTCTATGATTTTACCCCCTCCCCTCCACACACACACACACACACACACACACACACACACACACACACACTTCCATCTAGTACTAAACTGGAGATCCCTTGATGTCTCAGAATGTGTCCTATCAACCGATTTATTATTTTCGTCAGTTTACACCACAAATTTATTTTATCCCCAATTCTGTTCACTACCACCTCATTAGTTACGTGATCTGCCCATCTAGTCTTAGGCCCTCTACTGTAGCACCACATTTCAAAAACTTCTTTTCTCTTCTTGTCTACACTGTTTGTTGTCCATTTTTCACTTCCATACATGACTATACTCCGCACAGACTTCGAATATCCAATGCTAAAAAATTTCTCTTCTTTAGAAATGCTTTTCTTCTTACGCTAGTCTACATTTTATACCCTCGCTATTACGGCCGTCTCCAGTTATTTTGCTGCCCCATAGATCGTTTCATAATCTAATTCCCTCAGCATCATCTGATTTAATGCGACTACATTCCATTATCTTGGTTTTGCTTTTCTTGATGTTCATCTTATATCCTTTCAAGACATTGTCCATTACGTTCAATTGCTCTTCCAATTCCTTTGCTGTCTTTGATAGAGTTACGACGTCATCGGAAAACCTCAAACTTTTTATTTCTGCTCCCTGGGCTTTAATTCTAACTCAAAACTTTTCTTTGGTTTCATTTACTACTTGCTCAACATATAGATTGAATAACATCGAGGATAGGCTGCAACTCTCTGACTCCCTTCCCAACTTCTGTTTCTCTTTCATACTCTTCGATCCTTATAACTGATGTATGGTTTCTGTACAAGTTGTAAATAGCCTTTCCTTCCCTCTATTTTACACATACGAATTTCTTAGCTACAAAGAGAGTGTTGCAGTCAACAATATCAAAAGGTCTCTCTAAGGGTGCAAATTCTATAAACGTAGGTTAACCTTTCCTTAATCCATCTACTAAAATAAGTCTTTGTGTCAATATTGCATCTCGTGTTCCTAAATTTCTCCGGAATCCAAAATGATCTATTCCAAGGTCGGCTTCTACCAGTTTTTCCATTTTTCTGTAAGGAATTCATGTTAGTATTTTGCAGCCATTACTTATTAAACAGATAATTCGGTAATATTCACACCTGTCAGCTCCTGATTTCTTTGGAATTGGAATTATTACTTTCTCCCTGAAGTGTGAAGGTATTTAGCTCTCTCACACATCTCGCATTTAAATGGAAGAGTTTTGTCATAGGCTATCAATGGTTCTGACGGAATGTTGTCTACTCCCTGGGTCTTGTTTCGACTTAGGTCTTTCAGTGCTCTGTCAAATTCTTTTCACAGTATCCTACCCCCATGTCATATTTTTCTAAGTCCTCTTCCATTTCTATAATACTGCCTTTAAGTTCATCTTTCTTGTTTAGTTGCTCTGTATACACTTCCACCTTTCATCTTTCTCTTTTTTGCTGAGGTCTGTTTTCCCATCTCAGCTCTTGTAAATCATACAGCTGCTACTCTTTTTTCCAAAGGCCTCTTCAGTTTTTCTGTAGGCGGTATCTGTCTTTCTTCGAATGAAATGTGCTTCTAAATCCTTGCATCTATTCTCTAGCCATCCTGTTTAGCCACTTTGCATTTCCTGTTAATTTCATTTCGTCTGCTTCATTTGCTGCGTCTTTATAATTTCATCTTTTTTCAATCAAATTCAATATCTCCTGTGTTATCCAAGGATTTCTGCCAGGCCTTGCGTTTTTACATATTTGATCCTCTGCTGCCTTCACTGTTTCGCCTCTCAAAGCTACCCATTCATCTTCTACTGTATTCCTTTCCCTTGTTGTAGTCACTCGCTGGCTAATGCTCCCTCTGAAATACTCAACAACTCTGGTTCTTTTAACTTATCTAGCTCCCACCTCATTAACTTCCTACCTTTTTTTAAACTTATTCAGTTTTAATCTACAGTTCATAACCAATAAACTGTGGATAGAGTCCGCATCTCTCCCTCGAACACCATGTCACTATGCTGTTCAAGTAACTTACCCGCCATGTTATTTTGTTATTAAGCCTACTCGTACATTAGCCCTATTTGATTTTCTGTTTCTATCCCTGTATTCACCTGGACGGAAGTGCTATTCCTCCTCCCATGGAACTTCACTAACTCCCACTATATCTAATTTCAATCTGTCCATTGCCCTTTCTAAATTTTCTAACCTAACTATCTGATTAAGGGATCTAACATGCAACGCTGCGACCCGTAGGACGCCAGTTTCTTTTTCCTGGTGTAGACGTCCTCCTGAGAGGTCCCAGCCCTGAGATCGGAGTGGGGGACTATTTTACCTCCATATTATTTTACAGAATAGGACGACATCATCATTTAGCCACACAGGAGAGCTGCATGCCCTCGGGAAAAATTACGGCTGTAATTACCCCTCGATTTCTCAGTAGGCCGCTTTGGCAGATGTTACAAGACCAGATCAGTTAAACATCCAGACTGTTGTTCCCGCAACTACAGAAAAGACTCTTCAGGAACCACAAGTTTATTTGGCCTCTTAACAGATACCTTTTCGTTGTGGGTGCACCTACTAAAGGGCTATGTGTATCACTGAGCCACGTAAGCCACCCACCCGACCACCGAAAAGGTCCATGGCTGATGGCTACAGTTCTCCATCTACCAAGCTGTATTTAAATATGGCTTCTTGGAGGTGTGCTGCACTGGCATTGGTTCCGCTCAGTGATGACTACTGCAGGAGGTAGCTCGCTGGCTTTTTAGGGTGGACTGCAACCGTGGCCTTGCGTGAACTGGATTTTAGCTGAACGTAAATTATCTGGAGAAGCCTGGCGGCACTGGTTTTAGTGCACTAATCCGTATGATTGGCTGCCACCGGCCACGAAACAGGCCGCTCACGCGTTGCCTCTCTACGTAACACGACGTCTTACAGCAGTTGGTTGGCGTCTGTGGGAAAGCGTGGCAATATAGCTCCGTCAGCTGTGGTGATCTTTTAGGAAAGCCGTCGCTATCAGCCACCTGGAACGGTAGCACCTGCTCATTGTGCAATCGGTGACACCGCGCCGTACTACTGGATGTCGCCAGGTGAGCCCTGGATGACGTAACACGGATGCTTCACAACGTTTGCCAGGTGATGTGTATGATTACGGAATAGAAATCAACTAAAATCCTTTAATAGTAGAAAAGTGATGAGATACCAGTAAAATTACACATGTTATGCGAAAGAAAGCTCTAGCCGTAGATTATTAAACGACGCTGGAGTGAATAAAGTTATCAGGCAACTGGAAAATATTGGTCAAATCATTGCTATTTTAAAGAGAGTCATTTGGCAAATCCACCTAATTATAGGCTTATATCGCTGACGTCAGTTTATTGCAGTTACGGAACATGTGCAACCTTCTTGGAAACGAAACTGCCCACTATACAGATCAGCATGGCTTCCGTACAAAATTCAATGAAACACAGCTATTCGTCTATGAAATCCATAGCACGATTTTCATTGACATAGAAAAAGCCATGTTTAAAATCTTGACATAGAGAAAACATTTGACGTAAGTGCGCACTGTAGACTAGAGAGCAAAGCACTTCCCTGCAAACAGCACTCACCATCCTCTGCTTAAAGAAAAAACAATCGATATATAAGGTGTAAATAAACGTAGAAACAAATATTTTGAAATATTTTGAGAATGTGTACAGGAGACATTTTTTAATGTGATAGAGGGTCCAGAGGTGCTCCGTTTCCCCAGTAGTGGTCACGGAAGATTTTTGACGCTAGTAATCTTCACAAACGGTGCACGAACTGACGTGATGAAACACGAATGTTGTGTGGCGGCGATGGCGAGGCATTGCAGAGTCTCTGACCAGAGAGCATGTAGTCAGCTCAGTTGCGAGAGAGTAGTAGCGCGCGAGAGACAGTCGGGTTGTGTGTGAGGAGTCGGCGGGCGCCGACATGGCTCTGGTGAAGATTCAGGACGAGGTATATTGTTAAATAAGGTAATGAAGCAGCTTTGCGCGCATCTGATAATGTAATGTAAATTAACTGTAACTAATTTGTTCAAGAATCGCCCCAATAATAATTTTGTTTTCAAACCAAGCATTTTGACAAAGAATCCCTTTTTGAAATAATATTTCCCTTGCATTTCCTTAAAGAAAAGTTTCCCTTAAATTAAAAAAAAATTATATTTGCGATGCATTTCCTCCAAGCTATGGCGAAAAATAAGAGCAGAAGCAGTTTTACTGAGGTAAGAATTTGAGTATATACACTAGTGTAACCTCCCCACAAAAAATGTGAGAGAAAAAAGACAATAGTGTAACCTCCCACAAAAATGTGAAAGTCAACTTAATAAGAAATGAAATCTCACTGACAATGAAAACGTAAATAGACCGAAATGTCGATCTTTAGGCCCTGATTATAGTCAGGGCTCCTGACTGCTCCGAGATAAGTGAGCTTTTCATTATCTCATACAGTCCATGCAATGATGCGTCGCCGTCATTACGGACGTTACAGAGGTTGCTACACGCTTCTAGGTTTCTATATCCATTTAAGTTTCTCATGAGTGTGTGATTACTGATGTGATGCAAATTGAAGAAATTAAAATCACATTTGAAAATGAAGTGTTTTTTATTTAATTTTAATGTTTTTAATTTTTTTTATCTGATATATTTACTGAAGACGTAAGAATCGCTTCAGACTTTTTTGCATTATTTACAAGCTATTTCGATGTTGTGTTCCAGCAGCTCAACTACTGGTAATGGCGAGAATCTAAGTGTAGCACAAGCGAAAATATTCCGAAGTACTCCCTTCGGCAATACACGATTTGCTCATGGAACAACGTTGAGCTTCTTATTCTGTTCATTTCTGAGTGTGCTCAATTGCTTTTTCAGTTCCGAAAGAGCCCAACGTGGACTTGGAAGATTTATTCAGGACTTCTGCTGGAGAATTTCAATGAGCAGAGCGAAGAGAAGAAGCAATATCGTCCAATAAATCTTACTCGGATTGTTTATATAGTTAAGTTTTCCTTCTAGTGCGTTGCGTTCCCTAGAATACGGAAAATATTGGTTTTCATCTACGGTCTTAAGATAACGGAGTGGAAACATTGTGTACAGTTTTGCTGGGCTGACACAGCGTAATATTAAAAATGACAGCAGTTTGTGCTTATGACCAGTTTTTATTGACACTGATTTCAACCGCAGTTCCATGGAAAACTTCTCTTCTAGTTTAACAATACTGCCCTCAGTGAGACCACGGAATATCAGTTTTCTGTGTTGTTTTAATGGTGTGTGTGCCAGTCATACAGAAGAAACTATTTAAAAAAGAACTTATAAACAGAAATTAGAATTTCATACTGGGGGCTCCCATTGTATAAATTTATAATGTGTTATAGAGTAACAACTTTACAATGTGAAACAGGACTGCAACTTTTTGCTACTATATATTTAACTGTTTACTCAGTTTTGAAATAAGTGGAGATCTTCATAAAGGCAGTTGTGTCTTTCGCACTGTCTGAAATGCTGTTCTCCGCAATAATTTCTTTGGATTATTGAGTGACCGTGACCTACATTTATTGATAAAATTCATAGATTTATACTGATTGCTCCAAACTAATACCACTTTAAACATTGCCACCACGCACGTTTAGCGACTATGGGAGTTTAGTGTACGTGCGATACATTTACAATGATAAAGAAGATATTTCTAGTGCGCATGAAGATTATAATGCAGATAGAAAAATGTAACGGGTCACATAACTATGTTTATAGCCACTGCAAATGTTTTCACGTACTACTGAAGCCTTCAAAATTAACAATTAAAGAATCCGGAGTGAAGAATTATTGCCTTATTTATATTGTGATTGTATGAAAGATTCATGCTACCACAACCTCGTGTGGTGTAAGTCAATCGATAAAATACAGAACAGTCTCGATAACATACCTTAGATTATCCCATCATTAGATAAGCAAAGGTTTTCAAGAGAAGAATAATGAAAATGACAAAAAATGGTTACGAAACATAAAATTTTTATACAGTAGTACGTCCCAGTGTCTATCATATGTACCACTTAATGAGCGGACACAAAAACTACATTTTCCTACATCAATATGTGCAGCCACACATGCAATCAGGAAACCACTTTGTTACGGAAAGACATTGACTATGAGTGCCTCTGCGAGCTTTTATTATTATTAGTCTTTATCTTTTTTGTCAGTCCAATCAGGAGCAGCGTTTCTTTTGTCGTCGGAGTATCACTTGCACCAAACGTGATCAGTCATTTGTTTTGCATATTCTAATCTCTGCCTTCCTTCACAATTTTTGCCCTGTATGCCTCCTCCTGGCTCCATGGAAGTTATTCTCTGATCTGTTGCTATATCCTATCATTATTTGACTTCCTGTAATGTTTTCCTTTACATGTAGTCCTTTCCTCACCGATTTTGCGGTGAACATCTTTATTTCTTAGGCTATCAATGCACTTGATTTTTGATTCCCCTTATAACGTCACATCCCAAATGTTTCGAATGCCTCCATTTTCGATTTCTGTTAACGGCTAAAGAACAGCAACGACAAAGTGAAAGAAACGTAAAAGTCGTACCATTGTGTGTTAGTGGTCATTACGTCAACGTAGGTTTGTTTCGATAATGCATTTCGCATATTCGAACGTTCGGAGGTAATGACGCCAGAGGGTTTAGTAATGGCTACACTTCAGGAACATTCATCATTGTCACTGTGAGTCACGTGGCGATATGCGTTCGTGCGGTACGCGGACAGCAGTATATCGATTGCAGGCTGAGCACTCATTCCGAAATGTCTTGTACCATGACAGTAAACATACGTTACGGAAAATACACGTTTCTTATCTACCTGGACGAATAAGTAGCTTGAACTTCTTTGTGTAAATTTTGTCGTACAGCCTTGAGATAGCTGCTGAAGGACATTTTACCGCAAAAGAAAAAGAAAAAACGCCCGTTTCTATTTTAGGATAATACGTTGTTGGGGGACTGCTTTGATTCGACTGACCATCTTCAACCTGATCTACGTACCGGACTTGTTTGCTATAACGTGGTATAAGATAAAAGAAAGTTATATAGAAATAAATATCGTACTTACAATCATGCCATGCTGTTTCTTTCCAGGCATACAATTACAGTCAAACGCTGCAGACACCATTTGTCATACTTCATTTTAGTAACTGTTACTAAACGAGCTTTGTTTACACACGACATATACAGTATTTTGTAAAATGAAGATAGCGTACCTGCAAATTAATGTTTTATGAATTCCGTATCGTATTTTGAATTGTTAATGGCTAAGTGTCGTGGCATAAAGTGCGTTTAGTGGGAGTCACAGCGTATTAAAATCTTTTGAAACTTACTGTGTCCACTAGGCGACTGCAGGTTAGCTGACTGTACAGTAAACAATGTGCCTGTCAGCGATATCTCTGAAGGGCGAAGACGTTCACTATAGAACAACCGACTAGGTTACAACGAAGTTACAAAACGGGGCAGGTCGCTAGGCAAGATGACTACGCGTCTTGTTTCAGTACATTCGCATCTCTGTATCTCTGGTAAATTATCATATTGTATACCTTCAGTGTTAATATTATACCATGATTCAAAAGAACTGTAAACTGTAATGGTCACAAAAGACAATCACGCATTTAGACAAACACCAGAGCTCAGTGGCGCGCGGGGTAGCCGAGTGGTCCGAGGCACCAAGTCATATTCCGCGCGGCTTCCCCTGTCGGAAGTTCGAGTCCTCCCTCGGGCATGGGTGTGTGTGTGTGTGTTGTCCTTAGCGTAAGTTAGTTTAAGTTAGATTAAGTAGTGTGTCAGCCTAGGGTCCTATTACCTCAGCAGTTTGGTCCTATAGGAAACTACCACAAGTTTCCAAATTTCCAGAGCTCAGTGTAGATACGTTATCATTATTATGAAAAAAGAGAACCACATCTTAGAGCTAATGGAAAACCAGCACTATCACCTACAATATCCTCACCTGTCCGCTAAGCGTGTAAACTTTTTCAGAGTATGCTACAGAAACTTATGTAATCTCCGCTTTCTGATGCAGGTAGGAAGTCCCAGCTTAATACACAGACACAGATAAAAATAGTAGGTTTAGCCCGGACATAGCTGATATTTTATTCAAGGAAATACGAATGAAGCGTACAAGGATATAAGAACAGAAACTTTATCTAACATTCATCACAAGCGGTTTCTAATGATATTGCGTGCCTATGTATTACTTCAGTTACGCGACCGGATTCATGATTTACTGTCAGAAAGGTGAAAAGTTTCAATAACTGACCGTAAGTCGTTGAACAAAACAGAAGTGATATCTAGATTTCATAGAGAAGCTTTACAGGCCCTCTGCTGTTCGTAATCTGTATAAATTATTCAAGAGACAATCTGAGCAGCCTTATTACATTGCTGCAGATGGCGCCGCCGTTGCACGTGTAGTAAAGTATCCAGCAGATCTAAACCAATTTCTAAATGATTTAGGCACGATATTTGTAGCCGTGCGGAGTGTCTGCGCGGTTCGGTTTGAGGCACCATGTCATGGATTGCGTGGCCTCTCCCGCCGGAGGTTCGAGTCCTCCCTGGGGCATGGGTGTGTATGTTGTTCTTAGCATAAGTTAAAGTTAGTTAAAACAGTGGCTCAGTCGAGGGACCGATGACCTCAGCAGTTTGGTCCCTCAGTAATTCACACACGTTTGAACATTCGATATTTGTATGGTGCGAAAAGTGGCAACGATTCTAAACAATAACAAAGTGTGAGTCATCCACATGAGTACTAAAAGGAATCTGTTCAATTACGGCTACACGATAAATCACAAAAATCTATTGGGTGTCAATTCATCGAAATACCTAGGGATTACAATTGGGAACAGCTTAAACTTGAACGATGTCATAGAAAATGTTGTGCTGAAGACCAATCAAAAACTACACTTTATTGGCAGAAGACTTAGATGAAAGGTGCTACACATCTATTAAGGAGACTTGCTGCGCTATGCTCGTCGGTCCTTTTCATTTGTACGCGTTGTGAGATCCTTACCAAACGACACTGACGAATGACATCGAAGAAGTTCAGAGAAGGGCAGCTCATTCTGTACTGCCGCGGTGTAGGAGAGAGTGTGTTACGGGTGTGATACACAAGATGAGGTGGCTATCGTTCAAACAAAGGCGTTTTCCGTTGTAGCGAGACCATTTCATGAAATTTAAGTCACTAACTTGGTCTGTGAAAGCGAAAACATTCTTCTGTCGCCCACACACACAGTGAGGTAAGATAATCGTAATAAAATAAGTCAGAGGTCGCACGGAGAGAGTTTAATGTCCGTTTTTCGCTGGTGCTGTTCCTGGGTGGAACGGCAGGGAATCCACTGATGGTTCGATGAACCCTGTTCTAGGCAATTAAGTTTGAACTGCAGAATAGTCATGTAGACGTAGAGTGTATAAAAAAAGAGATCAATATTTACTGTGTTACTCTCCGTAGGTAGTATTTCTAGTGATATGATATTTTTTTTTAAATTCTGTAACATTTAATGTGGAGCACAAAATAGACACAATGCTCTGTTTAGGCTCTTGTCTGCTGACAAACTTGAAAAGCTGTAATATCACGATTATTTCCGATCACGTGCCAGAGGTTAAAATCGTCTTGCCTTCAGAAATTCCCATGAAAGATTACTGAGAATATCAGCAAATACTCAAACATCAAAAAATAAGTTACAGAATAATCTTCTTTCCAGGTGTTTTATTACTTTTAAGACCCCCCCCCCCCCAATGAAACTGAGTCGTAAATTTACTTGTACACTTTTGAACCCGAGCTCTAGTGACAAAATTCCGAATTATTCAGGGATATTTTCAGAGTACCTTGGTCTAAGGGACCAGTGGTCTGTAGTGGCACACTACACAATTATTTGCGTTTCAATTGATTTCTAATCACTAATTTATTTTTGTAGATCTATTACACTGAAAATTTCTGCACAGCAGTGCAGATCTATTCGGTATTTGGTATGTGTCTTGTTTGGAAACATACTTCTTCCTTTCACTCAAGATATTTGCCGATGATAAAGTGATGTCCACTTATCTCTTCACCCTCAAGGCAATATACTGTTCGGATCTGTCTTCTACTTCCTCCAGTGTTAGTTATACACTGACAGTGATACACATACATGTGAATACGTGTACCAGTGAATAGTTGGCATACATGCCTCTCATGTGCGTGTTCACTGAATGCAGCTGAAGAGTGTCGCAACGACGCAAAGCAGGTTGTTCCCCCAACGACAGCAACTAGATCACAGTACTTCTGCATCTGAAGGCTGCTGCATTATTCTTTTTTTTTTAGGACTGAACGTTATGATGATTGGGTATTACTGGCTCTCTCACTATTCTGAAGGTATTTTTACAGGAAAAAAGTAATTAAGGCAGTACAGCAATAAATCGTAATTACATTGTGCCTTGCAGCAAGTCATAGGAGGCAACGGAACTTTTACGTCAAAATACGGGTTTCCTAACACTAAATATGGTGTGTACTATTACAACAGCGGATACAACTGGTTCTCACAAGTGTACTTTAACCGAATGTTGCACTGACGACTCAGACAAGACGTTAAAAGAAAAAAACGTAATGTCGTGTTTTACAAATAGCTGACGTGCTAATTATTTTGCGACCGTTAATTTTAAATATCTCAAGTGCACCAGTTTTGTTCGCACTGACATACTGAAGTTTGTGAATATAAAAAGAAGCAGGTTCCATATAACTAGCACAATTAGTAGTTATCTCAGTAAGGTAACCGTATTGGAGGCTAAACAGGTCACGTCCGGCTGATTCTAATCATGAAACAGAACTCACCGACATTTCCAAAGAATGGGCTGTTAAAATATAGCATTAATGTAATAAAATAAATAAGTACTGCCATTCTATACCTTGTGTACGCAATTATACCGCCTTCTGCCGGCCGCTGTGTGCGAGCGGTTCTAGGCACCAGTCTGCAACCGCGCGACCGCTACGATCGCTGGTTCGAATACTCCATCGGGCATGGATGCGTGTGATGCCCTTAGTTTAAGTAGTTCTAAGTTCTAGGGGACTGATGAGCTCAGATGTTAAGTCTCATAGTGCTCAGAGCCTTTTTTTTCTGTTTGATCTTACTTGTTATTATTCAAAGTAACTTACATAATTACCTACATCCGTACAGATACAGGCCAGGACGAGAACATATAAAGAATGAAATTGTAAGAGAAGGCAGCAAGGCAATAAAAGAAAATAATTTACAGAAATATTTCCAGAGTTACCAGTTTTTTAAGTTTACGCATTATGCAAGTCTTTTTTTATCATCAAAAACATGAATCGTCCACTTAAAATAATTCACACAAGAAAATTGTGTCCCCTCAATATACTACGTGACGATCAGTTGTTCCTACTGTCGTAATGGATCACGCCATCATTTGTATTGAGACACTTGTTTCCATTCTGTAGATGTGTAACTGTTGAGATTTGTCATGCATTATGTGGTTTTTCATATCGATGGATGATACGAATGTGATTAATATCAACCTTTTCGCAGGTATTTTCCATATACCGCATTATTATATGCAACTGATTAATTTCCTCTAGTTTTCTGGATATGTCTTTACTTTGGCTGGTTCATACAGACACCGAGAGGTTTGTAGAATACGGATACCGATTATAATAAAAGATTATTAATGCAATTGTATATCACTCGTCAGGAAAGCATCTCACAAAAGAGATCCACTTCTCCTTAGCTCGTTTGAACTCGGCAAGTAACTAATACAGTCTTCGTCCCCTAAAAGGCTTGTTTTATTCACACCGACCTCGTGACGTCAAATCCGGGCGACAGCTGTGTATCGCCTATTTATAGCAACATGCTTCGCCGCACCACAGCGTAGCTAGTAGCACCGCTTTTAGACAAGCCCACACCACGCCGTAACGGAGAAGTGAGGAAACTGTTCCCGAATTGAAGACCGCTGTTTAGACGGACGAGCCCGCATCTCGTGGTCGTGCGGTAGCGTTCTCGCTTCCCACGCCCGGGTTCCCGGGTTCGATTCCCGGCGGGGTCAGGGAATTTCTCTGCCTCGTGATGGTTGGGTGTTGTGTGCTGTCCTTAGGTTAGTTAGGTTTAAGTAGTTCTAAGTTCTAGGGGACTGATGACCATAGATGTTAAGTCCCATAGTGCTCAGAGCCATTTTAGACGGACGAATATGAATACTGGCCTATGATTTCCAGGACCCGAGAGCCAACGAAAGGCAACCGAAGAACAAAAGACAAAGATGTTTACTTTACAAACCCTACTAAGTAATGAAGATGAAATGGGAGATACGATACTGCGTGAAGAGTTTGACAGACCACTGAAAGACCTGAGTCGAAACAAGGCACCGGGAGTAGACAACATTCCATTAGAACTACTGACGGCCCTGGGAGAGCAAGTCCTGACAAAACTCTACCATCTGGTGAGCAAGATGTACGAGACAGGCGAAATACCCCCAGACTTCAAGAAGAATATAATAATTCCAATCCCAAAGAAAGCAGGTGTTGACAGATGTGAAAATTACCGAACTATCAGTTTAATAAGTCACAGCTGCAAAATACTAACGGGAATTCTTTACAGACGAATGGAAAAACTGGTAGAAGCCGACCTCGGGGAAGATCAGTTTGGATTCCGTAGAAATACTGGAACACGTGAGGCAATACTGGCCTTACGACTTACCTTAGAAGAAAGATTAAGGAAAGGCAAATGTACGTTTCTAGCATTTGTAGACTTAGAGAAAGCTTTTGACAATGTTGACTGCAATACTCTCTTTCAAATTCTAAAGGTGGCAGGAGTAAAATACAGGGAGCGAAATGCTATTTACAATTTGTACAGAAACCAGATTGCAGTTATAAGAGTCGAGGGACATGAAAGGGAAGCAGTGTTTGGGAAGGGAGTAAGACAGGGTTGTAGCCTCTCCCCGATGTTATTCAATCAGTATAATGAGCAAGCAGTAAAGGAAACAAACAAAAAATTCGGAGTAGGTATTAAAATCCATGGAGAAGAAATAAAAACTTTGAGGTTCGCCGATGACATTGTAATTCTGTCAGAGACAGCAAAGGACTTGGAAGAGCAGTTGAATGGAATGGACAGTGTCTTGAAAGGAGGATATAAGATGAACGTCAACAAAAGCAAAACAAGGATAATGGAATGTAGTCGAGTTAAGTCGGGTGATGCTGAGGGAATTAGATTAGGAAATGAGACACTTAAAGTAGTAAAGGAGTTTTGCTATTTGGGGAGCAAAATAACTGATGATGGTCGAAATAGAGAGGGTATAAAATGTAGACTGGCAATGGCAAGGAAAGCGTTTCTGAAGAAGAGAAATTTGTTAACATCGAGTATAGATTTAAGTGTCAGGAAGTCGTTTCTGAAAGTATTTGTATGGAGTGTAGCCATCATGTATGGAAGTGAGACATGGACAATAAATAGTTTGGACAAGAAGAGAATAGAAGCTTTCGAAATGTGGTGCTACAGAAGAATGTTGAATATTAGGTGGGTAGATCACGTAACTAATGAGGAAGCATTGAATAGGATTGGGGAGAAGAGAAGCTTGTGGCACAACTTGACCAGAAGAAGGGATCGGTTGGTAGGACATGTCCTGAGGCATCAAGGGATCACAAATTTTGAATTGGAGGGCAGCGTGGAGGGTATAAATAGTAGAGGGAGACCAAGAGATGAATACACTAAGGAGATTCAGAAGGATGTAGGTTTCAGTAGGTACTGGGAGATGAAGAAGCTTGCACAAGATAGATTAGCATGGAGAGCTGCATAAAACCAGTCTCAGGACTGAAGACCACAACAACAATAACTAAGTAATCAAGTCTGTCTTAAGTGATTGTAATTTCTTAGCTTACTCTATTGGGTCTCAATCATAAGAAGACGCTAGAAATATCTATTCAGGAACTCAGGGTCCGTTTCTTAGAAGTATGAGCGAAAATACGTCCTGTCTTCAAGATAGTTGCATGAAACTTAAGAAGTACCAGATATTGAGATTAGGTTATCATTCACAAACTTTTTCACTTTTCATTCTTGTTTAATACTTTCTGACGCATATATTGTGCATCATTTTGAGATTATTTTTCCGTCTTTAATTTATTTTTATATGCACAATTTTATTTACCTAACTTTCCACAGTGTTATCATATTTTTCGTTCATTCGTGGACTTGAATAATTGTAATCTCCAATATAACTTGAACTAGTTACTTCATTATCGCACTTTTTTCTAACAACAGGGATACAGAATGGTTTTATCTACGCTGAAGAGCCAAAGAAACTGGTACACCTGCCTAATATCGTCAAGGACCCCTTCGACAATGCAGGAGTGCCGCAATATGTTGTGGCATCGACTCGAATAGTGTCTGAAGTAGTGCTGGAGAGGCTATCCATAGATCCGTAAGAGTGAGAGGGGGTGGATGGCTTCAAATGGCTCTGAACACTATGGGACTTAACTGCTGCGGTCATCAGTCCCCTAGAATTCAGAACTACTTTAACCTAACTAACCTAAGGACATCACACACATCCATGTCCAAGGCAGGGTTCGAACCTTCCTCCGTAGCGGTCGCGCGGTTCGAGACTGTAGCGCCTAGAACCGCTCGGCCACTCCGGCCGGCCAGAGGGGGGGGGGGGGGAGATATCTTCTGAACAGCACGCTGCAAGGCAGATATGCTCAATAAAGTTCATTTCTAGGGAGTTTGGTGGCCAGCGGAAGTGTTAGTAGAGTGTTCCTGGGGCCTCTCTGTAGCAATTATGGACGTTTGGGATGTCGCACTGTCCTGCTGGAATTACCCAAGGCCTTCGGAATGCACAATGGACATGAATAGAAGCAGATGATCGGACAGGATGCTTACATGCATGTCACCTGTCAGAGTCGTATTGAGACTTCAACCGCACACGCCCCACAACATTACAGATCCTCCACCAGCTTGAACAGTCCCCTGGTGACATGCAGGGTCCATGGATTCATGAGGTAGTCCCCAAACCCGTACACGTCCATCCACCGATACAATTTCAAACGAGACTCGTCCAGCCAGGCAACATGTTTCCAAACATAGCAGTCCAATGTCGGTGTTGACAGGCCCAGGCGAGGCGTAAAGCTATGTGTCGTGCAGTCATCAAGGGTACACGAGTGGGCCTTCGGATCCCAAAGCTCATAACGATGATGTTTCGTTGAATGGTTCGCACTCTGACACTCGTTGATCGCCCAACATTGAAATATGCAGCAGTTGGGGAAGGGTTGCACTTCTGACACGCTGAACGATTCTCTTCAGTCGTCGTCGGTCCCGTTCTTGCAGGATCTTTTTCCGGCCGCTGCGATGTCGGAGATTTGATGTTTTACCAGATTCCTGATATTCACTGTACACTCGTGAAATGATCGTACGGGAAAACCCCATTTCATCGTTACCTCGCAATGCCGTGTCTCATCGCTAGTGTGCCGACTATAACACCACGTTCAAGCTCAAATCTTGATAACCTGCCATTGTAGCAGCAGTAAGCGACCTGATAACTGCGCCAGATACTTGTCTCATATAGGTGTTGCCGACAGCAGCGCTAAATCCTGTCTGTTTACGTATCTCTGTATTTGAATACGCGGGCCTGTACCAATTTCTTTTGCGCTTCAGTCTAACATGAACTACTCACTTCATGAAACTTCCTGGCAGATTAAAACTCTGTGCCGGACCGAGACTCGAACACGGGACCTTTGCCTTTCGCGGGCAAGTGCTCTACCACTGAGCTACCCAAGCACAACTCACGCCCCGTCCTCACAGCTTTACTTCTGCCAGTACCTCGTTGGTAGAGCACTTGCCTGCGAAAGGCAAAGGTCCCGTGTTCGAGTCTGGGTCCGGCACACAGTTTTAATCTATCAGAAAGTTTCATATCAGCGCACACTCCGCTGCAGTGTGAAAATCTCATTCTAGTCACTTTTTTTCTAACAGGGATACAGAATGATAAAATCTATTTGCATCTTTTATGTCATTGTGTATACAATACTTTATCAGATACTCGGCATAATTTGCTAAGTGCAAATACAACGTTGCTGTGCCAATGGTAACTTCGCTATGGGGGAGCTAAGCCAGCCGCGGTGGCCGAGTGGTACTAGGCGCTTCAGTCTAGATCCGCGCGATTGCTACGGTCGCAGGTTCGAATCCTACCGCGGGCATGGATGTGTGTAATGTCCTTAGGTTAGTTAGGTTTAAGTAGTTCTAAGTTCTAGGGGACTGATGACCTCAGATGTTGAGTCCCATAGTGCTCAGAGCCATTTGAGCCATTTTTTATGTGGGAGCTGCACTACCACCAGTGAGCGGTCTAGTTATTTTTAGGATGTTTGTGCGTTTAGTCGACCAGCAGGCACGCCTCTCACATTCAGTTATCCAGTATGACTCATTTTCGATGTTGTAATTTCGCTTTCCGCTAGTTTATTTTCAGAACTCCCTTGAAGTGGTAGTTATTTATTAAAAATAGAACTAAAAACTTAGTAAGTACAGTAAACCTTTCGTTATATGTTGGTGTAGATGTGTGCCGCGCGTTGGGGAAATGTGCAAAGAAGAGAACTGAGACGGCGGCGGTAGTGTGGAAGATCCGGGTCGTAGGCGCAGGACCGGGCGCGCGCTAGTTCTCGCCCGGGGAAGAATTTCCGTGTGAGAGGAGACAGCAGCTGGTGCAGCCGCCTGAACGGCGCAGCGGGAGCGTAAAATGCGGGTTGCGGGCGGAAGTGGCGCCCTCCTCGCTGGTGGTGAGGGTGAGTGGGGGTGAGGGCGAATGTGAGGGTGAAGGTGGGGGAGGTCCTGCTGGGTGGAGGTGGGGCAGCGCGGCCACGGTGGACCGGCCGCAGTAATGGGGCCACGGGGATGCCGCACAACACGCTAATCCGGCGAGGTCGGAAGTGTGGAATGCTTAAAGACACGGCGAGCCTGCGGCGCGCTTAGGGGCACTCTGCGTGTGGACACACGCAGTCAGCGATGTTGTTCACCGGCAGCGTTCGCCCCTTAGCGGAGTTGATTAAGTTTCACAGCCAGTGGATGTAAAGCATAAATTTCTAAAGCTTGTTCTGTGGCCACAAATTTTTACGACGGAAACGATTTTACAGAGCCACGGAGAAAATACACAGAGAGAATCGCCTCACCGAGGTGGAGTTGTGCGACATAAACGGAAGTTGGTAACCGTATTTCTACACCTGAAAGTTGATGTCTATTCAAATTTTGCGCCAGTCGCGTAAGAGTGGCGCTAGTGCCGCCACTATAAGGATCTACATCTACATCTACATGGATATTGTGCAAATCACATTTAAGTGCCTGGTAGAGGGTTCATCGAACTACCTTCACAATTATTCCAATGTCGTATAGCGCGCGGAAAGAATGAACACCTATATCTTTCCGTACGAGCTCTGATTTCCCTTATTTTATCTTTGTGATCGTTCCTCCCTATGTAGGTTGGTGTCACCAAACTATTTTCACATTCGGAGGAGAATGTTGGTGATTGAAGTCTCGTGAGAAGATTCCGTCGCAACGAAAAACGCCTTTCTTTTAATGTTGTCCGGCCCAAATCCTGTATCATTTCTGTGACACCCTCACCCATATTTTGCGACAATACAAAACGTGCGGCCTGTCTTTGAACTTTTTCGATGTACTCCGTCAGTCCTATCTGGTAAGGATCCCACAACCCGTGACAGTATTCTAAAAGAGGACGGACAAGCGTAGTGTAGGCTGTCTCCTTAGTAGGTCTGTTACATTTTCTAAGTGTCCTGCCAATAAAACGCAGTCTTTTGTTAGCGTTCCCCACAACATTTCCTATGTGTTCCTTCCAATTTAAGTTGTTCGTAAATGTAATACCTAGGTATTTAGCTGAATTTACGGCTTTTAGCTTAGACTGATTTATCGTGTAACGGAAGTTTGAGTTTCTTTTAGCTCTCATGTGGATGATCTCACACTTTTCGTTATTTAGCGCCAACTGCCACTTTTGGCACCATTCGGATATCTTTTCTAAAACTTTTTTCAGATTGTTTTGGTCTTCTGATGACTTTATTAGTCGATAAACGACAGCGTCATCTGCAAGCAACCGAACACGGCTGCTCAGATTAGCCGGTCGGTGTGGCCGAGCGGTTCTAGGCGCTTCATTCTGGAACCGCGCGACCACTACGTTCGCAGGTTCGAATCCTGCCTCGGGCATGGATGTGTCTGATGTCCTTAGGTTAGTTAAGTTTAACTAGTTCTAAGTTCTAGGGGACTGATGACCTCAGATGTTAAGTCCCATGGTGCTCGGAGCCATTTGAACCATATTTTTTCCCCTTGCTCAGATTGTCTGCAAAGTTGTTAATATAGTTAACGAACAGCAAAAGGCCTATAACACTACCTTGGGGAAGGATTCAAATCTGCTTTGGTTTAAATAATCGCTATAATGGTCGTGAACGTTAGTTACCTTTGAGAGGGGAGGTGGTGAGCCGATGGTACTCAAGAAAGCCTTTAAGGTGACAAAGACGCCATTAGCAGCACCTCGCTGAATTTGAATGAGCTCGTGTAACAGGACTACGAGAAGCTGGATGCTCCTTTCGCGATACTGCAGACAAACTTGGCAGTAATGTGGCCATCGTACAGGGCTGCTGGAAGCTCTGGCCACACGAATGTTCAGTCGCAAGAAGAGCAGACGGCCACGTCGCAATACCGAGAAGGAAGACCATTATGCACTGGCGCACAGTATAATGCATCTTCAGCAGCAATTTGAGCAGCAGTTGGCACCACAATGACACAACGAACTGTCACAGATCGGTTACTTCAAGGACAGCTCCGAGCCAGACGCCCTGTAACATGCATTCCACTGACTCTGAACCACCACCATTTGCGACTTCAACAGTGTCAAGCGAGAGCTCAGTGAAGGGCAGGGTGGAGGTCTATTCTGTTTTCTGATGAAAGCTGGTTATGTCTCGCTGCCATTTACGGCCGTGTGCTGGTTAAAAGGATGCCAGTTAAGGGCCTGCAACCAACCTGTGTGCGTGCTTGACACATTGGACCTATACTTGGAGTTATGGTCTGGGGTGAGATTTCGTATCACAGAAGGAGAACTCCTGTGTTTACACCATGCACGCAAACTACTGATTTGCATGCCAGTCCGGTAATTCAACCTGTTGTGCCACCAGTCGTGAATGGCATTCAGTGGAGCGTTTTCCAACAGGATAACGTTCGCCCTTGTACCGCTTACCAGGTTCTACGAGGTGCATTCAAGTTCTAAGGCCTCCGATTTTTTTTTCTCCGGACTGAAAAGAGATAGAAGCATGCGCATTGTTTTAAAATGAGGCCACGTTCATTGTCAATACATCCCAGAGATGGCAGCACCATACGGCAGATGGAATTTTACTGCCAGCGGCGAGACTGAGAATTGTTTTAAATACTTAAAATGGCGACGTTTTCCTTACTTGAACAGCATGCAATCATTCGTTTTCTGAATTTGCGTGGAGTGAAACCAACAGAAATTCATCGACAGTTGAAGGAGACATGTGGTGATGGAGTTATGGATGTGTCGAAAGTGCGTTCGTGGGTGCTACAGTTTAATGAAGGCAGAACATCGTGTGACAACAAACCGAAACAACCTCGGACTCGCACAAGCCGGTCTGACGACATGATCGAGAAAGTGGAGAGAATTGTTTTGGGGGATCGCAGAATGACTGTTGAACAGATTGCCTCCAGAGTTGGCATTTCTGTGGGTTCTGTGCACACAATCCTGCATGACCACCTGAAAATGCGAAAAGTGTCATCCAGGTGGGTGCCACGAATGCTGACGGATGACCACATGGCTGCCCGTGTGGCATGTTGCCAAGCATGTTGACGTGCTATGACAGCATGAATGGGACTTTCTTTTCGTCGGTTGTGACAATGGATGAGACGTGGATGCCATTTTTCAATCCAGAAACAAAGCACCAGTCAGCTCAATGGAAGCACACAGATTCACCGCCACCAAAACAATTTCGGGTAACCGCCAGTGCTGAAAAAATGATGGTGTCCATGTTCTGGGACAGCGAGGGCGTAATCTTTACCCATTGCGTTCCAAAGGGCACTACGGTAACAGGTGCATCCTACGAAAATGTTTTGAAGAACAAATTCCTTCCTGCACTGCAACAAAAACGTCCGGGAAGGGCTGCGCGTGTGCTGTTTCACCAAGACAACGCACCCGCACATCGAGCTAACGTTACACAACAGTTTCTTCGTGATAACAACTTTGAAGTGATTCCTCATGCTCCCTACTCACCTGACCTGGCTCCTAGTGACTTTTGGCTTTTTCCAACATTGAAAGACACTCTCCGTGGCTGCACATTCACCAGCCGTGCTGCTATTGCCTCAGCGATTTTCCAGTGGTCAAAACAGATTCCTAAAGAAGCCTTCATCGCTGCCATGGAATCATGGCGTCAGCGTTGTGAAAAATGTGTACGTCTGCAGGGCGATTACGTCGAGAAGTAACGCCAGTTTCGCCAGTTTCGTCAATTTCGGGTGAGTAGTTAGTTAGAAAAAAAAATCGGTGGCCCTAGAACTTGAATGCACCTCGTACAGAGTGTAGACATATTGCCTCAGCCTGCTCTGTCTCCGTATCCCTCGCCAATAGAGCACATACGAGACATCATCGGACGACAACTCCAGCGTAATCTACAAACAACATTAATCGTTTTTGTATTGGTTCAAATGGCTCTGAGCACTACGGGACTTAACATCTGAGGTCATCAGTCCCCTAGACTTAGAATTGCTTAAATATAACTAACCTAAAGACATCACACACATCCATGCCCGAGGCAGGATTCGAACTTGCGACCGTTACAGCAGCGTGGTTCCAAACTGAAGCGCCTAGAACGGCTCGGCCACAGCGGCCGGCGTCTATGTATTGACCGACCGAGTGGAATGGGCATAGAACTCCATTCCACAAATTGACATTCGGCACCTGTACTACACGATGAATGCACGTTTGCCTATTTGCATTCAACATTCAGGCGTTTCCATCTGTTTTCCTGTGGCCTATTTCGCGCTGACATTAACCTGTGATCTTGCAATCACTTACATTTGTAATTCCCGAAATATCAGTAATCTGCATTAATTACCTTTCGGTGTAGCAATTTTTTCTCATATGTTTATCTAAATTTCAACCATTCCTTATTGAAATAAATCAAATTAGTCTTTATCAATTAAAACACACACGACACTGGCGTATTATTCTACAATATTTAATATTTTACAAACCGATTTTCGTCCGCTTCGCCATCGTGGAAACTAATGAGCATTTATGCATTTGTCCGAGTCTAGCACTGAATGAACAGACATAATTTCCTTAGACACACTTTTTAACTTTAAATACCAATAATAATCTCATCCATAACGCTTCATAACGTAGGTCTCCTACTCACGTGCCCATTTTTCCTTTACGTAGGTTACTATAGTTTCACTTGCCCTGTTACAATTTTATTCTGTACGGTTATGGTTGTTTCACTTACCTGTTTAGTATCACCTGTAACATTTTACGTATTTGTAATGTACGACCTGCTAAGGAGAAGACTAAGATGTTCAGTCACGCCGCATGGAACATGTTACCAAAGTTCTCTGTAGATTCTTCAACTTAAATTTCTTCTCAGCAAAATTGTTGTAATTTGTGTTGTAGTTCATTATTTAACGTACTACATGTTTTATCTAAGCAAAATAGTTTTACATCGCGCTTTTACTGTAATAATTCTTCTCGTTTCAGTTCTAACTCAAACATTAACAATTGCCTTCTTCTGAAACCAACTGAGATTCTCTGTATATGCTCTAGTTTAAAATCTTTGGTCCCACGAAAACTGCCGGCTGGGGTGGCCAAGCGGTTCTAGGCGCTACAGTCTGGAACCGCGCAACCGCTACGGTCGCTGGTTCGAATCCTGCCCCGGGCATGGATGTGTGTGATGTCCTTAGGTTAGTTAGGTTTAAGTAGTTCTAAGTTCTAGGGGCCTGATGACCTGAGAAGTTAAGTCCCATAGTGCTCAGAGCCATTTGAACCATTTTTGAGCCCACGAAAATTAAACAGACACAAGTACGTGATCGAGTCGCATTAATGTGACCACCGCTTATTTTGGATGTCAGCGTGTAATAACCACTCACAGACAGCACGCGGCAGCACTAGCAGTGGAGGATATATAAAGCGTAGCCAGGCCGGGGGGGGGGGGGGGGGGGGCGACGCGGAAACTGTGCTGCCGTTATCGTATCGCGAATACGGGAAACGATTTATCCCACTTACAAAAGAACGTGATCATTGGTTTTCGGGACAAAGATGGAAGCGTTTCCGAAACGGCAAAGTTTTTAAACTATTTGCGTGCCGCAGTGGTTAAGGTTTACCGTGCACTGCAAACAGGCCTATTCCAAAGACCGAGCCGGGACAACTGTGGTGTACCACGGACCATTGTCGAGGGCTTATGACATTGATTGATGCCTGAGCTCATTAACAAATTGAAACTGCTACTCCTCCCGGTATCGCTTTTACGAATTATCTGTGGTTTGCTCGGTTGACGTGCCGTCATGTTTATGACCAGGAAAATGTGTTATACCGATCTCGAATAGAGTCCCGTGGCTTTCCAAGGGGTGTGTCATTGAATCCTTTACTATATGCCCTTTCTTTCGCCGACCGGGAGCCCCTGTTTAGCCTCAAAGTTCTTCCAGTAGGTGGTCCACGTTCGTATCTACGTCCATTCGCTATGATTTTGAGTGACAAGAGAGTGGCTTCACGACGCATGCGTCAAGCTGGTGACATGGGAGGTAAGAAATGGACTCACTTTGTGCCTCAAAAAACTACAGTGGTGTTATTCACCCGAAAACGATGCAATTACTTCTCATCTGAACCTCAGCTAGCCCTGTAAAAACTTCCTGTTTAGTCAGATGCTAAGCTACTTGGTGTCTGCTTTGACTACAAACTGGCATGGACACCTCATAATGCGTACCTGATAGACAATATGTAACGCACAGCGAATATACAGTGGATGTTTGCTAGAGTTTAGTGGGGACGGAACCGATAGTCCTCTGAAGTCTGTATAAGGTCTTGAGCCACACTGTCTTCGATTACGGCAGCATCGTCTACAGCAAAGCGAAGAAATCGACTTGGCGTAATGTCGATGTCCTCCGTTATAGGGTGCTTCATCTTGTTCTAGGAGCCATAAAATCAACGCCCACCAACGCAGTGTTAGTGCAGGTGACTGCAGTGCCGCTCTCCATACGTTGGCAGATGTTGTCTGAAAATTTTCTCTTAAGACATTTTCCATAGTCGCTGGTGACTCCCTCAAGGTGGTGCTTCAGTTCTGGGGGCTCACCCAGCCACGTCACAGACGAAGGACGAACCGAACTCCCCTACTAATTCACAGCTGTGAGAAATGGCCTCATCTTTTACCGATAGTCCTACAATATTCGAAGCTCCCTTCCTCTAGCTCTCCCTTTACTCCACCACAACCCCGGCGTCGTACTTGCCATCCAATTTCACAATGGAGGCAAACATTAATCATGATAATCAAAATATCCACGGGTGTGCTGCCGGTCTATAGTGTCCAACGTTGGACACTATAGACCGGCAGCACACCCGTGGATAATTTGATTATCAAATACGCCGGGAGAAACTCAAGAATCACACCATTAATCATGATCTGGAGGGCTTTCCTAGTCTCCATTGGTCATCTTGCATCTACACAGATGCCTCTAAATGTGAGGCGGGTGTGAGATATGCCTTCTTCAACCCCACTAGCTACACATACCAAATGTTTGCTCTGCCACAAGGAATCGTCCATCAACACAGCGGAGTTACTGACCATGATGGAGGCTGTTCACTACGACACACAGACTATCCGGCTTATATAGATCCTCACGCATTCCCAAAATGTGTTGCAGAAACTACAACATCCGATGTTTGATATACAGATTAACTTACATGTCTTGAGTGTCTTAGATACCTTGGAGACCGTCGTAGACGCACGAAATAGGCCATTCACGTCCGGTTACTTTGGATAAATGATTATTAAATCATTCTCCATAATGAAACTGCTAATCATCTCGATAAGAGGAGCATTACGGAAGGACAGTTCCACAAAATTCCAAAGCCTAAGACGATCAAGAAATCTACTTCTCGACTGGAATAGCGAATGGCATGTATCCGAGCACTGTAGGGCAACCACCTGGCGGTTTTACAACAGTCGTCTCTTCTCGGCCATGATTCGCCTCGGCGAAACTTAGGAAACGTCCTGTGAACCCCGTCACCTGAATGAGGCTGGGACCTCAACCACCTGTACAGGTTGAAAATTATCGCTTCTGGACACTGTGATCAGGACACAACGGCGGTGGCGGATGTGAACAATGTTGTATTAGCGTGTACCAAATAATCATCTCCACAGACGGTATCGTCACCTTCCTACAAATGTATTTGATTTATTTCACTGGTTCGGTATATATAGGTATTATCTGATCGCGAACTTTTATAAAATGCTGGTATCCAGCTTTAATCTAAAAGACGTGTGGAGCTTATCCTCCCCTGAACACCTATTTGTGTTTTTATTTTCCGTTAAGGACTTCTCTTTATAAACGACACCATTGTCCAGCTTGCCTTTATAAGTTGTTGCGGGGGACCGGCTCTGTTTGAACCCTGAGTCGTAATTGTATGTGTGTGTGTGTGTGCTTCTTTTTTCTTAATTTATATAACGAACTTATCTTTGTACTTCAATCTCTTATCGATATAAAAATATCTTGAAAATGGCACTGTTGTAACGACTGCTGGCTGTTTAGTGTTCATCTGTTAGTCTTTTTATATTGCTCTGCTATGGAAATTGCAATTATATTAATACGGAACTTTTGTAACTACTATTGTCTGTATGGTCTTTTCTGCCCAAAGCCATAAATAAATAAAATATCACAGGGGCGAAGGACGGCTGCGTACCTGCTAAGAGTCGTGCAAGTGTTGAGCAACTGATGGCCCAGATGAACCAAAGGGCTACCCGTTGTGGCTCCTCAACGACCGATCAGCGAAAATTGCCTCCACAGCAGGTGCCTGGTTCGTGCACCCATCCTGACTGCTCTGCAATGGCAATACAGCACCTGGATTTCCACTAAATGGCGACAGGTGGCCCTTCCAGATGAATCACATGTTATGCTCCATCAGACACGTGGCTGTTGACTTGAACGGCTTGAAAGGTCTGAAAGCAAGCACACTGCAACAATCGTCGGAGGAGGGAGCTTATGGGTTGGGAAATGTTTTCGTGGCATTCCCTGAGTGATCTCGTCGTTGTGGAAGAGACAGTGGATTAACACAAGTATGTGTCCATCTTTGGCATCATGTCCATCCCTATATGCAATATGTGTCTCCCTGGCACGATGGCATCTACCAGCAGGACAATGCAACATGCGTACGGCTCACAGTGTACGTGGCAGTTTGGAATAGCACCAGGATGAAGTTATCGTACTCTCCTAGCCACGAACTCTCTCTGATTCAAATCCAATCGACAATCTGTGGGACCAACGCAGTCGGGCCGTAAGCGTCATGGATCCTCAACCGAGAAATCTAGCGTAGCTGACTACTCCACTGGAGGCGAGATGGTACCCTCCAGAACCTCATTTACTCTCCTCCTGCATTTTCCGCAGCGGTCCACGCTGCAGAAGAAGGTTATTAAGGTTTTTGACAGGTTATGTGACTGAACAGTTTATTTATCTTCGTACCTGACGATGGCGTAACAGTCGAAAACCAATTTGTAAAAAATAAATATTATAGAATACTTCAGCAAGTCTTCTGTGTTTTATCAATCAAAATGCGTAAAGTACTCTGACAAGACACACTGGAACAATCAATCGATGTAATTTAGCTTTAGTTGCGGGAAGAGTTATCTCATTTGAAGATATGTCGTGTATGACGCCCGAATATTGTGGCTAGTGTGGACACAATATCAGGCGAGAGAACTCTTTAAAATGTGGCCAGTCAGGCATTATTCACCTATGCCAGGACTTTTTGCAATCCTTATAACATTTCTGGAATTTCGATCTTTGGGACGGGTTTTAGCTTTCTCTGCCATACGCTATGACATCAGCGATACCATTACTTCTTATAGCTTCCAGTCATCCACTCTCCAGTAGGGTCGCTCTTTGCTCCACCTCAAGCGTCCTTTAGCAATGACTACAGAAATGAGAGGCTTATGAGGAACTGTTTGATCACGGTGCCTTATTCTTTTTAACTCCGAACTCACAGCCATTGTTCTAGCTGGGCTGCTGGTAGCGCTTTGGACATCACGAGTGATTCTCTCCGCTGACTTCATGCAGTCCTCTGTAATGCTTGACGGTCCCTGTCCGTCAATACATGATGCCTGCCTGGTCTTGGTTGAGCTACCCGTCTCCACTTCAGAATCAGATGATGGGCAGTTTTAGAAGGGTTGATCTGATGGATTTGTTACTGTTGTGAAATCCAGTGTCTCATCTACCTGTAAAGTCACTGAGCTCTGCTGACCGACCCATTCTGCTATCAGTGCTTCTATCGCGACAACACAATACAGCCCACGTCCTTTTATACCGACGGGTTCGTCTCTCGTGACTTCTAGTAGTCGGTTCCGCATTTTTGGTGCACGGTGATTCAGATTTGCAAGACTGCCTTCTACATGGATGGAAGTAAAAAGTTGATTTTCAACTTATGGATTGAAACACAAGATATTTGTAAATCCATCCTGATCTCGGCTGTTCAGCACAAAATGACAAGTCTAAAACTGTCAGGCGTCTAAATATCCAGTTTCATTTTATTTCGGCAACCAGTGTCAGCGACAGTTTTAAGCTGCCAATAGAGCCCAATAGGTGGTACAGTTAGTTAGCTCCCTCTCTTACGAGTATCGTGGACCTGTCTATGTTCGTGATATGGCTTTTTCCACGACTGACAAAATATACGGAAAATTTCATTTTTCAACGGGAAGATGATCCACCCAACTGAATGGTGTATGTAAGAGCAGCTCTAAACAACGAACTGCCTGAAACATGGAGCAGCCGCTAGGTCTCACGATCTAGCATTGCACCATTGGTTTCCAAGGTCTCCAGATCTCAAGGCATATGATTTTTAGTAGGAGTTTCTGAAAGATTCCATGTTTGCGACTCCTCTACCAACACCTGTGAGTGAACTACGATACCACATGCATACAATCGTGAATATTTGTCATGGATCGTCGTGTAGGGCACATTAAACTTTGATCCTAATCTTGAATGTAAAAGATACCTCAAGGTTGCACATTAATGTAAAAGATATAGCCTTGTGAAATCGGATGGTTCTTCTGAAAAAAAATTTCTAGTCCTATACATACGTTTGAATTTACACCGAGTTTTTTCTTCGTGAATGCAGAAGATATAGTGTTGTAAAAGGAGATTGGTTTCTTTGAAACATTCTTTATTTCGATCATTTTCTTCACGTACGGTACTGCAGTCGTGAATCTGTAACAGAATAACGCGATGGCTCTACCTCGGATGTGGCACAATTAATAAGTATTTACTTCACTAAGCTTCGTACGTCTGACCAACAGCGCGAAACGTGATAAAATAAATACTTATTAATTAAGCAACAGCAGAGGCGGAAACATACCCTCGTCCTTTAATCCTGTTTTCAGTTCTCTCCGATGTGAAGACGGCGTATGGCCGTGTCTGTTCCCCCATTAGCCTCGTTTAATCAATATAGGAGTTGATTACGTGAAATAGTCGTATAACATTGATGGCCGGGAGCCCCTACCTGGGGAAGTTGGCCCACTGAGTCGCAGATCTTTTTAGTTGACGCTACCTTTGCCTACTTGCATGTTGATGATGATGAAATGATGATGAGGACAAAGCAACACTCAGTCCCCTACACGACTCGGTATCGAACCCGGGGACACTGCATGGCAGTCAGACGCACTGACCTGACCACTCAGCTAAGTGGGGACAGGTGATTGTGGTGCTATACGGAACGAAATCCCCTTCTATGCAGTACACTAGTAAGAGATAGGGAGCTTAGTTTTATAGCCACAAAATGTTTGTTGGCACCTATTCCCACCATCTCTGCCCTCTGTTTTTCGGGGTATTCTTTGGCGCCCTCCTTGCTATCTAATGATGTCATTAGCGTCTGGTATCATCTTCTGACCTTCCCTCTCTTCCGACGAAAAAGAACTTGAGTCGCCTCTACTACAAAAGACGGCCGGAGAACTGAAGCTTATAAAACTATGTCCTGTCCAGTTTAGCTTTCTATTCTTTACTTTCAGCAACAGCCTCCGATCTTTTACGGTTATTAACAGAACCTACTCATTCCTGACTTTATCAGGCCAACTTATCTCCAGTCTGCTCTCCTCTCGTCCTCCTTTTTCATTGTCCATGTGTCTGCTCCGTACAAGGCCACGCCCCACATCAGGCATTTCACTTGTTGCTCCCTAATTCTGTGTCTAAAGTACTACCTAACATTCTTTTATGATTCTGAAATACCTCTTTCGCCAACGCCATTCTGACTTAGAGCTTCACGATTGATTTCTCGCCTAATCCAGCATCCCAAATACGTGAATGCTCGTACCTGTTCCATGGTTTCTGCAGATAACTTATAAGTCGCTCCGATTTTCTTTAATCCTATAACCACACATTTCGTTTCCTTTTTGTTTTGTTTTTTAATAACGTATACTTCACAGACTTTATTCATTTGAACAAGTGTCTCTTCATTTTCTGCAAGAATCACGATGTCATCTGCGAATCTATGCTTTCTATTTTTCTTCCACCTACCCTGACGCTTCTTTTCCCGTCCAAGCGAATTTCTTCAAAAAAAAAAAAAATGTTAAATAGGGTCGGCGAGAGACAACAGCCGTTTGTGACTCTCTCCTGATCATGCTGTCTTCTTAGGTCTCAATTCCTATTCGTACCCTTGCCTTCTAATTCAAGTACGTATTAGAGTCAGTCTTCTCTCCTTCCACTTTATTCCCTTCCCCTTCGAGATATCCATCAGTTTATCCCACTGCACTCTTCCAAAGACCTTTTCGAGGACTATGAAGGCTGTAAATACTTTTTTGTTCTTCTGCATACGCGTGTCTCGTCTTCCTTTTCCCGTTCTGAAACCATATTGAACTTTTCCAAGCCCTTCTTCTAGAGATCCGTACAGCTTTTTACTTAGAACTCCAAGAAGAACCTTTGCTGATGTAACTGCAAAGATGGTTAAACTTCTATTCCCCTGACTGTGTTAAACTCTTGAAGATTTCTGCCGGAATATCTACACCATATGCTTTGTTGTTTTTCATTTCCTCTAAAGCCTTTCTTACTTCTGAGCCAAACGAAGGCTCCCATTTACTCTTCATTTACTGCTTCTTGCTTTTCAATTTGCAAATCACAAGGTCTTTCATCAGCTTTATAGAGACATTCAATATACTCTTTCCACCTATTCTGCTCTTGCTTAATAGTGTTCCGCTTTTCCTTTCTACGTCCGCATAAGGTTTGTTCTTCCTTTCCTGAAACACAACCTTCTTGGCTACTCGAGACGTCTTTTCGTATCTACCGTCTTTCTCCAAAGTCTCAATTTCTGAGCCAATTTCTCTTGTCCATTTTTCTCTGGCCTGATCAGCTACTCTTCTCAGCTCGTTGTTCAGTCTCCTGTATTGCCTGTCTCCTTCTTTAGTCTCGGCGTCTTTCCATTTTTTGCTCTCTGCTTTTTCAGGATCATGTCTTCTATAACCCCTAGTTTTTTTCGCTTGCACTACACCATTTAAATAATTTTTTTCCTGGTTGTTTTCAGAGTGTCTCTGAACTGTATCCGTTATTCATTTAGGCTCTCTGTTTTCCCCCTTTGCGACTGGAAAACGTTCGATTCTTATGGATTTTATACACCATGAAAACATTTTGAAGTGGTATGCGAAGCACAGAATATAGCTAACATTTTTAAGCCGTTAGAAGTCGCTTCGCCAGAAGATGGTGGGTACGAAACTCATTGAAACGTTCCGACAAGACGACGCCACCACTCGGCTGATAACCCGAGAAGAATTCATCAGTGGAATAAGCCGAGAAAGACTGCGATCGCAACTAGACGATGTATTTTAAGAAATAATTTAAAACAAGAAGTAGATAAGAATAATAAAGCAGATATCTACAAAATTCAGTGTAACAGTTGCAATCCGAATTACATTGGTCAGATTGGTAGGTCATTGAAGATGAGGTGCAACAGGGGAAAGTTTTTTGATTTAATAATTTCGAAAGTTCGGCAGTAGCCATGCACATGCATGAAACTGGCCATCCTGTGTTTGGAACTGATGTAGTGCTCACAACTTTTCGCAAACAGCCTGAGGGTAGGACACTGTATCTACTGGAACAGTCTGAAATTACGCTATACAACAGGAAAAATAATAACCCCATTCATTGAGTTTGTTTGAACTGGAAGAATGATGCGTAAGCGCATTTCAGGAAAATATTGTTACAAGGGGAGTGACCACAAATTTTTAACATTTTTATCTATGTTTTTATCTACAGGGTGTTCCATTTATCTTGACCACCCTAAATAACTTTTTGTCCAGACGCAAATTTCTTTAGCGGTCAGGGGTACTTCAGTTAGCATGATTACCTTCATTGTAACTTTGTTTCTTTACAAAGATATGAACAGCGATATGACCTTTTTGAATGGCACCCTGTATTTTTTTAAATAGGTAATTCATTTCCTCTCATAAAGACCTATTCAAAAATGTAACACAGTGTACCATTCACTGAAACACAACATTATTAATTACATAACACGACATTGACGTTGACGCTCCCAGTAATTAGTGCAGGTACTCGGGGTAATGGAACACATCCATGTGATGACGTTGACAGAGCATTAATGTAAACGTAAGTAGAATGCACACCCGTCATTCCGTCAATCATCGCCAGTTGAAGAGTTGTGTGAGTAGAATGTACACCAACGTAGAGATTCTAGAAATGCTACTCATCTATGGGGAATGTAAGTTAGCAGAGCAGTAACTGCAATACTGTTTTCTTACGTACGGGTGCATTTAGTACAGTAGTTTAGTCCTTTTAAATACTGTTATTTACAGTAGGCATATAGTAAAGGCTCTCCATCCGAAAAACTGCATCGACATAACGTTTCTTTTATTGTTGTTCAAGATAGGCGAAATGCTCGCAGACAGCGGAACTGTACAGAGAACGAAATCCTGACAAGAAACCTTCTTACCGACGGATGATTTCTCGTCTTCTTGCGACGCTTCAGGAAACGGGAAGTTTCAACCCACGACAACGCAATCATAGTAGTACTCGCATAGATGAAGCTGCCGAAGTTATTGTTCTCGCTGCCGTTGCTATGAATCCACATTTGAGCACACGACAGCTTGAACACGAGATTGGCATTCCTAAAACCAATGTACATCTTATTCTTACACGTCACCGGTTCCATCCATACCATGTACATCCACATCAAGAATTGCTTGGGATGATTTCCAGAATCGTGTGCAGTTCTGTCATTGGGCACAACAGCAAATCATCGCCAACCCGAACTTCTTCCCCAGTGTTCTATTTACGGACGAATGTTCCTTCTCAAACAAAGGACAGTTAAATACAAGGAACATGCGTTACTGGTCCAGCGACAACCCACGATGGCTTAGACAGGTGGAACATCAGCGTGAATAGAGAGTTAACGTCTAATGTGGGATGCTTGGTACTACAATTATTGGCCCTTATTTCATCAATGGTTGTCTAAACGGCACAGCGTATGCCAACTTCCTCAGACGAGAAAGGTCTGAAGCGTCTTGACACAGTCCGCGCAGCCTCCCCCGTCGGAGGTTCGAGTCCTCCCTCGGGCATGGGCGTGTGCGTCGTCCGTTTTAATTTAGAGTAAGTAGTGTGTAAAATTAGGGACCGATGACCTCAGCAGTTTGGTCCCATAAGACCTTACCACAGATTTCCAAAAAAAATTTCCTCAGACGAATTCTTCCTCCTCTTCTGGATGATGTGCCGCTAAGAACCAGAATGATTATGTGGTATCAACACGATGGATGTCCAGCAAATAATGCCTTGCATGCACGTCATGTTCTGAACCGAAGGTGTCCTGCCAGATGGATTGGGCGAGGAGGAACAGTTACTTGGCTTGCTAGGTCTCCTGATTTAAATCCTCTGGACTTTTTTGTTTGGGGATGCATTAAATACATTGTCTATCACGATATTCCAACAACTCCGGATGACATTAGTAACGTATAGTGCTTGCTTGCAATTCTCTTCAGCACAAAACGCTGGAAGTAGTAAATATTTCTTTCATTCAACGAGTACACCAGTGTATCGGTGTCCAGGGTCACCACTCTGAGCACCTTTGAATGTTCTACTCCTGGTCAGTGGTGCAGGAGAGTCAAAGTCGATTTTATGTTACGTTTTTACTTGGTTTTCATTTGTTTTCTGACAACTCCAGCAAGTGGACGAGTATGTGATACCGGTCTCAAAGTCAGTGTTGTGTTGTGTAATTAATAACGTTATGTTTCAGTGAATGGTACACCGTTATACATTTTTGAATAGGTCATTGGGAGAGGGAATGAATTACCGAACAAAAAATAAAGATTGCCATTTTAAAAAGCCATACCTCTGTTTATATCTTTGTAAAAACCAAATCTACAACGAAGGCAATCATGATGACTGATTTCTTCCTGACGGCTAAAGAGAATTTGCTTGAAAAATTTTGTAATTTGCATCGGCACAAACAGTTATTTAGGGTCGTCAAGACAAATGGTACACCCTGTGAATCGCTTTTATAAGATATTTTTACTGTAAAATAATGCTGATGACGAAGGCTTGACCTCCTGAAATCCGCCAATCTCAGTTCTTTTTTATTGTAGGTGGCAGTTGAGGCTACATTTTAAGATTTATTTTATGAAGCACTGCCTTGTTTACATCACGGGTAAAATCTATTTATGTAACGTCCAGAATCACATTTCAAGAAAGGGATCTTTTAACGAAGGAGTAGTGGAAGCGCACTACATCGATAAAAACTTGACTTTTTTTACCTAAAGCACACTGTCTGATCCCGCCAACAGGAGAAAATTCCCATCTCATTCTTGGTTTACAGGTTTTCCACCATAGTAGGCGACTCTATTTTTTTTTCTCGCAGTATTACGAAGACCAACCTCGTTGCTGTGAGTGGTGCTCTTATTTGCGCTCGCTGTTTGTTTTCCAGCGGAATGTGAAGTACTGCTGACGTCACTCCCATGTTTGTAGTCGAATTCTGTCGCACGCCATGCCCAGTGAAGTACAAGCCGTCATTCCGCGGTACACACGTCCCATCGGCGTATTCAGAGATCTTGGAATAGTTTGTTTCGAGAGACCCCTCTTGCGACGTACTTGTCCGTCCGTGTGTTTTATAGCCCACCAAGGCTTCTCTCTTTTATTGTCTGCAACACAAACGACGCCCGCAACAGGACAGAGTCTTAAAAATAATTACTTGTTCTCTTTATTTTTCAGCGTTACCATACAAGCCTCTTTCTTCTTCGTGGTGGACAGAGCCACTCCCTGATCTATCTGAAAGAGGAATATGCCGTGCTGCAACTGCCATCCACAGAGAATAATTGAGTATGACATTTTTGCCTTTTCTTCTTGAACATAAAAGGTCGAGACGTCATCTGGCCAGCATAACAAAGACGGTTGTTTCCAAAATTTTGGTCTTCCAATCGAACGAGCATGTGAGAATTGTGGTAGGGAAGAAGAATGGTCGACTTCCGTTTATTGGGATAATCTAAGGAACGAATGGTTCACCTGTAGAAGAGATCTTCTTCAGTACTGTTCGAGTGTTTGGGATCCTTGCTATGTCGGATTCAGGCAAGATATTGAAGCAATCCAGAGGCAAACTGCTAGATTTGTTACCGGTAGGTTCGAACAAGACGTGAGTGTTACAGATGCTTCGGGAATTCAAATGGGAATCCCTGGAGAGAAAGAGACATTCTTTTTGAGACACGGTATTGTGAAAGTTTAAAAAACCGGCACTTGAAGCTGACTGCCGAACGATTTTACTGCCGCCAACGTAGTTGCGCATATGGACCATGAAGATAAGATATGAGAAATTAGGGCTCATATGGACTTGTTCTGGCATACTTTACTGACGATTTCACTATAATTTCCGATTTTGTCCCATTAACGTTGAATTCGTGAACTGCCTTTTGCTTTTCAGTCAGTCTTCATGTGATTGGGAATTAATTATATGTGGTGTTCCTCAAGGTTCCATCTTGGGTCCGTTGCTTTTTCTTGTTTACCTAAATTACCTCTCGTGTCTTATATTGCCAGATGTTAAGTTTGTTTTGTTTGCAGAAGACACAAACATTGCAATAAGTAGCAAGTCAATAAATATTTAGAAAGACCGACTATATGCAGTTCAGAACATGGAGAGATTTCGTTCCAGCATGTATATAACATATGAAGACATGCAGATCGAAGAGCTCGACAGCTTTAAATTTCTGGTTTTACAACTCGATAATAAATTCAGTTTGGAAGGGCATACCACAGAATTGATGAAGCACCTAAACAAGTCTGTATTTGCAGTGAAAATGATATTAGGTGTAGGAGCGATAAATACAAAAAACATTGCATACTTTGGTTACTTTCATTTTGTTATGTCATATGGGATCATATTCTGGAGTAACTCATCAAACCGAGCTAAAGTTTTAACGTGCAAAAGCGTATAGTAAGAATCATTTGTGGTGTAAATTTAAGAACATCACGAAGAAACCTGTTCAATGAACATTGTATTCTAAACATTGCTTCTCAGTGTATTTATTCGTAAATGAAATTGATTGCAAGTAATATATCTCTATTTTCAACCAATAGCTCAATATATAGTATCAATACTAAGAATAAGAACCATGTACATAAAGACTTAAAATCACGTACCATGGTCCAAAAAGGAACGAGCATTCAGGAACACACATTTTCAATAGGTTTCCAGCTACCATTAAAAACATGATTTCAGATAAAGCATGGCTTAAACATAGTTTTAAAGACTTTTTTGCCTCAAGAGGGACTGGTAAACAGCACTTGATCACAACAGTCAAGATTAGGTATTTTGTGTATGACAAATTTATTAAAAGTGCATTTCAGTGTTTCATTCTGACAGTGTATTAACTCTAAATTTTCACACTTCTAGTTTACTGTAATATATTCCGATATTTTGACAATCTCCTGACAAATGAGCAGGGTAATAACTAGTGTATTCAAATGTTTCATGTCTTTTATGTTACACTTCCTGACATGTTCCACACCCATGAGAATCATCTCATTTTTGGGTGTATGGAACGAAAACTCAATCTAATGTAATGTAATCTAACCTAATCCACGGAGTCTACCGTATAATATTGTTCCTCCCAACAGTGTTAGCGTAATTTTGTGTGAAATCAATCCAGATTTTTAGAAAACTTTACTTTCTGTTAACTACTTGGGTTTAGTGTCCAAAATAAAAATCTATTAGACTCAGACTTGATATAAATTACAAGGTCCTTTAAATTGTCGAACATTTTTTCTGAGGTTAGATGACCCACTAATAATAAATATGTGTTGCACACCTAAGCTCGTTGTTCTCACTGTGATGGTGTTATCACTGTGAACAGTGGCGATAATTTCCTTATTATTCAATGGAGGAAACGAGCAATGCACTCGCTCGTGTTGTTTGAATATAAGTCTGCACACTGAATAGACAGAGCTGTATCGATTTCCCAGGGGATTATAAGTTTCCAGTGTGTCGTTTCATGAATATTTGATTAACGACCTTACAGTATTGGGACGTAAAGCAACAATATATTATAGCAACATCATACCATAATGCTGGTCCAGGGTCGCTTTCCACCTAGAAAGCTTAAACTTTCGCCAGTAGTCTGCGTGCTTGCGTGCAGTTATCCAGACGGGTTTATCGCCATTGCTACCAAACAGGAAGAAATAGGCTTTGTTAAACAGAATACTTGTTCTTAACCAAACGTAATGTTGTGTCACCGTGGCGTTGAAATTTGCCACCATACATTACCTCATATGCTGCATGTCAGCCAAATACTTTTGCCAACTGGCTAAATGAAGTATGAGTTACAGGACACAGTATTCACTGTTTGGGCTCTCCATTGAAAGAGAGAACACTGGTGAACCTACCATAGCAAGCCTCTGAAATTGACGCATTTTCTCGTTATGCTTCTTCTCTTCTAAGAACTATCTCCAAGGGGACGCTGATGAATAAGACTGCTTCAGCTATATGACAGATCTTTATTTCTAATCCAACTAGTTTCGTGTCATTAGAGCCATATCTTCAGGGACACACATTTATTTCATAATTTATTCCAAACGAAAAGCGGTAGATGACCCAACACTCTTTGCCCAATTGTGATAAAATTGTGTAACCGTGAAGAGTTCGAAGGAATGAAATAAATATGTCAGTATGAAATAAATATGTTTACCCGAAGTTGGGGCTCTAACGTCGCGAACCTAATTCGATCAGAAATAAAGATTTGTCATGCAGCTGAAGCTGTCTTCATCATGGTGCAGTCCTGCAGAGTTGGATGCCCGTAATACAAAACGTACCATCTTCAAGGAAGTAACATCACAGTGGCAAACGTGCAAATAATTGATCAGCACAATGAAATCCTTGCCAGCCAAATAAATAAAACGTTTAGCCTCCCGACGACGATGAGGTCATTGCATACGAGGCACAAGCTCGAATTGGGTAAGGATGAGGAAGAAAATGAGACTGTGAGAGGCATCCACATACCTTGCTCATACTGTGGCATCAAGCACTCAGGCCCGCAAGATGAGTGTTCTGCCAAGCGAGTGGATTTATTCTTATTTCTCGAGTAACATCAATGACTGATTATGAGCTCTAGTACCCACAATTAAGCTACAAATTATTCTCCTGTTTGAATATTACGCAACGGAAACGGATAATGCACATCTGACTATTAGGGATTTACACAACTCTGATTGTTCACTATGCTCGGGCAATAATACCACATTTTCTTTCTTACCCAACGGCTTTGATCGACACGTGGCCATCGCACTGAATATGAATGGCGCACTCATTATAAATTCTGGATATCATGACTACGCACTATTCGAAGAACAAGGCCACCAATCTTTTTCTTTTCACTATCTTTGTTATTCCGATAAATTCTATTATGATTCAAAGATAACCTAAATACACCATTACATTTTATACAACAATTACACATGAGAAACTCCGCCCAGTGGGCATGGATTTACATTTTTGATTCTCTATCTTATGATCTCGTAATTATCTAACGTTACAGTGCACTTTCTGGATAGGATGGTGGATCTTTTGCTATATCTCACACTTCGATTCTCAAACCCATCATCACGAACATTTACTCCAGACCGAGGAGTACAAAAAGGAACATGCATAACCCACTGCCTCTGAACCTATCTTGCTACTCTCCCATGCAAACCACACATACTTAAATTACATGAAATACGTCACACTGGCAACATAGAATACATCACAAAGAATAGTCACAACGTTAGAATCACTTCACTTTCAGCTTTCCCACTTCATTTAGTATTCATCCCAGTTTCACACGACACTGCCCCACTTCGTAACTTTTCTTTCCTACTACGAACTCTGGAGGATATATGCACAATTTCCTATGAAATGCAAGCCAAGTGGCGTTGCTGGATAGACAGCTGACACACCTTGCTTCTCTCTCAGAGTATTAGAGTTTGAATCTAGCGTGGTTTCATTGTGACCGCTGGTCCCTTCCGATGACTACTACGGTTCCCCTAATATTACCTGCCTGTCAGTTAATGCTCTCCCCCCCCCCCCCCCCCGTCCCAAAGTTCCTGAAATAGAGAAATAATTATTTCAAACTACTCTTAAGTATTTCACACACATACCATTCTCTCCACTCTTTTGTCTTTACGGAGCACACTTAAGACAGGTCTTATCAACAAAAGATCCAGCGCCAGAGTGCTGAAACATGGCCATTCTTCAGGTCATCTCGCAACTCCACAGAGGTGGGGGAGCACCATGCTACCGTATTGGTCAGCCACATTTCAGGCGCTCAAAGCTCAGGTAAATTTCATCTCTTTGGTTCCACCACATGTGACCAAAGGACTGTCTCAAAGATGATCATATATTGCACATTCACTATCTGCAGTTAGTAGACGACCATACATTCATTCATTTCACAGATCTCATCAAATTGTATGTAGGGATTTATTTTGTGGGAGTGCACATGTGATCAATTAAATAAATAAATTGTCCTTCTTTCCTACACTGGTATCCGGCTTCGGTGTATTAAGTGAAATTGAGTTGTTATTACAAAAAATTTGTCGTTCTGACAAGAATAACGAAGAGATGTTGTACCAGTTTTCAATGTCGGGCGGTACTGTACCCTTTCACCGTGACGTTTTTAGGGAACCCCATGGAAAAAGTACATGGTCGGACAAATGTTTCGACCACCGTCCTACCAAATGTGAGTCCACTGTCTTAACACAGATTTACTGTTGCTTTTACTGCTATGAAGCTTGTGTTCAGATTAACAGGATATTATACTCTATAATAGGGATGTGCAACCCAAGAAATGAGCATCTAACACACGATCGGCTAAAAAAATAAATAAAAAATCCATAACATTCCGTTTGAGTAATTTCAACGTGAAACTACCGGCACACTTTGTGCGTTTCCTAAATATTTCTCCGTCTGCCTCCCCTACCCTACGCCCTTCATTTTTTTCCTCCTATCGGGGATTATAGTTAGTATTAGTAAGCTAAAAGGTTGCACACCCCTGCTCTATACGAAATTGATCCAAAAGAATACTGAATTTGTGCTAGTCAACTGAGGCATAAGGTTCCAAATTGGCGTTTGATTCGCTACTGAGGTCTGACGTTCTATTTTACTAATCCATATGCGAATTCCGGTAGTAAGAGTCCTCTCCATTTGTCGAAGCCCTTCAGGCCTGTGCCGGTATTACTACTTCCAATCGGTACAACGAAGACAGTTAAATCACTTCTTGCGTGTCTGTGTGTGTGTTCGCGGGGTTGGAGTGGGGACTGATCAGCTGAATCCCGAAAGTACCGTATAGGCAGCTGTCATCTCTTCTCATCGTGGTTACTATTGAACCCAAATGACGTAGTAATATTCAGGTTTACTCACTGTACGTCTGCACACGGCTTCATTTACGTGAATTTTCCCTTGTTCTTGACAGCCGATGTCTACGGACACACACTGAATTTGATAGTTTCTGATGACAGATATACTTAGCCGATCCCAACGTAGAAGAAGGACGTAGATTCCGTTGGCCTATTTGTACCGTGTGATATGCAGAATATATTATACTCAGGTGCGGAAAATGACACACGGTAATAAAAGCAAAGCGTCCACAAATGTGTTGTTCGCGAGAGAACTGCGAATGCGTGGTAACGCTTCGCCACTGACAAGTGTATTAGAAATATACACTTTCCGGTTATGTCCGCATCTGTTTGTGCAAAAATACGAAATAAACCCATGTTTCCTTGCGTTAAAACATCATGAAAATTTCTCATTGAATGCGTGGTTGGAGGATGTTTCCCATCGCTCAACGTTGGGGGTTTGGGGTTTTTTCGGGGAAGAGACCAAACAGCGAGGTCATCGGTCTCATAGGATTAGGGAAGACCGGGGACGGAAGACGGCCGTACCCTTTCAAAGGAACCATCCCGGCATTTGCCTGGATCGATTTAGAGAAATCGCTGAAAACCTAAATAAGGATGGCCGGACGCGGGATTGAACAAACTGAACCTGGATTCACGCGAAAAAATTACGTTTTGCCATTTGTGCACCCAGGTTCGTCGTTGAGTACACCATCGCAGGCGCTCCTGTCTGTGATGCAGCGTCAAGGGCAGCCGCAGCCATGGTCTCCGAGCTGATAGTCCATGCTGCTGCAAACCTCGTCGAACTGTTCGTGCAGCTGGTTGTCGTCTTGCAAACGTCCCCATCTGTTGACTCAGAGATCGAGACGTTGCTGCACGATCCATTAAAACTGCTACACCACAATGATGACGTGCTACAGACCCGAAATTTAACCGACACGAAGAAGATGCTGTGATATGCAAATGATTAGCTTTTCAGATCATTCACACAAGGTTGGCGCCGGATAAGATGCCTGTCATATCGACATCTAGTGATACGAGGCCGTTGGGATCCAGCACGGCGTTCCGTATGGCCCTCCAGAAGCCACCGATTCCATATTCTGCTCACAGTCATTGGATATCGAGCAACACGAGCAGCATTGTCACGATAGGATGAACTCCAATCGCGATAGGCTACAATCCGACCTTTATCAAACTCGTAAACGCGATGGTACGCATTTCTCCTCCTTACACGAGGCATCACAACAACGTTTCACCAGGCAATGCCGGTCAACTGATCTTTGTGTATGAGAAATCGGTTGGAAACTTTCCTCATGTCAGCACGTTGTAGGAGTCGCCACCGGCGCCAACCTTGTGTGAATGATCTGAAAAGCTAATCATTTGCATATCACAGCATCTTCTTCGTGTCGGTTAAATTTCGGGTCTGTAGCACGTCATCATTGTGGTGTAGCAGTTTTAATGGCCAGTAGTGTAGTATGTAGAGACAGAGGCACATTTTGCTGCTGATGTAATTCGATATTTAATGCGGTCGAATGCAACCTCTATCTTGAACTCCAAGACCACCTTACCTCAAGTCTAAGGTATTTTTATTCTGGAGTCATCTCAAAAGTGAAGTATTCAGATTCAGGAGTTTTCGAAAGCAGACGTAACTCCCGGCAGAGTTGAGTTCAGTTTTACATCCAACTGTGAAGATGACACGAGGAACACCGTTGACAGATAAGGATGTACAGTAGATTGTAACGTACTGAGTTAGCATTGTACTTCTTGTTAAGTGCGTGATAAATCACATCTGAGTCCAATTAACTGGGGCTTAATTGAAAGGTTTACAGTTGTGATACAGTACAAAAGAATATTTTATATTAAAGTCGGTGGTGTCAAATAACCAAATTTTCGCAGTCGTCTCGCAAACGGCTCGATTACACACCAATGTTTTCTGGAGTGTTTGTATACGTTTACGCCTGCCAGATTTCACTGTCACTTATAGTAAACACTGTACACTGCTTTGAGGCCACGCCCAACAGCAACGTTTTTCCTGTTCGCTACATAACTCGTGTGATCCGTCTTCACGACGTGGTGCATGATTTAAGCTTTACAGTCATCACATCTAATGATTACAATACATATGTTGATTACGCATGTGCTTGTCAGTACGGTAATCATTGGGTCTGATGATGGCTGCCAAATTCGGACTGTAATTTTATTAACAAGAAGTAGCACGTGACCAAGGCACTGACTTCAATACTTTAATTGGATACAACGGCAATAAGTCTCTTCCATAGGTCCGAATAGCCTCCTTTCTTCAAGTAGGTAATTAGGTTGCAGAATGAATTTTTCAATCTGCAGTAGAGTGTGAGATGTTGTGGAACTTATTGCAACTTTAAAACTGTGTGCTGAACTGGGATTCGAACCCAGAACCTTGCCCTTTGCGAGCAGAGCTCTTACCGCTTGAGTATCCACACATTAAGCTTCCTGGCAGTTTAAAGCTTGCTTTGCCAGGCAGAGACTCGCAGTCGGGACCTTTGCCTTTCACCGGTAAATGCTCTACCGCCCCCTTTTTTTTTTACAAGGTACGAAGCTTACCACTTTTTTATTTTTTATTTACTTGTTTTATTGGGGCGGCAGTCACCTGCAGGCTGGAGGAGACGAGGTTGGTAGGTGTCGAATACCACGAGGTCTCCCGACTCCCATTGCTGCGCTGCAACTCCCATACTACTCATTTTTATTTTACTTATTTATTTCTTTTACACATATATAAAGTTAAAAAGAAACTAGTCCACCTATCTGGAAAACCCCTCAGGGTGATTGGAATGACAGGCGTGCCAAGTCAAGATGTAGCGGATGACATCATGTAAGTATCTCATTGAATGCTTGGTTGGGGGTACTACGGCACAGTCCCACCGGCTCCGCGTTCATCCAACGAGACTCGATGGAGAAAGGTATATTGAGTCTCGGCAGCAGTATCTTCAAGGAAAGCTGGAGGATGTTTCCCATCGCTCAGTGTTGGGGTATATGATAGTAGTATGTAGAGGCAGCGGCACGTTTTGCTGCTGATGTAACTCGATATTTAATGTGGTCTTGCGTAAACTTTATCTTAGACTCCAAGACCACCTTACCTCAAATCTAAGGTATTTTTTATTCTGGAGTCATTTCGATGCAGGAGTGTTCGAAAGTATACGTATCTCACGGAAGAGATGAGTCCAGTATTGCATCCAGCTGCGAATATGACGCGTGGAACACATTTGACAGATAACGATGTACAGTAGATTGTAATGTACCGAGGGCAGACGCCACCTTAGTGGGGACGTGGTAATAATGCTTTAAGATAGCTGGGAAAATACACGCGATAACTGGAACAGCGTTCAACCTCCGCATGTACAGTCTGCAAGTACTGCCAAAAATGATGGCCTGAGTGATGAGTATCTCCATATAGATATGCCGAGGTCCAGTCCTTTATCTAGAGAACGCCAGAGTTTTTTGCCAGGGAAACATTCCATCGATGGGTAAGGAAAGGACTCTGGGTCAATACCATGCGGCATCACTCGCACAAAACACGCAACCTCTTGTCGCGCCAACAATGAGAGATCCGCAAAGGCTGCACAGTTGAATCGGTGATGACCATTGTCGACACTACGACAGGCGGCGCAGAGGAGACTGTCCGCCAGTCCTGTGGCATGGAGTCCCCGATTAGTTGTATACTTCCCACAGGTCGCATGATACCAAGTCGGTCTGATATGCGCCGAAAGGAAACTGTGATGAATGTGCCGCCAAATTACAATCCACTGCAACATTGGGAACTTGCGTTCTACCACGTTACAGTCGACACTGCGCAGGAAAAGAACGTAGAAATCTTTTGCCCGCGACCGGCGCGTTCCTGGGAGTTTGGCGCTAGCATAACTAAATTCCGCAACGAACGCCACGATGTGTGCAAACCGGGCATGGTGCTACCGATCAGTACCGGCTGGGAGAAGGATAATGGCGCAAGGACGACAAGTAAATGGTACGTGATGGAGGCCTCGACACCACACAATGATTTATACAACGTGGCCACCTAAAGTGCCGCCGAACGATAGCGTACGTTCGTAAAACCAAGCCCTCCTGCACGCGTGGAGCGCGTATGTCATAGCGTATTTTGAAGATGGACCCAGCCGTCAGAAAATATCAGAATGCCGCTCAAACACAACGTCCTATCATCATCGGCATTGGCAGAACCTGCGCAGTATAAGCCATTCTGTATATCACATTATGTATTCAGGTTGGCAACTCCTGCTAAGGATCGAGGTGGCATAGGGAGTTGCGACTGATCATCATACGGGCAATGCTCAAAACCTGACGAAAGCTAACCGCCACTGTACAGCGGGTTGACAATGTCAGGGTATCCCAAGCTAGCAGAGACGTTGGAAACAGGGTGGGGGTGCCAGATCTTCCATAGGCAGCCCGCGACCACTAAACAGCACCGTGGATTTGCGCACATTAATCTCATTTCCAGCCGCCCCCTCATGAGCCGTGATGGTACCGAGGATCTGTGGCACGACTTCCCTACAACGCACCAGCAGCAAGTGGTCTTCTGCGTATGCGCGACATCATAAGGTGTAATGGTAAGGGCAGTCCAGGCAACTGCGCCATCAGGAGACCTGTGAGCGGCGGCAGCTGCACTGCATAAAGGTACATGGACAGAAGCAGCTTGGCGGACCGACCAGTGGATCGGAATCGGACCCGTCACACGCGGAACAACGAACGCGCGCTGCTAAAGAGTCGCCGTACGAAGCCTGCACACCACTGCCAGCGCAGTCACTAGTCTCTCTCGTGATTTTATCAGGACGTTGATTATGCCAGTGGGCGTAGTTTGGCCTGTGGGGAGGGCACTCGATATGAAGAGTCAACATCGCATGGCCAATAACCCCATCAAAATCTTGCTATCAGTATTAAATAAGGTGATAGGTCGGTAGTGGACCGTCTTTCTTCCAGGTGCTGGATTATGAACGGGAACAATAAGGCACTCGACAAAAGCTTGGCGAATCGCAGCGGCAGATCGGATCAGTTCTTTATACATCTCCATCCATCATGTAGACAGAAGACCATAAAACGGAGGATAGAATTCCGTAGGGAGTCCGTTGATGCCTGGTGACTTGCACACCGCACTCCTGAAGATAGCGGTAGCGACGTCCTCGGAGATCAAAGGTTCCATCAACTTACACTATGTGATCAAAAGTATCCGAACACTTGACTGAAAATGACTTACAAGTTCGTAGCATCCTCCGTTGGTAATGCTGGAATTCAGTGTGGTGTTGGCCCACCCTTAGCCTTGATGACAGGTTCTGCTTTTGCAAGTTTACGTTCAATCAGGTGCTGGAAGGTTTCTTGGAGGATAGCAGCCCATCCTCACGGAGTGCTGCACTGAGGAGAGGTATCGAGGTCGGTCGGTGAGGCTTGGCACGAAGTCGGCGTTCCAAAACAGCCCAGAGGTGTTCAATGGAGTTCAGGTCAGGACACTGTGCAGGCCAGTCCATTACAGGGATGTTATTGTCGTGTAACCACTCCGACACATGCCGTGCGTTATGGACGGGTGCTCGATCGTGTTGAAAGATGCAGTCGCCATTCCTGAATTGCTCTTCAACAGTGGGAAGCAAGAACGTGCTTAAAACATCAATGCAGGCCTGTGCTGTGATAGTTTCACTCAAAATAACTAGGGGTGCAAGCCCCCTCCATGAAAAACACGACCACACCCCAACACCACCGCGTCCGAACGTTACTCTTTGCACTACACACGCTGGCAGATGACGTTCACCGGAAATTCGCCATACCCACAGCCCGCCACCGGATCGCTACACTGTGTACCGTGATTCGTCACTCAACACGACGTGTTTCCACTGTTCAGTAGTCCAGTGTTTACGCTCCTTAAACCAAGCGAGGCGTCGTTTGGCATTTACCGGCGTGACGAGTGGCGTATGAGCAGCCGCTCGACCATAAAATCCAAGTTTTCTCACCTACCACCTGTCATTGCATTTGCAGTGGATCCTGATGCAATTTGGAATTTCTGTGTGATGGTCTGGACAGATGTGTGCCTATTACACATTAGGACCTCTTCAACTGTCTTCGGTCTCTGTCAGTCGACAGACGAGGTCGGCCTGTACGCTGTGTTCCTTCACATTTGCACTTCGCTATAACATTGGAAACTGTGGACCTATTGATGTTTAGAAGTGTATAAATCTCGGGTACAGATGTATGACACAAATGACACTCAATCACCTAACCATGTTTGAAGGCTGTGAGTTTCGCGGGGCATCCCATTCTGGTCTCTCACGATGTCTAATGACTACTGAGGTCACTGATATGAAGTACCAGGCAGTAGGTGGCAGCACAGTGCACCTAATATATTTGGGGGTATCCGGATACTTTTGATCACAGAGTGTAACCCCCTCCTCAAACGTGGAAAGTTCAAGGCAATAGGATAGAGGTCCAGAAAGGCCTCATCGCCAGCACGGTAGACTCGGCGATAAAATTAAACGAAGCTATCGGGTATGTCCGCTTGGCAGGTGACTGGCTCGCACTGTGATCGACGATTTCGGAGGCTAAGTTTAGTCTGCGGTGTTTGCGATCGTGCAAAATATAATGTATGAAGGGATTCTCTGGCCACACCACATGTGGTTCGCGGACACGGACCACAGCCCCCTGTAGTTTCAGGCGAGTAATCGCTAGTAGCTTCACCTTAAACTTCCTGTGTTTAGTTTGCACTTACAGGGAAGGGGGGCTCCTCGTCAAGGTCCCAAGCGGCAACCTCCCTGCTCTAAACGATGAATGTACGACACAGCATCGATTTTGAACATTCTAGCCAACAGTTCTCCATTGATGTGTAGGATCGGAGACGTTGTCCGCATCTCGTCGACATCTCACTGATACGTTGGCAACAATCAAGATCCTGCAGATGCTCAGTGTTGAATTTCCATGGTTCCCGACTCCTCCTCCAAACCTCCTGGCTGGGAAGAAACAGGGTACACATGTACGAGCAGTGGTCAGAGGACACGAAAGGCCAGCACTCTATATTGAGCGCCATATCAACCAGACCACAGGAGACATAAATGCAGTCCAACCGACTTGCCGAATGGCTCGTGTGAAACATGAATCCCGAGTCGTCTGCGTTCTGTACCTCCCAGGTATCCCGCAGGGCTAGATCGCGAACACTGGTCTTGGCACGTTCTACAATTCGGGTACTGATTTTTCCGACAGTGTACTCAGTGAAAGTCCTTTCCAAGGAGATGTTCATGTCGACCTAAAGCAGTGGGTTAATCTCCTCCGCATTACATTGTGCTCTTTCATGTAGACACCTGGTATCAGAAGCCATATAGACACGCTATAACCTTGACAAATGGAAGGTGATTGATGTCAATTAGGATGCCATCGCGTACATACACCTTCACCACGGCCAAAGTGATTGCCTTGAGGGACAAATAAGTACACTACTGGCCTTTAAAATTGCTACCCATGAAGATGACGTGCTACAGACGCGAAATTTAACCGGCAGAACGAAGATGCTATGATGTGCAAATTATTAGCATTTCAGAGCATTCACACAAGGTTGACGCCGGTGGCGACACTCACAACGTGCTCATAAGAGGAAAGTTTCCAACCAATTTCTCATACACAAACAGAAGGTGACCGGCGTTGCCTGGTGACACGTTGTTGTGATGCCTCGTGTAAGGAGGAGAAATGCGTACCATCAAGTTTCCGACTTTGATAAAGGTCGGATTGTAGCCTATCGCGATTACGGTTTATCGTATCGCGACATTGCTGCTCGCGTTGGTCGAGTTCCAATGACTGTTAGCAGAATATGGAATCGGTGGGTTCAGGAGGGTAGTACGCTACGCCGTGCTGGATCCCAACGGCCTCGTATCACTAGCAGTCGAGATGACAGGCATCTTATCCGCATGGCTGTAACGGATCGTGCAACCACGTCTCAAACCTTGAGTCAACAAATGGCGGCGTTTGCAAGACAACAACCAACTGCACGAACAGTTCGACGACATTTGCAGCAGCATGGACCATCAGCTCGGAGACAATGGCTGCGGTTACCCTTGACGCTGCATCACAAAAGGAGATGGCCGAGCGGTTCTAGGCGCTTCAGTCCTGCACCGTGCGACAGCTACGGTCGCAGGTTCGAATCCTGCCTCGGGCATGGATGTGTGTGATGTCCTTAGGTTAGTTAGGTTTAAGTAGTTCTAAGTTCTATGGGACTGATGACGTCAGATGTGAAGTCCCATACTGCTCAGAGCCATTTGAACCATTTTGAACAAAAGGAGCGCCTGAGATGGTGTACTCTACGACGAACCTGCGTGCACGAATGGGAAAACGTGATTTTTTGGATGAATCCAGGTTCTGTTTACAGCATCATGATGGTCGCATCCGTGTTTGGCAACATCACAGTGAACGCACATTGGAAGCGTGTATTCGTCATCGCCATACTGGCGTACCGCCCAGCGTGATGGTATGGGGTGCCATTGGTTACACGTCTCGGTCACCTCTTGTTCGCATTGACGGCACTTTGAACAGTGGACGTTACATTTCAGATGTGTTACGACCCGTGGCTCTACCCGTCATTCGATCCCTGCGAAACCCTACATTTCAGCAATATAATGCACGACCGCATATTTCAGGTCCTGTACGGGCATTTCTGGTTGCAGAAAATGTTCGACTGCTGCCTGGCCAGCACATTCTCCAGATCTCTCACCAATTGAAAAAGTATTGTCAATGGTGGCCGAACAACTGTCTCGTCACAATATGCAGTCACTACTCTTGATGAACTGTGGTATTGTGTTGAAGCTGCATGAGCAGCTGTACCTGTACACGCCATCCAAGCTGTGTTTGACTCAATGCCCAGGCGTATCAAAGCCGTTATTACGGCCAGAGGTGGTTGTTCTGGGTACTGATTTCTCAGGATCTATGCACCCAAATTGCGTGATAATGTAATCACATGTCAGTTCTAGTATAATATATTTGTTCAATGAATACCCGTTTATCATCTGCATTTCTTCTTGGTGTAGCAATTTTAATGTCCAGTAGTGTAATATCCTGCTATCGTGGTAGCGCTGCAGAATGCACATCCTACAACAGTGCAATGTCTTGTTCCCTAGCCCATATCATTCTTTCAGGTGATGAATCTTGGCCGGGCGTTGTGGCCGAGCGGTTCTAGGCGCTTCAGTCTGGAACCGCGCGACCGCTCCGGCCGCAGGTTCGAATCCTGCCTCAGGCATGGATGTGTGTGCTGTCCTTAGGTTAGTTACGTTTAAGTAGTTCTAAGTTCTAGGGGACTGATGACTTCAGAAGTTAAGTACCATAGTGCACAGAGCCATTTGAACCAGTTTTGATGAAACTTGTGAGGCGCGCGGATGCCGCTGACATTCAGTGTCGCCATAGGGTATGTGTGGAGCTGCGCCCGATCGGGTGGAGTGGGTCTGAAGGACGCTAATATAAAGATGCGGTGCCACCCGGCGCCAGGCGCTACCGGTGCCCTCTCACTGCGCAAAAGTTGACATCAGCAGGTCGCCTCCCCTAATGTGTGGGACTCCTTTAAGGTATTTGCTGTTTCTTCACAATCCTCACTCCACGCCAGCGGCTATTCCTTCGTCGTGGTAACTATACGCCTGCGGACACCGCCAGATTGGCTGGTATCGTTCCTTCCTCAGTTGGGGCTTCATAAGTAGGCACATTCTGTTCCGTAGATGTGAGAGCCATTGAGAGCCACCGTTGCACAGACGCACTGACGGCGCCATCACTCATGGTCTCAGACGCTGAAGCATTGATTTTCCTCAACAGGTAGAGCATCATTTGGACAGTCCCGTTCCGACGTCGTACGGCGCGTCATTCTGCGCCGTTTGGGATAGCGTTGTTTATGTAAGTGTCCTTCTGAGTCCGAGGACGGGAGGGAGTCGCGTCGGTTAGGCAGAGAGGCCGCCATCGGGACAACCAGGGAGACAACCAAGGAGTCACATTTGACAACAATACAGGCTACGGGTGCAGCCGGTGCAACGACCCTGGAACGGAGGAGATGGCTGAAGTCACAATCGGTGTAGAAAGGGTCAGAACACTGTCCTTCAGCTGTTCACGTGATGCCGAGGGCCGTCGCATATGTAGTATCGTAGGCGACGACGGAAGTACCACTCCCTCAGTCGCTGCATACGTTCAGATCCAACTGAGCTACTAAGAACGACGCACGGCCTGTCCTAACAGCTCTACTTACCTTGTCTCCTACCTTCCAAAACTGTAGGAACGTGAGTCGTGCTTGGGTAGATCACTCGAGCAAGGTAAAGATACCGAGTTCGAGTCTCGGTCCGGCACACAGTTTTAATCTGCCAGGAAGTTTCATATCAGTGTACAATCCTCTGCAGAATGAAAATTTGTTCTGGTATACTTTCTTCTGCCAGCAACTCTTTTCTGCTTTCCAAAGATAACTTTTCTTCTTGATAACTGCCACTTGGAATATCTGTTCCATTTATTAGATGGATCCCTCCATAACAAAACCTGAAGCACTCCAGGATGTAACACCATCAATTAGATCGCCTGCGCCGGTTGTCGTTCCAGAGCGGCTGGCATAATTGAGTTCGTCTCGATGCATTCTGAGATGCAGTGACCTGGAACTGCTCGCAAGATCATTATTTGGAGTGGAGTTGCAACGAGTGGGCTAAGCACGGCATCCGCGCCTGCCGGCGGAGGTAACAGCCATTAAAATTCATGTTCACTGCGCCGGAGATATACTGCCTGCCCGCGTCGCTCCTGCAACTGAATCTGGATGCAGCCAGTCGTATTAACTACTGTGTGCATTATTGACGTCATTCAGCGCGTCATAAGCGTCCTCAGTGGCTGAGGCCCCGCTTAACTGTGCCGCACACCGTCCTCAGTACTGCGAGGAAATTCGTAGTCATGAAACTGTGAGGATACACAGAACGAGTAATCATGAAATGTTGTTAAACTGTGTGAGGGAGGAAACTGATGTCGAGAAAGACGCTGTGGACGGAAAGCAGTACCGTATACCATCATAATTTTCCAGTTATGATGACAATTCATCTGATAAAGGCTCACTTAGTTTTTGCGCTTATATGGTGGCAATTCATAAGACTCTCTTTATTTCTTTTAGATTCAATTATAGAAAATGTTTTTCAATCGTGACACATTTGACACATGCATTATCTATCAGAAACAATACGATTTCGAAAAATGAACGGCACCGAGCTGTATTATACATGGAAACACATTAACTACTATATTCGTTAGAATTATGCACATCCAGTGAAGCGAAAATTCATAAATATGGAGCTGAGACCTATTCAATAGCAACAGAGTAAGTCTCTGATCCCAGAGATGGGTGACAAAGGTACTCACATGAAACTTCCTGGCAGATTAAAACTGTGTGCCGGACAGAGACTCGAACTCGGGACCTTTGCCTTTCGCGGGCAAGTGCTCTACCAACTGAGCTACCCAAGCACGACTCACGCCCCGTCCTCACAGCTTTACATCTGCCAGTACCCCGTCTCCTACCTTCCAAACTTTACAGAAGCTCTCCTGCGAACCTTGCAAAACTAGCACTCTTGAAAGAAAGGATATTGCGGAGACATGGCTTAGCCACAGCCTGGGGGATGTTTCCAGAATGAGATTTTCACTCTGCAGCGGAGTGTGCGCTGATATGAAACTTCCTGGCAGATTAAAACTGTGTGCGGGACCGAGACTCGAACACTCGAACACTCCGCTGCAGAGTGAAGCCGGACGGGGTGGCCAAGCGGTTTTAGGCGCTACAATCTGGAACCGCGCGACCGCTACGGTCACAGGTTCGATGCCTGCCTCGGGCATGGATGTGTGTGATATCCTTAGTTTTGTTAGGTTTAAGTAGTTCTAAGTTCTAGGGGACTAATGAACTCAGAAGTTGAGTCCCATAGTGCTCAGAGCCGTTTCAAGGAAGTTTGAAAAGTAATGTTCTTTTGTTCAGTATGGTAAAACAACCCTCACGGTTACCATAACAAAGTAACAATATTTTAGTGGCATGATAATGTCATTTAACGTATAACTCACAATGTCTTATTATTTTCTAAAAAGAGCTAAGATACGAAAATCATAGAGAAAGTGCAGCCAGAAACATATATAATGTGTATTCAATCAATAACAAGAGCAAATTGGGGCTCTTATCAACACAAAGCAACACAATATCTACAAGTATTATGTGCTAATAAAAGGTAATGAAACAATTGAGTAGCCTATTTTTAAAAAGTAATCATAAATAAAGTGGATAGTAACCTTAACATACCTGTGTCAAACTGCATAAATTCAGACAAATAAAAGTCATTCGATCTTGCCACATATGGGAGTGATGAGAAATAACCATCAGTGAAAAATAGATAAAAACAACTAGCAGGCATAAGTATCCTGTAACATCACAAGCCATAATCCTGGCATCAACACAGAGAGAAAACCCAGTACCTTACACACATAAGCTATTGTCAAGGACACAATATACAGGATGTTACAAAAAGGTACGGCCAAACTTTCAGGAAACATCCCTCACACACAAAGAAAGAAAATATGTTATGTGGACATTTGTCCGGAAACGCTTACTTTCCATGTTAGAGCTCATTTTATTACTTCTCTTCAAATCACATTAATCATGGAATGGAAACACATAGCAACAGAACGTACCAGCGTGACTTCAAACACTTTGTTACAGGAAATGTTCAAAATGTCCTCCGTTAGCGAGGATACTTGCATCCACCCTCCGTCGCATGGAATCCATGATGCGCTGATGCAGCACTGGAGAATGGCGTATTGTATCACAGCCGTCCACAATACGAGCACGAAGAGTCTCTACATTTGGTACCGGGGTTGTGTAGGCAAGAGCTTTCAAATGCCCCCATAAATGAGAGTCAAGAGGGTTGAGGTCAGGAGAGCGAGTATAGATTGAATGGAATCAGTGCACATCTAAATGTATCGACATGCAGTCGTGGCAGAATGACAAGGAAGTATAGTTATGTTTGGACTTACCCGTGATCACAACGTGAATGAAGGATCAATGCGGAATGTCCTACGTATCTACCAGCAGTGGTGCTCCACGCACAGCCATGGAACACGAAGTAATAAGAGTGGTTAAAAAAAATCCTGTTGGACAGGGACAATTTGTTTATGACAATCGGTTGTAATTACGACAATAATTAGATACATTATCCTTAGGTGGCGGCGGGAAGCTTTTCTGAAGGTTAAAATTGCATTGTAAGTTACACAGCTGTACTACGAGTACTTTGTAGATCGCTTTCGGTAATGAAAGCGGCTCTACTTTGTAGATCGCTTTCGGTAATGAAAGCGGCTATCCTCGCGACACCTGTGCCAAAAGAGAATAGGCATATAACAAATGTATACAATGTTTATACAAGAGCCATCGTAAAACTTTATTCTTCATGTGTACGTACGTTACATGTAGAGTGATACACATATAATACTAACAAAAAGGTATTCAGATGTGCATTGCACAATTGCATTAACCAATGAAAATCTTAAAATGTTCCATACATAAAACAGCTGCCTATGTGTAACAGCCTTGACATATAAACGTAAAGTACAATTGCACCAGCCCTGTTCCCTCACCTTGAAGTAAATTGGCCAAAGAGATTATGATAGAGGCGCTATACATTCCAAAGATATATGACTATAGACGTATTCATCCTACCAACATTTCAAAGATGTCATTACATTCTGTAGTTGAACTGGTCATTGCATGAAGTAGTCTTTACATTATTTATTTCTTCATTATTTAGTATTAGGTATGCAATTCAAATTATTATAATACCTTCAATAAACAAAATTAAACCATAGAAGTGTGGATGCATACCAATAATAAAAAGATACAAATTTAGTGAAACTATAAAAAAACCATGTGTAAAACTACACGACTTACTGAAAACCCACTTTGGAAGCTTATAGTCAACTAACGATGTACTCAATTAAGTTGAACACTAATCTCCATTGGCGAACAAACGATGAATATGTCTCAGTTTACTAGGTATAGTCCTAATATGATTTATATCATTTTAGTTTACTATGCCAAATATTATAACGATGTGCTGAAGTTAATGAAATGCTACTACAGGCTAACAAATTTACCAAGGTATCCAAATATACTGTGTACCCATTCGCATTCCTAAAAAGCTAAAGTGACCGCATCTGTAAACTACTGAAGCCAATACCATACAAGTTCATGCTAATGGGTGCATCAAGTATTTAATAACATTGCATGCCAGTGTCTTAATGCAAATAATATCAAAACATCCATCACATCTTTTTTCTTGAAATTTATTTTTTGAAAGAATATAAAATATGGAGTTGGTCTACAGTCCCACACAGGGGCAAAGGTAAGGAATGCACCAAAGAATTTAACCATACTGTGTAACTCCATTGGTGAAGAGTAAAAAGTGAGTGCCCATACACTGAGCTGAATCCAATACCATATCATTACAGGCTATTAAGTGCATCAACGTAATTCAGCTGCACTGTCTGCATCAGACTTTGGCAGATTTTAAATTTGGGGAAAAAAGATGTGATAAATGTTTTATGGTATTTGGCTGCAGATTGTGTTTTATATACTTTGATTGACGAGCTAGCCTACAACTTTATGGTACTGGCTACAGTACAATACAGATGTACTCACTTTCTTTTAACTTATTAGGAACGTAGATAGTTACCCAGTGTGTTTCCTTACTTTGATACATTTGTTATACTGTAATTGCATTTCATTGACTCCAGTAAGTCATTATAATGTATGACACGTGAAACTATAATGTTATAGGCCACATTAGTGTTAAAGCAAGTGAACTGTAACATATTATTGTTTACTCTCCACTGGAGATTATCGTTCAACTTAATTGAATACATTGTTAGTTAACAGTAAGATCAAGGTGTCTTTTCAGTAAATCACGTATCTCTACACATTATCTTTTCATATAAAAAATGGCTCTGAGCACTATGCGACTTATCTTCTGAGGTCATCAGTCGCCTAGAACTTAGAACTAATTAAACCTAACTAACCTAAGGACATCACACACATCCATGCCCGAGGCAGGATTCGAACCTGCGACCGTAGCGGTTGCTCGGCTCCAGTCTGTAGCGCCCAGAACCGCACAGCCACTCCGGCTGGCTTTTTATATATTGCACTACATTTGTGTGTGTGTTTTTTTAATCGTTGCCATGCATTCAGGCTTGCATGATTTAAATTTGTTTACTGATGGTACTACAATGATACAATTGCATAATCAATACTAACTAATGAAGGATCAAGCAATGTAATGCCTACTTCATGCAAGGAACAGGTTAATTTCATAACATTATGGCATTTTTGACACCTTGGTAGTCTGAATATATCGATATTCGTATATCAATGAAATGTTTATAGTCTCTGTTATTGGAAAATTTGGTTCAAGATGAGACAATAGGTCTGATGCAAGCGCGTTTGATGTTTACATGACATGGTTGTTACACATGGACAGCTGTAATAAGTATGGGACATTTTCAAAGTTTCACTGTCTATTGAAACTGTGCAATGCATAGGTGAATACTTTTCTGTAAATTCTGTGTGTGTGGCATTTCTCACGTACTTATGTGTATACGAAGAAAAATATTTCATAAGGTAACTTGTAGAATAATTCAGTACACCTATTATTTGGATACTCTCTTCTGGCTCAGATGAATCGAGTATTTTCAGATTTTTTGGAAAATTACTCTTTTCCAAGGTTGGGTACTGGTTTAGGTATTTTGATGATGTGTTGTGCTTATGGACAACTTGAAAATTTTCTCAAAACACAACACTATAAAATTCACAATGGAGTTTTTTGGGGGTAACTGCAAAAAATATTTCGGTCTATACATGTACATCACTGATCATATTCTTACTTCCAAGATTTATAGGAAACGTACCATCAAACGTAATATAATACCTGCCTATTCTCAACATTCAGTGACACTTAAATACGCTGCCTATCATTCAATGATAAATCATCTAATATACATCAAAACAAAGAGCATCAAACAATGGCTACCCTCTCAGCTTTGTGGACTCCATAATGCAGAAACAGTGGAAACAAGGTGTACTCTCTTCTTTATCCTATTCTCGATCCATCGCCTCAAGAATGTAATAAATGGTGCACATTTCCATATTTAGGAAAAGTCTCACTGGATGCAGCCAAAAAAACTTAAATCCAGGAACTTAAAAACATTATTTTATGTGAACAACACTGTTGGAAATTTTTCCCCAATGATAAAGAAGCAGTCCAAGTTTGAAAAAGCATGGAGTATATAAAATTACTTGTTATGGTGGCAAATTATATATTGACCAGTCTGGCAGCGGAATGTACACCCACTTGCAGGAACACCATCTGCTTAGAGAAGGCGATAGTTACAAGATGCAACATGAAGTATTGCATCACATCTGTAAAGGAAGGAAGATGAACTTTCTTGAAATAATGGAAATTATTAAACATATGTCCATATGCCTAACCTTGGTAGCATAGGACCAGACGCAGTTCACTCACTCGCCACTTCTAACTGCATGTACTACTCATAGTCCCATTCAGACCATGTCATAAATTACCCATCTTACTTACATGCCCCATTCTTCCTTTATTTCATTTACTAAAATTTCTCTTGTCGTATTAAGAAAATTTACATTGTACAGTGACAGCTGCTTCGTATACCTGCTTAATGTCAGTAGTATACCTTACCTCTTGCAATTTAGAAGCTTTTAAAGACGACATTATTTTGTTTATTTTGGATCGTGTAACCAAAATTTATTGTTAAATTTATTTTCTTGTATGAAAAATTGTTGTATGTCGTATATCGTTCATTAATTAGTGTGCCAAATATTCTATCTCAGCTAAATAATGTTGTATCGCATTTACATTGAGGCAATTCTTCTAATTTTATTCCTGAAGCTAACAGTAACATTTTAATCTCTGGAAAGGGAGACACTGCGTAGAAGCACTAGTTTAAAATATTTTACTGGGAAAAATATCACTGTATCAGATATACTGATGATGACGTAACAACCGAAAACCGAATTTTGAAGTAAATAATAACTGTTGTAGAATTTTACACCAGTATTGTGTGTGTTTTCATTCATAATGTACAAAATAGTCTACCAAGAACCGACGGAACAGTCAATCAGTCCAACTGTCAGAGTCATGACCGAAATCGATCTCCTTTAATAAAAGAAATGTACTACATTAGCGTGTTATACGATGTAATTTTTAGCCACACGAACAGCTCAGTGAACGCAGATCTTAATTTTCCGTTTCAGGATTGCGATGGGAATTAAATATGATTCGTATTTCGAGTCGGATACTTTGCAGAAGGCCATTTCTCACGGAACAAAATACAACTGCACGTTGTGCGCACAGGCTAATGAGACGTTTAACCTGCAATGTGGGGAGGATGTAGTTGATGCCGAAGGCGTTTCTGTCATGTTTTGGGTGTGGTATTTGCACCATGTGCTGCGTCCTTACATCCAGATTATAGCCAACTTGAAATTAGATTATTTCGGTGTTTTATGTCACCAACTTTGCCCTTTTCTATGCATATTTACGATGGATACGTTGTAGAGACTATCGCCTTCCACAACACCCACGCTCACGACACACACACACACACACACACACACACACACACACACAATCACACGTTCCAGGCAGGCATCCTGTCGCAGATGGTGTGCTAAATTACTCGATCTTAGCTCACAGCAAATGTCTGGAACTGAATAGAGGCGGAAAACAGTAATCAACAATGTCGCAGTTCGGTCGCTCTATAGGATCTAATAATTAAAGAGTGGTATCAGCTTGATACGGTACACTGCACTGCAGCCATTATCATGGCTAGACGCGGTATTTCAATGTGCATCTCCTGGGACGTGACTAGTTCTTTGTCTGGTGTTTTGGTATACCAATCGCTATTTCGACGTATTTTCCTCAAATCACGATAAATTTCTGTAATCTGTGAAAAGGCAACGAAAATTATGTTCATCCTTCTGGAGAAACCAATTATAATGCCGCTATACGTGAACTTGGAGTTTCTAACTACTATGCAGGCGCTAATCGTCCTGCGTCTTTGGTCCTCATTAAATAAAAATGGAATCTATACAATCTTTAAAGACAGAAGCTGATTTTCCAAACTTCATATTCACATTTATTGCGTGCACGTACTGCCTCCTCCCACCCCCCCTCCCCCTGTCCCATTGTGCTGAGACACAGTCCTGTACAATAATGTCATCGTTAGCAAGCACACACCACGTATGAAGCGCATACGTCAACAGTTAGCAGATGTTTTTATCGTTAAAAATGAATTTAAGTTTTTACTTAGTTCCCTTCAGGTCGATACAAATCGCTGACTGTTTAAGTAGCGAATGAATTCTATTCCTGGTGTGCGATACTAGAATATCTGCCAAGTACCCATCTGCGACTTCCAGAACCAGATCTTCTGAGAGTAAATACCTTTCAAGACACAAACGAATTACAGACGTTGGTTGGAGTGGACGGTGATTTAAATCAATGGGGTAAGTTGAAAATTTATGCGGGACCGGGATTCGAAGCGTGGTCTCCTGCTCACTAAACACTGTGGCCTTCGAACACAATCGTCTTCGCAACTGCACGGAGTACCTTAGGAAGCCTGCCGTCAGACCCAAATTCTCAACTTATCCACACACTACGAATGTAGTGTAACTTGCCAATTATCCTCAATACTCACGACATTCCTCTTACTCCTGTAAAAATTCGAGTCTGATGTGCATTCGCACTGAAAAGTTTATTGGTTGTCCTCGCTTCATGTGTATGTGGTGTGCGCTCTTACTGAAATGTCCGAAAGAGCGAACACCACACACACACACACACACACACACACACATACCGGGTGACAGTTATTGAAATATGTGAAATAAAATCGTCATAACTTCTGAACTGTTTGCGTTAGGACACCTACACTACACTTTTGCACGTGGGGCATCATGGGAATTAGTATGCGCATGATGGTTTGGTTTAGCAACGAAACCCGCCTTCATTTGTGCTGTGTACATAGTTCCACGTAGTCAGTGCGTACTCAACTTTCCCACCAGAGCGCGTCCCGAGCACAACAGCGCAGGCGCAGCGCTCGTCTGCCTCCGCACTAAGAGATGGCGCTGTCTTAGAGACGGACCAAATTCTGCTTCCGCCGATCCGTGTATTAATACGTAATGCAGCCAATGAGATTGCTGCTAACGTAGAACCTTTTCTCCTCACGGATCACACTCGCGCAGTGATACCTGAACGCACGACGTATTATAACGAGTGTACAGACCTCCGATTAATCAGTCTGCATTAGTCAAGTTTCAGTCTGCACCTACTAAGATTATCATATTCCTGTACACAGCCATGAAGATAAATGTATAGACACTTTGTCAAGTATCAGAGATATGTGAGAATAAGATTAACGTACCAAGACCAAAGGAACTTCAGATTGTCAATTGTAAATAGCATCCAGAATCAAGTTAAGTAAGGTTTATGCTTTTTATTATTTTAATAAATGTATGTGAAAATTAATCAAGTTCTGTTTAAAGTTGGTCACCGTCAATCTGCTACTCTAAGCATGCAAGTGGCATTTCTATCGTCTGACCTAATGGAAGAAGATAAACACACCACGATAAGACCACGAGACATGTAGCTGACACTCGCCTTCTTCGCTAGAGCGACAAGTCAAATAATCTGATGGTGTGCGTACCGAAGGTCTTATAGTACGCACGCCACAGTTTGGGTGGGTTCATTAATAAGCAAAACTGTCGCATCTGGGGGCTGAGAATCTCCATTTCTTGAAAGAGAAAGCTCTTCACCCTCAACAGGTGACTGAGTCGTGTGCATTGTCCAGTCACGGAATAATCGGTGCGATATTCCTTCATGGCACAGTGACAAATGAACGAGACGTGAAGGCTTTGGAAGATTATTTCATCCCCATTATCCAAAGTGACCCTAATGTCTATAAGATGTAGTTCATGCAAGACGGAGCAGGTGAGTGTTTGATATCCAGGAGGGGCACTTTGAGGACCGCATTCTGTCTCTGGGGTACTCAGAAACCATTGACGCGGGCCTCGACTGGCCGCCAGGCCGTCATATTCTCCAGATCTGAACAAATGCGACTCCTTTTTGTGGGGCTACAGTAAAGACAAAGAGTACAGCAATAACCACAAAACCGCTGCTGAGCTGAAAACAGCCATTCAGGAAGTCATCGACAGCATCAATGTTCCGACATTTCAGAGGGTCATGCAGAATTTCGCTATTCGTCTGTGCCACATCATCGATAATGATGGCAGGCATATCGAACATGTCATAACCTAGATCCGAATATATGTAGTGAAGTGTAAGTGTTGAAGGAAGTGTGCGCACGCTGTTGTTTGTAACTAATTTACGTTTTTTTTTCATATAGTTCAATAATTGTCACAGTATATGTATAACGGTCTTGAACGTCAGTTACCTTTGAGATTGGACGTGGTGAGTTGATGTTACTCAAGAGTGCCTTTAAGGCAACAAAGATGCCATTATTAGCATCTCACTGAGACTGAATGAGGCCGTGTAACGGGACCTAGAGTAGCTGGATATTCCGTCTGCGATATATATACATCAGAAACTAAGGATTACACGGTCAAAATGTGCTATATGTTGATGAATTCAAATATGAAATTATGGATTACATGGCTAGAGGGTGTTATATATGGTGAATACTGTAGATGCACCAACAATCGTTCAATGAATCCCTCAGTTTTCCCATTGCCACAGCACATTCGTGGGCGCCTACAATGGTGAAACGTGGTAGTCGTTCCTTTCGCAGTCCTGGCAGCTTGTTCTGTTTTGTAGTTTGTCCCAAACGGTAACGTGGTATTCATTAGTTAGTGACTTTATCTAAGCGAGGTAATCAATGCCAGTATTCCCATTTACACCCCACGACACATTGGCCATAACATTTCCGGCAGATAAATTACATTTCGCTGTTTTTTGTGGAAGCTCAATAAGATATCTTTGAGATAATGCTTAATGTAAAGTATACCTTTATTTTTCTTCTCTTATGCTCATCGTATTAGTTGTTTCACACGCCTTTAATTGGAGGTATCATACTGCTTCCTTTATGATATCCGTCAATTGAAATAATTCTTGAGAGAAGTATTGTCGCATTTGAATACAGGATCTAGTTTCTGAATCGTGGAAAATTAGGAACATATCTTTATAAACATTAATATTTGCTGCTCCGGCGCTAGTGTTTGGCCAGAGGGCATGATAGCGGCATTTGCGCCACAGGTAGCGCCACACTGAGATGATCTGTGGTGGCGCGAGATGGAGGAGGTCGCTAACCACCTCCGCTGTGAACGATCTACATCTCCTTGATGCCTGCACCGTGGTCGTAGCAAAGCGGCTGGTGAGCCTCAGCTTTAGCTGTGGTCCAGAACAGGATAAAGTATAATATATTACTGTAACTGGTGCACATAATGATTTATTGCAAATACTATATTCAATGCTCAGTTTATCATTAATAACTGTTCGTCATAAATCCGCAGTTACTTGAATTAGCGCAAATTGTAGCGTAGGGTTTAGATGGAGTGGGATTTGAGCTAGGGATTCTGCAGATGTGGACTTGTTTTACCCATAACATGTATTAAAAATAAAAGTACATTTGACACCGAATTACAAGAAGAGAATATTAAACAATAAAGACAACTCAAAATTATATTCTCCACCTCAAACTTATAAGCAAATTGAGGGCCATATCATAACAAGTAAATAAAGACTCCCTATGAAAGATTGTAAAACAAACCTAGTATCAGACACAGTCCTAGTGACACATTAAGGGAGCACCAACAAGAACAAGATTACATCTCACAGTATTCGCACTGTTGGCGATTAGACATGACACGGCGAACATCATTTAACACAATAAAATGAATGCACAAAATTACTGTCACTTCTGAATGAAGCAACAAATACAAACAGTTGAATCACACTTCCTGCCCTGAGACTAGACAATCTGATATCAACGCTATACCGGAGGACAAAGGAGTAATAGCATCCACTCATACTTATACTAGCCAGTACCTCAACCAATTACTCTCTTCTGCTAACACTACACTCAAAAGTGCTACAAAACTATCTGTGCTACAAGTAACGCAATTTTCTGTACTTAAATGTATATTCAATATTGACGATGCTGTCAGCGTAACAAGAGAAAGAAATTCACAGAACTCTCGTTTCGAGAAACGCCAAAAAACACTATCAGCGTGTAAGTAAACAGCTTAAAAACACACTAGACGGTGCTCACAAACTAGACGTGCATTATATGAACATAATGAACCGTCGCCCTCATAAAAACATTGTCTCTCTTCACTATATATTGTACTCGGCCCACCTCATGTCAACTGACAGAGAAAAAATGCACTACTAGTGCCGCGGCTCCACTATAGCAGCCAAAGCCACACATCTCGTATCGTGCAGGGGTTTCCGTCCTCTCTTGCCATGTAGGAAAGACACCGATCGCACACATGGTCCGCGGTGTCCACAACCACTCGGCCACGACCCGCGTCGACCGTTTATTATTCAAATACCCCAGCACCATGGCGCACCAGCTCCCAGCCGACGCTTTTGGCTGCTGGCCACCAGATCTCCCCGCATCGCTGCATCCTTACAGCTCCAACTGCGGCCCTCTGGGACGCTTTAGACCTGCAACGCCCATCCAAAATGAGTCGCAGTAGTGCCCAGATGTGCAAGTTCCCCATCCAGCCAGCCTGTCCCTATCTCCGCCGCAACTATTAAAGCAGACGGAGACACAAGAGTACGTGTACTGAAGCACTGTGCTGACAGCAGGCCAACTTGGGTTTCCGCAATGTTTGCAAGTTTCATGATACACACTCAGTCTGCTGTACCTTATAAAGATTACGTTGTCAATCCATCGTGACCAGCCACATATGCCTTTGCGTAGGTAGTTTAACTGGAGCTCATTTTTAGCAAAATGAACAAACAGAATTCAAGGTAGATTGAGGAGAAATTAAGCATGGGTAAAGATATACTAGTTACGAACCAGAGCTCAAACCCAGCAAGGGAGAAGTTTTCGTGTGTTTATGAAATCGGTAGGTGTCTGGCAATGCAAATTATGTAAAAAGTGGCCGAACACTCTTTCGGGCCACGAGTATGTTACTATATGTTTGTAAATTTAACCAGCAGGTTCCTCACTTCATAAATACGGGGTGATACTTTCTAATGTGTACAGAGTTCAGGAATTGATTGTTGAGAGCATACGGAACAAGAAAGGTATAATGAACTTATTTCCGGAAATGCATTGTTCCATACTAGAGGCCATTTATTCTATCAGACATTGTTAAAGAGATTGACGAGTAATACGCGCTGTACCCTGCAGTCACAGTTGCTGTATCTTTTGAAAATGGTTTCCATGTGCTTCAACGCATGCGTGTACGCACCGTAGCATATTTTGTCTCACACGTTCACATTGGCCAGGCTGCATCCGAACAGTGTCAAAGATAGCATGAATATGCTGCCCCAGTGTCGCCACATCTGGAATGGGCTCTGCAAAACACTATTCTTTCGAGATAGCGACATAACTAGAATTCGGACGGGTTGAGATCCGGTGAACGAGCAGGCCACGCAATTGGACGTCTCGTTCGATCCATCGAACAGGGAACAGACGACCGAGAGGCGTCCGGACGTTAACAGCAACGTGGCCTCGAGCACCATCATCTAGCAGGCACATAACCCTTCCAATCATCGCGGCAGTTCTTCAGAAGGGGAGGCAAAGTCACCCGCAAGAAATGCCGATAGTTCCGTCCTGTTAGGCGATGGGGAAGGAAGCCTGGTCCCGAAATACGGTTCTAGGTGCTTTACTCTGAAACCCCGCGACCGCTGCGGTAGCAGGTTCGAGTCCTGCCTCAGGCATGGATGTATGTGATGTCCTTAGGTTAATTTGTTTTAAGTAGTTCTAAGTTCTAGAGGACTGATGACCTCGGATGTTAAGTCCCATAGTACTCAGAGCCATTTGAACCATTCGAACCAAAATACGGTCCCAATTATCCCGGTCCACACGTTACAGCAGCACCGATGCTGACGATTCGCTGTCATCATACCATGGGGTTCTGCATACTAACCCACAGATGAATGTTATGAAACTTGAAGATACCACTCCACGTAAAGGTGGCCTCTCCCATGAGTAGGATGGATGATACAAATCCCTGAATCATAGTTACCTGGTGAAGGAACCACGAACAAAACTGCTCCCGATGTGGAAAGTATGTTGCTAAAAAGCCCTGCACACGCAGTAAGTGATAAGGCTAACAACAACTGTCGTGGAGGATGTTCCACACGGTCGTCTGGCTTACCCTGTGCTGACGGGCCATCTGCCTGGTACTGACAAGGCGGTCACCTTCCACAATGTTAATCACATTTTCCTCCGAACACTTCGGTTACGTCCTTCACGGTTTCCTGCTTGCTGAAATGCCCATGTCTCAGACAAACGGTGAAACACTGTTGCAAACATGAATTCTGTGTTTGTTGTCGGCGGGGATGGGTCTCCGCATACAACCTTGTTGCCCGCCGCCCGTTGACATTTGTCTTTTCGTAAGTAAACACCATGTCGGCAAGCTCTCTATTCGAATACGGAAGCATTGGGTACAACGCTGTATCACAACCACTACAAGATGTGTGAGTAATAGAAGTGAATCAGACCAACATTATCAATTACTATGGCAGGAGAGTGCGCTGGGGATGACGTATGAGGAACAATGTCACCCTCTAGGAGGAAACCAAGCATACTGTAACTGCGGCTACATGGTACAGCGCGTATTAGAGCGCAGTCTCTTTAACAAAGTATTACTGAATAAATGGTCTCTAGCATGGAAACCATGCGTGTCCGGACATGGGATCATTAGACCTTTTTTTGTTCCGACTCCTCTTATGGATCAGTCCCTGGAGTTTGTACACGGTGGAAAAAATCACCCTGTATTGTAAAGAGAACAAGGTTTTAGTGGCTGACAAGTGTGTGGAAATTTGTTCTAAGGATTTGAGGCCATGTAGCAGTATACAGGCTTTCTAAATTTAAAACAAACATTGACTGAAATAGAAATAATTATCGAAATGGACGTTAACATCCTATTTCTGGCGTGATGCAGTGTAGAGAAAAGAAAGCTAGGCATGAAACAAAAACTACTTCTTTTAGGAAGGTACTTTTCAGATTAACATAATGTGAAAAACGTGTTTGCTAAAATGCATCTGGAGACGGTAGAAAAAACTACTTTGTCCACTTAGAATGAATTCAGCCAACGGGGTTGCCGTAGTGGTAACACCAGTTCCCATCAGATCACCGAAGTTAAGCGCTGTCGGCTTTGGCTAGCATTTCGATCTATCACAGTCTGGTCCTGCCAAGTGCAGTTGGCAAGGAGCGTGCACTCAGCCCTTGCGAGACCAGTTCAGGAGCTACTTGACTGAGAAGGAGGGGCACCAATCACGAAAACTGACAACGGCCGGGAGAGCGGTGTGCTGACCTCATGCTCCACCGAATCCGCATCTGGTTACGCCTAAGGGCTGAGAATGACACGGCGGCTGATGGGACCGTAGGGCCTGTTGGACAATGTTTGTTTTATAATTAAATCAGCGAATTCGCAGTACACAGGCTGCAAAACTTAATTAAAGTTGGTATAAGTGGGATCATATTTAGCTGAAACCTGCTAAAAGTGCAAAAAATGGACTTCCATAACTTACCTTAGTTACCGTTGCAATATGATAGACATCTTCAGGTTCTTAGGTGCAACGGATCTCGACTTTCAGACATGGTTTCACTTAAGAAAATATACACTGACGAAAAAAAATCGCAACACCAAAAAATAATTAATGTAGAGTAATGAAATTTCTGGAATACATTTGACTAGGTGCCATAGTTAAGTAATTAACACTGCAATATCACATATTAATGTTGGCGCGAGATAAGCCACTGCAATTGTGAAGTGCTGGTACATTGGTACAGGTTCCGCACTTTAGTTTGTGGGGTGGCTTTCCATGCATTTCGCACTTGGTCGGTCAGTACAGGGATGGTTAAGGCTGTTTGCGGATGGCGCTAGAGTTTTCGTCCGCTGATGGCTCATATGTGCTCGATTGCAGACAGATCTGGTGATCGAGCATGCCAAGGAAACATATCGACAGCCTGTAGAACATGTTTGGTTACAACAGCGGTATGTGGGCGAGTGTTATCCTGTTGAAAAGCTCCCCCTGCAGCGTTGTTCAGGAATTGCAGCACAAAAGCCTGAAACACCAGACTGACATACTTTTATGCAGTTAGGGCGCGTGGGGTAACCAGAAGAGTGTTCCTGCCATCATATGAAATCGCACTCCGGACCATAATTTTAGTTGTAGGAGTGTGTCTAGCACACAGATTAGTTTTAGGCCCTCAACTGGCCTCCTTCTAACCAACACATGGCCATCGCTGGCACCGTGGCACGTCCAACTTCATCAGAAAACAGACCTTCACACTGCCCTCCAATGAACTCTTAGTTCACGCCACTGAAGTCGCAAATGGCGGTGACTTGAGGTCGCTAGAATGCACGCTACAGAGCATCTGGCACGGAGCTGTCCTTGAAGTAACAGATTTATAACATTTTTTTGTCACTGTGGTGACGAAGGCTGCTCAGATTGCTGCTGCAGATGCAATATTAAGCGCCAGTGGCATAGGAGGAGGAGGAGGAGATTACTGTTTAACGTCCCGTCGACAACGAGGTCATTAGAGACGGAGCACAAGGTCGGATTACGGAAGGATGGGGAACGAAATCAGCCGTGCCCTTTCTAAGGAACCATCCCGGTATTTGCCTAAAGCGATTTAGGGAAATCACGGAAAACCTAAATCAGGATGGCCGGACGCGGGATTGAACCGCCGTCCTCCCGAATGCGAGTCCAGTGTGCTAACCACTGCGCCACCTCGCTCGGTCAGTGGCATAGGCCTAATAGGATGGTCGTCCCTCTCGGTAGAGCCACCTGGCTATCCAGAGCCCAGTCTTCTTGCCACCGAACAATTCCGTGTCTACCGCTGCCAGCTACCCTGTACCGCGACTACACTCCTGCCAAGCCTATCTGCAATATGGCAGAAGGAGCATCCTGCTTCTCGTAGCCCAATTACACGACCTCGTTCAAACTCTGTGAGGTGCTGATGATGACGCCTTTCTCACCTTAAAGGCATTCTTGACTAACGCCAACTCGCCATGTCCAAAGGTAACTGACGATCACGACCGTTAGAGCGTGTATTTAACGCTAACCTGATTTGCATCCTCGTAGGAGCGCTACTAGCGCCACTCTTGCGCGACTGACGCGAAATTTGAACAGATATCATCTGTCAGATGTAGAAACACACCTAGCAACTTTAGTTTACATCGCACGATTCCTTCTTAGTGTGGCTATATTTTTCTGACAGTGTATATTCTATCTCACCTGATGATGTTCCGAACTGCGATCAGGCAGTACTAGTCAAAGAGAATCAAGTTGCAGAGAAAACCTCTTATATTGAAATAAATAAATAAGCCTAAAATACGCGAAAAAGGGAAAAAGGACAAGTAAAATCTACCTATTTTAGGCTTTCAATAACCCAAAATAAGTATATATTTCATTGAGCCTCGTCTTGTGGTACTGCTCATCAATTTCCAAACCCTACTCATTACAATGCACTGAAAGTGTACAGAATATACTGCTACGTATCGTAGCACAGCGGGAAGACGAGCTTGCGAGAAAAATTCCGTTAGACTCTTTGTATTGAGCATAGCATGGCTTGGATGGGAGTACAGCAGCCTGCCCGTTCTGCTGATAACATGCAGCAGCTTGCCTGCCTGGCTAACAGGCAAGCGTGGACAGGTTAAAGTGGACTTTGTACACCTCACGGCGACTTCGAGCGGAGGCTCCAGTAGTCCTCGTCGCTTCTCCTGCACCACTGCGCAACATCTCCCGTTCGAGTCCACTCCCTGCAACCACCTCGGCCGGCTTTCCAATCTCAGCCTCATGTCCCCAGTCCCCGTCCCAGCGCCGGCGTTGTGGCCGAGCTGTTCTAGGCGCTTCAGTCTGGAACCACGCGACCGTTACGGTCGCAGGTTCGAATCTTGCCTCGGGCATGGATGTGTGTGATGTCCTTAGGTTAGTTAGGTTTAAGTAGTTCTACGTTCTAGGGGACTGATGACCTTAGATGTTAAGTCCCACAGTGCTCAGAGCCATTTGAACCATTTTTAACCGCAGCTAAATAGACTGCAGTTATAAATTGCAAAACTAATTCTGAAACAATTAACATATTTCTACCACATTTCAGTATTAAATAGGAAACATAAATGTTCCTATTATATTAATAATTATCTCAGGGAGCCTTTCCTGGCTGTGAGTTGTTATTTTCAGGCAAACGAAGTATTTACAGACTAACATTTATGAGAATGTATTCCATTAGCAGGTTGTGCGTAACCTATGAGTTGACATTGCAAGACTTTTCATGCTGCCGATTGTGAGACATCATCTGCAGGCATTCATTGCCTCTATGAAGACAGCAATAGGGCTAGATTCGGCCAACTGTCTACCGGAAACGTCTCTCACTGGCAGTTATTGCTTCTGATCAGAATCAAAGTCTTGTAAAGCTCCAAACATACGCTGATGAGGTTCGTATCAGACACAGCAGTAAGGGATTCAACAGTAGTAGAACTATTCTGTCACCTCTTTCCCCTTGCATTCTGCGAAATCTGGGTGTGTCCTTGAATATGGTTAGCCATATCACATTGTTCATGTGACTAGTTGAACTGTTTGTTAGCAAATTTTCTTGATGCTGAGTAATGACTTACGTTACCAAACTGGAAGAAAAACACGCACACTTACTTGCCAAGAATGTCCCTTTTAGCAGCAAAGCAGAATGCACTTGGTACTCCGTTGCGTATCTTCTAAGCTTCTTTCACAGACGTTTCCATTGCATTTCATGAGCCTCATCTGCAGATGGAATGAGAGGTTTCTATAGCGCATGCAGTGGGATGGGTGCCTTGAGCGACATTAACCAATGAGTCAATTTGCTTTCACTGTGACTCTGAGCTCTTCTAGAGCCTTTTGTACAGGCGCTGGATAAAGTTCTGTAAGCGATAAACTGTTTAAAACAAAACAAGATACGATGTCACAGTGTTAAAGTTTATCCAGCAAATAAAATGCATCTCAGACGACTAATTTAAATGTCGCACAAACAAAGGTGATCTTTATACATGTAGTTCTCTATAAAATGCTACGAGTGAAAGCTAAATGCCTTTTTCTTCAGTGAGATGCGAGTGCAGTGGGCGTTATGATTGAATGGGTACCAACACTCTTATACCTCACTGGCACACCTTTTCTGTCATTACAATAATCATTGTAGTAATTTCATCTTCCCAGTAGATTTCATGGCCTAGTAAACATTGACTTTCACAGAGCTGAATCAGTCTTCTTGTATTACCACATTCAGTGCATTCAAAGAGGCACCAAAGATAATTACCGTTATTCGTGTTTGTAATATGCTTCTCAGGATTGCGAGTAGTCTACTTCTCTTATAGCGTAACTGTCGAGTAGTTTGAACACATGTTGCGGGGCCTACTTGTAATGTCTCAGTTAGTCTTTGATTTCGTTGGTACATTTTATCGCGACATCCTGAAATAATAATCTTCATGCTTGATGAATATGTCCGCTTTCAAGAGTGTAGGAACACGTGACAAGAAAAGGAAATTTCCGAGGAAAGTCTCTATAACTCGCTCTATGCGATAAGGAAAACGGTTCTTCAATGGAAACTGAATGAAAGCAAAACAAACGTACTAGCGATGCCTTCAGTGCAATCGAAACAAAGATTTTACCATCCACTCTGACTAAAATTCCAAAGAAGCTGTGGTCAATATTGTGATCTAAATCAACTATTCAGTCGTTCATTGACCATACAGCCACCAAAACGTAAGGCGACTGAGAGAATAAAATCGTTTTATGGGAGAGGATTGTAATGTCGTTGCTGTTCCTATCACTACGTGTATGCTGAAATGACAGATATCGAGACAAGTCATCGTGGAATACAAAATCAACTGAAACTGCTCAGCAGTAATACTCTGTACGGGACATCTAACAGAACTTTCTGTCCTTTTTACAGAAGTTTATGGAAGAAGGCTGGAGTAACAAGTATATCACAGAGTGAAAATAAATAATCACATGTCATTTCAGTTTTCAAGAAGTGCCATCAGACAAAACGTACTTAAGTGCCTGACATCAATAATTTGTAAAATTGTGGTACACGTTCTGTGCTCAAAAAATTATTACAATTCTCTGGAATGAAAGTAAAGTCTTACGTATCGACCTGATAGAAAAACTAAAGATGTTTTTGTACTGTGTTAAATCATCAAATGGATTGAACTTTCAGTTCAGAAACCCTGTGATCATAATTGCATCGAACGGATATTGACACAAGAAAGACGAAATACTAAACGTCTTTTACCAAAACTGTTTCACTGAGGAAGATCGCACTGTAGTTCCTCCTTTCAACAGTCATAAAAACGTAAAACTGAAAGCTATCGAAGTAAGAGGTCATGGGATAGAAAAGCAACTCAAATCGCTCTACAGTTGTTAGGTCGCTGTGCTGGGACGGTACGAATAATACCTTACGTGGAGTACCCAAAAGAACACACTCGTCTTCTGGTAGAAATATATCATAGGTCTCTGGAGGAGAGAAACATTCCTAATGGGGGGAAAGAAAGATGGGTTTTCAGGAGGGGTCACGGAAAATACATTCATAGCCATAGGCCTATATCTCTGTCTCCAGTCTACTGTAGAATTTTGAAACATGTTAGACGTTACGAAATGGGCAAACGATCGCCAAACTGGTCGTATCTACTTTCACCGTCTGATTGAGGTATACCAGGCTGCACTTCCAGTGTCCAGTTACACCTGAAGGATTTGGGCGAATTTTATTTCAAGGTGTCGCAGTGGAACACGCAACCTGTCTACATACTCCTGCCCCCTCCCAAGACCTGCCGACGCACTTTCAAGTGGTGCATCAAGGTCATCCACCCCCCTCCTCCGTCTGGACCAATAAGAATAAAGCTCACGCTCCCTCTTCCTCGTTTTGTAATTAGAGGAAATGGGTGGGATATGTTATTCTAGATCTGTACTCTGTAGTGGAAGGATCGTCATAAAGCAACAGAAGGGTGCAGCCCCCCCCAACCACCCCCCCTCCCTATCTTACCAAGCAGAATAAGAAGATCTGCAAATACAGTTAACACCTTCCCCTCGAAATTAATTGCTGTTTTACAATTTTGAGTTAATTTGTTGCAATTTTACCGATTTTCCAAATACCCACACTTTATCTTAAGATATTTGTAAGCTGCGCGGGATTAGCCGAGCGGCATAGGGCGCTGCAGTCGTGGACTGTGAGGCTGGTCCCGGCGGAAGTTCAAGTCCTCCCTCGGGCATGGGTGTGTGTGTGTGTGTGTTTGTCCTTAGGATAATTTAGGTTAAGTAGTGTGTTGTAAGCTTAGGGACTGATGACCTTAGCAGTTAAGTCCCATAAGATCTCACACACATTCGAACATTTTTTTAAATATTTGTAAATACAGTGTTACCAAATACCAAAATACACTATTTAACGACAAATAAAGTCTTTCAGAGGCATAAAATGGGGGGAATCAGATTGCACTTTTGATGTCACGTTGAGGCTGAGGCGATTGGATGAGATATTCAGCATCACCCATAAGAACCCTGTCTTTCCCACACACCATCTTGCCACACACTCATGCCTCCTCCCATCCACCGTCCCCCTCCCCGTGCCTAGTACATTCATGTTCCCCCCCCCCCCTTCTCCTTGGACCAATAAGTATCAACTTTACCCTCCCCCCTCCTTTTACAACTAGAGGAAAGGTGTGAGACGCATCAATTGAGTTCTGTGGATTGTAGTGGAGAGATAGTCGTGTAACATCAGCAGGGTAAAAGCAACGTTAAGAATATGGAAAAAGGGAGTCACAGGAATTACATTCGCAGAAAATACTAGACTGCATGGGAGTATCACAGTATGAATAAAGGTTCCAAACGGACGCATGCAACTATATCTCATGCCTTAGAAACCTCAATGCATATATATAAGTTGACCAGGTGATCATGACATTACTTCATGTTATGAGTCCTAAAATTAATGCACATATTGGCAATACTGATAAAATAGCTTCAGGTAAATGATTGCTCTCTTGTTGACTCGGTTGCAACCAAAATATGTAACGGTAAAGATAAATTAATATTTAACAAATGTATAATCCAGACGTAAACCTTGTTTCTCCACCAGTTAATGAGTCATGAGCCGCCACGTGCATCAGAACGAATAAAAACTTGAAATAGCAATAAAAAATTATTCGTGGTGCCCGCTTAATGCGTAGGTGGGATTTCTAACATAGTGGCTACATTTCTGTCCAAGGCAAAAAAAGAGAGAAAATTAACGTTCCATTGGCACAAGCCTAAAGTCAGAGATCCATATTATTCGCAAACTAACGAAATTATAAGTGCAGATTACTCTCAAAAGTCACTGTAGAAAAGTTCTCAAAGTTTAGACTAGGTCTCCTAACCCAAAATACCCAGATGCCCCAAGTCGAAAATATTTTAAATGTTGATGATCAACAAACAAAACTATCACAAATCCTCAATAGAACAAAATGCAAGGATGACGTGAAATGTAAGAGCACGCAAGATGAAAATATTTCAGAAGGTTTACTATCAAAAAACGTGGAAATCACAAGTCCATGGCCAAATACTTAAATATATTTCCAATACGCTTGCGAGGTGACTTACTGTTGCTCATACATCCTGTCTCTTCCAGCTCTCAACCCAACTGATTACCCACGACGGTCTACCAAAAAGTCAAAAAGTGTCTCCACGCGAAAATTTCCACTATTTGTACCCTTACATTGACAAGAGCCAAACTCAGACACTTCTGATTTCCGAAAAATAAACTTAAAACAATGCTATATCCACATATTATTCATCAATTTGGACGTTAATTTCCTCAGTTTCCTAATGCTGGTCACAGACTTGTAACTAAAAGGGATTGTTCACATATAATGCTATTGTTCATGTAGACGCTGGTTTTTGTCGTCATGCTATCAATAAAAATATAAAATTAAAATCAATTACACTCATAATCCATGATAATATATATTTATTACTGCTGGCGCTATATTCAGTATTTCCTTTCTTATTGCACTGTAGTTCCTTCTCTAGATTGTCGCACAGATGACAAAATGGTAGATATCGAAATAGACGACAGAGGGACAGAGAAAGGCCTCTGGACCTGATGGGATACCAGTTCAATTTGCAGCGGTGTACCGTAGGTCTCTGGAAGAGCGTAGCGTTCCAAAGGATTGGAAAAGGGCACAGGTCATCCCCGTTTTCAAGAAGGGACGTCGAACAGATGTGCAGAACTATAGACCTATATCTCTAACGTCGATCAGTTGTAGAATTTTGGAACACGTATTGTGTTCGAGTGTAATGACTTTTCTGGAGACTAGAAATCTACTCTGTAGGAATCAGCATGAGTTTCGAAAAAGACGGTCATGTGAAACCCAGCTCGCGCTATTCGTCCACGAGACTCAGAGGACTATAGACACGGGTTCACAGGTAGATGCCGTGTTTCTTGACTTCCGCAAGGCGTTCGATACAGTTCCCCACAGTCGTTTAATAAACAAAGTAAGAGCATATGGACTATCAGACCAGTTGTGTGATTGGATTGAGGAGTTCCTAGATAACAGGACGCAGCATGTCATTCTCAATGGAGAGAAGTCTTCCGAAGTAAGAGTGATTTCAGGTGTACCGCAGGGGAGTGTCATAGGACCGTTGCTATTCACAATATACATAAATGACCTGGTGGAAGACATCGGAAGTTCACTGAGGCTTTTCGCAGATGATGCTGTGGTGTATCGAGAGATTTTAACAATGAAAAATTGTACTGAAATGCAGGAGGATCTGCAGCGAATTGACGCATGGTACAGGGAATGGCAATTGAATCTCAATGTAGACAAGTGTAATGTGCTGCGAATACACAGAAAGATAGATCCTTTATCATTTAGCTACAAAATAGCAGGTCAGCAACTGGAAGCAGTTAATACCATAAATTATCTAGGAGTATGCATTAGGAGTGATTTAAAATGGAATGATCATATAATGTTGATCGTCGGTAAAGCAGATGCCAGACTGAGATTCATTGGAAGAATCCTAAGGAAATGCTATCCGAAAACAAAGGAAGTAGGTTACAGTACGCTTGTTCGCCCACTGCTTGAATACTGCTCAGCAGTGTGGGATCCGTACCAGATAGGGTTGATAGAAGATATAGAGAAGATACAACGGAGAGCAGCGCGCTTCGTTCCAGGATCATTTAGTAATCGCAAAAGCGTTACGGAGATGATAGATAAACTCCAGAGGAAGACCCTGCAGGAGAGACGCTCAGTAGCTCGGTATGGGCTTTTGTCAAAGTTTCGAGAACATACCTTCACCGAAGAGTCAAGCAGTATATTGCTCCCTCCTACGTATATCTCGCGAAGAGACCATGAGGATAAAATCAGAGAGGTTAGAGCCCACACAGAGGCACACCGACAATCCTTCTTTCCACGAACAATACGAGACTGGAATAGAAGGGAGAACCGATAGAGGTACTCAAGGTACCCTCCGCCACACACCGTCAGGTGGCTTGCGGAGTATGGATGTAGATGTAAATGTTGATTTAAGAGAACAAATTTTAACGGTCAGTTTGTACACAAGGGCCTGTAACTTAAAGTAAGTAATATTATAAAAATATCCTATAACAATTCGATAGCGCTCACGGAGACCTAACCATAGACACTATTTAGTAAGAATCGCTTAAGTTATTATTGAGATATTAATTTTTAAAGGTCATTTTATACATAAAATATTTCACTTAAAAACTACACTTCTTAGCTACAGCACGTCTTCACTCACGCAAGCATCTAAATTTTGTCTTTTTAGCCATGTTACTGGGTTCTGTGTCACTTGTTACGTTTAGTCTTTACTAGAATTAATATCATTTGATGTTTTTTCTATTCATTTCAGTCGGCCTTGGCGGTTACTTTTCCAAATCGACACTAACAACTGGGTTCCTCCAACCTCGCAGCCTTAACCATCGGCCAGCTGACCTACACACTACTTTTTTCACAGTCAGAGCTCTGCCACTCAGAGCGACATCAAAGAGTTGTCACCGCCTAGTGACGATACTGCAAAGCTAGTGTGGTCCGTTGTCAAAACTGCCCTTTCGACTGTCACAACGCTCGCCCATTCGGCAAATGGCCATATCTGTTTAAAAAAAAAAAAAATTCTTGTAACAATCTCCGGGATATACCGTATCGAAAGATTTCTATGATATTATTAATTTATACACTTTGTATTGCCAGAGTATCCCACATCATAAGTTTTGTTACTATTTCCTGAGATTGAAGTTATTTTTCGTATATAGCACTGTGGAATTTGTTTAACACTGTTTCGCGATCATATATCCATTGCATAGCTAATCGTATTTTAATTTCATGTACATGATATTTCTGAAGATCAATAATATCTTCTGTAGGAAACAACATCGGTTCCGAAAACAACAATCTTGTGAAATCCAGCTCGCTTTATACTTCTACGAGACACAGAAAGCAATAAATACCGACACCAAGGTTGCCTGTTTTTATTTCTGGTTGCGTTCGATACATTTCCACACAGATGCCTAACGAACAAAATACGAGTTTACGGGGTATCAGACTGACTGCGGATTGAAGTGTTTCTAGCAAACAGAGCACAGTATATCGTCCCGAATGGAGAGGTCTTCATATGTAAAAGTAACTTCTGTGATATTACAAGGGAGTATTAAAGAACTATTACTTTTCACAGTAAATATAAATGACCTAATAGATAACGTCGGAAGTTCCGTGAGGACTTTTGCGGACTGTGTTGTTGTGTACACAGACGTCGCAACACTGTAAAATGGTGGGATATACAGAAAGACCTGAGGAGGATAGACGCTTGATGCGGGGACTGGCCATTGATCCTCAACATAAACAAATGTAACATACTGCCCATAAATAGGCCGAAAGACACATTACCGTGTGATTACGCGATAGCAGAACAATCACTGGAAGCACTTAAAATATCTAGGAGAAGGTGTACGGAGTGATTTCAATTGGGACGAAAATGGTTCAAATGGCTCTGAGCACTGTGGGACATAACTTCTGAGGTCATTAGTCCCCTAGAACTTAGAACTACTTAAACCTAACTAACCTAAGGACATCACACAAATCCATGCCCGAGACAGGATTCGAACCTGCGACCGTAGCCGTAGCGCGGTTCCAGATTGTGGCGCCTAGAACCGCTCGGCCACCCGGCCGGCTCAATTGGGACGACTACATAGAATTAATCATGGGTAATTCAGATGCCAGACTGAGATTAGGAATGCAGTCCAGGAAGTAATAAAACACTTGTTGGACAAATAATTGAATATTTCTAGTCTGTGTAGGATCTATACCCGATAGCGCTGATAGAGAAAGTAGAGAATATCCAAAGAAGAGCTGTGCTTCTCGTTAAAGGTTCATTTAGTAGCGATGATCAAAGAACTTCAGGACAAACGCTGCAAGGGAGGCGCTCTGCATCAGGTTGTGACCTACAGTTGAAGTTCCGAGAGCGTACGTTCCTAGAAGAGTCAACAAATGTATTTCTTCCTCCTACATACTCTCGTGATGGTAGTATTAAAGAGATACAAGCTCACAAAGAGGGTTTCCGGCAATCCCTCTTCACGCGAACCATCGCGACTGGAACTGGAAGCGAGGGAATTGATAGTGGTAGTCTAGATACCCTCCACCACACAGTATGGAGGTTTGCGGACTGAAGATGTAGATCTAGACGTAAAAAGTTAAATGCATTTTTGACGCTGAGGCGCTCTATTTAACCTATGAATGTCACAACTGTAGATACTTATGTTTCAAAACGATGTTGGAGAGTCGTTATGTAAATTCTTCTTGTTCACTCGTTCAGATAACAAAGTTAACGTGAAACTTTATAGGTGCTACCTTCTAAAATATCTTGACATTCAATGTCTAGCAGTCTGACAAAATCTGGTACACTTCAGAATACACTGCTAACAAGAGTATCATCGACGTAACTCTATACGGTCAGAGAACATGATAATACGTCGCTAGAAACGTTGCAAATGCACTAATAGAAACTACAAATTTTGTTAACAACGTCCGTGGTATGCTTAGTTACTACAAACTATCGAATAACTTTACTTTGTTGCGTAAGTATCCTGTGACAGGAGTCTGGTATGATTTAAGGATGTTACGTATCTCTGTGGTTTCCGCATGCTCATTATGCCAGAGAAATTGGTGACGACTGTGCGATTCACTTTTATCTGCCTGGAAACATGTGACCACGCTGGAACAATGTAAATACACTACGTAGCAAATTAATGAGACCGCAACTCCTCTGGTGTACATCATCTATTGTTTTTTGCCGCATTTTGTGCGTCTCACCTATCCATTTGGGTAAAAGTTTTGCAACGCAAGATGTTGAGTCTGTTCCTGAAGCAGAATTTTCTGTTTACAGTCGCAGCGGCTACGTGTGTCTGGCGCTGTACAGGAGGGATAGCCACGTCATCGAGCTTCAGGAGTCTGGTGAGTACTTAGCTGCTATGCTGCAGTCACTCGTTCTCCCCATATCTTCCTCTTTTCTTCGTTTTGGTCATTAGTCGTACTACTGGTTTGTGTGGCCCGCCACGACTTACACTTCCGTGCCAACCTCTCCATCCCAGAGTAATACTACAGCAAATGTCCGTAGTTATTTGTCGGATGTATTCCAATCTCTATGTTCCCATACAGTTTTTATCATCTACACCTCTCTCTGCTACCATGGAACCACGGAAGTTATTCATTGTTGCCTTATCGCCTGTCCTGTCATCCCGCCTCTTCTTCGTCTTAATGTTTTTCACATACTTATTTCTTCGTGGATTTTGCAAAACGTCTCCACTTTCCTTATCTAATTTTCAACGTCCTTCTATGGTACTACATCTGAAAAGCTTCTATTCAAGCTAGTATAACTTCCTCAAATTTTGATTTAAAATTATTGTGTTGTTTCGTTCAATTACTATTCACTCTGGCCTATGTGCAAAGTAATATCGTAGCTTCTGCAGAGGTTTTTCTGTTACGTTGAAGTACTGATAACCTATCAGCCATCTATGCACTCGATGTGTACAGCAAACAGGGAAGCTGAGGGAGAAGTCAGTGCTGCCGTACGTAGCAACATTCTGTCGCTCTAGTACGAAATGCGGTCGCCTCTCCTGGGAACAAATTCAGCGAGATTAAGCCACTCCGTATGATTTGGCTGGCTGTCGCTGACGAACATCGGCCTGTCTCTCTCTCTCTCTCTTTCCCTGTCTTCTTTACAGACGCAGGTTCTGAATGGAGAGATTTTTGTTTCTAAGGTGACTACCTCTTGGCCACAGCAGACGGTGGAGTGAGATTTGCAAACTGTTCTGGACACGGTCAGCTGTAACCTACACAAGTAGTAGGTTTCTTTGGTTTCTTTATAGTCCATGAAAAGCTTAATCTTTCGTTCCATAAATATGCTTGCACCTTCTTTATACAAACAGACCTGTCACACATAGACCCTGTACATATAATACTAAAATAAGACACGTTGCGGCCGTGTTCGCAGCAGCCCTGCTAGGGGCATATTATTAGATACCTCGTCCGCCCCGGTAACTGAGTGGTCAGCGCCACGGAATGTCATGCCAAGGTCCCCGGGTTCGATTCCCAGCTGGGTCGGAGATTTTCTCCGCTTAGGAACTGGGTGTTGTGTTGTCTTAATCGTCATCTCATCCTCATCGACACGCAAGTCGCCGAAGCGGCGTCAACTCAAAAGACTTGCACCAAGCGAACGGTCTACACGACGGGAGCATTTGAAGATAGCTGAATATGTTTATGTACTGTACGCACATATTCTTTCTTCTCTACGCGACGATAAGGAACTGGTCGAAGGCTATCTGTAAATCAAGAGAAACTGCATAACGCTGAATTCCTCTCTATACTATTTTCTGTGTCTGCATGACGAACAAAGAAAGCTGGTGCCTGCGGAAATCATGAGTGTGCATGACATTTGCGTCGGGGAATGAAGCTGCTGTTACTGCTGCCAAGGCCTTTTGAGAAATCTCTCGTCTCAGATGAACTCAGAGCTGCTATTTGTAGGAACATTCTGTCGCTCTAGTTTGAAACCTGGTTGCGTTTCGTGGGAATAAGCCTAGCAAGGTGAAACCACTCCGTATGGTTTGGTCGACTTCCTCTCTTCCATTTCGTAATGAGGAGAGCCAGACGGGGTATACGGGACACTCTTTTCAGCCATCGTCATATGCTAGATGGTGACTTCTTTAACTGATATTGCAATTCCCTCTGTGACAAAGATGTACAGAGAGATTCCGTGATGATGAACTTTTGGGGATGACTTGGGAAGTGTGAATGCATCAGTCTGAGGAAAGTATTTTTGACAACTCTGACAGTGTAATACATGCACGAATACTGTAGTTATTAAGATTGTAGGGTAGAAAATTTTCAAAGGTAGTTGTATGGACGAAAACAAGGAATAAAACTCTTGTAATTCACACCTTACGAATAACGAGCAGCACTTGCTTATCTTCGAAAGTGTGGAACACATTTCTTCTAATGAACAAGGGTCCGTATTTCTTAAGGTATGCGATTTAGACCACATGTTTACTGGACATTTGTTTCGTGTTTTGGCCCATATTCCTTAAGCCAGAAATATGTTATCAAAGAACTTGCTGTGGAAGATATGTGTTTCATCTTATCAAACAAGAAGCAGTGCTCATAGCTCTTAAGGTATGCATTTTAGAATCCATGTTGACTGGACATTTTTTCCTTGCTTTGATCCATACTACCACGTCTGAATGTTGTCCACGATACAACCTTACCGACAACACTACCAGTACATTTATTTCACTGTCAGAGATGTCGAAAAGCTTTGTGTTTACAACTTTCGAGTTCCGTTACCGGACCAGGGCACTTAACTTAAAACAATACATTTACCCTACTCCATCAGCACTGAAATCTTGTAGCATCATGACAGATCACGGAATCACCCTTTGGATACGTTAACAGCGCTTGAAATTTTCTTCCGAAAGAACTTTATAGTTGAAAGCTAAGCGTTCTCAGTCGATTTTCTAATACAAATGTCAGTTGTATTAATTCCAAGTAACCACCATCGAATTTTTCTGTGCTTTGCATTTTACCATCTTAGCAACTTAAAATTTATGGACAAGTTGCGTTATTGATGGGTCATAACCAGTGTCTACTGATATATTTCAAGTCAGAAACCAGAGTGATGGTTCATACCGATTATAAAAATGGATGTATGTTTTTGTTTGTGTGTGTTCCAGATCTTCTACACCACTGGACCGATTTCAGGCAAATTTGGTACACATACCACTTACTGTCAGGCGGTAATCGCTATGGGGTAAAGAACCATCTACCTGTCTGTCATAGTTCAGAAGATAAGACGTCATAAACAATGAGATGCGTGAAAAACTACCGCATCATGCATGTTTAATTTTATTACTTCTACTCCATTCGCAGCATATTTCGTCGGCAGTATCCACACATACCGCTGAATGTACCCACACAAATATACCACTACACGACACATAGTTCAAGAGATATGACGTCATAAACAATGAGATGCTTCAAAAATTCCTACATTACGCATAACGTTTTAATGCATTTAGTCTTTACTACTAAGACACTCATAGGGTAAAGTCAACTTAAGGAAATTCCTGACCCTAGTAGCAACTTTGGCAGCTGTTAACTGCGAAGCGCAAACGGCTTTAAGTGAAAATAATAGACATGTATGGAACTATGAAAAGGCACTGCCACAGAGACGTTTATAAAATAGTGCTGTAGGCTCGCGAGGCAGCTGCGCCCAGCGTACGGAAGCTATCCCCCTGACTGTATATTAATTTGAACGATTTTTTCATAATTTCAGAGGCGTTCTCACGAGCACATGGAAATGAAATTTTTAGATACCTCACTACAAATGTAATTAATTTTTTGTTTTCATTTCGAAAGAAAAATGGCAAAATGAATAACTGGGGAATTCCGGGTGTGGCAGCAAGTATTATATGAACACTAGCTATAGCCGACCAACTTCCTTCCGCCTCTGAAAATCTTTATATGTTATAGCTGACCCGGCAAACTTTGTTTTGACATATAAATTATCTCTAGGTAATATTTTGGTAGAAAAAAATAACGTATTCTTCGTTCATTCCGTTCAACTCGTGCATCTTCTGTTTCGCTTGACGCAATTGCGCCATGCTCACACGCGCATTAGTATTACCTTGCGGGATTGGTCTTTCTGTCCTTTGGGCTCTTGTATTTCGCATACCTGCAGCTTTACGTGTTTTAAGGCCCAAAGAAGCCCCTTTGCGTATTTTTGGCATTGTTCACTGTACAAAATACACATAAATAGAACAAATTTAATAACTCAATGATGAAAAACAGTATAGTAATAATGTATTCATTCTCTGATTGTACATTGGCCACTATTACTTCTAGGGTTTCTACGGTGGATCACGCCGATGTAACAATTGCAGCCGATACACGGCTCGTCCATGAGCATACAAACATAGCGGCAATTTCGTGTCGAAATGTGTTCGCCAGCATTATGAATAAAGCCAAGCGCACACGCATCGATTTTTATCGTACGTAAAAATATTGTACGATTAAATTCTTTTAGAGGAACAAAGGAGAGCATAGGAACTTCTTTGTTCCACTAAAAGAATTTAATCGTACGATATATTTCCGTACGATAAAAATCGATGTGTGTGCGCTAGGCCTAAATGTCGGTTTGGCGAATGACGCGTGCAACCTAGTTAAACTTCTCGGTCTAGTTACGCCGATTGAAAGAGGGATAATCGCGTCATTGTTTTTGATACGTTTTCTTCAATTACATATCTATCGAATAGTGAAAGACTATCACCGGTAGACACTTGGCGGGGATAACTGATCAGGTCATAACTGATTAATTATCGACCGGGGTTGAAAATTATTAAATTACTAAAATCGCTATTAAAAATAGGGGTTGGTGGTATAAGGGTGAAACTTTAGTGTTGAGTGTATTTTTTAATGCCACATCATAAAAAAAGTAAAAGGAAAATGTTATAACCAGGAATAACACAATAACCTCTTCAGTCTGGTTTATTAAATCACAAATCGCTTATTAACAATTATGTTAGCGAAGCGTCTACCCAGGCTCACACTCAGAAGTAATGCAGAATTAAAGTTTGGTTATACCAATGTCCAAATGTGCATGGTGGGGTGCACGTCCCGTAATTATTCCCAAGTCCAGGGAAGTTCAGTCTCTCCAAGTGAAGTCGCAAGATTTTCCGCCGAGCAGCCAGGTAACGTCGAGTGGTGCGGCGAGTCATCCACAAGCAGCTGGAACACGGCGTACTGCACTTCCCGAAGAGAACTGTCGTTTGCGGCGGCGGCCGGGTTTATATAAGGCTTGCTAGTTAATGGAGCCGTCGGCTGGAGTCTCTGTTTTCCAGGGAAAACCAATCGCAATGTTTCCTGGCGTAGCCAATTGCTGTGTGCTGACAAACACGCGCGCGCGAAGGCGGCCAGCGATGGTAGCCGCGTGCCGCCCGGAGAAGTGCGGCCAGCGATGTATTTGGCGGCCGCGTACTGGAGCGCGTTGTTCGGTGTTTGTTAGAAGTGGTGTATATCACAGAAAAGTTCTGTGCAAAGAAATAAGAAAACATTTTTTTGTGGTGGACCATTCTTATCACTTTAGGGATATGAAAAATAGATTACGACCGATTCTCAGACCTACCGAATATACCGGATGATAAAAATGTCGTATAAATTTGAAAACTTAATAAACCACGAAATAATGTAGATTGAGAGGTAAAAATTGACACACATGCTTGGAATGACATAGGGTTTTATTAGAACAAGGAAAAAAAAACAAAGTTCACAAAATGTCCGACAGATGCGCGTCGTTTGGTGATGATCGTGTGCTCAGCCGCGACTTTCGTCATGCTTGGCCTCCCAGGTCCCCAGACTTCAGTCCGTGTGATTATTGGCTTTGGGGTTTCTTGAAGTCGCAAGTGTATCGTGATCGACCGACATCTCTAAGGATGCTGAAAGACAACATCCGACGCCAATGCCTCATCATAACTCCGGACATGCTTTACAATGCTGTTCATAACATTATTCCTCGACTACAGCTATTGTTGAGGAATGATGGTGGACATATTGAGCATTTCCTGTAAAGATCATCATCTTTGCTTTGTCTTACTTTGTTATGCTAATTATTGCTATTCTGATCAGATGAAGCGCCAACTGTCGGACATTTTTTAACTTTTGTATTTTTTTCGTTCTAATAAAACCCCATGTCATTCCAAGCATGTGTGTCACTTTTTACCTCTCTATCTACATTATGCCGTGATTTATTCAGTTTTCAAATTTATACAGACTTTTTGATCACCCAGTACGTGTAAAATTTCATCAGAATCGATCGAGCCGTTTCGGAGGAGTATGGCAACTAACTCTGTGACACGAGAATTTTATGTATTATTAAGAAAGAAAAAAGATTGAGTTTCACTTCCAAATGGAGTAACAGGATTACAGCATTGTCATTATTCATTACAGTTTTGCGCTGTAAAGTCCCAACAAACAACAGCAACAACACGTTCATGTTTTTTGATAAGAACCCCAGGCGTCCGCCGGTGGTGAAACATTCGCTTCACATCAGTGGCTACAGGCAAGCTTCGGACGCCCCCACGTCGCTCGCCGCCCACCACGAAAAGCGCCTGAGTGGTCGCGACGGAACGCCTTTCACCTCAGCTCAGCTCAGCTCAGCTCCTCCCGCTTCGTCTCTGGTGCTGTATTGATCAGAGTGTGTCGGCGATAATTGCATTCTGCTAACCGGGACGCCGGACGCGCCTCGGGCTGCAGTGCGGAGTGGAGGCGGTGTTGGTGGTGTTGTCAAGAGCGAGCGAGCGAGCGCAAATATCGCGGCCGCCGTGTCAATAACTCAATTAAGGTCCGCCAAGCGCGCCCCTCAGCCCTAAGAGTTTCATCTGAATGCTGAGATCGCCTCGACCGCCGGCCTCATGAATGATGCATTTCAGCAGGCGCGCTGCGCCACGCCTCCGTAACAAACAAAATGAAGCGCGTACTTTACTGCACGGTCTGCGGCTTCGCATCACGCGTGTCTGTTCGCGGTTGGAAGGAGCGAACGAGACCGACGGGAGAACACCTCAAATGCAGCCGGCTGTCTCATTTTCTTTCCGTGTGAAAGAACAAGATTGTAAACGAGTTATTCAACAAACTAGAAATCTGGGGATGGCTATGGAATCCACGGAATTCCATAACATGTCTGCCTCGTGTTAGCAACACCCCTCCCATCCCCTCCTCCCTCACCACCTCACTCTATTCCATTCCCTACTCAATTGAGAAGTAGGTATTAAAATCCATGGAGAAGAAATAAAAACTTTGAGGTTCGCCGATGACATTGTTATTCTGTCAGAGACAGCAAAGGACTTGGAGGAGCTGTTGAACGGAGTGGACAGTGTCTTGAAAGGAGGATATAATATGAACATCAACAAAAGCAAAACGAGGATAATGAAATGTAATCGAATTAAGTCGGATGATGCTGAGGGAATTAGATTAGGAAATGAGACACTTAAAGAAGTAAAGGAGTTTTGCTATTTGGGGCGCTAAATAACTGATGATGGTCGAAGTAGAGAAGATATAAAATGTAGACTGGCAATGGCAAGGAAAGCATTTCTGAAGAACAGAAATTTGTTCGAGTATAGATTTAAGTGTCAGGAAGTCGTTTCTGAAAGTATTTGTATGGAGTGTAGCCATGTACGGAAGTGAAACATGGACGATAAATAGTTTGGACAAGAAGAGAATAGAAGCTTTCGAAATGTGGTGCTACAGAAGAATGCTGAAGATTAGATGGGTAGATCACATAACTAATGAGGAGGTATTGAATAGAACTGGGGAGAAGAGGATTTTGTGGCATAACTTGACAAGAAGAAGGGACCGGTTGGTAGGACATGTTCTGAGGCATCAAGGGATCACAAATTTAGCATTGGAGGGCAGCGTGGAGGGTAAAAATCATAGAGAGTGACAAAGAGATGAATACACTAAGCAGATTCAGCAGGATGTAGGTTGCAGTAAGTACTGGGAGATGAAGAAGCTTGCACAGGATAGATTAGCATGGAGAGCTGCATCAAACCAGTCTCAGGACTGAAGACCACAACAACACTCCATTCGCGAATGTTACGGACAAGAAATAGTGATGGGAACACTGTGTATTTTCCCGAATTTATATAATTACAGCGTCGTGGTAGTTACTTAATATGAACGTTAGAGAAAGTGTTTTTCATGTCTGTTTTTAGAGCTTTAAACTCGAGAAATTTAGTTACTAAGGATATTAGAAAGGCACAACGTCTTTCTTGTGATGTCTTGCACTGCAGTTTGATAAGCATTTCTGTGAATAAAGCCGACTGAGTGTAGCCGTTGCGAATCTTGCAGTGCTTCATTGAATATTTTCTATACTTTCCTTTAACTCAATTTAGTAAGAGGGTTTTGCAAGCAGCGTCTTCATGAATTAAAGTTCTTTATTATTGATTAAATGAGTCACAGTCTGATACTTGCCACCTTCACGGAAAGATTAATGTAGCTGTTGCAACTTAAATGGCTCCAGATATCTATTCCTAGATACTTGGACGGTATGGATGACTCCAGTGAAGGATCACCAACCACTTAGTCAAACACACTGGAATTTTTCGTCTATTTCCTATAACTTGTATTTCTCTGTGTTTTGAGACAATTATTAAAACTTTTTAACAGACACCGATCTTCTTCAGAAGGCTCAGAAGTTATCCTCCAAGTCATTACAAAAGTTCTATCGGGAATAGTTGTTTTCCCGTTGCACTACCTTGACATATGCCTGACGCTGTTTCAGTTTCGGGTGATACTACCATTTTAAGAATGTTACTGAGCCTTGCTTATTTAAAAGCCTTCCAACGGTCTGAATGTCTGTCCAGATATTGCTTATACGAGATTTTCCTTTATTAGAAATTTCTGTGGACTAAATCGAATGCTTTCTGGTTGTCAGGAAACCTGATGTAAACCTTAGTTCCGACCTGTGCTGCCTCTGGATGAGTTAAGGGCATCTAATATGAAAGTTTTACATGTACAGCTACATCTACATAGATACTCCTCAAGAAACCGTACGGTGCGTGGCGGAGGGTACCCTGTACTACTACGTGTTATTGTCCCTCCCCCTTGCAAGCAGAGCGAGGGAAAAACGATTGTACGCCTTCGAATGAGCCCTATTTTCTCATATGTTATCTTCGTGGTTCTTACACGCGATTTATGTTGGCGGCAGTAGAATCGTTCAGCAGTCAGCTAAAAATGACGGTCTTCTAAATTTTCTCAATAGTGTTTCTCGAAAGTAATGTCCCCTTTCTCCAGGGATTCCCATTTGAGTTTTCGAAGCATCTCCACAATACCGCTTCTAGCTGCAGCGTCGTTCAGCACGGCATTGCGAGGCAGCTGGCAACTTGGCTGCCACGACGTGACTGATTGCAGGGGAGTGTGTTGTGGGCGGGCTCCACGTCTGGTATCTGCGGCGTGGTGCTGGCTCGTGACGTCAGCGGTGCCAGGCAGTCTGCAGCAACCTGTTGTCGCCCGTAGCGCACCGCTACCGCAGCCTCCGCCTGTGCTTCAGACTCACGTCGCGGCGCCGGCCTAAGACGTATTTCTTCTCTTCGGTGCACTGAACTAAGCGGAAATAAAGGTGCAGATTCATCTGCGAGTTTCAGCGTGTTACACGCGTACACCGCAAGTCACTGTATAATGTGCGGTGGAGGACACGTTTTACCAATAATGTTTTCTGTCCGATTCCTCTTATGTGTTGAGCGGAAAAAAGTAATGTGTAATATTCTTATAATAATTGCGTCAGACATAAACTAATAAGAGTATAATGATCTCACAGTCTTTTTCGAATAGTTGGCAGGAAACCCTCTTGTGTTAAATCAGTAAACGGAGCGAAGCCATCTGTCCAGGCACACTTTGAACATATTCATTTTGAAACGGAGGATGACACAGAAAAGGCCGAAAAATTAAACTTTTTTCCAAACTCTTTCACCGAGGACTGTCGCACTGTAGTTTGTAACGGAACATCCTTCTCTAATAATACTTTTCCTCAACAGTAGTTGTCGATAACTGTATTATTTTTCGTATTTTGGACAGGTTAATATTATCTCAGTTGCTTTCCTGAAAACTTTCGTATAATTTAATACACAGTATGCTATATTAAAAGCTAAAATTTATGAAAAGGAATTACTCTATAAAGCATTTTAGTTTAGATGTTGTAATCGATAAGTACTAGTTCTGAACGTGCAGTCAAAATTAATTTTCTTTTGAAACATTTGAGATAACGAATTATTTGCACACTTAAAATTTCTATTATTAATTTTGCAATCCTGTACTGTTTACTATGTCTATTTCTGGATTCATTTACGAAATAATAATTGAAATTGTAAACCCTTTGGAATATTGTTATTTCCTCAGAGTGTGAGAGTCGTTATCTGATGTGACCGGACGTATTTTAGTGTAATGGGTGCGGCTCTGTTACAGTGGAAGATAAAAAAACTGTGTTACATCCTAAAATGTGAGAAAATCAATGGAAAATATACACTCCTGGAAATGGAAAAAAGAACACATTGACACCGGTGTGTCAGACCCACCATACTTGCTCCGGACACTGCGAGAGGGCTGTACAAGCAATGATCACACGCACGGCACAGCGGACACACCAGGAACCGCGGTGTTGGCCGTCGAATGGCGCTAGCTGCGCAGCATTTGTGCACCGCCGCCGTCAGTGTCAGCCAGTTTGCCGTGGCATACGGAGCTCCATCGCAGTCTTTAACACTGGTAGCATGCCGCGACAGCGTGGACGTGAACCGTATGTGCAGTTGACGGACTTTGAGCGAGGGCGTATAGTGGGCATGCGGGAGGCCGGGTGGACGTACCGCCGAATTGCTCAACACGTGGGGCGTGAGGTCTCCACAGTACATCGATGTTGTCGCCAGTGGTCGGCGGAAGGTGCACGTGCCCGTCGACCTGGGACCGGACCGCAGCGACGCACGGATGCACGCCAAGACCGTAGGATCCTACGCAGTGCCGTAGGGGACCGCACCGCCACTTCCCAGCAAATTAGGGACACTGTTGCTCCTGGGGTATCGGCGAGGACCATTCGCAACCGTCTCCATGAAGCTGGGCTACGGTCCCGCACACCGTTAGGCCGTCTTCCGCTCACGCCCCAACATCGTGCAGCCCGCCTCCAGTGGTGTCGCGACAGGCGTGAATGGAGGGACGAATGGAGACGTGTCGTCTTCAGCGATGAGAGTCGCTTCTGCCTTGGTGCCAATGGTGGTCGTATGCGTGTTTGGCGCCGTGCAGGTGAGCGCCACAATCAGGACTGCATACGACCGAGGCACACAGGGCCAAACCCGGCATCATGGTGTGGGGAGCGATCTCCTACACTGGTGATCGTCGAGGGGACACTGAATAGTGCACGGTACATCCAAACCGTCATCTAACCCATCGTTCTACCATTCCTAGACCGGCAAGGGAACTTGCTGTTCCAACAGGACAATGCACGTCCGCTTGTATCCCGTGCCACCCAACGTGCTCTAGAAGGTCTAAGTCAACTACCCTGGCCAGCAAGATCTCCGGATCTGTCCCCCATTGAGCATGTTTGGGACTGGATGAAGCGTCGTCTCACGCGGTCTGCACGTCCAGCACGAACGCTGGTCCAACTGAGGCGCCAGGTGGAAATGGCATGGCAAGCCGTTCCACAGGACTACATCCAGCATCTCTACGATCGTCTCCATGGGAGAATAGCAGCCTGCATTGCTGCGAAAGGTGGATATACACTGTACTAGTGCCGACATTGTGCATGCTCTGTTGCCTGTGTCTATGTGCCTGTGGTTCTGTCAGTGTGATCATGTGATGTATCTGACCCCAGGAATGTGTCAATAAAGTTTCCCCTTCCTGGGACAATGAATTCACGGTGATCTTATTTCAATTTCCCGGAGTGTAGTTAATGTATACATTTACTATTAACCACAAAAATGCCGGCCGGAGTGGCCGAGCGGTTCTAGGCGCTTCAGTCACGAACCGCGGGACCGCATGCCATGCCTCGGGCAATGATGTGTGTGATGTCTTTAGGTTAGTTAGGTTTAAGAAGTTCTAGGGGACTGATGACCTCAGCTGTTAAGTCCCATAGTGCTCAGAGCCGTTTTTGAACCACAAAAATCTGAATGTATGGTCTATGTTAACTTTCATGATAATAGGCTGTAGTTGTGGAGAGTAAATAAATAAATATTTTAACAAGATTTAGCTTTCAATACTTAGATGTAGTAAGGTAATTAGAAAATGGAATTGCTTAAAACTAAAAATCTATGTACGACGGTCGTTCAGTAAATGATGGAACACTTTTTTTTCGGGAATCAGGATGGTTTATTCAGGATTTCCCAATAAAATCTCCTTTCAATGCGACAATGCCTTATTGTGAGGGCCCGTATGCTCGCATGGTACCACTCTAATGGTGGACGTCAGAAGAAACGTCTTGCTGCATCACTAACATACCCACCACCCATATACTGCTTCCCACGGAGTGCATCCTCTTGATGCTTTTCTGTTAGCAGTCGAGGAATACAGCTGGCACAAACCTACGAGTACCACAACTCGTTAAGATGATCTCCAAATAGGAAGATGGGAAAGTATTTAGATTTATAGAATGGCACCACCGATGCTGCCCAGAAGGGAGTGCCTGTAGCCTCTCGTACCTGGGCAGCCAGCGACCGATTCACTAATATTCACATCGGAAGGCGAGGACGTCGGCAATAATTTCAGCCGCTCGCTCATAGTTGGCGTGACATTACATCTCGGTTTGAACACCTTACGCAATTTTAGGGCAACGACGGACACTCTGGTCACACTAAAGGACTCTAGGACTGATTACACAAGTGTATTCGAAGCAATCTTGTGAGGTGTCTGCACACGCGGCTAGTGCTGCTACTGTGTTGAGGATGGTCGTGAAAGGTTCCTGGACGTGTCGGTAGACTCCATAATAGAACACTCAATAATTAGACATGTTTGTTTAGTATTTTCACAATCCAGACAGCGTCTTCCGTCTTCTGCTGGGTCCAGGTGGGGATCCTCACGACCGTCTGCTGTTGCGGTCCCCTGTCTGACTTCTGACTGAATGCGGGATTGCTCGGCTCCTCCACACCACCCCTCTTTTCCCGCCACCGCGTTGTGGTGTTGGCGGATACTGTTACGCCCGAAGCTGTTGCCCTACCAGGAACTGCATATTGCTGTAGTGATGACAGATGCTATTGCCCATCAGGAAACTCCATTGCTGCGTTGTCGAGCTCTTTGCCAAGCCTGACCCGCAGTTCATCTAGCCGGTGGTGGATCGGCGGCTGCGACGTTAGAGCGCTCAGCACCTCATCAGCTCATCAGTGGCAGTTGTCGTTGCTGTCTAGAGGACGTCTCCTAGCAGCTCATGCAGATGAAATCATCATTGCCCAACAGTGTGGTGGAGATATACCGCAGAACCGGAACACCAGCTTGAACAGTGTGCGAACGAGGTGAACGCCATAGATCTTTCTTATCGAATGCATACTGGCCCGTCAGCTGGCGTATTTACACTCCTGGAAATGGAAAAAAGAACACATTGACACCGGTGTGTCAGACCCACCATACTTGCTCCGGACACTGCGAGAGGGCTGTACAAGCAATGATCACACGCACGGCACAGCGGACACACCAGGAACCGCGGTGTTGGCCGTCGAATGGCGCTAGCTGCGCAGCATTTGTGCACCGCCGCCGTCAGTGTCAGCCAGTTTGCCGTGGCATACGGAGCTCCATCGCAGTCTTTAACACTGGTAGCATGCCGCGACAGCGTGGACGTGAACCGTATGTGCAGTTGACGGACTTTGAGCGAGGGCGTATAGTGGGCATGCGGGAGGCCGGGTGGACGTACCGCCGAATTGCTCAACACGTGGGGCGTGAGGTCTCCACAGTACATCGATGTTGTCGCCAGTGGTCGGCGGAAGGTGAACGTGCCCGTCGACCTGGGACCGGACCGCAGCGACGCACGGATGCACGCCAAGACCGTAGGATCCTACGAAGTGCCGTAGGGGACCGCACCGCCACTTCCCAGCAAATTAGGGACACTGTTGCTCCTGGGGTATCGGCGAGGACCATTCGCAACCGTCTCCATGAAGCTGGGCTACGGTCCCGCACACCGTTAGGCCGTCTTCCGCTCACGCCCCAACATCGTGCAGCCCGCCTCCAGTGGTGTCGCGACAGGCGTGAATGGAGGGACGAATGGAGACGTGTCGTCTTCAGCGATGAGAGTCGCTTCTGCCTTGGTGCCAATGATGGTCGTATGCGTGTTTGGCGCTGTGCAGGTGAGCGCCACAATCAGGACTGCATACGACCGAGGCACACAGGGCCAACACCCGGCATCATGGTGTGGGGAGCGATCTCCTACACTGGCCGTACACCACTGGTGATCGTCGAGGGGACACTGAATAGTGCACGGTACATCCAAACCGTCATCGAACCCATCGTTCTACCATTCCTAGACCGGCAAGGGAACTTGCTGTTCCAACAGGACAATGCACGTCCGCATGTATCCCGTGCCACCCAACGTGCTCTAGAAGGTGTTAGTCAACTACCCTGGCCAGCAAGACCTCCGGATCTGTCCCCCATTGAGCATGTTTGGGACTGGATGAAGCGTCGTCTCACGCGGTCAGCACGTCCAGCACGAACGCTGGTCCAACTGAGGCGCCAGGTGGAAATGGCATGGCAAGCCGTTCCACAGGACTACATCCAACATCTCTACGATCGTCTCCATGGGAGAATAGCTGCCTGCATTGCTGCGAAAGGTGGATATACACTGTACTAGTGCCGACATTGTGCATGCTCTGTTGCCTGTGTCTATGTGCCTGTGGTTCTGTCAGTGTGATCATGTGATGTATCTGACGCCAGGATTGTGTCAATAAAGTTTCCCCTTCCTGGGACAATGAATTCACGGTGTTCTTATTTCAATTTCCAGGAGTGTATTATGGTCACCGAAGGTGTTTCACTACTGGATGTCAGTCATAATGACCGAACTGTCCTCCTTTGTTACTATCCGTCAGCACTCTCCCCAGCTGCTACATTTGCTTAACGCTTTGTTTTGGTGCGTTAAAACTTCGAACAAACCCACAGTGAGTGAGGTTACGAAGTGAATCGTGCTTTTTGCGTAACATTACGAAGGTGCCTCGAGGCTCATGTAGACTCTCCCTGTTACCCAGTTCCTCGTAAATCGCTCACAGTCACACACCGCCTTGCTGAGCTTACTGCTCTGTCGGTCTGCTCTCAGAGCACACTCGATTGCGACACATGCTCCGGCTGTTGATACATTGGCCCCGCTGTTGACAAACTATTCCGCTGGTCAATTTAGAAATTTTCTGTATTCCCACATCGAACAGTTCTGCTGTGCAACGTAACTTTTCTATTCCCTGCTGCCTTCACTATTTCACGTCACAAAGCTGTCTCTTCGATTCTCAGCTGTCTTCACTATTTAACCTCGTAAAGCTACCCATTTATCTTCTACTGAACTCATTTCCCCTGTTTTAGTCAATAATTGCCTTATGACCCCTCTGAAACTCTCAGAAACCTCTGGTTCTTTCTGCTTATGAGTGTCCCATTTCCTTAATTTTCTACCTTTTGCAAATTCCTCCACTTTTTCAAGTCCGTCGGAATGCACAATGGACTTGAATGGGTGTAGGTGTCACTTGTTAGAATAGTATCTAGACGTATCAGGCCTCCTATATCACTCCAACCGCACACGCCCCACACCAATGCAGTGCCTCCAGCAGCTTGAACAGTCCCCTGCTGACATGCAGATTACATGGATTCATGAGGTTGTCTCCATACCCGTATACGTCCATCCACCCGATAAAATTTGAAACGAGACTCGTCCGACCACGTAACATGTTTCCAGTCATCAACAGCCCAGGCGAGGCGTAAAGCTTTGTGTCGTGCAGTGATCAACGGTACACGATTGGGCCTTCGGGTCCGAAAGCCCGTATCGAAGATGTTTCGTTGAATGGTTCGCACGCTGAGACTTGTTGATGGCCCAGCACTGAAATCTGCAGAAATTTGTGGAAGGGTTGCACTTTTATAACGTTGAAGTATCCTCTTCAGTCTTCGTTGGTCTCGTTCTTGCAGGATGTTTTTCCGGCCGCGGCGATGTCGGAGATCTGATGTTTTACCGTATCCTTGATATTCACGGTACACTAGTGAAATGGTCGTACGGGAAAATCCTCACTTCATCGTTACCTCGGTGATGTTGTGTCCCATCTCTAGTGGGCCGACTATAACACTACTTTCAAACTCGTTTAAATCTTAAAAACCTGCCGTTATAGCAGCAGTAACAGATCTAACAACTGCACCGGACACTTGTTGTCTTATATGGGCGTTGCCGACCACAGCGCCGTATTCTGCCTGTTTACATATCTCTGTATTTGAATAAGCATGCCTAAACCAGTTTCTTTGACGCTTTAGTGTAACGGATGATCAAAAAGTCAGTATAAATTTGAAACCTGAATAAATCACGCAGTAATGTAGATAGAGAGGTACAAACTGACACACATGCTCGGAATGACATGGGGTTTTCTTAGAACAAAAAAAAGTTCGCAAAATGTCCGACAGATGGCGCTGGACAGCAAAACGTCAGTGATTGCGCATGACAATCGTGTGTAAAAGGAGCTGTAATGAGAGAGAGAATCAGATGCGCCAGCAGTCGGAGCATGTTGACGATACCTGAAACGGCGCTTTTAGTGAAGCTGTATTATCAGAATGGGGAATGTGCTAGTTCATCGTTACGATCCTATCGCCATAGGAAGGGGTTTCGAACGGGTAAACGTCCATTGACAATTGCAGCTCTGGCAAGAATGATTTCGAAGTTCGAAGCGACGGTTTGTTTAGCCGATAGACCCCATAGTGGGCGACCGAGCACAAGGCGTAATGCTGCTGAGACAGTTCAGGAAGAAATGGAGACTGTAGCGGGTTCGCCTATGCACGGGGAAGTCAGCGCTCGTGCAGTCGCTCATCGCACCGGCATTCGATACACTACTGATTGGTTGGCACTGAGGCGTGCCCTTCGATGCTATCCGTACAAAATCCATCGGTATCATGAACTGTTACCCGGCGATTTAATGAAGTGGAGGGCATTTGCGGTGTGGGCGTTTCAAAAGATGACGGAAGATGACGATTGATTGAGTAACGTGTTGTGGACCGACGAAACTCATTTCACGCTCCGAGGGTTTGTCAACGCCCACATCTGCAGAATTTGGGCTACCGAAAATCCTAGAACTGTCGTGGAAACTCCACTGCAAAACGAGAAAGTAACGGTATGGGTTGGATTTACCACATCTACTGTTATCGGGCCTTTTTTCTTCGAGGAAATGCGTGATTCTGGTTTTGTAACTGCTACCGTGACGGGTGAGAGGTACGCCGATATGTTACAGAATCGCATCATCCCCAGCCTGGCTAATAAACACCTGCTGGAACGTACGATGTTTATGCAGGATGGCGCTCCACCCCATATTGCTAGACGCGTGAAAGATCTCTAGCGCGCGTTGTTTGGTGATGATCGTGTACTCACCCGCCACTTTCGTCATGCTTGGCCTCCCAGGTCCCTAGACCTCAGTCCGTGTGATTATTGGCTTTGGGGTTACCTGAAGTCGCAAGTGTATCGTGGTCGACCGACATCTCTAGGGACGCTGAAAGACAACACCCGACGCCAGTGCCTTACCATAACTCCGGACATGCTTTACAGTGCTGTTTACAACATTATTCCTCTACGACAGCTATTGTTGAGGGATGATGGTGCACATATTGAGAATTTCCTGCAAAGAACATGTTCTTTGCTTTGTCTTACTTTGTTATGCAAATTATTGCTAGTCTGATCAGATGAAGCGCCATCTGTCGGACATTTTTTGAACTTTTGTATTTTTTTGGTTCTAATAAAACCCCATGTCATTCCAAGCATGTGTGTCAGTTTGTACCTCTCTATCTACATTATGGTTGAAAAGGTTCAAATGGCTCTGCGCACTATGGGACTTAACAGCTATGGTTATCAGTCCCCTGGAACTTAGAACTAGTTAAACCTAACTAACCTAAGGACAGCACACAACACCCAGCCATCACGAGGCAGAGAAAATCCCTGACCCCGCCGGGAATCGAACCCGGGAACCCGGGCGTGGGAAGCGAGAACGCTACCGCACGACCACGAGATGCGGGCTATCTACATTATGCCGTGATTTATTCAGTTTTCAAATTTATACTGACTTTTTGATCACCCGGTAAATCAAGAAAGATAGCGGATCCAGAACAGCACCCTGTGGTATCCTCCAGTTTACAGCGGCCGGGCTAGATTCAAATTTTTCCAAATACAACTTTCAGTCTCTCGCTGTCAGATGGCGTGATCTTGGTTTTAGGTTTGAACTACCTTACATAAATATACATCAACAGAGAACGCAATTGCACACTAATGATCTCGAGTGTTTTGGAAGTAATCGTCCTTGTATTTTCGCAGGACAAACCGCCGTCAGTGAACACATTCACTTGCGTGACGCCCCTTCGGAACTCGCACTCATAGCTGGATACAACTCCTCGTTTTGTTCACGCTGCGACCCTGGAATTCCACGAGAGACATTTGCTGGTGCTGTTGAGATGCTGGCTTTCGCCCTGTGGGCGCCGCCACTGAGACGCTTTGTGGCGCCTCGGCGGCCGCAGCTCGGCTCCGCTTCGTTAGCGCTCTTGAGGTGCCGGCAGGGCAGGGCCCCTCCACGGCGCTACGTGATCGTCTTGCGGCGAGGGCGCTGATGAATCCGCTACAGGCAGGCTGCGCGTCGCTATTGGCTCGGCCAACCTAATCGAAACACTGGCTTAATGAACGTGCCACGGGCAGAAGGGCCGCATGATTGCCCGTATTGTCGACTTGACCCCTGAATACAAATTCAAGTGACCAGGTTGTAGAACGGTAATTACGAACAAGTGCACAAGATAATGCAAGGACAAGCGGGCTAGCTACTTTCTCACTTTATTAAACTGCACCATTCTGCTGCGACATGCGTTTTAAACGCCACCAATAAAGCCATGAAAATTCTGTTTGTCTGTCGGAGCCAGAACCTTAACTCAAAACGAGATAGTTACATTAAAATATGCTTGTATTTAAAAAGGGCCATTGAAACATTCCCGTCTCCTCTATATCTCTTTTGTTACGCAACCATCCCTTCTACAATAACCTATGCAACCTTCTCTTAGGATTTCTACCTTTTGCTTAATAATAACAAATGAAATCTTGCCTTTGAAATTAATTCTCTTTCTCTATTTTCGCATAAAAATTTTAATGCTGCTTATTAAAAGTTATGTTCTGATTATTTCGACGAAACATAGAATGTGTGGTCGCCGTGGCCCTCAGTCGTTACCTGCAATAACCCAAAACTGTTCCTTACCTTTTTTACTGTTACTGGAGTGCCATCTGACTGCTACAGCGAACTGCGACATGATTATAGTTACTCTGTTTACTATACTCTCTTAGCTGCTGGTGGGCTGCCATATTAAGTGGCTGTATTTATTACCAAAGCTGACGTTATTCTTTAATAGAAAAGCTGACGTTATTCTTTAATAGCAAAGCTGACGTTATTCTTTAATTAGTTTGACTGAAGTTACGTAATTCATAGTTAAACTTTTGCTTGACAACAATAAAATTTTGCGAAGTTTTACTTTGATGGTTTTTGAGATGGATTATAATCAGTCATGCAATATTGCTGGCAAAAATTAATTATATTGTGAATGAAACGATTTTACAAACGTTCAAATGGGACTTACTTTTTACAATAATCTTACAACTAGCATTGCGCAAACACACCTTCAGTAGTCTTGAGTTTCACAAAGAATTTAATTAAATAATATTAGTTCCTCTTACGATAATAGTTAGCTGATGTCTCTGTACATCCGTTTATAATCTCTTGTAAATCATAGCTAGTGGTTGGCAGGCACACCGCTTCTCTCAACCACTCGCTTCAGACCTGCTACCGACTCGCTTCACATCTCGCTTACTACTGACTCCCTACGAACGCCTAAGTGCGGTCTCTCCTGCTAACAATGCTTTCTGGTGCAGACAATCCCTGCTACCATTACAAAATGTATCAATGTGCGGTCTTTCCTGCTCTTTTCTTAAAATGTATCCATACGCGGTCTCTCCCGCCCTTTTTAAAATTATATCAATGTGCGGTCTCTCTTGCCAACAATACTTTGGTGCAGACATTCCCTGCTACCACAATTATTTCCAACATGATAAATATTAATTACTCCTACTTAGTCCTATTAATAAAATATAAACATCTATCATAAATTGTGTTTTGACAATAGTAATATACACGTCTTACACCATTTGTTTTTCTTAAAATTTACCACGCGCTGTCGTAAACGAGAGTTTGTGATTGGCTAAAACTGTCTTTCTCATTGGTACTCAAACTATGATATCTCATTTTCGCTTTGGCCTTAACCAATTACAATGTAATCTTAATTGGTGGTTGCAAACATTGGAACTAGCCGTCTTCTACACATATTATACACTATGTGATCAAAAGTATCCGGACACCTGGTTGAAAATGATATAAATGTTTGTGGCGCCCTCCATCGGTAATGCTGGAATTCAATATAGTGTTGGCCCACTCTTAGCCTTGATGACAGATTCCCTTCTCATAGGCATACGTTCAATCATGTGAAGGATTGTTGGGGAATGGCAGCCCATTCTTCACGGAGTGCTGCACTGAGGAGAGGTATCGATGTCGGTCGGTGAGATTTGGCACGAAGTCGGCGTTCCAAAACATACAAAAGGTTTTCTATAGGATTCATGTCAGGACTCTATGCTCGCCAGTCCAGTACACAGATTCTATTGTCGTGTAACCACTCCACCACAGGAAGTGCATTATGAACAGGTGCTCAATCGTGTTGAAAGATGCAATTGCCATCCCCGAATTGCTCTTCAACAGTGGGAAACAAGAAGATGCTTACAACATCAATGTAGGCCTATTCTGTGATATCGCTAAGCAAAACAAGAAGGAGAGCAAGCCCCCTCCATGAAAAACACGACCACACCATAACACCACCTTCTCCAAATTTTACTGTTGCCACTACGTACGCTGGCAGATGACGTTCACCGGGCATTCGCCATACCCACACCCTGCAATCGGATCGCCATATTGTGTACCGTGATTCGTCACTCCACACAGCGTTTTTCCACTGTTCAGTCGTCCAATCTTTATGCTCCTTTCACCAAGCGAGGCGTCGTTTGGCATTTACCGGCGTGATGTGTGGCTTATGAGCAGCCGCTTAGCCATGAAATCCAAGTTTTCTCACCTCCCGCCTAAGTGTCACAGTACTTGCAGTGGATCCTGATGTAGTTTTCCATTCCTGTGTGATGTTCTGGATAGGTCTGCCTATTACACATTACGACATTCTTCAACTGTCGGCGGTCTCTATCAATCAACAGACAAGGTCGGACTGTTCGCTTGTGTGCTGTACGTGTCCCTTCACGTTTCCACTTCAATATCACATCGAAAACAATGGACTTAGGGATATTTAGGAGTATGTAAATCTCGCGTGCAGACACACGCCACAAGTGACACTCACTCACCTGAAGTTCGAAGTCCGTGAGTTCCGCGGAGCGGCCCATTCCGGTCTCTCACGATGTCTAATGACTACTGAGGTCGCTGATATAGAGTACCTGGCAGTAGGTGGCAGCACAATGCACTTAATATGAAAAACGTATGTTTGTGGGGGTGTCCGGATATTTTTGATCTCACAGTGTATGTTGTGTGCGACTTTACACATAACGGTAAGGTGAGGTGGGCTACAGAGTGGTGTGGCATGTCGTCGTAGGAAGATCTACTTAATTTGTATCCCTCAAGTCGTACGATGACTCACTACAAATAATGCAGCAAAAAATAAAGTCTGGCTATTACAATAGCAACAATGATGAGGCTCTCTGAACTAAGCTCGTACAGTGGTATTATAGCGAAAAGGCTCCAAGTGCATGTGGGATGTCTGGCTGCGGCCAGCCGCCCTATATTGCAGTGGCAGAGGGCGCTTGTGGTGACCCACTGGAGGTGTGGCTCAATGGACATACCCAATTGGATCTGCCAGACCAAACGTGACCGCCATTACCGTCCGATGGAAACTTGCAATTCCATTGCCAGCTTCTACACCAGTAGGGTGGTATCGGTACGTGGTACCATATGCTATTAATTTTTGGCTAGGAAGCAGTTACTGAAAAGACCCACTTGTTAAAACCGATGTTGGTATTTTAGTTCTGAATTACAGTTTGGTTTTCGTTATAGGAGGGGCTTTATATTTTTACTAATAACCGAGTAAAAAAGGTGAAATATCTGTTAGCCATAGCGGCAGTGCTAATTTCTTTCGTTTTTATGCGAACTTCTCTAAGGAAGTAAATTTATTCATAAAATTAGGATTGATTTGAAGTATTGCGTTATTATAGAAATCAGTGCTTTTTTAATAACATTGTCGACACAAATGGGCAATAAACACATATAATAAAGTAATATGAGAGACAATAATGTTTCTTAAATATAAACGTAGGCTTCCGTGGGGAAGGAAATCTACGGAAACATCAGGCAGGAAACGTTGAAGCTAAGAACAGGAAAACTGCTGATTGATCTTGCCTTTTCGAGCAGATGCAGGGACACTCGTATAGGGCCAAGATTCTTACGGCTGACGTCCCAAATAAAATTGGACAAGGCAAAGAATATCTATGTACAAGCCAGCAGAGCTTTGTTACGGGAAAGGATCCATCACATTCGAGTAGGTCTGGACACAAACAACAGCAAACTTTGTGAACTGCACCTTTTCCTTGCTTGAAAACTGGACATGGATGACAGGCGGAAGATCGACATGTTAAACTTCCAACAGGCCACAAGTTCGAGCAGTAGTTCCGCTATCCATGAAGATGATGAAGTTCGACAAACTGCAGCAGAAAACCGCCGAGGAAGGGCTGATGCTGGACACTCGACGGACAGCTTAAGCAATGCAGCCACACAAATTCTGGCTAAAGGGAGAATTTCGCAGTGGCACCAAAACGACTTCCGAAAGAGGACATCATCGAATCTGCCGGGGCTTCGGTTCGTCATCTACCACAAGCTGAGGCGGAGAAGATTAGACATTAAACAGTACGGGTCCTGACCCACACAAAATCCCCGCAGGACTGAAGAACGGCTCTCATTTAATAACAACACGAACAGACAAGGGAAATGTGACCGTTGTGTTGGACACGGAAGATATAACAAACGAATAGAGGATCTTCTGAGTGAACCCATTTATAAGAAACTTAAGGGAATTCCGACGGCCAAGATAATCAAATCGGCGCAAGCACTGCTAAAGCAAACTAGAATGAATTTCGACACGCCAGAAGACTCATCCCAAGTTCCACAGGCACCATGAAAGAATGTATGATGTACCGAAGGTCCATAAAGAGGCCATTCCTTTACGACCGATTGTTAGTATCATTAATTCACTGACATACAGTCTAGTAAAGGAACTGGCTCCAAAGCTCCGACATTTGGTGGACGACACAATTTCGTACTTTAAGGACACCACGCATTTTGTGAAACTTTTAAAAGAAAAGTGTGTCTCGGCTACAACCCTGATGGTTAGCTTCGATGTGTAGTCTTTATTCATGAATGTACAGGTGGAAGAAACCATGAACATCTTAGAGGAACGCATGGTACCCGATATCTGCGATCCGGTGCGCCACTGTTTAACGACCATCTGTTTCTGGTCGAAAGGGGAATTTTATTAGCAGACAGATGGTGTAGCTATGGGCTCCCCTCCCTCGCCTATTGCAGCTGATCTCTTTATGGAGGCATTTGAAGAAACAGCGTTCCAGTCCGCACCATTACTCCGAGAATTGGGTTCCGATATGTTGACGATACTTTCGTTATCTGGCCACATGGAGAGAAAGAGCTACGAAATTTTCACCAACACCTCAACCAGCAGCACAGCAAAATCCAATTCATTATGGAGGTAGAAAATAATGGGGTGTGCCTTTCTTCGACTTGGAAGTTTGCAGAAAGCCTGATGGTAAACTGGGCTATAGAGTATACAGGAAGCTATCCAGTTCTGACAGGTACTTGCATGCCTCCTCGCATCATCACGCTACATAGAAGAAATCCGCCCTGCACACTTTAATCAAGAGGGCCCACAGGATCAGCGATGAAGAATATCTAAAGGGTGAACTACAAAACCTCAAGTCCATATTTTGTGCCAGTGTTTATGGAATGAAAGTGGTAGATAACACGACGGCGACAAAGAATGAAGGCAATAGAGGACAGCAAAAGGAAGCACAAAGTATCGCTCCATTACCGTATGTTCAAGGTGTCACTGAACGGGTCGACAAAATTCTCCGCCGCGCAGGCATCAAGCCGTCTTTCCGGTTGACAATCTACATGCTGCTGGAGTTTACGAAACCAGATGCGAATGTGGATAAGTGTATGTAGGCGAGACGGAGCGACAGATCAGCACACGGATATCTGAACGCGAAAGATATATCCGACAGCACACCACGTCAGCGGTGGCAGAAAACCAGGAAGAGTGCGGCGCCGCGCGGGATTAGCCGAGCGGTCTTAGGCGCTGCAGTCATGGACTGTGCGGCTGGTCCCGGCGGAGGCACGAGTCCTCCCTCGGGCATGGGTGTGTGTGTTTGTCCTTAGGATAATTTAGATTAAGTAATGTGTAAGCTTAGGGACTGATGACCTTAGCAGTTAAGTCCCATAAGATTTCACACACATTTGAACGAGTGTGGTAAACAGATTGATCTTGGTGAAGCACGCGTACTGGCGAAACAGCCTCTTACTTTCAGAAGGAAGATTAGAGGGGCAATAGCCAAACGACCGGCCATGATGAACTGAGTAGAAGGGTACCGACTTCCGAAGTCTTGGCTGCCAGAAAGAACAATGTTACAGGACGACAGCCCACGTGAGGCAATACACATAGACGCGCGGGAGACCGCGGCGGCCGCAGGTGAATATAGTAGGGGCGTGCCTCAACCGGCGTTAGAAAGCAGGAAAACAAAGCCACGTCACAGCTGCCGCCAGATTTTCCATTCGCCGATTCCCACCAGTCACAAGCAGTATTGCAAACACCAATCAAAACGTCGGGTTTCCACCAATGAAAAGAAATAATAAAAACACCAATAAACACTACTAACATTTCTCCCCTTCATCCTAAACAGCCTATCAGAATTTGATAACAGCCATGTCTGCAGATATATAAGGAACAAAATTTTCTGATTCAGCATTAAACAAAAACACCCTGAAGAAGGTACCTTGCAACAGGGACCGCCGGTAATTTTATATATACTGACAATGCGGTCACAAACCCATATAAATTGTACTGAATAATGTTTCTGTTGTCGCGTGTCTTGGCTTAAGCTACAAGTGTGAGTGTAGTGTGAGAGATTTGCCCCCACCTGGTCTATACCGTGCTTTCTGGCTATCGTTGTCAGATATCCGTTTTACTGCAGAATGTCACCAACCATAGTCAGAAAATATTTTTACGAAGTGACGTAGCAATGAAGTACAGATCTTCATTTCCTTCAAAAAAAATTTGTCTCCCATTTGTATGAAATAATAAAAGTGAAGAGAAACTATGGTAACAGTAATAATTTTAAAAACCGAACAATTCATTCATAGGATATAATAGAAACTGGAAGTAGCTGATTCGCTGTCTATGGCTACATAGTACTTGTATGCCTTTTCTACGTGTAGCCCTTGAAAACGTACAAAATTGGCATGGAAAACAGAGTTCTTTACTGTCAGTTTTCGCCCTCTACCTCTGTTTTTAATGCCCAAATAGTGATATGATCCCCCATAGCAACTTGATTTTCGAGCAGAGTTTTAAAAAGTTTGAATCAGTAGGATACCGTTGGTGTTTTTTTTTCTTTTTGTAGAATTCAACCACTCATCACATTCCGGAAAAAGTATAGAATGATGTCTGGGTTAAGTTGTCTTTTATTTGCCTATTTATCACTGATACACAGGATCAAAATACAGTCACAAATTTTTAATATTTGTTTGATTGATTATTGATAAGAATAAAAAACCGAAAATAGATTATTTCTGGAATCGGTTATTCTGAGCAGTTTTAAGAGTCTGATTAAACTGGCATGAGGAAGAATTGATAAAACTGAAAACCTACTTGGAAGCACACGCATGTTTATGTACCGTATACAAAACAGTAATGCAGTTGAAATGGAAGGAAATGATACTGGCATCTATATTTGAGTCTTCAATGACCTCGGGGAAGGTTAGTTAGTTAAACCTGTATGATGATCATCATCATTCTCATCACCATAGGTAAGGCATAAAAACAAAATACGAAGAAGACTTCTAAAATGTTGCTCGAGTGTGGACCACGCTTGCTGGTGACTAAGAGGGCACGTTGAAAGTGTAGAAAGTAAGACAGCTTCATTAGACCCATGGGGGAGTGTCACGGAGAAGTTATGTAACCTGAACTGGAAGACACTTGAAGGTACGCATTAACCATCCCCCATAGCCTAATTACAAAGTTTCAAGAACACGTTTTAAGTGGATAATGTACTACAACCCCTTGCGCATCGCTGCACTAAGGATCGCGAGGGCCAGATTAGACTAATTAGATCACGCACATTGGAGGCTAAGCAATCATTCTTATCACGGTCCACACGTGGATGGACTGCGAAGTAGCCCTAATAAGTCTTCTATGCCATGCAGTCCACAGCGTGTTGCAGATAGTATATACAGATTAACCTATTGATTTCCATTGCTGGTAAATGAGTCCTCCAGCATAAACTATGCATTACATTAAGTTGTAAAATGGTTCAAATGGTTCTGAGCACTATGCGACTTAACTTCTGAGGTCATCAGCCGCCTAGAACGTAGAACTAATTAAACCTCACTAACCTAAGGACTTCACACACATCGATGCCCGAGGCAGGATTCGAACCTGCGACCGTAGCGGTCACTCGGCTCCAGACTGTAGCGCCTAGAACCGCACGGCCACTCCGGCCGGCATTAAGTTGTACGTATCTTGCATGTGTTTACTTTTCTCATGATATCGAGCAAAGAACTTCTTTATTTCATAGACAATCCATTCGCAACGCGTGTCCCAACTAAATGCATTTTCTTTTCTTTGTAATCTTAATTAGACATGTATCTCACTCTGATCTCTAATATGAGTTCGTTTATCCGGCTCTCCAAGCAATTCTCAACATGAAATGTTTACTGTTCACTAAGTAACCCCCCATGCTTCTAAAGTGTTGTTGATGTGGTGATCTTTTATGCAGTTCTCCATGATGCTTTATCCTGTGCAAGTCTTTTCATCTCCGTGCAACTACTGCAAGCTATGTCCTTCTGAATCTGCTTACTGTATTCATCTCTTGGTCTCAGTCTACGATTTTTACCACTCACGCTTCCCTCTGGTACCAAATTGGTGATCCCTGACGTCTCAGAATGTGTCCTAGCAACCGAACCTTCTTCTAGTTCGCTTGTGTCACAAATTTCTTGCTACCTAATTATATCTAGTACTTCCTCATTTGTTACGTGATCGACCCACCTAGTCTTCAACATTCTTCTGTAGCACCATATTTCCAAATCTTCTACTCTCTTCTTGTCTAAGCTGTTTATCGTCCATGTTGCACTTCTATACATGGCTACACTCCGTACAAATACTTTCAGAAAAGACTTCGTAACACTTAAAATCTATACTCGAGCTAAATAAATTTCTATTCTTCAGAAACGCTTTTCTTTCCATTACAGTCTACATTATATATCCTCTCTCCTTCGACCATCATCAGTTATTTTGCTGCACAAATACCAAAATTCGTCGACTGCTTTAAGTGTCTCATTTCCTAATCTAAGATCCTCAGCGTCACCTTATTTAATTCGGTTATTTTCCATTATCCTCGTTTTGCTTTTGTTGTTGTTAGTTTTAAATTCTCCTTCCAAGACACTGTTCATTTCGTTCAGATTCTCTTCCAAGTCGTTTGCTGCCTGGCAGAATTACAATGTGATTGGGAAATCTCGAAGACTTTATTTGTTCTCCCTGGACGTTAATTCCTGCTCTAAATTCTTCTTTTGTTTCCTTTACTGCTTGCTCAGTATATAGATCGAATGACATCGGGGATAGGCTACAACCCTGTCTCACTCTCTTCTCAACTACTGCTTCCTTTTCATGCCCCTCTATTCTTATAACTACCGTCTGGTTTATGTACAAATTGTAAATAGTCTTTCGCTGTCAGTATTTTACCCCTGCCACCTTTAGAGCTCGTTTGCCTGTCTCTCCTAGTAATCCCCAAAATGAAACTTCTTACTATTCGCTGAGTAGCCCTCTGTACTTGTGAGTGTTGTTGTTGTGGTCTGATTTGAGACAGCTCTCCATGCTACTCTATCCTGTGCAAGTCTCTTCATGCTTCTAAAATACATTTTCATATTATGGAGACTCCAGTGTATTTATTAAAACAGATTCCTGATTTTGATACGTTTCAAGTAGATATGTTCAGATCCAAAAACAATAAACAATTTAACAAGCTCTATAAATTTTGCATATAATTTATGAAATACAGTCAGTATTTTGAAACAAAAAATTCTCCAACATGACGCTTAATGTTTCCAGTCTCGTTAAGGGACATGAATTGTCAGTAACTAAAAAAAAAGGTTCTTTGTTAGACATCAGATATGACAAACAAAATTCAGTATTACCATCTGATAATGACCATAAGTGATAAATGGATAAATTTGTGCATAAATATGAATTGTTGAGATGGAATTTCATTAAATGTTCATACCTCAGGCTCATAAGTAAAACTGGCCATTCACACTAGTCGTAAGTTTTCCACTTCAGAGGTATAGAAGTCTTACTTTTCCAAACACAATTTACTATGCACTAATCAATCAGAACTTTATGACCACCTATCAAACAGCCGGTATGTCCACCTTCGGCACGAATAACAGCGGCGACGGCTCCTGGCGTGGAAGCAGTGAGGCCTTGATAGATTGCTGGAGGGAGTTGGCACCACATTTGCGCACACAAGTCACCTAACTCCCGTAAATTCGATGGAGGGGGACGATGAACTCTGACGTCTCGATCAACCACGTCCCACAAGTCTCCGATCGGGTGCAGATCTGACATGCTGGGTCGCCAGCACATAAATTACAACTCGCCACTATGTTCCTTAAACCACTCCATCACACTCCTGGCCTTATGACACGGCACATTATCTTGTTTAAAAATACCGCTGCCGTCGGGAACATGAACCTCACGGAGGAGTGTAAGTGGTCGGCAACCAGTGTATGATACTCGTTCATTTGCATGGTGCCTTCCACGAAGCCCACTGGACACATGGCTCCCAAGTGAATGTTTCTCAGAGGATATGGAGCCGCAGCCAGCTTGTCTCCGCCCCGCAGTACAGATGTCAAGGAGCTCTTCGCCTGGAAGAAGATGAATTTGCGGCCTGCCATCGGCATTATAAAGAAGGTATCGGGATTCATCAGATCACGTAGCGCTTCGCCATTGTGCCAACGTCCAGTGCCAATGGTGACGTGCCTATTTTAGTCGTAAGTCGTAATTACCGATGACGTGGTGTTAAGATTGATACATGCACGGGTCGTCGACTGCGGAGGCCCATAGTTAGGAGTGTTTGGTGCAATATGAGTTCAGACACATTTTCACTCTGCCCAACGTTAATGGCTGATGTTAGGTCCACCACAGTTCGCTGTCTGTCGTGTTTTACCAATCTGCCTAGCCTGCGACGTCAGACATCTGTGATTAGAGGTGGCCGTCCAGCCCTGCCATGTCTGGACGTGGTTTCAGCTTGTTGTCGTCAGGTGTTGAAGACATTCACCACAGCACTCCTCAAACACTCAACAAGTCGTGCAGTTTCCGATATGCTCGTACCGAGCCTCCGGGTACTTACAAACTGCTCTCGGTCAAACTCAGGTAGATCGCACGCCCTCCCCTTTCTATACACGGATAGCGCTCTCACTATATGCACCGTGCGTGTGTGTGACCGGCAGTCATTCGTCGCCAGGTGAGCTGCTATCTCCTGAACGGTTTTATGTCGATAGTAGGTGGGTGGTCATAGTGTTCTGGCTGATCAGTGTAAAAGCTCAAGATAGCTCAAGATACTTTTAGTCTTACTTATTTTGTTGTCGCCGGCCGGAGTGGCCGAGCGGTTAAAGGCGCTGCAGTCTGGAACCGCACGACCGCTACGGTCGCAGGTTCGAATCCTGCCTCGGGCATGGATGTGTGTGATGTCCTTAGGTTAGTTAGGTTTAAGTAGTTCTAAGTTCTAGGGGACTGATGACCACAGCAGTTGAGTCCCATAGTACTCAGAGCCATTTTTATTTTGTTGGAGGTTCCATTTTCTTTTCTGCTGTCTTAAATATAGAAATTCATCAACTGTTCCTTTGAATCATTCCTTATTTTGCAGTGTTTTGTTCCATTTATATATTTCTTTTCTCTTATTATAACTGATTTAAGAACTAATTGCAACGTTCCCTGTAAAAAGTCATCGAGGCGTTGCTGATGTTTCTCGGCGCTGAAGACAAACAGTACATCACACCCAACGGAGGCGGTTCATACATGTTTTATTGATTTATGTTTTGTGGAGTAGCTATAACAAGATAGCGTTTTCAGCTAATTATCTAATGAATGGCTAGCACTACTTACTAATCTACACACCCATTCTATTTCAGACCTGAGCCTCGGCTTTTTCTTTAATTACTCCTATTACTATGAACATCTGTTACAATTAAAAATATATGAATCTGCACATTCAGACTGTTTAATTTACGGAAAGCAGCATGTAGGAATAAAAATGAAGAGTAACTTAGACTTGTTTCTAATTTTTATAGAGGTTCCTTTCTTGTCACTATTCGTTCAAAATATGTACCACCCAATCTACCGCCTTACACAGAGAGGCAGTCACGGAGGATCTAGTCATAATTAATGGTGGCTGTAAGAATACGTGGTTGGTATTCTTGCCTAGTAAGATTCCTATGCACTCACCACTTACCTAGCCGGCTGGTGTGGCCGAGCGGTTCTAGGCACTCCAGTCTGGAACCGCGCGACCGCTAGAGTCACAGGTTCGAATCCTGCCTCGGCCATGGATGAGTGTGATGTCCTTACGTTAGTTAGGTTTAAGTAGTCCCGAGTTCTAGGGGACTGATGACCTCAGATGTGTCCCATAGTGCCCGGAGTCATCTGAATCTGAACCACTTACCCAACTAACTGGCTGCTCCGTCCACGTCACAAGATTATATGGCATGCAGGGTGCAGTCCTCATGTTTTGTCATGTAGTTATCAAATAGTAACTGAAAGTTGTATCTGCATTTGTGAATTTAGGATGCTGCCGCAATCTGGAATTGTGTCGTTAAATTAATATATTATCAGTTGTTTGAGTAAGAGACACGATCTGCACAGCTGCCATTACGTTTCAATGTCCTTTACGTACGAACGCTTTTGGTTAGGCTTTTCCGTGACTTCTAAAACATCGAGTGAAACAACAACCGGCCTGCCGGAGTGGCCGAGCGGTTAAAGGTGCTACAGTCTGGAACCGCACGACCGCTACGGTCGCAGGTTCGAATCCTGCCTCGGGCATGGATGTGTGTGATGTCCTTAGGTTAGTTAGGTTTAAGTAGTTCTAAGTTCTAGGGGACTTATGACCACAGCAGTTGAGTCCCATAGTGCTCAGAGCCATTTGAACCATTTGAAACAACAACCTTAGTAAACAGGAAATAGGAATAACAACGCCTTCAGTCACATTTTTTCGTGTTTTATTGAATCACGCGCTGTATTCTGAACTCTGTTGGTCCACCGTCAGGTGCAGTTCGTTTTAATGCACTATTTACTTCTGCTCTTGAGTGAGTTGATGGGAAATGTGTGTTCATGTTACGAGACGGCAGGATGTTACGTTCAATAGTTTGCAAATCAAATTACGGAAAGTATGATGAGAGCCGCGAAACACAGTGAAAAACTTACACTTTTAACTTCAACAACAACACCAACCACTTCACAAATGCAGTTTAACATAAGATAGCCAGAGATGAAGTTTATCACGGGGTGTCATATTTTGAGAATCGCTCGTGTTGAGCGGTATCTCTCTGGAGGACACCTTTTCCACAGCTAATGAAAAACCGACTGTCCTGCAGTTCTCGGTATGTCAAAGGGTGCTTCTGTCTCACGAGGACCCGAGACTAACAAGCGATTTTGGTCGACCTTCGCGAAACTCATCGCTCACGGAAGCACGCCCAAGATGAAATTCTGCAAACAAGTTGTAAATAGTGTTTTTTGAAGGTGAATTATTACAACGTTGACCTACGTGATCAGAGATATTGTTGGTGAGACTAGAGACGTCGTTATAATCGTTGAACGAAAACCCTCACATGAGACTTCCGTATTTTCACAATTATGTTCCGTTAAATGCTCATTATAAACGAATTACTAGGCTGAATCCTGATCCGCCTTTGTTGTAACAATAACAAGCGTTACATTTTGAAACAACAATAGTCGTATGTCAATAGCGGCGTGTAGTAATTGTTTGCACGGGTTGGCAGCTCGTTGGGTCTATATGAAATATCTGAACCGACGACATTGTTGAGACGAATTTTGAATTATTTGAATTTGTGAGGAATTTGACTGCACCACAGTGCACATCACTTCGCTGCTAACAACAGGTTTAATTCTTGTTTATGATTATTTTAAAAAATTGTTATAATTTTCTTTACTGTCTATATAAGATGTAGGGATATCTTCTCTCTCGTCCATTATTGTCCATAGACTGTTTCCAATGATCGAGGGAAAGCTTTCTCGAAATCAATAAAATCAACTTTTTTTCTTGATTGACTTCGCATCGTTTTTCTAGAATTCTTTCAAAGCTGAAAAAATTACGCATCGGTGAGTTTCTCTTCAAAATCCACCTTGTTCTTCTCCTAGGAGTAAATTTGTTATTGCTCTCAAGTAATTATTTAATATTTCGAGTACATTTTATAAAATGTATTTATAAGACTTATTTCTGCTAATTGTTACAAACATTTCTTAACCCTTGTTTTAAGAACGGAAATTACGTCTGCGGTCTTCCAATCAGCAGGGAGTTAATAGCCTCATCAGCATTTATCGAATTTCTTGAAATATGGCTTAAAATTAAATACTCTTTACAACTTTGCGACGTAGGTTTTCACCTGAATTTTAAACTATGCCGCGTAATTCTTTTTAGGTATTTTTGTGCTGCTATGCCCATCAAGCAGAGAGGAGTTCTTGAGTTCATTACGACTTTTCTCTTTTTATTCACAATCTACATCTGTATCGCCCAAAATCCATTTAATCTCCATACTAGATCACAGTCTACCGTACAGTAATATATAGTCAATACTACATGCAGTATCCAGCGGCAGAGGGAGTTGATGGGGTGGAGGTGAGGGGGTGAGGAGGGGCTAGGCAGGGTTTGCGGAGAGACAGAGTAACGAGAGGAACAGGGCGCTACATAGAAACCAGTGTACGTGCTCAGCTCTGATCCCGGACACATGGATCTAACGCAGGTTCCATAACTAACACAGAGACGGCGCGCGCGCTACCTACAGTGGGCGCGAATCGTTGTTAGCGACGTCGAGGCTCATCACAGCGAATCCGGCGAACGTCATTAGCTCTGGAGACAATGGTGTTAGCGTCATTACTAATGGCGCCGCGCTCTGTATGCGGGTGCCCTGTAATCCTCGGCGCCGTGAGCATTGCTCGGATTTTCCCAGAAACGCAGAGTCGCTGTCGGTCGTCGCCGACAGCTTCCTGCGACTGACAATCGGATCAGAAGCATCAAAGCGCTGCGACAGGACACCGTGGGGAGGCCTAGAAACAGTAGAAACGGAGCTGATTCTAGAGAGTTTTCAAGTTCTGTATTTGATTCCACGATACAATAATAGTTGCCTCACGAGTATTCCCAGCTTTCGGATGTTGCAGGATACTACAACATTAGCAGAAATCGCTCTGATATCACGCAACACCACATATATAATGGTCACAACTAGGCGAAGAAATGTACCAACCAGTCTGTCCAGACATCTCAGATTCAATTGAAGCGACTCATTGATGACTAGGTAGTCTACCGCATTTCATCCATATGACTGATTTTGATAGCTACGTTTCACTACGTGTTTCAGATAGTCCCAGACATTTTGTGCACGATTAATATCGGGTCAGTCGACCTCTGATAGGGCACTTGGTTACTGCTGAAACCAGACAGGCATGTGTGCTGCCCTGTGAGCACTGCTGTTTCAGAATAGGGGCAGCGTACTAGTGAAGATGGAGAAGAAAGGGAAACACTTTGTTAGCGAGAATGTTGAAATAAGCTTCCTGACTCAAGCTCATAGAGACCTGACTCACTAGGACCGAATCGCAGTAAGTAACCCCCCTTCCCCTCCCCCCCCCCCCCCAAAACCATCCACACACATCGAGTTGAATGCCGTTTAAGACTGTCGGTGAACACTCCCCTTTGCACTGTTTCAAATAGGGCAAAACTGCGACACTTCGGACCACTAGCAAGTTCTTCTACATACATAAACCGCCAACCACGACATGGCACATGACGGAGGGTACTTTGTATCACTACTACTCATTTCGTTTCCTGTTCCACTCGGAACCGGAGTGAGGGAAAAACGACTACCTATACGCCTCCGTGGTAATGTTAACTTCTCCTATCTTATCCTGGTGGATTTTAGACGGAAGGCAGTTTAATCGTTCTGCAGATAGCATGCAAAGCCGTTTCTCTAAATTTTCTCAACAGTATTCCGCGTAAAGGACGTCGTCTTCTCTCCAGGATTCCCATATGAGTTCACGAAGTATCTCCCTTATAATTGCGTACTGACCGAACCTACCGTCGGTTCTAGGCGCTACAGTCTGGAACCGCGCGACCGCTACGGTCGCAGGTTCGAATCCTGCCTCGGGAATGGATGTGTGTGATGTCCTTAGGTTAGTTAGGTTTAAGTAGTTCTGACTTCTAGGGGACTGTGTACCTCAGTCCCATAGGACTCAGAGCCATTTGAATCATTTTGAACCTACCGTAAGCGGTCGTCTTACCATTAGGCTATCCGACTCACGGCCAGACTGTCGTCAATCATGTGTCTGCAACCTGTACTCGTGAATCCAGTATGTATATTTCCGGAAAGGCGAGACATATTACTTGACATCCGCTTGCCCGGTGTCGGCGGCTAAATACGATATTTCAGTGCAGCCACGTCCAAAGGAACATTACACTGTAATTCGGAATAACATAGGCACTGCCACATCATACTAGGGTTGGAACTTAAATGGTGGCAACAATTTATTCACAACCGATACAAAAGGGTTACATGTTTGCTGCTGTTACTGTCCTTCAAAGAAATCACCAGCGCTGTGTAGAACTCGTTGCCAGCGATGTGGAAGGCGTGTTTGGTGTCCTTATCAGACAACCACGACAAATACACAGCATATATTCAGAGAATTTCGAGGCGCACTCCTAGGATCATAATAGAGAAATCCTTGGAAGAAAATGAGGTTGTTATCGTGAAACCCTGTTGGATGAACTTAGAAAATCGGTATTCGAGGGCACTTTGACCCAATTCTGCTGCCTTTACAGAGGCACTTGAAGGAGAGAGAGAGAGAGAGAGAGAGAGAGAGAGAGAGAGAGAGAGAGAGAGAAAGAGGGAGAGAGAAAAAGAGAGAATATCTTGGGTATTATAAAATATATCGATGAACGTCTTACTTAATGAAATTACTTTTGTTGTAATACGCATACGAAAGGATTGCCGAATATATGCGTTGACAAGAACTGAAGAAGATGTATCTCAAACCGTTTGTACGGCAGTAGGAGAAAAGCGTGTGCATTCTGTATATGAGGAAACATTACGCAACTGGTTTTTCTTTCAGAAAGTACACTGCAACGTTGTTTATGAGAATATCGTGTTACAACTCTTATAAGAACGAGAAACGTCTGCCAGCAGGTGACGGAATTCGAGAAGAGCAGGGTAATGGCCTAACAAGCCGCTGTTATCGTTCTGCGATATTGCTGCTACCGTTGGTGGCGATCGCACGGCTGTCTTGCGAATATGGAATCCATGGAGGAAAGAGGGCCATACTCGATGCCATACCCAAACTCTACAGCCTCATGAGTATAGCGCTCGAGAGGAATTGTACAGTGTTGTCTCGACCTTGCAGGATCGTACTGTGACGTGACGTAGTTTGAGGCCCTGTTTGTAGAAATATGTTACCACACGAGCGATACTACGGCCTCTGGAGTAACATGGACTGTCAAACGGCGACCACTGTGGTGGCATCCCTTGACGCGGCAGGAGAGAGTGTGGAGCTGGCAGTGATGAGCTCAAAGACAACACAAGGGAGGGTACTGGCACACCGTCGTCTATTGAGAAGAGTCTTAGTTCTGCATACAGCATCACAGTAGACTTATCGGTGAGTCGGGGCTCCGAGGAGACCGAATTTTGTCGGACTGGACTCATCATCGACATTCAGTCGCAACACATGATGGGTTTCTATTACATACCCAACACTATCACCTCTGCCTCCTGTAGCCGGTAATTTGACCAGCATGCGTTACATTTCTGACGTATTAAGGTACAGCGGCTGTACCCTATCTACAATTTCTACGTGGTGCTATCTTTCAACAAGATAGTGCAGTATCGAATGTTGATCGTGCTATGCTGAGCTACTTCCATACAGAGAGTGTTCGCCTGTTGCCCTGGGCAGCATATTCTTCAGATTTCTAAACCACTGAAAACATCTGGTCGTGGGGTTGCTGAGAGAATGGCACGCCACCCTTCTCCTGCCACAACGACTGATGAACTCTAGCTTAAATTGGTAGTATCATGAGATCATGTACTCCTGCCTAGCTCGGTGGTAACGTGCTTGCCTCATTGGTAGTATCATGAGATCATGTACTCCTGCCTAGCTCGGTGGTAACGTGCTTGCCTCCCATGCACTGGGCCCGGGTTTGATTCCAGACCGGGTTGTAGATTTTCTCTGCTCGCGGACTGGGTGTCATCATCAGCGGCAAGTCGCCCAATGTGGCGCCGACTGAAATAAGACTAGACTTGGTGGCCGAACCCGAATGGGATCTCCAGGCCAACAATGCCATACGATCACTGCGTTTTCATTTTTCATGGGATCATAAATCATTATCTGTTATCCACCCTCAGTGTATTACAGACATTGCAGCTGCCCGAGGTGTGTACCAAATTTCGCATCTCGCTTAACCCCGCAGCACTAACAAGTTTAATCGTATGTTGCCCGTACTAAACTGTAAACACATAACAAGAAAATTACGTGATTTGATATTCATCCTTGTGTGACACTTTTAGTGGCCAGCAGTCCGCCCCTTGTAGCTGTCAAGGGAACCTCCCCATCTCACCCCCTTCAGATTTAGTTATAAGTTGGCGTAGTGGATAGGCCTTGAAAAACTGAACACAGATCAATCGAGAAAACAAGAAGAAGTTGTGTGGAACTATGAAAAAAATAAGCCAAATATACAAACTGAGTAGTCCATGTGCAACATATTCAACATCGAGGGTAGTCTGGGCTTAGGAGCGCCGTGGTCCCGTGGTTTGCGTGAACAGCTGCGGGACGGAAGGTCGTTCGTTCAATTCTTCCCTCGAGTGAGAAGTTTAATTTTTTATGTAATCAACTTTGCTCTCCATAATTCCAGGACATGTTCAGATTTGCTTGGACATATGCAGGATTTGACGGTATACGCACGGAAAAATTTGAAAACGTTAAAAACATATGTTTTGACAGAGCACAGGGAAAATTGTGCGACTGTGAAACAATTGCATTCATTTTTTGCAGTTTATGTGACAAACTCTTATGTTTTCATCACTTTTTGGGAGTGATTATCACATCCATAAGAAAACCTAAATCGGGCAAGGTAGAAGAATCTTTTTACCCATTCGCCAACTGTACAAGTTAAGTGGGTCGACAATATATTCCTGTCATGTGACGCACATGCCGTTACCAGTGTCGTATAGAATATATCAGACCTGTTTTCCTGTGGAGGAATCGGTTGACCTATGACCTTGCGATCAAATGTTTTTTTCGTTCCCATTGGAGAGGCACGTCCTTTCGTCTACTAATCGCACGGTTTTGCGGTGCGGCCACAAAACACAGACACTTAACTTATTACAGTGAACAGGGACGTCAATGAACGAACGGACAGATCATCCGAAAATAAACTTTTCACTCGAGGGAAGACTTGAACCAAGGACCCCTCGTTCCGCAGCTGCTCACGCTAACCACGGGACCAGGGCGCTGCTGAGCTCACCCTATCCTTGATGTTGCCTACCTTGCGCATGGACTACTCAGTTTGTATATTTTCTTATTTTTGTCATAGTTCCACACAACTTCTTCCTGTTTTCTCGATTGATCTGTGTTCAGTTTTTCAAGGCCTATCCACTGTGCCAAGTTATAACCAAATCTGAGGGGGGGGGGGGAGGGGGTGCGATGGGGAGGTTCCCTTGTGAGTGGTCAACGAGACGGAATGTCATACCTAATGGCCCGTGTTCGATTGCCAGCTGGGTCGGAGATTTTCTCCGCTCGGGGACTCTGTGTTATGTTGTCCTTATCATTATTATTTCATCCTCATCGACAAGCAAGTCGCCGAAGTGGCGTGAACTCGAAAGACTTGCACCAAGCGAACGGTCTACCCGACGGGAGGCCCTAACCACACGGCATTCCCATTTCCAGTTTCCAGCAGTGGAGTTCGTTCCCTTTACAGTGTTTCAAATGCGTTTCTCCGAATCTACGAAGATGTAAGAGGGGTGCTCAATACGTAATGCAATACATTCTTTTTTGGCCAATTGCGGTTGAAAAAATACGAAATTTTTTGTGCGAGATCTTGGAATATTCCCACTTCAGGATTTATAGTGAAATGAAGTTCCGGTAGGTCCCGGTGCTATACGTAGCCTTCAAAATAATCCCTGTAAACGATATGCGTACCAGGCAGAGAGCTGTTATTGTGTTTCTTCTGGCAGAAAAATAGAGCACTTGCAGAATGTCTAATGAGACCTGACAGTGAAAAAACCCACGTTGAGTCGTTGGGCGTAGCATCTTACATGAACGCAGCAAGGTCATGCAAACCTGTCCGGTTTCCCGAACGGCAACCGGCCGCACACAGCTGTGTCTCCTGCGGCTTTGGAACGTGCGGACACTCTCATTTAACGTGATCGACGGAACACAGTCGAACACCTCGCTGCACAATTGGACATCTCTCTTGGTAGTGCTGGCACACACATCCACAAGTTGGGGTTCTCAGAGGTATGTGCTCTCTTGGTCCCTCGCCGCCTGACAGAAGACCATAAAGAGCGAGGCAGGACCATCCGTACGGAATTGTTTGCGCGTTACCAGGCTGATCGTGACAATGTTTTGCTGAACATTGTCACAGGCAACGAAAAGTAGGTTCATCACTTCAAACTGGGAACAAAACGGCAGTCCATAGAATGGGGCCAAACAACCTCACCTCCGAAGAAAATCTTCGAAGCCGCACCCTTGGCCAGTAAAATCATAGCGACGGTCTTCTGGGATTATGAAGAGGGTTATCGTGTTTGATGTCCTCCATAGTGGTGCGGAAATCAACTCTGAAGTGTCTTATGCTACCCGCAGAAAACTGAAGAAATGACTTCACCGTGTCCGTCGCCGTAAAATGTAAACGAACTTCTCTTTCTCAACGACAACGCAAGGTCTCCCACCAGTTAGCTCACCCGAGAGGAGCTCACAAAACTTCATTGGACTGTTCTGGCTCATCCACCTTACAGCCCGCATCTCGTACCTCTCGACTTCCTTCTGTTTGGCCCAATGAAGGATGCACTTCACGGGAAACAGTACCTAGATGACGGGGAGGTTATTGATGTAGCGAACGTTCAATCCGACTTCGACCAGTGGAGTGGGACCCTGCGGGCATACACGCTGTACCAGTAATATGGCGTAAAGCCGTCGCATTGGACAGATATTATGTTAAGAAACACCGTTTGTAGCCGCATTTTGGTATCCTGAATGAAATCAACCTTTTTTCAGTAAATATATGAAATGTTGCTCATTGAGAGCCCTTGGTATAATTTACTACTCTACACTTACGAATATGCGTAATGTGGGCGTAAATAAAGAAAATTTAATTGTGTTAATACTGTGTATGGTTTTGACACTTGCCTACTGTGCTTATATATTTTACGTGTTGCGATGTACAGCGTATGCAAAGCAGTAATGTTGTGTGTACTTTTGCAGAGACGTGGTCGACGGCGCCTGAAGATGCGTGCCAACCACCCAACTTCATCAGCCGACAGCTGCCTTTCTACACTTTAATAAGTGAGTACATCATTTAACGGAATTCCAAGATAGAATGAGGGGTACCACATTAATTGTATAGCTTTTATCCGATTCTCTCTAGTTATTAATTCAAGAGCAGCGAACAGAGCTAAGTGGAGTTTTTTTTCTATACATAACTAGTCATCTAATTTACCCAACGTCATCGGAACAGCTTATGCAAAATTAAGTTTAAATATAGCATCCCGAGTGCAGAGCTGTCTACGCTCACTGAAAGAACTGTGCTGGGCGGACGGCCAGAGCTTCTAAGTGTCACTACAACGACGGTTGCTTCCCTTCGTCACTCTCTCTCGCTTCCCGCGCACTGGTTCCCGGGTGGTCAGGGATTTTCTCTGTCTCGTCTCTCGGCACCGGGACTGCTAATATACGGGTGAACTGCTAGTATTGCATAAAGACAAGTCGATGTTCGAGGTTATTACCAAAAATCTCGAAAAGTTCTTGACCGATGTACTTCAAATTTTTACACGAGACTCTAACGAACACTCGGACGACATAGGCTAGGCATACATACATATATAAAATCAGGGGGAAGTGTTGCTACCAAAACCTCGAGAAGGTCACCTTCGATTTAGTTCAAATTCTTAAGTCATACACTGATCATTTATTCGGAGTGACATAGACTATATATTTCTTTGACATATATTATACATAAATATATAAAGTAGAAACGTTACCAAAAATCTCGAAAATTTCTTGGCCAATTTACTTCAAATTTTTAGTCTATATCTGAGTACAATTCGGAAGGACATAAGTTTTTCTTATAACGACAACGTACAGGTTTTCTGTTAAAAACGACTGCGAGGATGAAAGTGGTGCTCTGTGCCTTGAAAGTGTGCTTTTTCGATTTCTTTCTGGCGGTCAATGTCAATCAGGTTAGAAGGGCCTGTCAGCACATTGCTTCTCCCATATTATACATTTTCAAACTATAATTTCGTTCACAATAATGGGCCGATTTGCTTTCTTCCTTGCCACCAGTTTTACAGAAAACAGGAAAGTGGCATATATGGCTTATAGACTTATAATTAGAGTACCACTACGGGATATGAATCATTCGAATGTTTGTAATTCTACCTGTTCGAAAATTAAAACCATGGAAATACTGTCGTTGACTCTAGCATCCTCACAGATACAGTACCTGGAGAGGTCTCTCTTATTCCCCAATTACCTATGATCTCAACTGATTTACCCATTCATTTTACGCAGCTTCAACTGCGTTTCTTGTAACAGTAAACAAATCTCAGGGTCAGAGAGAGGGGTGCAGACAAAGGGAGCAGGAGGAAGAGGAGGAGATGGACAAACAGAGGTCGGAGGAAGAGATGAGGCCGGCCGAGGTGGGCGAGCGGTTCTAATCACTACAGTCAGGAACCGCACGACCGCTACGGTCGCAGGTTCGAACCCTGCCTCGCGCATGAATGAGTGTGATGTCTTTAGGTTAGTTAGGTTTAAGTAGTTCTAAGTTCTAGGGGACTGATGACCTAAGAAGTTAAGTCCCATAGTGCTCAGAGCCAGTTGAACCATTTTTGAAGAGATGAGGAGAGAGGAAGGGAGGTCGGAGAGGAGTTTGGAATGCTTATCTAATTCCCGTATATATTTAGCAGTTATCCGAGGCAAATCGTTGATGTGAGCCATTCGGTATAGAATCCCCTGGCCGCGTTACGAGCGCTGCGCAGGTTAAGCTTGGTGATGGGGCTGCCACCTCACAGCTTCAAAGCTTGCTGAGTAATATTTTGGATTACCATTTCCTGGGAAGATTGCCTTTCCCACGCTCCGAGCTCTGCCTGCCCCGTAGAGATGCCTTCCGTCTCTTCTACTGTTGGAACACTATAAAAAAATTCTCTTCCAGGGTCCGAGCCTTTGACTTCCTCTTCACTGGTTTTGGTCCACCCGGGTATTTTATTTCCCCGATACCCACCATATCTGGTGAGCATTCCCTCATCCCCCACCTGGGGAGGCACCCGATGGGGGACCACCAACCCCTCACGCGAGAGAGGCTGCGAGAGATAGAAGGCGGTGGAACCAGATCGTTGATGCAGCGCGTGGTCTACAGGGCCTGTGATGGCTGAGAAGAGAGAGAGAGAGAGAGAGAGAGAGAGAGAGAGCTTTAGCAGTTGCAAAGCATTGCCCGTTTCGCTAGTAACACATAGACGGACACACACAGACACAAAAGTACACACAAGGAAACTTACTACCTAATCTCGTTTCTTAGTATTGTTGAACTCGCGGATCTAGTGTGTGGCAGTAGAGATGTGCACAGCCGGCTGCAGCGATGTGTATTGCGTGGTTGCGTGCCGCAGCGCCTTCGCCGCGCCGCCAGCCGTGCCCGCGCTGGGGAGTGTATGCCGTCGTGCCCAACGGCGGCGCCGGCTCTCCGTGCGGCGCGCTGCCCACCATGGCCGTCGGCTGCGACCAGCCGGACCTCATGCAGTTCCTGCCCGCGCCCTGCCCCGAGGTGCGCTCCGACGCCTCTTCCAGTGAGTACCTTCCACGTTCCACTCTCACTAAACGTCCCAATGAGGCACGGGATCGAAGATAATCCAGTGAGGAAGGTAGTGGCACAACTAATTTACAGGATTGCGTACAGATTACATGTACAATCGGGAACGTCAGACGAGGTGCGTTCAATAAGTAACACGCCTTTTTTTTTTTTTTTTTTTTTTTTTTGCCGGCTGAGGGTGCCGCTTAAAGAGTTTTCTTCGGAGAAGGGGTCGCATGGAGCAACTTCATGGATTGCCGCTTTGGTTTCCGTTCGAAGTGATGCACCCATGTTTCATCGCCCGTGATGATGTTCGACAAAATATTGTCATCATCAGTCTCGTTACGTGTAAACAACTCCGCACAGATGAGATCGGAGTTTCAGCGTCCACACACAGCAGGTTGAACATCTCCCTGGGACATCGATGACCTCGATGTCTTGCCCTGTTTTACATGACACATACGTCTTCTACTGAAAGCTCTTTGCTTTTACGAACGGCCAACGGAAAGCTGTAAACAAATGAGATCACATTCTGTCACTGTGTAACAGCAGACCTTCTAAAGTGATCTGGTTGCTATTACATAAGACCTACACTTCCGTGCTATTTCTAAAGAAGGCGCTCAATATGGTGTACATTATAAAAGGTTTCCATTATGTTGATAAGTGGAACGATAAAACTATGATCTAAAAGCTTTTTCCAAACTTATCATAACACGAACTGGTTCCATTAGAACCAATGTAAACCCATGCTCTGTACTCTCCCAAAACTGTGAATACAGTTTACAGCAACAATACTAACATATGTTTGCTGTCATGGACTGTGCGGCTGATCCCGGCGGAGGTTCGAGTCCTCCCTCGGGCATGGGTGTGTGTGTTTGTCCTTAGGATAATTTAGGTTAAGTAGTGTGTAAGCTTAGGGACTGATGACCTTAGCAGTTAAGTCCCATAAGATTTCACACACATTTGAACATTTTTATGTTTCCTGAATGCTGTATCTATTGACAATAACAGAAGAATGTTTTTTCATTTGCTTACTACATTTTGTTGGTCTTTCGTAATACTAAAGAGCTTGCAAAATAACAGATGTGTCTCACAAAAGTGAAGATGAACAAGTGCTCACAGCTCTTAAAGTATGGCGTTATACCTCGCACAGTTGCTGGACACTTTTGTCTTGTTTTGCTTCATACTAACATCTCTCAGAATGTAGAATATTTAAAGTAAAACGTCCTTTGGGGGAGTGTAATCCCCACCATTGCACTCCTCCCCCCTTTCACCACCCACCATGGATCCGTTCCTAAAGGTACATAGGACGTGATAATTTGTGAAGTACTTAAAAATATCCTGAAAAAGTATATTACATTATCACCGTACTTGGGATATTCTTAAGAAATTCATTGACTGTTCTTCTCGCTTGATGATTTTGACATTCAGCGTAGGGAGACGCCAAAATAAATTCATTTTCTTTTGGCAGTGATGTAGCTGGATCGAGATGAACGTTTAACAGTTTACTTGTGTAAATAATTGTCACATCTGAAAAAAACCCTGCTTCCTCAATAAATCCGTCTTAGAGTTACGTTTTTATTCTGCTGCAGTATAACACTGGTTGAGACGGCGTCGCATGCCAGAAAGGAGTTTACTGCGGCAAGTAGAAAGTAATTTACGAGACAACTGTACGAAAAATAACCCAGTTAAAGCATTCCAAGCCATAAATTTATATCTTTTTTTCTTTTCCCTCGCAGCGAGGAAAGGGTGGCAGCAAAATTCCTAGTTACCATTCTGTGCTGGAACGGTCACATTAACGAATAAGACTAATTGTTCCATATAACACCTGTGTGATATATCCAAACGAGGGCACACTACACATGTCGGCTGTATGAAATCCTGTGACTTCACCTTGTTACAGGCAGGTAATGAGCAACCAAAATTCATGTGAAATATGGTGTTCAGATATCCCAAGGGAGTACTTTCGTCATACATTGTATACCAACATGCGTACATTGTATTCAATGGGGGAGATTGCTCCATACGTTAGTGTAAAACGTGCACCCATGTGCATTTTCAGCTGTTATGAAAATTCATTTTAATCCTTTGACAGTAACGAAAAAACTGTGAAAGAAAAGACATGCAGAAAAACACTTGTACAAGGATGTCTTTGATGTTTCTGTTGGCACATAAGGACCCCGGCGTAAGAAAGTGCAAGCATTGAACAATGATTTTGAAATAGTGGTTTTATGCAATAGTGAAGTACAGGTATTGGCCAAGAAGGTTTTAGCTTCTGTATACCTTCCTTCCACTGCGCTCTCGGTATCGGTTCGTTCAGGATACATGTAAACGGCTCTCGACTAATCAGTCACGTGTCAACCTATTCTTGCTCGTTGTAAATTTGAATTATTTATTGCTAATTTTATTTAATTCTACAATTAGTTTTCCTGTTTGCTGTACACTGTCGACGCACAGTCCTGCTTCTGTATTATTAATATTTCGTTCTGTGAGTTACAGTATTTATTTGACGCAAGTTTCCGAATGAATAATGTCTTCTGATGGACACACGTAGACGAAACTTTATCGATAATGTGATTGTTAAATGAAAAAGTATGTTCAGTTAATTATTATTTATATAAATAAAAATAATTTATATAAATAAATAATTCCAACCTGTTTGTTGTTCTTCGGGTCGAATGCGTTTTCATTTTGTGAACACACATGCAGAATGCTACATACGTACTGAAACCAAACAGAGGATTTAAAATTTTATACGGTTTGCAGTAATATGTGCGACATTTCAGATATATAACTACGGATTGTTTGGAATAGAACAAGTATGTAGAGGGAACTGAATTTCGTAGGTATAAACACTTAACTGTTACATCATAATCTTCAACGGACGGCTTAGTATTGCAGAAACATTCATATATCGGTAGTATAAACCGTAAACGGGTGAAATATGGATACTACTGTAAATGTCCAACCATTTCATTGGAATCTCAGTTGCAATGATATTGCTATAAATTTCCTCTTCTTCGAAGTTTCAACAATTACAGGGGAAAAACGGAAAAGTCCGTAGGATTACATCCTTCGCCTAGCCGCAGGCACTACGTTGCCAATTAAGTTTGTCGAAAATGATTTGCTCTAGCTGTTTTTCTTTTTGTTATCTGGGAATGGTCTGTTGCAATAAGTTTTTCATCAGACAACAGACGACCCAGCTGTCAACAACGTCACAGGAGCACTTCGAAGCCAGCACCACTCGAAAACGACACCATTAAGAATGAAACACGGATAAATATATGGTTTTAACGTGTTACCTCCAGCAAACTAATAGGGGGACAAGAAAGCGAAAGTGATTGCAGCTGCAAACCATAGGCTATTACAGGTGATGAGCTTGTGCACCGAAAGACAATGAAAAATTACTAGGAAAGGAATGCAACATTTTATGCATTGTATGAAGCACAGCTCACAAAATTATGGGCAATCTTCATAAAATGTTCAGAATTTGAACTTGTTTGTGAAATCAATGTAATATTGCAGTCTTCATAATTAATGCCAGAAATATAAGGGGGAGCTGCACTAAGCGCAGTAAACAATAATTAGAGAGATACATTTAGGAACACTGACTAAGTACTATAGACCGCTGGTTTCTGGCTAACTTGAGACATGCTTGTGACTTCCTTTTCTAAATACATTTGGTACAAACTGTTGACGAGGATGTAGATGGAAGACTGCAGGCAACAGTCAGTAACACACTTTATCTTAAAGCAGTTGTTCTTCATTTTGTGCCATTGGGAGGAGTCGTTTGCACTAAACAGCACTTTTTAAGACAAAGCTGATCCTGTGGCACTAAAAATACATCTACCACTCTAGTGTCTTTGCGAACTACTGTGACACTTTCTGCTCAAGGTGGAGTATCGACAAACATTAAAGCCTAAGAGTCTGGTTGTTCGTGGATGTCCAATACAGTCAATTTCCGTGATGACCTTTAAGGCAGATCCGTTTTTAGTAGGCAACGATGAGATGTCCATCATGTGGTACTATCTATTTTTATAATTCACGTACGTAATCTCGTTCATGCATGGCACTCTAAGTGATTAATACTTTTTTCTACACATCCTTTGTCACAGTAGTTGTTGGCTCCTCCATTCTTATGGTTTCTGTGTTTTTATGGCCTTCTGTTCGCTTACGTTGCTCGTCTACAGCAGAAAGTCGTTTCGAGACGAAGCGCTGTTACACTTGTGTGAAACTTTGCGCATAACGTTTTCTCTATATACGAAACTAAAAATTTGGAGGATACATCAGTTACAAATTTTTAATATTAACAATATTCTGTAAATAAAGCCTGCAACATTTCTGTGCCAGCTTCTAGTAGTATTCGTTTCAATACTAACAGGAAATCTAATATGTAATGTGATTAACAATCATCATCGGCGGTGATCCAGTTAAATTTATGGAGACTCCTTTGATTTTGATCTCGTGATTTCTATAGAATTACTTATGGAACACAACAATAAAAATTCTGTACAGAAATTTAGTTGTAGATGAACGTGTTCCAAGATTCGATGCAATGAGAAGCAAAACACGCAACGTATCAGGAAGATGGCAAATATTTCAGATGGAGAGGCCGACAATGTAAAACTAAAGAAGTTAAAACAATCTGCAGGTAAGAAAACTCACGAAAATGGCAGCAACAGAAGTTTTCTAGTGATGGTTTCTGTAATACATATAATATCAGTATTGTCTATAAAGTACAACGTGTTACAATTTACATTTCTTTTTGGTTGTAGGAGGAAAGAGTGTGGGGTTTGGGGGAAGAGGGGTTCGCCTTATACATTACTCTCGTCTAGTGCACGGAAATATCTTGAAACAGACCTTTTCGACAGCCACTGACAATATTGTTCAGTGCACAAAAATGGTCGGTAGAAAAATTGCGTACCGAAATAGTTATCACCTTTCCTCAAGCACCTGCCACACGTAACGCGAGAAACATTTCATGGAGGAAAAATAAATACTGTTTAGCCCTCTTCTTCTTTTCCCCCCTCATCTCTATTTACTGGTCACACTCTCACATTTTCGTTTTCAGAGCCAAATAGTTTCATATTCAATCACCTTACAAGTTGTAGGACTCAGACCACATTAATAATCTCGAAGTATGCCATTTGTATGGTACTAGTCAATTTAGGTTATGTGACATTATTTACATCCACGTACTTTCAACATGAGTCTTCCATGACTTTTAATGATGATGACTGATTTAGGACACTCAGCACGATGGTCAGCAGCATGCTCGCTGGATAGTATCATTCACATTCTGTGAGCTTCACGATGGCTGTTTTCAGAAACGAAATTATTGTGATGATTCCCTAGAAATACACATTAGCAGTTGTCTTTAGAATGTCGGGAGTCCACACAAATATGTAGTCGTCAATAATAAAACGAATTGATGTGTCATATCGTCAAGTGTTAAAATCCAGATAGCCGTGGAAAAACGTGCTTATAACTATCGCACCTAAAATATTCAACTCGCAGTTTTTACCATAGATGGTTAATTAGTATGTCCTCATACCCCAGCGTCCTTATGGTTGAAGAAAACCGTATTTTTGTAACTGGTCAATGGAACAAGAATCTGATAGATTTTTTTTCTAAATTATGAGGCGCTATGGTTTCGTCGTTGACAGCTCGCCCTGCTATGCTAGAATGACATAATCACATCGTTTTAGCCATCACAGTGGCTATTTCTGATTGGTTAACCGTCAATTCCTAATGTTATTAAATTTGTGCACAGAACAATCAGCAAACGAGAAAAGATGAAAAATTTGAGAAAGGAATTAGAGTTCGGGGAGAAGAAAATAAAACAGGGGTTTTCCAAGTCACAATAATTCAGTCAGAGACGGCAAATGACTTGGAAGAGAAGGTAAACGGAATGGATAGTGTCTTGAAAAGAAGTTATAAGATGAATATGAACAATAGTAAAATATGGATAATGGAATGTATTCGAACTAAATCATTCAATGCTGAAGAAACTAGGAAATGGAACACTAAAAGTAGTAGATGAATTTTTCTACTCGGGCAGCAAAATAAATGACGATGGCCAAAGTAGCCGGGATATAAAAAGAAGACGGGAGATCAAGACTTGGGAGCACTAAGCAGGTTTGAACGGATGTGGGTTGCAGTAGTTATGCAGAAATGAGGAGGCTTGCATAGGATAGAGTAGCGTGGAGAGCTGCAGAAAACCAGTCTTTGGACTGCCAGCAAAGCAATAACAACAGCAACAGCACTTTTTGAGTACAGATGTGTATCAATAGTTGAAAGACGAGAGGATAGTGTTATTGAAATTAATTGTGGATAAATAAAGTTATAACACAGATTATAGCTAGAACCTGTTGAGCACAATATTCACATAATACGTCAGTTCTGACACTTGTCAGCACATGGCAGAGACTGAATATCCAGAGGGATGTTCAGTAAGTAAAACAATACTTTTTTCTCGGTCATTTTCGGTTGAAATAATGCAGAATGTGTAGTGGAACATCCTGGAGTATTCAAGCTTCATCCCCAACAGTTTCGTGAAGTTACAAATGATGGCAGAGCTATACATAGCTTCCAAAATGGCGTCTGTAACTGAGGAGTGTTCCAAGCAAAGAGCTGTCATTGAGGTTCTTTTGGAGGAAAACCAGAGCGTCGCAGGTATTCGTAGAATATGTCTCCGGAGACCTGACCGTGAATAAAAGCACGGCGAACCTTTGGGCGAAGCGTCTGTCGTCATCGCAACAAGGTTACTAAAACGTCTCCGATCTCTCGTGTGCCGGCCGAGCGCATACAACTGTGACTCTTGCAATGTTGGTGCTTGCGGATACACTCATTCGAGTTGATCGACGGATTACAGTCAGACGCATTGCTGCTGAACTGCACTCAGAAGTAGTTATTCTGTTTGATGTCCTCCACAATGGTGGAACGATCACTCTCTGAGGTGTACTGAGCTGTCAAGAAACTGCAGAAACGACTTCTGCGTGTTCGTCGCCACATCATCACAATTAGTGTTCTTCCAAAAGGCAGGTTTTCACATGGTAGTTCTCCAGGCTGTCCGGTCTTCTGCCAGTCTCTTCAGGTTTGCATAATTTTCTCTTCCCTTTATGTCGTCTAGCGTCTTGTATTTCCTTCTTCCTCTCAGTCTTCTCCCACAAACCAATCCTTCCAAAGCATCTGCTAGCAAACACTTCCTTCTCAATGAATGTCCCAACCAGTTCTTTTTCCTTTCTCTTGCAACCTTCAGCAGACATCTCCTCTCACCAACCCTTTCCAATACTCTTTCACTACTCACTCTTTCCATCCAGCTTATTCTCTCCATTCTCCTCCACATCCACATCTCAAATGTTTCTACCCTTTTTTGATCCTCTCGTCTCAGCGTCCATGTTCCTGCCCCATATATTGCCACACTCCAGACAAAACATTTGCCAAGCCTTTTCCTTAGTCCTTTATCTAATTTGCCACATACGAGTGTCCTCTTTCTGTTGAATGCCTCCTTCGCTGTGGCAATTCGAGTTTTCACATCCTGGCGACATCTCAAGTCTTCAGTTATTGTGCTTCCAAGATATTTAAATTCACTTACTTGGCTAATGGTAGATTGTCCTATTTTAATATTGGACAGTCTGCGTCTTGTACTGATGACCATACACTTTGGTTTTGCTGTCTTTATTTGAATCCCATATTCCACACTAGCTTCATTAAGATCTTTCAGCATGTTATTCACTGCCCACCCACTTTCTGCCACTAATGCCATGTCATCAGCAAATCTTATACATTTCATTCTCTTTCCACCAATACGTTATTCCTCTTTTCAACGCCACAAAAAATGCAAATAAACTTCTCCTTTTTAATGACAACGCAAGGCTTTGCTCGTGTCTGGGCACCCGTGAGAAGATCAGAAAACTGCACTGGACTGGTTCTTCCGGACCCACCCTACAGCCCGGGTCTCGCACCATCCGACTTCCATCAGTGCAGGGAGACACTGGCGGTTGCATGCTGGCCTACAGGCCGTCACATTTCACGGAGATTGTGTTGAAATAAAGAGTTTTATAGCCGAAAGAGAATGGCTTAATATACTTTATTGGAAATCAGAATAAAAGAAACTTGCTTTTAGCGGGAATCTTTATGGCACACCGCTCGTAGATTAGTTCATGCGTCTTGGAGAACGAACCATTTTTCTCTGACATTAATAAAGCTCATCGCATGGAGAAAAGAAATGAGAAGGGAACAGGAATGTTATTTTTTTGATCCTCCCTGAATTTCCTACAAGCTGATGTCCCCCTCAATCATAACGGAAGCCACAATGTTATCATTTCGCTGATGACCCCTGTTGCTCATAATCTGCCCGACGCTGTCCTGCAGGCCTCCGGCCCGGAGTGCGCCATTCGCTTTAAGTCGTAAGACGGCCTCCTCGCGGACCCACGTTTCGTCCCGGCCATGAATTATTGAAACGAGGGTAATTGCTCGGACTGGCCGCGTAAACGGTCGCGAATGGGCTCTTTTACGGCCGCTAAAGCCGTCCCGCGGTAGCGCAGCGCGAGCAGCTAGACATCCCAGGGAGGCGCGGGTCGGCGGTGCTGGTGGTGGTGGTGGTGTGTACGTGTGTGTTTGTGCCGCAGCGTACTCGTGCCACGGCTCCTGGGACGAGGCGGGCCGCAGCTTCCTGATCGCGGCGCCGGTGTCCCGCGGCTCGCGGGCGGCGCGGCGCCACTGCTTCATCTTCGGGAGCCCTGCGGGCGCGCAGGACCTGCAGATGGCCAGCGTCACGCACACCTGCCACCGCGACACCGCGTCCGCCGCCGCCTGGGTCTTCAACCTCACCGCCAGAGGTAAGCCTGCCCCTCCAAGTCCACTATCTGATCAAAAGTACCCGTATCCGGACGTCTACTATTGGTGAGTGTCCATCTTTCACCTTCGTGACGGCTTGAACTCTGCTGTGTCACTTCAAGTGATGCCTCAATATCTGTTGAGGAATATGGGTCCATTCTTGCTCAAGAGCTGAAACCAGAGGATGTTGGACGCTGAAGCGGACGACATAATCTTTGCCAAAGTCTGCTGGGTCACTTCAAATGAGTGTCAATGTATATAGAACAATGGCTGCCAATTCTACCTCAACAGCCGAAACCAGAGAATACAGTGATGTTGAACACTGGGGGTTTGTTGCGAAGTCGATATTCTCTCTCCAAGTCTGTTGCGTCATTTCAAATGAGGTCTCAATCTCTGTGGGGGAAAAGGAGCCCGTTATTGCTCAAGAGCTAAAACCAGAGGAGGTAGTGATGTTGGACGCTGGGATCTGAAGGGAAGTCGACGATGTAACCTTTCCCAAAGTCTGCTGGGTCACTTCCAATGAGTCTCAATGTCTTTAGCGAAATGGCAGCGGATTCTTCCTCAAGAGCCGAAACGAGAGGTTCAAAAATGGCTCTAGGCACTGGAATTCAGTAGTAGGGGAAGGAGTAGAAGAAACGTTTACCGGAGAATATGGGATTGGGACAAGGAATGAGAGAGGAGAAAGACTAATTGATTTCTGTCATATATTTCAGCTAGTAATAACGAGTATTCTGTTCAAGAACCACAAGAAGAGGAGGTATGCGTGGAAAAGGGTGGGTGGTACGGAAATATTTTAGTTACATTGCGCCATGGTCAGACAGAGATTCCGAAATCAGATACTGGATTGTAAGGCGTACATAGGAGCAGATATAAACTGATATCAGTATGAAGTAGTGACGGAGGGTACGCTGAATTTAAGAGATTAGTCAGGAAGAATCAATACGCAAAGAAGTGGGATGCGGAAGTACTAAGGAATGTCGATGTACGCTTGAAGTTCTCTAAGGCTATAGGTGCAGCAATAAGGAACAGCTCAGTAGAAGAGGAATGGACGTTTCTAAGAAGAACAATCACAGAAACTGAAAAGAAATAGATACAAAGAAGGTAACTGCAAAGAAACCATGGGTAACAGAAGAAATACTTCAGTCCATCGATGAAAAAAGGAAGTACAACAATGTTCAGGGAAGTTCAAGAATACAGAAATACAAGCCACTGAGCAATGAAATACATAGGAACTGCAGGGAACCTAAGACGAAATGGATGCATGAAAAATGTGAAGAAATCGAAAAAGAAATGTTGGTCAAGGACTCACTCAAAATATAGGAAAGTCAAAACAACGTTCGGGGATGATAACATTAGGAACCCAACGGGAATTCCATTGACAAATGCAGAGGAGAGAGCGGCTAGGTGGAAAGAGTACATTTAAGGCGTCTACGTGAGGGAAGATTTGTCTGATGTGATACAGGAAGAAACAGGGGTTTATTTAGAAGAGATAGGGGATCCAATATTATAATTAGATTTCAAGTGAACTTTGTAGGACTTAGGAACAAATAAGGCTGGAGGGATAGATAACGTTTCACCAGAATATCTGCCAAGGATGAATGCATTTGTTAAGACATCAGAGAATGACTTCCATGATACTAGACGCAGCTGTAGAGGGTGAAATCTGTAAACGTAGACGGGGGCTGGAATAAATCCAGCAAACAACTTGTAAATGCTACTCTGAGATGAAGAGGTTGGTTCAGGAGGGGAATTCGTAGCGCACCGCATCAAACCAGTCAGAAACTGATGACAAAAATAAGATCGGATCCGTGAGTATCTCGGATGGCTGTTAAAACTGCTATCTGAGCCATGAGTTGTTTCGATAATGTAATGAAAGAGCAATATAACTTGTTTGCCCATTGCTAAACAATCGCCTGTTTCGCGTCTCACCAGAGCACAAGTGCTCTCTCCTGTCGCGCCGTCTTAAAGGCGGTTCGGATGAGCCGGCTCACAGTCACTGACCACCGATAACTGGAGGATGCCCACCCATCGGCAACTCTGGCAGTTATGTTGGACACGGGCGATACGAGCAATTGCCGGAACTGAATATTATTTTGAGCGCCGGTGTCTGCTGTTAATCTCTAAATTTACATGCCTCAGAAAAACTTCGCTGGGATTTGATGGAATATGCCCTTGATATTGCATCTGCTGTTTGGTATCTACAGATATCACGGGAAAGTAGAATGGCTGAGCCGTATGGACTTGAGTGACCTATGTGTGTAGGCTGTACAAGCTGCTATTTGGAGCGATCCGCTGTGCCGTGGAGTTCTTTATATTGTTTGTTTTAATTTAATTTTTTTGGGTCATCAATCTTCTGACTGGTTTGATGCGGCCCGCCATGAATTCCTCTCTTGTGCCAACCTCTTCATCCCAGAGTATCACTTGCATCTATATCCTCAATTGTTTGATGGATGTATTAGAGTCTCTGTCTTCGTCTACAGGTTTTGCCCTGTACAGCTCCCTCTAGTATCACGAAAGTCAGTCCCTGATCTCTTAACTGATGTCCTATCGTCCTGTCCCTTCGCCTTATCAATGTTTTCCATATGTTCCTTTCTTCTTCGATTCTGCGCAGAAGCTCCTCGTTATTTACCTTATCAGTCCACCCAAGTTTCAACATTCGCCTGTAGCACCACATCTCAATTGCCTCGATTCTCTTCTGTTTCGGTTTTCCCGCAGTCCATGTTTCACTACCATGCAATGGTTGGTTGGTTGGTTTGGGGAAGGAGACCAGACAGCGTGGTCATCGGTCTCATCGGATTAGGGAAGGATTGGGAAGGAAGTCGGCCTTGCCCTTTCAGAGGAACCATCCCGGCATTTGCCTAGAGTGATTTAGGGAAATGACGGAAAATATAAATCAGGATGGCCGTACGCGGGACTGAACCGTCGTCCTCCCGAATGCGAGTCCAGTGTCTAACCACTGCGCAACCCCGCTCGGTACCATGCAATGCTGCGCTCCAAACGTACATTCTCAGAAATTTCTTCCTCAAATTAAGGCCTGTATTTGATATTAATAGACTTGTTTTGGCTAGGAATGCCCTTTTTTCCAGTGTTAGCCTGCTTTTGATGTCTTCCTTACACCGTCCGTCATTGCTTATTTTACTGCCTAAGAAGCAGAGTTCCTTAACTTCATTTACTTCGTGACCATCAATCCTGATGTTAAGTTTCTCGCTGCTATCATTTCTGCTACTTCTCACTACTTTCGCCTTCCTTCGATTTATTTTCAATCTATATTCTGTACTCATTAGATTGTTCATTCCATTCCGGAGATCATGTAATTCTTCCTCGCTTTCAGTCAAGATAGCAATGTCATCAGCGAATCGTATCATTGATATCCTTTCACCTTGAACTTCAGTCCCACTCTTGATCCTTTCTTTTATTTCCATCATTGCTTCTTCGATGTACGGATTTAACAGTAGGGGCGAAACACTACAACCCTATCTTACACCCTTTTCAATGTGAGCTCTTCGTTATTGGCCGTCGACTCTCATTATTCCCCCTTGGCTCGTGTGCATATTTTATATTACCCGTACCTTCCTATAGCTCACCTCTATTTTTCTCAGGATTTCGAGCATCTTGCATCATTTTACATTGCTGAACGCTTTTTCTAGGTGGACATATCCTATGAACATGTCTTGATTTTTGTTTAGTCTTGGTTCCATTATCAACCGCATCGTCAGAATTGCCTCTGGTGCATTTGCCTTTCCTTAAGCCAAACTAACCGTCATGTAAAACATCCTCAATTTCCTTTTCCATTTTTCTGTATATTATTCTTGTAAGTAACTTTGATGCATGAGATGTTAAGCTGATTGTGCGATAATCCTCACACTTGTCAGCTCTTGCAGTCTTTGGAATTGCGTGGATGATGTTTTTCCGAAAGTCAGATGGTATGTCGCCAGACTCATACATTCCACACACCAACTTGAATAGTCGTTTTGTTGCCACTTCCTCCAATGATTCTAGAAATTATGATCAAACGTTTTCTATCCCTTCTGCCTTATTTGTTCTTAAGCCCTCCAAAGTTCTCTTGAATTCTGATTCTAATATTGGATCCCCTATTTCTTCTTAATCGACTCCTGTTTCTTCTTCTTCCACATCAAACAAATTTCCCCCTTGTAGAGGCTTTCAATGTATTCATTCCACCTCTCCGGTCTCTCCTCTGCATTTAACAGTGGAATTCACGCTGCACTCTTAATCTTATCACCATTGCTTTTAATTTAACCGAAGGCTGTTTTGACTTTTCTGTATGCTGAGTATGTCCTCCCGACAATCCTTTAGTTTTCGATTTCTTCGCCATTTTCATGCAGCCATTTCGTCTTACCTTCCCTGCACTTCCTATTTATTTCATTCCTCAGCGACTTGTATTTCTGTCTTCCTGAGTTTGCAGGAACGTTTTTGGTCTTCCTCTTTTCATCGATCAGCTGAAGTATTTCTTTTGTTACCCACGGTTTCTATGCAATTATCTTCTTGGTACCACTGTTTGTTTGTCCAACATATGTGATGGTCCTTTTTAGAGATGTTCATTCCTCTTACACTGTGCTACCTACTGAGCTGCAGGTGGTGCTTCCGTTTTAGAAGCGAAAACGTTGGCCGCGTTAGGAAATGCTATGGAGACAAGGCCGAGAATATCGTCAAGCCATGTAGCATTTGGGTTTGTTGTGTCAGCACTGTCTGCTTACACGAACTACATAGCAACTGTGATGTAACGACTGACTGACGAATATATCATTGGTAGATGTCAGCACTGCTACTGGATATTGCAGTCTGTGCATGGTGGAGAGATTGATACTCATACGCTTTCTTTTCTGATGAATCATGGCTGTATATACGGTGATTTGGAAACTCACAGATCAATGGATCTTGGAGTTCTGAAAACAGTAATATGTCAGAGACTCTGCGTAATGGAAGAACGTGATTTGCAACTTCTGCGACATCTACTTGTTTCCACTGATCCATAACTTCTATTAGGTATATGTGCAGTATATTGCAACATTTTATTTCAGGAAATGTCAACAAACGTTAAGTTCTAATGTAATTTTTTGCACGACTCTGTAATGGCACCAGTACGACTACGACAGTATTACGAGCTGCTTTTCCAAGTAGAAGGATGGTCGGATACGAAAGTGGCGATCAAGACCTGCATACCACGTTATTGGTTTCTGTGCATCGCCGAACACCGAGTTTGCCTCATGCGTAGAAAATCCTGAACTCCCAGCTATTAGACAGTCTAGCGATGGGTAGCAACGCTATGTCCTCGAGGTTCAACCTCATGGTTTCTTAAACCTACTAACCTAAGGACATCACACACATCTATGCCCGAGGCAGGATTCGAAACTGCGACCGTAACAGCAGCGCTCGTCCACAGCGGCCGGCGCAGTGCTCATAACGTTTTTGCTCATCAGTGTATGTAAAGGGTGTTCTCCTAAGAGTCGTCAGGCGCATTTGTTCTGGTTGTTATGCAGACATCTGTAATTTCGTTTTTGCAATGCGTAAAGGGGGTCGTCCCAAATAAGTATTGCTCATTACGTCACACGCCCGGTGTCGACGGAAACTGTCGGTTTGTTTCCCGTTACGAACAAAATTATGAATTTTACGTGCTCATTCGATAGATCGGTGCCAAATCACCCTATTCTGATGTTATGTTTTCCGATATGTATTAATAGGTGCAGTAAAACACAATAAATAACCAGTACTGCAGTAGCGACTGAGCAGAGCCGCTGTATGTCGGTTGTGGCTGCTGGAGTACTTGTTATTCATCGTGTCTTAATGTCCCTGTTAGTACATATCGCTGCACTGAATATCACACTAAACTCATTTGGCAACGATCTAACGAATGAGCAAATAAAATTCCGTTGTAAAAATCATTTCTTTCGTAACTGGAGAAAACGTACGCTTTACGGGGACACTGGGCGGTCGCATGAAAGACTTGAAGACCAGTATTTGGACCGACTCCCGTTACACATTGCAAAAGCGGAATTGCAAATGTCTGCCGAAGCACTAGAGAAAATGCGCGCTGGCCGCTGTGGCCGAGCGTTTTTTTTTTTAATTGCATTTCTTTCGTTGTTGATCGTTGTGTTTGGTCGTTGCGGACGTTACATTACATCGTTCAAGTTCGTTTTTGTTGAACCTTCCACACAGATTTTTTATTACAGACGCCTACCAGCTCTCTGACCGAACACGCTGAGCTATCGTGCCGGCATTGTAGGCGCTTCAGTCCGGAACCGCTGCTACGGTCGCAGGTTCGAATCCTGCCTCGGGGCATGGATGTGTGTGATGTCCTTAGGTTAGATAGGTTTAAGTAGTTCTAAGTCTAGGGGACTGATGACCTCAGATGTTAAGTCCGATAGTGTTTTGATCAATTTGAACCATTTTTGAAAATGCACCCAACGTCTATTACGAGGAATACCCTGGGCATAATCGTGTATCAGCTGGGACGGGGAGAGGGTGACACAAGAGAAATGCGTCAATGGTGGTGGTTGCTAGAGTTTGAGAAGGAAAGGGTGAACTGTGGAGAGAAGGAAAATGTAAATTAATGCAGATGAATAGGGAAAAGAATCCTGTAATATTTGAATACTCCATTAGTAGTGTAGTGCTTGACACAGTCACGTCGATTAAATATTTGGGCGTAACATTGCAGAGCGATATGAAGTGGGACAAGCATGTAATGGCAGTTGTGGGGAAGGCGGATAGTCGTCTTCGGTTCATTGGTAGAAGTTTGGGAAGATATGGTTCATCTGTAAAGGAGACCGCTTACAAAACACTACTACGACCTATTCTTGAGTACTGCACGAGCGTTTGGGACCCCTATCAGGTCGGATTGAGGGAGGACATAGAAGCAATTCAGAGGCGGGCTGCTAGATTTGTTACTGGTAAGTTTGATCATCACGCGAGTGTTACAGAAATGCTTGAGGAAGTCGGGTGGGAATGTCTAGAGGAAAGGAGGCGTTCTTTTCGTAAATCGCTAATGAGGAAATTTAGAGAACCAGCATTTGAGGTTGACTGCTGTACAATTTTACTGCCGCCAAGTTACATTTTGCGGAAAGATTACAAAGATAAGAGAGATTAGGGCTCGTACAGAGGCATATAAGCAGTCAATTTTCCCTCGTTATGTTTGGGAAAGGAACAGGGAGAGAAGTTGCTAGTTGTGGTACGAGGTACCCTCCGCCACGCACCGTATGGTGGAGTATGTATGTATGTAGATGTAGATGTTCACAGGACTTGCGTGCTCTCGCTTGTGTGCGTGTGTGTGTGTGTGTGTGTGTGTGTGTGTGTGTGTACGCGTCAGCTGGAGATGACCGGGATTGGAAGTGTTTGTTACGTGTGTTCCAGGCGAATGTGTGAGCAGCTCGTCTGCGGCCCCCCTGCCGACGCCGCCGCCACACGCAGCTGCACTGCTGGTGGCCGCCCTGTGCTTGGCTCCTGCGCACCGCAGGTGATGCTAACCAGCTGGCCTCCGACTCTTTTACCTGGTCGCGCCGGGCGCTAAGTCGCTATTGCAGCCGGCTTCCTGTGGGTGGCTTGAGCCGAGAGGGAGTCTTCAGAGACAAGACGAGAAGAGAAGAGACCTGGTGGCGGAATTCAAGGCTGAGAGTGTGACAGCTTCACACAGCAAGAGCTTAAAGACTTTCTTCATTTTACTACAGAGGAACTTTATACACGATGACCTGTCTTCACGAACCGCGATACTTTACTTTTTTTCTTGCGATGTTACCATATTAGCTGAGATCTATACCCGACGAAGATGAAACAACGGGAGCACTATTTCCTATTGTGACTTACTACAGCCTTGTCATTTATTATACGAACTGTTATACCGTTTGAACGTCCTTTTCCACAGGACATTACACTATCGGAATATTTGCTCTCCGGTTTACTTTTGCACTCAACACACTTGCAGACAGTGCAGTATCCAAGCGATAGTTACAAGGAATCTGCTGTTTCAACTGTTCACACTCATCTATGCATTTTCTTTTACTGTATCCGAAACAACAGATAATTCTGATTTAATAACCATCCCCGAATTAGATTCTTAGTATCCTGGCTTCGTCAAAAACATTTTCTAATGAGCTCTCTGTAATATAACAACTTGCAGATTCTGCAGTTTTGGCGTTTAATTTTCGGCAAACAGCCTGATATCGGAATAGCTTCACTTTTTGATTTGTGATTATTCGTTCACGTTTGCACTTTCCAAGGACTGGAACACGCACATAGATAGTCCCGTAAAGAAAACTGGAATATTAATGTGTTGCGTAATATTAAGGGCATTATGAAGCGAGACGTTTCTTTCGCTGAGATGTGTTGATTCATTTACGCATCCTTCACTTGATGTTGATATATTGTAATAAATGTTATTTTCGTAAAATATTAGAGTTAGCTTGTTGACGTTTTATAATACTTCGAATGAAGCGCAGTTTCCTTGCCCGGGTCCGTGCAAATATTTCCACTTTAGGGACCACTGTTGAAAAGCACATCCATTGAATGCTGCAATCTTCACTTCCCGTTACCACTGCACATGTTTCATCGTTAGTTTTCATGTCGACTTGTTGCATCGTTGGCCAATCGGCACTAACCGAATAAAGTGCTTATTTCCTATTGCAAACAATGACAATAGTGTCAAAATACAACATATTCTGAACCAAAATTTTCAAATACTTTGGATCAGATAGCAACTTTACAAAAACAGGCGTTTCCACCATACCGTAAGAAAGGTGGCAGATCTGTTGCAAGGCTATTAACCACAACACGATACTGTCAACGCAATCGAACAATACGTAAGCGACTAATAGGTGGGGTTATTAGGGGTGTGCAACTTTCAGGCTGTAGTTCTTATGGCGAGATAGTTAGAAAACTTTAAGAGCTCACAGAGTTCCAACAAGGTTTCAGATATCTCCACAGAAGTATGCATCCTCTGTTGCGTCATGAGTGACATTTATGATTAGCATAATTTGATACAGAGGATAATGAACAAAAGGATGAAAGTATTGTGGATTGAGCCAATGTTGGTCGAAGTTATCTTACAATCATTTTTCTTTTTCAGACGACCTTACGAATCGTTTCACTCTATGCGGCAGTTCTCTCTATCCACACCAATAGATTCTTCTAGGTTCAGGTATTGCACAAAGTATTCTCATTATCTTTTTCTGTACAGTAATCCACATCTTTTCCTACAGTGTATCCCAAGTACTAATCCTTGTAGTGCCAAGTTAATAATTCCCATTACACTATCCCTTCTACTGGAAGGACATCTTGTATCCTTACTTTCTGTTATCTTTTCCTTTCGTACTTCATCTAGTCTTTATCGCAATTTAAAACCGTATCAGTTTATCTTCTCTGTAGTTCACTCCAGATGTACACCTTCAGGACTGTCTTCATTACTGCCACACCAATTCTTGATATTTTAGTTCAAGAGTATTGCCTACACTACTCAACGTTTATTTTTTCTCTTTCTTCAAATATTTTCTGTAATCCTAGTCTCTGACACATTTACGGCGCAGTTCGTTTAGTAAAACTCTAATTGTTCTCCTCACTATTCTTCTATATCAGTTTTTTCTTTGCTCAGGTTATCTTTGGTAATTATGATGTTTATGCCATTTAACAGGTTCCTTCCATTCGACTAGGAGGACAATATCTTCTGTGATACCTGACATTTTACTACTGATGGAATTGACGCTACGTGAAGAACTGATGTGGAAGCGAAAAGCACATAGAGTAATTAGCTTATTACGGTTTCCTCACTGTATCCCGTACCAGCTGACGTAAATACAAATAATCACAAACAATCTGAAGTCAAGATACAAGGTTCAAATCTATGGTAATGACCTTAATGTTTGGGATCTGTTTTCCTCACTTTGTTAACAGCAGATCACCATAATGTAGCTGATGAGCTGACGTGGACTGATATTTTCCTACGATATATAAGTTTCTCTTACAAGTAAAGGCCAAATCTTGCGAACCCTCGATTTCGGCCACCTGTAGTGCACTAGGCGGGGCTTCTTCTTAAGAAATGATCAAGGCCACGAGGCTTCCTTTAATTGCAGAAGTTGAGGTGGCAGGTGATAACGGAAGTTTCCATTTAGGACTAAGAGCAAGCGGTGGAACACTAGTCAACAAAGTGCAAAGTGATCAACGATGGTACCTGTAGTTGCTCTGCGCAGTCCAAGAATACTTTGAAGGCGCATGGTCGTACATCGACAGCAAGGTGCTGTTTTCTGTATTTCAGTTTCCGAGAAATATGAGAAAAAGTAAGGGGAGAGCGAGAGAGGGAGAACGAGAGAGAGAGAGAGAGAGAGAGAGATAGAGGGGGGTAGAGGAAGAGGGATTGGTAAAGAGTGGGATAGACCATTTATAATCATGTAACGCTTTAGATCGCTTCTGATCTTCGTGGTCCCATTAAAAGACATAATTTATTTTGTCAGAAGAAACACAAGGTCCGTACGACACGTGTCGTTGAATTTCGTTATTAATAAAATTAATTTTGTTTAAAGTAACATTAACGATATGTACGTTTCGTGATTCCATTCTTTTGCTAAAGACTAAAGACGAATTGCCGGGAATTCGATTCAAACCCACGCGTCTGAAAGGTATCTGTGATCCGATCGTGGGCTTTATATCACTTACTTCCTGCGCCAGACAACAAAGGTTTCTATCAGGCATATATGCAACCAATTGAAATGACTAATCGATCGGTTTCTCAGGAACTGTTAGGTTACAGGCCTGAAAGGTACAAATAAAATTTATGTATTTTCTATTCTTCTAAACATTCCGCCTGCTCCTGAACTTATTCCGTATTATGACTTTCGACCTTGATTGTCGTGGGAAAGGGAGCACAGTTACTTAAACCCTTCACGAGAGATACTTCTGAGTGGTTACCGACTAGTTTGCTGAATTTCGCCGAAATCTGTGGGCGACAGGATGTGGACTATCCTTGATAGCGTTCACTGTTTCACGTAAAAATATATATCTATATAAAGTTTGCTGCTATTCAGAAGAATAATTAAGCTGAACCACATTCATAATGTTAATCGCATTACAATCTGAGCAAATTCAAATTGACTTGCGGAACTACATGCTTTCAACTCAGAGTCAAACCATCACAAGAATGACAACACAACGAATAAAGGCACATATCACTTTACAAAAAAATGGCAAATTGTTTCGGATGAAGTTGTCTTCGTTTACCTTTTTGGCAGTGCTGTTGTCATTTAAGTAGATGAACATTGTAAATACAGTTGCGATATTACAGTGATTGTGTTGTTAAGAAGTATGATGCAACACATTCACTGCATTATCGCATTTATCCGACGATACCAGGCAGCGACTTTCAATTAAAATGTCCTCCGCTCTGCGGGAATCTCATAGTGTGTACGAGTGCAGGTTTTGACGAATGAACGAAGACATTTGGAAGTTTGGGTATGGCCACGAGTAGTATACGGATAGCAAAGCAGTTGAGGTGACCACTCGTTTAAAGCGGAAATTCCGGGTTCGAGTCCCGGACCGGCAAACTTTTCACAGTCGTCAATCCCTTATACAGCTAATCTTTGTTTGCATTCGCAACTGTGGATACATGTCATGTATAAATCTGGTTGAGTAGAGTAATTATCTTAAATTATTAAATTACAACTGCGACCTCGTTCCATCCAGCTGTGTGTGAGGTACTGACGAAACATTAGGGGTAAATTTACTGTGTAACACCAGGCTCACACCCTGGGAGGAAAGTGCTACTGATTTGAGTTTGTGCTGTGTATATACATGGACTGTGCAAACTTTTTTTACATTCCTTTGTTTCAACAATAACTACGAAAGTATTCAAGAGAGGTATCACACCCTTTTATTACTTTATTGAATAAATTTGCCTCTTAGAAGCTCATTTCGTTACAGAAGCAGTGAACCTCATGGTATGAAGGAAAAGAACACAGTGCCAGTAGCAGATAATTATGTCCGACGTAAAATAGTGAAGTAAGCAAAAGGTTTAAGTTAGTCACTTTTCTCACTGAAAGTTCTGTGACAACACACTAAGTTGCTATAAACAATCTATGTACGGTGTTTGTCAACTTTAGAGAACTTCCAAAGATATTGCCTATCTGGTTACACCGACGAGAATCTGACGTTCCGTGGTATTAGTACTGGGAGATATGAAGTAGTTAATTGGAGACTACATATATCCCAGACGATACTAGAAAGCTAGTTAGAGATTAAATATATTCAAAAAGATGTGGAGGAACCAACTGAAGGCGAAATGCATATCAAGCCCATTCATTCGGAGACGTGCATAATCGACATGCCGGTCTGTGAATGACGATCCGCCAAGCAAAGCTGAGATTGTGTTGCTGGAAAATTGCGCCAGTAGTGTTAGAGAAGTAACAACACGGCTGTAATTTCTACAGTATCACAAATGGGGCAACTGTTGTTCAGAATAATAGTCAAGATTCTCAATAATTTCCAGTAACGCTGCAGATCATAGTCCGATATTCATCCGTCACGCTGCCACAAATCACAGGATACAACATGCCTTCCACCACACTACTGTATAGTGTTTACGTTCTCACACACTTGTACGCTCGTACGTCCATGTTCATGGATGACTGATAATGGTAACGATTATTGGGATCATTAAGATTATCATTCCTTGCAGTGCAATCTGTGATCGCTAAGTTGCAATGAATTGAAGGCTGTCCTGTCATAGGTACCTAGGTCGATTACTAGAGATACAATAGAGTTCGTTAATGTTATTTGACGAGAAAGACTAATCAAATTAGTGACATGGGTTCTCATTCATTCAATTTGCTGTTTCCAGTTAAATGCAGACCACGTTAGCAATGTCCTCCGGTGTGAAACCTCCGCCTGGCGAAGATTGCATACCTGACGACCCCCTTGGGGGGCATTTTCTAGAAGAAGCCGCCTATCTGCTGTTACGCAGTCTCTGCGCTTTGTATCAGCAGCGATACAAACACGAAAGTTCATCACTGTCATATGCTTTGTACAGATCCCCGCTAACAAAAGAGTACAGTGTGTCTCGAAAAGATTTTTCCTATTTCACAAGACATATCTCCTACATGAAGGGAGGTAGGAATCTATAATGGGTCGAGTGCCCAGAAGCACAACTAACACATGACGTCTCTAACACAGTAACGCTGTCTGTATACCACTCATACTACTTGTAATTCAAGTTCGTAAGTAACGTCTTAGTACAAAAAATGCTACATGGTCGGATTCCTACTTCTTCTTGAGATTTGTATCCATTTACAAATCGTATTTCTTTCTCTCTGAAATCAACTGGTGATTTATTTTGTACTCAGCTCTTGTCAGATTTTTTTAGAGTGTTCAACGTATCACGGACAGTGTTACTATTTCATAAAGCGTTTGGGATGTTGAAACAAAATTTCTTGAAATAACATATTTGTAATAGTATAATTTGCCTTCTTCAGCGTTATTTGACTGCTGTTGAATGACTGTTAATGCTTTCAGTTAGGTACTTCAGGAAAATGGCTAGCGAATAGTCGAAATGTGTGAGTAAAGTTGCTCAGTTGCTTTCACACTCGTCACACTATTTTTGCCTGATATTGCCCGATTAAGTAATCTTGATCTTGAAACATAAACAACCATTATTGTTCATTTGTTTATTTGTCTAGTCCAAATGAGGACCACTGTTACATACTATCAAGTGTTCTTTCCTCCTAGCATTTTGACGTCACATATCATATATATTAGTGAGTAACATTTGTCGTTTTATTGGTCTTCATTCCGAAGACTGGTTTCATGCAGTCCTCCAAGCTATTCTATCTTGTGCAAGATGCTTCATCTCCTAATAACTATTGCAGCCAACATTCTTTTGTTTTCGTCTCTTTGTCTCCTTCTACAACTTTTACTCTTCACATTTCCCTCCAATATTGAATTGCTAATTTTGTGACGCCTCAGGATGTGTCCTACAAAACCGATTCCTTCTTTCAGTTAAGTTGTCCATAACTTTTTTTTTCTCCCCAGTTCTGTTCAATACCAATTCGTTAGCCACGCGATTTACTAATGTAATCTTCAGCATTTTTCTGTTGCGCCACGTTTCAAAATCTTCTATTCTCTTCATCTCAGCACAACGAAACGACCACAATTAACTTTCAAACAATGCTACACGCCAGACAAATACCTTCAGAAAAGACTTCCTAACTCCCAAATTTATATTCGATTTCAACAAATTTTTGTTCTTCAGAAATGCTTTCGCCCTTGCCAATTTGGATTTTATATCGTCTGTACATCGGCCGTCGTCAGTTGTTTTACTACCCAAATAGAAACACTCATATACTTCCTTTACTATCACGTTTCCTAATGTAGCTCCCTGAGCATCGCTTCATTCAATTGGACTATAGTCTGTTATCGTTTTGAGTTTGTTGATATTCATCTTAAATCCTGCTTTCAATAAACTTTCTAAGCTGTTCAGCTTCTCTTCCAAGTTCTTTGTTGTCCCTAACTGACTTACAATGCAATCAGCAAATCTCGAAGTCCTTATATTTTCTCCAAGTTTTTCTTTGGTTTACTTTACTGTTTGCTCAATGTATAGACTGAATAAGGTCGGGGATAGGCTAGAACACTTCGAGTTTTATAATTGCCACCTGGTTTCCGTAAAAGTTGTAAATAACTTTTATTCCCTTTAATTTACCCTCTCTACCTTCATAATTTCAAAGAGTGCACTCCAATCGACATTCTCAACTGTTTCCTCTACGTGTAATCATGATATAATCATAGGTTTGCCTTTAACCTATAGTTAAAGATTATTCGTAGGGAGATTATGGTTTCCCGTGTTCCGACACTTCTGTGAAACCCAAACTGATATTAAATTAATTTGGTTTGTACTAGCTTTTCCTTTCTTCTGGAAATAATTCGTCTCAATATTTTGCAGCCACGACTTATTAAACTGATACTTGGGTAATATTCACACCTGTCGGAACCTGCATTCCTTGGAATTGGAATTATTACTTCCTATGGAAGTCTGAGGGTATTTTGTCTCTTCCATACATTTCGCACACCGGGTGGAATAGTTTTGTCATGGGTCAGTCTCACTAGGATATGAGTATTTCTGAGAAAATTTCGTCTACTCCAGGGGTCTTGTTTCGATTTAGGTCCTTCAGAGCTCCGTTCAGTTCTTTTCGCAGCACCATATCTCGCACCTCATCTTCCGTTTCCATTTCTGTAATATATCCTTCATTTCTCTTGTGGTATATCCCATTTATATACGTTTCCCACATTTTAGCTTCCCTTCTGTACTTGTTAGTGGTTTCCATCTTAGTTTTTGATACTCATACTGCTGTCTTTTCTCCAAAAACCTTTATAATTTTCCTCTAAGAGGTATCTATATGTACCATAGTCATATATGCTTCTATATGCCTGCATTGGCCTTGTAACCATTCCTGCTTAGTCATATTGAAGTTTTTGTCAATCTCTTTTTTAATCGTCTACATTCACTTTGGCCTGCTTCATTAATTGAGACGTTGGCTCAACTGAAATCCAAATGAATCAATAATTCTCACATATTCAACTATCACGTCATATATTTTGAAAACGCAATATATCGTTTACATTTGATTGAAAATTAATTCATGTGCGGGACTTCGGAATGAATAAAAAACCATGTGATGCTCTGTGTGTCGATCTCAATAAACCTCAGTTAAGTCGTCTCTCCAGAGAACGCCTTAATGAGAGAAATAATAAACATAGTGATAACAATAAAAGAAATTACCGAAGAAGGGATTTATTTGTGAAGAATACTATATTAGTGATATTTTACAGGCAGAGAAATGTAGTTTGCTGGCCATGGCTGCGATGGGTGTGTGGTAAGAGACACAGAAACAAGAGGACAAGGGAATCCAGCTGACGTAAAACAATGAAGAGCGCTTAAAAAGGTCTAATATATTGATGTGCTATCCAGAGCCATAACTGGCTATCGTTTCCTCAATAAAAGATGCTCTATTGGATATAAAGATACAAAAGTTTTCATCATACAGATAGTAAAGAGCACTCTTAAGGTCCTAACATTCTTTCGGTGGCTCGAATAATCAGTGGAGTGTAAACGATACACAAGTTGGTCGAACATCTTGTAGATTATTGTTGAACAACATATTTTTCTCTTGTACCGTACGTGTCAATTTCTGAATTAACCAGCGCACTTCTGGGCGCTCATCAACTCAAGGTAAAAATTATAGATACTTGTACGTAATTTACCGAAATACTTCAAGATTTTAAACATGGCTGAAACAGCAACTGTTGAAATTCTTCACGATAAAGGACGACAGCCAAAACAGTTGCAGGATAAAGATTTATTAAAATTCTTGACCAAGATTTCGGTATATATCAATATACCTTCATCAGAAGTAAAAAATCCTGAACTGGAAGACACTTGTTTTCGCTAGTATGTATTTTACCGCCTACGATACGCGAGATTCTCGCGCATTACACTAGTGCCCTCTCTCGTTAGATGTGTTCCATAGCCCAAGCTTCATCTGTTTGACACTAGGACACAGGTAAATTTGTTCCATATTTTCTTTTTCATATAAATGTTTTTAAATGGTCTGATATGTTTTATTTATCAAGACATAAGGTTTGAATTAGCACAACTTTTAATAATTTTGATGCGCTTATGTATGTATTCATGGATTTTAATATGCACGAGTATCTGACACATACCACAAGTGCCCTCTCTCGGCGAAACCATCTGCCCTAGTGCTTTCACACTCTCGTCTCGATAGTTCATAGGCGAAGTACTGGTGCTAAACTGTTCACATTGACCCTGTGCCTCTAATCATGTGCTACAGATGGAGAAGATGTCTTAATTATTGACGACGCCTTTGGCCCAATTGTTTTATTAATCTCCATTGCATGATGTAATTTTAGTAAGTAACTAAAAGATTTTGTGCCTGTATTACTTTGGTAATTTCACTGTTACTTAAGCTTTAGTGTTTCTTTTTTCCGATCCTCTCCCATCCCCACCCCCTGCCCCGTCTTCACTGTTGTGTCTCCCGTAGCCTCCATCTCTACACCCTTCATCTCGTGTCCCAAGGTGGCTTCCAGCAACCCCCTCCCGGATGATGCCCTCTCTCCCTCCATTTATCCCTCCAATCAACTCTGATCCTCACTCCCCCTCCTTTCCTCTGCCATTTGCCCGGGCTCCCTCCCCCCCTTCCATCCTCTTTTTTCCCCATTTCCCCTCTCTCTGCCCCCTTCTCTCCCCCCCCCCCCCCCCGAGTCCTTTTGCATTGCCCTCCTGTGCCTCTTCTCATTCCCTTTCGCGTCTGCTCTGCCCCTCTGCCCCTCTCCCCCCTTATGAGTGTTATCCCTCCTTGGTTCCCCTCCCCCCTTGGTTTTCCCCCCTCCTCCAGGTTCCCCCCCCCCCCATCTGCCTTTGGCTTGGGAGTGCGAACGGCCATCATACTGTTGCTGCGTGTGATTTTTTATCTCTTGTGAACAGAAACCAGACTGTCGCCATGTTTTTTAATTGTGTGTCTTACTATGTTACTTGTCTGATTCCTGTGTATTTTATTAACATTGCCAACCCCTTTGCTTTCTGTTTTAACTTTCCGAATTTTTCCGCCATTTTACACTTTAAGCCACCGTTTTATCGCCTGTTTTTCTTGTTTCTCTTCTTCTTCCGTTTTTAAAAAAGTCTGTAGGCTGTAGAGCAGCGTACTAAGCCGCTGGCAGCCAGCCCCCTTCAGGGGGAATTGAAAATCAATAAAGAAAAAAAAATCTTTTCCGATGTTAAGGTTTTGCTAATGAAAGTGTCTTCCTGTTGAGGATTTTTTACTTCTGATGAAGGTATATTTATATATACCGAAACCTTTGCCAAGAATTTTAATAACTCTTTATCCTGCAACTGTCTTGGCTGTCATCCTTTATCGTGAAGAATTACCGAAATACCCCAACAGTTTGTTACGATCCCCGTAAGTACACACACACACACACACACACACACACACACACACACAAAACGCAGACTAAACTAGTGGCTGCAAATACGCGTACATCAGTGTCGCTATACAGAGTTCCAAACGATCCCTGTATTTGTAACACCATCGGTCTAGATTATCTGCAGAACAGACGGGCCCCTCGCACACTGACGAAGCGCGTCGCTGGCTACGTGCGTGTCGCAGTGGAGAATCCGGCGCGTCATGAGGCGGTGCCCTGATTAAGGCAGCAGGGCTCCGGAATCCGGCCTCTAATTTGCGGTGACGAGTTTCCAGGCTTCTGTGTCGCGAAATGCGTCGCGGCGCAACGCTGCCAGCCGTGGGATGCGCCGTGCGCATGCGCGGTTCGGACGTGACTCGCGGGAGGGCGCTGTAGCAATGGCGACGGCGGCTGTTGCGTCGGCGTCTAGCGCGCGATCGTGTTAGTTCACAGGGCGGGAGAAGGATCGGGCGCTAACTTTGCACGGGCCTGGCGCAACCTGCCAACACTGGCGTTAAGTGAACAGAGCGCTTTATTTTTCACGTTTCTTGGGCCAGCACAGCGTGGGAGAATGTATCGATAGGGTACCGAAACGAGACAATACGGAGATTGAATCCTCGAGCGAAGACTGCAAGTTACCTTGTTGATGTTGTTGATTAGTGTTTTAAAAAAGTTGTTCGGTGTGAACGATGAAAATTAACTTCCTGTTGTGCGCTAACATATCTATAAAGAAATAATTGTCATACGCTCCTCTGTCATATTTTGTGTGTTATCAGATAAATTCAGTACAGATATCTGCGTTCAATCAGACGTCGTTCTCTTTTGACTTCCGTTGCTTCCACCATTTAATGTTATTATAAATGTGTCGATTTGAAAAGTTTCAGATATTGCATATTCGTCGTACATCTAAATGTTTGTGCAAAGAAATATGTGTGTACAATTGTTTGTAACATATCTTCTGTGTTAAATATGTATATAATAAATAATATATCATTGTGCCAGAAACTGATGTTTTTGAAATGTAAAACCTGGTACCACACTACTCTGGTTGTGTCCCGACGGCAAGAAACAGTCACATACTGATACTACCGTATGTATCCCCGATTACACAGCCCTAAATAGTCGATGCTTCCCTTGTTTCTCCATCGTAATACAACAATTATTTCAATACACTTATTAATGAGGGGTAAAATCCGAACCACTTAGAACCGGAAACACTCTTTATCTCTCTCTCCGAGGCATTACTTTCATTACGGCAGAGTTCAGAACTTACCTAATCAGATATGAAGTCTTCACGGGTTGTCAGCCGAGTAGCATCGTCGTCTCGTAGCAACGTTTCGATGGAATGCGTCTCCATCATCTTCAGGCTGAAGATGATGGAGAGGCATTCCATCGAAACGTTGCTACGAGACGACGATGCTACTCGGCTGACAACCCGTGAAGACTTCATATATGAAATTCGCCGAGAAAGCCTGCACTCGCATATTACCTAATCTGTTTTATTAATGGAAATCCATACATGATATTCAAAATATAATCAATTTAGCTATCGTGTCGAGCCAAATTGTATCCAATATTTTCCTCCAGAATATTCAAAAAGGCATTATTTGCCCCTGAGGAAAGGAACTGTATGAATTAGAGATTCATTTAATATTAGGGTTCATCACTGAAGGAGAACAAATTCGAGGCAATTAACATACAACTACGAGATAGAAAATTTTTGTCGCGCTGTTTCATTGTACGCGGGCATTTGAGATTAATTTATGTATTTCCGGTTAGAAGTTGTAACACAAGTTTCAGATGCAGGTATAGTCTTTCCGCTCACGTTACACGAAGTACTTCATTTACGTTGTTTTTACATGGAACAGTGCGCTATGTGTGTAATACAAGTTGGTTATGGGCATCACTGAAACTCTAATATTTATAATATCTCTCCATTGACGTAATCTGAGATGAAAAATTAATTTTTGCTTCTGCCGAGCACTGACTAAATACTGGTAGATTACGCTATAATTAATAAGTCAACATTTTGTTCCACAGGAGAATAAGTAGATTCAACTTTTTCGCCTCTCAAGAGTTGGACTCGTCTTACTATGAAATCATATTGTAAGCATGCAATGATTTCGTTATAGATGAAAAAATGAAGAAAAAGCGTAGTCTTTTATTATACGTTTACAAACATATTTCTTCATATGGCGTACTGAATCCTTCACTTACAAAACGTTTAACACGATAAGAGAAACGCAAATATGCTCTAAAATATCCTTGTAGATATGGCACAGTCTTATGCCGTGATCTTTTTGTTACACATATAAAGAAAAGTTTAATGAATGACGAAACGCATATTCCAAACCGAATCGATGGACGTCTACGTTGCAATGATTTCTGTTTTTCACTTAAAACTCACGTTTTCAGTAATCTGTTGAGAAGAATCACAAAATCATACCGTAAAATTTGCTTGACGTATTTTATCTGCAAGTAACTGAACAACGAGCAGCAAAATGTCGTCACTGCTAACAGGTAAGTGATCAACCAAGGCATTCGAAATATTTTACAGTAAGCTCTTTATTGTTTCTGATGATATATTAAGACAATACAGTACGGTTCACTGCGAAAGTTTCTCGTTCTAGTTATTGAAACATTGTCATAATATAATGAACTAACCGACGATGATTATGCATTGTGCGCTGTTTCATTTCACAGGCCAGTTTGTGAGAGACGTTGAGTTGAAACATTGACTTTACCGTTACACTGAGTGTTAGTCACATTTGCAGTACACATGAAATACAATGACTGTGTTTTGATACTTAGTGAATTGGATGCAAGCCGACAAGTCTTGTTTCGACGTCGAAAAATTTCATATTAAAAATATATTATGAGCAATGAGTCTACGTCTACATCTACATGATTACTCTGCTATTCAAAATAAAGTGCCTGGCAGAGGGTTCAATGAAACACCTTCAAGCTGTCTCTCCACGGTCCCACTTTCGAACGGCGCGTTGAAAAAACGAGCGTTTAAATTTTCCTGTGCGAGTCCTGATTTCTCTTCTTTTATCGTGATGACCATTTCTCCCTAACTAGATGGGTGCCAACATAATGTTTTGGCAATCGGAAGAGAAAACTGATGATTAAAATTTCATGAAAAGATCCCGTCGCATGGAAAAACACCTTTGTTTTAATGATTGCCACTCCAATTCAGGTATCATGTCTGGGGCACTATCTCCCTTATTTCGCGATAACACAAAACAAACCGCCCTTCTTTGAACTTTTTCGATGTCATCCGTCAGTCCCATCTGATACGGATCCAACACCACTCAGAAATACTCCAGAATAGGGACGACAAGCGTGGTGTAAGCAGTCTCTTGAGTATGTCTGTTATACTTTCTAAGTGTTCTGCCATTGAATCGCAGTCTTTGGTTTGCTCTACCCATAACATTATCTATGTGATCGTTCCAATTTAGGTTATTTGTAGTTGTAATCTTTAAGTTTTTAGTTGAATTTACATCCTTAAGATTTGTTTGACATATCGCGTAATCGAAATTTAGCGGACTTCTTTTAGTACTCAAGTGAATAACCTCACACTTTCCTTTACTCAGGGTCAATTGTCACTTTTCGTACCATACAGAAATCTTATACAAATCATTTTGCAATTAGTTTTACAAGACGGTAAATGGCAGCATCATCTGCAAACAATCTAATAGGGCTACTAAAATTGTCTCCTAAGTCGTTAATATAGATCAGGAACAAAAGACGGCCTAGAACACTTGCTTGGGGAACGCCGTTTATTACTTCTGTTTCACTAGATGACTTTCCGTCTATTAGTACGAATTGTAACCTTTCTGACAGGAAATCACGAATCCAATCGCACAACAGAGGCGATACTCCATAGGCAAGCATTTTGCTTAGATGACGCTTGTAAGGAACGGTGTCGAAAGCCTTCTGGAAATCTAAAAATATGGAATCAATTTGACATCCCCTGTCGATAGTACCCATTACTTCATGAATATAAAGAGCTAGTTGTGTTTCACAAGAACGGTGTTTTCAGAATCCGTGTTGATTATGTGTCAATAAATCGTTTTTTTTCTATGTATTTCATTATGTTCGAACACAGTTATGTTCTAAAACCCTACTGCAAATCGACGTTAGTGATATAGGCCTGTAATTCAGCGGATTTCTCCTATTTCCCTTTTTGGGCATTGGTGTGACTTGAGCAATTTTCCAGTCTGTAGGTAGGGAACTTTCTGTGAGCGAGCGGTTGTATGTTCAAAATGTTCAAATGTGTGTGAAATCTTATGGAACTTAACTGCTAAGTTCATCAGGCCCTAAGCTTACACACTGCTTAATCTAAATTATCCTAAGGACAAACAGACAGCCAGGACCGAGGGAGGACTCGAACCTCCGCCGGGACCAGCCGCACCGTCCATGACTGCAGCGCCTAAGACCGCTCGGCTAATAGAACGGTTGCATATAATTGATAAATATGGAGCTATTGCATCAACATATTCTGAAAGGAACATGAATGGTATACAATCTGGACCGGAGGTCTTGCCTTTATTAAGTGGTTTAAACTGCTTTGCTGCGCCGAGGATATGAGAATCTTGGCAGTTATTCTTAATTCAAATTGAGGAATATTTTCTTCGTCTTCTTTGGTGAAGGAGTTTCGGAAAACCGTGTTTAATAACTCTGCTTTAGTGGCACTGTCATTAGTGACTTCACCGTTGTTAGCCCGCAGTGAAGGTATAGATGGCGTCTTGCCATTGCTGTGCTTTGTGTATCACCAGAATATCTTTGGGTTTTCTGCCAGATTCCGAGATAGAGTTTCGTTGTGGAAATTGTTAAAAGCATCTCGCATTGAAGTACGCCCTATATTTCTAACTTCTGCAAAGCTTTAGCAATCTTGGGGATTTTGCGTTCTTTTAAATTTGGCTTGCTTTTTTTCGTTGCTTCTGCAACAGTAATCTGACCCGTTTTGTGTACCATGGGGGATCAGTACCATCACTTATTAGTTTATGTGGTATATATCTCTCAATTGCCGTCGATACGATCTCTTTAAAATCGTGCCACATCTTTTCTATGCTTACGTGATCAGATCGGAAAGAGTGGAGAATGTCTCTTAAAAAGACTTATCAGTTTTTTAAAAATAGATGTACATTGCGTTCCTTTTTTATGGTTGTGGGTGTTAAGGTATTCCGCCTCGCTGCAAGGGTCTTCTTGTCGCTAATCCCTGTATTCGTCATGATACTCCATATTAGTCCAGTATTATTTGTTCCTAACAGGTCAAGAATGCTTTCGTAAACATTTACGCTTCGAGTGGGCTCATGAACGAATTGTTCAGAATTACTTTATAAGGTGTTGGAGCGGGCACCAGTAACATCACAGAAGGCATCGCGGCTGTATAAAGACGTTTATAAAGACGATGGTAGCAACCAAAAGACAGTTACCATTTGACAATGACCGAAGAGTACTCGGCTGAAAGCTCGTTGATTTTAAACCACTTGTCACTGTTGGAAGCCCGAGAGAATTTTATCAGTATGTATCGTCGCGAAATCAAGCATTCGTATATTACGTTCTTAGGAGTAACCACCTATTTCCTACTTCTTCTACCGAAACGCAAACCACGTCCTTCTTTGGGGCCGGAAAATAGCAGTTGAAAGTAACCAATTTGGTTTTATTGGAGGGTTAAGTGCTGTGAGCTGGGCAGCTTAGCGCACTCACCAGAAATCTGCAAGCATACTCTGTTCCTTATGGAGTCTGCCGAAATGGCGAAGCCAGTTCCCGTCACTGATCATTTCGCAGCTCTGATGTCGACCCCCAGTATTGTTATCGGAAATGGTCCACATTCGAAAACAGTGCATAGAAAGGTGTCGTCGGTGTTGCGAAGTATTCAATCTCTGGTACAGGGTGACTTTACGTTTATTCTTAAGAATCACGTAGAAACAAGGTGGCGAAGTGAGGTAAGGTAAAAATACGAACAATATATACACACATCAGGAAAAGTTTTGCACCACCCCGATTCCCAGATAGCCTGAAGATAGACGTTGACTATGGATATTGTATCATAGACACAGTCAGTTTGACTGTTCAGAGATGTCACTAAACCCGCCCAAAGATGTAAACAACCATGCATGAGCATCGCCTATTGAACGGAGGGGATCGGACAGCCGATCAGTTCCAGTCATTCCACCAGGGGGAAGGTACACGGCTCGTGTTGTCTGTAGTTCAACCATGTCTAGACGGTCAATACCGCGTTTCGATCGCGGCCGCATTGTTACTTTGAGCCAGGAAGGTCTGTCAACAAGGGAAGCGTCCAGGCGTCTCGGAGTGAACCAAAGCGATGTTTTTCGAACATGGTGGAGGTACAGAGAGACAGGAACTGTAGATAACATGCCTTGCTCAGGCGGCCCAAGGGTTACTACTGCAGTGGATCACCGCTACCTACGCATTTTGGCTTGGAGGAACCCCGACAGCAACGCCACCATGTTGAATGATGCTTTTCATGCAGCCACAGAACGTCGTGTTACCACTCAAACTGTGCGCAACAGGCTGCATGATGGGCAACTTCACTCCCGACGTCCACGGCGAGATCGATCTTTGCCATCACGAGACTATGCAGCGCGGTACAGATGGGCCCAACAACATGCCGAATGGACCGCTCAGGATTGGCATCACGTTCGTTTCCCTGATGTGTGTGTGTGTTATATGCCTTCAACAAGACAATCATCGGAAACCTGATTAGAGGCAACACGGTCAGGTTGAACGCCATAACTCAGCATTCAGCGGGTGCAGCAAGGTGGAGGTTCCGTGCTGTTTTCGGGCAGCGTTATGTGAGGGTGACGTACGCCGCGGATGGTCATGAAAGGCGCCGCAACACCTGTACGATACGTGAATGCCATCCTCCGATCGATAGTGCAAACATATCGGCAGCATATTGGCGAGGCATTCGTCTTAAAAAAAAAAAAAAAGGCTCTGAGCACTATGGGACTTAACATCTGAGGTCGTCAGCCCCTTAGACTTAGAACTACTTAAACCTAACTAACCTAAGGACATCACACACAACCATGCCCGAGGCAGGATTCGAACCTGCGGCCATAGCGGTCGCGCGGTTCCGGACTGAAGCACCTAGAACCGCTTGGCCATCGTGGCCGACATTCGTCTTCTTGGACGACAATTCACGCCCCCACGTTTCTTTGCAGTACTTTTTCTGACGCATTAGGAAACGATCCACTTGATGTTCGGTGACAGCTATGGTTTCTGCAAGATGGTGCACAGCCACACTGTAGAATGAATGCGTTATACTGTTTAAAGGAAGCTTTTCCAAGGGAAATGGACTGGTTGAACAAGTACAATCTTCTGGCCTCCAGGTTCCCCAGGCCTTAAACCATTCGATTTATATTTGTGGAGACACTTAAAGAAACAAGTTTATAGTACTCCGTCGATGGATGTACACGACGTAATAGCTCGCGTATATGCCCCTTCGGCAATCGCTAACGGAGATTTGTTGCGTATGGTCCAGCAAAGTGTGTGATCCAGAGTCTGGCGAAGTGTTTGTAAATGCGAGGTGGTTTGCGCCATGGACGAAACAAGGTGCTCACTTACGTCTGAAATAAGCTCATGTATTGACACAATGTTTAGATAAAGGTAACAGTAACAATAACATGTCCGAAAGAACAGACAAAACTTTGATCCAGCAGCTACTATGAATGAAGATGCAAAGGAATTACGGACGTTAGTTGCGAGCGGGCATTTATTGAAATCATTGCGCAAAACTCGGGCTTACGAAACAGATAATATGGCCACTAAACCATCCGGGCACAGTAGTATTTGCTGCTTCACGGATTATTTTCTCACGTCTCTCGTCAGACAACAGTTCTCAAATTATCCACACACTACTGATGTACACTACTGGCCATTAAAATTGCTACACCAAGAAGAAATGCAGATGATAAATGGGTATTCACTGGACAAATATATTATTCTAGAACTGACATGTGATTAAATTTTCACGCAATTTGGGTGCTTAGATCCGGAGAAATCAGTCCCAGAACAACCACCTATGGCCATAATAACGGCCTTGATACGCCTGGGCATTGAGTCAAATAGAGTTTGGATGGCGTCTACACGTACAGCTACCCATGCAACTTCAACACGATACCACAGTTCATCAAGAGTAGTGACTGGCGTATTGTGACGAGCAGTTGCTTGGCCACCATGCACCAGACGTTTTCAGTTGGTGATAGATGTGGAGAATGTACTGGCCAGGGCAGCAGTCGAACATTTTCTGTATCCAGAAAGGCCCGTACGGGACCTGCAACATGCGGTCGTGCATTATCCTGCTGAAATGTAGGGTTTCGCAGGGATCGAATGAAGGGTAGAGCCACGCGCCGTAACACTTCTGAAATGTAATGTCCACTGCTCAAAGTGCCGTCAATGCGAACAAGAGGCAAACGACACGTATAACCAATGTAACCCCATACCATCACGCCGGGTGATACACCGATGTGGCGATGACGAGTACACGCTTCCAATGTGCGTAAACCGCGACGTCGCCAAACACGGATGCGACCATCATGATGCTGTAAACAGAACCTGGATTCATCCGAAAAAGTGACATTTTGCCATTCGTGTACCCAGGTTCGTCGTTGAGTACACCATCGCAGGCTCTCCTGTCTGTGATGCAGCGTGAAGGGTAACCGCAGCCATGGTCTCCGAGCTCATAGTCCATGCAGTTGCAAACGTCGTCGAACTGTTCGTGCAGATGGTTGTTGTCTTGCAAACGTCCCCATCTGTTGACTCAGGGATTGAGACGCGGCTGCACGATCCGTTACACCCATGCGGATAAGATGCCTGTCATCTCGACTGCTAGTGATACGAGGCCGTTGGGCTCGAGCACGGCGTTCTGTATTACCCTCCTGAACCCACCGGTTACATATTCTGCTAACAGTCATTGGATCTCGACCAAGGCGAGCAGCAATGTCGCGATACGATAAACCGCAATAGACTACAATCCGACCTTTATCAAAGTCGTAAACGTGATGGTACGCATTACTCCTCCTTACACGAGGCATCACAACAACGTTTCACCAGGCAACGCCGGTCAACTGCTGTTTGTGTATGAGAAATCGGTTGGAAACTTTCCTGATGTCAACACGTTTCAAGTGTCGCCACCGGCGCCAACGTCGTGTGAATGCTCTGAAAAGCTAATTATTTGCATATCACAGCATTTCTTCCTGTCGGTTAAATTTCGCGTCTGTAGCACGTCAGCTTCGTGGTGTAACAATTTTAATGGCCAGTAGTGTAGTTCTCCTTGCCCATTATCCTCATTACTCACCGATTCCCTTAGGAGTATGAGCCTGGTGTGCATCTGTGTTGAAGAGATCATTGGCCGTCTCACCTTAAATATTATACACATATGTGGTGTCTGTTCTTTCGGCACAAAGTTTCAGCTTTCCCCATTGATTTACATCAATGCCCACTCACAGCCAATGTCCGTAATAGCTTTGTGAGTGGATACAGCTTGATACTTTAGATGAAAAAAAAAAAAAGAAAGTTTGTCACGAACGTGACTCGAACATCGAAGGGTCTACGTATCCCTTCCCCACGGTATAGTCTTGTCTTACTGAGCTAGTGGGACAGCGTGTAGTTCATAACACATGATCTTGGCCACGTTGCAAGCAGTTAGAACATTTTTACCATCACATTTCTATTAAATGTACTGGCGGGATCAGATTTTGCACGATACTCTTTTGTCTTGAACTGGGATGCCGACCACCAAGTGCGGTACTTTTTCCTCACACTACACATGAAAGTTTGCTCTGAATAATAGTTCCTATCGTCTATGCCAAATAACGCATTGACAAGAAATCATAAATACGACAAATAGTAATGAATTTCTAAAATTCAAAACCACAACGGGATGGGAGAACGTTTAACTAACTTCTCAATATAGAGTCACGGCTAGTAGCCAAAACCTGCGTTACGGATAGAAAAATTATAAAAGATATCCCAGATTCATAACTCACTAATTGCAAAAGGAGCGAAAAGGCAGTTACAAAAACACTAACCGAAGGCACCAAAATGTGGTTTAGGTTTACTTTATTTATGCGTGCTTACTTGTCAAAGCTACATAATAATAACTAAGTGGATTACTGAGTACTGTTGCATAAATTGGCTAAAACGATTATAATACAATTACTCAGAATAAGGGTAATGTATTACAAGCCTGCCCGGTTAGCCGTGCGATCTAACACACGGCTTTCCCGAGTGGGAAGGGGCGTCTGGTCCCCGGTACGAACCCGCCCGGCGGACTTGTGTTGAGGTCCGGTGAGCCGGCCAGTCTGTGGATGGTTTTTAGGCAGTTTTTCATCTGACTTGTCGAATGCTGGCTGTTCCTCGTATTCCACCTCAGCTACACTATGTCGGCGATTGCATGCGCAAACAAGTTCTCCATACACGCGTACACCACCATTACTCTACCACGCAAACATAGGGGTTACACTCGTCTGGTCTGAGACGTTCTCTGGGGGAGGGGGGGGGGGTTCCACCGGGGGCGGAAAGAGCGGTTCGGTGTGGGGTGGCAGAGGGGTGAAGGGAACTGCGGTAGTCGTCGAGGGGTTGTGGACTACAGCGGCTGCGGCGTGGATGGTGCCTCTCCGTCGTTTTTAGGCCCCCAGTTAACACACAATACAATACAGTACAATGTATTACAAAAATTCCTAAAAGTCACACAGTAATGATAAGTCACTCTTGTAAAGACTAAGGACCTACGTGCACACCATTAACACTGTCTGCTCTTTGCAATAAGCACGATATTGGGCTATAAGAGCGTGGGTTGACAACTGGCGCCAGAAATGAGGTAAGCACAGTTCAAGACGCTGCCCAAATTCGTGCTTTCCAGGAACGGATTGGTCTATGACAAACAACTCCGGATGCGCAGTACTTCCCCTGTTCATACAGCATACACTTCTTATCGACCTCCGACTCGACCACGGCTACAGTGCCCAGTTAAATCGGCGCTGGTGTTGCTGCATTATTGCTGACCGCGCCCTCATGGAAACGCAGTGCTGCAACCGCAACTCTATTCGCGCGGCTGTTCAAGCTGCCGCGGCTGTGTCACGACTTGTGCCGGCACAAGTTCTGCTCCCAGCAGTGTTTACTTACCGTATGGATCGTGCAAGTAAGGTAAGAGAGATTAGAGCAATTACAAAGAAGCAGTGAAACAAAAATTTTTGAGTCGTTAAGTACTCGAATGATATAGGATAAATTGTCGATGACACTGGTACGGGGCATCCACTAACGCGGTCTAATTAGTAACTCGCTGAATGTAATCTAAAAGTAACACGCAGCAAGCCTCACAGAGAAAATGCGTGGTACGCCTCTTTATAAAAAAGGAAAAGTCACATCTGAGGGCAGTTCGTACAACCGCCTCAATACATGCTTCTTTGATGAAAGAACGGTTCCTATAACAACTACTTTTTCCTGTAACAACTAATTTAGGAAGGAAATACTAGTTTCTTCATCTGTAATACTCCCAACATCTTATACAGTGTCCAGTCACATTAAATATGATTACCTGTCAAAAACCTGGAAATGAAATGAAATGAAATGGGAGTATGGCATCGTTGGCTGGGAGGCCCCATCCGCAGTTCGGCCGCCAAGTGCAAGTCTTATTTCAGTCGATACCACATTGGGCGACTTGCGCGCCGAAGATGAGGATGAAATGATGATGAGGAGGACAACACAACATTCAGTTTCCGGCGGGGAATCGAACCCGGGCCTGCTTGCATGTGAGGCGAGCACGTTATCACCCAGCTAAGCAGGCGGTCTGTCAAAAGCCTGAACAACCATTGTTTGCAACGCGGATAGCTGCGAGACGTGCAGGGAGAGAGTCCATGGGGATCTGGAATGTGCAGAGTCCAGTGCCATGGCCAAGTGCGCTAGGTTTCTCGTGTGAGCACCAATGGCGCGAGCAGCTTGTTCCAGGTGTTCCAAAAGATTCTCCATTGCATTTAAATATGGAGTGTATGGTGGCCTGGGGAGTACAGTAAACTTATCCTGGTACTATAACAATATAATATAACTGGTGTAAGAAGACGAAGTAGGTATTCCAGTATTCGAATGAAGAAAGTTGCCAAAATATGGTTCAAATGGCTCTGAGCACTATGGGACTTAACATCTATGGTCATCAGTCCCCTAGAACTTAGAACTACTTAAAACTAACTAACCTAAGGACATCACACAACACCCAGCCATCACGAGGCAGAGAAAATCCCTGACCCCGCCGGGAACCGAACCGGGGAACCCGGGCGTGGGAAGCGAGAACGCTACCGCACGACCACGAGATGCGGAGCTGCCAAAATAGCCGTAGATATCCTCGGAGTAATAAAGCAAGTTAAATCACTTAATACAAGCAAGTCTTCCGGTCCAGACTCCATACAAAATTACGTTCCTTTCAGAGTATGTCGATGCAATTGAGACGCCCTGCTAAACCTGCAGGACACGACAGGTATTTTAAATTGTGGAAAGGGGCCAAAATAAGCGGCTGGCAGTTACACTCGAACATACAACTCTATTTATCAAACCAAACATTGCAAGAGCCAAGAAAATTAAAAAAAAAAAAACAGGGTTAATTTTTGGAACCGGCTGAATACGCGATACAGTCTCATGCTTTAAGGGCAAGCCCACTTTAATTTGAAAACGGCTGAAAGCCAATAACTTAAGACTCAAACGAAAATAAATTTTTACAATGCCAAAGGCCTTAGCTTAAAACCGTTCTTTAATTGAGCTGAAAGCCCAAACAATCTTACTCCTTAAGGGCAAAATAACCTTTATTTAAAAATCAGCTAGAAGCTACACAAATACTAACAAAGGCGCTCAGAAGTTTCCAAGGGTCGGCCTGGAATTCAAACACTAACGCTCCTTTAGGTGAGACAGGCAGTCAGTCCATGCATTCTCGATCCGACGACAACCCAACCAACAGACAGTTGTAAGTAGGCTATTTATGTTTTCTTATTGGCAACGTTTCGTAGCGCTCTGTGTGCTAGTTTGCATTGTTGTCTGTCATTACCTCGTCACGGTTCAGCAATATCTCCATACTTAACAGCCACATACAACCGCTCGCTCGATGAAAGATCCGTACCCAAAAACCAGAAAGTTACACAAGTCCTACCAATATTCGAGAAATGTAGTAGGAGTAATCCGCTAAATTACAGACCCCTATCATATCGTGTTGCAGTGCCACGTGGCACGTGCCACGTGCCACGTGCAAAGGGGTTTCAACCTGATTCCCTATTCCTATGTTTCCAGGAAGCTTTCGACACTGTACCACACAAGCGACTTGCAGTGGCACGTGGCACGTTGTTGCAGCGGCAGCTGGATGTTAACAGCGCATAGCGTTGGGCAGTTGGAGGTGAGCCGCCAGCAGTGGTGGATGTGGGGAGAGAGATGGCGGAGTTTTGAAATTTGTTAGACTGGATGTCATGAACTGCTATATATATTATGACTATTAAGATAAATACATTGTTTGTTCTCTACAAAAATCTTTCATTTGCTAACTATGCCTACTAGTAGTTAGTGCCTTCCGTAGTTTGAATCTTTTATTTAGCTGGCAGTAGTGGCGCTCGCTGTATTGAAGTAGTTCGAGTAATGAAGATTTTTGTGAGGTAAGTGATTTGTGAAAGGTATAGGTTAATGTTAGTCAGGGCCATTCTTTTGTAGGGATTTTTTTAAAGTCAGATAGCGTTGCGCTAAAAATATTGTATCTCAGTTTAAGCACAGTCGTGTATAATTGTTCTAATGGGACGTTTCACAGTCGATGACCCAACGACAAGATAACTTCCGCTCCACACGACGAACAACAGGGAGTTCAATGGAACAACGTAGAAAGTATTGGCGATCACAACCAATTATACATTGAACTGTCAAACTACACACCATGCTGGACAGCGAAAACACGACGAGGAAAATACACTGCCTGAATTTACATCAATGGCCAGGCCAGGTAAGCGGAACGTTAACGGCCACAAGGCAGAAGATTCAGCTGGTACACTTCAATTCAAAATAACCGAGTAGAGTTAAACCCCACCAGAGGGTGGCTAAAATTTGCCAACTTGAAAACACACGTTGTTGCTCGTGAAAATGTCCCAACAGCCGACAACGAAATCCAAACGACACAATATGAACAGTCGTGACTTGCTGGTAGATTAAGTCAAAACTCAACATTCGTGTCCAGGATCGGTGAGCCACAGGCCTCGTAACAATGGGAACAGCACCACACACTCCGACCGCACGTAGACAGTGCCAGCGGTCCCGGCCAGACTATGCGCAGAGGAGATTTCGTCACTGCTCCACGCCAACAGACCAATTCGTCGCACACAGCACAGCCAGAAACCATAAGCGCCAGGCCAAAGACAGTACAGGGTGAGAATATCGATAACACCGCCGCTGCCACTTGCAGAGAGAGAGGATAACAGCATAATCACGATAACTGCGGGAGAATAGCAACCAAGGTTTAATCCAACGCATAACATGGGCCCGTCACGGTTCAGCAATATCTCCATACTTAACAGCCATATACAACCGCTCGCTCGACGAAAGATCCGTACCCAAAAACCAGAAAGTTACACAAGTCCTACCAATATTCGAGAAATGTAGTAGGAGTAATCCACTAAATTACAGACCCCTATCATATTAACGACGATATGCTGCATGATTTTGGAGCATATATTCTGTTCGGACATTAGGATTACCTCGAAGAGAACGATCTATTGACACACAGTCAACACTGATCTAGAAAGTATTGTGTTAGTGAAACACAACTAGCTCTTTACTCACATGAAGTGTCGACTGCTATTGCAAAGGGATTTCAACCTGATTCCCTATTCCTATGTTTCCAGGAAGCTTTCGACACTGTACCACACAAGCGACTTGCAGTGGTATTGCATGATTATGTCATATCGTCTCAGTTATGTGACTGGATTCGTGGTTTCCTGGCAGAGAGATCACAGTTCTAGAAATTGACGGAAAGCTACCGAGTAAAAGTGAATTCTGGCGTTCCCCTGCTCCTTTTCCTTATCTGTATAAACGATTTAGAAGACAATCTGAGCAGCCGTCTTAGGTCGTTTGCAGATGATGCTCTCTTTTATCGTCTAGTAAAGTCATCAGAAGATCAAAACCAATTGCAATGATGAGAGGTCCCATACTCCGAGGAGCATAGGAAACGATGTGGGAGACCCGTACCTTGAGGCAAGGTCCTAGTGGAGATGCTTTGCAATTACCTTCCTCCGACCGTAATGGGGATGAATGATGATGAGGAAAACGACGCAACAACACCCAGTCATCACGGGGCAGGGAAAATCCCAGACTCCGCCGGGAATCGAACCCGGGTCCCCGTGCGCTGGAAGCGAGAACGCTACCGCATGACCGCGAGCTGCGGACACCAATAGCAAAACGATTTGGAAAGGATATCTGTATGGTGCGAAAATTTTGCAATCGACACTAAATAATGATAAGTGTGAGCTCATCCATGAATTCTAGAAGGAATCCTTTAAACTTCGGTTACACGATAATGATTTGTCGTAAATTCAAGTAAATATCTAAGAACTATAAGTACGAGCACGTTAAATGGGAAGGAACAGATAGAAAGTGTGATGGGGAATTCAAACCAAAGACTGCGTTTTATTGGCAGAACACTTAGAAAATATAACAGATGTTCTAAAGAGAATGTCTACACTACGCTTGTCCGTCCTCTTTTGGAGAACTACTTCACGGTCTGGGATCCTTACCGGATACGATAAACCTAGTACATCGAGAAAATTCAGAGAAGAACAGCTTGTTTTGTATTTTCACGAAATAGTGGAAAGAGTGTCACTGACATGATACGGGATTTGTGGTGGACATCACTAAAACAAAGGCGTTTTTCGTGGCGGCGGAATCTTTTCACGAAATTTCAATCACCAACTTTCTCCTCCGAATGCGAAAACTTTTTTTTTGACGCCGACCTACATAGGGAGAAACGATCACCATAATAAAATAAGGGAAATCAGAGCTCATACATAAAGATATAGGTGGTCGTGTTTTCCGCTCTGTATTAGAGATGGGAATATCGTAGAATTATTGTGCAGTTGGTTAGACGAACCCTTTCTAGGCACTTAAGCGTTATTTGCGGGGTAACCATGTAGATGTAGGTGAATTAGGTAGGCTTCCGCGGCCAGAGCCAGTTGACATAAAAGTTTTCTGACTATCGTACCGAGTCATAATTTAAGAAACCCTACTGGGGAAACCAACGTTTCGGTCATGGTTACAATGGCTTCTTCTTGGTCTAGGTTCCAGAAGGAGGCCACCGTAGCGTTGGACGAAGCGCTGATTTCTCCAGTAAAGTGTTTTGCATTTTGAAGTGGTACGATACTCAAAAAACTACTGTGTTATCCTGGTACTGTTCTATCCACGCACTTGCTGTAGCTGTGTAACAAGTTACATCATCTGTCTAATGAAGCATAAAACGTGATTTATTTGAAAAGCCCACCTGATACTAATTTTCTGTTTTTGATACTGGGGTGCACTAACCAGCACTAATCGCTGATGAAAGGCAGTCAGACAGATTCCATGAACAGGGCATCTGCTGCAGAGGCCCATATGCAGCAACGTTCGTTGAAAGGTAATGGAGGAGATACTGCTGGTAGCGGCTTTGCTTATCTGGGCGATCAGTTGCTGAACAGTCTCGTGCCAGTTGGTCCCTACACAGCTCCACAGCCGTCGTTCACCCCTGTCATCCGTGGCCCGTGCTACACCACTCTTACCTCAGTGACGGTTTTGGTTAATGCCATTTTGCATTGCGTAATATACATTCACAACGATGGCTCGCGAACAGTTTACATATTTAGTCATTTCTGGAATACTTTGACCCTTGGCGTGAAGCCCAATAATTGCGCCCTTTTGGAAGTCAGATAAATCCCTCCGACACGTATTACACTACCGGCCATTAAAATTGCTACACCACGAAGATGACGTGTTACAGACGCGAAATTTAACCGACAGGAAGAAGATGCTTTGATATGCAAATGATTAGCTTTTCAGAACATTCACACGAGTTTGGAGCCGGTAGCGACACCTACAAACGTGCTGACATGAGGAAAGTTTCCAACCGATTTCTCATACACAAACAGCAGTTGACCGGCGTTGCCTGGTGAAACGTTGTTGTGATGTCTCGTGTATGGAGGAGAAATGCGCACCATCACGTTTCCGACTTTGATAAAGGTGGGATTGTAGCCTGTCGCGATTGCGGTTTATCGTATCGCCCCATAGCTGCTAGCGTTGGTCAAGATCCAATGACTGTTAGCAGAATATGAAATCAGTGGGTTCAGGAGAGTAATACAGAACGTCGTGCTGGATCCCAACGGCCTCGTATCACTAGCAGTCGAGATGACAGGCCTCTTATCCGCATGGCCGTAACGGATCGTGCAGCCACGTCTCGATCCCTGAGTCAACAGATGGGGACGTTTGCAAGACATCATCCATCTGCGCGAACAGTTCAACGACGTTTGCAGCTGCATGGACTGTCAGCTCGGAGACCACGGCTGCGATTACCCTTGACGCTGCATCACTGACAGCACCGCCTGCGATGTTGTACTCAACGACGAACCTGGGTGTACGAATTTTTTCGGATGAATCCAGGTTCTGTTTACAGCATCATGATGGTCACATCCGTGTTTGGCGACATCGTGGTGAACGAACACTGGAAGCTTGTATTCGTCATCCCCATACTGGCGTATCACTCGGCATGATGGTATGGGGTGCTACTAGTTACACGTCTCGGTCACCTCTTGTTCGCATTGACGGCACTTTGAACGGTGGACGTTACATTTCAGGTGTGTTATGACCCGTGGCTCTACCCTTCATTCGATCCCTGCGAAACCCTACATTTCAGCAGGATAATGGACGACCGCATGTTGCAGGTCCCGGACGGGCCTTTCTGGATACAGAAAATGTTCGACTGCTGCCCTGGCCAGTACATTCTCCAGATCTCTCACCAATTGAAAACGTCTGGTCAATGGTGGCCGAGCAACTGGCTCGTCGCCATACGCCAGTCACTACTCTTGGTGAACTGTGGTATCGTGCTGAAGCTGCATGGGCAGCTGTACCTGTACACGCCATCCAGACTCTCTTTGACTCAATGCCCAGGCGTATCAGGGCCGTTATTACGGCCAGAGGTGGTTGTTCTGGGTACTGATTTCTCAGGATCTATGCATCCAAATTGCGTGAAAAAGTAATCACATGTCAGTTCTAGCATAATATATTTGTCCAATGAATACCCATTTATCATCTGCAATTCTTCTTGGTGTAGCAATTTTAATGGCCAGTAGTGTATATACCTTGCGCTGCTAGTACTGCCATCTGACGGCTGATAGTGGTTTTTGCACGCTGACGTCGAACATATGCGGTGGTCACATTAATGTGCCTGAAACGTGTAGAAAATATAGATTCATGTCTCTCTCATAATTTATTAGTTCACAAGCAGATGTTTGCTGTTAACTGCAAACTAGTAATTGTTTGTTTCGTTGTAAATAATCAGTCGGGCAAAGCAACGATGGCGCTAATAATGTGTGATGTAATTGGTTATAATAACTTTTAACATTATTCTAATGAGTTTTTATTTGTGCAGATGACGACTACATTATTAAGTTAATACCCAATTACTCAAATGCATCTATTTCGGTCCTACGGGGTGACGAGCTTAACAGCATTAGCCTTGAAAGCTTTTTCGCTTATCGAATTAAACGTGGGGAGCGTCCGTTTATCACACGGTGCTAGTTTCGGCCGGACAGCGGCGGGGAGCGCACACGGCGTTGCCGCTGCGATACGGTTAACCCCGTAGCCCCGCCCGCTCGGCGACAATTCCAGCTGCCGTCAATTAACTCACGCCGTAACACCGCCTCCTCACACCGCCCGTGTAAATTATTTATCCATGAACCCCTGACCTTTGCTTCACGTCCCTGCAACTCGAGCTCGCTACACAGTAGCTATTGACGTCTTTAAGCTGAGCCTTATCTTGCGCTTTACTAATGTTTGTATGGATCAGCACGAATGAGCCATAACATTACGGCCACTACCCCCTGCGAGACTCATTCTTGCTTGGTGGTGTTCCCGACAAGTAACGAGGTAAAGTTTATATCCGATGCAGAGACGAATGAGGAACAGTTCTAACAACGATACGAGGGTACATGGGAAAATTAACTGAAATAAGCGTTTTGACAAAAAAAAAAAACGGAAAAAAGTAGGCATGGCCCTGATACTGCAAATGAGTATCTCGGAAACGCCGCAGCTACACTATATAATCAAAAGTATCCGTACACTCCCGACAACATACTTTTTCATATTAGGTGCATTTTGCTGCCATCTGCTGCCAGTAACTCCGTACCAGCGACCTCAGTAGTCATTAGACATCGTGAGAGAGCAGAATAGGGCACTCCGCGGTACTCGTGAACTTCGAACATGGTCACGTGACTGGGTGTCACTTGCATCATATGTCTGTGACGAGATTTCCACACTCCTAAACATCCCTATGTCCACTGTTTCTGATGTGATAGTGAAGTGGAAACGTTAAGGGACACGCACAGCACAAAAGCGTACAGGCCGACCTCGTCTGTTGAGTGACAAAGACCGCCGACAGTTGAAGAGGGTTGTAATATGTAGTAGGCAGACATCTATCCAGACCACCACACAGGAATTCCATGCTGCATCAGGATCCATTGAAAATACTATGACAGTTAGGCGGGACGTGAGACTACTTGCATTTCATGGCCGAGCGGCTGCTCATAAGCCGCACATCACACCGATAAATGGCAAACGTCACCTCGCTTGGTGTAAGGAGAGTAAACATTGGACGATTGAACAGTGGAAAAACTTTGTGTGGAGTGACGAATCGCGGTACACAATGTGGCGATCCGATGGCAGGGTGTGGGTATGGTGAACGCTCGGTGAACGTCATCTGCCAGCGTACGTAGTGGCAACAGTGAAATTCGGAGGCTGGTGTGTTATGGTGTGGTAGTGTTTTTCATGTAGCGGGCTTACATCCATTGTTGTTTAGCGCGGCATTATCACAGAATAGGCCTACATTGATTTTTTAAGCACCTGCTTGCTTCCGACTGTAGAAGAGCAATCCGGGGATGGCATCTGCATCTTTAAACACGATCCAGCACCTGTTCATAATGAACGGTTTGTGGCGGAGTAGTTACACGACAATAACATCTCTGTAATGGACTAGCCTGCACAGAGTCCTGACCTGAATCCTACAGAACACCTTTGGGATGTTTTGGAATGCCGACTTCGTGCCAGGCGTCACAGACCGACATCGAGACCTCTCGTCAGTGCAGCAATCCGTGAAGAATGGGCTGCCATTTCTCAAGAAACCTTCCAGCACCTGATTGAACGTATGCCTGCGAGAGTGGAAGCTGTCATCAATACTAAGGGTGGGCCAACACCATACTGAATTCCAGCATTACCAATGGAGGGCGCCACGAACTTCTAAGTTATTTTCAGCCGGTGTCAGGATACTCTTGACCACTTAGTGTAACATGCTTTTCGTGTACTACCACCGTGCATATCTCTGGAAAGTCGTTGAAGAACGGAAGAAACTACGAGCAGTCGACAAGGTGTCGGACCTTTACTCCTCGTTTCGGAACTTAGAAGTGGGAAGCTTTCCATCTATGAAAAGTAGGAAGGCGGCAATGTGTGGCCGCTCTGACAAGAGAGTGCAATGCTAGAGCAGGCAGAGGTGTTTCGTAGCACGTAGTCCAACACACACTTTTGAACACGGGGCTCAGTGGCAGACAACTCTCACATGTGGCAGCGTTTAGTTTACCGGTGCTAAATAGTAACACTAGAGCCCTGCAAATTGAAAATGCTCTGTGTAGCTGCTCCATGGGAGAAATTTCACATCAAAGAATTAGGTTGTAACTTCATCCACCGGCTAGAGCAATGGTTCCCAAACTTTCTTAGTTCATTACCCCTAAGTGCAATCGTACATTAGCAAGTAGCCCCCCCCCCCTGCCGTCTTTTGCCATCCGTACGTTATCATCAAATTTAGCACCTAACTAAATGGGAGAATGAAATGTTCTTCTTGGAACATTATTATTTTCGAGATGATGTAAGACGAATGATATTTTGTGTGTGTGTTTTTAGGAATGAATGATGAAGCAATTCGTGGTGCATCACAAGTGCCAACAACAACTTCTTCTCAGAAAAGAAAGCTAGCTATTCACCGTGAGGGAACACACTTCATACAAAACATGCTTCCCTACATTACTTCACTCCATTGCCGCACTTACTTGACATGCACACCGCAGTGAAATACCTAGGCTAGTAGGACAGAGCTGATCGGGTTGTGGAAAGGGGCCAAAAAGAGTTCCTGTCAGTTGCACTCAACATACAAACTTTGTTTATCAACACACAATATTACAACAAGGATGCAAAACACTCAAAACTTTAATCGACCTCCTTTGATTACCTTTAGATCGGCTTAAGGCCACATTCAAAATCCAAGACACAAGGCTTAAGAGAAATTGAAATACAAGGTTCTTCTGGAGGTTTCACCCAAGAATATTTTATAAATGTTCAATCTAATCGGCTGAAGGCCTTAGCAATTTAATTTTAATAGAACTAGGGTGGAGGTCGCACACTAAGCAATAAGAGGAGTTTCAATCAACAGGCAGAAAGCCTTATCTTAAAACATTTCATGCAAATTGGGCTGAAGGCCCCATTCAGAAACATAACAATCGTATGCCTTAAGGGCAAGAGAAGAATATTAATTTAAGATAAATTAAAACTCGGCTGAAGGCCGCTCACAAACAAATAATTTAAAGGTTTAAGCTCTAGACGAAGAGTTTAAATTTTTTGGGCAGAAGGCTGTATCTTAAAAGGTTTTCTATAAAATAAAGAATAACAATCTCATGACTTAAGGGCAAGACAAGGACATTAATTTAAGAGATATTAATACTCGGCTGAAGGTCACATATCAACAAAATGTGTTTGACGGCTTAAGGCTCAAATGGCTCTGAGCACTATGGGACTTAACATCTGAGGTCATCGGTCCCCTAGAACTTAGAACTACTTAAACCTAACTATCCTAAGGACATCACACACGTCCATGACCGAGGCAGGATTCGAACCTACGACCGTAGCGGTCACGCGATTCCAGACTGAAGCGCCTAGAACCGCTCGGCCACAACGGCCGGCACTGCTTAAGGCCTAGAAAGAGCTTCAATGTAGAAGGCAAAAGACCTTATCTTAAAACCATTCCAGTAAAATTCAGCTGAAGGCACCATATAAAAATATAACAATCTCGTGTCTTAAGGGCAAGACAAGAACATTAATTTAAGAGATACTGATACTCGGCTGAAAGCCACACATCAACCAAATAACTAAAATCCAAACAGGGAAATTACTACATAACACATAAGAACGGAGCTCAGAAGTTTCCAAGGGTCGGCCTGGGATTGTAACAATAACGCCAGTTTAGGTGAGACAGGCAGCTATCCAACGACTTCTTAACCTGGAGGTAACCCACCGCTAGACAGCTGACTGACCAATCAACCAAATCATTTCCGCTCCACGCAACCAGCGAAGCGGCCACAATATTTCAAAAGACGACACACAAATACTGGCGCCCACAACGACCAACAACACCTCAGCTGTCGAACTACACGCCGCACTGGGCAGCAACAACACGACGAGGAAAATACACTGTCTAAAATTACGTCAACGACCAGGGCAGGTAACCTAAACCTCAATGGTCACAAGGCAGAACATACCGCTGGTGAACTTCCTTAACAGGGAATAAATTAAGTTACATTTCACAGGAAGGCGGCTGGAATCTTAGCCAACTTAAATACATACACGTTGTTGCTAGCGGGAATGTCCCAAAAGCGACAACCAGGATGAAACGAAGAAATGTAAACAGTTGAGGCTCGATAGTAAGTTAAGTGAGGACTCAACTTTCATGTCCAAGATCGATGGGCGACGAACTTCGTAGCACTCGCAAGGCAGTACCTCACACTCCAACGACGACGGCACTTCGCCAGCGGCTCCAGACCGAATCCGCGCGACGGGGGCTTGCTTGCTGCTCCATGCCAACCGACCGACTGGACTGCTGGTCCGTCCACGACTGCTGCTCCGTCGCGACCGCACTGCTGGTGCGTCTCCCACTCACTCCCTACTCGACACACGACGACCCGTAGATACTATCATTCGCTCCAGAGATGGTACGACAGGACGCTTATCGATACGCGCTGCTGCTGCCACTGAGAGGCAAGTAAAGCAGGAAGTTAGTGACGCCAGTAAATGGAATAAGTAAACGAGGCGGCACTACCGTAAAGAAGATGACAAACAAGTAATGGGATGAACATGAGCCGTGCACAGCTCAGCAACACTGGGAGACGTTTCGTCTATGATCCTTCAGAGCACCAAGTCATGTTTGCTGCAGAAGGGATAGCCTAGTAGCGTAAGGCGGTGCCTAAAGCTTCGACGCTGTGTAGCGTGGTTGGACGAAGTTTCCGAACACGGGTTCCTCTACTTGATTAGTTCCTCACGACACCACCCTAAAGACCCTCGAAGTTTGTCGCAAAAGTCCTGAGACAAAAAAAATGGTTCAAATGGCTCTGAGCACTGTGGGACTTAACTTCTGTGGTCATCAGTCCCCTAGAACTTAGAAATACTTAAACCTAACTAACCTAAGGACATCACATAATGCCCGAGGCAGAATTCGAACCTGCGACCGTAGCAGTCGCGCGGTTCCAGACTGAAGCGCCTAGAACCGCTCGGCCACTTCGGCCGGCTCCTGGGACACCCTGTTTAATGAGGTGTTATCTGAAAAAAAAACTACAAAAATATCCAGGCATACCTTGGTGAAATTTCGAGGATTAGCTACCCATTATAGATTTTTCATAAATTTAAAATTTTGCATTTCGAAAACTAGAAAAGTAATATCCGATTACTACAGCATCAATGAGTCACTTCTGGAATCAGTAATCTCTGCCAAGTACCATGACACTCCCTCTTCGGGTCCGGACCCTTTGCTGTAAGACCTTCCACGTCATAACGCCAACTGCCATCTGTCCGATGGAGCATAATACGAGATTCATCTGAAGAGGCTACGTATCGCCACTCAGTGAACGTCTATGTGTGGATTTGGCGTGCAAATTGCATCAAAAATGGCTCTGAGCACTATGGTACTTAACATCTATGGTCATCAGTTCCCTAGAACTACTTAAACCTAACTAACCTAAGGACATCACACAACACCCAGCCATCACGAGGCAGAGAAAATCCCTGACCCCGCCGGGAATCGAACCCGGGAACCCGGGCGCGGCAAGCGAGAACGCTACCGCACGACCACGAGTTGCGGGCTGCAAATTTCATCCTTTATTGCCAATGAGCAGCAGTAAACACCGGGCGCCAGAGGCAGAGGCCCACACACAACAACGGTCGTTGCACGGTCGTTGAGGAGACACTGTTGGGTAGCCTCTTGGTTCATCTGGACACTCAGTCTCTCGAGAGTTGCACATGTGTTCGCCCGTACACATCTCCACAGCCGTTGTTCTAGGTTGACATCTATCGTCCATGGTGCACCATAGTTGCCTCGAGGACAGCCTTAGACAGCGCGATTTAGCCATGCGTGGTATAACACAGTGGGACACGAAGTGTTTACAAAATAGCCGTTTCGGAAATGCGTCTTCCCCTGGTCTGAAAGCCAATGATCATACCTTTTTGAGCGTCATATAAATTGCTCCGTTCCCGCATTACAACGATCGCACTTTTTTCAACGTCCCTCCGCCATGCTTTGTGTACTTTTCCTGCTAATAATGCCAGTTGCCATCTGTGATTGGTTATTGTCTAATAACTTTGAAATTTCATCAAGGTATAACTGGATAATTTTGTAGTTTTTTTTCTTCAGATAAAACATCATTATACCTGGTGTCCAAGGAATGTTGACGTCGAATGTAGGGTATGATCTCATTAATGTGATTTGATCATGTACTATGGGCCTAGTTTGTAAAGTTCCTTGGTAAAAAAATAATAATAAATAAATAAAAAAAAATAACCAACTTGTCGTGTAAAGCTGAAAGAAAAGTATCAGATTTATGTTTCCCATTCTTCTTGTGAATAGATTAAGTCAAATGCCGGGAGGATTCCTTTGAAAATAAACACAAGATTTCTTCCTCACCTTTCCGTAGCCCGAGATTATACAGTATTCCCAATGGTTTCATCATTATCTGAACGGTAAATAACTCAAATGTTTCTTCCCAAATGAACGGCTGTTGAGTGCGATACTTACATCGGTAACTTAAGGGATTTTTAAATAATGGAACGAAGATTACATTTTACATTCCCGTCGATGACGAGCTCATTATGGACGTAAGATACGTTCGGACTGAGACTGAAGGAGGAAAGAATCTGCCTTGTCCTTATCAGAGAAACCACATCGGCGTTCGCCTCAAGCGATTCAAGGAAGCCACGGAAACCTAATCTGCACAGCTGGAGGTGAGATTTGAACCGCCGTCCTCACAGATGTGAGTCAAGTAGTTGTCACTGCGACACTTCACTTGGTAAAGGAATTTTTAAGTTACATCATGATATATAGTCTTAGGGCTATACAGTGCGGATTAAACTGTCAGTGGTAGCTCTCACAGCATAGTAATTATCTGGAACTGATTGGGAGATGATAAATATTTTTGACACACAGCAAAGACCTGTTGTTCGTTAATGCTGTCTCTAACAGTATGAACTTCTGCTGATGTTTTTCATAAGAACAAAAGCAAGTACGACAGCTAACACAATGATGAAAGAGTGGAAGCAGCCATTTTGCCTACTGCGTTGTGCACCGTATTCACAAACTTCCAGGATCCATTTATGTTCAAAAGTTATGAGTTCTCTCCAATTATTCACATTTCCAGTAAAGCTTATGTTTAAGAAAGACGGCTGGAAGAAATAAAATCCATTATATAAAACTGACAGCATATTTTTTTCATTTGATATTTCTCAAGCATTACACTAGAAACATTGATAATGTAGCAAACCACATATGTGCATCGTTCTACAAAGAATTGCTACATAAGTGGGGATTGAACGGAAAATGTAAACATTAATTTAAAAAATCATTACAGCCATATTTATTAATGAACGAATCTAAAATTTAGTATGTATAAAGCAAAGGAGCTATGTTTTGACAGAAAAATATAATAAAATATTCAGGATTAATGTTTTGCCAGATACTCGAAGTTTTAATTTTTTTATCATCTTTTTTCATAAAAAGCCTTATCTCAAATCCTAAACATGCAGTTAATCTGAAAAAAAATCATTGTAGTGTTCTGAGAAGGTTATTAGACCACTTAAATACGGTTATTAATGTAAGGTACAAATTGTATCATTAACAGAGTTTTTAATTTTGGACATCCAAAATTAATATTTTTTCCTACACAGTCATTTAAAAATCAGAATATAATTGCAGGATCTCGTATTTTTTAGTTCCAGGGAGACTGCAACACGATGAGAACAGTTTCTGAAAATGTCATAGCATTAGCACATATACGTTTTGAGAAAACGCTTCTAATAACGTAAAAAAATGTAAAACAGAGAAAATAAGGTTCAAAGATTTTCTTCTCATACTTCTACATGTAATAAGCTTACCTCAATTTTAAAATCCTCCATACTGCTACTTCTCATCCTCCAAGTTTCTCTTCTCTCCTCTTCAAATCTGCATGGCCTGTATTCCCAGGTACGACACTGGTCTGTTAGCTTTCTTGACCCTGCTCTCATTGTTGGTGTAAAATGATTCTGTTGTAAACACACCAGGATTTATACCAACTCCATTCAAAACTTCAATTCTGCAATTATTTCCGTTACTGTAACATAAAACTGCATCACAGACGCCTATTTTGAGTACTTGAAGTCCACAGAATGCTCTTTTTGAGCATCTAATCCAAATTACATTATTGAGGTTTTCATTTCCATTTTGTGTCTTTCCGTGAAGACACTTCCACAGTAAATCAGTTTTGGCAAGAATCCTGAATGTAAGCTTAATTGCATTAATAACAAGTTCTGGTAATGAGTGTTTATGTGAGTACGTCTCATTTCTGTTGAACGTACACCAATCGTCTTTCGGAGACAGATTGTGCACTGGTGTTTGGTCAGTGGATAGTTTGTGGAAAAAAATTGCCCACTCGGCACGCCGCATTGCCTCTAAATTTCACTGTCTTCATTGTTGGACGTTTTCCTTGTTGCACACTGGTGGCAGTACTTAGACATAATTTCTGCATCTAAAACCTTACCTCATTCAATACCAATAACAGATGCAACTCCATACAGGGATTTGTGCCCCCTTTTCATCCAAGTCCCATCTACAACAAAAAAATGTCAGTAACATTTGTATCAGATTCACTGTCATGAATATCTACTAAAGGATCTATTTCTTTTCGGTTTATTTCCACCAATGAAATGAAATGTCGTGTGACGAGGGCCTCCCTTCGGGTAGACCGTTCGCCTGGTGCAAGTCTTTCGATTTGACGCCACTTCGGCGACTTGCGCGTCGATGTGGATGAAATGATGATGATTGGGACAACACAACACCCAGTCCCTGAGCGGAGAAAATCTCCGACCCAGTCGGGAATCGAACCCGGGCCCTTTGGATTGACAGACTCTCGCGCTGACCACTCAGCTACCGGGGCGGACGCATTTCCACCAATTACTCTACTGCTTTCTTTGTAGAAACTTTGGCAAGTAACGCAGACATCATCAGACATTTCTTTATTTATTTTATCAAACCTTACACAAGGTGGAGGCATGTTCAGAAAACTGCACAAAAATGTACCTCCTTCCCTGCCCTGTCCAAGACATCTCAGAGCATATGCTAATCTAAAATTGCTTTCATAGGTACCAGTGTCAGATATTTGGAGGAGGAAAGTGAAAATCCATAGCCACCCGAATTACAAATTAATTTAAAATCAAAATCTATTCCCACTCTTCTTTCTTCAACAACAATCATGCTTTTCGTATTTTTACAGCTAACACACGAACATGAAAACTTTATAGCGTGGCATGGAAGCTCTAAATCAATACGTCTGAATCCAGTGGAATCCTTATCGACATCATTCACGCACCTGTACAATTCTCCTGTCCCAAGTTTCGATACTGAAGCTGAGAGCTTATGTTCGAGCTGCTTCCTCTTTTTTGTTACTAAACCGATTTTCATGAAACCTCCGTTTCCTAAACACAGTTTTTACACAACCCATTACGCATAAATCTTGACTTACACGTAAAGGTTTTGCGAATTCAACCTCCCACCTACTAATATGTGTTAGTATTGTCAAAACGTAAATAAATCGCATGCAAGAAAGTTTTCAAACAAAGATATAGAAGTCAGTCAGCATATAGATGTCAGCCAAAGATATCGAAAGAAAATAGCCTTCACACTGAGAAAAAATTCCGCTGAAGCAAGCAGTTTCCCAAATTTCGGAAAAGGTGGGCGTGGCCGCCAGTGCAAATTTAATCATTTTAACAATTTAAAGGCATTTCTAAAGTTCCTGCCACGATACAATTTACAGACAACATCGATTAAACTGTGTAGATCAAGAAAATAAAATTTTTGAAAAATTGATTTTTTGGACAAAAATCCATTACATCCCCCTTAAACAACACCTTAATAATGAACATTGACAGACACTGTCACGGAATGTACCAGGAGGTAATAATTAAAGTGCTGTTACTCACAGAGGTATAGCGTGGACTGTAATTATCGTATGGCAGCGAAACTTGATAGATATTCTAATGTGTTGTTTTGGAACCGATTTACGCTGGAAAAAATTAGTACAAGTTTTGGTCACTTCTTTCAAATCTGTTACTGTGAATGTTTTTATATGTAATGGATTAGCAAAGGGATGTGGGCAGAAAAGATCAATCAAGTGAGGAAGACACCATCTGAATTTCACAATTAACCGCCGATTAAACGCTCTGTTCGATATACGTACACCGGAGACGTCGACGAGATGCTGTACAGCAACAAAATGCATAAATGCTTTGTGAGAAGATGCGGCCATTTTGTAATGCACTCAAACACAAAGTCTTGACCACAGAATTTATTCATCTTATACATTCCTACGCGTTTCGACCTTAAGCCATTCTCAGAGTCTCAAAATATCTGTAACACACACTCAGGTAAAATGAAGCTGTATCTGTCACGCATGGGTATAAAGCATCTGGTGCACATTATTTACGCTCAGATGTCATCAAATAATGTACACCCGATATTTTGTATCCTTGTGTGTCAGACTTAGTTTCATTTTACTTAAGAATAGGTTACAGATATTCTGAACCTTTGAGGATGGCATATGACTGAAACGTGTAATGTAGTATAAAGTTAATAAATTCAGGGGTCGAAACTAACATCAGTTTTTGGTTGCTGTATAACACCAGATTTGCACTTGGTGCCCATAATTGTAACTAAGTTTTTCCAGTGTAAATCTGTTTCGCATTAGCGCATTAGCATATCTACGAAGTTTTGTTGCTGCACAATAACTACAGCCCTCACTGAATCTCCGTGAATAGACGCACTTAAATTATGGCTAACCGAAATTTGTCCTGGTTACAAGTAAGCAAATTTGGTGTAAACGTTTCAGTATTCCTTATGGCCGTACAATAGTCCAATCTAAATTTAAAAAAAAACTGAGTTTAGGAGCATGCCAAGACTGTAACTGCTCTAAGTGCACACATGTCGTGTTCTATAAATACCGATAAACCGTTCATCTAAGATTATTAATTTAATCTTAAATTCTTTTGTTTCTTAAATATTTACATATGAATTTGCTTAAGCCAGTCTCTTTGCAAATTATTTCAATTTTCAAGCCGACCATAACATCCAAAAATGGTGGAGGATTATTTTCTTCTTCGCAGCGAACAGCCCAAGCAGGCATGCTTGGATATCAGAAACACAGACGACTTTGTTGTAAGGAGTAGGCATGTAGAGGGGAAGAGTCAGGAGGACAAAGTACTTGGAATCATACAGAAAGCCACGCCAGAAATTTCTACCCTTGCATAGAGGCAGTTCGTTGACACAGTGAGGACGTGTAATATGTATAGCAACACCCCTCAGCCAAGAGGATGGAACAATCCATCAGCGAAAAATGAAGAGGAACGAAAAATAGTTAGGGAAGACTTCTGGTTTTACAGGAGTGAAGTCGTTATTAATCCTTGTACCACTGAGAAGATGAGTGAAATCAGTATTATTGTCAGTGGTGCAGAGAAACAGCTGAAATCGTTAAAATTGAACAAAGCTGCATGACTCGATGAAATACCTTTTGGATTCTACACTGAACTTGCAGCTGATTTAAACCCTCTTCTAACCATAATCTATCGTGTATGCCGCGAAAAAAAACAACAAAAAAATACAAAAAACAAAAAAGAGCCCAGTTCTTGTGAAAAAAGCACAGGTCGCAGCTGTCTGCATGAAGGATAGTAGAAGTGATTCACAAAACTACCGTCCAGTATCCTTGACATCGATTTGTTGTAGAATCTTAGAACTTATCCTGAACTCAAACATAATGAGGTATCTTGAACAGAATGACTCCTCAGTACCAGTCAGCATTCCGAAAACAACGATCATGTGAACCCCAACTCGCACTTTTCTCACATGACATACTGGTAGACTTGGAAAAACGGAATCAGGTAAATGCAGTATTTCTTGATATCCGAAAAGCATTTAACTCAGTACCACCCCTACGCCTATTGTCAAAAGTACGATGATTTTGGCTATCAAGTGAAATTTGTGACTGGATTGAGGACTTTTTGGTAGGATGTACGCAGCTTGTTATCTAGGATGGAGAGTCGTCGTCAGATCTACATCTACGTGATTACTTTGGTATTCACAATAAAGTACCTGGCAGAGGGTTCAATGAACCACCTCCAAGCTGTCTCTCTACCGTTCCACTCTCGAACTGCACGCGGAAAAACGAGCACTTAAATTTTTCTGTGTCAGCCCTGATTTCTCTTATTTTATTGTACTGATCATTTCTCCCTGTGTAGGTGGGTGCCAACAGAATGTTTTCGCAGTCGGAGGAGAAAACAGGTGATTGAAATTTCATGAGAAGATCCCGTTGCAACGAGAAACGCCTTTGTTTTAATGATTGCCACTCCAATTCACGTATCATGTCTGTGATACTATCTCCCCTATTTCGCGATAATACAGAACGAGCTTCCCTTCTTTGTACTTTTTCGATGTCATCCGTCAGTCCCACCTGATGCGGATCCCACACCTCACAGCAATACTCCAGAATAGGGCGGACAAGCGTGATGTAAGCAGTCTCTTTGGTAGACCTCATGTACCTTCTAAGTGTTCTGCCAATGAATCGCAGTCTTTGGTTTGCTCTACCCACAATATTATCAATGTGATCGTTCCAATTTAGGTTATTTGTAATTCTAATCCCTAAGTACTTAGTTGAATTTACAGCCTTCATATTTGTGTGACTTACCGCGTAATCGAAATTTAGCTGATTTCTTTTAGTATTCATGTGAATAACTTCACACTTTTCCTTATTCAGGGTCAATTGCCACTTTTCGCACCATACAGATATCTTATCTAAATCATTTTTCAAGTTGCTTTGGTCATCTGAGGACATTATAAGACAGTAAATGACGGTATCATCTGCAAACAATCTTATAGGGCTACTCAGATTGTCTCGTATGTCGTTAATATAGATCAGGAACAATAGTGGGCCTATAACACTTCCTTGGGGAACGCCTGATATTACTTTTGTGACTTGCCGCCTATTACTACTAACTCTGACCTTATTGACAGCAAATTACGAATACAGTAGCACAACTGAGGCGATACTCCGTAGGCACGCAGTTTGGTTAGAAGACGCTTGTTAGGAACGGTGTCGAAAGCCTTCTGGAAATCTAAAAATATGGAATCAATAGCACGTGTTACTTCATGAGTATGAAGAGCTAGTTGTGTTTCACAAGAACGATATTTACTGAAACCGTGCTGACTTAGAAGTAACTTAGGATCAGCCCCAGGAAAGTGTGTTGGGACCCTTGCAGTTCATGTTGTATATTAATGATCATGTACACCTATTAATGGTGATATCAGGCTTTGTACAGATGATTTTGTTATCTGTAATGAAATGCTATCTGAAATAAGGTGACTAAATATTCAGTCAGATCTTGATAAGATTTGAAAGTGGTGCAAAGATTGGCAACTTACTTTAAACGTTCAGAAATGTAACACTGGGCACTTCGCAAAACGAAAAAAACGTAGTATCCTATGACTATAATATCAATGAGTCACTACCACAATCGGACAACTTCTACAAATACCCGGATGTAACACTTTATACGGATATGGCGTGCAATGATCACGTATGTTCAGTCACGGCTAAAGCAGATGGTAGAGATTGCGTACAAATCACGAGGGCGACCGGTTCTAGAATATTGCTCAAATATGTGGGACCCGTACCAAATAGAACTAACACGGTATATTGAACGTATACAGAGAAGGACAACACGATTGGTCACAGGTTTGTATAACCCGTGGGAGAGTGTCGCAGAGATACGAAAGGAACTGACCTGGACGACTCTTGAAGATAGACGTAAACTATCCCGAAAAAGTCTGTTAACAAAATTTCAGGAACCGCTTTAATTGGTGACTGTAAGAACATACTACAGTTCACCACGTATCCCTCACATAGGAATAATGAGGAAAAGATTAGAATAATTACTGCTCACACATAGACACATGCCTCGGGCATGGGTGTGTGTGATGTCCTTAGGTTAGTTAGGTTTAAGTAGTTCTAAGTTCTAGGGGACTTATGACCTAAGATGTTGAGTCCCATAGTGCTCAGAGCCCCATAGACACTGAAACAGTCATTCTTCCCCGCGCTCCGTACGTGAATGGAACGGGAAAAATCCTAATAATTGGTACAATGGGACGTACCCTCTGCCTTGCACCTCATCGTGGCCTGCAGAATATAGATGTAGATGTGTGAAAAATAAATTTCGTTATAGTGTATATGAAAGACTAACTAAAATATTTTTTATGCAACGTAATATATAAGAGCCTAAACTTTTTACAAGTACTGAGCTAAACTCGTGTATAGTTTTAGCAGTTTGTTGTTTTAAGGGAACGTAACCGCAGAAAATGACTACTCGTACAATGAAAAAAGGCTTTCGGAGGTCTGCTAGCGGTCGGGAAGAAGATTCCGCCAGTGGACTTCGATAGAAAAGAGATCACATTTGGAATGTTACTTTAAAAAGAGAAGTATTAAATGAATGATTTTCTGAGAGTTGCCTTATTCCGCACATGCCTGAGTAAGTACGTGAAAGCTATTTTCTCGCTTCCGTGGCATCGCTTTTCAGTATTAACGGTGGCTAGCACTCCCAGTCTCTTATTTACTCGCCAAATAAGACTTGGATGAGTAGTAATGTTTAAAGTTTGATAACTGAGAAATTCTTGTGGTACGTGTAGCATTTGTAACATTGCTCCGGTTGTTTTAAGAACCGTGTGGGACGATATTCTCACAAAAAGGCTTTGCCCAGATGATTCAGTTATCTGTAATGAAATGCTATCTGAAGGAAGGTGCACAATTATTCAGCCATATCTTGATAAGATTTCAAAGTGATGCGAAGATTGGCAACTTGGTTTAAACGTTCAGAAATAATCCTCCACCATTTTCGGATGTTATGGTCGACTTGAAAATTGAAATAATTTGCAAAGAGACTGGCTTTACCAAATTTATATGTAAATATGTAAGAAACAAAAGCATCAGACTAAATTACTTCTGTAAGAAAAATAGTTTCCCATGAGATCCGTTACGTTCTACGAAACATTTGGGAAGGTATATTATTTCGCTTTACGATGCACTGTGCTGACGTCTTGTGGTTTTGTGCCATACACAAAAACCATCGAACTGTTTTATTTTATGTAAACAAGTACAGTAGTGCTCATTGCGTTGCAGAAGCAAATTACGTTTGCACCAAATTTGCTTACAATGTTACTTGTAGGGTAACCAGAACGTCCATCGGTAATCAATTCGTCCTACATTTCTAAATACACTGGGCAACAAAAAAAGATATTTTTAAAAAAGTCTAGGGTTTTCCCGCTGAATTAGACTAATTTTGATGCCCTGAGTCCGAAAATGACCTTGGTTTTGTTCTATCAGGTCAGGATTTTTTGCTACAGAAATTTTTAAAAATCGATTTTTCGTAAAATAACAAATTTCTTTGTATCATCTGCTGAGAAACCCCGGAATATTTTTTTCCGTTTTCCTCAAGAAATAAAAGTCAACGTATGCAAATTCATTAAGTTTTTATTTACTCCATCAAATTAAATAAGCATATTTATCATAATATTAGTATAACAATGAGAGTTACGTGACACAAAAGTTCAGAGTTCACGGCATGAATCGGCGTTTCTTCGATTCCCGTTTGTGAGCAGCTGCTGGGTTGTCTCTCTTCAGCATCCAGCAGTAGTCCGCCATCATGACTGCGTCCCACCTCCCCTGGTACCTATCCTCCATTTGGCGCATGTCCTGATGGAACCTTTCTCCCTGCTCGTCGCTCATCGCCCCAAGGTTTTCAGGAAACTTCTCCATGTGTGAGTACAGGAAGTGCATCTTTATACTCATCAAACACCCGAGCTTTTGAAAGGCCTCTATCATGCTGCTGATGAGTCTGGCGTGGTTTGCTGCCTTCGTGTTCCCCAGGAAGTTGTTCACCACCTGCACAAACGATTTCCACGCGGCGCACTCTAACGTGTTCATGGAGTTTTCGAACTCTGTGTCCTTTATGAGCTGCCGTATCTGTGGCCCATCGAAAATGCCGGCCTTCAGCTTCTCAATGGTCAGTCGCGGAAAGGCTCGGCACAGGTAGTGGAAGCACCTCCCATCCTTTTCCAGAGCACGCGTGAACTGTTTCATTAACCCAAGCTTCATGTGTAGCGGTGGGATCAATATCTTCTCCCGGTCAACAAGAGGTTCATTTATGATGTTTCTCGCACCAGGTACTAACTGCTCTCGTGGCGGCCACACTTTCTTTACATAGTGCTGGGCTCTGTCTCGACTGTCCCACATACATATAAAGCATGGATATTTCGTGAACCCGGACTGCTGACCAAGTAGAAAGTTCACCATCTTGAAGTCGACGCAGATGATCCATTGGTGCTGCTCATATTGGATTTTGTCGAGCACCTACTTCACTGCTTCATATTTCTCTACGAGAGTTGTGGAGTGAGCAAGAGGGATTGAGGCGAACTCGTTCCCGTTGTGGAGGAGCACACACTTCAAAGAGCGCTTGCAGCTGTCAATAAAGAGTCGCCAATCTCTCGGATCGTATGTAGGAGCCCCGAGTTTAACAAGAAGACCGGCGACATCTCGGCAGTACACTAGGTCTTCCTCCTGGCAGAAGTAGCCCATGTAGTCCTCATGCCTTCTACGAAAGAAAGTGATACGCGCGTCCTCGCCAAGTAGATTTTTCTCTTTGAGTCTGGAGGCCAACAGCTCGGATGAAGTCTTCGACAAGCTGAGATCCCGAACAAGATCATTAAGCTCACATTGTGAAAAGAGCTGCCGACCATCTTGTGCTTCATACTCCTCGTCTGCTATATATCCTCCCTCGTCTGCAGTGGTGGCCTCGTCGTCGATGTTAGGGAGCTCTGTGAACGCTGGTACAGGAATTTCTTCGCAGTGAGCAACTGGACGGCGGGCAGATGGAAGGTCGGGGTACTGGTGGCTGTGCCGATTCTTCCGGTTGATGCCAGTAGTATTGATGGCGCAGAAGTAACAATCCGATGCAAGGTCAAAGGGCTCCCTCCAAACCATCGGAATCCCAAACTTCAGTGAAGTTTTCGTGCCCTTCGTCCACCGCCGGAGGTATTCCACGCACTTCTTGCAGACCGTGTGCGGTGCCCAGGGCTTATGTTGGTCACCCAGCTTGACTTGAAAGTAAGCCTGGTAGGCGTTCTTCACAAATCCCGTGATGTTCTTCCTGTCCACTGAAAGCGTGTATTCTCCGCAGATGTAGCAGAAAACGTCTGGATTATTCATGCATGAACGTCGCGCAGAAGCCATATCAATCTGAAATAGTAATAGAAATATGCAGTTGACTGTCAGACAATAAAAATTAGAATAAATTTTATACTATAGTAAGAAAAAAAGGCATCTATTGGAATGATTAACTGTTACAATCTTAAAGGCTTCTTTTGTTTTCATATGTCCTGAATAATCCCTTTAAAACCCCTAATATTAGCATATTGAAGCCTATAAAAAGGCTTACATTTCAGGGAAAAATTGTCATGTAGGCCTATGGCTGTATCTCAAAAAGTTGACCTGATAGAGCAAAATCAATGTGATATTCGGACTCAGAACACCAAAATTGGTCTAAATCAGCTGAGAAACCCATGACGTTTTTTTGGTTGTTGCCCAGTGATATCATAACAGTGTGCAGCAAAGAACATGATTCGAGGGAATTTGTGCAAAAGACTATGGGAAAGTAATTTTACAGAGAGACTTGCTTCATGTTTTCGAAGACCTCCAGCATTACCAGATGAATGTCGGTGAGGCTTAATTTTCACCAACGAGAAGAATGGGAGCAGTGAGGTTTATTTATGCGAAATTTCAAAAATAGTACTCATCTTCTCTCTGCACCACTCCCAGTACGGACCAGGCAAAATGGCAAACGCATGTCTGTCACGTCATAAGCCGGCTACGGCAGAGACGGGCTACGTATTTCGAGCCGTTGACACGTTCTGTGGCGGGAAGCCACGTAATCCGGTTGTGAGAAACGGCGCGAAGCGCAAATTAACGCGAGAAACGCGTGCACGTTTGGCATACAAATGAGATGCCAAAGACAAATCTCCTCCGAATGGTACGACACTAAGTTTGAAATAAACGTGGTCTAACAACGATTAAGTAAATTTCTTGATGGTAGAGTAGTTTAATTGATTGGGGCGTTCCTAACAAAAGCATATAATTTCAAAGCTTATTCTTCAGAAAATTTACTAATGTCGAAAAACAGCGTGTTTACTGATATTAATGATTGCAATCATTGTATATTAGTGAAGCGTGGAATTCCCTGCAAGTTTGATGAAATGAGACTAAAGAGAGTTAATTAAAATTTGTCAAATATTGCTTGGAATTGTTTGTGATCCGTTACTGTATTACTAAATTTACAACGTAACATTTTTCAGCTTCAGTGCCGTTTATATTCCAATATTTCTTGTACCACAAGTTTCCCTACCATATTTCCAACACAAAGTGCCAAATTATTCTATTAGACATTTCAGTGAGTTCCATAGAATTATGTTTCGTCATACAGATAAGAAAAGTTCTTTCTTCAGCAAACTGAACGTATTTTTGCGTACCAAACGTGTTCCGCCAATTCATGCTAGGCATCTTCAGTGGCTTATAATAGAAAGAAAATTGTTTAGTTATACATATTTTGATATGAGTTCCATTGTGATTCTTGACAACTCATTTAAATTTAAATATTTCTGTAAATCTAACTATTAAAGTATTTTTCTAACAAATTTGTTTCTGTTTCACTTAGTTGTGTGTCAGTGAGATTTTTTATCCTTGGTACAGTGTGTGTGTCGGAATGCTATGTCTACGTGTATGTGTGTGTGTGTGTGTGTGTGTTCTTCTGCAGTTGTTTTCTCGTGAGTACATTTAATTTTTTGTTTTGTGTATGCTGCTGTTCTGTTGGTACTTTCTTGGCTATCTGTTCTGCTTCATCAATCATGTGCCATAGTCCTGCAGGACTGTTCAGTTAAATTGGCATCTGTAGTAGCAGACTGTACTGTTATTTCTTTAGTTCAACTTTCTTTGCATACCGTTGCCTAATTTCATTATTTAATCAAGACCTTTGTGCTGGTAACGTGGCTTTTCGTGCTGCCTGAGAGCCAGTTCCTATTTTTACATTATAAAAGAACAAATGACAAGAAAGCAAAAAATTCCAAACACCACTACAGAAGAACTGGTACAAATCATAGTAGCAATCACTGACCAAAATCATTGTCAGTTTAACAATTCATCTATTTACAAAATGAAGACCAGCCATTGGGAAAACCAGTCTGATGTACACTAGCAAATATCCTGGTGTATCATACTGAAAACTGAATTTTTTGCAAAAAAGAAACAAATAAATGTGAAGTATTATACTGGCACGGATACGTGGACAGTATCACATCTCTCATAGATGAACCACAAAAACACATTAACAGTTTACTCAGCAGACAAGTAACATACACCATAACATTCAGTTCACCATGGAGATAGTAACAGATGATAAAATACACTAATTCGACTTCGGAATCCAAAAGACTCACAAGTGACGCAGCTTGAGCATGGTCAGAAAGGAAAAAGCTACAGACTCAAGTAATCCAATCACCCAGAATCCCAAATAAAAATAAATAAATTAAAAAATGGCAGCCATCAGGCATATGGCTATAGATTAAGCAGAAAACCTAAAAAAACCTATCTACAAGAACTAAATACACTCCTGGAAATTGAAATAAGAACACCGTGAATTCATTGTCCCAGGAAGGGGAAACTTTATTGACACATTCCTGGGGTCAGATACATCACATGATCACACTGACAGGACCACAGGCACATAGACACAGGCAACAGAGCATGCACAATGTCGGCACTAGTACAGTGTATATCCACCTTTCGCAGCAATGCAGGCTGCTATTCTCCCATGGAGACGATCGTAGAGATGCTGGATGTAGTCCTGTGGAACGGCTTGCCATGCCATTTCCACCTGGCGCCTCAGTTGGACCAGCGTTCGTGCTGGACGTGCAGACCGCGTGAGACGACGCTTCATCCAGTCCCAAACATGCTCAATGGGGGACAGATCCGGAGATCTTGCTGGCCAGGGTAGTTGACTTACACCTTCTAGAGCACGTTGGGTGGCACGGGATACATGCGGACGTGCATTGTCCTGTTGGAACAGCAAGTTCCCTTGCCGGTCTAGGAATGGTAGAACGATGGGTTCGATGACGGTTTGGATGTACCGTGCACTATTCAGTGTCCCCTCGAAGATCACGAGTGGTGTACAGCCAGTGTAGGAGATCGCTCCCCACACCATGATGCCGGGTGTTGGCTCTGTGTGCCTCAGTCGTATGCAGTCCTGATTGTGGCGCTCACCTGCACGGCGCCAAACACGCATACGACCATCATTGGCACCAAGGCAGAAGCGACTCTCATCGCTGAAGACGACACGTCTCCACTCGTCCCTCCATTCACGCCTGTCGCGACACCACTGGAGGCGGGCTGCACGATGTTGGGGCGTGAGCGGAAGACGGCCTAACGGTGTGCGGGACCGTAGCCCAGCTTCATGGAGATGGTTGCGAATGGTCCTCGCCGATACCCCAGGAGCAACAGTGTCCCTAATTTGCTGTGAAGTGGCGGTGCGGTCCCCTACGGCACTGTGTAGGATCCTACGGTCTTGGCGTGCATCCGTGCGTCGCTGCGGTCCGGTCCCACGTCGACGGGCACGTGCACCTTCCGCCGACCACTGGCGACAACATCGATGTACTGTGGAGACCTCACGCCCCACGTGTTGAGCAATTCGGCGGTACGTCCACCCGGCCTCCCGCATGCCCACTATACGCCCTCGCTCAAAGTCCGTCAACTGCACATACGGTTCACGTCCACGCTGTCGCGGCATGCTACCAGTGTTAAAGATTGCGATGGAGCTCCGTATGCCACGGCAAACTGGCTGACACTGACGGCGGCGGTGCACAAATGCTGCGCAGCTAGCGCCATTCGACGGCCAACACCGCGGTTCCTGGTGTGTCCGCTGTGCCGTGCGTGTGATCATTGCTTGTACAGCCCTCTCGCAGTGTCCGGAGCAACTATGGTGGATCTGACACACCGGTGTCAATGTGTTCTTTTTTCCATTTCCATGAGTGTAAGATCAACAACATAGTACAAAATAATGGTACTAAAGCATCATAGTATGAAAACTATATGATGCCATTAAAAGAAAAACACGGGCAGAAAACAGTGACATTAAATACAAAATATACACATCAAAAAAATGTTTGCGTGACCTCGGTTCCGAGAATTCCGGAACCTGTATAGAAAATTGGAATAGAGATCAACATAAACATCATTTCCACCCTTTTTATTGCTCACTGGAACCAAACATTGCGTGTTGTACCACCATACAGCGAGACTTACAGAGGTGGTGGTCCAGATTGCTGTACACACCGGTACCTCTAATACCCAGTAGCACGTCCTCTTGCATTGATGCATGCCTGTATTCGTCGTGGCATACTATTCATCGAGGTATTGTTGGTCCACATTGCCCCACTCCTCAACGGCGATGCGGCGTAGACCCCTCAGAGTGGTTTATGGGTCACGTCGTCCATAAACAGCCCTTTTCAATCTATCTCAGGCATGTTCGATAGGGTTAATGTCTGGAGAACATACTGGCCACTCTAGTCGAGCGATGTGTTTTTCCTGAAGGAATTCATTCACAAGATGTGCACGATGAGGGCGCGAATTGTCGTCCATGAAGACGAATATGCCAATATGCTGCCGATATGGTTGCACTATCGGTCGGAGGATGGCATTCACGTATCGTACAGCCGTTACGGCGCCTTCCATGACCACTAGCGGCGTACGTCAGCTCCACGTAATGCCATCCCAAAACAGCAGGGAACCTCCACCTTGCTGCACTAGCTGAACAGTGTGTCTAAGGTGTTCAGCCTGACCGGGTTGCTTCCAAACACGTCTCTGACGATTGTCTGGTTGAAGGCATATTCATCACTCATCGGTAAAGAGGACGTGATGCCTGTCCTGAGCAGTCCATTCGGCATGTTGTTGGGACCATCTGTACCTCGCTGGTATCGTGGTTGGGAAGATGTACCTCGCCATGGTCGTCGGGAGTGGAGTTGCGCATCATACAGCCTTTTGCGCACAATCTGAGTTGTAACATTACGTTCTGTGTCTGCACGAAAAGCATTATTCAGGCTCCTCCGACCCATAATCCGTGGGTAGCGGTCATGCACTGCAATAGTAGCCCTTGGGCAGTGTGAGAAAGGCATGTCATCGACAGTTCCTGTCTCTCTGTATCTCCTCCGAACACCGTCACATTGTTTCTCTCCGAGGCGCCTGGACACTTCCCTTTTGGAGAGCCCTTCCTGGTACAAAGTAACAATTCAGACGCGATCGAACCGCGGTATTGACCGTCTAGGCATGGCTGAACTACAGACAACACGAGCTGTCTACCTCCTTCCTGGTGGAATGACTGAAACTGATCGGCTGTCCGACCCCTTCCGTCTAACAAGGGGAGGTCGCCAATAGGGACACGCCGATTTCGCCCAAATTGCGTGTGTAGAAGGAGATGGGTCTCCACATCATCTGCCTTAAATATTTCCTCTGAGTGGGTCTTAGGAAAGGAGAAAATGCTCTCGAATGTTTTTCCGATAGCATCATATACCTTATTCAGCGCTCTGTTCGTCGTTAACGGCGTAACGTAATGGTAAAGTGCATTGCTTGCGAAACGGGCTCCCTGATTTTTGTCCATATTTATTTTACTTCGTTCCTTCCGATTGTTCAACTATTTACCGTAGAAATTAAACACATTCTAGCAGCACATTATTTATAATCAGGCGAAAGTGTTAATGAGTATAAAGTTTCCACAGATTATTGTGATTGCCTGCGCTACTTTTTATTCAATATCACAGTAGAAGATTTGCAATTTTTATGGTGACATCTATCATAGAAACTTGTGAAACATACATATGTTTCACACCAGGCCCATTTTCTGAAGGTATTGTTTGAGCTGTTACATTTTGCCGAAACATGCGTCTTTGCTACGGACACTTCATTCAAGTTCTGAAGCGACGGTTTGTCCGCTATCAGTTTGGATGCAAACCAAGCGTACTGGATCATGGGGGTGAACCCAGGACCACTGAATTGATGCTGCATGATCGAATGTATTCTGATTGCATCTTCTCTTGATGATATTTCTCGCTGTTGTCAGAGCAATTCAGGGGCACTTTGTAGTCTTTTAATTAGAATTTAGACTTGGCGATAGAAATATACATCACACGGTTGAACAAGGGGTGTATATTTTGGTGGAATGACCTTCATGGTACACATTGCCTCGCCTAGCTCATTCGTAAATGTCCCATCATACAGTGTTGAATCTGTTTGGCCGCTCCAAGAATCTACCAACATAAGAAATTTATTGTGTGCAGCTTATGACTTCAATGTTGTTTCCAAGAATGTTGCATCAAGTTCTTTTGTTAGTTTTCCTGACATGGAACAAGTAACAACAACGTTTTCGTACTCGTCTTCTAATTTTTTGACATTGGCGGCAACCCGAGGACCGAATTTATTCGCAGGCTCTTGCAAATATAAAAACACAAGGGGTAAAAGAGTCCCTGAAGCGGTTAAACTGTGCTATGCTGTGCTGTCTAAGAGTGGGTGGTCTTCGATAGATTGAGTTTCTTCACCATAACAGTCTTTGCATATTTGACATCCAGAGAGCTGTTGTACGTTGACTCATAATGGCATCCGGTCTGGTCGGTGTTAATTATATAGTCGGTGTTGAGATGTGGCATTAAACGTCTCATCTGCATACGAAACTTCTTTGCCGCTGCCACTGTTTCGCCCAAAGTTGCGACATAATTTTTGCTGACGAATTTCGTGATTTTTCGCTGCCTTATCGAATATTTTTTCTTGAGGGATTTTGCCCAAGTATTAGAAGCACGGAAGTGAAAACTCCCCCACAAATACGGGAATTCAGCGGTCATTGCCCATTGCTGTAGGGTTGTAGTCGTCACCTGTTCATAGCAGCGTCGTCCATCTTGAAATTTTTCCCATGTTTCCGAGTTAATTAAGGATAAGTTTTCAAGTCTGGTGCCACCTTGGTGTACTTCTTTCCTCCAAATTTTAAGATAATCCATTTTCTTCAGGATTGGTAATCTAGCCTGCAATATTGTAAATCTCCATTTCGGATGAGCGTGAGCAAATTCCATGACATTCTTTTAGTCAGCCAATGTTGCTGATGTACGTGAGGAATTCGTGGAGAAATATTCAGGAGTATAATCCTCACCTGTACTTGAAGAAGTCACCTTTGACAGGTAAAAAGAGACATGCAGTCTGTTTGTTTGTGTGTGTGTGTATGTATGTGTGTGTGTGTGTGAGAGAGAGAGAGAGAGAGAGAGAGAGAAAGAGAGACACACACACACACACACACACACACAGAGAGAGAGAGAGAGAGAGAGAGAGAGAGAGAAAATGAGATGTTGCACGTACCTCTTCGAAAATATTTTCTTGATCAGGCTCTGTGTATAGTATCAGATCTTCGTCGCGCTCTATGAAATGTGTATTCATAACGTCGATAACTGCCTCTGCAATTGCTTCACCTGTGGATATTACTGTAGGACTGAAGGACACAGGAGGATTGTCAGTGATCATCCCTTTTTCTTTATAAATTGAAAAAGTGTAGGAAAGATCATTGGTGAAGTTTGCTTTGAATTCTTCATCAAACTTTTCGAGACTATTAGTCACTTTTTGTTGGGTTGCTATGTTTGATTCTGTCGCGACGATGCTCACTCCTCCACGAATCGTTCCGAACTGACAATAGAAGCACAGTCTAACACACACAGTCGAGACACTCAGTGGTGAGAAATCCATTACCGTCTGATAGCTGATGCGACGCTTGCAATTCCAGCGGTCAGCTAGGGTAATGTCTGTTAGCGTCATATACATAATAAGAATAATATTTTATTTGCTAACCTTTTTGTACGTCATTTACGACATGATTGTTTTATATTTGATTCTAAAGCTTGTATGTATTTAAATTCTACGGTAAATAGTTGAACAATCTGAAGAAACGAAGTGAAAAAACAACGAGAAAAAACATTAAAAAAATTAGGAAGCACCTTGGTTTGTTCTCAGGTCGCCTGACCATTACACTACGCCGTTAACGACGAACAGAGCGCTGAATAAGCTATATAGTGCTATTGGAAAAACTTTCGAGAGCATTTCCTCCTTTCCTAAGGCCCACTCAGGCGAAATATTCAAGGCATGTGACATGGAACCCACCTCCTTCTACCCACGCAATTTGGGCAAAATCGGCGTGTCCCGATTGGCGACTTCGCCTTGTAAGCGGCGCTGCTCATGCATGATTGTTTACATCACTGTGGTTCAAATGGTTCAAATGGCTCTGAGCACTATGGAACTCAACTGCTGAGGTCATTAGTCCCCTAGAACTTAGAACTAGTTAAACCTAACTAACCTAAGGACATCACAAACATCCATGCCCGAGGCACGATTCGAACCTGCGACCGTAGCGGTCTTGTGGTTCCAGACTGCAGCGCCTTTAACCGCACGGCCACTTCGGCCGGCCTACATCACTGTGAAGGTTTAGTGACATCTCTGAACAGTGAAAGGGACTGAGTCTGTGATACAATATCCACAGTCAACGTCTGTCTTCAGGGCTTCTGGGAACCGGGGTGATGCAAAACTTCTGTTGTTGTGTGTATATATGCCACCAAACAGGGTGATTCTTCCTAACGTTTTTAAACAAGTAAAGCGATATAGATAGCACTGAGATTGGTAGTTTAATATAAGACACAGGGGGTTGCAAATGTAGGGATATACCCCAAAAGTAGATGACAAACGTCGAACATGTGACGCCGTCGCCGCCGTTGCCGTCGCCGCCGCCGCCGCTGCCGCCGCCGGCAGCTGACGTACGTTACCGCATAAGCGGCAGATGTGCCTATCATCTCAATGTTCAAAAAAATGTTCAAATGTGTGTGAAATCTTATGGGACTTAACTACTAAGGTCATCAGTCACTAAGCTTACACACTATTTAACCTAAATTATCCTAAGGTCAAACAGACACACCCGTGCCCGAGGGAGGACTCGAACCTCCGCCGGGACCAGACGCACAGTTCATGACTGCAGCGCCTAAGACCGCTCGGCTAATCCCGCGTGGCTATCATCCCAATCCAAGTACTAACGTTGCAGTGACTCCGAGCATACGCGCGTGATTCAAATGCTTGGGACTCAAGGTTCAAGCCTTGCGTGGAAGTATATTTTAACTGCGTTAGACAGTTATGTGTTTATATTGAGGTAATCTTCACTGTTTTATTTACTGATCACGCAGTCTCCTTTGATTTATTTCGAAGAACATTACTACAAAAACCGACCTATTCCGTCACAAGAAAATAAGTATATGCTTCCATATTTCGTAATTACCAGTAAATAATCCACTAAGCAACGTCCGTAACGAAAATAAGAAGGGACAAAAGGTAAGAAACACAAAATAAGAAAAGCTTTTGCGAGGTAGCGCAATAGTTGGCACACTGGACTCGTATTCGGGAGTGCGACGGTTCAAACCCGCCTTCGGCCATCCAGATTTAGGTTTTCCGTGATTTCCATAAATCGCTCCAGGCAAATGCCGGGATGGTACCTTTGAAAGGGCACAGCCGAATTCCTTCCCCACCCTTGACACCATCCAAGCTTGTACTCGGTTTCTAATGACCTCGAAGTCGACGGAACGTTAAACCCATCCTCTTTTAGCTTTTGCTGAGTTACAGCGACGACAGTAATTCTGAAACTTCTGCATTCAGAGTAGATCACATTCACAAGAACTGTTCGATATTTCCACCGTTGTGAAGCAATGTCTAACCGTGCCTACTTCCAGCGAGTGTAGGATCGACAAGCCCAACTGCTGCACGTGACATGTGGTGACGTCACGTGTTCAACATTTGTCATCCCGTTATGGAGTGTTTCCTGACGTTGCGGCCCCATGTATCGTATATTAAATTACTTATTGTCTCAGCGTCTCCGTCGCCTCGGGCGTTTTTAATCGTTAACGAGAATCAAACCGTTTAACAATAACACATAACGCACACTCACACCAGAAAACAATCTCTAAACACACATTGGCACACCATAACAAGCCACAGCCAACTCACACATAAGAGTTATAACATCTTCAAAAGATCTAAAATAAATATATTCTTCACGGCAAATAGCACAATACAAAATAAACTAAAAACTGTATCAGAAGTGAAAGATAAATACAACAGTTCAATGATATATGGATTAATAAATAATAGCTGCAATTCTTTATGTGTTGGGATGACTGCAAGAAATTTTAACTTTACAGAGAGAATATGCAGGACATCTCATGAAAGAAAATCACCACCACACTCGAATAAAAACAGACGTGGCAATCTTGTGTCAAACAACAAAAGAAAGGGAATGGTCACTGCACAGGAAGAATCTTTCAATCAGAAGACCACAAAGAAAAATGAAAGTATCCTCACTGATTGCTAGAGTAGTAACAGAAGATCGGTATTCAGTCTAATTCACAATCTACAATGAAAAAAGAAACAGAAACTAACACCCACCTTCCCATCACCCCTAATATGGAGCAAGAGAAGAATTCATAAAAGATCTGAAAGGGGATACAAACGTGCCGCGCGGGATTAGCCGTGCGGTCTCGGGCGCTATAGTCACGGACTGTGCGGCTGGACCCGGCGGAAGTTCGAGTCCTCCCTCGGGCATGGGTGTGTGTGTTTGTCCTTAGCATAATTTAGGTTAAGTAGTGTGTAAGCTTAGGGACTGATAACCTTAGCAGTTAAGTCCCATAAGATTTCACACACATTTGAACATTTCTGAACAAACGTGATAATTAAATAAGAGGCAAACAAAAAGTACCATTCGAAGACCGTCCAGTCCATATTCGGTGTGTCAATCAGGAAATATCGGCAATCATACCAACGACGCGCCAGATTGAAGATATCCGTTCGGTAAAACACTGTCCTGCTACGTGAAGAAGTCCGTAGTTGCCTGCTGCACGTCCTCGTCCGACAGGAGTCGTCCACCCTTCAAGGTCCTTCTAAAGGGACCGAAGGCGTGGTATTCGCACGGGGAAGCATCGGAACTGTAGGGCGAGCACTCAAGCATGTCCCACTTGAGACTCCCAGCTGAGGCTGGCACCTCCCGGATCTACAACCGCCTTGTGTCGAATCGCCACCGGCACGAAACTTGAAAATCACCGTTGCGGAGTGGAGCGCCGACGGATATGCTTCTCCATACACATTATTCATTCTCCGATCGATGTGTACCGGTGTTTGTCCTTCGTCAGGGAAGCAAAGAGTAGCAACTTGTACTACTTGAGCGCATTTGGTAATAACATCGCCATAGTTCACGTTTCTGTATTTACCGCACGCACGTCGAAAAGACACGAATGCTACGAGTATATTAATCCTTTGCCTACATGTCGATTTATAAGTACCCGCACTGGAGACGCGCTAGGTTAGATATAGATATAAGTTGCATCAACGCCTTCAGACGGAAAATTTTTGATGACCCGTATAGGTTACTTGAACTTACTGAAGAGGGAAAGAAAGAGTAACTGAAGAATATATACAAGCGTAAGGAATGATATGGGAGAGAAATACAAGTATTACGGCTCTGTAATACATTTCAACTACATGTTGTGGGCCCTATTGCTAGAACACAACGGTGGCCGAGCGGTTCCAGGAGCTTCAGTCCGGAACGGCGTGAGTGCTACGGTTGCAAGTTCGAATCCTGCCTCGGGCACGGATGTGTGTGATGTCTTTAGGTTAGTTAGGTTTAAGTAGTTCTATGTTCTAGGAGACTGATGACCTCAGATGTTAAGTCCCATAGTGCTCAGAGCCATTTTGCTAGAACACAAGATCGTAACGCCCAGGGCGTAAACGGTAACTGTATACAAAGTATCACAGTGCTGTAGAGGAAGTCGAGACGAACAATTTGATGAAGACCACTTGCAGTCTATCAAGCCGGGAAATAACCTGAAACTGAGCTACAAAGCCACCTAAGCTACAACGCATACGCGCCACGCGAGATTGCGTAACTTCTCGCTCTTTTACGCCACCGTGTTAGTTGGCTATTTCGTTAACATTATCGACTTAAGCTTTCCCGTTAGGGTAATGAAAGAAAAGAGACTTCCGTAAACGTTACGGCAAAACCCAACAGCGTTTACGATATTCCAGTGCCTATTTTGTTAATAAGAACGATGCAACGTTCCTTCAGCTTCATCTACATCTACATCTACATCTACATGGATACTCTGCAAATCACATTTAAGTGAATGGCAGAGGGTTCATCGAACAACCTTCACAATTCTCTATTATTCCAATCTCGTCCAGCGCGCGGAAAGAATGAACACCTATATCTTTCCGTACGAGCTCTGATTTCCCTTACTTTATCGTGGTGATCGTTCCTTCCTATGTAGGTCGGTGACAACAAAATATTTTTACATTCGGAGGAGGAAGTTGGTGATTGGAATTTCGTGAGAAGATTCCGCCGCAACGAAGAACGCCTTTCTTTTAATGATGTCCTGCCCAAGTCCTGTATCATTTCTGTGACACTCTCTTCCATATTTCGCGACAATACTAAATGTGCTGCCTTTCTTTGAACTTTTTCGATGTACTCCGTCAGTCCTATCTGGTAAGGATCCCACACCGCGCAGCAGTATTCTAAAAAAGGACGGACAAGCGTAGTATAGGCAGTCTCCTTAGTAGGTCTGTCACATTTTCTAAGTTTGCTGCCAACAAAACGCAGTGTTTGGTTAGCCTTCCCCTCAACATTTACAACGTATTTCTTCCAATTTAAGTTGTTCGTAATTGTAAGACCTAGGTATTCTGTTGAATTTACGGCTTTTAGATTAGACTGATTGCTCGTGTTACCGAGGTTTAACGAATTTCCTTAAGTACTCACGTGGATGACCTCACACTTTTCGTTATTTAGACGTGTATAATGTGTGTACGAGTACAGGCTATGACATAGGAACGAGGACATACGGAAGTTTGGGTGTAGGCTTGAGTTCTGCACGGATAGCCAAGGTGGTTAAAGCGACCGCTCGCGTAGAGAGGGAAATTCGGGTTCAAGGCTTGGTCATCCCCTTATACAGCTGATGTCTGTTCGCATTCGAACTGCGCATAAATTTCACGTAATTAAGTTTACAATTCGAACTTAACCCTTACATGCACTATTTTTTCACAGAAAGAAGAACACACAGACAAAGCGATTTCATTGTTACTTTTATGCTGTTAAAATACCCAGTATTTTGAAGCAAAATTTATACAAACGTCAGTGTAAGCGAGGGACCTTCAATAAGTAATGGAACAGACTTTTTCTCGCTCATTTTCTGTTGAAAAAATGCGGAATTCGTTGTGACGCATCTTAGAGTATTCGCGCTTCAGCCCCTACAGCTTCGTGAAGTCCCGATAGGAGGCGGCGCTATACGCAGCTTTCAAAATGGCGTTTGTAATGGAGGTCCGTTCCAGGCAGAGCGCTGTCGTTGAGTTCCTTTTGGCGGAAAACCAGAGAATCGGAGGTATTCTTAGGCACTTGCACAGTCTACGGAGGGCTGGCGGTGAACAAAAGCACGGTAAACAGTTGCGCTATTCATATGTCATTATCCAACAAGGTCACGCAAATATGTCCGATCTCCTGCGTGCCAGGCGGCCCCACACAGTTATGAACTCTTGCTATGTTGGAACGGCTGGACACTCTCATTCGAGGTGATCGACGGATCACAATCAATCTCCTCACGGCACAGCTAGACATGTCTGGTGGTAGTGCCCCCAATCGTCCACCAGTCGCGGTACTCATAGTTTTGTGCCTGCTGCATTCCTCACCTCTTTACAGAGGACCATAAAGAGCAACGAAGAACCATCTCTTTGGGCCAGTGAAGAATGCATTCCGCGGGAAGCAGAATGTGAATGATGTTGAGGTTATTGATGCAGAAAGACTCTGACTCCAACGTCGACCGTAGAGTGATACCATGCGGACATACACGCCTTCCCTGTAAGGTAGGACTGCGTTCAAAAATTTATGTAGCCAAAAGAGCGGGGAAGAATATAGTGCCTTGGAATCCTGAATAAAACCAATAAGTTTTCAGAAGAAAATGAGTCATATTACTTGCTGGACGTCCCTCGTAATATCCAAATGCGTATTGAGTAAAATCTCGTGCTAAGGGTACTAGCTTTTGTAGGGCAATTTGATGTTCTATACCAGCTCGACAGACCGCAAGTGTGTTATATGAATTTCATCATATCTGCTTCATCTACAAAATTGTACTAGAAGATACACAGAGCTGTCACGTGGACTACATCGTATCAAATGAACATTTAGAAGACGAAGTCTGGACAGCAAGGCATAACCACTTGCGGACACAGACTAAACCCAAACATGATAATCATAAACAGTAGGTGCAATTAAAGATGAAAAATGAGAATGCACTGAAATGGAAAACAGGGAATTTAAAATAGAACGAGGTGAAAATGAACATTGAGACAGTGACCAATAGCCTATTGAAGAGTACTGGAATATAATCAAGAAGGAAATAAATAAGGCGTAGTACACCGTAAGGACTGTGAAACCATAACCTGCACGGCTCGAAAATGCCTTAGTTGACTGGCGGAAGCAGAAAATAAATGGCTGTTAAGAACGAATTGCGAAGGCAGCGGTGTAAATTCGTTAGGAATGAAATTAAATAGTTCAGAGAAACATTTAAAGATACCAGAGAAAAACTTGAGTTTGAACGAATACCACCTTGTACGGAATGATTATAAGTAATATGGTAAAAGTAAAATGCCGAGGTGCTAGTTAAACTATGAGATGGATAGCCGCTGATAAATGTGGAAGAGAGGTCTCACTCATCGCAGAGCACATCGAAGGCCTGTGCGTTGGAGAGGAAATGTAATGATATTTAATAATACTTATCCAGTAACATAGTCAGAATTTGGCACAGCTTGAAGTGGTATCTGCTCAAACAAGTAATCAGGAGCTGATGATAATCCCACAGAGTTACTGAAATCTGTGACTAGTGTAAATACGGATTATTTGAGACAGTGTCAAAAATTTTTGACAAAGGTGCCTTATTATCAGATTACTAGAAGGACATTATCGCCATGTTACCAAGAGGAAAATTCGGAGGATTATCAAACGATTAGGCTGACAAAGTTAGACTGTAAATTGAAGAAAAGAATAGTAAATAGAAGAAAATAAGGAAGGAAATGGAGACAAACTGGACAAAGATCAGTTTTTTGCGCCAAGGGAAAGATATCAGCAAGCAAATGTGGCATTGGACTTAGTAACGGAAATCAGATTAAAGTAAAATTATGACATCTTCCTAGTATTTGTGGCTCCAAAAAAGTACTTGATAATGTAAAATGAAATGAGATAAACAGGGTGTCCCAGGAGGGATGGTCAATCTTCGGGGTATGACAGGAACACATTTTCGAAGCAAAAGTGTCTCGTAAACATGGGATCTAAAATGCATATCTAATGAACTGTGAGCACTTGTTCGGCTTCGCTACTGTGAAAAAATCTCTTCTAATGAGCAAATGGTGATAATTCTTAAGGTATGCATTTTAGAGCCCATTGATGGTAAATAAAATATTTGTTTTTGTTCGTACTGCCTCCTTCCCCAATATGGAGAGCAGAGAGCTTGCAGTAGAAAAGATTTATTTCAAAGTATCGAAGTTGAAGAAGTGCTCATGGCTCCTAAGGTATTCATTTCAGAGTCAAAATGGTTCAAATGGCTCTGAGCACTATGGGACTCAACATCTGTGGTCATAAGTCCCCTAGAACTTAGAACTACTTAAACCTAACTAACCTAAGGACATCACACACATCCATGCCCGAGGCAGGATTCGAACCTGCGACCGTAGCGGTCACGCGGTTCCAGACTGAAGCGCCTTTAACCGCACGGCCACACCGGCCGGCCTCATTTCAGAGTCCATATTTACTAGACTTTCTTACGTCGAATGACCCTGTCACATCCCTGACTATTAACCATACCTCTTATGACACCCTGCTTACAGTACTTCGAACATTGGAAAGACAGGTGATTAATATGTATGGACAAACTTCAAGAGAGAGTAATAGAAATGGAATGTCTAGAAGTATAGCTCCCTTGATTCCCTTTCCCTCTGCTATTTAGTCGATGAGTCAAATAAACATACAAGGTACTGACGTTTGATTCCGATACGTTGTAGCAGTAAATCAACAACGCCAAAAGCATGTCAGGTGGAGTAAAAGGCAAGTTGACAAATGCACATCACATAAATAAACGCACAAATATTTTTAACATTTGCCACATTCTTGTTCAGATGCTACTTCAGTTACATGTAACATGTGGATAAGTAAACGTGCTTCTTTTTCAGCTGAATGTGAATTGCAAAACACGAAATTTTTCTTAGCTACATGATAAATATAACTGAAGTAAGAATAAAATTTTTTTCCTACAAGTTTGTCAGTTAAAGTATTACAGTCTTTATAGGCAATGCATTATACAGTAATACTTTATCAATAACTTCGTTACGTTTGTATTAGACCATTTGGTATAACTGTCAACTTATAATTATACCTGTGTTCAAATTATTTGACGTATTAACTTCAAATACAAATAACTGTTGTCTTTCGTATTCCTCTCCAAGCACATAGTTACATGATTATACAGTAAGAATTATGAGCAGAAGTCTCAGTTCTTTTCAGCCTTTATCTCAGCCAGGAGTGAATGTGAGCAAAGAGGGCGATCGAGAATATTTGGGACGAATATACAAAGCCGGCAACTGTCTAGAAACCAAGCATAAACACCCTTAAACTTTGGTCGCAACCGGACGTTTAAAGGTTCTTCTATTTTATTACTGAGCAAAAATATGACGGATAGGAGTGACTTGAAGGTTAACACTACGATCCCCCCCGGAACTGCTAACTTTTTATCAAAACTGAAAACGCATACTAATTATGCATATGGACGCAAATTGGCCCGTCATTTCTGTAGTTCATTTAGACTCGTTCATAATACATGCGACTGAGAACGTTCTGGACTCTTAATGTAGAAATTGCCTATCGACACACTTGTCCGCTACAGAACGTGTGCTCAGATGACCATTATTATGGTACACACTCATGCGAAATCGAAGGCCCGGTGAGAACAAAAGAATTCATTGATGCACATGTGTGTGCATCCTCCACCAGACAGTGTATTAAGAGCGAAGCTCTTGCCGTAGTGAACATTACTACAGTTTTAATTTATGAAAATTTACAACTCTCGCAAAATACAGAGACGTCTTTATTCATAATATTGCACTGATTATCATTACACCACTATGTTGGCCAGAAGCAACTGATCAATATGTAACCGACTGCGAGAAATTTCCTTTTTATATGGAATACTCACATTCAAGAACAGTTAAAACTGAGGTTGACTTTCATTGTTATTTAGGACAGATTAAATATATAATTGTTGGCTCTTGAGAAAAAACCTGCCGTTGATATTTCGTAGTAAAGCATGGCAGAAGACACGTTTTCCTTGGTCTTACCTCTTATAATCGACGCGTTGTGATATCTTTGTAGGTGTACTGTTATGTCTGCAGCTCGAACACAGCATGGGACAACTGATTTCCTCGATTTATTAAATTTCTTTCGAAAATTATTCCTAGTGTTAGAGCCCCTAACGGATCCACATTGCAATTGATTTGAGATATTATACAATTAAGTATTCGAACTATTAACTATGTAAGTGATTCACAGTGACGTAGTCCAGGACATTCGCTTGCGCCGTCTGTAATTATCTGACGCTGTGACGTTGGAACGGAGAAGCGCTGATATAAAATCACACAGTTTCTACCTTTATTGCAATATATCTTCCAAAACAAAATTATTTCCTATTTGTGTCAAAATAACGACGGTGGAAGATGCGTGGAATTGTTGGTGTGCTACTTTCAGTATCGATCTCTGCAACTTATTCACATGTGTTTTGCTCTGAAATTTCTTTGCTTCAAACCATACATTCTATACAACCCGACTGCTGTTTAAAGTGCTACAGTCGTCCATTCGTTGCAAACTACTTCCGCTGTCGGACGCTGAAGCTAGACATGAATGGCCCAACAACGTGATTTTCCGGTTTGTCTCAGGGAATTCAGTTACTTATTTTGACTGTGAAATGTAATATTAACGGGCTGGAAGTAGCTAGGAGAGAATATGAAAATCTTGCACGTATTATTTAAATATGTCGTGGCTTGGAGAAAACCCAGATATTGGGGCAGCTCAATCGCCCGGTATATTGCAGAACGGAGGACGTCTTCGTTAGTCTTTGATAGCCCACCCGAGTGTGATTAGCAGGTGAGAACTCAAAATATTGTGGAGTTTGGCCGACGACGACCAGCCGCGAGCGCCAAATTTCTTTGTATACTACCGGAGTTGTGTCACTTCAGACGTACCACAACAGTTAAAACTGACGCTAACTTCAATTGTTATATCACACCGGACGTCTGCACACAGGTGACGCAGTTCCCGTAAATTGCGGACCGCTGGTTTGTGGATGCAGAGCATGCGCCCGATGACGTCCCATGTGTGTTCCATCGCTTCAAATCAGGAGAAAATGGTGCCAAACACATCAGTGTAAGTTCACTACCAAGTACCTCAAACCACTGTAGCTCGAATCTGGACTTGTGACAATGACAGCAATCTCGCTGGAAGATGACATCGTCGTCGGAAAGACATAAAGAGTGGAGTACAAGTGGTGCTTTATAATGTTCACGTAGAACCCTGCTGTTATAAATCCTTCGATTACCACCACTGGCACCATTGAGGCCCAGGTGGATGTTTCCCACAGATAGCAGTATACTGCCCCCCCCCCTCCCCCCCCCCCCCCCGACATAGAGTTACTCGTACAAGGAATATTATTGATGTGAGCAGGCGACACGCTTCCATTGATCCAGTATACACTGCAATGGCAATTGACGACGTCGTTGTATCAACGTCAGAACACTAAGGAGTCTGCTGTGAGGCCCATGTTCACAGTGTTCGCTGAACTGCGTGCTCCGGAACACTTTATACCAGCATTGTATCTTATCGGCAGGTATGCCACACATTGCCGCATACTCTGATTTGCAGAACGGTTAAGTTTCCAACCTCCACGTTCTGTTGATACGTGGACATCCAACACAATAGAAAATTGTTCTGGCTTTTGTGGTCAGTTGTTGACAAACTGCCTATTTGCTTCTGTCTCGCGTTCTTCGGCCGACGTTCGTCTGATGATTTTACTGACGTTTCGCCAGCACCAGTGGCACCCCTTCTCTGGGGTCACTTCCGGTGCCGTTCTCCTCTTGCTACCTGCGACGATTGTTCGCTGCAGTACCTTTCCTCTTTCTTATTGAAGCTTTTTGTGTATTTCTACAGCTTCTCTAAACAGGCAGGTGAGATAGTGCTTTTCTACAGCCATAACTTCCGTGTCGGTGGATTTTATTACATGGTTGGTCTCACTCAGCGCGTTCTGTGCCACGGCCCATTTCTCCACCTGCCCCAACGTGGAATGTCGCTTATGTTCTTTGATCTTCCTTGTCGGTCTGAAAATTGTCTTTACGCCGTGTTTGTGCAATATACGGCCGATTCTGTCCGTCACTCTGGGAATGTATGGCAGAAAGATCGTACCCGACATTTCTTTTCCTGATTTCTTACTTCGCCGAGTGTTTGTCTCTATTACACTTCTAATATAATTTGTGGAGTACCCATTGCTCCTCAGAACAGATATTACATTTCGCGTTTGAGGTGCTGCGGCTCACATATTTTTCCTGCTTGCGTTACAAGCGTACGAATCATGCCTCTTTTCTGGCTCGGGTGGTGGTTTGACAGTTTGTGCAGGTATCGGTCCTTGTGTGTCGGTTTTTGGTACACGCTATGTCCCAGGTTTTCGCCGTCCCTTGTGACCAGTACGTCTAGTAATGGTATTTTACATTAAGGTAAACGGATCCTGGCTTCCCGTACTGCAGCGAACGACCGTCACAGGTAGCAAGAGGAAAACCGCACTGGAAATGACCGCGGAGAAGCCCTCGGACGTTGGCGCGCCAGGCACATATACGTAGTCTGCGGCCGCGAGCTCGGCTCCAGTTCACCACCGGCAATGGAGGGTGAAGCTTTGACAATGCTAGCCACTCGTGCTGGCGAAAATTCAGTAAAATCATCAGACGAACGTCGGCCGAAGAACCCGAGACAGAAGCCAATAGGCAGTTGGTCCTCCAACACAATATCACCAACACGTGATTTCACCGTCATTTTTCGGAAAATATTTCTGCTGCAGTCGTGAGTTTCTGTGGAATGCGGTTGGAGCTCACCCATAAGTTGACTAGCTCCGTCATTTTCGAGATGCACCCCAAAAGCTAACTAGCTTCGGCCTTTTCGAGATGCTCTGTCCCAAGAATCTGGCCATAACCATCTAATTAAAGTGGCTGAAAGTCGCTAATGTCAGTGGATTTCCCCGTCTGCGTTTTCTTTCGTTACTACAAATACTCCCAATTCGTCTCTAGTCGGATTAAATACTATTATTATCTTGTGACGTGCCATAAGAACAGGCGTCATTCAGCTCACAGTGGACACTGGTCATACTGATTTGGCTCATCATGGTACACTAAATTAGCACAGATTCGTCCGTTTTCCTGGTTTGATGCCTGAAAAATTTCTTTGGCACTTCTGTTAACAGATCTGATGACATGCAAACTCCCATGTGAACCTTATTTCAATCCTGAATTTCTTGCGAGTAATGTGATTACCCTTCAAACTTCAGAGGCAGCAGCGGGGTGTGACCTCACTAGACACGGAATCATTTGCGAGAGCAATTTCCATTGTACTCGGAAATAAAATGTCAACGAACGGGCACACTACACGATGCTAGAAATAAAGTACATTTCATTTCCATTACGCTATTGCGAGAACTATTACATAAAGTATGAAGTAAAACAGTTATATGTGTCAGTCAATTTAATTTTTCTTCCGTTACGCGTTTGGATGGCCTTTACCATCACTTTCATGCGCGTTAGTTGATTTAATGACAATTTTCTGTGCTGTATGCAGCGAACTACCTGTTTTGAACGTTATTTCACTATGAATGCGGAATAATTTGTTACTTGTTAATGTAATGTAGCACTATAACTATAAATTCTGAACATTAATAAAGTTACTTACAATACGTTCCACGATAATGGGCACTGAGGTCGCTATAAAAGTTTGATGATGAAAATGTGTATTTATAAATACCTCAGGGTTCTTTTGCTAGCACATTTTGAAGGACACTTTATAATTGTTTAAAATTTATAATATCTGTGCAACAATACTTTAGCAATCGACAAATTATACCTTGCTTGTAGCGAAATGTTCAAAACAAACAGTTGGCTTCATCCAGCAAATAAAATACTAATGCAGTCTACTGTTGCACCTCAATATGATGGTGGAATCCCTTGGAACAAGTTGTAAAAGAATGTAAAGAGACGGACACAAGAAATTGTTTTAATTTGTCTTTTATGTTGGAAACAGTCGCAGTTGCAACCCTAAGTCCGAACATGGGCGACACACGACATCTTGCAGCCGTAATTTTATTTCTTCGGTTTATTGCCAATCAAAAATCTAGCAACAGATGACATATTAACAGAAGCAGGACCGGAATAGGTCGTTTCACTAAAGGTGCCTTTATTCCCCGTCAGTTCAAAAGACTGGATAAATAAAAAATAGATAAAAAGTTAAGATGATAGTTTTAATACTTCAGGTGTCGTTCACAGATTGCCCCTATAGCCAACAGAAAGTACATCCAACCAAGGTCATCTGTCAGAAAAGTCCTTCCTTGGGATGCTGTTCAACGCGGGCGTTACACTGATTTAAATGTCGGCTCTGTCATAAAAGCGTGTGTGCGGGACAATCATTGCATACACTTTCCTCTTGTTCAAAATATTCTTGAGAATGTGTCGAAAACTTGATTTAGAGATATTTAGTGCGTTCTTCCATTGCAATTTGTGACACATAGACGTTACCACACTACGTCCCAACATCCAATACATGACACTGTCTGCTCACAAAAATGGTTCAAATGGCTCTGAGCACTATGGGACTTAACATCTGTGGTCACCAGTCCCCTAGAACTTAGAAGTACTTAAACCTAACTAACCTAAGGACATCACACACATCCAGGCCCGAGGCAGGATTCGAACCGGCGACCGTAGTAGTCGCGCGGTTCCGGACTGAGCGCCTGAACCGCTAGACCACCGCAGCCGGCCTGTCTGCTCTCAAGTGGCTGGTCGAATGCATATGAAAATTGCACGAAAAGAAGGGGCTCATAGTCATTTTCTTCCGAACTGCAGTTCTGAATACCATGTGACATCTTGAGGTTCGGGTATTCCACGGTATATCAGCGTTGTTATTGCATGATATTTCGACAATGTTACTCATTATCTACATCAGATGAAATAACGAGTTACGTTGTCGAAATACGGTGCAAGAACGACACTGACATCCGGTAGAATACCCGACACTTCAAGATGTCAAGAGATCGCCGGGGAAGTCAGAAGAATTGAATACCACGTGTTGTCAATGTTTACTTCAATATGGACCACTCTTATTACGAAAAATGGGGTTCCTTGTGGAGAAAATGACGTTGCCACCTAAACGGAGAAAGAAAGGTGGCATCAATATTTTCTCAGAGAAAAAAAGAAAAAACAAAAAAACAAAAAACAAAAAAAGGACTCACAACATTCTTATTTCTAACAATCACGACATATGGTGGCGTGAGAGCACAATAACATTTTTTGTTCACTAGCAGTACGTTACTGTCTTTTCCTTATTCAGCATCTCTCTAGCAGAGGTTGTGAGAAGGCATTATTTTACAGTTTGTGTATAGTGAATTACAGTATGAGAATAAAAACAAAAAAACAAAAATCGTGTCGAAGATTGTCTGCAGCAAATGAAAAATTGAATTTACAGATAAATGATGTGGGAGACGATTGTCAATGTACGAGGCAGTGCTTTCAATCAGTACCACAAGAAACAAGGTACAAGGTTTTAAAACAGTTCAACTGCCTCGAATCAAATGATTAGCATAATGTTAACCCCTGTGCTTTGATTTCCATGTTGCCAGTAAACAGACCTTCATATGAAGTCGTTTCTCAGTATTTCGGTGTACCATGTATGTACCATGTTCACGAGCCATTTGGAAAGGAAGAATTTCACGTATGTGTAAATCTTTTATGGTTATTCTTCGAATAAAGAAGAAGAAAATTGAAAATCTCGTGAAGAACGTACAACGAACAAGCTGTGCATCAACTGCCATACGTACAAACACGGCAATAACTACCACAAGATTATGTTAAAACTGTATATAACATGCGCCAACACACAAATTCCTTTAAAGTTCGTTAGAGCCAATACATTTTGCTTGATTCTTTAAAACTGTAACTATCAGAAAAACTGAATATTACAAAAACTTTCTGAATGTCCCAGGAAAAATGTCTTGATATAAAATTGAGCTACGACAACTAAAGGAACATATGGTCTTTGATCTCGAAAATCGCCTTCGGATACCCAAGGATGGGATACATGCAGTGTATACGATGAATACATTGCTAGAAATGAACGGTTGTGTTATGGAATGGATAAACTGACGGTACTCAACACATGGCACAAAAAAGCCCAAATACTCCATGATATTATCTGGTTAGGAATAATTAAATAAATTGAAAGAATGTGAAGGAATTTACTTCACTAATTGTAAATATTCAACAGTGCCTACTATCTTTACTAACGACGGCTACTATAAAAGGCAACTAGCCTTATGTGCATTCAATGTCTAAGTACAGTCCAGTTCCGAAAGTGTATTTTATTTATATCCTAAACATGAAGAGAAAAAGGAGTTCCTCCTTGTTGTGTCACTTCATCTACAACTTTCACAGTTCTGATGTAACCCACCTGATAACGTTCTGTGACTCATGAGTGGGCAACAGAAGAACTTCCTTCCTGTTTATTTATGATTTGGCGAATGTTGAGAAAAACCTGGAGTCAGTCAATATAAGCTTCCCTATACGAGGAGGTTCATATCTTGAAAACGACAAAAATATGGGCCTCATTAGTTCTGAAGTATAGGCTATAGTTTGTCAAGACTGTATCTCTGTTATCAGAGATGCCCGTCAGCAACCTTCAACCTTCGACGTAGTAGTAGTTGCCGCAGGATGTTTAAAGGCTGGACAACATTTTTGGATAAGATGTATGCAAAAAGTAACCATTGCCGTCCCGGTCAGTAATAGAGATTACAATTCAGACAGATTCGCTATTGTACTTCCGGGTCACTTTCAGTGGAGCTTGTGGTTGTTAGTATAGCATTAACACGGAACAAAGGTGCTACCTCCACTCCTCCTGTTGGCACGTTTGATCTCCCACAATCTGCTTGTGAAGGTGATAAGTTTATTGTTAATTTAAAATTATCACATATTCTTTAATACATTGACATAAAATCAACTTTTCCCCAAGATAGACTAGGTCCTTGATATAAGTTTAATAAACTGATTTCTTCGTAGGGACCCTGCAATCAGAGATATAGAACAGTTAATGAAGTTCTGTGGAGAGTAAACCAAGGAGTAATTTTCATACCATCTGCACAAATAAAATGAACTGGATGTTCTTTATGTGAAATTTGTTTATTAGAATATAAACATATTGCAATTTAAAGCTGAGACGAAAGAATTAAGAAAAATGACATCCTACAATCAGCCATTCTTTTTGTAAAAACTGTGCAGTATCAATACAAAGCTTTTTACTGTCGGCACCGTTACTGTTATGCTACATGTACATAAAAACAGGCTACTAATTTTTAAAACACAGGTTCTACAGAAATTTAAATGTTTAAAATGTTTCTCATGAAAATTTTGTAAAATGCTGCTGAGCTCCTTCTTCCCATGTAAATGGTGCAGTTATCAATACAGAGTTGTGTACTAGCCGTGGTATTAGTGTTATTTAGAGTTTAGAAATGTCTCCATGTTCATAATGAAACGGCTAAAACATGTGACTAAATACAAATGGATATATTATAAATCTCGTGTTCTACACAAAATTCCATCTTTAAAATCCTTCTTCTGAAAACTTTGTAGAATTTTGACGAGCACGCCCTTTCCACGTAAATCAAGGGTGGCCATACTTTTAGCTTACCTTGGCCGCAGTGGAAGAAGTCAAGTATTGTTGGGCCACTCATAATATAGTTAACACTAACAAGAACCGCTGAGGAACAATAAAACGGGTTGGATCAATTAGAGTACGGCACTGTGTGGCAGGAATTACAAAATTGAAATTATTCACTATATCACAACTTTACATAAACAGAGTTTTATGTTTTATGCTTTATTTCTTTCTTTTCCATTCGTCTGATACTTGCTCACTTCCTGGCCTGCGTTGATAGTTCCTGTCGGCCAGATGCCACCCGTGGGCAACCGATTGGACCCCCTTGAAATAAACTGAACAATTATCATCATAAAGTGGTTAGTCACCTGTGGTGTAAGTGATGTGATGAATTTTGAAGTATCTGCATCTTTATATTAAATTGGTAAAATAAATTATGTAAGGACACACGCATATTTTAGAAACACGATTTCTACATGGCATTAAATATTTCAAACGATTCTCGTGAAATATGCAACATGTCGATGAGTCACTTCTTTTCGTGTACTCTTAAAATCTCTTGGTTACAGTTGCTATTTCAAGCTGCTCTGACGTCACTTACATTTCGAGAAAAAAATCAGTCTCTAAACATTTTGTGCTGACGGTTTATGTTACTTCACTCAAAGTAAGATAAAAAAATCAAATAAGAAGAAGGGAAGTGATACTTTGATCAGCTGAATTACACTCTATACCTCCTCGTTGGTAACACTAATAGCTTAAAAATCGTCTCATAACTAGGGTGGGCGTCCGTTGGTCCGTCATACAACAGGTCTTATACTTAAGCGGTTAAGTTTAATTTTCTTACCAGGAAAATACACTACTGGCCATTAAAATTGCTACACCACGAAGATGACGTGCTACAGACGCGAAATTTAACCAGCCGGAAGAAGATGCTGTGATATACAATTGATTAGCATTTCAGAGCTTTCGCACAAGGTTGGCGCCGGTGGCGACACCTACAACGTGCTGACATGAGGAAAGTTTCCAATCAATTTCTCATACACAAACAGCAGTTGACCGGCGTTGCCTGGTGAAACGTTGTTGTGATCCCTCGCGTAAGGAGGAGAAATGCGTACCATCACGATTCCGACTTTGATAAAGGTCGGATTGTAGCCTATCGCGATTGCGGGTAATCGTATCGCGACATTGCTGCTCGTGTTGGTCGAGATCCAATGACTGTTAGCAGAATATGGAATCGGTGGGTTCAGGAGCGTAACACGGAACGCCGTGCTGGATCCCAACGGCCTCGTATCACTAGCAGTCGAGATGACAGGCATCTTACCCACATGGCTGTAACGGATCGTGCAGCCACATCTAGATCCCTGAATCAACAGATGGGGACGTTTGCAAGACAACAACCATCTACACGAACGGTTCGACGAAGATTGCAGGAGCATGGACTATCAGTTCGTAGACCATGGCTGCGGTTACCCTTGACGCTGCATCAGGAGCTCCTGCGATGATTTTTTTGGATGAATCCAGATTATGAATACAGCATCATGATGGTCGCATCCGTGTTTGGGGGAGAACGCACATTGGAAGTGTGTATTCGTCATCGACATACTGGCGTATCACACGGCGTGATGGTATGGGGTGCCATTGGTTACACGTCTCGGTCACCTCTTGTTCGCATTGACGGCACTCTGAACAGTGGACGTCATATTTCAGATCTGTTACGACCCGTGGCTCTACCCTTCATTCGATCCTTGCGAAACGCTACATTACAGCAGGATAATGCACGACCGCATGTTGCAAGTCATGTACGTGCCTTTCTCGATACAAAAAATCTTCGACTGCTGCCCTGGCCAGCACATTCTCCTGATCTCTCACCAATCAATGGTGCCCAAGCAACTGTCTCGTCACAATACGCCAGTCACTACTCTTGATGAACTGTGGTATCGTTTTGAAGCTGCATGGGCTGCTGCACCTGTACACGCCATCCAAGCTCTGTTTGACTCAATGCCCAGGCGTATCAAGGCAGTTATTACGGCCAGAGGTGGTTGTTCTGGGTACTGATTTCTCGGGATTTATGCACCCAAATTGCGTGAAAATGTAATCACATGTCAGTTCTAGTATTATATATTTGTCCAATGAATACCAGTTTATCATCTGCATTTCTTCTTGGTGTAGCAATTTTAGTGGCCAGTAGTGTAGTACATTGTTGAGAAAATAAGTACATAAAATGATAGACGTCACGACAAGTAAACGGCTGAATACGTTGAGAGAGTGATATTTGCTCGTGAACGCGGCAGAGCTAGAGGAGTATGACAGTATGAGCTAGTTTTTCGGCACAGGAAACTAGAGGCTGCATCATGTTGTGCTTTTACGATGCGGGTGTCGGTGAGAGGCTGCGTGTGCCTTCTGGTGGTACCCCGTGTCACCTCCCGCGCTCCGCCTGAAATATTCAGGCCCTACGGCGCGCCGGTGTCCGTCCGTCAAGTGCCGTCGAGAGCGATAATGTGGCCGCGGGTGAAACTTTGATCGGATTCCCTTCAGAGTCGCGCCGCCCGCCGCCTTATCGCGCGCCGTAAATCATCAGCGCGGCTGTGTGGCTGGCTGCCTGCCTGCAGGCGCGGCACGGCTGGCGTCATGCTGCAGCGGTCTAGGAACCAGAGGCGCAGCTGGCGCAGCTCCTAGGCAAACACCTCACTTCGCGTCCCTTCCCTGCACTACTGTAATCGACAGGCCTTCAGGGGCGATGCGACTCTTCCAAATTCTACTTATGCAGTTAGTCCATCAATATGTTGCAGTTCATCCTTCTGAGACGCAGGATTGGACGCTCGGCAAAACAGAGGTGTGGCGCATCCGCTTGCAGCTATCAACCTCTGTGACCACTGGAGCGGTATTCGTCCGATTAACATGTTGTCCGCCGACCATAGTCGCCGTGCGGTTCTAGGCGCTACAGTCTGGAGCCGAGCGACCGCTACGGTCGCAGGTTCGAATCCTGCCTCGGGCATGGATGTGTGTGATGTCCTTAGATTAGGTAGGTTTAATTAGTTCTAAGTTCTAGGCTAATGATGAGCTCAGAAGTTAAGTCGCATAGTGCTCAGAGACAATATGTTTTCCGTATGGTCGTACGACTACGGCCGATCGATGTGGCTCGTACATTGCAGCGGAATAATATCCAACATGCGTCCAGCTGCCAATCAGTCGCAAGGCAAACAATCTGCTTAATTGGCAATGGGCAAGTGATTTGTACATTCTAGAAAACGATACCTCACGAGGCAAAGTTCGAGCCTCAAACGATGGGAGTTCTGGGACACTCCATCACTAAGTAAACGAAGGAGACCAAGAGAATTTCCTCAGCCACACAAAGAACTCAACTAGTACAGGATGAACATGGAAAGAGCTATTCAGTACGCAATTACGAAATGTTTGAATTTCAGGATAACTGTACATCCTAAGGAACATTTGGCTTTAACATTTAGGTAAGAGGCACACACGTTTAAAGGTCACAAATGAAGAAATACTCTACAGTGTTAGTCTTATAACAACATTCCCGATGTGAGTTACAAAATGCTTCACGAAAAAATGTAACATTGGAGAACTCGTTGTAATATTTACATAAATTTTATACGGTACGGATAAAAAATTTCTTTTATCATTCTATAATGTTGTTTGTGAAATTTGACTTGCTGATTGCTGCATTCAGGATCGTCTCCTGAAGGTGATTAGCAGATGCTCTGTGGAAATACACTGACGGAAAAAAAGGTCGCAACACCAAGAAACAGTCGTGCGACATAAACGAAAGTTGATTCATGTATTTTTACATCTGAAAGATGATGTCTATTCAAATTTCGCGACAGTCGTCCGGTGATCTGCAATATTTGCTCGACTAGTGACAGATTTGGAGATCGAACAGGCCAAGGCAACATGTCGACTTTCTGTAGAGCATATTAGATTACATCAGCGATACGTGGGCCAGCGTTATCTTGTTATCTTTCGCTAGTAGCGCCACTATGAGGACAAAAATCAGTTTTCTTTTCAATAGACGCTCTAACGGTCGTGAGAGTTTGTTACCTATGAGTTGGTGAGTTGGTGTTAGTCAAAAAGCTTTTAAAACGAAAATGGCGCTATTATCAACACCTCAAAAATGTTCAAATGTGTGTGATATCTTATGTGACTTAACTGCTAAGGTCATCAGTCCCTAAGCTTACACACTACTTTAGCTAAATTATCCTAAGGACAAACACACTCACTCGTGCCCGAGGGAGGACTCGAACCTCCGCCGGGACCAGCCATACAGTTGAAACGTCCCCTTAGAAAAATTATACAGGACTGTGCTTAACCTGACACACAATATTATTTAGCGCAACGCAATCTGACTATCAAAGATCCCTGCAAAAGAATACCTTTCACAAATCACTTACCTCACAAAAATCTCCGTTACTCGAACTACTGCAAAACGGCGAGCGCCACTACTGCCAGCTAAATAAAAGATTCAAACTACTGAAGGCACTAACTACTGATAGGGATAGTTAGCAAATGAAAGATTTTAATAGAGAACAAACACTGTATTTACCTTAATATCATCAAAAGTCATAATATATGTAATTTCAAAACTCCGCCATCTCTCTCCTCACATCCACCACTGCTGGCGGCTCACCTCTAACTGCGCAACGCTACGCGCTGTTAACATCCAGCTGTCCCTCTACAATGGCAGACAACAATGCAAACTAGCCACATACTGCACACAGCACAGCCAGTGATTTTCATACAGAGCGCTACGTGACATTACCAATATAAAAATCTAAACAGCCTACTTACATGGCCCCCATGCTCCCCACAAAAAATTTTTACAAATGGTGTTGGGCACTGGCCAATACAGATTTGACAAAAATTTTTCACAATTACAGTAACAAAGATATAAAATGCACACTCTTATTGATACAATGTTGGTCAAAAGCTAAAATTTTCTCACGGTCCATAAAGATAGTCCTGATCATTCATCATAATAGTAATTACAGTTTTTTTTTCACAAAGTCTCATTAGTAAAAAAAAATGCACACAGAAGTAGTGGATTTCCATGCAGTCTTGAAGAAGTAGTGGTGTCCTTCCAACTGAACGGCAGTGCTAACTCTTGACATGCTGACAGGTAATGGGCCACAATGGAGCAAACCCACAGCAGAGTCATTCGAAGTTCTGACGAATATTGGTAGGTAGGTCATCACAGAGCAGACCCACTGTAGTCCTGGTAGAGAGTATTGGTGGGCCACCAGAGGTGTAGACCCACTGTAGTCCTTGTAGAAATTGTGGTACTGGTGAGTCAGCAAAGGTGTAGACCCACTGTATTCCTTGTAGAAATAATGGTATTGGTGGGTCATCAAAGGTGTAGACCCACTGTAGTCCTGGTAGAGATGGCCAGCAGCCGTCTGCTGCGACGGTGCAGGTGCACATTCACCATCGAAGAGTCTTGCGGAGAATATAGCAAGTCCATAACCACCACTTGTGCACTCACAAAGTTTTTGGAATTGTCCTTAGAACCAGCAATGCTGTTATCCAGTCCCTTGCTGAATTATCAACACACATGTAAACACTAAGAGCCCCAACTTCTCACATATTGTCCATATACTATGACCAACAGAAATGTGCGCAGTGAAATGAATGCTTACAAGTTACTTTAATTTGATTAACTGGCGTCAATTACAATATTATAACATGAGAATACAAGTACAAAGGTACAAAATACATCATTAAAAACATAACAGTACAGATAACATTTGTAGTACAGTCTTTACAACAGAATAGAAATAAACATATACATCAGTGTTACAGGAATTATGACATAAGCAGTAGTTCGAGTAACGGAGATTTTTGTGAGGTAAGTGGTTTGTGAAAGGTATAGTTTAATGTTACTCAGGGCCATTCTTTTGCAGGGATCTTTGATAGTCATATTGCGTTGCGCTAAATAATATTGTGTGTCAGGTTAAGCACAGTCCTGTATAATTTTTCTAAGGGGACGTTTCACAGTCCATGACTGTAGCGCCTTAGACCATCTACACCTCACTGAGTTCGAAATAGATTGTATAGTTGGGCTACAAGAAGCTGGATGTTACTTCTGGGATATTCCAGAAGGACTTGGCAGGAATGTAGCCACTGTACGATTTGTGGCAGTGGTGGTCACGAGAATGTACGGCCTCAAGACGACCGGGCTCCTGACAGCCAAGCGGCACTACCCAAAGGGAAAACCACCGTGTTCGACGCATGGCTCTGTCGCGTCGTATTGCATCTGCAGCAACAATATGAGCAGCAGTTGGCACCACAGTGACACAAAAAATTGTCGCAAATCGCTTGCTCCAAGGACAAATCCGAGCCAGGCAGCCCATGACGTGCATTCCAGTGACCCCAAACCAACGCCAATTGCGATTTCAGCGGTGTCAAGCGAGAGCTCATTGCAGGGCAGGGTGAATCTCTGTTGTGTTTTCTGATGAAAGCTGGTTCTGTCTCGATGCCAGTGATGGCCGTGTGTTCGTTAGGAGGCCAACTGAGCGCTTGCAACCAATTTGTCTCCGTTCGAAACACACTGAACCTACACCTGGAGTTATGGTGCGGGGTTTGATTTCGCATGACAGCATGACTCTCGTTATTATCCCACGTATCCTGACTGGAAATTTGTATGTCAGTCTGGTGATTCGATCTCTTGCTCTGTCATTCATGAGCAGAATTTAGGTGGAGTTCCCCAACAAAATAACGCTCGCCACATATCGCTGTTGTAACCCAATATGGTCTACAGAGTGTCGACAAGTTGCTTGGCCTACTCGATCACCAGATCCGTCTTCAATCGAGCAAACATGGAAAGCATCGAACAACAAGTTCAGCGGCATCCACAAACAGTATTAACCATCCTTGTTTTCACTGACAAAGTGCAACAGAAATGGAAGTCCATCCCACAAACTGGTTTCCAGTACCCGTATAACGCAATGAATGCACGTTTACATGCTTGCATTCAACATTCTGGCCGTTACAACGGTTATTAATGTACCAGAAATTCGCATTTGAAATGGCTTACAGTGCACTCCAACCTATGATCTCGCAATGTTAATTACTTAAATATGTTACCTGGACAAACGTATTCTCGAATTTTCGTTACTCTGCATTAATTATTTTTTTGTATTGCCATTTTTTCCGTCAGTGTATTTTGTGCTGCAAAATCCAACAGTGCCAACAATATTTACTACGCTGGCCATTGTCTAATGGCTCTGAGCACTATGGGACTCAACGTCTTAGGTCATAAGTCCCCTAGAACTTAGAACTACTTAAACCTAACTAACCTAAGGACATCACACACACCCATGCCCGAGGCAGGATTCGAACCTGCGACCGTAGCAGTCCCGCGGTTCCGGACTGCAGCGCCACAACCGCTGGCCATTGTCTGTTTCAAGTACCTGAAAACCGGTTCTCCTTTCAGGACACTGGCATATTCATTTAGAATATCAAACGTTACAGTTAGTACAAAGGTGAAGGAAACTTGCCAAGCAATTTGAGATATTTTGCACATAACTTCCCCAAAGCAGACGATGCCATGCCAGTAGTGGAAGTTTCTAGGAAGAAATAAATAATAAAACCCCGTATAAAGAATAGAAGCCAGTATGTTGTCCTCGAAGATGAGTGCTCGTCAAAGACAAGGGGATCGTTCGGAGTACCCCACGGAAGTGTGATACGATCGCCGTTGGTCTCTATATGCATAAATAATTTGGGGGACAGGTGGGCAGCAATATGTCGTTGTTGGTTGATGATGCTATGGTGTATGGTAAGGTGTTCAGTGACTGTAGGAAGATAGAAGACGATTTAGACAAAATTTGTAATTTGTGTGATGAATGGCAGCTAGCTCTAAATGTGGAAAAATGTAATTTAATGCGGATGAGCAGGAAGGTCATACCTGTAATATTCCGATACAGTCGTGTGTCGTGCTCGACACAGTCAAATCGTTTAAATATCTAGGCATAACGTTGAAAAGTCATATGAAGTAGAACGAGCCAGTGAGAACTGTGGTAGGGAAGGAGAATGGTAGACTTCGGTTTATTGGGAGAATTTTAGGAAAGTGTGGTTCACCTACAAACGAGACTTATAGGACGCTGGTGTGACCTATTCTTGAGTACTACTCGAGTGTTTCGGATCCGTACCAACTCGTATTGAAGGAAGACATCGAAGCAACTCAGAGGCTGCTAGATTTGTTACCGGTTAGTTCGAGAAACACGTAAGGTTACGAAGATGCATCGGGAAATCAAATGGAAATCCCTGGAGGGATGGTGACTTCCTTTTCGAGGGACGCTATTTGAGAAAATTTAGAGAATCGTCCTTTGAAGCTGACTGCGAAACGAGTCTACTGCCATTACCATACATTGTGCGTAAGGACACGAAGATATGATATGAGAAATTAGGGCTCATACGGAGGCATATAGAGAGTCGTTTGACCCCCGCTCTATTTGGGAGTGGAACACGAGAGTAAATGGCTAGTAGTGGTACAGGGTACCCTCTGCCACGCACCGTACGGTGGCTTGCGGAGGATCTACATAGATATGGACGTAGCCGTAGCAGTTTCCCACTTGTGTCAGGTGCATAGATACCAAATATGCGAGAATGAAGAATTCGTGTAATTCGGGTGGTATGTTCGGAAGCTATAAGCAGATTTGTTCAGTAATTTTACAAGTTCTCGTGAAGACTAAAAATTTCTAGCTGTGAACAATGGTGCGCAGCTGCGATGCTTTCGCGCATTCGAACCTTTCTAAGAAACTTGGAGCGCTAAATATTGGACACAGCCGCGCTCTTCGAAGATTAAACAATATGGTACCCTACGTTCTCTTGGGAACTGAAGGATATCCGTTAAAGAAGTACCTAATGAGACAATTTCCAGTATCAAAACTTGGACCAATTTAAATCCTTTTAAACAATCTTCTTTCTATGGCTTGGTCGAACATGTGATTAGAATAATGACAAGTAAATAGAGACTGCTGGAAAGAAGTATTGAAATTGAAAAATATAATAATGTTACACAAGCGACGAGGAAGAACCTACAGCTGCAATCACTTGTAATCTAACGCAGTGGATCAGAAGATTCGCTTCTGACAGCGAGAACCGTGGTATCATTTTTTTTTCACAAATTCAGTAAATCTGATTGCACAATACTACGTTTTTTTCCAAAATTGTGATCAGGAGTTATGTACCACACTCATGTTATCTGCAATTTTCTTCCTTAATGGTTCAAATCGCTCTAACCACTATGGGAAGATAGAAGATGGACTGGCAACTGTCTACTCCATACGGCCAAGTTGGCTGCATACGGGCGTACATGGATCCCTCCCCCGAGATGGGATTTGTTGGTCATAGTCCTCGCTGACGAGCACCTGTTGTTGTTTGCGTCTGTCTGTCTTTTTGTACTTAATTGCCAACCATGAACGTAGAAAATATTATATATCTTATGAATGAGAACAGGCTACAGTTGGGTATGCAAGATAAGAGTATCATCACTGTGACTAACAGCAAAAACTAAAGTAGAAAGCCGGCCATTGTGGCCGAGCGGGTCTAGGCACCTCAGTCCGGAACCGCGCTACTGGTGCGGTCGCAGGTTAGAATCCTGCCTCGGGCATGGATGTGTGGGTAACATCTGAGGTCATCAGTCCACTAGACTTAGAACGACTTAAACCTAACTAACCTAAGGACATCCCACACATCCATGCCCGAGGCAGGATTCTAACCTCCGACCGCAGCAGTAGCGCGGTTCCGGACTGAGGTGCCTAGACCCGCTCGGCCACAATGGCCGGCTTTCTACTTTAGTTTTTGCTGTTAGTCACAGTGATGATACTCTTATCTTGCATACCCAACTGTAGCCTGTTCTCATTCATAAGATATATAATATTTTCTACGTTCATGGTTGGCAATTAAGTACAAAAAGACAGACAGACGCAAACAACAACAGGTGCTCGTCAGCGAGGACTATGACCAACAAATCCCATCTCGGGGGAGGGATCCATGTACGCCCGTATGCAGCCAACTTGGCCGTATGGAGTAGACAGTTGCCAGTCCATCTACATGCTTTAGGCAGTGCTGACGCACACGGTCGTCCAACTAGTTGGACGAATACGGTTCGAGTGGACGCTCAACATCGAGCCGAGAAGCGAGAGGCGACCTCATGACCCTGGCGTGACCGGAAATCCTGTTGTAGTACTCGTTTCAGGGCGTGTTCTGCCAGCTTTAGTGACTCATCTCCCATTTACCTGTATCGCAGCTTTGATGCTATTTACAGGGTGTTCCAGAATGGTTGTGACATACTTCGAGGGTTTGCCGAGGGTGTCTTGAGGAACAAATCGAGGATAGGAACCCGAGTCAGGAAACGTCATCCAACGACGCCACAAAGTTATAGGTGCCGGCGCCTGCCACTAGGAACTGCACTCTTCGGCGGAAAAACGTGACTTTGTATGCTGACAGACCATAGGCGGAACGCCTATCAATGTTGTCTGTTATTCATTGATCGCGACTGGTTACCACGACTGAGAGTGGAGAAGAGTGGGGTAGCTGCTGCATAAAGTGACCTTGTCTCCTATGAATGCGATGCTCTGTGCCTCGGTGGATGGCGGTTTCAGAAATCTACAGTTTACTTTTCTCCTATATACTGGAAATCACTAGAGCTTTTAGAGGATTCCAGTAGAAAAATAAAGTACATCTGGAAACCTGTGTCCAAAGCAATCATCATCCATCAAGCCAACAAAGCATTGCTGCCATAAGAGACAAGGCCTTTCTACACAGCAGGTGGCTCCATCTTCTCCACTAGCGATCATGGCAACCAGTCGCAATCACTGAATCACAAACAACGTTGCGAGACGTTCCGTATTTGGTCCGTCAGCGCAAAAATTTACATTTGTTGGCGAAGGGGTGGCCTAGTGGGAGACACTGGTGGCTATAACTTCGAAGCTCCGTAGCATGTTAGATAATGTGTCCAAACGGACATTCTTACACCCGATTTTTTCGTCCAGACATCCTATACAACACCTTCAAGTTTTTCACATTTCTGGCACACCTGTGGCAAGTGATTAGGATAGTATATATCCTGTAATAACTATAGCGGAAAGTGAGGCTGTGGCAAAACAAAGAATGAAGAACAGACTAAGCAAATTTAAGTTTGCTCAGAACTCGAAGAGTTTGTTAAAAAAAAGTCAACATTTCTACTGTATTTATGCAATGGAATTTTTTTTAAAAAATATGTAAAATTTTAAAATCCTATGCGCAAGAATTAAAAAAGAGAAAGAATTAACGCAATTTCAAGAACCCTCTCGAATAAGTAGATATCGGGATCTGTTATAAGTCCATGGGAAGCTTGATGGAGTTGAATAAGTCGGTCAGGTACCAACATAAACCAGATGGGAATAGAATTATTCTCTTAAGGATGTGCAAGAAGGAAAGCAGTATCTGGTTGAAGAAAAATGCTCTGCTGGTGTACATTCACCGTATAACACTAGAAGAAACCAGAACCACCAAGAAACTAATAAAACAAAGGAATATCCCAAATCGGATCAGATAAATGAAGTAATTAAATACACTCTGTGTTACAGAATAGTAAGAGCATTTACTGTATACTGAAAAACAGCAAGCGTACTAGAATACTGCAGAGGTGATTTAATAACGCCCATATTGTGTGTGTGAGTGTGTGTGAAACCTTATTGGACTTAACTCCCTAAGCTTACACACTATTTAAGCTAAATTATCCCAAGGACAAACACACACACCCATGCCCGAGGGAGGACTCGAATCTCCACCGGGACCAGCCGCACAATCCATGGCTGCAGCGCCTCAGACCGCTCGGCTAATCCCACGCGGCACGTCCGTATTAAAATACAGAGAAGTACAGTTTGAGGGCCCTCTAACCACCTACAGAGTGTCGTAGGAGGAATGGTCAGTACTCAGGGACATGAGAGGAATGATACTTCGAAACAAAAACCTTTAATAAACTTTGGCTCTAAAAGGCATATCTTAAGAGCTATGAGCACTTCTTCATCTTCGATACTGTAAACAAATTCTTCTACTGTAGCTTCTTTGCTCTCGATATTTCAGGAGGTGGTATATATATAATGCGTGTGTGTTTGTGTGTGTGTGTCAGGGGCTCTAAAGTGCATATTTTAAGAGCTAGGAGAGTAATTGTCCATCTTTTTTGCTTCGAATGAGCGTTCATCTTCCTGAATATTAACATTTCTCCTGGGACACCCTGCATATTACTAAACTGGTGTCCCGGAGACCAGTTGGAGTTGGATGTTACCTATCTAACGGCTTCCAGGTAAAACAAAAATTTGCTTTCGAGTAATTCACGTAATTACTAACCAAATTTAAAAATTTAAACTGCTGTCACAATTTACTCTTTAAGAAGTGAAATCTTATGTTAAAAGTTTTAAACATTGAGACAAGAATTACAATTGAAAACTATGTATTTGCCTTTAAGTAGCGTAACTCACGGCGCGCCAGTACCCGAACAATATTCATTCGGTGTCTGAGGATGAGAGGACCAACAAACGTTACACATAATTTCTAACCTACACGAAAGTTTTTCTCGCTGACACCCCCACAAAATGAGGAAAAGTTTATTGGTTACTACATGTTCGCTGTTCACGTAGACGAATTTCTGCATCGGGCATAGCATTTTAATTTATTATTTCTTTACTACTAACTCTATTCGCAAACCACTTTACAGACAGTATGCAATATATCACTGTATGTACCTGCACAAATAATTGTACGAGAAGTAGTTCATCAGATACCAAGTCATAAAAATTGAAATACGCGAAAACCTAACTTTAGCTTAAAATGGAGCGCAAATTCGTCTGATTACATTCAATCATTTAAATAAAAAATAAATAAAAACCGACTTCCTACAAACTCTAAGCATAAGTTCAAACCTTTTATACACTTTTTCCCGCTCACATGCTTGCAGTTATATATTTAACATAATAAATCATTTGCATGGTAATTGGAAGGTTAAAGCTGTTTTATACATGCTGTTCTATACATGAGTTCTATGCTTTTAAGAATCGGGAGTTTACTGTTTGCATCAGAATCTCTGAAAGAAGCAGTATGCAGAAATAGTAGAAAATACATCCAAAACGTATTTCGTCATGGCACGTCATGAATGGACAATGTATTTACAGTGTCTGAGGCCGCTTGAAGAATATAAAATTGAAACTCTCAATACAATTAGCGTTTCATATTTATGAAAAAGCTTTGGACAGAATCGACAAAGGAACTCCGTGGTAAGTATTAATCAAAACAATATTCCCAAGCAACATCAACGAACAATAGAGAACAACGCTCGTTGTGACTCGAATCTAAATTTTTCAGGGAGCCCAGAACAAAGCAGACTGCCGTCAGAGTGAGGTGTCTATGTCACTGCGTCCCATCCTGCCATCGTTTACTTTTAGATGGGGCAAGAGCTGAACACAGCAGGAATCTTCCGCGTTTACTGGCTTCAATGGTAATCTTTCCACTGCAGCTAATTATGGAGCTTTGGAGAAAAGGCTCCTTGAACAAAGGGCTCTGAATTACATTCTGGCCGAAAGTAACAGAGTAACGCATCAATCTTTACCTCATCTGTGGGTTCTTGTGGTAGTGAGGGCCAATATTTGGTATCCCGTGTAAGGAGACTTTGTGAAGCCAGGGGGTAATGCGTCGGATTTCCCGTAACCTAAGTAGGTTTTGGTCACGGCGTAACAATGTAATGTAGATATAGTATATTTTTCCAATACTTTTCGTAAATGTAATCTAATTTTGTACTTGCAAAAACATTGATTTTTCTGTAGATTTGAAATATTATCTGTGAATGAAAACAAAATGTGTCTTTCACATTTAACGTGAATATTTTTAAAACGGATTTATGAATAATCTACGTAATTTTTAAGCAAACTCCTTATACAATGGGTCATATCAGTAGGGTAATGCTAGGGAACGTTTGGTGTTTCATATTTGTCGGAGAGTAAACTATGCTGGTAGTAAAGCCTCTGCGCATTGTTACGCCAAAGTGCGTGAGCTTGGCACACAAGTACTAGAGTGGATAATGATGTGGGTATTTCATGCAGAACGAGAAGTTGGTCCATGTGAGACCAAGTCACATTTTACGAGGCACAGTAGATGCAATGTATGTGGGCAAATAGATTGAGCGCCAGATAACGTCAAGATCCTGCTGTTCTTGTAGTAATGGAGCTAGTGGAAAATGTAGCAGACGACGACACCGTTGTCTCAGCTGCTAGTATCAGGTCAGCATCAGATTAGATTTTATAAGACATATACAATGAATTTCAGTCAAAAATAAATAATAACGTTAGTTATGTAAATCCCTAATCCTCAGACATTGTCATTAACCTCAGTCACTGTTACCAGGAATGAGACCATGCACCTTTCCGATTATAGTGTAACGAATGTCGTTAACCTGTCAAAGAAAAAATATACTTAGAAATTTTGGGACAGTTTTTTTTTCTTCCTGTTGGATTGTGAATTAAGTTACTCAGCAATGACGCCTCAATAAATTTGCTATTTGTTTATATAACAAGGACAGGCTGTGCAAACAGTTATAACCTGAATGAAAGTAATAGTAAAATAATTTAAACGAAACATTACTGGCAAACAAAAGCTATAAATTTTAACTTTGGATATGGTGATTTATTTTATGAAATTTTGTTATGTTGTTAGCTCTATGGTTGGTATCGCGGCGTTGCGACTACTTGCAATTTGGATTGTAATTATTTAGTCTAAGGACTCAAAAGTATTTAAAACGGTGATATTGAGTAATTTTTATCTGGCAAGTTTATTATTTTTACCTTTGTAGGCAATCGTTACTTTAGGCTAACGCAATACTCCTTGTAATAGAGATCTCATCATTTGACGATTTACGTAATGAACATCAGCATTTTTCTCGAATTACTCCATTTGATTTTCTTTAATAATTTAAAGCGGTAGTTAGCATTTTTCTTTATTGTTTTGTACACTGTTTTGCGTTGATTTCGTGTGCGAACTATTTCGTCAGCACATTTTTTATCGGGGACCGTTCTGATACGCAAATGTTTACTGTATTGGTTGAGAACATCTAGAAATAATTTCATTAATTTACTGTGGCTTACTTAAAACTTATTATGAGGAAAGTGGAAATAGTTGTTTGTAAAAAATAAATTGTGCACTTTCCCCTCTAATCAGGTATTAGTGCCTTAATTTCCTGATCTGATCAGAGTCACTTGATTACGATCATTTTGCAAAGCTGATTAGAGAGGGGGAACGTTACAAGGACTAACTGCGGTGTATTACGGGGTAATAACGTTCCAGTTACGTAGATTATTTTCCAGCTTGTTTGAAATATGGAAAGGTCATCGTAGGAAGCAGATGTAAGAATGCCGTCACTAGCAAGAAAGTGACTACATTCTGCCTCGGAGACTGATTAGCCGAAAGGACTAAATTTTTAAGTCATATCGTGAATTGGAAGAGTGCACGAATGGTGGAAGTCACCCAGCAGTCCCTCAGGCGGAGGAAAATCGTAGGCCCAGTACGATGGAAGCGATGTTTTGATGCTTCTGGGTATTAAATATGTCAAGTATGAGTAATCCTTTGCTCAATAAACCTATTGCTCTGCCAGTAAAAGATGTTTCATAGAGTTCTCTGGTGTGTTACAGTAACAGACCGGAATTCCCCTTAGTTCTCCGGTTTTCTCGACGAGTGTTGCGCTCTACAAGCGTTCGGGTGCACGGTGTGAAGCGTCCTCTTGTCTGAATGTGGATACAGTAGCCACTGCACATGTTTAACACACGAGTCCGACTTTGCTAACAAATTACACTAGTTTCTGTATGTGTTTCGACTAGAGTAGATTTTTTACGGTACATAAATGACATAGTAAATGATGGAATTAGCGAAAGTATTGGTAGCGTTGGTAGGGAAAGAAACGTAAATGAATGTGTGAGAGAGCAATTGGGAGCCGACAATCTCTCTCTGGTTTTTGTTTGTTTGCTTGTTTCAAATATAATTAGAACCACACATTGTTCAGTATTAACCATTATTGAGTATTAGTCCATGCCTTACGAAATATGAAAAGCATTATATTACTAACAAAAATTAGTTAGTCGCGTGACTTCTGTGCTTTTATGCAACAAAAGCGGTTATTAATACAACGAAAAACCAGTCCAAGTTGCAAATTTTTACTTTTTTATTCACTCGATGACTAGTTTCGTGCCGAGACCTATTTTCAAATCATCGTAACAAAGTCGAATATAGCATTTCTGAAGATGTCAAAAATGCATGCAGGTAACTGTGAATGCACTGTATGCACATTGTTCACTGCACATTTTTGACATCTTCGGAAATGCCTTTTCCGACTTTCTTACGATTATTTCAAATTGGTCTCGGCCCGAAACTAGTGATCGAGTGAATAAAAAAGTAAAAATTTATAACTTGGACTGGTTTTTCTTTCTATTCTGAAAGTTCGCAAAGCAGTTATATTTGACGCAAATTCAGTCTAAACAGAAAAACTTAAAAAGATATCTAAGCTATTGCTGCTGTTATTTTGTACACAATAGAGCGCTGTTTATCATGGTCAGTGGCAACAGTTCCTGCTATTTTTTATAAGTGTGAAAGTTGTTTATTTATGACTAACATAAACATATTTAATATAAACTCGACGAAGTATTGAAGCGATGGTTGATATATTTCTGGTTCGTCTTTTCTTAAATGTTACACTTATTTTATTTTTTGGGGAAATTGCATTTCTACAGCTGTATTTTAGATCTTTAAGTAGCAGACAGGAGGATATCTATACAGAACGAAGATGTTCCGTAGCTTACGCGGTTTTGTATATATCGTCATTCGGTTTTTAGACGCGTCACTGCGCATTCGCAAACAAAGCGATCGAACTGAGGTAGCGCCCGATAGGTATGCAGTATACCGAACGCGCAGGTAACGTGGTTACAATTTTAACTCTCCAAGGCTTCCAGAAAGACCACCGTAGCCTATACTTACTTAAGGCAGTCTACGGTGGCCTGCAGTAGTTTTAAAACCTTACTTTGGAGAAATTGATCTTCAACTGTAATACTGTTTTGTGTCGGTGGAAACTATTGGTGGAGGTTGGTTGGAGATGAATTTACTGGTAGCTGCTTGTATTTTGACCAAGGAATCTTTCTGAAAGTACTTTGATTATTATAGGGAATTTTTTGGTTGTTTAGAACTAAGGACAACTGTGGAGCACAATGCCAATTGTGAAGCAGTACATCGTGTAATGTCTCTCGCACTCCTCAGCGCACTTGGTAGGATTTGGGCCCTCACTGCAAGCAGGACTTTTCCCTTCGAAAGTGAAGGAAACAGTGATTATCTGTTATCTACATCTACATCTATACTCCGCAAGCCACCTGACGGTGTGTGACGGAGGGTACCTTGAGTATCTCTATCGGTTTGTTATGCATATGGAACTACAGGGGTTCGACTGAGCAATGCTGCGGCTCGCGTTCGTTCTGTTTTTAGGTTTCCTACCTCTGTTGGAGGCCAGACCATATCCTTTAGTTGGCATGGTTACGGTTGTTTGTCTTCTTCTCGTCTTTACTGGCGCCACTAGTTTCGCAAGCGTTACTTGTCCGTTAGAGGCAGCAGCGGCGGTTACCGATATGTAGTCTCTGGGCGACGTCGTTGGTATTCCGTGTCGTGTGAGTGTGGCAGTTCGGTTGGGGACTCAGGAGGAGCCAGGTCCGCGTGGTGCGCGAACACACCGGGACCGCTGGCGGCGTGCATGGTCTGCCAGATCGAAGGCCTGTGGTCACGTGGGTGCACGACTTCTTCGTAAGACGGACCCTGCAAGCTTTGAGTGCATTTGGATTCAATTAGAGAAACCTCCACCATTACGAGATCTTGTGATTCTCCAGTGACTTAGGTTAGTGTTGCTGCTTGTAGTGTTGCTGAGGCAAAGAGTAGCGAGTGGAGTTCTTGGGGAAGGTGGATATGATTAGCTTTCCTGGACTTCTAATTAGTATTTATTGCGTTCAGTTTGTTACTATTTGCTAAGTTCAACCAGCGGTATTTTTCAGGTATCTGCCAGGAAGTTTCATATCAGTGCACACTCCGCTGCAGAGTGAAAATCTCATTCTGGAAACATGCCCCAGGCTGTGGCTAAGCCATGTCTCCGCAATATCCTTTTTTCAGGAGTGCTAGTTCTGCACGGTCCGCAGGAGAGCTTCTGTAAAGTTTGGAAGGTAGGAGACGAGGTAATGGCAGAAGTAAAGCTCTGATGACAGGGCGTGAGTCGTGTTTGGGTAGCTCACTTGGTAGAGCACTTGTCCGCGAAAGGCAGAGGTCCCGAGTTCGAGTCTCGGTCCGGCACACAGTTTTAATCTGCCAGGAAGTTTCATATCAGCGCACACTCCGCTGCAGAGTGAAAATCTCGTTCTGGAATCTTGCCTTCCTTGACTACCAGGTTTCATGGACAAACATATGGAAACAGTAAAACACACACCACATTACCATGTCTATATGGTTTAGGAAACCCTTTTGCATGCAAGACGTGTTTTAGGCGCTACAGTCTGGAACGGCGCGCCCGCTACGGTCGCAGGTTCAAATCCTGCCTCGGGCATAGTTGTGTGTGATGTCCTTAGGTTAGTTTGTTTTAAGTAGTTCTAAGTTCTAGGGGACTGATGACCTCAGCAGTCCCATAGTGCTCAGAATAATTTGAACAGCTTTTAGTTTTCTTGCATGGAGTAAATGCAGGCCCTTTATAGTTTTCAAGAGAATCTTCCTGCAAAGTAGTGGCAAGTTCCGGTAACGATGATAGCGATGGATGGCAATCATGCACCCTCTGTCTGTGTGAACAGGGAACATGTCGCCTTGGAACACAACTTCACCGTTGGGATCTAACATTGTTCCTTGGGATGGAAGCAATCAACCAAAATGGTGGCATAAGGCTTGACAGTAATGCGACCCTGCAGAGGAATACCAAAGCATGGCTGCCCAAATCATCACCAAACCCCCTTCATGTTTCACCCTTGAGACATTGGACCAGAAGTCTGAAACAGTGTGGAGCAAGACTTAGCCGCTTAATTGATTTTCTTCCATTGTTCCACACTCCAGGTTTTAAGGCGTCGGCAGTAAATTTTCCTGTTACGGATGATTGCATCACTGATGAGTGGCTTGGTGATTCCAGCTCGTCCTGCGAATCCCTGCTTATGAACTTCCCTTCGTGTTGTTTGGGGCTGACAAGGTTCATGGCTGCAACGTTGAGTTATCTAGTGGCTTTTGCTATTCGTCACAGTCCTATTCAATGACCACCTGTTACTGTCACGGAACACACAAATTCGTCCGCTTGTGAGTTAGCGGTTGATGTTTTTTCCGTTGTCGGTCGATGTTTCTCCGCAGTTCTTGTATGAGGTATAAATCTTCCGGTAGGTTGGTAAAGAAAGCACCCACTATACGAACACCAACAACTTCCCCACGTTTGAACTCACTAAGATCGGATATAATGCGCTCATAAGTAAATAAAACGCTGTTCTGACCAGGACCGATAATTGAACTGTGTTGAGAACGTTACACAGGTGCCGTTAATGTTCAAATAGAACAGCATAACCAACAGGCTTATTTAGCAACTAAATTTGTCGTCAAGCATGCGTTCTCACCGTGTTTCTGAGCCGGTCCAAATCGATCCCAAAGATTTATTTCCACTTCGCGGATGGATGTTACATCTACTTACGAGGAGAGGGGCGAATCGTACCATCGGTAGTTAAAAGTCTTACGCTGCGCAGCTAGGGGACTGCCTGCCGTGCGCTCCGCTCCTGCCTTGGCTGAAGTGTTGGCCGGTTTTGGATGGTTTCGTTTTGAGTGGATGGCCTTCTAATCAAGCTGGCCTAAGGGGTATCGTCTCAGTTGTGCGACTGGATTCGTGATTTCCTGTCAGGAAGGTCGCAATTCGTAGTAATAGACGGCAAATCATCGAGTAAAACTGAAGTGATATCAGGTGTTCCCCAGGGAAGCGTCCTGGGACCTCTGCTGTTCCTCATCTATATAAATGACCTGGGTGACAATCTGAGCAGTTCTCTTAGGTTGTTCGCAGATGATGCTGTAATTTACCGTCTAGTAAGGTCATCCGAAGACCAGTATCAGTGGCAAAGCGATTTCGAAAAGATTGCTGTATGGTGTGGCAGGTGGCAGTTGACGCTAAATAACGAAAAGTGTGAGGTGATCCACATGAGTTCCAAAAGAAATCCGTTGGAATTCGATTACTCGAAAAATAGTACAACTATCAAGCCTGTCAATTCAACTAAGTACCTGGGTGTCAAAATTACAAACAACTTCAGTTGGAAAGACCACATAGATAATATTGTGGGGAAGGCGAGCCAAAGGTTGCGTTTCATTGGCAGGACATTTAGAAGATGCAACAAGTCCACTAAAGAGACAGCTTACACAACACTCTTTCGTCGTCTGTTAGAATATTGCTGCGCGGTGTGGGATCCTTACCATGTGGGATTGACGGAGGGCATCGAAAGGGTGGAAAAAAGGGCAGCTCATTTTGTATTATCACGTAATAGGGGAGAGAGTGTGGCAGATATGATACGCGAGTTGGGATGGATGTCATTAAAGCAAAGACGTTTTTCGTCGCGGCGAGATCTACACTACTGGAAATGGAAAAAAGAACACATTGACACCGGTGTGTCAGACCCACCATACTTGCTCCGGACACTGCGAGAGGGCTGTACAAGCAATGATCACACGCACGGCACAGCGGACACACCGGGAACCGCGGTGTTGGCCGTCGAATGGCGCTAGCTGCGCAGCATTTGTGCACCGCCGCCGTCAGTGTCAGCCAGTTTGCCGTGACATACGGAGCTCCATCGCAGTCTTTAACACTGGTAGCATGCCGCGACAGCGTGGACGTGAACCGTATGTGCAGTTGACGGACTTTGAGCGAGGGCGTATAGTGGGCATGCGGGAGGCCGGGTGGACGTACCGCCGAATTGCTCAACACGTGGGGCGTGAGGTCTCCACAGTACATCGATGTTGTCGCCAGTGGTCGGCGGAAGGTGCACGTGCCCGTCGACCTGGGACCGGACCGCAGCGACGCACGGATGCACGCCAAGACCGTAGGATCCTACGCAGTGCCGTAGGGGACCGCACCGCCACTTCCCAGCAAATTAGTGACACTGTTGCTCCTGGGGTATCGGCGAGGACCATTCGCAACCGTCTCCATGAAGCTGGGCTACGGTCCCGCACACCGTTAGGCCGTCTTCCGCTCACGCCCCAACATCGTGCAGCCCGCCTCCAGTGGTGTCGCGACAGGCGTGAATGGAGGGACGAATGGAGACGTGTCGTCTTCAGCGATGAGAGTCGCTTCTGCCTTGGTGCCAATGATGGTCGTATGCGTGTTTGGCGCCGTGCAGGTGAGCGCCACAATCAGGGCTGCATACGACCGAGGCACACAGGGCCAACACCCGGCATCATGGTGTGGGGAGCGATCTCCTACACTGGCCGTACACCACTGGTGATCGTCGAGGGGACACTGAATAGTGCACGGTACATCCAAACCGTCATCGAACCCATCGTTCTACCATTCCTAGACCGGCAAGGGAACTTGCTGTTCCAACAGGACAATGCACGTCCGCATGTATCCCGTGCCACCCATTGTGCTCTAGAAGGTGTAAGTCAACTACCCTGGCCAGCAAGATCTCCGGATCTGTCCCCCATTGAGCATGTTTGGGACTGGATGAAGCGTCGTCTCACGCGGTCTGCACGTCCAGCACGAACGCTGGTCCAACTGAGGCGCCAGGTGGAAATGGCATGGCAAGCCTTTCCACAGGACTACATCCAGCATCTCTACGATCGTCTCCATGGGCGAATAGCAGCCTGCATTGCTGCGAAAGGTGGATATACACTGTACTAGTGCCGACATTGTGCATGCTCTGTTGCCTGTGTCTATGTGCCTGTGGTTCTGTCAGTGTGATCATGTGATGTATCTGACCCCAGGAATGTGTGAATAAAGTTTCCCCTTCCTGGGACAATGAATTCACGGTGTTCTTATTTCAATTTCCAGGAGTGTATTTACGAAATTTCAGTCACCAACTTTCTCTTCCGAATGCGAAAATATTTTGTTGAGCCCAACCTATATAGGTAGGAATGATCATCAAAATAAAATAAGAGAAATCAGAACTCGAACAGAAAGGTTTAGGTGTTCGTTTTTCCCGCGCGCTGTTCGGGAGTGGAATGGTAGAGAGATAGTATGATTTTGCTTCGATGAACCCTCTGCCAAACACTTAAATGTGAATTGCAGAGTAATCATGTAGATGTAGATGTAGATGTAGGGGGTGGGGGCTGTGCTGGGGCACGGTGGACTGTGTACCAATCGCCACACTGACCTTTAGATGGGACCGACTGGTATAACCGCGGTGTGCGGTGGCGTTCACGGTTCAAAGTAAAGTGTGTTTGGTGCACTGAATTTTGATAAACGAGGGCGTCTGCTAAATCCTGTCTTCGCCGTTGTCGAACACTCACAGTGGCAGCTGACTCGTGGAACCACGCTGTGGAGGCGCTACAGCGCTGCGTTTTGAAAATCATATACAAATGATTTCTTGCCTTCGTTGTGAGGTAACTGGTGGTCTCCCTTAACGTCTCCGTATTGAGCTTTTATTGTTCTTTTGTTCTGGCATTCCGAAAGGTAGTGTCATAGGCCCTCTGCTACTGCTGATTTTTATAAATCATCTAGGTGATAATCTGAGCAGCCCCCTTAGACTGTTTGCAGAAGACTAAATACCTAGGAATTACAATTACGGGCAACTTAAATTGGAAAGACCACATAGATAATATTGTGGGGAAGGCGAAACAAAGACTGCACTTTATTGCCAGAACACTTAGAAGATGCGACAAACCCACTAAAGAGACAGCCTACAGTACACTTGTCCGTCCTCTGGTGCAATACTGCTGCGCGGTGTGGGATCCTCACCAGGTAGGATTGACGGAGGACATCAAAAAAGTGCAAAGAAGGGCAGCTCGTTTCGTGTTATCGCGCAATAGGGGTGAGAGTATCACTGATATGAGACGCGAGTTGGGGTGGCAGTCACTGAAACAAAAGCGGTTTTCTTTGCGGCGAGATCTATTTACGAAATTTCAATCACCATCTTTCTCTTCTGAATGCGAAAACTTTGTTGATACCCACCTACATAGGAATAAATGATCATCATAATAAAATAAGAGAAAACCAGTGCCCGAATGGAAAGATTTAGGTGTTCCTTTTTCCCACGCGCCTTTCGAGAGTGGAATGGTAAAGAAGTAGTATGAAAATGGTTCGATGAACCCTCTGCCAGGCACTTAAGTGTGAATTGCAAACTAAACATTTACATGTAGATGTAACTGCAGCGAACTGTATGGAACGTACTCCCGTGTAATATTACGGTACCTTGTTGAGCTGCTTTCCAAAAGTCTTATTGTTCTTTTGTAGCAGTGCAGAGCCGCGTGCAGCTTTATTTGAATTTATTTACAGCATATGCTGGTACATTTCATTCACAACTGTGCCTACCCGTAATTTGTTTGAGTACAATGCGGCTAACAGTTAGTGTAGGTTTTTTAAATTTTGTATCTGAGTTGTTAATTTCAATTGCTGAAGTCGCCGGCTTTGTTTAAAGTTTCATTAGTTTTAGAGACAACTTTTTTTAAAGCTCGTGCTAATCTCTGCGCTTTTGGACAGTCTACGTGTTTCATCACGTTCAAGCGATGTTAATTATTCATCCATATGTTGGTTAAAAGTCACATACAGTCCCTAGCTCAGGTAGGCTTTCTTTTTAAGGGCGTTTTATGTAACTTGCAGGTTCATTGAAATATTTCATGTGTGGTAATTGTTTTATTTTATGTATGTTTTAGAAAATGCTGTCCATGCCATTGTAAACTGTTGTGTAAAACTGATCAAAGGCAGCTGGTGTTGTCGTTCAGTAAGAGCCTGAGTCTGGAAGCTTATACGAATAGAATCATTTATTGCATGCTGTGTTGTAGTGATTCACTTTCATGAATTTCCATTTATAACTAATTTTGTGAATGTTTTGTCGAATAAACTTTTGGATTAAATGTTCCCTTCCTGTTGGTGGTCTGTTTAAATATCTTACAATAATGAGCCTGAGTATTTCTGTGCCCATCTTCTGATTAATTCTGTGTTGCTATTTATGTGTTTGCTCTTTGGAATAAATAATTTTGTTGCGCTTGTGATTAATTGAAGGAAACAAACTATTTAAACAGAGTAATGTAATAAACAAAAACTTAAGGTGAATCTAAAGCTTTAAGTAAATCGACCACAGCTCAGTTTCCATATTTTTGTCCTGTGCCTGTATATCTCCGTCGTATCCACTCATTGGGAGTATACGCTCTTTCAGAACCACGGTGGTTCAAGCATTCACTCTAGCGGCATCACCAGTCACGTAGTAACATAAATCAAGTGATCGTAAGATGTATCCTCGCACAACTACTGACGCCGGTGGTAGCCATCGTCATCCTGTATTTCATAGTTAAAGATGGCCTAATTCGCTCGGAACAGCTAACTACAACTAAAACCAAATAAGCTGGTCTAGACTGTTTTCTTGATTATAATGTGCGAACTTTGTTTTCGGAGGAGATTCGCCACGGGAAAAAAAAGAAATGCTTACATAACATACGTATTTCCAAGATTTTTCTCTATTGGCGGTAGTATCTTCTTTGACTAGCTCTAGTTACCAGGAGACTCTATTGTCGTTACGATCTTCCACCGATGACCGGCAAACTAAGAAGTGTAAATTGAGAGAAGTGTTTAAGCACGGTAGAGATAATATTGTTATTTTTCCAGCTTTCCTGTGACGCAACATCTTACAGGTACCCAAGGAGCACCAGAGATATGTCAACAGACGAGCATGCTGTCCACTACAACAACAACGAGAATACCCAATGGATTGCGCTCGACTAGCCTGACAAGTCGCACAAAGCAGTGTCACAAGTCTGACCCGAAATGCAACTTAATTAACCTACTGACTTCATCTATGAGACGGATTTACAGCCACACATTACTATCGCCAACCTACTAGCTCAATAATAAACAGTAATTTTCGTTTTTATTTTTCAATTTTGAATATGTTCCGACCCACAGTTACAAGAGATAGTAAAGTAGCACACATTTTCCTCAACTTTTTCTCGTCCAAGTAGCTTCTTTAACGTTCGCATAACTACTGGAAAACATTGGTCACTGTTGGACATCACAGCATTTTAAGTAGTCAACAGCTGATACTACGGTAATTATAAATGATATTGCTCTGACTGGTAATTCACAAGCTGCTGTTATTTTTAACCATCGCCTTGTATATGTAGCAGCTAAAACAGGAGTAAAGGGTTTGGATATGTTATAAACGTCATTCCACAAAACTGCAAACTAGAAATATGCCTTTTACTTAAATTAATAGAATTTAAAAACTTCTGACAAATGAAAGCTCATATAGTGTTGACGGAATCTGAAAGAGGATTCTCAAAAGCTATTCTGGATTAACTGGTAATGTCATTAGTGATATACGTAACGCTTCAATTACACAAGTAATTTCTCCAGACGTACTGAAATATGAAATTCACAAAGCTTGTTATAAGAACGGCGACAGGAAGAATTTAAGTGGTTATCACCCAGTTTTTTTACTGACGTCCTTTTCCAAAATATTCAGAAAATTAATGTACTCTGTAGTAATTTAGTAATCTCTCATTTAACTGGAAACAAACGTCACAGTTTGGATTCCATAAAGTTGTCGACTGAGAATGCTGCTTATATATTCACTCACCAAACATTACGAGCCCCAAGGAATAAAATATCTCCAACTGCTATTTATTGTGGACTTCTCATGTAAACACGTTTGACTGCGTGAATTATGTTACTCTCTTAAAACCCCTAAGTTTTATGTATTTGATGGCTCTACACAAAACTGTTTTGAATAATGCTTACGAAAGAGAATGCTACGAGTTGTGCTGAATAATTCACACGATGTTGAAAGGAAGACTAATGACTGAGGAGAAATCAGGATGGGATCCCACAAGGTTCAGTTTGTATCCATTCTTATTCCTTTTATATGTGAATTACCTTCTACTTAACAGTAACTTAATCAACAAGTAGCATTAGAGAGGAAGCAGCAGAAGAGACTGGAAATTATGTTTGTCAAATAATTATTAAGTCTTTGAAGATAATGATGTTTGTTAAGTTTCTGAAAATGGACGTTCACTTAATTTTGAGGAAACACACTACATCCAGTTATTCACATCAACTGATGTAGCACATGAACAGGAGTCAGCAAAAACAGGGTAGAATGCTCAGAGTTTTTGTATGTACATGTTGATGAAAATTTGAACTGGTAGAAGTATAGTTGCTGTTCAATTGACATATATTGCATATTTACACTCCTTAATGGTTTATAGAATAATATTCTAAAGTAACTCATCACATAGAAAGAATTAATTGCACAAAAGCGAACAGTAAGTGTAATACGTGATGTTCACCCACGGTCACCATGTAGGTAGCTATTCATGAAGTTGGACTTTATAACTGTATCATCACAATACATATATTCGCTGACGAAATTTGTCGTAAATAATCCATCACAATTTGAACAGAATAGTGATATCCATAACTACAAAACTAGAGGAATGACATTTATTACTCTTCATTAAAACTATCAGTGGATTAGGAAAGAGGCCAATATGCAACAATAAAACTTCTCGAACATTCTCCCAAGAACGTAAAATGTCTGACAAGTAGCAAAGCACGTCTTAAATCTAACCAACAATCATTTTTCCTGGAAAACTCCTTCTATTCCATGGATGAATTTTTATTTAAAACTGATAGCCTGTAACAAAATTAGCACGTAAGTGTAGTTGCATGAATAGGTTTAAGAAATAACACGTCCATTGATTTTGAACTTATCATGTATATTTGTCTTCTAAACTGACTCATTTTCACATCAGTTCGATAAAAGAAACGTTCAAAGGATGTATGGTCTAACAGAGCATTAAACGCTGTGCAATCATCTGATACTGAAGTAGATAAGAAGAAACCATGAAATCTTTCAAAAATATGTAATGAAATGAATGCTTTAAAGCTGTCATAAAACCAAACTACAACAATTCAGTTACTTAAAAATAGTGCTGTTTTATGTGAAGTCTGTGAACAGATGCAGTTCTAATGCCGCAATCGTATTTCAAGTTTTTTATCTTGTGACACCTAAATGTAGATGGAGAGTAGCTCGACGTTCAGCTACACGAATGTGAGAAAAATTCCCTTCTTTCTCAAAGATATTTTATCTCTCATTAAACTCAGTATCTCTAGTATTCGTTCAGGGATAAGTAAGGTACATGCAACAGATGTTGTTTTTCACTGTACGCCCAAGTTGTTAAGGGTTCTTAATATATGCAGCCAGTGTAATTGGAAACATGTTCCGCACGCTTGTTTTGCGATAGTTATATTTCCTGCAACGCATTCTAGGCCGTAAGAGTTTCAGTGAATAGAAAGCAATATGTGTACATACAGCGTGGTAGATTTCTCATTCGAGATCGTTCATTTCATATATGAATATTATCAATAAACTCGACTTAAAACGGATTATTCACTGAACATAGCAGGCTTTGTTTCACGTAGTTTCTGGGTCATTCGCTTTCACCAGATTGTGGGAAAAAATAGGGGGTGTTATTTGGCGCACGCAACGGAAATTCAAATATGTATAACAGGGTTATAAACATTTGCAAGTCAAGTGGATACGAAGTATTATCACAATACTTCACAAAGGCTCTCGCTTTCAATTTCCCCAACAAGCCATTAAACCATCAATGTACCGAATGTATTCAGCCGAGGTCACCTTTTTTAGATATTACTGATCATAAAAATGCCAGATATGGCGTGACGCACAAAACTGTCTCTCTTGGAAAAGGAAACCAACACAGAATTGAACATATTGCTTCAAATGCATTGTGTCATTAGTGCGATCATCAACGAGTTTGAAACAACAATGAACAATTGATCAATATCTTTTCAAGCTGACGATGAAATTTCCTAGATTTTCTTCATTACACGTATACAATTACCTATTTTTTCCGTGCCCACAACATCCTCAGCAGTTTCTAGATCCACCACTCATTAACCCTTCTTCACTAATTCCTATGCTAATGAGATATTTTGGCTGTCTTACGTGTTTACGAAATTAAGTATAATGACTTTGAGAGTAAACATCTAAGGCAAACAGGAAGTAACTTGAAAACGAGCTAGAAAGACCACACGGAATCACGGAGAAAAAAATGTAACTGAGAAATTCTCTTCCGCGGCACACGTAATCGCTGAGACATATCATCAAGTATAGCGTCTTTCTCTTTATCTCCAAAGTTAGAAAGAGACCTCCAATACCTCCCAAGTGCATGTTCTAGAAAACAAGTTTCACAATAATCTTAATGCCTGATGAGCACCTCCTTATTCAATGCCTGCCTCCCAGTTGTTAATCTGATTTAAGTCAATATTTATGTACAACAGGTTACTTATAAAATTTTAAGCCATCGCGTGGAGTTTAAACGATCCATCTCACCCAGTGGCAAGCTCAGTTTCAGCTGCACTTTCGATGGTTCGCTCAAGTGTATAGCAAGCTATATAATGATACTCATTCAACACTTGTTCGAACAAGTTGAGATCGTCGTTCTTCGACTAGCAGTATTTTAGTTGCTCTCGTTACATTTACTTTTCCTGCTTCCGTAGTCGAGATCACTGGCGATGTATTGGCGCTTAACTCGAAGGTAGTCGGTTCGAGTCCGGGTGGTCGAAGAAATTTTTTCATTAGTATTTGGTGGTAAGGGAGGGGGGGGGGGGGCTGTGTATGGGGCACTGTACCTGAACACCAAACTTTCCACCAATGTTCTGAGTTAAATTGCAAACCTCGAAGCAGTGTCTCATGGAATTACGGCGTGTCACGCTTTTGATGGAGATTTATCCGTCGGATGGGGGCGCTAACCTCAGTGGACCCTAGGTGCTGTTCGAGAGTAGGCTATATACCAGTACTGCCGTTTACTGTCGTTTATTTTCACGCAAAATCGACACTGCCCTGTACAAGATCTCATCACAGTCATCCACAGTTGACTCTCCATAACAAATCATAGGAAATCAATGGAAATCCATCGCAACATCCGTTTCCTGTAGCCCACTTCCTGAGTGCAGGACTGACAAACTTTTAATTTACCCTGGGTAAAATGGGGATTCAATCTGTTTCTAAATGCCCTTTTAGTAATCTAAATTGTATGCTTGTGTCAGTCACATTATACTGTTAAACTGAGATGACAAAAGTCATGGGATCTCCTAATATCGCGTCGGACCTTCTCTAGCACGGCGTAGTGCAGTAACTCGATGTGGCATGTACTCAACAAGCTGTTGGATGTCCTCTGCAGAAATATTGAGCCACGCTGTCTCTACAGCACTCTATAACCGACGAAGTATTGGCAGTACAGGATTTTGTACATGAACTGATTTCTAGATTGTGCCCCATATATGTTCGACTGGCTTCATGTCGTTTGATCTGGGTGGCCAAATCATTCGCTCGAATTATCCCGAAAGTTCTTCAAGCCAATCGCAAACAATTTGGGCCGCAGACATCGTTGTTCGGAAACACCGAGTTAATGAATGGCTGCAAATGGTCTCCACATAGCCTAACATAACCATTTACAGTCAATTATCCTCGCGCCAGAGGACCATTCTATTCCACAGCCACCACCAGACTGCACAGAGCTTTATTGACAACTTGAGTTGTCCATGACGTCTTGGGATCTTTGCCCCACCATCAGCTCTTCAATTCAGGAACTGGGACTTATTTGACAAAGCCACGGTTTTCCAGTCGTCTAAGGTCCAGCCGATACGATCCCAGTCCCGGCATGCGATGTCGTGTTGCTAGCAAAAGGACTCATGAAGGTTGCCTGCTGCTATGGCTCATTAAATACAGATTTTGCTGCACTGTCCTAACGGATACGTTCGTGGCACGTCCTACACTGATTTGTGCGGTTATTTCACGCAGTGTTGCTTATGTGTTCCCACTGACCACGCAGACACTGTTGCTCTTGGTGGTTAAGTGAAGGCCATCGCCTAGTGCGGTGTACGTAGTGGATTCCATAACTATTGTCGAAATGGAAATCTCTTGCGTATAGCTGCAATTGCCAGAGTCTTTTAATGCCCGTCTTGCGGTCATAATCACGTTTGAACCGTTTTCACGTGAATCACTTGAGTACAGACGACAGCTCCGCCAGTGCACTGTCCTTTTATACCTTGCGTACTCGATACCAGTGCCATCTTGATATGTGCATGTCGCTATCCCATGACGGTTTCACCTTATTGTATAAATTACATTCATAAACTGATATTGCTACACCACCCTCATTCATAAACTGATGTTGCCATACCACCCTCTCTGTTGAGCCATTGAATCAACGCTATGTCATCACATATGAGCACCTTCTCCTTGTGTTCGAATTTTCTAAATCCATTATCATTTTTTACTTAGATGTCTTTGTTTACATTTGTCTATCTGATCGTTCTGTTCACCGCATTACCTCTGAAGCTCAGTTTCTTTGCAAACTATTATTTTATATTGTGATCCACAAAGAATAATGTATTCATTCTCTCCGACTGCATTGTTTTCACATGTTATACGCTCTGCATGATCACATTTATTTAATTCTATTTGTAATTCTCTAATGTCTCTCCCTCATTGCAATAACTAACATCTACTACACAGCGATAGATTTATACTGTTATTCTCTTTTGTTAAACCTCTTGTATTGATTAATTTCGTTCCCATTCCTTGGCTGCTGTCACCTTCTGTGGAACTAAATGTCAATTACTTATTGCCATAGACTATTTTGCTTATCCATAATACTTTATGCAGATATGTGGTCCCTTCAATCTGACGCTGATAGTAACATATACATCCATTATCACAGGAACCATAATAATAATAGTTCCGTGTACTTGAACAGCCTGGTCCAAATGCTGTACCCCACTTCGGCGACTTTCGCGTCACTGTCCGAAACCTTCCGCAGTATCCTATTGCAGTAATGAAGCATCGTGCCCCGTGAATCTTCACATCACTAAGAGGTGAAGGATACGTTAAAGCCAGATTGAAAATACTGACCAGTATTTGATTCCACGATCTAACTACACTGTCTATCTACACTGTGCGATCAAAAGTATCTAGACACGTGGCTAAAATGGCCTACAAGTTCGCGGCGCTCTCCATCGGTAACGCTAGAATTCAGTATGGTGTTGGCCCACCCTTAGGATTGATGACAGCTTCCACTCTCGCAGCCATACGTGCATCGCGGTGCTGGAAGGTTTCTTGGGTAATGGCAGCCCAATCTTCGCTGCACTGACGAGAGGTATCACTGTCGGTCATTGAAGCCTGGCACGAAGTCGGCGTTCCAAAACATCACAAAGGTGTTCTATGGGATTCAGGTAAGGTTCTGCGCAGGCCAGTCCATTACAGGGATATTATTGTCGCGTAACCACTCCACCACAGACCGTGTGTTACGAACCGGTGCTCGATAGTGTTGAAAGATGCAATCGCCATCCCCGAATTGCTCTTCAAAAGCGGGAAACAAGAAGGTGCTTCAAACATCAGTGTAGGCCTGTGCTGTGATAGTGCCACGCAACAACACAAGGTGTGCGAGCCCCTTCCATGAAAAACACTACCACACCATAACACCACCGCCTCCGAATTTTACTTTTGGCAATACACATGCTGGCAGATGCCGTTCACCGGACATTCGCCATACTCACAACCTGCCATGGGATCGCCGCATTGTATACCGTGATTCGTCACTCCACACAACGTTTTTACACTCCAATGTTTTCGCTCCTTACACCAGGTGAGGCTTCGTTTGGCATTTACCAGCGTGATGTGTGGCTTACGAGCAACCTTCTCGACCTCACCTCCCGCCTAACTGTCATAGTACTTGCGGTGGATCCTAATGCAGTTTCCAATTACTGAGTGGTGGTCTGGAGCCGGCCGGTGTGGCCGTGCGGTTAAAGGCGCTTCAGTATGGACTCGCGTGACCGCTCCGGTCGCAGGTTAGAATCCTGCCTCGGGCATGGATGTGTGTGACGTCCATAGGTTAGTTAGCTTTTAGTAGTTCTAAGTTCTAGGGGACTGATGACCTCAGATGTTAAGTCCCATAGTGCTCAGAGCCATTTGAACCATTTTTTTGGTGGTCTGGATAGCTGTCTGCCTGTTACACATTACAACCCTCTTCAACTGTCTGCGGTCTCTGTCACTCAACAGACGAGGTCGGCCTGTAGGCTTTTGTGCTGTACGTATCTCTTCACGTTTCCACTTCACTATCGCATCGGGAACGGTGAACTTAGGGATGCTGACGAGTGTGAAAATCTCGCGCACAGACGTATGACACAAGTGATACCCAATCACGTGATATTAGAAAAAAATGGTTCAAATGGCTCTGAGCACTATGCGACTTAACTTCTGAGGTCATCAGTCACCTAGAACTTAGAACTAATTAAACCTAACTAACCTAAGGACATCACACATATCCATGCCCGAGGCAGGATTCGAACCTGCGACCGTAGTGGTCGCTCGGCTCCAGACTGTAGCGCCTAGAACCGCACGGCCACTCCTGCCGGCGTCGTGACATTAGAAGTTCGTGAAATGTTCAAATATTTGTGAATCCGTATGGAACCAAACTGCTGAGGTCATCGGTCCCTAGACTTACACACTACTTAAACTAACTTATGCTAAGAACAACAAACACACCCATGGCCTAAGGAGGACTCGAACCTCTGTCGGGAGGGGCCGCGCAATCAGTGACATGGCGCCTTTAACCGTGCGGCCAATCCGGGCGGCGAAGTCCGTGAGTTCCGCGGAGCGCCCCATTCTGCTCTCTCACGATGTCTAATGACTACTGAGGTCGCTGATATGGAGTACCTGGCAGCAGGTGGCAGCGCAATGCACCTAATTTGGAAAACGTGTGTTTTTAGGGTGTCCGGATACGTTTGATCATATAGTGTATTTCCGGGCAGGTACTTTACCAATAGATCGCTAGGCCCGATTCCTGAACAATGATTTGCAAGCCACTCGAGAACTGTAACATATTTGGCAACTAGTGCGTTCTATTTCAAGAAATTTACGAGCCTACAGCAGGGGTCGAGGGAGGATGATAAATTATGGTATCGCAGAGTTACAGTCAAGAGAAAACAAAACTGAGATACACGTTCAAGAAATGAAAATGGTGCAAGGAGATATTAATTTCATAGTATCGGAAGTTCACGAATGTTATTAAATACAATGAGAAGCAAACTGAGAAGAAAGCAAGGGAAACGGTTATCAAGTGTCAGGAGAAGACATAGGTTGAAAAAATTAAGCATATTACAACATAACAGACATACCGGAAGATGAGAATGGAAATTATAGATATTCCGAATCCAGATGTTCACGTAAATTAATTAGGCGACTGAAAGAGCCTTATGTGTTTGCATATTAAAGCAGGTACTGTGACACTTCGACTATAGATTTAAACCTAATGAAAAATGGTGTGGAACTACTGTCATTCCATAACTGCACGAGGGAGACTTTGATGTATTATAATTGTGAGACGTAACCACAAAAATATAAGTAAATGAGATTATTATAACATTAGTGCTGCAGCGTAGACCAGCCGAACAAAGGACGATATTAATCACAGGCCAGCCGAATAGGGGACGATGCTATTTATAATCCGATGGCAATGGCGGGGGCCAGATCGTGCTCGTCGCTAATATACATGCTCCTGCGGATTGAGCCAATAGGCTTAGTTGGAGATGGTTTATAAGGGACTTTATTTTATTTAATTTTTAAAGAACCAGTCAAGCTTAGATCACTGGAGATATGGTAACTGAGTGCTATGTAAAAGAGAGTGAATCGTTTTAAGGAACTACAAATTTTCATTGTTTCTGAATAAAGGGGCAAGCAAGTGTTACACTTGCCAGATACGCTCTAACAAATGTTTTCTTAAAATCTCGGAGTATTTGCCTTTGTCAACAAACAAATTTTAGATTTTTAAGAGCTGTACTCAACGACATTCACCTACAATTTTCTCATTTGGAGCTCTGAAGTTGGCATTTTTTGCTCTGGTTCCCAGACGGTTGTATGCAGTTCATAGTGTAGTGTCGTGAAGAACCTACTGTACACCATTTTCGAGAAGTAGTAGTGATGTAACAGATCTGAACTCGTTGCATACTGGGGAGCAGAGAATATTACGAGCCAGTGCGACGGTGATTGTTTTATCACTTGTTTATGTGACATCCTCGCTGAAACATATCGAAGGAAACTCGCTCGACTTCCAAATGCTTTTTCAGCATCCAGAGCCGTCTGTTAAAATTACATACAAAAGAATATGGCGTCACACACAGCTGTAAACGTTATGAAGTAGCCAACTGAAAACCAGCAAAATTTGAGGTTCTTTCGAACAACATTATTCTTATCACAACCGTATTAAGTATAATGTACTATGGTCATTTTGTTAGTATGGTGGCTGTAAAGCTGGCTGAAAGACGCCTGTGTGTTCAGAAGTGCGATGGCTGCACCCATGAGCAATAAGAATGATGCTCTGATGCGAGTACTTTCAAGGTATGAAAAAGTGTTATTCTAAATCCCCAGAAAAACAATTTAGAAACGCTACGCGACAGGTGACGGTGATGGAAATAATAACATATCCACACATACTTCAATACATTCAGCATGACGCAGAGCCAAAGAAACTGGTAAACCTGCCTAATATCGTTTCGGGCCCCCGCGAGCACGCTGAAGTACGTAAAACGACGCGGCATGGACTCGACTAATGTTTGAAGTAATGCTGGAGGTAACTGACACCATGCATCCTGCAGGGTTGTCAATAAATCCGTGAGACTACAAGGGGGTGGCGACCTCTTGTGAACAGCACTTTGCAAGGCATACCAGATAGGCTCAATAATTTTCATGTTTGAGGAATCTGGTATCCAGCGGAAGTGTCTAAACTAAGAAGAGTGTTACTGGAGCTACTCTGTAGCAATTGTGGACGTGTGGGGTGTTACTTGTCCGGAATTGTCCAAGTCCGTCGGAATGCACAATGGACAGTAATGGATGCAGGTGATCACAAACGTGACACCTGTCAGAGTCGTATATAGACGTATCAGGGGTCCCATATCACTCCAGCTGCGCACTCCCCACACCATTACAGACCGTCCATCAACTTGAATAGTCCTCTGCTGACATACAGGGTCCATGGATCCACGAGATTGTTTCCATACCCGTACGTGTCCATCCGCTTGATACAATTTGAAACGTGACTCGTCCGACAAGGCGACATATTTCCAGCTATCAACAGTCCAATGTCGTTGTTGACGGGCGCTGGCAAGGCGTAAAGATTTGTGTCTGCAGGCTCCGAAAGCCCATATCGATGACGTTTCGTTGAATGGTTCGCACGCTGACACTTATTGATGGCCCAGCATTGAAATCTGCAGCAATTACCGATGACGTGGGGATTTTCCCGTATGATCATTTCACGAGTGTACCGTGAATTTCAGAAGGCCGGTAAAACATCAGATCTCTGCCACTGCTGCAGCCGGAGAAAGATCCTGAAATAAAGGGATCAACGGCGGCTGAAGAGAATCGTTCAATGTGACAGACTTCTTTCCAAATAAAGAGGTAACATTCAAGGCTCTGAGCACTATGGGACTTAACATCTACGGTCATCAGTCCCCTAGAACTTAGAACTACTTAAACCTAACTAACCTAAGGACATCACACAACACCCAGCCATCACGAGGCAGAGAAAATCCCTGACCCCGCCGGGAATCGAACCCGGGAACCCGGGCGTGGGAAGCGAGAACATTCAAGGTCACACGAAAATGATTACTACTAGTTGTCCCAACAGTACAGTTACATTATTTGGAGATCATAAAAAATTAATCGGACTGAATAGTTAATGTGTAGAAAATTTTGAAAGTGTGGACAGGGCTAGATTTGCTGTTCAGTAGAAAGAAACTTTATTGCAAGGCACGAAGAAAGTTTAGGATTTAACGTTCTGTCGATGATGAAGTCGTTAGAGACGAAGCAGAAGTTGAGATCAGGAAAGCATGGGGAAGAAATCGACCGTCTATTTTTCAAAGAAACCAAGCCGATGATAAGAGGCGCAACAGTTATCCTGAAATGGACTGCTGGTTGTCAAGCGACACGAGTGGAGAACTACAGCCGCGCGGAGTGGCCGCGCGGTTTGAGGCGCCGTATAACGGACGGCGCGGCCCCTCCGACCGGAGGTTCGAGTCCTCCCTCGGGCATTGGTGTGTGTGTTTGTCTAAGCATAAGTTAGTTTAAGTTACTTGTACTATAAGTAGTGTGTAAGTCTAGGGACCGATGGCCTCAGGAGTTTGGTCCCTTAAGAATTCATATATATTTGAACATTTGTTGTTTAGAGAACTACATCAAACCCGCCTCAGGGATGACAACGGAAAAAAAAATCAATATTTCAAACGAATACACCAACACATACACGCGTGATAAGCGGTAATGTTATGAAAATAGATTGATATCATGAAGTATTGGTAAAATTTTTGTCTTTTTATGATTCACAGATGGTTATCATCCATATTTCTCTTTTACTTAAATGGTTTGTAATAGAGTAGTCCAATTTCTTTAAGTGCATACTGTTTCTGAAGGTTTCTGCAGATAGTAACATGCCTTTAGTCAGTAATGCTAAAGTCATGATCCTACTATGATTTATTCTTAATTGAGTCGCGTCTGAATTTCCAATACAATTATTGTGCATGCACCTTCTTGTAGATCTAGGTCAACATCTAGCAAGCCAGCGAACGGTGCATGGTGGAGGGTATCCTGTACCACTACGAGTCATTTCCTTTCCTTTTCCACTCGCAAATACAGCGAGGGAAAAACAACTGTCTGTACGCCTCCACATGAGCCATAATTTTTCGTAAGTTACCTTCGTGCTCCTTAAGACGAGTGTTTGTTGGCGGTGGTAGAAGCATTCGGCAGTCAGCTTCAGACGACAGTTCTCTTCTTCTTTGCCTCTATCCTGTATGTAATAGGTGTCGGCAAGTTAATTTACGAATTTGGCGGTTTTAGTTATACAAGCCGGTGGGATGATGTTCCTGTCACCAGCCCTATCCCCTCCCCAACTTCCTGCTTCAAGTGCTATCCCATGTTGGAGTATGCGAACGTTTTACAAATGTTTGTGAACGGTATAATTGAGGCGGGACGTTAGTACGAACGCAGTATTCACCTGGTCGGACGTGGGAAACCGCCTAAAAACCACGTTCAGGCTGGCCAGCACACCAGCCCTCGTCGTTAAACCGCCGACAGTATTCGATCCGTGGCAGGTGCCCCATTCCAAATATAGGAAAGCGGCGTGTGAATGCATGCGGCTATCCTGGCGGATCAGTTATGTACTGGTTCCCAAATATGTGAGTGGCTCGAAGACTTCTTAAGTAATAGAACGCAGTACGTTGTCCTCGATGGTGAGTGTTCATCGGAGGTGAGGATATCATCTGGAATGCCGCAGGGAAATGTGGTAGGTCTGTTGTTGTTTTTTATCTACATACATGATCTTTTGGACAGGGTGGATAGCAATGTGCGGCTGTTTGCTGATGATGCTGTGGTGTACGGGAAGGTCTCTCGTTGAGTGACTGTACGAGGATACAAGATGACTTGGACAGGATTTGTGATTGGTGCGAAGAATGGCAGCTAACTCTGAATATAGATAAATGTAAATTAATGCAGATGAATAGGAAAAAAAATTCCGTAATGTTTGAGGACTCCATTAGTAGTGTAGCGCTTGACACAGTCACATCGACTAAATACTTGAGCGTAACACTGCTGAGCGATATGAAGTGGGACAAGCATGTAATGGCAGTTGTGGGGAAGGCGGATAGTCGTCTTCGGTTCATTAGTAGAATTTTGGGAAGCTGTGGTTCATCTGTAAAGGAGACCGCTAATAAAACACTAATACGACCTATTCTAGAGTACTGCTCGAGCGTTTGGGATCCCTATCAGGTCGGATTGAGGGAGGACATAGAAGCAATCCAGAGGCGGGCTGCTAGATGTGTTACTGGCTTGTGTAAGGGAGTTTACTGAATTAGAGTACATGACATGTTGTGGTGTGTCAGTGTGTCTGTTTCGGCCCTAAGTTTTGCACTCAGCTCTTTAGATAACTGCCTTTTTCCATGTTGTTTACAGAAATACGCAGCAGCAGCAGCTAAGGCTTATTCTTACTAAGAATGAACTTACGAGGGCAGTTCAATAAGTAATGCAACCCTTTTTTTCTGAAACAGGGGTTGGTTTATTCAGCATTGAAATACACCAGGTTATTCCCCAATCTTTTAGCTACACAACACTATTTTTCAACGTAATCTCCATTCAATGTTACGGCCTTACCCCACCTTGAAATGAGGGCCTGTATGCCTGCACGGTACCATTCCACTGGTCGATGTCGGAGCCAACGTCGTACTGCATCAATAACTTCTTCATCATCCGGTTAGACAACGAGGGACCCAGCGGGAACAAACCTTTGAATATCTCAACTGGTGAACAATTGTGACAGCACTACCAACAGAGATGTCAAGTTGAGCACTGAGTTGTTTGATGGTGATCCGTCGATCATCTCGAACGAGTGTGTTCGCGCGCTCCGCCATTGCAGGAGTCACAGCTGTGCACGGCCGGCCCGCACGCGGGAGATCAGACAGTCTTGCTTGACCTTGCGGCGATGATGACACACGCTTTGCCCAACGACTCACCGTGCTTTTGTCCACTGCCAGATCACCGTAGACATTCTGCAAGCGCCTATGAATATCTGAGATGCCCTGGTTTTCCGCCAAAAGAAACTCGATCACTGCCCGTTGTTTGCAACGCACATCCGTTACAGACGCCATTTTAACAGCTCCGTACAGCGCTGCCACCTGTCGGAAGTCAATGAAACTATACGAGACGAAGCGGGAATGTTTGAAAATATTCCACAAGAAATTTCCGGTTTTTTCAACCAAACTTGGCCGTGAAAAAGAAATGTGTTGCATTACTTATTGAACTGCCCTCGTAATAAAGAGGAGTTTGCTTGGGTGGCAACGGCTTTGCCGCAGTGGATACGCTGGTTTCCGTGAGATCACCGAAGTTAAGCGCTGTGGGGCGTGGCCGACACCTGGATGGATGACCATGCAGGCCGCCAGGCGGTGTTGCCATTTTTCGGGGTGCACTCAGCCTCGTGATGCCAATTGAGGAGCTACTCGACCGAATAGTAGCGGCTCAGGTCAAAGGAAACCATCATAACGACCGGGAGAGCGGTGTGCTGACCACACGCCCCTCCTATCCGCATCCTCATCTGAGGATGACACGGCGGTCGGATGGTCCCGATGGGCTACTTGTGGCCTGAAGACGGAGTGCTGTTTTTTTTTTTTTTTTTGCTTGGGTCCTGTTAACTACTAAACAACTTGTAACAAGTGATATCACATATTAAGTCCATTTAAAACTTCAGAATCATCTTGACAATGACATAGGTGTCTCTAAAGGCTGAGTACCAGATTAACTAATTATTTCGATTTCAGAACTGTATTAACATTTAATGACCACAGTATTTATTTATTTATTATATACGGAGAATAATAAATAAGGAGGCTTCTTCAACTAACAAACAGAACATGAAATTATTGCAAACTCGGACTAACAATCACGAGCCTTTGCAAATTGCTTTTGCGCTATGCTTACGAATATTACCTTGAATTCGATCTTCAACCGCAGTTGGATCTGGCTGTATAAATGAAATCAGGCCTTGAGGGTGGTAAGGTCTGCCATCACCGACGTATGGGCAGCGCGACACGTCTTCTGTCTCCGAGCTCTCGACCGACACTACTACTTCCACTCACGCAGACAGACCTAGTCTCACAACAATGCTTAGAATTGCGCTCCCATGTTTCGACCTCAGATTGTTACTATCGACATCTGAGTGCTTACACAATGCAAAGAATAGCGTTAAGTTGGCTATATTGTTTTCAATGTAATAGAGAGTTTTGACACACTCCTTACAACATGTGCCACATTGTTAGTAAATAACTGCATGTGATTGCCTTAATGATACGTTTAAAAAGGCTTTGTCAAATTGGGGACGGAAATTTAATCCTTGTTCTGACTCCCATTCAACCCTCTCAGTTTGTTTAGTGTGTCAGAAAAAGTGTTTAACGATTTGTTGTACAGTTCCAGTTATTCATTCTGGTATTAGCATATTTCAATAAATACGACGATAGTAAATAGAAAGATCCATTTACAAAAATGCTGCTAGCAAATAGTATAAAGTGAAGCCACGACATGATTTCCTGGCACGGAATACAGAATATTTAAAGAGCGGTTGTAAAAGAGCAATAGAGAGTGCGCTTGAAGAACGTGCGGGGAAACTGTTTGCCGTTTCTGTTATGGATCTGGTTTGTACGTAGCCATTACACTGCGCTCGTATCCTGTAATTACTGTTGTAATTGTTTGTGCGTAATGAGAGCCGTCAGTTGAGAGAAACGCGATTTCAAGCGGTTCCGCTGACGTAGCTTCGCGAAATGCCTTCCGCGCCGTTACTCGCAGCGCCACTGGAGCTGCGTTATAGCCGTGCCTGAATCTGATAGCAAACTACCGACCCTCCTGGACGACCTCAAACTCAGCACAGATACATCTCCGTGTACGTCTAGACAATCGTCTTTAGCTTTACATCGTATGTGCAGCAAAAATATGAGCATCGTCGTGCAACTGGAAATCCAGTTAAATTCATGACTGCGCCATAGTAGTTACCGACAAGCACAGATTTAGGAAAATCTTCTTGTATTAATCCTCAACCAGACACATCGTTGTTTTTCGTTGTACACTCCTGGAAATTGAAATAAGAACACCGTGAATTCATTGTGCCAGGAAGGGGAAACTTTATTGACACATTCCTGGGGTCAGATACATCACATAATCACACTGACAGAACCACAGGCACATAGACACAGGCAACAGAGCATGCACAATGTCGGCACTAGTACAGTGTATATCCACCTTTCGCAGCAATGCAGGCTGCTATTCTCCCATGGAGACGATCGTAGAGATGCTGGATGTAGTCCTGTGGAACGGCTTGCCATGCCATTTCCACCTGGCGCCTCAGTTGGACCAGCGTTCGTGCTGGACGTGCAGACCGCGTGAGACGACGCTTCATCCAGTCCCAAACATGCTCAATGGGGGACAGATCCGGAGATCTTGCTGGCCAGGGTAGTTGACTTACACCTTCTAGAGCACGTTGGGTGGCACGGGATACATACGGACGTACATTGTCCTGTTGGAACAGCACGTTCCCTTGCCGGTCTGGGAATGGTAGAACGATGGGTTCGATGACGGTTTGGATGTACCGTGCACTATGCAGTGTCCCCTCGACGATCACCAGTGGTGTACGGCCAGTGTAGGAGATCGCTCCCCACACCATGATGCCGGGTGTTGGCCCTGTGTGCCTCGGTCGTATGCAGTCCTGATTGTGGCGCTCACCTGCACGGCGCCAAACACGCATACGACCATCATTGGCACCAAGGCAGAAGCGACTCTCATCGCTGAAGACGACACGTCTCCATTCGTCCCTCCATTCACGCCTGTCGCGACACCACTGGAGGCGGGCTGCACGATGTTGGGGCGTGAGCGGAAGACGGCCTAACGGTGTGCGGGACCGTAGCCCAGCTTCATGGAGACGGTTGCGAATGGTCCTCGCCGATACCCCAGGAGCAACAGTGTCCCTAATTTGCTGGGAAGTGGCGGTGCGGTCCCCTACGGCACTGCGTAGGATCTTACGGTCTTGGCGTGCATTCGTGCGTCGCTGCGGTCCGGTCCCAGGTCGACGGGCACGTGCACCTTCCGCCGACCACTGGCGACAACATCGATGTACTGTGGAGACCTCACGCCCCACGTGTTGAGCAATTCGGCGGTACGTCCACCCGGCCTCCCGCATGCCCACTATATGCCCTCGCTCAAAGTCCGTCAACTGCACATACGGTTCACGTCCACGCTGTCGCGGCATGCTACCAGTGTTAAAGACTGCGATGGAGCTCCGTATGCCGCGGCAAACTGGCTGACACTGACGGCGGCGGTGCACAAATGCTGCGCAGCTAGCGCCATTCGACGGCCAACACCGCGGTTCCTGGTGTGTCCGCTGTGTCGTGCGTGTGATCATTGCTTGTACAGCCCTCTCGCAGTGTCCGGAGCAAGTATGGTGGGTCTGACACACCGGTGTCAATGTGTTCTTTTTTCCATTTCCAGGAGTGTATTTTGTACAACACCTGGGTTATTTTAACTGGCCATGGCTTCCGGTCAGCTTCTCGGAATTTAGCTGTCAGCCATTCCTAGCGAAAATACTCTTTCTTCCTCCCCATCTCTTTGCTGCGGCTACTTTTCTACCCATAAACAATTTTGTCAGTGCGTGCCTGACAGTTGTATGGTTACAAGGCACGACCGATCTCGTTCTGTTAACGGCAACGTTTATTCTTCATCACGTTTACGCTTCATTAAGCTGCTTTTTATGTAATCAAAGGACAATTCTTTTTTTTTTCTTTTCATGTTAGTAAGTACAATAACACACATTCGGAATGTTTTTATTAGGTGGAGTCTGTAAAACGTGAAGCTATTCCTAGACTTTGGCTGAATTTGAAGGAGAACAGATGGAGAAAATAGCTTAAAACCAATCAATGCGAAATTTTGAAGAAAGCAGTTCAGATATGAGTAAGGAATAAGTAACAACTGCTTACCACGATTCTGAAGGTAAAGTTGAGGGTGGGTATGGAGTGAACGAAGATTTTTATGTGGCTGAAGATTATTACAGAAATCTTCGAAAATTAGGAAAAAATATAGTAAAAATATTACATGGTCCAAGAAGCATAGTAAGAGGTCTTCAGCTGTTGTGTTTTCGAAACTTTTCGATATAAACGTGATTGGTAGAACTCTAAGATACAGTAACTCAAAAATCAAAAAGTTACGTCCGGTGTATGTGCGATCCTGAGACTGTGCTGATCTAACCAATGAAGAATTATTGGCCACCATAACTGTACTCACCCAAACTGTATTGAAAAGCTGACGAATGGTGAATGTTATGGGTAAAGAATAGAACGGGAATGAGACTCCTGAGAGCGGCAATGAGTTCTCGTATATATCTGTTAATTTTGACGAGCCTTCCATTTGATGTTAATCAGAACTCAGCAGGAAAGATGCAAGGTCGATAAACTTGCTGCCGTAAGACCGATAAAACTCTTTTGTTTTTTTTTTCATAAAAATTTTTAATAAATAATATACCCAAAACACATTCTATTTTGAACACAAAATGGTTAAAATATGTTATTTGTTACATTTAATCTAAAATAAAACTAATAAATGAAGCAAAAGAACATGTGATGTTGCTCATGTGACAGATATGAGCGCGTGATGCTAAGGTATTTCAGTATACCGTCCTCCTGCGTGCTATCCTCGCTGTTGAGGTACAAACTCATGTGTCGATGGGAAAACGAGTGGTTGCAAGCGATCGACAACAAGCTCCGTGTAGTAAAGCCCGCAACTCGGCCGTCGAGTTCTTCCAGCCACGTCGACGGGACGAGGTCCTTGATACTCGTCTTCGCATAGGCCACAACTCCACGATACATAGATTCTTACCATGGCGGGAGGACCGTCCAGTGTGTGGTGCTTGTGGCGTGCAGATCATGGTGTGCTACATTTTATGGCACTGCGTTTTATTTGCTGACCAGCAGACAGCGGCGGATTTGCCGACGGATCTGCCCTCTATTTTAAGCAATGTTCAAACGAATGTGGTTCAAGTTTTAAAGTTTTGTGAATTGTCCAACATTTTTAACAAGATTTTAGGGAGATGTTTTTAATGTGACAACAGGGTGACTGACTCACCCAAGTTTTTTGTAAGTGGTCAGCCACTCACATTTCCCTGCCCTTTTCTTTTAGCTCTTCTGTGTTTTGCTTCCTCTGTGTTCTAATTTCATATATAATTACTTTACCTCCTAATTGGCTTTAGTGCATGTGAGATAGAATGACTGTCTGGTCATTTCGAGCGCATGAGATTCTTTTGACAGATGTAAGGGCGCTTATGATCTCGTCGTTGGGCGCCCATAAGATCCAAACCCCCCCCCCCCCCCCCTAGAATTTAACGTCCCGTCCAGTGACGTAGCCAGAATTTTGTCAAAGCAAAGGAGAATCCGATTTCTTAAAGAGTAACTTTAAAAAACTGATGTTTTTCATTTATTCTGAAACTGTCCATAAGAACGATAAATCGTTTTATTCGACAATGATCTCAACGTTTTCACCAAGTGGAGATATGATCTAGTAACTTAGCAGTTCTGTATTTTGCAAATCGCTAAGACGCATTCATACTTGATTTTCCTTTCACTGTTCCATGTCACTTAACACTCTCCATCTTTCAGATTGGATTAGAGCTGATGACGTGACGAGGAATGTTTGAGCGCTAATTTTTTGCTGATTTTTTGGAATAAAGATTTTTCTGTTCGCCAGAGAATCAAGAACAACTTTTGGTGGCAAAAGTGCAAAGGATCTGGAATAACTCAACCTTAGAGTTTCCCAAATTTCCTCGTGTAATACTTTTTTCTCCTCATTTAAGTGTGAATCTGCGATTTCTTACAATGTAAGAAAGATCATTTTCTGCGTTAAAGGATGTCCCAACAGACAAATGCTTGACCCTAAACAAGGAGAATTTGGATTATTATTTGTTTAACATATGGCATTTTGTGCCGGAAGTCTCCGAGGAGATGCTCGGCTCTCCTTCGATGCAGCTCTTTGCGTTTAAGCAAAAGCAGCTGTATATTTAAGGGAATTGGAATCAGTCGGTAAAGAAAGGTTTCTGGAAGGAACTGGTTGTGATCTATAGTAAGGGACTAACCCCGGCCTTTGCCTAAATTATAAACGGGATACCAAAGAAAACCATTTTCAAACCACATCGCCTCCCGAATCAAAGGATTGCTAGCTGAGCCGCTCAAACACGCTGAGCTACCATCAGTCATTGGAGAATTTGGAGGAAAAGGTTGTTATAAATTGTTTTGAAATAAAATACAAGTATTGGAACTTAAATAGTGCCAACCATTTATTCACAACCGATACAAAAGATTTATATGTTTGCCCCTGTTACTGTCCTTCAAACTAGTCACCAGCGTTGTGTAGAACGCGTTTCCATCGACGTGGAAGGCGTAGTATACCTTTAGGACAGCCTGTTCTGTTGATGCTGCGAATGGAGCGGTCTACTACCTGTTGAATCGATAAATTTATGGGTAAGAGAACTCCGTGTTCGATGGAGAATGCTTCACTAATGTCACAGTAAGATCTTGTGTGCCACAAGAAACCGTAACAAAACCACAAATGTTTTCAGTGTACATAAATGATTTATGAGACATGATCGGCAACTGTATAATTTTTTTTACTGTTGTCTGTTGGAAAGTATAGGGTTTGCTCAATCGTAAGTAAAAGCGGCAAAAAGGAGAAGCAACGTTTCATTTGGCGTACCTTAGTGCATCATTTAACGATTAAGGATTTTACAAAGAACCGATATGAAACGAGACGAAAACGTGTACTCTATAGTGAAGAGAGTGGTTGTCTTAGATTTGTAAGAAATTTCTACGAACTTCAGTCTAAATGTACACAGAATCCATACAGGAAGGAAGTGCGGCCAAATGAAGTAGGTATAACAGCAACGGCGACAAATCTGTTCACGCGATGGTACAGTGATGAGGCAAATCTGTCCTTGGTAAGGTTTCGGAGATACGAGGCACCGGATACCTACATTGTTGCTGTTGTGATGTTCAGTCTTGAGAATGGTTTGATGCAGCTCTCCATGCTACTCTATCCTCTGCAAGCTTCTTCATCTCCAAGTACCTACTGCAACCTACATCCTTCTGAATCGGCTTAGTGTATTCATCTCTTGGTCTCCCTCTACAATTTTTACCCTCCACGCTGCCCTCCAATGCCAAATTTGTGATCCCTTGATGCCTCAGAACATGTCCTACCAACCGATCCCTACTTCTAGTCAAGTTGTGCCACAAATTTCCCTTCTCTCCAATTCTATTCAATACCTCCTCATTAGTTATGTGATCTACCCATCTAATCTTCAGCATTTTTCTGTAGCACCACATTTCGAAAGCTTCTATTCTCTTCCTGTCCAAACTATTTATCGTCCATTTTTAATATCCATACATGGCTACACTTCCTGACACTTAAATCTATACCCGATGTTAACAAATTTCTCTTCTTCAGAAACGCTTTCCTTGCCATTGCCAGTCTACATTTTATATCCTCTCTACTTCGACAACCATCAGTTATTTTGCTCCCCAAATAGCAAAACTCCTTTACTACTTTAAGTGTAGTTTTGTTTCCTTTACAGCTTCCAACTTTCTGCTTGCCCTTCTTTGCTTAGAACTGGGTTTCCATGTGAGCTCTTGATATTCATACAAGTGGTTCTCTTTTCTCCAAGGGTCTCTTTAATTTTCTTTGTAAGCAGTATCTATCTTACCCCTAGTGAGATAGGCCTCTGCATCCTTACATTTGTCCTCTAGCCATCCCCGCTTAGCCAATTTTCACTTCCTGTGAATCTCATTATTGAGACGTTTGTATTCCTTTTTGCCTGCTTCATTTACCGCATTTTTAAATTTTTTCCTTTCATCAATTAAATACAATATTTCTTCTGTTACCCAAGGATTTCTTCTAGCCCTATTCTTTTTACCTACTTAATCCTCTGCCGCCTTCACTACTTCATCCCTCAAAGCTACCCAGTCTTCTCCCACTGTATTTCTTTCCCCAATTCCTGTCAATTGTTCCCTTATGCTCTCCCTGTAACTCGGTACAACCTCTGGTTTTGTCAGTTTATCCAGGTCCCATCTCCTTAAATTCCCACCTTTTTGCAGTTTCTTCAGTTTTAATCTACAGTTCATAAGCAATAGATCGTGGTTAGAGTGCACATCTGCCCCTGGAAAAGTCTTACAGTTTAAAACCTGGTTCCTAAACCTCTGTCTTACCATTATATAGTCCGCCCCGGTAGCTGAGTGGTCAGCGTGACAGACTGTCAATCCTAAGGGCCAGTCCGCTGTTAGCAGCGGTGGGGCAAGGTCGTCGTGCCTGTGTCCCCCTGTTAGCGCGCCGCGCGCGCGAGTGTTTACTGTTTACGTTCCGCTGCGGCGAGTGACACGCGTCCGTGTCTCGGTAGTGCCATGGCGCACTCGTATCGCAAGTCCACCATTAAGATCACATTTCAAGCGGACTATGCAAGACCTCGAGCACTTGACATTGAACGTTTCATCCGGGAAGAACTTCATATTGCACCTCAAGACATCATTGGGATCCACTTTTCTATAACACAAAGTGTCGTCTACATAAAAATGATCAATGACAAGGCGTGCACTGATGTTGTGTGTCGACACGCTCATGGACTTAAATTCAAGCATTCTGATGGTCACGTAGGAACTGTCACGATCGACCACGCTGGATTCGGCCTTCGCACTCTGAGGGTCTTCGAGCTGCCATTCGAAGTCCCGCCAGATGTTGTGATGACAGCTTTCAAACCATACGGCAACGTGCTAAGCCACTTGGCTGAAAAATGGCAAACGTTTGAAACGTATCCCGTCTTAAATGGAGTGCGACAAATTAAGATTGAACTGACGAAGCATGTGCCATCCTATTTAGTAATTGGCGGCTGCAGAGCCATTGTCATGTACGACGGACAACCGCGTACTTGCGCCGGCTGTGGCCAGGAAGGACATGTCCGATCGGCCTGCATTCAACGCCGACTGACTCAGACACCGGTTGGTGAAGTTCCATCCCCGGCGACGCCTACTTCACTCCCCATCACGTATGCAGCGGCTGCAACCGCAACAGCTGTTTCTGCCCAGGATCGTAACACCTTATTGCAGTCAGTGGTCGATGACAGTGTGGCGGACAGCATATCCCCCTCTACGACGTCATCGGCAGCCTTGCCTCAAGGCGGTGATCAATTGTGCCACCAAGACGAGCCTAAAGAGAAGATGGAAGTAGAAACTGAAGTTGTCCCGACCTCTGCCTTCCTACCAATGGAGACCGCATCAGATGATTGTCGCCCGCACTCTGACACAGAACAACATGTCCGGAAACAACGGTCCCCTCGAAAACGCAAGAAACGGCGCCATACGCCATCCGATGATTGCCTGCTTCGGATGTGTGACCCGGACGAACAATCGGCCTCGGACGACAATCAGGACTCTACCACCACAACTCACCCTTCCCGTCACGATGCTACGGCGGATACAATTTCTGAGCCTCAGTCTGACAACATCACTTCTGCTACTGAAATTGCGCGCGAGCGCTCTACTGACAGCACTCATCACCAGTTACCAATTGCTGCATCTGATTCTTGGGCGGATGATGTCGAGGATGAGCCACAGCAACAGGAGGAAGCCCAAGGCAGAGATGCTCCCGCGGCTGTACCCAGCACCGACCAACAACAGTGACTACGGCTGTATCATCAGCCTCTGTGGGGCCGCCCCTGCCGCCCACACCTGGCCTCCTACACAACCCAGTTGCCGACCTGGCTGACCAAACGTACCGTCTAGCGACGATTAACATCAACAACATACGTGCCCGACATAAACTAAAGATGCTACAGGACCTGCTCAACGCAGCAGACATCGACATTGCGCTCCTTCAAGAGGTGTATGTCACAGACTTCAAGGGACCCTATGGCTACAAGACTTGGGTCTCACATGCGTCTGCCAATGGCAGTGGTGTGGCGATCCTCCTCCGCGAAGGTATATCCGCAGAAGACGTCGAGTATCTCCCTGACGCCAGAGGCATGGCTCTTACTATCCAAGGAGTCAAACTTATTAACATCTATGCACCGTCAGGATCTGGTCGGCGTCGCGAACGATCCACCTTTTTCGCTCATACAATCACGTCCCTCTTTATGGGCCGTCAGGACGCCTTGATAATTGGAGGGGACTTTAACTGTAGCCAAGCACCTAAGGATCAGTTACCACACCATTCTCCCTGCGCAGAACTTACGACAATTATAAATAATCTTCAATTGGTGGACTCGTGGGAACATGTTTGTGGCGATCGGCCCGGATTTACTCACTACACCAGCCATTCCTCCAGCCGCATCGACCGGATTTACATCTCGCGCTCCGTAGCTGTGGGGACAAGAGCTGCCGAAGTTTGGCCCACAGCTTTTTCTGACCACGAGGCCTACATCTGCGCTATTACCCTCGGTCGCCAGAAGGTATGGCACAGCCGTGGTCTTTGGAAGTTGAACGTCGCCCACCTCGCTTCTCAGGAATGCCGCCGCCTTATAGAGAACACGTGGGACTCATGTAGCCGCCGGCGTGGTACCTACCGGTCTACACTGTCGTGGTGGTTACTCTGCGCCAAACCAGCCCTCCGGAAGACCTTGATAGGCTACGGCCGAGATGTTGCAGCATGGAAGAGACATACCATGGACTTTTACTACAGCATCTTAAGGGAATGTACAACACTGCCGTACTCATCTGCACGGCAGGTGACGGTGAACCGTGCCAAGGCACAGATCATCAGATTAACACGTTGCCACCTTGAGGGTGCGATCGTCAGAGCGCGCACTCAAGACAGAGTGGCCCAGGAGGAACCGTCTATGTACCACGTCATTGCAGAACGACGACGCCGACGCAGGACACTGATCCAAGCTATCACGACGGAAGACGGACGACGCCTTGATACCCAGCGCGACATAGGAAACGCCCTTCATGCTCACTACACTAGGCTACACTCGGAACGTCGACATCCCCCAGAGGTGATCGCCGAAGTCTCTCAACTCACTTATGGCTCGATCTCTCCGACAGCGGCGGCGGATTTGACAGCAGATGTAACGGAAGAGGAAATCATTGAAGCAATACAGGCTGGGGCTGCTCATAAGTCCCCGGGACCTGACGGCCTTCCTCTGGAATTTTACCGGACGTATCAACAATTGCTGGCACCAGCATGGACTGATATTTGCCGCGATCTTATGTCTCCCACGACGCAGATACCTGGGGCCTTCCTATAAGGACTGATTGTGCCTATACACAAACCACGAGGCGGATCCAGGATCAGTGACTATCGGCCCTTGACCTTACTCAACAGTGACTTGAAGATTTTCACCCGGCTTCTGGCGGAACGCCTAAAGCGATCTGTACGATGTGTTGTGTCGCAGGACCAGGCATCGTTAGGTGGTGACCATAATATTCGCACTGCATTGTGCCGATATAGAGATATGATCGCGCTCGCCAAAGCTCGCCAACTGCCAGGAGTTTTGGCCTCACTCGACTTTAGCCAGGCCTTTGACAGAGTCGACCACACATTTTTGATGGAGGTACTGCGACACATGGGGTATCCGGACGTCATAGTTAATGTACTGATGCGTCTCCTACGCGGCGCGACGTCCAAGGTGTTATATAATGGCCGTCTTACGCCGCCGGTACAGATCCAGCGATCGGTGCGATAAGGCTGCCCTCTTTCGGCGATATTGTACGCCCTCGTCTTGGAACCACTCCTCTGCGGCCTCCGACAACGCCTGACTGGAATATCCGTTGGTGGACACACTTTTTGCTGCAATGCCTATGCGGATGATCTGGTACTCCTTCTTCGCAATAATGACGAAGTTCGTGCAGCACTGGCGTGGGTGGCGACCTACGGCGCGGCATCGGGAAGCCATCTCAATCTCCAAAAATCACACGCCCTGTCTATAGGCAGAGGCCTACCCGACGAGAGTGTCGCACCGCTAAGAATCAGTGACACAATCCGCTGTCTTGGCATTGATTTCACATCTGATATGAAGCGTTCAACAGCCATTAACTACAGGCGTTTATTGAATCAGATGAGAGCAGGAATAAGTGACCACCGTCTGCTACATCTAGACCTCCTGCAACGGATACGATATGCTAACGTCTATTTGGCGTCACGTATCCCCCATTTTGCACAGATACTCCCCGTACCACCTACCCTGGCTCACCGCATGTTGGCGGTTTTGGGATCCTTTGTTAATACGGGCATGTTATTTAAGATTCGTTACGAATCCCTAACCCTCCCGAGGAGCAGAGGGGGTTTAGGCCTTTGTCATGTTCAGAACAGAGCGAAGGCCCTGTTCGTCAGCTGTCACCTGCAACTGTGGCGACGAAGTCCGACGTGCCTCACAAGTCTCTTATTGGAGGCCTTACGACCAATCTCACTCGCACCCCCTGTGATGATATCGGACATCCCAGCACCTTTCTTCTACATTAGCCAGTTCTTCCTTGAATTAAGCTACATCCGCACCGCACTACTACCCACACGCTTGATGATGACGAGGGCGATGTATGCTGCCATGCAAATGAACAGGACGCCGAATGTGATTGAAAGCAAACACCCCACTACAAAGTGGCGCGCTGTGTGTCAGGCAGTGAATGCCACCACCCTTGATACTAACGTGCAATCTGCATGGTACGTAACTGTTAATGGGAAACAGTTGTGCCAGTCCCGCCTACATCACATCCACCTAGCTGATTCACCCTTGTGTGCCACATGCCAAGTGATTGATACGGATGAACATCGTTTCGAATGCGGTTCGGCAAAGGACGTTTGGTATTTGGTGCGTCAGATATTGGCTTTTCTCACACGCACGACTCCCGACAGGATAACTACCCGATCACTTCTTTTCCCCGATGAGATTTATTTCCCAAGAGCAAAAACGAACTCTGTGACGTGGATCAGCGGCCACGCTGTTCACTACCTCTTCGGTAATGGCGAAAAGACAGTACCCGATTTTTGGTATTACCTCAACGAACGACATTGTGCGATCGTCAGGAACCCTAAATATAGGCAATATTTTTCTAATTTTCTTTGGAGCGCATTCCATAATCCGCCTCGCAGCTGGATTATCGATGACATGAGAAGATAACCATAGCACCTCTTCCCAATTCCTTTTTTTATGAGATTTGAACAAACAACGGAAACAACACAGCAACGAGAAGACAGTCATCGAAAAATTCGCAGCGGGCTATAGTATGGAGCATCCTTTGTCGTAACGGGACGACTTCCTATTATTCTGTTTATGTAGCCGAAGAGGAACGGCCTTCCTTTCATCCATTTGTATAAAAATAAAATAACATAAAATTAAAAAAAAAACAGAAAAACCAACCTTCCAAAATCATTTTTCCCTTTTTTTGATTTTTGTTAAAAAAACCATGGCTAGGATAGCTGAAAAAAAAAGTGGTCGCGTTGTTGGACCATAAAGCGGAGGAACTGCGTTTAAAAAAAAAAAAAAGGCCCGGGTTCGATTCCCGACTGGGTCGGAAATTTTCTCCGCTCAGGAACTGGGTGTTGTGTTGTCCTAATCATCATCATTTCATCCCCATCGACGCGCAGGTCGCCGAAGTGGCGTCAAATTGAAAGCCCTGCACCAGGCGAACGGTCTACCCGACGGGAGGCCCTAGCCACACGACATTTCCACTTTTACCATTATATAATCTATACCTTCTAGTATCTCCAGGCTTCTTCCATGTATACAACCTTCTTTCATGATTCTTGAACCAAGTGTTAGCTATGATTAAGAAACGGTCTGTGCAGAATTCTACCAGGCGGATTCCTCTTTCATTTCTTAACCACAATCCATATTCACCTACTACGTTTCCTTCTCTTCCTTTTCCTACTCTCGAATTTCAGTCACCCATGACTATTAAATTTTCGTTTCCCTTCACTATCTGAATAATTTCTTTTATTTCATCATACATTTCATCGATTTCTTCGTCATCTGCAGAGCTAGTTGGCATATAAACTTATACTAATGTAGTAGGCGTGGGCTTTGTGTCTATCTTGGCCACAATAATGCGTTCACTATGCTGTTTGTAGTAGTTTACCCGCAGTACTAATTTTTTATTCATTATTAAACCTACTCGTGCATTACCTCCATTTAATTTTGTATTAAACCCTGTGTTCACCTGACCAAAGACTTGTTTCTCCTGCCACCGAACTTCACTAATTCCCACTATATCTAACTTTAACTTATCCATATCCTTTTTAAAATATTCTAACCTACCTGCCCGATTAAGGGATCTGACATTCCACGCTCCGATACGTAGGACGCCAGTTTTCTTTCTCCTGATAACGACGTCCTTTTTAGTAGTCCCCGCCCGGAGATACGAATGGGGGACTATTTTACCTCCGGAATATTTTACCCAAGAGGACGCCATCATCATTTAACATACAGTGAAGCTGCATGCCCTCGAGAAAAATTACGGCTCTAGTTTCCCCTTGCTCTCAACCATTCGCAGTACCAGCACAGCAAGGCCGTTTTGGGTAGTGTTACAAGGCCAGATCGATCGGTCAATCATCCAGACTGTTACCCCTGCAACTACTGAAAAGGCTGCTTCCCCTGTTCAGGAACCACACGTTTGTCTGGCCTCTCATTAGATACCGCTCCGTTGTGGTTGCACCTACGGTACGGCCATCTGTATTGCTGAGGCACGCAAACCTCCCCACCAACGGCCAGGTCCATGGTTCATGGGAGGAGGGATACCTACATAAGAGTCGTAATATTCACGTGAGGTTCGGGTGGTGGGAAGGGGGTGGGGAGACGGAAGTTGCCACCATAGCGTTCCAGACGAGATCGCTCGCGCTCAGTTCAAGAGAATCTGGTGACTAAGATATCAAAGCCAGTTTGGAACACTACAACCCAATGCAACGCGTACTTTTCAACTACTTAATTTCTCGAGTCCATAACTTTTTTTTGTAAATATGTGTGTTAAAGGATTGGGTCAGTAATTATTGTTTGTAAAAATGTAATGTATGTTGGTAGGATAAGAAGAATTGTGTATGTCAAATACTTCCTGTAACAATAACATAGTTGGCGCGAGTGCGCGTAGTTGTAGTGGTAAAGGCAGAGAAGCAGCTGGAAGGCTTCTATGGAGTGGTACAGACGTATGTCTTAGCGCGCAAATGTCAAAGTGTTTACGTCGATAATATTGTTGTTATATGTGGGCGAAGTGGACGAGCAAGTATCTGGGTAGGGAATTTGGTCACAAGAAGATTTTGGAAGTAATCAAGAGGAACCTGTTGCCAATAATGGATCTCTTGATAAGCGCTATTTCGCATCCCAAGAAACACATCGCAAAATAATATCGAGCCGGTATTTTTGTAACTGTATCGTAGGCATGCCTTCGTCTTGGTAACGTTTTGGAACATTGTAGTGTGACTGATCGAAGAACAATATTATCGAGGGGATTTCCATTTATCTGAGTCGTTAACCATCAGCAGGGTCCTATCCTGTCACTATAAATTCCAAGAAAGACGCAAGTGAAAGGAATATTCAAAGGGAGCCAAATGTAGGACTGATGATTTTCAGTCAAGTTCTTATTGTGTACTAAATATATTGATTCAAACAGTATTGCTCTATTACTGCAGCAAGTCAGTTTAAATAAAAAGTTATTTAAAAAAGACTCATGACAAAAGCATGCTGCCTTCCGTGTAGTCAAAGAAGCTTTATAAATTTGTTTTGCATTTTGTGAATGCTACTACGTGCATACGTCTACGAAACATGAGTACTGCAAACAGTCACTGCCACGAATGTAAATTTTTATTTCACTAACCTGAAAAGTAATCATTTGCAGAGTAATAAGTAACGAATAACTGTCAGTTTTTGTGAAGATTAAGCAAATTTTCAGATGGACATCATTCCAGTTACGTAGCACAGCACAGGTTCCATGAGGTGTTGCCAGTCATACATTATTACTGATGATCGTTATGATAACGAACTTCATTCCATTAGAAATTAACGTCTTTTGGGTTCATGCCATGTGTGTAAGTTACCGTGTTTGGATTTTGTTAAGTTGCTTTCCGACGCGATATCTGCGTGACCTCAGAGTCATTATGGTCATTAAGTAACATTTAACATTTGCTCGTTTGGAGCTGGCGAAAACCTTATTCGCAATATAAATTCATTGAAACTAAATTTCGGCATACAGAATTATCGCTAGCTACAGTGAAATTTAATTTATTATCATTTATTACATTTAAACCACTGTGTTTAGTGACAAACACTCGTGCAATAGCGATCAGGTTTTATTTAACTATATGCTATCGGTAATTACTGATCTTCGGATTCGATGTCTTTCTCCGCTAACAGCGGAACATCAGGTACGCGTGTCATATAAAAGCTTACATACATTAGACTATAGGTAAATTGTTAATTCACTACCACGGTTCTTAAAGCATTGCAGCACGACTCTGGCTTTATGACGTTACGATTATCCTGTAAGAAGATGTCATCTCCGTCAGGGAAGACATCAAGCATGAAGGAAAGTCATAGAGTAATGTAGAAGCAATAAATGGCTTTCCCAAAGGAATTGTTATGGGCCCTCTGCCGTTCCCGATCTACATGAGCGATTTAGGAGACAATCTGAGCAGCCCTATTACATTGATGGCAGATGATGCTCTCATTTACCGACTTGTTAAGTCATCTGACGATAAAAACCAATTGCAAAATGATTTTGACAAGATATCTGTATGATGCGAATGCAATATACTCTATACAGGGTGTTACAAAAAGGTACGGCCAAACTTTCAGCAAACATTCCTCACACACAAAGAAAGAAAATATGTTATGTGGACATGTGTCCGGAAACGCTTACTTTCCATGTTAGAGCTCATTTTATCACTTCTCTTCAAATCACATTAATCATGGACTGGAAACACACAGCAACAGAACGTACCAGCGTGACTTCAAACACTTTGTTACAGGAAATGTTCAAAATGTCCTCCGTTATCGAGAATACATGCATCCACCCTCCGTCGCATGGAATCCCTGATGCGCTGATGCAGTCCTAGAGAATGGCTTATTGTGTCACAGCCGTCCACAATACGAGCACGAAGAGTCTCTACATTTGGTACCGGGATTGCATAGACAAGGGCTTTCAAATGCCCCCATAAATGAAAGTCAAGAGGGTTGAGGTCAGGAGAGCGTGGAGGCCATGGAATTGGTCCGCCTCTACCAATCCATCGGTCACCGAATCTGTTGTTGAGAAGCGTACGAACAGTTCGACTGAAATGTGCAGGAGCTCCATCGTGCATGAACCACATGTTGTGTCGTACTTGTAAAGGCACATGTTCTAGCAGCACAGGTAGAGTATCCCGTATGAAATCATGATAACGTGTTCCATTGAGCGTAGGTGGAAGAACATGGGGCCCAATCAAGACATCACCAACAATGCCTGCCTAAACGTTCACAGAAAATCTGTGTTGATGACGTGATTGCACAATTGCTTGCGGATTCTCGTCAGCCCACACATGTTGATTGTGAAAATTTACAATTTGATCACGTTGGAATGAAGCCTCATCCGTAAAGAGAACATTTGCACTGAAATGAGGATTGACACATTGATGGATGAAACATTCGCAGAAGTGTACCCGTGGAGACCAATCAGCTGCTGATAGTGCCTACACACGTTGTACATGGTACGGAAACAACTGGTTCTCCCGTAGCACTCTCCATTCAGTGACGTGGTCAACGCTACCTTGTACAACAGCAACTTCTCTGACGCTGACATTAGGGTTATCGTCAACTGCACGAAGAATTGCCTCGTCCATTGCAGGTGTCCTCGTCGTTGTAGGTCTTCCCCAGTCGCGGGTCATAGGCTGGAATATCCCGTGCTCCCTAAGACGCCGATCAATTCCTTCGAATGTCTTCCTGTCGGGACACATTCGTTCTGGAAATCTGTCTCGATAAAAACGTACCGCCCCACGGCTATTGCCCCGTGCTAATCCATACATAACATGGGCATCTGCCAACTCCGCATTTGTAAACATTGCACTGACTGCAAAACCACGTTCGTGATGAACACTAACCTGTTGATGCTACGTACTGATGTGTTTGATGCTAGTACTGTAGAGCAATGAGTCGCATGTCAACACAAGCACCGAAGTCAACATTACCTTCCTTCAATTGGGCCAACTGGCGATGAATCGAGGAATTACGGTACATACTGACGAAACTAAAATTAGCTCTAACATGGAAATTAAGCGTTTCCAGACACATGTCCACATAACATCTTTTCTTTATTTGTGTGTGAGGAATGTTTCCTGAAAGTTTGGCCGTACCTTTTTGTAACACCCTGTATAATGAAAAGCAAGAAGTCGTCCACATGAGTACTAAAAGTAATCCGCTAAATGTGGATTACGCGGTTTTTTTTCTTTATTGTGATTTTAAACACCGTAGACAAAGGCGGACTGTCAGCAGCACAATGCGCCGCTCTTCAGCCTTGAGTTTGACAACCAGTAGTACATAAAGGTGGCACAGAGAAGACAGCAAAACGGTGGGCAAAAAATGTAGACACTAAAAATCGAAAAAACATGGAGCCGTTCACGCTGGACGAGAAACAGCACTAACACTAGGCGACACAGTGCACAGAACATGGATGATGGCGACGGCATGTGAACGGTGGTGGCGTGACGGCGAACAACACTACACACAAACGAAGGCACACACACGAAACATTGACGGCGACGATCTCCGGCGCGCGAATGTTCACTGAGCGTGTACGAGTCTGGGGACCTGCCAAGTGGGGAGGAGGAGGAGGAGGAGGAGGAGGAGGAGGAGGGGAATGGGAGAGGGGTCAGCAGAGATGACATGGGCAGAGGAGAGCGGGGGAGGGAGGAAGGGGGAGGGGAAGCGTGGGGGAAGAGGGGAGGAGGAAGGGGGGAAAGGAAAGAGAAGGGAAGGGAAGGGAGGGAGGGAGGGAGGGAGGGTGCCTAAAGGAAAGGACACAGGAAGGGGGGGAGAGGATCAAAGTTGATAGGAGGGGTAGATGGAGGGGAGGAGGACAGCATCAGGGAGGGGGAGCTGGCGGAAGCCACCTTGGGAGAGGGTAAGGAGGGTGGAGAGATGGAGACCGGGTGGGACATGGGAATACAGGCGCGGCAGCGGGCGGGGGTGGGAGAGGATCAGGGAGACGAGCGGGTGAGGAGGATCGAGTTTACGGGAGGTGTACTGGATCCGTATCCTTTCAAGGAAAAGGAGGAGGTGGGGGAAGGGGATGAGATCGTACAGGAGCCGCTTAGGGGATGGGAGACGGATGCGATAGGCGAGGCGGAGAGCATGGCGTTCAAGGATTTGGAGGGATTTGTAAAAAGTAGGGAGGGCGGAGATCCAAGCCGGATGGGCATAACAAAGGATAGGGCGGATGAGGGATTTATAGGTGTGGAGAATGGTGGAGGGGTCCAGACCCCACGTACGGCCGGAGAGGAGCTTGAGGAGACTGAGTCGGGAGCGTGCCTTGGCTTGGATGGTCCGGAGGTGGGGAGTCCAGGAGAGGCGACGGTCGAGGGTGATGCCAAGGTACTTAAGGGTGGGAGTGAGGGCGATAGGACGGCCATAGATGGTGAGATAGAAATCAAGGAGGCGGAAGGGAGGGGTGATTTTGCCTACAATGATCGCCTGGGTTTTGGAGGGATTGACCTTGAGCAGCCACTGGTTGCACCAAGCGGTGAACCGGTGAAGATGGGATTGGAGGAGATGTTGGGAGCGCTGTAGGGTGGGGGCAAGGGCAAGGAAGGCGGTGTCATCGGCAAACTGGAGAAGGCGGACGGGGGCTGACGGCGGCGGCATGTCCGCCGTGTACAAAAGATACAGAAGGGAGGAGAGGACGGAGCCTTGGGGCACACCGGCGGAGGGGAAAAAGGTGTAGGAATCTGTGTTATGATTACGCGGGTGCTCATACAAATCTAAAGGCTGTAAATTCAGTGAAATGCTTAGAGATTACAGTTACTGATTTCTTAAACTGGAACCATCGTATTGATTATATTGTGGGGAAAACTAACCAAAAGCTGTGAGTTACTGGCAGAACACTTATTAACAGCAACAGATCTATTAAGAGACTGCTTTCACTACATTTGTCCGTCCTCTGCTGGAGTTCTGCTATGCGGTGTGGCATCCGCCTTAGATAGGACTGATGGAGGACGTCGAAAAAGTTCAAAGAAGGGCAGCTCGTTTCGTTTTATCGCAAAATAGATTAGATAGTGGACACGAGACGCGAACTGAGTTGGCAATATTTTAAACAAAGACGTTTCTTGTTGCGGCAGGAGCTTCTCATGAAATGTCAATCACAAACTTTCTTCTCAGAATGTGAAAATGTTTAGTTTGTTCCCAGCTGCATAAGGAGAAATTATCATCATAATAAAATAAGAGCACTCGTAAAGTAGAGGAGGGTGGTTTAGCAATGATACAGAAATAGGATGCATGCTGAAACTTCCTGGCAGATTAAAACTGTATGCCCGACCGAGACTCGAACTCGGGACATTTGCCTTTCGCGGGCAAGTGCTCTACCACCTGAGCTACCGAAGCACTACTCACGCCCGGTACTCACAGCTTTACTTCTGCCAGTATCTCGTCTCCTACCTTCCAAACTTTACAGAAGCTCTCCTGCGGACCGTGCAGAACTAGCACTCCTGAAAGAAAGGATATTGCGGAGACATGGCTTAGTCACAGCCTGGAAACATCCCCTCCTGTGTAAATTGCCCGACTGACTATTTCTACATATTTCCTGTCTTTATTTGGTTGAGAGAACATTGATTGTGGTGTTTGTTGTGAGCATTTAGATGGTGAAAGCCAAGTGAAAGAGACGCTTGCTTGTTCTCTAGACACCTCAGTTGACTTTGTAAAGTAGAAGGATGATTTGTAATCTGTTATATCACTGACATAGGTATTCATAAAGAAAGTAGAACTGGAACGACCGGTTTACTTTATTTTCGAGTTTTCATGTAAGTATCTTCACAGACGAGAGAAGTTTCTGGTTAGTCAGTGGCTTGCAGCACATTGTTACTCGGTGCACGTCATTAAAGTTTCGGATTTCTAGAGATATTATTTCCACTTTTTATATTTGGAATTATACTGTGCAAGCCGTCGATAGCCTACTGCTATGTGCTTGAAATCTAAAAACATCGTGTAAATGGTATGATATACTGGCGAACACGTATGTTCTTGTATTCCCAGACTCTGGTGATGGCTGTAAAAAGCAGGGCAGCAAGCAAGCGGTCCGGCGCCGGAATCAATAACGCCTCTGTGCTGAGGGCAACCATCCCTGCTGTTGTGAAACATCCTGACAGATTTAAAATGTGTGCCAGGCCGAGACTCGAACTCGGGACCTTTGCCTTTCGCAGGCAAGTGCTCTACCAACTGAGCTACCCAAGCACGACTCACACCCCGTCCTCACAGCTTTACTTCTGCCAGTACCTCGTCTCCTACCTTCCAAACTTTACAGAAGCTCTCCTGCTGACCGTGCAGAACTAGCACTCCTGAAAGAAAGGATATTGCGGAGACATGGCTTAGCCACAGCCTGGGGGATATTTCCAGAATGGGATTTTCACTCTGCAGTGGAGTGTGCGCTGATATGAAACTTCCTGACAGATTAAAATTGTGTGCTAGGCCGAGACTCGAACTCAGGACCTTTGCCTTCCGCGGGCAAGTGCTCTACCAGCTGAGCTACCCAAGCACGACTCACTCCCCGTCCTCACAGCTTTACTTCTGCCAGTACCTCGTCTCCTACCTTCCAAACTTTACAGAAGCACTCCTGCGGACCTTGCAGAACTAGCACTCCTGAAAGAAAGGATATTGCAGAGATATGGCTTAGCCACAGCCTGGGGGATGTTTCCAGAATGAGGTTTTTACTCTGCACCGGAGTGTGCGCTGATATGAAACTTCCTGACAGATTAAAACTGTGTGCCAGGCCGTGACTCGAACTCGGGACCTTTGCAGATTGAAAATCTCATTCTGGAAACATCCCCCAGGCTGTGCCTAAGCGATGTCCCTGCAGTATACTTTCTTTTTTGTTTGAGTATTCAGAGACAAGTCCCAGCAGACCATCGTCCTCTGGTACAGACATGCGTGTCACTTTCCTTCACCCGCCATTGTGGCTTAAGAGCATCTCCAGACTAGCAGATGTAGGACACCGAAAAGTCGCTCAAAATTCCAGCCATTTTTTCCTCTGTAGGACAGTGCTTCGAATTCTGTTTGTCTGATTGTCCTGATTTTATCGTCTGAGGTTGGAAACCAGTGTTTGCTGCGAGAAGTGAGTAAATAGTGTCCCTGACTCCAGCAGAAAATATAAACTGAGTGATGACTAACGCACCAGCGATAGTACTCTGAAGTTTCCTATGACAGTGCCTCCAACAAGCAACGAATAGTCGGAAAGTGGTGAGCATCCTGTTTAGAGTTAAAACGATACTTACTTCGGCTTACAGACATCATCATTCTGGCGTATAAAATTGGATATTACAACTGATATTGCTTTCGGGATATGTTTCCCAGAAAAGCGTATGTAGTGTCTTATGGAGGTTTCACAAATGTACAGCGGTGTTTTCAGTCTGTGTTAAAGTGTGGCGGTGTACATAGCAAAAATGACGTAAGTTACTGTGCACTGATCGTTTTCTAAAGTGTATTTAGGGACATATTCAAGAGAATTTAGTAATTTCTGAAGCTTCTCGCCCTCAAAGACAGTGGTGTTTCCCACAAAGGCGCGCGAAGTGTCTCAGGGATGGGTTCACAAGTGTTTTGCGATCCTTTTTTAGAGTTCACGTTCAAGTGCAGTGGTGGCGTTTCTCGGAATAAAACGTGTATTTACATCGAAAATTGTTTAAATATTCTTCTATCATCTGAAAATCTCTCTCTCTACGTGCAGTGACGCATTTACTTTCTGTGACATATTCACGTTTCGTATGCGACAGTATTCCACAATTGCTTTAATACCAGAAGTAATAACTCCTAAAGCAGATCGCGTTCAACGACAAAGGGTATCCGTGCGGTGGGGAAGGGAATGAGGAACGCTATAGGTATTTCTTGTTTAGCTCTCGTAGCTGCACTTCAGCTTCCATGTGATAGTGCAGAGAGCCTGGTGCTTGGCCTCCCTTCCGGCGGGGCGCGGAGCTTTTGGGATGAACGTCTTTCCTCTTGCGCTTCGGAAGACTGACTGGACTTAAACCAGTGATCTGCGATTATATAGTACGTGCATTTATCAGCATGAGTTGTGAAGTGTAACTTAACCCCATGCTGCTGCATCTTCGTTATTTGACGAAGCGTATTTGTCTTTCTCATATGTTCGCCAAATATCACTGCTTTCCAAACATCATGCAATAGGCTATGGACACAATCCTTCACTGCTTGGTACCAGCTAATATACTGGTTAAACTCCTCATTCTCCAGTACAGACATCTCATCCATTCAACACACAGTACAAACAGTAAACAATTACGTCCATCCTCTAGTCCAGCAGCTAAACAAACACTGAGCGAATTTCCCTCCATTTTTTTCTTCAGTCTCCAGTCTTAAATTACATCATGGGAGCGGAGTAGGGGCCAGTCGACAGCACCTTCTGGTGGGGCTGGTGTTGTGAACTGGGTCGTCTTAATTCCAGACCTCAAGGTGAACACGTGGGATGGAGCTACTGCCTATGGCAACTCAAATTATTTTTTAAAAAATGCAAAAAAAGAAAGACTCACATCCATCAAATCTAACAGACCAGCCCAGACTGAGCCCTTTTCCCACTGATTTTCAGATGAGGGATGGGTGGAGAGAGGGGGGGGGGGGGAGGGTGTGACAAATTGTTTAAATAAACAATGCATACAAATTTAAATGCTTACGTCAGTCCTATCTGGCAGCCCTGCGCAGACCAAGTCCTTTCCCCACCAGGGGAAGAGTGATGAGGGGTAACTGGTGAGACTGGGGGAGGGGGGGGGAAGGGAAAATGGTGGAGTTAGGCTAGTAGCCGAACTGAACTATTTTCCCCTAAAAACTGCACTTTCCACCATGATGTCACGTTCGCAAATCTATGACCGCCATCTTGGATTCGCCATCTTGAATAAGTTTGGCAACAATGTAGAGTGGCGTGAAGGTTTTTTTCATCCTAGTGGCGGTTTCCCGTGAGCCAAGCAAACCTGTGACCATTTGTGCTACCCTTCTTTGTATGCACCCAATATCTTCAGTGCATCATGTTTGGTGTGGGTCCCATAACCATGAGAAATATTCTAGGATGGGTCAGATATGTGTTTTGAAAGCAGTTTTCTTCATGGAAATACTGAACGGTCCCAGGATCCTATGAACGATCCTACATCTGCCAACTCCTTTACATATTTTATATATTATGTTATCATTCTACTTCATATTCCCTGTAATTGTTGCACCCTCGATTTTATTTTGTACTGACTGATTGCAGTTGTAAATCATTAATTCTGCAGCCATAGCAATATATGTTTATCGTTTTATGTCAACAATTCTATATTTCAGAACATTCAAAGCATTTTATTAAACTTCGCGCCACTTTGTAGTCTTATAAAAATCTGACAAAATACCAGTGCATCTTTCCCCAGACAGTACTACGTTATAAATAACAGCACTATCTGCAAAAAATCTGAGGTATGTACAATGTATATAGAATGGGTCACAACACACTTCTCTGCCGCCCACCCGATCGTACTTCTACATCTATCAATCCATTAACAAATGTCGCTTGATAAACATACGACACTACTTACCGTATTAAATATGGTTGTGGTACGAGTCAAATGCTTTTAGAAAGTGCAGAAATACCGTATCTACCTGACTGTCTTGACCCATGGTTGTCAGGATATCATTTGAGTAGAGTGCGAGGTCTTCGTCTGACGTATGTTTACGGAATCCATTTTGTTTGTCATGCAGGAGGTCTGTTCAAGATATCTCATTACGCTGGAGCTCAGAATGTGTTCTAAGATACTACAACACTTGGATATCAAGGTTATTGGGTGGTACATTTGTGCAGCACTTTCCTACCCCTCTTCTAGACTGGCGTTACTTAGTTTCATATTCAAGGATAATTTTTATGAGAATTCGTAAACATGTGAAGCGAACCAGTTTGCTTTCACATTACACATTCATGTGTAAACATGGCTACATGCTGCCAATCAAAACCTTTTTTAATACAGGTTTCAGTTATCGATTCCTAAAATAATAGAAATTCTTTACAGAACATGGAATAGTAGGAGCTGTGTATTTTCAAACTTTAATTTGATGTCAGAAATTTTACATCAACAAGTCGGGCATTGTGCAAGCGTTTTTGTGCTAAAGTCATCCTTGATGTGGAGCAATGAATATAATTTTTTTTTATAGTTTTGGCATTGTAATTATCTACATCTTTGTTTCTTTTGAATTGCATTGGATTAATCATCTTTTGGGTGTTGGAGCTCTTCTTATTCCTGTGCTTGTCAAGTAACATTGGAATTTCGACTTATGCAAGATACAGTTAAGTGTCAAATCTTTTACATTAGTTAGCATAAATTACAGAATTAAGATATTGCCACTGAGTTAAGGTCCTTAATGTTGTTCATTTGCGATGTATCGAAAGATTTTAGTTTAATACAGTGTGGTTCATTGATAGTGACCGGGCCAAAAATCTCACGAAATAAGCATCAAACGAAAAAACTACAAAGAACGAAACTCGTCTAGATTGAAGGGGGAAACCAGATGGCGCTATGGTTGGCCCACTAGATGGCGCTGCTATAGGTCAAACGGATATCAACTGCGTTTTTTTAAATAGCAACCCCCGTTTATATTACATATGAATGTTTAGTTGGACCACTTCTTTCACTTTGTGGTAGATGGCGCTGTAATTGTCACAAACGAATAAGTACGTGGTATCACGTAACATTCTGCCAGTGGTGTAGGTATTTGCTTTGTGATACATTACCTGTGTTAAAATGGACCGTTTACCAACTGCGAAAAGGTCGATATCGTGTTGATGTATGGCTATTGAGATCAAAATGCCCAACGGGTGTGTGCTATGTATGCTGCTCGGTATCCTGGACGACATCATCCAAGGGTCCGGACCGTTCGCCGGATAGTTACGTTATTTAAGGAAACAGGAAGTGTTGTGCCACATGTGAAACGTCAACCACGACCTGCAACAAATGATGATGCCCAAGTAGGTGTTTTAGCTGCTGTCGAGGCTAATCCGCACATCAGTAGCAGAAAAATTGCGCGAGAATCGGGAATCTCAAAACCGTCGGTGTTGAGAATGCTACATCAACATCGACTGCATCCGTAGCATATTTCTTTGCACCAGGCATTGTATGGCGACGACTTTGAACGTCTTGTACAGTTCTGCCACTGGGCACAAGAGAAATTACGGGACGATGACAGATTTTTTTGTACGCGTTCTATTTAGCGACGAAGCGTCATTCACCAATAGCGGTAACGTAAACCAGCATAATATGCACTATTGGGCAACGGAAAATCCACGATGGCTGAGACAAGTGGAACACCAGCGACCTTGGCGGGCTAATGTATGGTGCGGCATTATGGGAGGAAAGATAATTGGCCCGCATTTTATCGATCGCAATCTAAATGGTTCAATGTATGCTGATTCCCTACGTAATGCTCTACCGATGTTCACTGCATGACAGAATGGCAATGTACTACCAACATGATGGACGTCCGGCACATAGCTCGCGTGCGGTTGAAACGGTATTGAATAACACATTTCATGACAGGTGAATTGGTCGTCGAAGCAGCATACCATGGCCCGCACATTCACCGCATCTGACGTCCCTGGATTTCTTTCTGTGGGGAAAGTTGAAGGATATTTGCTAATGTGATGCACCGACAACGCTTGACAACATGTGTGGCGCATTGCCAATGCATGTGCGAACATTACGGAACGCGAGCTACTCGCTGTTAAGAGGAATGTCGTTACACGGTTTGCCAAATGCATTGAGGTTGACGGACATCATTTTGAGCATTTATTGCATTAATGTGGTATTTACAGGTAATCACTCTGTAACATCATGCGTTCTCAGAAATGATGAGTTCACAAAGGTACATGTATCACTTTGGAACAACCGAAATAAAATGTTCAAACGTACCTACGTTCTGCATTTTAATTTAAAAAACCTACCTGTCACCAACTGTTCGTCTAAAATTGTGAGCCAAATGTTTGTGACTATTACATCACCATCTATCACAAAGCCAAAAAAGTGGTCCAACTACAACATTCATATTTCTTTACGTACTACTCGAATATGTAATAAAAAATTGGGGTTCCTATTTAATAAAACGCACTTGATATCGGTTTGACCTATGGCAGCGCCATCTGGCGGGCCAACCATAGCGCCCTCTGGTTTCCCCTTCAAGCTAGACAAGTTTCGTTTTTTGTAGTTTTTTCGTTTGAGGCTTATTTCGTGAGATTTTTGGCCCGGTCACGATCAGTGGACCACTGTGTATACATTTATTTGTATTACTCACATGACGCTATTAGTTGTATGTGCTGATAGCTTTGAATGTATCATATATTCTACAGTTTGTCATCTACAAACTACGAACCGATTTCTATTTTTCTGATTATCGCTTATTTTCGAGTATGAATCGGAATACATATTGCATTATTTGGCGTGTGACTTAGTGTTTTTGGTGTATTGTGAAACGATACAGGTTCATCAGTTAAGTTGTAGAGCCGTGTGTGTAGCTGTGCAGCGAGACACGCCTCCACTGTCTGGTGGATCCTGCAGTCTGGTCGCATAGCTGGACCGAGACGGAGCAAGTCGAGCCCGCTGCAGCGCGCCACGTGCGCTATTAACGTCCTGCCGAGGCGCCTCGATTAGTCACAAAGTTCCCTTCAGAACTTGGGAGGCCCTTCTCTTCTCGTCTCCTCTCCGCTCCGCAGGCGTCTGTTTCGGCTTCACTTTGATTAATGCTGCTAGTAAGAGAAGAACAGCGCCGTCGAGTGTCTCCGAGTTACTGAACAAACATTTTTCTGGCGAGACCGAGATACTCGCTGCGAGACAAGTACAAAACGAGTGACAGCGGAGACTCCGGTCCTGGCGTAGTATATTCTCACACGCTACAACCTCTAACTTCCTTCGGTGATAACTTTACACATAAATAGTGTGTATTACTGATTGTACATACTTTACTGAAACAGAACGAGAGGCATATGCGCTGCTCATGGTGTGCGTAATTGGCGTTTCCAAAATTATCGCCTTACCAGCAGACTTTATTGTGAGCCTTGTTGTGTTTAACTGTTAATCGTTCCCCAACTTCGAATTTTTTTGTACAACAACGGTAAACGAGTGTAAAATTACAGTGAAATTATAATTTCGTGCGGCTTTCACGGACTATCTGCTGCCGATCTATTTGACTGGTATAGAGGCAATAAATTATAAACACAAAGCTTCCTCAGCTATCGGTGCATCTGTAACTGAAAACTGTACCAAATTCGGCTGAATGATTCGTGATGTTCTTTTGTGACGGGGGGTGGTGGGGGGTGGGGGTGGACGGCGAGGACAGTCTGTCTTCCTACTGATTCAATGCTTCGATGCGCCCCGCCACGAACTTCTCTGCTGTGCCAACTTCTTCATCTCAGAGTAACACTTGCAACCTACATCCTCAAATATTTTCTGGATGTATTCCAATCTCTGTCTTCCTCTACAGTTTTTGCCCTCCACAACTCCCTCTAGTATCATGGAAGTTAGTCCCTAACGACGTAACAGATGTCCTGTCATCCTGTCTCTTCTTCTTGTCAGTGTTTTCCTTTCCCATCCGATTCTGCGCAGGACCTCCTCATTCCTTAGCTTATAAGTCCAACCAACTTACAACATTCTTCTGTAGAACCACATGTCAAAGGCTTCGATTCCTTTCCGTTTCGGTTTCCCCGCGGTCCATTACTCTAAAATGCTGTGCTCCATGCCGGCCGGGGTGGCCGAGCGGTTCTAGGCGCTGCAATCTGGAATCGCGCGACCGCTACGGTCGCAAGTTCGAAACCTGCCTCGGACATGGATGTGTGTGATTGCCTTAGGTTAGTTAGCTTTAAGTAGTTCTTTGTTGGGGACTGATGGAACTGATGACTTTAGAAGGTAAGTCCCATAGAGCTCAGAGCCATTTGAACCTTTTTTTTTTCATGTGCTCCATACGTACATTCTCAGAAATTTCTAGCTCATGTTAAGACCAATGTTTGATGCTAGCAGACATCTCTTAGCCAGGAACGGCCTTGATTCCAGTATTAGTCTGCTTCTCATTCCCTCTTGCTCCATCGGTCATGGATTGTTTGCTGCCTAGGTAGCAGAATTCTTTGACTTCATGTACTTCGTGGTCCTCATTTCTGATGTTAAGTTTCTCACTGTTCTCATTTCTGATACTTCTCATTGCTTTCTTCGAGTTACACTCCATATTCTGTACTTATGAGACTGTTCATACCATACAATAATTCCGGTAGCTCTTCTTCACTTTCACTGAGGAGAGCAATGTCATCAGCGAATCTTATCATTCAAATTTTTCCAGTTTCAATTTTCAACTCACTCTTGAACCTTTCTTTTACTTCCCTGACCGTTGCTTTGATTTATAGACAGAACAGTATGGGCGACAGGTTACATCTGAGATTATTCTATTTTTTTTTTGTCATCAGTCTACTGACTGGTTTGATGCGGCCCGCCACGAATACCTTTCCTGTGCTAACCTCTTCATCTCAGAGTAGCACTTGCAACCTACGTCCTCAATTATTTGCTTGACGTATTCCAATCTCTGTCTTCCTCTACAGTTTTTGCCCTCTACAGCTCCCTTAGTACCATGGAAGTCATTCCCTCATGTCTTAGCAGATGTCCTATCATCCTGACCCTTCTCCATATCATTGTTTTCCACATATTCCTTTCCTCTCCGATTCTGCGTAGAACCTCCTCATTCCTTACCTTATCAGTCCACCTAATTTTCAACATTCGTCTATAGCACCACATCTCAAATGCTTCGATTCTCTTCTGATTCGGTTTTCGCACAGTCCATGTTTCACTACCATACAATGCTGTACTCCAGACGTACATCCTCAGAAATTTCTTCCTCAAATTAAGGCCGGTATTTGATATTAGTAGACTTCTCTTGGCCAGAAATGCCTTTTTTGCCATAGCGAGTCTGCTTTTGATGTCCTCCTTGCTCCTTCCGTCATTGGTTATTTTACTTCCTAGGTAGCAGAATTCCTTAACTTCATTGACTTCGTGACCATCAATCCTGATGTTAAGTTTCTCGCTGTTCTCATTTCTACTACTTCTCATTACCTTCGTCTTTCTCCGATTTACTCTCAAACCATACTGTGTACTCATTAGACGGTTCATTCCGTTCAGCAGATCATTTAATTCTTCTTCACTTTCACTCAGGATAGCAATGTCATCAGCGAATCGTATCATTGATATCCTTTCACCTTGTATTTAAATTCCACTCCTGAACGTTTCTTTTATTTCCATCATTACTTCCTCGATGTACAGATTGAAGAGTAGGGGCGAAAGGCTACAGCCTTGTCTTACACCCTTCTTAATACGAGCTCTTCGTTCTTGATCGTCCACTCTTATTATTCCCTCTTGGTTGTTGTACATTTTGTATATGACCCATCTCTCTCTATAGCTTACCCCTACCTTTTTTCAGAATCTCGAACAGCTTGCACCATTTTATATTGTCGAACGCTTTTTCCAGGTCTACAAATCCTATGAAAGTGTCTTGATTTTTCTTTAGCCTTGCTTTCATTATTAGCCGTAACGTCTGAATTGCCTCTCTCGTCCCTTTACTTTTCCTAAAGCCAAACTGATCTTCACCTAGCGCATTCTCAATTTTCTTTTCCATTCTTCTGTATATTATTCTTGTAAGTAGCTTCGATGCATGAGCTGTTAAGCTGATTGTGCGATAATTCTCACACTTGTCAACTCTTGCCGTCTTCGGAATTGTGTGGATGATGCTTTTCCTAAAGTCAGATGGTATATCGCTAGACTCATATATTATACACACCAACGTGAATAGTCGTTTTGTTGCCACTTCCCCCAATGATTTTAGAAATTCTGATGGAATGTTATCTATCCCTTCTGCCTTATTTGACCGTAAGTCCTCCAAAGCTCTTTTAAATTCCGATTCTAATACTGGATCCCCTATCTCTTCTAAATCGACTCCTGTTTCTTCTTCTATCACATCGGACAAATCTTCACCCTCATAGAGGCTTTCAAAGTATTCTTTCCACCTATCTGCTCTCTCCTCTGCATTTAACAGTGGAATTCCCGTTGCACTCTTAATGTTACCACCGTTTCTTTTAATGTCACCAAAGGTTGTTTTGACTTTCCTGTATGCTGAGTCTGTCCTTCCGAAAATCATATCTTTTTCGATGTCTTCACATTTTTCCTGCAGCCATTTCGTCTTAGCTTCCCTGCACTTCCTATTTATTTCATTCCTCAGCGACTTGTATTTCTGTATTCCTGATTTTCCCGGAACATGTTTGTACTTCCTCCTTTCATCAACCAGCTGAAGTATTTCTTCTGTTACCCATGGTTTCTTCGCAGCTACCTTCTTTGTACCTATGTTTTCCTTCCCAACTTTTGTGATGGCCCATTACAAACAGAAAAATGCGGCGGGCCTTTAATTTAGTAATATGTATACTTTCGGGTCAAACTTAGCTCTTCTCCACAATTGAGGTAGCTCTTTAATTTATTGCAGACATGAGCTTTCGGTGACTCGTGAGCCTGATTCACATGCTTAATGAAGATCACTGGCCGATCATCACGTGACGCGACAGCAACTATCCTAGTGCATAAGTCAAAATTAGAGCATTTGTGACGTTAATTATTTTGTGATAGTGGACCGATGCGAATGACACCTCTCTCTTCACACGCTGCTCCTGAAAAGAAGTGTTTTTGGGAGTTCATTGTTTTATATTCGCTCCATCTTCGGATGTTTACATTTATTTACGCGTCGTGAAAAATGTTCATTTACGACGTTGTACAACTGCAGTCGTCAACACTTCCTTTGTAAAATTCTGCTACGCCTTTAGTTAAGAAACATTGTAAATGAATATGAACGTCTGAAAATGGGAAGCCAGTCAACCTGGTATGTCATCGCGGAAAAATAAGCGCCTATAAACTAAGGTCGGATAGTAATATCCACATTTACAGATGATGATTTTTCGGTTGCGGGGCGCTCAACTGCAAGGTCGTCAGCGCCCGTACGAAGTCCAAATGTTTTCACAGTCCAATTTTTACACAGTCCAATCTAGCCACTGTCATGAATGATGACGATGATGAAACGATGAGGACCACACAGACACCGAGTCTCCGGGCCGGGCAGACGAACTCCCCACCCGGCCGGGAATCGAACCCGAGACCCCGTGGTCCAGAGGCAGCAACGCTAGCCACTATGGCACGAGCTGCGGACACATTTACAGATGGCGGTAGTATCACTTACACAAAGTATAGAAGGTGGTGCATTGGTGCAGCTATCATTTGTACTCAGGTGACTCATGTGAAGGTTACCGACGTGATTGTGGAGGCGCGACGGGAATTAACCGACTCTGAACGCGGAATAGTAGTTGGAGCTAGGTGGAAGGACATTCAGTTTCGGAACTCGTTAGGCACTTAAATATTCCGAGATCCACTCTGTCAAGAGTGTGCCGAGAATACCAGATTTCAGGCAATATTTCACACGATCGCCAACGCAGTGGCCGACGGCATTCACTTAGCGGCCTAGAGCAGCGGCGTTTACGCAGAGTTGTTAGTGCTAACAGACAAGCGACACTGCATGAAACAGCCGCAGAAATCATTGTGGGAATTACAACGAAGGCAGCCGTTAGGACAGTGCAGAGAAATTTGGCGTTAATGAGCTTTGGGAGCATATGACCGACAAGACTGCGTTAGCTAACAGCACGACATCGCCTGCAGCGCCTCTCCTGGGCTTGTGACCATCATGGTTGCACTCCAGACGACTGGAAAACAGTGGGCTGGTCAGATGAGTCCCTATTTCAGTTGGTAAAAGCTGACGGTAGGGTTCGATTGTGGGGCAGACCAAAAGAAGCCGTGGTCCCATGTTGTCAACAAGGCCCTGATCAAGTTGTTGGTGGCTACACAATGATGTGGGCTATGATTAGATGGAGTGGAATCGATCTTCTTGACCAAGTGAACAGATTATTGATTGGAAATCGCTATCTTCGGCTACTTGGAGACCATTTAGGGACTTTCGTAGACTTCATATTCCGAAGCAACGATGGAATTTTTATTGCACGATACTACGCGTTGTTACCAGGCCACTATTGTTCGTGGTTGGTGTGAAGATCATTCTGGACAATTCGAGAGAATGATGTGGCCAACCAGAATGCCTGACGTCAATCTCATCGAACATTTATGGGACATAATCGAGAGATCAGTTTATGCACAAAAACCTGCAACGGTAACTCTTTCGCAGCTGTGGTCTGCTGTAGAGGCAGCATGGCTCAATATCTCTGCAGGGGACTTCCAAGACGTGTTGAGTCCACAGAACGTCGATTTACTGCACTATTCCGGACAAAAAGGAAGTCCGAAACGACATTAGAAGGTATACCATCAATTTTGTCAACTCGCTGTAAATTACTTTCAGTTTTGAGAGTTGCAGTGTGTTAATACGTCCACTGTATCTCGCTCACGAATTTCTTCCGTCAGCTGGACCCAGACCAGTGGTGGGCCGGAAAAGTCCCGCAGGCCCATAACTGGCGACCCGTGCTTTTCTAGTATCTCCACCAGATACAGCTTCCTCTGCAGCTGATTGTCTCGTGGCTCCCATTATTGCCACGCGATGTCATACGAAACCCCTATTAAATGGGGAACAGACAACAACATGTACATCACACAGTCATCATTATTATACTCATACATTATACACACAAACCTTCTTCGTGAAACAGCCTACCCAATCAGTACACTAGTTTCTGAGATAAGCCAACACATATGAACAAAAGCAATCGGCTAGGGCCTCTAGTTTATGGTACACTGTCCAGTCACGTTAATGTGACCGCTTGCCGAAAATATGAGTAACCACCTTTTACAGCGTGAGACGTGCAGGAAGATAGTGGACAACGTTCTGGATGATATCGGCGGGAATGTGGACGCATGCCGACTGCAGTGCCAAGTCCAGCTGCACTAGGTCTCTCGGTTGAGGATCCGTGGCACGAACAGCCTGATCAAAGGTAAATAAATCTACATCTACATCTACACCCATATTCCGCAAGCCACCTGACGGTGTGTGGCGGAGGGTACCCTGAGTACCTCTATCGGTTCTCCCTTCTATTCCAGTCTCGTATTGTTCGTGGAAAGAAGGACTATCGGTATGCTTCTGTGTGCGCTCTAATCTCTCTGATTTTATCCTCATGGTCTCTTCGCGAGATATACGTAGGGGGGAGCAATATACTGCTTGACTCTCCGGTGAAGGTATGTTCTCGAAACTTTAACAAAAGCCCGTACCGAGCTACTGAGCGTCTCTCCTGCAGAGTCTTCCACTGGAGTTTATCATCTCCGTAACGCTTTCGCGATTACTAAATGATCCTGTAACGAAGCACGCTGCTCTCCGTTGGATCTTCTCTATCTCTTCTATCAACCCTTTCTGGTACGGATCCCACACTGCTGAGCAATATTCAAGCAGTGGGCGAACAAGCGTATTGTAATCTACTTCCTTTGTTTTCGGATTGCATTTCCTTAGGATTCTTCCAATGAATCTCAGTCTGGCATCTGCTTTACCGACGACCAACTTTATATGATCATTCCATTTTAAATCACTCCTGATGCGTACTCCCAGATAATTTATGGAATTAACTGCTTCCAGTTGCTGACTTGCTATTTTGTAGCTAAATGAAAGGGCTCTATCTTTCTATGTATTCGCAGCGCATTACACTTGTCTATTGAGATTCAATTGACATTCCCTGCACCATGCGTCAATTCGCTGCAGATCCTCCTGTATTTCAGTACAATTTTCCATTGTTAAAACCTCTCGATACACCACAGCATTCTCTGCAAAAAGCCTCAGTGAACTTCCGATGTCATCCACAAGGTCATTTATGTATATTATGAATAGCAACGGTCCTATGACACTCCCCTACGGCACATCTGAAATCACTCTCACTTCGGAAGACTTCTCTCCATTGAGAATGACATGCTGCGTTCTGTTATCTAGGAACTTCTATCCAATCACACAATTGGTCTGATAGTCCATATGCTCTTACTTTGTTCATTAGACGACTGTGGGAATTTGTATCGAACGCCTTGCGGAAGTCAAGAAACACGGCATCTACCTGTGAACCCGTGTCTATGTCCCTCTGAGTCTCGTGGACGAATAGCGCGAGCTGGGTTTCACACGACCGTCTTTTTCGAAACCCATGCTGATTCCTACAGACTAGATTTCTAGTCTCCAGAAAAGTCATTCTACTCTAATACGTGTTCCAAAATTCTACAAATGTCGTGTGACTATGGCCTCCCGTAGGGTAGACCGTTCGCCGGGTGCAGGTCCTTCGATTTGACGCCACTTCGGCGACTTGCGCGTCGATGGGGATGAATCGATTAGGACAACACAACACCCAGTCCCTGAGAGGAGTAAGTCTCCGACCCAGCCGGGAATCGAACTCGGGCCCTGAGGATTGACACTCTGTCGCGCTGACCACTCAGCTACCTGAGGCGGACTGATCAAAGGTGTCCTACAGATTCCCGTTTGGATTTATATCCGGAGAGTTTGGTGGTTCCCGGGAGTACGGTGAATGCATCCTGGATCTCTTCAGACCACACATGTACTATGCGAGCTGTGTGATGCGCTGCATTGTCCTGCTGGTAGATGCCATCGTGCCGAGGAAAATAAACTGCATGTAAGGGTGGAATTGTCCCCACGGATAGATGCATGCTTGTGTTGATTCATTGTGCCTTCCAGAATAACGAGCCCACAGAGGGAATGCCACGAAGACATTCCTCAAACATTAGAACTCCCACTCTGTTGGGTGTTTGTTTTCAGACGTTTCACGCCGTACACGCCAACGGCCATCTGTCCGATGGAGCATAAAACGAGATTCATCTGAAAAGGCCTGCTGTCGTCACTCAGTGGAGGTCCAGACGCGGTAGTGGCGTGCAAATTCCATTCTTCATCTCTAATGAATAACAGTCAGTAAGAGTGTATGAATAATATGCCTACTGCGATGGTGCATAAATAACAACGTACGCTGAAAGGTCGCTGAAGAGACACTGTTGTCAGCCCCTTGGTTCATATGGCTGGTCCGTGGCTCAACAGTTGCACGTCCATTCGACTGTACACATTTCTGCAGCCGCCTTTCAGCCTATCTTGTATGGTCCTTGGTACCCTACAGGTAACAAACTGATCCATATCAGAAATGCTTCCACTCTTGGCTCGAAAGCTAACGATTATGCCCTTTTGGACGTCAGATGAATAACTTCTTTCTGCGTTATAACTATAACTGCATTGCTTCCGCATCAGCCCAGCACGCTTTATATACTCTCCATTGCTGGTGCTGCTCCTTTAATGTAATTGGGCCATGAATGTACATTGACGTGCACGCAGAGAACAAAATCCAGACGTAAGTAAGAATCAATCTAGAATAGTCCACCATTGGCCATGTCTTATATTGGCAGAGAAAAACTTGTATCGTCACTAAAAATGCGTTTCAGTGGTTGAAAATACGATATCAGTATTCGTAAACTATTGATCCAGTAATCTTGTTGCTTTCATGGCGCCGAATCAGGGGGACTCCAACTGTGATTTTTGTTTTGGAACAAAAACACCGTTTTCGTACTAATTTTTAGTCAGCTGTGTTAGTTATTTAATTTACAAGTATTTGCATTCGACTTCGAAGTCTTTTATCGCTTCATTAATGAGCACTATGTCTCAAATGTCAGACTGACATACACAATCTTGTACATTCTGTTGCTATAACATAGCATCCTCTAATGGAGTACATATAAGACGGACAATGAAATGTGTGGAGTCATTGATGTGGTGTTTTAAATGAATTTTAGAGGGCGTTGTAATGCAGAAACAGCTACAGGATATATACATGCAGGTGTGTTTCACTTTGAGAACTGTCCTTAAGATGAACCCACAAAAGGTTTCGGAATTAAATGAAACGCGAGAAAAGTGAATAACAAAGATAGCTGAGTGGAAAATTAGTTTAAAAGTAGCCTGTATGCCACAGGAGCGTCTGACACCAAGTACATACAAGTCGACAATTTGACAGATATTGGCCGATAAACATCAAATATTTGCATCCAAAAACCCCTTCAACTCACTAACAGTTGAAACACTGATGAAACTATATTCATAACAATCTACGCAGAATGGAACATAGCGCCAACTATACTACCACAGAATATGTCACAACGAATAGCAGTGTGTTGCATTCCTGTCGTGTTCCTCTTCTTAGCGCTGGATAGCAGCAGATTAATACTTAGTCCGTGGACTACGTGTAGCGTCTTTGATTAATAATTAAAACTTGCTCAGTCCTTCATTCGAACCCCGTCACCTCTCACATTCTGAATAAAAATCATCATAGTGGCAGCCGAAGATTTACGGCGTAAGAAGTAATCCTCAGTCGGGAAACGGCCTTGGTCAAAGATGGTGGAGGAGCGGACAGATATTCAGGGCACTCTCTTGCACTTGTGGAGGGAAACGACCCCTAAAGACGGAAGAACCAGCGAAAGTCCACGGCATGAGTATGCAGAAGCAATGGAAACCACCGCATTAAAGACACATAACGTATATCCACAGGACATATGGCCTGTAATTGAAGAAGTGTCATGGTGATCACTCCATTGGCAAAGGATTCCGGAGTAGTTACCAATCGCATCTACGGGAGGGGGCTCCCAAGTGTGAGATGGCCATGACAAAGAGACTGAATAATCAATGAAAGGATATTGTTCTTCAACAGAAGCAGAAAATGGTATAAGGGGATTAGGATTCGTAATGAGTAGGAAGGTAGGACAGAGAGTGTGTTACTGTGAGACGTTCACTGATAGAATTGGTCTTATCAAAAGCGACAGTAAACAAACACCCACAACGACTGTTCTGTTATAGATGCCGACATCGCAAGCAGAAGGTGAAGAGACAGAGAAAGTGCAGAGGATACTGAAACAGTAATGTAGTACGTGAAAGTGACTGGAATGCAGTCATAGCAGAAGGAGTAGAAGAAAAGGTTTCAGGAGAATATGGGCTTGCTACAAGGAATGAAAGAGGAGAAGGACTAATGGAGTTTTGTAAGAAATTTCACGAAGTAATAGTGAATACTGAGTTTAATAATCACAAGAAGATTTCAGTTAGTTTACATCATTGTCAGACAGACACTCCGAAATCAGATACTGGACTGTAAGGCACACCCAGGAGCAGATACAGACTGAGATCACAATGTACTCGTGATGGAGAGTAGGCTGAAGTCTAACAGATTAGTCAAGAAAAATCAATACGGAAAGTAGTCGGATATGGAAGTACTAAGGAATGACGAGATACGCTTGAAGTTATCTAAGGCTACAGATACAGCAATAAGGAATAGCTCAATAGGCAGTACAGTTGAAGAGGAAACACAAGACATACTTCAGCTGATCTATAGGAAAAGTAAGTGCAAAAATGTTAAGGGAACTTCAAGAAAACAGAAATATAAATCGCGGAGAAATGAAATAAATAGGAAGTGCAGGGAAGCTAATACAAAAGGCTCCATGAGAAATGTGAAGAAATCGAAAAAGAAATGACTGTCGGAAGAACTTGATCAGCATAAAGTCAAAACAACAAAAATCAAAAGCAAGGATGGAAAGATTAAGAGGGCAGCGGGAATTTCACTATTAAATGCAGATGAGTCAACGGATAAGTGGATAGACAGCTTTGAAGGCCTTTGTGAGGAGCAAGATTTTTCTGATATGATAGAAGAAGAAACAGGAGTCGATTTAGAAAAGAGACGGGATTCAATATTAGAATTAGAATTTAAGAGAGTTCTGAAGGACTTAAGATCAAATAAGGAAGAAGGGATAGATAACATTTCATCAGAATTTCTAAAATAATTGGGTGAAGTGAAAACAAAATGACTATTCGCGTTGGTGCGTGGAATGTAAGAGTCTGGCGACATACCATCTAACTTTCGGAAATATCATCCACTCAGTCTCGAAGACTGCAGGAGCTGACAAGTGTGAGAATTATCGCACATTCTGCTTAACAGATCATTCGTTCAAGTTTTTGACAGGAATAATATACAGAGGAATGGACTAAATTGAGTAAATGCTAGATGAAACTGGTAAAAGCGTTCGACAATGTAAAATGGTTCAAGATGTTCGAAATTCTGAGAAAAATAGAGGTAAGCTGTAGGCAGAGATGGGTAATATACAATATGTACAAGAGTCAAGAGGGAATAATAAGAGTAGACGATCAAGAGCGGAGTGCTCGGATTAACTTTGGTGTAAGACAGGGATGTAGTCTGTGCTATAAAGAATAAATGACAGAAATAAAAGAAAAGTTCAAGAGTGGAATTAAAATTCAAGATGAAACGATATCAATGACACGATTCTCTGATGACATTACAGTCCTGAGTGAAAGTGAGGAAGAATTACATGACCTGTTGAATGGAATAAAGAATCTAATGAGTACAGAATGAGGAGTGAGAGTAAATCGAAAAAAGTCGAAAGGAATGAGAAGTAGCAGAAATGAGAACAATGTGAAACTTAACATCTGTGTTGATGGTCTCGCTGTAGATGAAGTTAAGGAATTCTGCTACTTAAGCAGCAAAATAACCAATGACAGACAGAACAAGGAGGACATCAAAAGCAGTGTATCACTGGAAAAACGGTTGTAATAGTACCAAACGTAGGCCTTGCTTGAGGTAGAAATCCTTGCTTGAGGTAGAAATTTCTGCGAATGTGCATTTGGAGCACAGCATTATATGGTAGTCCAACATTGACTGTGGGAAAATGAGAACAAAAGAGAATCGAAGAATTTGAGATGTGGTGCTACAGAAGAATGTTGAAAATTAGGTCGACTTATAAGGGAATGAGTGGGGAGTTTCTGCTCACAATCGGAGAGGAAAGGGATGTGTGGGAAACACTGACAAGGAGAAGGGACAGGATGATAGGACATCTATTAAGACTTCTGGGAATGAATTCCGTGGTCTTAGGGGGAGCTGTATGGCGCAAAACGGGTTAGAAGACAGAGACTGGAAAACATCCAGCAAATAATTGAGGACGTAGGTTGCAGTCGCTGCTCTAAGATGAAGAGGGTGGCGCTGGAGAGGAATTTGTGGTGAGCAGCGTCAAACCAGTCATAAGGCCAATAAGTCAAAAAGAGTAGCAGGATCTCTACAACAACTTAAATAAAGTGTTGAAGTAAACGAAATAAAAAGAATTCTGATGTTCAGAGAGCAAGCTCACGAAGCATTTGGAAACTTTCCTAATCACCCGGCCACACATACTTCAGCTTGTCTGTTATTTATTCCTTTGGAATTCTCAGTTATCGGATTAATTACAATAAGAAAATTCGTGAAGGAAATCAGTGTTTCCTAAACTACCGGTTGAGTTCTGATAAGGACAGGGAAGTTAATGAGTCACGCAACTGTTTTTATCACTGGCATATTTCGTTTCTGGGAGGCTTTTTCATGAACCATTGTACGTGACCTCTGCAGTGCCCACCCAACTGCAAGCCAGCCCTGGCGTGTATGAATACCGGCTGCCAATCCAGACTGGGTCATCAAATGAGCGAGTTCTAGAGTCGGTCTCCACTGTAGCGAAGGCTTCCACCTTGAGGCCACCACTGCTAAGCCACTTGCTTAGGAGTTCAGTTACACAACCAGTGGGTTGAGTATCCATCTGATGTCCTCCCAATCACTGGTCGACTGGGTGTCTGCCGGCACCAGACTCTTGCCAGACCGACTTTGGTACTGGAATTCCCACGTCTTCTACGCTTCTCACCATGGCTGGGGAGGCATCCCATCCATGTTACTAGTTGCTTAGCGGGGCAGACCGCCATGCCAACACCTGTGCACCCTGCATCACCGCCGCCCTGGAGTGGTTCAAGTACAGTGTCGCCTTGCCGTCGAGCTGAGCTGGGTGTAGTGACTACTGGCTATATCTCATCTACCTGTTTACCTTTGACCAAGGGTTCAACGCCCACCATCTATGCTCCATCTGATGTGGACACGAGTCATCTATAAATACCTGTCTGGAAATAAATAATGTATTCCATTGCTTTCGAGCTGTCTGTGACTTGTTCTGCCCACCTCCTTCTCTCAGAGAATCCTGGGATCCACACATTTGGTGTCAGGCGTAGTGGTGGAGCCTACAATGAATGCCAGACGTCGACTTCTACGAAGGGTTAAAGTAGCAGCAGTGACTGTAAGCGGAGTGACATAAGTAAGTGCCAACTTTAAGGCTGCTTGGTATGGGCTTGTATGGTCATTTATTTCGTTTCCTCTTATATAGTTAGTAATATGTTATCTTTATTTTTGTTTCTTGAAGTGGCAGATATTGAGCAAAATCGAAATGGCTGAAAAGAATCTGTTGAAGAAGCAGTTCAATACATGATTGATCAGATAAGATGTGAGAAGATAACATGGAGTTACATAGGTGAAAAGTGACAAGTCGTTTGCGTCGTCTCTTTTCATTTATTTGTCATTAGTAAAACGATTTCGTGCAGAGGACAAGCAGGTACAACAGCTCTCGGATTGTCTTGGGGTGTAGCCGCCTTGTCTACCGTCATGTTAATGTCAGCCAATTGCGTGGCTTCCTGCATATCTCCACTTCCTTTCAGCAGGCCTCGAGCACAGGACTTTCCTAGAAGCTAGTGTTGACATAGATTTGACGTCAGGAGGACGTAAGATGCAGCGGGAAGTTTTTTAGAATAGACGGAAAGAAATTAGATATCATTCATTTCTTGACTTTCACTTCTTTTCGCTTAGATATTTTGTCAAGAAACTGTTACGCCATTGACGTAAATTTAGCGAGGACTGAGGGTTGAAATTTCGTTGGCAGGAAGAAGGGAGCAGTCAGTTCCACAGTAGCTTGGAAGGGAAGCCTTGGTCTCTGGGTTTGGCGCTGAGATCACTGGCACTCCACAGGCTGTGTTCTCACCTGGAGGACCAACTGGGGCCCAGTGTTCGAGTCAGCACAGCAATCCTAGTGTCAAACATTATGACAGTGAGACATGATGTCGTTACTCTGCTCGTCTTATACTGAAGATTATGGTGAGCGTGGCTAACATCTCAGATTTTAGAACAATCAATTGTCTTTCAATTCATGATAGGTTTCACTGTCCCACATTCGTCAGTGCATTCTCAGACCATGGGTTTCTTTGTTTCTCTTTTCAGGCAAGCAACTACTGTATTCATTGCAATTTCTGCGGCATCAAGTAACTTTGTCAAAAAAAAAAAAGTTCCAAATTCGTATTTGTCATAGATAATTCTGTGATTGCATCTTAAGTAATTTCGGGATTGTTTCGGACGCTTTCTGATTCTAATACTTCTTTGTAATAAACTGCAGAATTCATTTAAATGTTTATCTGTTATCATATTTAAGAATATTCAATAATAAAACGCAAATAACAGACCTTAAGGTTCAATATTTCATAGCATTAAGCAATCCATAGTGAACATTAATTCCAACGCTGAATGTAAATAGTGGGCCTTTATCGTGATTAATTCTGATTCAGCTAAATTCTGTTAGACAGACAGGGGGTTTTGGCATAAATTGGCGGATCTATCAGGATTGCATTAAAATAGGAGATTCTGGGATGCAGTTAAAATTTAACCTTCTTTAGTTTTAATGATTCAGTAATTTAATGCTGCATTAGTTTATAGAACGGCTGCTGATGCGAATAATTAAGATATGCTCTTTTTTTTCAGCTATCTTTCTGTTTTCATGGATTATGTTGTACATTTGCTGGTTATGAGCGTTTTGATATTAGCGTCAAAATTGTGGGAGGGTTATGCATTATATAGATGGAATTTTTTGAGCTTTGGTGATACTGAAATATTATCTGTAATGAGATTCATCTTTTGAGTTCATCATTGAATTCAGTTCTAATTTGAATGAGGACAAGACGCGAGACACAACGAAAACAAGAACAGTCCACCTGATAGTGTATGGCGAATAGTTTTTCTGGTACCACTAATTGATCCACCCTTTCCCGTTCCACTGGCGAGTTTCATCATGAGAATTTCGTGGGATGTATGTCGGATGAAGTAATATGTTGTCTGACTATTCCCAGAAAGTACTATCTCGAAATTTCGTTAGTAAACCTCTCTGCGATGCTTGTAGCGTATGCCATTGGAATTTGTTGCGCGTCTCTGTAATGCTCTCGTGCCAACGAGGCAATACCGTGGAGAAATGCTTTGCTCTTAGTTGTGTTTCCACTGTCTCTTGTATCAGTCCCACCTGGTAATGATCCCAGATTGATGAACAGTACTCGACAATAGGTGGAACAATTTCCTGGTAAACCACATCTTTGAAGGAAGATCTACATTTCCTTAAGCTTCTTCGTATAAGTGTCAGTCCGGCGTCTACATTTCCTACTACTTTTTATGCGGTCTTTGCATTTGAGGCCACCTTGGATAGTTACTTCTAGATATTTTATCGTAAATTTTTTCCAGCAATTTGTCATCATCAGTCTAGTTGTACAGTAGTGGATTTCATTTCCCATATCTGCACAATATGTTACATTTATTTATATTTCTAGTCAACTGCCAGAGATTACACCATTCATCAATGTTCTTTATGTGATTTTGGAACTTGATACTGTCTTCTGGCATTGGTACTTTCTTATAGACCAGAATCTCATCTGTGAACAATGTTCAAGAGATTTTCGATGCTGTCTACAAGGTCATTTATATACATTGTAAACAGTAATATTTCTATCATATTTCCTTGTGGTATTCCAAAATTACCATCACACCTGTATATTATTTTCAGTCAAGAGTGATATGTTGAGTTCTGTCTGCCAGGAAGCACTGACTCTAGACACAAATCTGGTCTGATACTCAGTAGGCTCGTAGACGGCACTTTGGGATAGTGTCAAGTGCCTTCCTGACATCAAAAAATTTAGCGTCAACCTGAGCGCAGTTGTCTACAGCACTATACATTTTATGGAGGAATAGAGGGAGCTGAGTTTCGCAAGATTTCTTTTTCCAGAATCCTTGTTAATTCTTATAGAGGAGATATTCTTTCTCCAATGGGTGGAACAACTTCATAACATTAGTCTGTAAGACAGGAAAGAATTACGCGAAATGCTAAACAATATGACTGATGGTATCCCAGGCATTGTGTACGGATTTCCTGACACGAGTCAGTCATGTAGAAAACACTATCTCTGTTAACAGTCCCTAATTCAGGGCCAAAGAATGGAAAGTCGCACTGATAAGACATAAGTCAAATTATTCATATCTCAGAATACAACCAAACTTCGGATCCTACAGCAAGATCTCCGAAACCTGTGCAGAATATACAGCAGCACACAACATACTATCTAGGGAAGTTTCAAGACATAAGAAATGAGATTCCCCACAATAAGACGTTGCTGCCCCCATTCAATGTCTTAAAGAATCTTCAACAACCAGGTAAAATGAGAGAAGTTGTAGGTTTTCCATTATAGAGGCGATGACAGTATGAGGAATTAGTCGATCAGACGTTGAGGAGAATACAGACTGCTAGCTGCAAGTGAAATGAATGTGCAAATAAGAAAGCTCATTTGCAAGAATATTACACTCCTGGAAATTGAAATAAGAACACCGTGAATACATTGTCCCAGGAAGGGGAAACTTTATTGACACATTCCTGGGGTCAGATACATCACATGATCACACTGACAGAACCACAGGCACATAGACACAGGCAACAGAGCATGCACAATGTCGGCACTAGTACAGTGTATATCCACCTTTCGCAGCAATGCAGGCTGCTATTCTCCCATGGAGACGATCGCAGAGATTCTGGATGTAGTCCTGTGGAACGGCTTGCCATGCCATTTCCACCTGGCGCCTCAGTTGGACCAGCGTTCGTGCTGGATGTGCAGACCGCGTGAGACGACGCTTCATCCAATCCCAATCATGCTCAGTGGGGGACAGATCCGGAGATCTTGCTGGCCAGGGTAGTTGACTTACACCTTCTAGAGCACGTTGGGTGGCACGGGATACATGCGGACGTGCATTGTCCTGTTGGAACAGCAAGTTCCCTTGCCGGTCTAGGAATGGTAGAACGATGGGTTCGATGACGGTTTGGATGTACCGTGCACTATTCAGTGTCCCCTCGACGATCACCAGTGGTGTACGGCCAGTGTAGGAGATCGCTCCCCACACCATGATGCCGGGTGTTGGCCCTGTGTGCCTCGGTCGTATGCAGTCCTGATTGTGGCGCTCACCTGCACGGCGCCAAACACGCATACGACCATCATTGGCACCAAGGCAGAAGCGACTCTCATCGCTGAAGACGACACGTCTCCATTCGTCCCTCCATTCACGCCTGTCGCGACACCACTGGAGGCGGGCTGCACGATGTTGGGGCGTGAGCGGAAGACGGCCTAACGGTGTGCCGGACAGTAGCCCAGCTTCATGGAGACGGTTGCGAATGGTCCTCGCCGATACCCCAGGAGCAACAGTGTCCCTAATTTGCTGGGAAGTGGCGGTGCGGTCCCCTACGGCACTGTGTAGGATCCTACGGTCTTGGCGTGCATCCGTGCGTCGCTGCGGTCCGGTCCCAGGTCGACGGGCACGTGCACCTTCCGCCGATCACTGGCGACAACATCGATGTACTGTGGAGACCTCACGCCCCACGTGTTGAGCAACTCGGCGGTACGTCCACCCGGCCTCCCGCATGCCCACTATACGCCCTCGCTCAAAGTCCGTCAACTGCACATACTGTTCACGTCCACGCTGTCGCGGCATGCTACCAGTGTTAAAGACTGCGATGGAGCTCCGTATGCCACGGCAAACTGGCTGACACTGACGGCGGCGGTGCACAAATGCTGCGCAGCTAGCGCCATTCGACGGCCAACTCCGCGGTTCCTGGTGTGTCCGCTGTGCCGTGCGTGTGATCATTGCTTGTACAGCCCTCTCGCAGTGTCCGGAGCAAGTATGGTGGGTCTGACACACCGGTGTCAATGTGTTCTTTTTTCCATTTCCAGGAGTGTATGTAAGTCAGAAAGCTGCAGCAAAATCTTTCAGACTGTCGAACAAGCAAAACAGGTTGTGTCACAAACTCATTTCTGTGTACAATGGACCACTGAAGATAATGAGATTTTCTGTTGCAAACTTATTCGAGTTGGAGACGATGAAAGAAGAGAAATTTGTTCGTGTGTACCTCATTAACCACATCATACCTTTCTTCGAGAAAATATAAGACACAGACGCAGAAAAGGCAGACAGTGCTAAAGAAGCTTTTACGTAGATAAAGCTGCAGTTGCATAATAAGGTAGGTTGAACATTCATTGCCGGCCTCGGTGGCCATGCAGTTCTAGCCGCTTCAGTCCGTAACCGCGTAACTGCTGCGGTCTCAGGTTCGAATCCTGCCTCGGGCTTGGATGTGTGTGATGTGCTTAGGTTAGTTAGGTTTAAGAAGTTCTGATGACCTCAGATGTTAAGTCCCATAGTGCTCAGAGCCATTTGAACCATTTTTTTTAACATTCATTATTTTAATGAATTACTTTTGAATACATTACGGGAAAGGCAGTGATCAATGTCTTACAAATATTTACTGTTAAAAACAGTCTTGATCACGATTTATTTATCAAGGTGACCGGTTTCGACCACTACTGTGGTCATCTTCAGACCATTGAGTAGGAACCTCTTTCTGTGGGAGAATCACTACAGTGGTGATTCTCCCAGAGAAAGAGGTTCCTACTCAATGGTCTGAAGATGACCACAGTAGTGGTCGGAACCGGTCACCTCGATAAATAAATCGTGATCAAGACTTTTTTTAATAGTAAACATTATTTTAATGTTCAGCTCTTTGTATTGGCCGTGTTTGCTGTTAAAATTGTTGGATGTGAGGTCCGCCAGTTAAGCGAAACACCATTTTTCTCAGTACCCAAACATGTTTCGACACCACTGTGCTATCATCAGTGGGATTTCGTTTTTATTTATTCTGTAACGTGAACATTTTTGTTAAATGATTATAATATTATATGGAATTTAAGTTCAAGCAATAGAGCGTTCCTTTTTGTAAATTTCTTTACATTTGGTGTGCATGAATTTTCCGGATCACTTGTGTGTTAATTACTGCAAGTAGCGTGTCATCTGCAACCAAACGATGATGATGAGAATGTCTTTTGCTGGGAGTTAACCTATTTTCTAGAATGTAATTTAGTTTGTCGCGATGTTTTCGCGCCTATATTCGTTTTTACTTAGGTTTTAGTATGGCAAGCACTATCATTCTCCACATCATGGTGAGGTGTTGTGATGCACACCTAACTATAACAAGTATTTACCACAAATAACGTAGTGAAACACACAAAAATCCTCTCAGCACAGAACAACACAAAACAAAACAATGACCACACAAAAGACACAACAGAGCAACGACACACACACAAAACGAAATGCCACATACTCACTTACAATAACAAGATTTTTCACAGAATAATCAACATATTACAGAGACAGGGACTCCAATTAGGATACAAGATGGAGATCACAACACAGAAAAAGATCAGAACACAAGAAACACCCATCGATGAATTTAACAGATCAGGAATATTTGAACTTACATGCAACACTTGCCAGTCAGTGTGCACAGGACAAACATGCAGAAACTTCAAAACAGATATTCAGAACAATCCATAGCTTTAAAAAGCAACAGCCCCCATAGCACATTTGTTGACCATCTGGTAGCCCACAATCACCACCCATCTACAATAGAAACAGACTTAAGAAAACTAAAACCCAGCCACAGCCTATACAGCAAACTGACCATTGACGACAACTTTCATATACAGAAGGCAATAGCAGAAGCAAAAACATGTCTTAAAGGAATACACTATATTCTGCAAGGGCACACTATTTAACACATTAAAGGAACTCTACAAATGAAAACAACACAAACAGAAAAAGTCTACACACACACACTCTTGCTCTCTCTTTCTCTCTCTCTCTCTCTCTCTCTCTCTCTCTCACACACACACACACACACACACACACACACACAAAGGTAAAATGCAAACAAAATTCAAATTTGGCGCCGAAATCTCTGGTGAACAAATGAACACTCACCGTGATGGGACACACAATAAACCACAATCACACTGTTTTGGCGAAGTGAAAAATGTTTTACTATGTTATTTGTGGAAAATACTTGTTATAGTTAGGTGTGCATCACAACACGTCACAATGATGCGGAAAATGAAAGTACTTTCCACACTAAAACGTAAGTAAAAACGAATATAGGCGCGAAAACATCGCGACAAACTACATTACATTCTAGAAGATAGTTTAACTCTCAGCAAAAAACTTTCTCATCATCATCGTTTGGTTGCAGATGAAAAGTTACCTGTGGTAATTAACACACAAGTGATCTGGAAAATTCATGCACACCAAACGTAAAGGTATTTGCAAAGGAAACGATCTATTGTTTGAACTAAACATCCACATAATATTATAATCATTTAACAAAAATGTTCACATTACAGAATAAATAAAAACGTAAACCCACTGATAATGGCACAGTGGTTCCGAAACATGTTCGGATACTGAGAAAAGAAGGTATCTGCATAAATGGAAGACCTCACATCCAACAATTCTAGATTGAACAGTTATATTTTGTGACAGCGATCAGTGGTGTATGACAGGTTCTCTGGACATAAAAAGCTGTATAGTGCCTAGGACTACTATTAAATCATAGTAAGAATAAGGATACTGGTGTTTTTAAAATAAGGAGTAGTTTACTGTCGAGAAGGAGATATGTAAGTTTGCTGAGGTGCATGGATGTCTACAAAGTACGTTAAAGATACAGGTATATCACAAGGTCACGAATATCTTGATAGAGTACTGTTAGATATGAATTATGGTATTAGCAATAAAAGAGTACGTTGTGTCAGATTGAATGGTCTATGATATGTGGTAATCATATTTTAAGATTTGTTATGGCAGTCTTTAGCTGACAGGTAGGTTCTGAATAGGTGCTCATGTATGTTTTCGTTCACGCCGACGGAGAATTTTGAAACGACACAGTATGGAGTACTTTGAATAGTAATACTCGCGGAAGTTGCGGCAGGAGGTGGTTAATGAAGAAGTGTGTATATTGAGGTAGTTCAACGTCAGGGTACGTTTTGACCAACATCTTTTTAAAATTCTTTACAAGAGCACGAGATGTGCAGCTACTGTAATCTACGTAAGATTTCTTGCCTTATAAAGGACGAAAAGAACGACATAAGACGAAAATATGCGAATTACTCTGAATTGAATTTAGCTGAACATCAGTTTACAGCAGTCCTACCAACAACAACAGAATGTTAAACCTGATATGAAGAATTCTATATAATTTTTCTTGTATTTGTTCATTTAGCATTCAGGAGACTGGAGGTGAACAATAGACGAGAGATCATGTTGGTACAGAGTTAACACAGAGTATACGAAGATAGCGCATGCAATGGTAATAGACGTGAGTACACTAACAAGATAGTACGTAGCTATCATGATTTAGATAAAAAACTGTGATCACTAATGCCTAACTTCAGCTACTACTCGAATGGCCAATTTAAATATTAATGGCACGATTTGTGTCGGGTATTGTTCACAGGTGGAAAATACGACGCGTAAATGTCTGCGGAGGAAACTCATGGTTGCCAAAGTATAAGAGATAAACAGATCTGTCATGTACACAATAAAAAAAGTACAAATCCTTAAACAAACACAGAACCAAGAGGAGTGAAAGAGTAATCGGACAAGAGGGCAAAGACAAAGAACCAGAGCTTGATTATACCAACACTGGTGACGGTCTTCTTATTTAATCAGTTTTAACTTTTGTTTGTTTGGTGGAGAAAACTAACTGGGATAGAGTGTGCATGCAATTAATTAGACTTCGTTGATCCTATGAGACAACATTAGTAGAGGGAACAGTATAGTATTAACCATGAACTAAACATTAATGTATGTGGGTAGAATATGGATAGAATAGCTAAAAACGTTATTACACAGTTATGGAATAAACCTACAAAATGAGACTCCCATCCACCCACTCCCACCTCACTCGTGTTGACCCAAACAATAACTCTATATCAGACGCCTTCAGATGATGGAAAATGGGTGACAGGCGCTGTACCTGGGGTTAAAACATGTAATACGAGAGAGGAGCTAAAATAGCGGCAGAGGGAAATATGACTGGTTGAATGGTTAAAAAACCATGGATGAGCCAGTCACCCTGTTTACACATTAAGAAAATCTCTCTAAAAGTTAGTCGGACATTTCACAAAACCTTAAAACGGTTACCACATTCTTTTGAACGTCACTTAAAATAGAGGGCAGATCAGTCGGCAAATCTGCCGCTGTAGCAGATCTGAAAATAGAATACAGCCTAGCAAAATGTGGCGCACAGTGGTCTGTACACCACAAGCACCACGCTTTGGACGATTCTCATACTGGAGCAAGAAGCTATGTGTCACAGGGCTGTGGCCTATGCGGACCTCATCCCGCCTGTGTGGCTTTAAGCAGGTACACCACGGTCACGTTATGGGGTTTACTAATCGTAGCTTATTAAAAGCTTTCTAAAACCATGATCCCACAAATACTTCTTTTCTTACAACAACCAGTTACGACAGCCTCTAGTGTATCGTCATGTATTCAAAAATTTTTGCTATAAAAATATTCATTTTAAGTTGGAACCTCACGCTAGGATGTCATATTTGTGGTTAAAATTATCAAATCAAAATGAATACGTTTTATAACAAAAATCTTTGAAGACCTGAAGATGACAGCGAAGTGTGTAGAAACTGGTTATTGTAAATAAAAAAAATTATGCGACCTTGGTTTAAAAAGTTCGTGCCAAACAAAACAGACGGTTCCTTCTTATATCTCACGCGAGAAAATTGAACGCAGATTATTGTCTGTCACATCCAGTCACTCTTCCTACCACTGAGACATGACTCTGTACCTCAACAGCGAGGCAACAGTATTCAGAGGGGTGGCACACTGACGTACTTGAGGATCTTGAGAATCATCCTTGGCTGCTACGTCCTCCCTTTCATTCCTCGCAGTGCCCAGCCACCCATCAGAAAGCACCTCCTTCCTCAGTATTTGTGGTCGAAAGAGGCCGGCCTGGATACTGTGGACCACTTTATCTGCTGGGTACAAACGTTGTACAGCGTGAAGGTGAGTCAGGCAATAGGAACAGACAAGGAATTTAGCACTCGTAACACATCTTATCTGCTCCAGTGTCTGCAAGATCGTGTGCAATCCGCGTCGAGGAGTAGTGAGGCGATCAGAGCTTGACAACAAGGACGGGTAAAACAACTGGCAACCAACAGTGTCCTCCTGTTCAGATCCATCTGTAAATATAGCTACAGAGCTATGGTGCTCAGTTAAAGTGTCATAAAACAATGTATTAAAGCACATGCAGTAGTGCAGCCTCTCCAGTACATCTAAAACCACTGCGCTTCTGTAGTAACAACGGTGTCAGGCGATTAAAACCTGGATTTGGGGATGGACTTGCTCCAAGCAGAATCACGCCAGTACACATTTTTCGCGGATGAAGAATGGCATTGTTGCCTGCGGGGATTGCTAAAGTGCCATTCCACAATTGATGAACCACGCGGGATTAGCCGAGCGGTCTCGGGTGCTGCAATCATGGTCTGTGCGGCTGATCCCGGCGGAGGTTCGAGTCCTCCCTCGGGCATGGGTGTGTATGTTTGTCCTTAGGATAATTTAGGTTAAGTAGTGTGTAAGCTTAGGGACTGATGACCTTAGCAGTTAAGTCCCATATGATTTCACACACACACACACACACAAGCGCAACTGATGAGCAACGGTACGTTTTCAAGGTGGAATCAGTGGTATTTGTAGTGGATTTGTCAATATCTGATTCTGGTCTGTTTTTGCGACAACACTGAGGTATAGTTGGCAAGAAAATTAATTTAATTGATCCCTCCCTAAATATATATTCAAAAATGGTTCAAATGGCTCTGAGGTCATCAGCCCCCTAGAACTTAGAACTACTTAAACGTAACTAACCTAAGGACATCACACACATCCATGCCCGAGGCAGGATGCGAAACTGCAACCGTAGCGGTCGCGCAGTTCCAGACTGTAGCGCCCAGAACCGCTCGGCCACTCCGGCCGACCAAATATGTATTCCTTACCTAGTGCATTCAGTATGAGTATAGGGACTAATCCTAGATAAATACGAAAAAGGGGATTAAATTAATAAAAGTTTAGTTATAAAATAAAAGGAAAGTGCAAAATAAGCATGGAATCCTAGCAAATACACAATTACAAATCCTATTATTTACCCTGTCCAAGACTGACACAACATCTAACTGTCCAAAGACGTCCCCTGTTATATTCTTAATAAAACTGCGAAGGCCTATACTGTTAACCCTATTGTTTCCTCCAACACTTAAGCTGATGTAGACAAAGAAATACTCAGAAGGACGAACTAGTGGAACTGTATGTATTTGACTTTACTGTCTCACATATTAGCTCCAAGCGCAAATATCACCCAAATGATGAGCAAAGTGTGGATATTCCTCGTCGTAGAAGACTGGCGGCGCCGTGAAGTTACAGCATGACGATCAGAAAACAAGTACTGCTACACAACGAACGTATTAATGCGTCCGAAATCTCCAATGGTTGAAGATACTCAGTTATCGCAATCGTTTACGAGACTCTGCAGTCTGATAGCCTGCACTGGCTGGGACCAGCAGTGTCTCATGCACGAGCGTAAATGAGTACTTCTCAATGCTAAAAGTGCCAAATTGAAGTACCAACCTGTTATTCTCTCTACGGAGATACAAATTGCAGTGAGCACTGACAGAGACTAACTAGTCACTGGACACGTTTGCAGCAACGTCTCAGAGCAGGCTTGCTCTGTGACTGTTCTTCTCGGCTCTGTCACGGTCCACACGGATGTCCCCATCGGAGGTTCGAGTCCTCCCTCGGCCATTGGTGCGTGTGTTGTCCTTAGCGTAAGTTAGTTTGAGTTAGATTAAGTAGTGTGTAAGCTTAGGTACTGATGACCTCAGTAGTTTGGTCCCACAAGACCTTACCACAAATTTCCAATTTTTCTGCTTGCCTCTTCTCGCTAGACTGGGTGTGTGCTCCTACCAAGACTCCGTTACTCCAGTGTCTGTTCTCGGACACAGACAATCGCGTCTCTCTATTCGAAACGATTTCCTCACACCTATGCAGGACACAGGCAAAGAGACTTCGAAATGTTTCTCGAAAGATTCAGGCAAACGCATGCTCAAACCCCGAGAAAAGACATCATTTCACAGCCTCACTTTACCGCGAAACGTCTGACGGCTACAAGGTCATCGAGCTATAATTGTAATATCACCGTGGTCCGCTTTCGCTAGAACGGCTCAGAAGGTCAGCGTCTGCGGGGGCCGCCCTTTCGCTGCCCACGACCCTTAGGAATGCTTCCTGCAACTTTGTTGCCATGGCCTGCGAAAAATTTAATTTTCTCAGCGCAAGCAATATTATCGCGTTAAGGAGAAGCTAGTCAGTAACGGAAACGGTTGTTTCCGTTAACAACGGTCCTAATCATCGATCTCTTTTGATATAAAATACCTCAATTAACTAACATAATTTATGACTTTTAATTGCTAATTTTAACACGTAATGTGACCAAAATACCTGCGCCTTACACGGTATGTTGGTGAACTGGGAGTAACAAGGAACTTAAATGCCTGAGGCAACATTAGGAACTGCCGACGGATGATAAGTGGAGATTTCCCAGCCTCAACACAGAGACAGGGTATGGGGCTAGTCCCTTAAACGCCCGTGGCCAGCCTAATCCCTTTATCGTGGGTGACGTCAATAATATTCTGATAATAGGGCCTCGTTGACCCATACACTGTGCATCCATAGTCTAGCTGCGATCACAGGAAAAACCTATAAAACAGGAGAAGACGCACCTTGCCCGCTTCTCAGGGCCCGTGGTTACAATGGAATGGCCCAATGAGACTTGTGGAAACCTACCCTGAAATTTTTCACACGGGAAGACAACAACGAAAGAAATGCACTGCCAAAATTTTAGCTGCCACAAGGCACTGCAGGTATTTTGTAAAAAAATGCTGAAGTTTCACATTTTTGCCGCGTGAAGAACAGCTTATAATAGCGGTTTGTACAGCCCTGCGCGCCTAGCGCGCGACTCGGCGAATCACTCACGCAGCGCCGCGTAGCGGAATTATCCGGAGTTCAGAGACACCGATTTTGAGCACCTAAATCCTGGCTTACAACGGAGCGAATGGAAGCAAACACGTGCGAATGAGCATTTGGAGAAAATTCACTACCATTCGTTTGTATATGGGTAGAATCGTTTGTACTATAGGGAACGGAAGGGAACACGAGGTAGCGAACATTGCCTATGAAAGCTGTATTATTAGTTTTTATGTTCTGGAGCAACTATTCGGCATACAGGATACACCTCTATCCTGTTAGAGCCACAATGCGAAAATTTGCTATTGAGTGAGGATTATTTTGCAAGGCGAGAGCCCTGTTATTTATGGGGTACGCAAAGTGGCACAGGGAAGGAAGAATTTAAGTGTCTCAATTTGTACGGAAGCATGACAGGCGTGGCGATCGTGCACGGAATTGCATCTCCATCTCTCCATAGCAATTGTCCAAAATTTTCCTAGTATGTCGGCGGCCATCTTTCCCTGGTTTTTCATTACCACTGAGGGGAAATTTATAAACAGAACACTAATTGTCGACGTCGATCATCAAGTCAAGAGGTGACACAGCTAGCGTTTCCAAAACACGTGTATGGTCTGATGGTTATATTCTTTTTTGCCTTTTTTTTTTTTTTTTTTCTAAAACATAAGTGGTCTAGTGTCAAAGAGCGCGCTTCGTGGTCAAGAGAGCGCGGGTTCATAGCACAACTTTTTCACTATGATTTTTAACCAAGCATTCACTTATCACAGATGTTGGAGTGACCACGAAAAACATGTGGTTCCTATTCTACGTTAAACTGCAGGTCTCCATTTTCCGATTAGGCAACTGGAGAAGACTAGGGACACGTAAGTAGCTGCAGTGGCGTCCGGTTGAAAGACTTGCAAGAAGCCTACCGGGTATACAAGACAGAACTCTCCTTTGCTCGTGCTTGTTAGCTTGTTTGGTTCGGCGAAAACCTGGCTTAAACTATACAAACATTTTATGAATAACTTCATATCGACAGTTCAGTTCTTGAACATGTAGTTGTGATAAAATTATGGCATTTTTTGATGTCACAGACGACTTCAATGAGGACTTGTAATTTGTTGAAATGAAATGTGTCTTGCAGTATTATGGTTTATAACAATTCCTATAAGCTATTCCTTATCATAATGTTTGATTGTTGTGCATTTGACTATCAGTGAGACAGTTCTTTGTTTATTCCTTGCAGTCGTCAGAAAAATTTGAAGTGTCTATTCATTATCATCATCAGCGTTCTGCCAAAAGGGAGGTTTTCATATGGTAGTTCTCCAGGCTGTCCGGTCTTCTGCCATCCTCTTCAGGTCTGCATAATTTCCTGTTTCTTTTACGTCGTCTATCATCTTGTATCTCTTTCTTCCTCTCAGCCTGCTCCCACAAACCAATCCTTTCAAAGCATCTGCTAGCAAGCACTTCCATCTCAATGAATGTCCCAACCAGTTCTTTTTCCTTTCTCCTACAACCTTCAGCAGACATCTTCTCTCACGAGCCCTTTCAAATACTCTTTCATTACCCACTCTTTACATCCAGCTTATTCTGTTCATTCTCATCCACGTCCACATCTCAAATGCTTCTAACCTTTTTTGATCCTCTCTTTTCAGCGTCCAGACAAAACATTTGCCAAGCCTTTTCCTTAGACCTTTATCTGCTTTGCCACGAAAGAGTCTCCTGTTTCTGTTGAATGCCTCTTTGTTATGGCAATTCGTCCGCAGCTCGTGGTCGTGCGGTAGCGTTCTCGCTTCCCACTCCCGGGTTCGATTCCAAGCGGGGTCAGGGATTTTCTCTGCCTCGTGATGACTGGGTGTTGTGTGCTGTCCTTAGGTTAGTTAGGTTTAAGTAGTTCTAAGTTCTAGGGGACTGATGACCATAGATGTTAAGTCCCATAGTGCTCAGAGCCATTTTTTATGGCAATTCGAGTTGTCACCTCCTGGTGACAGTTATTGTGCTTCCAAGATAAAGTGTCTATTGAATCACAAAAACATTTTTCTTGCAACAGACACACCGGGCAAAGGAAAAATTGATGCAGTCAGACACGTCGCAGTAACCACTAGTTTTATTTGGACAGAAATGGGATGGAGTCTGAAATGGTCCAGGCCGTTGTTCTGTATATTGAGCTGCATACGAAGCAGGCTTGATCAAATTCGTAAAGCGTGGAGAAGAAAATTGGTAATGCACAAATGACTGGAGCCTGAGAATACTGTTCCGCTCATAAATCTGAAGTGATAGAGATACATCGGAAATTAAGTTGTCTGATAATTTCCTGAAAAATGCTTTCCACTGTCGAAAGAATTCTTTATCGAGAGGTTAAATCGCACTAGTAGTTCCAAGCGGAATCCACATTATATCTACAGATTTTTCGTCGTCCTTTACGAAAACAGAGGCAGCGTTATGTCCAGACTATGAATCCAACAAAACCAATGAATTAGTTTCTGCAGTTGGGAGGAATACGTTTCGAACGAAATGTTGAAAATTAGTATGTTTCGAGCGAAATGTTGAAAATTATTCTTCCTCATTTTTCCATACTTTGGTACGTCGATTACAAGATATTTGCAACTAAACAGTCCACTTTTTTACTTTTGGTCCTAATTTTCCTTGACAGATATACAGCTGCGGAAACAGTAAACCGCTCATACATATCACTGCCATTATCGTATATAAATGTATCATTGCATTTATTGATTGGGCTACCGACTCCGTCTTTTTTTCACTCCTAAATGATAAACTGCAGTATGCACGCAGTTTTTTCACGAAACGTGACTGATCAGCGTTGTAATCAGCTGTTGCGGGGATGATAGCAAGTTTTGTCTTTACGTTAGCTATGCATTTCTCTATAGCATTTCTATCACTGGCAGCTGCTCTACGCGTTTGCGTGATGCAAACTAGGTAATTTTGCGGCTTCCTGTTCTGTATGATTCCTTAAACCTGCGTAGACAGGTCGACGAAGCCTGTAAATTAGTGATGATCATTTCAGATGCAATTCCGAGGACCCAGTCTCTTAGATCTGAATCGGTTACGGAGCATAGCCTCTCACGAACAGTTCTAAATCTTTCGAACAGTTTTTCATTCAGATGGTTTTGGGTTTCCATTTGGCGCCTATTTCATAATTCATGTAATTCATTCTTCCATTTGTACAGTTCACGCTGAGATTTTACGAAGCGATAACGCCTTTACTGTGTAAGTTCAAGTGTTTTTTCCGTCCTTCCTTTAACCGATTTTTCACTGCCTTTTCTTTGTCGCTGAAAGCTGTTGCAGTACGTGTATTTTTTTCAGGCTTGGAAGGCATTCTTCTTCAGAACTGTTGCTAGCATAACTGACGTCCGAACCACAATCCATGAAATCGTCACAGTTATTTCCTATTTTTCTCTAACGTATCCACAATTTCAAACGAGATGTCGATATCGTTCAAACGAATATCAAGGAAATAAACTAAGAAATGACATATATATACGTCCTCAGGAGAAGTAGGTGATTTCGGCTGGAAAACTAGTTCTTCATATTTCATCATTGCCAAAGTGAGAACGTTAACTGGATTCCATATTACTGTGAAACTGAAAAAAAAGTTGTTATTAGAAGGCATGCCTTACGAAAGCATAATAAATTTTAATTCAGTTTTATCTATTTTGTCAAAACTTACCAATACTGCAAAAAGCAACTGATAATTTGTAACAGATGTTGCCTGACTGGCTAATTCGAGAGAGCAGTAACTGTGTACTAGTGTCAGAGAAACTATCAACGAACGGTGACGTGGAACGTCCTTTACAAATTACGATCGAGTTGTGTCGTGTTTCCTGTTTACAAATGTGCCGCCTACCTCGGCTGTCTCTGTGTGCGAGCGCGCGCGCGCGAGTGCGTGTGTGTGTGTGTGTGTGTGTGTGTGTGTGTGCCTAGTTGCACATGCGAATTTGCTACAGCGCCGTTAGGGGTGTACATTCCTACCGCCGCCTATCACTCTACGAATTTGGTAATTTTAAGCTTTTTTTAATACTTGCAGTGTCTCTTAGCAGCTAAAATTTTGACAGTGCATTTCTTTCGCTGTCTTCATCCCGTGTAAGAAAATTGCAGTGTAGGTTACGACATATCTTATTGGACCATTCCCTTGTAAGACACTTCCAGATGTTCAGCGCTTTCTGCGCACTTGCCTTCCGGCCCTTTATGTGCGGTAATAATGACAGATGGTACACAAAAATGAGGCCCAGGAAACTCATAGGGTCTTTAAAAGCGCAATAACTTTAGTAAATTTGTAATCGTTATTATTGGAAGTAAGCTAAGAAATATTTAACTCTTTGTGTAAATTTATAGACAAAGTAGCGTTATGCAAGGGGGTGTGATTCTACCTTCTTTAATGTCTCAATAGCATTGCTGCCAGTGAACAAGGTGATGTTTAATTCCTCTGTACAGTTTTTATAGGATTACACCATTATGCACTAATATGTATGAGAACAGCTAGAAATTTAACATCAGTAGTGTTGACCATGAAGTAGATGAAGTTACGGAATCCTGCTATCTAGGCAGCAAAATAGCCCACGGCGGACGGAACATGGAGGACATAAAAACCAGATAAGCACTGGCAAAAATAACATTCCTGGCAAAGAGAATTCTACTAGTGTGAAATATAGGTCTTAATTTGAGGAAGAAATTTATGCGAATGTGTGTAGTACAGCATTATTTGGTAGTGGAACATGGACTGTGGGAAAACCGGAAAGGGAGAGAATCTAAGCATTTGAGATCTGATGCCGCAGAAAAATGTTGAAAGCTAGGTGCACTGATAAGGTAAGAAATGAGCAGGCTCTCATGAAAATTGGTGAGGAATGGATTATCTGAAAAATACTGACAACAAGAAGGGGCAAGATGGTAGGGCATCTGTTAGGACATGGAATAACTTGAGTCACGAGCGTGAAGCGAAGGCGATACGGTGACTTGACAAGGGAGTTAAAAGAGACGGGCCGACGTGTTGGCGGCGGTTGTCATAACAAATTGTAGTGGAGTGGCAGGTCGGCTGATGGCAACTGGATACAGCAGCTCATTGACCTCCGCTGCCGAGTGACAAGTGAAAGGGGTGTACAGTGGGAGATACACTCATCTCGTGATGTTCCCGGGGGAATCAGACAGCTGCAGAACTGAGGGGTGGCTTCCCCATGGAAATACAGTTGGGCAGTAGCATGGGATGCTACAGGTGGTGATGTTTACACTGGCAACACCTTGAGCAAAAAAAGGTGACACTACTTCTCACGTTGACTCTGTGGACAGTAGGAAAGAACGGTTTCCCCACAAGCCGTCTTACAGAGAGGGATGAACTCATACAGTTTTCCTCCTCATGAGATATTTATAGCATATGCAGTCTGTACCGCTTCGCAGTATTCAGCTACAAGGTCACTGTTTGTTTACCATAATTTGCTCTCTTAGGGAGATACTATCATCCATAGCATTCGGTATTGCTCATCATAAACACTGCATTGTAAACCCATGGACAGTATGCACTTACCTGTTAATGCTACTCTGCAAGTGAAAACTGTGCAGCTCTCGATGGAGACCTAAGAACCTCACTGCCATTGTCAATGACAATGTCCCAGATTAGGTTCATGTTCAGTATTGTTTGTATTCTCTTGCAATAGACTTTCGTTTTTCCCTGACTATTTTGTTCTTTTTGTATGATGCGAAGTACACGTATAGCAAGGTCGCCGGATCCCTCCCGAATTGAGAACATTTGGAACATTATGGGCAGGGCCCTCTAATCAGCTCAGAATTTCGACGATCTAACATTCCAATAGGACAGAATCTGACATGATATCACTCAGGAAGACATCCAACAACTGCATCAATCAATGCCAAGCAGAATAGCTGCTTCCATAAGGGCCAGAGATTGACCAACACTTTTTTCTTTCCACTGAATAAATGATTAAATTTTTCTGAAATTTTAATCATTTTTGTGTATGTACAGGCAAAGCACATCTACTGATTTACGTCCCATTCGGATAATCACTTCGAGGTGTGCCTTCGTTTCTTTTGTCTTAGACAGTAATTTTCGGAATTATGGACCTACAAAAAAGTGAGGACTTAGCTCGTTTTTTCTTTTTAAACTTACGCTTAATGTCGTACTGGAGAATATTAGCTTGTCCTAGGTCTGTCACACTATATTTGCAAGTAAAAACACTACATGATTCGTGCCAGTTATCTTTTGTCGCCATTTACACACACCATATTTCGCATACCTCTTATTAGATTTTGACATTTTATAAGTTTCTCTGTTTTGTGTTTGTTACTTCTAGAATGTTGGAAATACAATCTCTGACACCGTGTGTAGCTATAAGGGTACTATTGATCAATTTTTGTATTTTGTTGTTGATGTGTTTGTTTTATGTGTTTTCAATTAAGTTGTATATGACAATATCTGTGTAGAACATTTGTTGAATGTCATCCTTTTTTAATCTCTTAATTATTCGAATAGTACATCTTTGGCGGTATTTGCGTATTTATTCTGAGGGGTAATCTCGGAAATAGTAAATTTTTATTTTAGTAACAGTTTGATTATGTTGTGAAATATATATTTCCATTATAAACTTTGATACAGCAATAGGGTTCATCGCTGATGGCTATCAGTGGACCTTCAATGATTTTGAGATTGAAAACATGTCCAAGTTCGCTATATTCTGTTTATTATCCCTGTATATTTCTGTATGTATGTAAGACAAACCAATACGATAGTGTACATCCACTAGCCTACAAAAACATAAAGCCGTCCGTCTTCTCCCAGGGCCTTGTTTCGACTTAGATCTTTCAATGCACTGTCACACCATCATGTCTCTCATCTCATTTACGTTTTCTTCCGTTTCTACAATATTGCCTTATTGTTTATCTCCCTTTTATAGACCTTCCATATACTCCTTCCACCTTTCAGCTTTCCCTTCTTTGCTGAGACCTGGTTTTCCATCTGGTGTCTTGCTACTCGTGTAGCTGCTTCTGTTTTGTCCACAGGGTTCTTTAATTTTCCTGTCTTTTCCTCTATTCCTTTCCCCTTATGTGATCAACTCTCAATGAGCTTTGGTTTTTTCAACTTCCCGTTTTGTTAATTTCCTACTCCTTTGGAATTTTTCTTGTTAATCTGGTTCCGAAATCTGTCTTACCATTATATAGCCAGTCTGAAACCTTCCAGTGTCTTCAGGGCTGTTTAATATATACAGCCTTTTTGATGATTCTTAAAACAAGTGTTACTGATGATTAAATTATGCTTTGTTCAATATTCAACCTGGCTGATTCCTGTAAAGTTACTGACAAACAAATAAATTTCTCCAGCTGTGTGGATGAATGTGTCAGATATTTTCCCTATGGATGAATGTATGCATGTGTTTTCTTCACTTTTTTAGAACTTTTGTTTCCATATTGTGGTTGGCAGAGATACCTCTTTTTTTTACCTTCTGTTCAGCCAATGACACTGGTTGTCATTTAGATAAATTTGTCGTCACTGGGTACAGTTCAATTTTAATTTTGATTATTCATGCTCAATCACTTCTTTCAGAGGGACACCTTTTGCTTACAATTTTTTTGCATGTGATGATAAGCGGCATGCCATTCGACTCATCTCTTTTGTTTCCTTATAATTAATATTGTGTCTAGAGGGTATTTTCTTTTCCTGAGTTGGATTAGTGCGATTACGATGATTATATGCTCTGATTCCATTTTTTATTTTTAAAAAAGCCGTCATGGTGCTGCCTATGACAGTTGCTTTTCTGGGTGAGCATGGAAGTGAGGAGTGATCTGGACATGAGAGAGAGGTATGACGTAACGACCCCTGGTGGGCTGAGGGAACACAACGCTTCGCAGAACTGCGGACAGGGAACCGGCATGTATAGCTGCTCTCACATTTCTTGGGGAAAGTTGCCTCGGCTAGCATGATACTAGAGCCAGTCTATTGTGCACTTCACTGCATGTATCCACTTTGGACGGACGAACTGAAAGCATATATTCTGGACAACGGAAGTCTGCCAGCAAGGGGTAGATGCTTGGATCATGTTAAGAAAAATGCTTCCAGCAGATAAACATCTCCTGGCCTTCCAGATAAACATGGAAAAGCAGATTTGACGTACTTAAGTTTCAGAAGATGCCAAAGATTTGGCGGCTAGCCTTGAGCACAGTGTTTTCAGTCTTTACCAGGTCCTGTAACCTGATGCTAGCTGGTAGCGGAGAGGGTACCGTTTGGAGAGATAGAAGTGACCCCATAAGGACATAAATGGAGCAAATGGTTCTGAGCACTATGGGACTTAACATCTGAGGTCATCAGTCCCCTAGAACGTAGATCTACTTAAACCTAACTAACCTAAGGACATCACAAACATTCATGCCCCAGGCAGAATTCGAACCTGCGACCGTAGTGATCGCGCGGTTCCAGACTGAAGCGCCTAGAGCCGCTCGGCCACTCCGGCCGGCCAGGAGGACATAACACGTGGCGGAAAGATATTTAGAACAGAGGGGAAGAAACTGAAATCATTGGTCTTTTTACCTTTCGCCTCTTCATGGTTGGTTATTTTACTGAAGAAACGATTATCCCATTGGCGGACTGACGAAACTTTAGAGAGGATTGTTGGTCAAATTATTGTTTTTGACAAGAGGGGAGCAGTCTGTTCTTCACTGACTTGGAATGAAACGATTGGTCTGTGGGTTTGGCGCTGAACTCACTGGTACTCCATAGGCTGACCTCTCAGTTAGAGCCAGCTGGGGTCCGATTTTCGAGTCCTCGACAGAGCGATCATAGCGTCGAACTGCACGACAACGAGAAACGGTGTCACCTCTCTGCTCGCATTACAATGAAGATTATGGTCAGTTTAGCTAGTAGCTTCAAAATGTTATGACGACCGAGAGTTTGAAGTTCCAGTTCATGACAGGTTTCCATTTCATCCTCATGAAGTTCGTCATTTCATCCTCAGATGTAGGGGTTTCCTCTCTTCAGACAAACAGACCCTATAATTGTTTTCTAGTCAGATTGAGATATAGTTCACAAAGTCAGATGCGAGATTGTTGAGTAGTTCCGGTGCCGACGAGTAACTTTGCCAACCGACGGTCTAGGTTTGTATATCTTATGGTTAATTTTGTGACTGCAACTTTAGCAATTTCAGGATTGTTTTGGATGCTTATGATTCTTTTTGTAACAAACTGCAAGCGGATTGAAATCTTATATTTGTTATCACATTTAATAGTTTTCAGTGATAAAATGCAAATTCCCACCTTAAGAGTCACCGCTAGGGCCACAATATTTCGTAACGTTAACCTATACTTTGTGTACATTAATTCCGGCACTGGGACTCACGGTGTACCTGTATCATGTGTAATTCTGACTGAATTAAATTCACTTACATAAATGTGGGGTTTTGCATACGGAACGAAAGTTTACGGAAGAAGAGGAAACAACAGTCGCCAACTAGCTTGTCCATATCAGTTGTAGACGTTGCATTGTTTCGTTAGTTATTCGTTCTTGGCAGGAAATTTTTGCTACAAAGTTAGAGGGATGTAGTGATGTGCAGTTAACAAGTATGACTCGGAAGATGTTAACAGGGGATGCAAAGGCAAACGCGAGGGGCCATGAGATATTTCGATATACTATATACTTCCAGGAGTTGTAGGAAGAACTATTGGAACGCTGTAGGAGGAGAAACACCTTTCAGTATTATCTTCACCAACTCAGAACTATAACTAAATGCAAGGAGATACTCTGGAAAGTTTTGTTGCTCGAATTAGGAAGGCGAATATTAATCCTTATGAGATAGCATATTGCGACAACACCGAAAAGGGCGTTCTTGAAGATGTAGCGTAGATGGCGCTAGACGCATCTGGTGGGGTTTGTCTCCTCAAATATTCGTAAAGTGCGGGCAGTATTTCCAAAGCCATTTCACGATGCTGTTGCATAGTCCAATAGTCGCAAAATTAATCAAAAAATAAACAGAAAAGACACTAACGACGAGAGTTTTACGTCTGCTGAAGCGTGAATGAACATCAGCATTTTGGTGAAGAACAGTGATTCGAAACGTTATAGTGAGAAACGACTGTGAACAATGGAGTTAAGAATCTCTGTACTGATACAGTAAATAAGAGTGCGCCATCGCTGATAGAATCGGAGCAGCATGTTAGACTGCAGTAGTTCGAGACAAGCAGTGCAATTCTACATCTTGTATAAATAAATATCGCAGTAATGCAACACTTTCACGAATACTAACGTCTTCACCCAGTATTCATGTCACTCCAAATGATTGAAAATTTTCACCTACAGCAACAATTTCGAACAAAGCGCAACTGGCATTATTGCTACACTTACGCTTGTTACTGCGGCAGTTAGTTGCTGTGTGTATTGTGAGGCTACAAACTGCGATCCTTGAGTTGCTGAGCTGGTCCTCTCAAACTACGTACGCCTGCCATACGCATTTTTTCAGTAAGCGCTGCAGGTTGTTACAAACGTTAGGTGATGCAACTTGAAGCCTACCGCCAGTACTGAGCAGCCGATCATAATTTTGTAAAATTCTGCAGCGTTTACTGAAAAAATGCGTATGGCAGGTATAGTCGGTTTGAGACGACCACCTGAGCAACACACTCGACGTAGTTTGTAGCAACACTCCACACACAGCAACCAACAGTCGCAGTAATAAACGTGTCACAATAATGCCAGTTGCCCTTAGTTCGAAATTATGCTGTAGGTGAAAATTTTCCATGATTTGACGTGAGACGAATATTGCTCGAAGGTTAGCTACGCTTGTGTATTGTACCTTTTAACTTTCAAGTGTAAAAAAGTGTCGTCAGTAAAGGAGCAGATACCAACCGATACTGCAGTTAAAAAATAGTTCTATAAAGAGGGAGAAAGCGTTCGTGCGTAATCAAAGATTCTGCTTTTACTGAACCGGTGGACACGGAACTAACGGTAGAATTAAAGAGCGAGCAAAACTTGGACGCCACACATTTAAAAACGTGAAGAGCTAGATGGGAGCTCGTTTTCATCCTAACATAGCAGTCAATCAGATATAATGGTATTATTCCAAACGAAAATGGAACGTCAAAATAAAATAGATATAAGATTGGAAAATCATTAAAATATCGTCATGGAATTGCTAAAGGATTTAATGGAATGTAATTTGAACCGGAATATTCAAGCACAAGACACAGAGATTGTTGTCAAAGAGAAGCTGGAGCAGACATTTACCAAACAGAAACATGGTTCACAACAAAATGTAAGAGTATGTTAGATCGTGAGAAGAAAATTGAGGGTATGTTGTTTGGGAAGCAAGAATAAGAAAGTTTGTTGTACGAAGATGGCCGGCCGGGGTGGCCGAGCAATTCTAGGCGCTACAGTCTGGAACCGCGCGACTGCTACGGTCGCAGGTTCGAATCCTGCCTCGGGCATGGATGTGTGTGAGGTCCTTAGGTTAGTTAGGTTTAAGTAGTTCTAAGTTCTAGGGGACTGATGACCACAGTAGTTAAGTCCCATAGTGCTCAGAGCCATCTGTACGAAGATATAGAGAAGTTGTTATTGTATAAACACTGGTCTAAAAGCACGAATGATTTTATTTGCAATGATCCACACCACCAGAGTTACGACGAAATATAATCAGAAATTTTGGAACAGGTATTAGCAAGGTATCACCATTCTGAAGTACGGTATAAAGAGAATGACGTAGTACGCAGAGCGATGCAATAGCTTACGTGCCAAGATCGTGGTCTTCTGCCTAGCGCAATAATTAGGATGGTGAGGCAGGGATAACGAAGATCCGCACAAAACGCAATGGAGAAGAAGCCATGGGAATCAAGCGAAACGCAAGTTAAGGGAACAAAAGATCATGCTATTACCGCGGCGAAGAGGCGCGATATGATTATGGCTCATCGACTCAAAGACAGAAATGCAGGAAGAAGTAGAATGAGAAAGGAGTTAACGGCCAAGGTCAAGTAGGTACATAGGTGAAGTGACGTATTGCCTTTTGATCGCTTACAAGGACGTAAATATGACACAGTGGAAGAAGAGAAGAAAGAAGAGGGAGAAGAGTTGGACACGGTTCATTATGCATGTTGTACAGCCGCAAGTGGCACTTACAATTAATTAAATTGTCAAATGTTTATGAACTGTGACTTGTTTGTGTTGAACTATGGCACGTGTGTTTTAGGCTATCAGCAGTGTGGACTGTTGTTATAGTGAACAGTGAAATATTCTTTCTTTGAAATTTTTCGGTTGCGATACTTACTGATGTAGGAGTGTTACGCCCTACATTTGCTTTGATTTGTTGTCGGGCGTGCCGACCCTTAGCCACGTTATTGTGTCCATGTTCAGTGCATGCCAGACGTCGAAGAGTGGGGATTTCAGTGACTCAATGATTGCACCACCGATGCCCACGAGAGAGGCTCGTCTAAGGCGCAGTAAGTTAATTATCTTTGTTCTCACAGCCACCGTCTATGCGCTACCAGCTACTACGCAACAATGACGCTCACCGCGCCGCCTAGCGTCCTCAGTTAGCTGCTACGTCTACCTGTCAGTGAGTGTGTGTGTAGCTAGGAGTGTTGTGCCAAAAAGTTAAAATGTCAGTTAGGCATTTGAATTTGTTTTCGGTCAGCAGACTATTCGTAAACTTATATTTCTTCGCATTAATTTTTTTCAACTTAAAATGGCAGATTTATCGTCTGTCTCATATTAGACACACAAAAACAAAATTTTATCTTATTGCTTATGTCTTGATATTTATTTGCTTGACCCTGAGGCCCAGACATACATTACTAGACTGGCAGTAGCATATTGGTGTCACTGAAGTCAGTACTTTGGAATCGCAATATGGCGGCAAGAGCAAAGAAATAGTGAACAGCTGTTCAGTTACTGATAAATCAGTCTTAAGAAATGTGGACAGACGAACATAACTATGTTATCTTTAGAGTGTTGATGTAGTGATCAATACATGCATTGTATATGGCTGTAATTCGTATATCTGACGGAAAATACAAAGGATGGAACACGGCTTAGAGCGAGCATAACAAGAAACATCTGACGTATTTCTGCTTTTCTACTGTATGCGAGCCCCAAATAATCACATTGCAGTTTGTCTTATATGAAATACTGGCACTGTTTCAATGGTTTACGTGTATTGAAGGCATTTAATGAATCTAATATTAAGATACATAATTTAATGATGTGCTTTTAACCAGTTTCGATCAATTTAGGCTTTTCTTGGAATAGCATGCTCGCTATAAAGTGGCCTTATAAGTAGAACGTGCTATTTGTTTTTTATAAGAAGTGTTTGTATTGGTTTGAGTGTTTTTACAAGAACTACAGTCTGCCTTAAACGTGTGTATATGTTACTTAGTGGTCTTCTCATAACACAGTTTTACAGTGTAATTGTTAAATTCAATTAGTACACAAATATTTGCTCATCTGCAAACTTGTTTTGATCGTCTAGTAAAGCAGACAAGGTAATTTCGTTTCAGAAAATCGTAGTAGTACCACACACAAACTTCCAGATCCTGCTACCTTTCCTCACCACATGAGAAATTTTAGTAAAAGATGTGTCTTTTCCAGTCAAGCAAATGTATGCCTGTGACCTGAGGGCATGTTGTTTGCCATAGACGTATAATTTCTTGCTTATTTTTCCAATTTCATTATCACATGAGTAGTGATGCTATATTCGATGTGCAGTTGTAAGATTCTGTACTATGACAGGAACATAATTAGCTTCCAGTAAAGAAAATTTGCATTTTTCTGATTTCTTGTGTGTGCTGAGCAGCAGTTTTATGTTTATTAATATTCTTTTTGCAAAGGCGGATCAGTATTTGAATACAAAGAACTGTTCAAGTATCACAATTACTAAGCTTATGGAAATATGACTGAAAGAAGTAAAATGCATACCTCGATACACAAGAAGGTATTTTCAGTGATGCAGAATACGAATACAGAGTCCAGAGTTGTTTAAGAGGTTATAATTTGGCAATGATACTGTCTTCTCTGTGCAATCTGTGCACGAAACTTCTAGGAATTTCTTTGAAGGTCAGTTAAGAGAAGCAAAGCATGATCGTTCTCATACGAGAACTTAATGGTTAGGGTGTGCTGATGCTGTAGAGGTGTAAAAGAATTGAAGTTAGTACTTGTTTGGCACCATTTTCACGGATGTCTGTACAAAAAAGATTACTTTCTTATTACTATTTAATGTAGTCATATGACAAATTTGATTTCTATGTATTTTCATTGCCTGCTTACCACCCTAAATAAAAAAGTGAAGTTTATAATTTTTAATGTAGCGACGATACAGTGTGAAGAGTACATAACATATATATTATATTGTATTATACACTACTGGCCATTAAAATTGCTTCACCACGAAGATGACGTACTACAGACGCGAAATTTAACCGACAGGAACAAGATGCTGTGATATGCAAATGATTAGCTTTCAAGAGCACTCACACAAGGTTGGCGGCCGTGGCGACACCTACAACGTGCTGATAAGAGGAAAGTTTCCAACCGATTTCTCACACACAAACGGCAGTTGACCGGCGTGGCCTGGTGAAACGTTGTTGTGATGCCTCGTGTAAGGAGGAGAAATGCATACCATCACGTTTCCGACTTTGATAAAGGTCTGATTGTAGCCTATCGCGATTGCGGTTTATCGTATCGCGACATTGCTGCTCGCGTTGGTCGAGACCCAATGACTGTTAAGAAAATATGGAATCGGTGGTTTCAGGAGGGTAATACGGAACGCCGTGCTGGATACCAACTCAATGCCCAGGCGTATCAAGGCCGTTATTACGGCCAGAGGTGGTTGTTCTGGGTACTGATTTCTAAGGATATGCACCCAAATTGCTTGAAAATGTAATCACATGTCAGTTCTAGTATAATATATTTGTCCAATGAATACCCGTTTATCATCTGCATTTCTTCTTGGTGTAGCAATCTTAATGGCCAGTAGTGTAATAACTCAGTACGGGACCACTGCTGGTTTATTCATCAGTCTTTTGTATCTGTTGGGATTTGGTTGATGATCAGAATTTCTGTGGGAGAGCTGTTTTCTTTTCCTTTGTTTCTAAAATAACTATTTTCCTACTTTCAAAAACAAAGAAACAAAATTCTGCTGTGGTGATGTAAGGGGTACTGCTACCTTTGATGTTGTAATCTATCAATTTTGTACTTCTTACATGTCAGTTGCTCCTGGAAATTTCGTAACAGAGCAGTCTTTTCTCTGAGGAAACATTGTCTAATCTATAATGACAACAATTCCCCAGTCATAATGATCACACCCAGCCTTGATATGTGCAGGTGAGTCACTGTTGTGTTCCCACAAGGGATGGTCACGTGCAGCTGCATTGTGGATTACTAGTATGAAGATTATGGTAGAAATATAGTTAAGAGTAGAAAGTGTTATAATTCATCATAGAATAAAAGTGTTTTGGTAATTCAGGTATTTCCTGAAAAGGCATGAGAGATTAATTGCGAGATTTGATGTTGAAACAGTACTATGTTTGTGAATCAGAAACGGTCGTCGAAAAATATATTGATAGTAGAACATAATATTAAAAGAGTTCCATTCATCAGTAGTAGCAAATTTAATTAGTGTGTCTAATTCGGTGTGAATGTGACACAATCGTAACTCTTAACATAAGCCTGGATGAACGTAAGCATTGATAGGGGAATGTGTTACATTCTAAAGGAACAATAAAGCACGTAATTCGAGGTAACATTTTCCATTCTTTAAATGAATAGCTTTTATATCAGAAAACTAAAAGAGACACACATTCATATGAAGCACATGGTCAAGTTAATTTCGTAGTGAAACGTGTTCTCTACGTAAAACTCCTGTATTTCAGTCTGATAGCTGCAAAGTTAATTAAAATAGTAAACAGAAAAGACGCTGACAGATCTTTACAACCTAGAGAAAGGAGGGTATTTTCCAGTGTAGAGGTAATGTGCTGTCGATGTGGTCAGCATGTTCACACTTGGTGAAATTGCAGGAAACTTCAGGGTTTGAGTGCATTGGACACTCATAACGGCAAAGTCAATGCAGATGGTCGCAGGTTAGTACCTGTACCCTGATGTTAAATAGAAAAATTGTCAGTTTGGCCACTGTGCAATGTTTCCAGGAAACATGAGCGTATGAGACCTTTGTGTGGGATCAGTGTCAGATTAATGTTTGACCGATCAGGTAAGAGGAAGGGTGTGTAAATTTTAAAAAAATTACAGGATCTCAGGTATCTGTAGCTAGTTAGGGTGTATTCTGAATAAGGAATTTCAATGCGGCACATTGTAGATTGGGTGCTATAGCTGGGGTTAGTATTCATTCACTTCGTTCAGCACAAATGTGCTTCAAAGGGAGGTAAAAGAGTTCTGGGATTGATTGGTGAATATTTCCTTGAGTTGGCAATAGATATAATATGAGATAGTACTGTTCTCGGACTTCTTTTCGTGTCGTTTCACGTAAAAGCTCGAGCTTTCGACGATTTTCACCATCGCCTTTGTCAGGAGCAAATGACTGTCAAAATGTTTGCTGTGGTGGCCTTGTAGAGACCAAAGACGGCTTCTGATTGGTCGAGAGATACATCATGCTGTCGCAGATGGTGTCAACGTCTGCACTGGCGGCACCTCCACTCCCGCCATAGAGTGAACATTATGAGGAATGTCTCTGGCTCTTCACTGCATCGAGTGCTCGCTTCCATGCACCGCAAAAATCATATCTCAGTAATCCAGAGACCGATAATGACCTCAACAGGACGCAGTATCTGCCTTATCTTCTTAGAAGTTTGAAAAATACATCAGATACCTCGTCTTCCTAGGAATCTCCCGGTTTTGCTCGATGTCGCTCCACAAAAGAGAAAGAATTCAGACGGTGACTCATCACGTGAGTGTTCACCATTTTCAAGTTTCCTTTTCTTGGATAACGCTGACTTGATATCACGTGACCCATAGCCGTTTTTTCAAAACAAGTACTTTAGATGATTAATTTCGGAATGGATTATGTCGTCGTTAGAAACGGTTTTTCTTACTTTATATGATTAATTTCGGAATGGATTATGTCCTCGTCAGAAACGGTTTTTGCTCTGTATATCAGAATATTTAAAGCTGCTCTCTTCTGGACTGTATGTTGAAAGCTATGGGCGTCAAGATATAAATCAGTACTTGTCGGTTTGCGGTACACTGAGAGGCTGAGGCGTCCATCCGAACTTCGTTTTACCAGAACATCTAAAAATGGCAGACTTCTCTCTATCTCTTTCTCGATGAAGAGATGGATTTTTGGGTGCATGTTCCTAAGATGTTCCTGTAAGTGCTTAAGGGCTTCCACCCTGTGTTGCCTGATCATAAACGTGAAGGCCCAACGGTACTGACTGGCCGCTGTGTCATGCTCAGCCCATTGCCGTCACTGGATGCGGTTATGGAGGGGCATGTGGTCAGTACACCGCTTTCCCCCCACATATGTCAGTTTATGAGACTGGAGCCGATAGTTCTCAATCAAGAAGCTCCTCAGTTTACCTCACAAGGGTTGAGTGCACATTGCTTTCCAACAGCACATGGCAGACCGGATGGTCTCCCAGCCAAGTGATAGCTCGGCCCGACAGCACTGATCTTTGTTGAATTGTCAGTAACCTGTGTTACCACTGAAACAAAGCCGTTTGCATGCATCATCAAAATAGCGATAAAATGAAGATGGACAAAGAGGAGCGAAATTTAATGCACAATCCTCAAAATGTTCCATAAAAAAGTTGGTCATTGCTGGAGAAAATGGAGAAATCATAGCATTTCCGTCTGTCATTTCACAGAATTTACTGCCTACAAGAAGTAGGTGGTCATCATAACATGCCGGAACAACTTTATCATTTGGGAGGAAAATGCTATTCCTAAAGTTTCAATATGTTCAAAAATGGTTCTGAGCACTATGGGACTTAACGTCTGAGGTCATCAGTCCCGTAGAACTTAGAACTACTTAAACCTAACTAACCTAAGGACATCACACACATCCATGCCCGAGGCAGGATTCGAACCTGTGACCGTAGCGGTCACGGGGTTCCAGACTGAAGCGCCTAGAACCGCTCGGCCACCTAGGCCGGCTTCAACATGTCCTCCACACTCATTTAGATATGCCCATGAAGCCCAGTGTCAATTGCAAATTCCACAAAATGAGAGGTATTGGAGAGAAGTGGTAGGATTGGGAAAGGAGCAAAATTGGGTGAAGCTCCACTGAGGTTACTAAAGTAGTAGGGCAACAGGGGCGTCAGCACTAAACGTTACTGTGGGTTGCCTACATTCAGGAGCAAGTAGGCTACCAGGGGAAAACCTATTGTCTTCATTTGATTGACAAGTCCTTAATCTGTTGTTTGGCTAAGAGCATTATGATCCCCTGGAGATAATCCTTCCTTTTAATTGACAGATCCTTAACCTATTGTTCCCCCACCCCTCCAACTCCAGCTCCCAGAACCTGATGGGAAAAGGACTCAGTTGATCAGCCATTTGTGGGGAAATCGATGGCAGTGTATGTGATATTGTGTAAACAACTTATACAATATAGTTTATTCATTTATTTAAAGAATTTGGTGAGAAATCGATTGCAGTGTGTGGAATATTGTTTAAACAATTTAGACAATGTGTGGAATATTGTTTATTTAAAGAATTTACAGGATAGAAAATGATGCAAGGAATATTTAAAGAATTGTGATGCTTTTCCATTCTGATTGCACAAGGAATACCATCATGAAACACCCATAATACTTAATTACACTGTTAAAAATCTTTCGATCATAAAGTACACCCAGTGCCGCTCTCACCAAACACACACAGGTCGCTCAGGGTGTCAGAAAGTGATGTGTACGTCAGCGGCGCGCCACATTTCAGTTCCAAGAGTGTCTGCTCAGGCCCTGAGGCTGACACACTAGACGTCATGCGTATCCGCAAGCGCAAGCGGCAATCATTTGATACTTGACGCCTGAGAAATTCCTCTCGAAAAACGTGCTATCTCTCTCTCCTTTTCTTCCTGTAGTGTGCCACTGCCAGGCCTGCAAGCGACATCGTCCATGGTCATATTGAACCAGAAACAAAGCTGTGTCCATCCAGTAAACCCCTTGGGAATACCGATGCATGTGAGGACTCCTACCATCGCAAATCCTGATTGAGAATGGATACCGCCATCGGCTCCAAGCTGCCATCTGTGCATGACAGGAGATTCAATTATATAGCATAGGATATACTCTTTATTTATAAAATTTGTTTCACAGGGGTTGGATCTCACTTTTATTTGGCGTGAAAAGCTCATGTTCAGCACCTACATGTCCTAATTACGTAATTACACTGCTGTAGATTGAAGGTGTCGTCTTTTGGGAAATTTTAGTGTATGGGCTCACTTTGAGATGCAAGGATCGACTGAGCTAGTGCTCATTGTCATCACTAGAGCACATCCCACTCTCCTAACACTCCCCCTTCCTTCCCCACCCATCCCAGAAAAAAAGTGGTAGGAAAAAGACTCAGTCTGTGCCGGAGAGGAACGATCGTACAACACGAAATTCAAATAAAAGTCAATAATATGTTGATATATATTATTTTTTTAATAAGTTTGTGGGAGAAAGGGTTCCCCACTTGAGTAGACATCATGACTGCATCCCCCACCTTTGCTCCCTATGACATAATAACTGTAATCATCAGGGAATGGAATGAAGAGCAGTACAGTAGCCAACCATGTATGTAACTATCGTCTGGGCGCCACCGCGAAGCTCAAAACAGCCCAATGTCCTAATTACAGATCATGTAACTAAATACCACAGACTGCATACTGGATATTGGCCTCCTTTGATCTAGAACCGCAGCGGACCGAAAATAGAACGGCAACGCTCCAGCAGATCACAGTGAGCGGTAGAGGACCACAGGGGGAATCCCTCGTACCACAGACGGGATTCCAAAGGCACCAGACCGAAGATGGAACACCCAGGAGCGTGTCTGGCGGGCGCGGACCGCAAAGAGAACACCCAGGACTGCAGCGGACGGAAAAGGGAACGGCAATGCTCTGGAAGATCGCAGCGAGCGGACGCAGACCGCAGAGGGAGCGCCTGGTGAAGGCGGAAGGCAACATGCATAAATACTGGACGAGGTCTACTCAAGGAGTAGTCTCAGGTCGCACCTGGTGAAGGTAATGAGTTACGCTGCCGAAATATCGTGCAAGTACAACGTTGATACCCGGCAGAACACCCAAAAACCCAAGATGTCAAAGAATTCAATGTTGAAGATAAAACCAAACGTGAAAAGGTAGACAAGTCATGGGAATCGTTAAAAGAAATAACATCTTAAACGCCACAAAACCACGTCAAAATCCTACTAGGCGATTTCAGTAAACACTCCAAGGCAAAGAAAGAAAGTACAGGAAAACGAAAATTCCCAACTCATAAATGGATCAAACAAAGGCGACGATGAATAGTTGAACACAGCGGAATGTTCAACCTTAACGACATTTCAACACACTTAAAAAAATATAATAGGTAACACAGGGATCACCAAACCCACTCACGGGTGACATACAAACTGACCACGTAGCAGTCTCAGAGAAATTATGAACGTCCAAGTCAGAAAGGTTGTAAACATGGACTCAGACCAGTCTCTGACAAGAATTAAAACTACGTTTGAAACCTCAGACGTTCACAAAAAAGAAGAGAAACTTCAAATTTGACACAGTCTGGTTCCAAACGTCTCTCACAGAACAATTAGAGGAAAAGTAGTGAAACAATTGGCAGGGACTCCAAAGAAATTATAGAAACAGCATAAACTTTAAATCCTCTGCAGAAAAAGAGGATCCTTGGAGGAATAAGGGATGTGAGTGTTTGACAGAATGCATACAACAACTGCAGCAGTAATAAGACAGAAGACTACTACAAAACATTCTCAGCAGTGAGCAGAGTGATATCCAAATTAATAAGAAAGATCAAAAGGGAAATTGAGAAGGAGTTCGAAAGAAACAACATACGTTATTTCTATACGAAATTCAAAAAACCACAAAGTATGTGCTTCAAAAGAATGGCGAAATGACTCAACAATGACTAAAACTAAAAGTAATTTGTCAGACATTTAAAAAGGTGTACTTGAATATCCAGAACAGTCGACAAGATTCCCACAACAAGAGCCTGCAGACAATAATTCAAATTCATTACCACCAGATGAAGAAGAAATTCAGGTCAAAAGACAAAAACAATAAAGCATCTGAGGAAGATAGAATCACAGCAGAAATTCTCAGACCAGCAGGTTCAGACACCACAAAAGAAATCACGAAAATCAAGCAAGACAGTTGGCAACCAGAACAAATTCCAGAAGACTGGAAAATGCATTAATTCACTCATAACATATGAAGGGAGACAGAATAGATGTCAATAGATACAGGGGGAACCTCATTACTATCAATTTCATACAAAATCCTATTCCAGTGTCTTCACAGCAGAATGTAAAAACAACTACAACCAAAAACTGGAAAATATCAGAGATGATCTAAACCAGGCTGATCATGTCCAGAGTAAACCTTGATCCTAAAGCTAATCCTAAGAAATCAGAGAATTTTTAGCAAAAATTTAGTTGTTACAAAAAAGCCTATGACTCCGTTTACTGCGAATCACGCTCCCAGATATTAAAAGAAAAAGCTCTACATATGAAAACACCCGAAATCATAAAACAGACACTGACAGATTGAAACGGCAAGGTTCATTTTATGCAGCAACTCCCTGATCCTTCCGATATCAAAACACAAAGACAAGGAGGTGGGATGACTGCATTACTTCTCAATTGTGTCATGAAGAGAGTGATACGAGAATGACATAAACAAAATCAGTCCTCAAAATTTACCAACCAATCAATTCAGGTAGAGACAAATAATTAGGTAGATTGTCTAGAATTTGCAGACGCTTTGGCAATACTAACTCACAAATTTCACTAGCGCAACATCAAAAGGCCAATTCATGATCGAATGTGCAGAAAAAAGTCGATCTTTTAAGAAGCCAGATTACCTAACCTGCAATAAACAAGCACCAAACTTCATGGAGATGAAATTTGGCAAATCAAAAGAGTTTCACAATTTATGTACGTCAATGAAATTATACACGAAAAAGCAATTGATACAAAAGCAAACGAAGTCAGGTACCAGGAGATAGAAACTGCTTACCAATTTACCCAGAATATCTGCAACAAGAAACCTATCTCCCAGACTGCAACACTAAGACATTACAATACGGCAATTACACCAAACTGCCTTTAAGGATCAGAAACAAATGTGAAAAGGGGAACTGACATTGAAAAGTTGGAGAAAAAGGATCACAAAACCGTAAGAATAATTCTGAGCTCCTAATCTGTAGATGAACCATACCGACTCATGAGCATTCAGGAAATCAGGCAATACACAAACATTCACAGCGACAGTAGAAAACCCAGGTGTAGATTCTATGGACACGTTTAAAGAATCCCAGAGAGACTTAAAAACCAACTCGATATTTTTGACAACAGGAACAAAGCCAAAACGGACGCGATGAATTTGGTTACAAGATCAAAACTCCTATGAAATTGGCTAGAATTATTCCAGAAGACGTATAAAACCGTGAAATCCGCAGCTCCAAAATTCACAAATGGCGAGCTGACGAAGATGGCAGTATTAACGAGAAGATCGGTACAACATGTTCTGAAGAGAGTAAAGAAGCCCACAGGAAGATAATGGGAGAAATATGGGCGAAAAGGAAGGCGTATGCTCATCTCTAAGCAATATGAATCGTTCTAATAGTATGTTAGCATAGAGTGTCATATAAACTTAGTTTCAATATGTTATTGAAGTACTGACACTTAAATTACAAGAGGTATGATAAAATGAATATATAGATGAGTGGTCCATCTTATTAAGAATAAGGTTTATGCATGAAGTGGACCAGTGTACTGGGAAAGGTGGACCATAAAAGTGGCTACACTCGAAGAAAACAGTAAATTAAAATTTCACATTTTTATTTTGAATGCTTTGCAGTGAATACAGAATTATACAATTAAATTTTTTAGTCCACAACAATTTTACTAGTTTAATGTAAGTCTTGGTTGAACACCGGTTTTTCTAGTGAGTTTCTGATTTTGTTCACGCATTAGGCTGTCTTCCTCTCACCACAGCAATTACACTTATTACGAATTGTTGACCATCGTGAACAGTCTACACACAGAATACAATAGTATTTGTATTCATTCCATAGCAGGTGTCACCATAGCCACCACATTCATCCTCATCTCATTCATCAAAGTTATTTTCGAAATCTTCTACAATTCTGCACCTGAAGAACACAGTGAGCTATTGGCAGCATGTTTCGTATTGAGTTTCGTCTGTCTGTTTCTTTCTGCACGAGTAATTCCTGAAGGCGACTTTTGGTGCCTTTTATCCTTTTTCTTTCTTTTATTATCGCTCTTTTTCTTTACAATTTCAATATTTTCGACAGGGTTTAGCTCTTTGAATACATTTGCTGCTTTCCTCTTAAAATTCCTGGTTTTCTCAATACAGGGAACAAGATGATGTTTCTTCCAAAACTTTTGTCTGTGCTGGCTTAGGAGTAGTCAGTTTAGCGGTGGTAATCTTAAAAGCCTTAGGTTTAGTAGGTGTGGAGGCTGAATTTGTGCCAGAGAAGGAATTTGACTTGTGCAGATTACTTCGTTCTTTTGGTGTTAAATTTGTTGGCACAGTCGTACCTTCCGACGAATAAGTGTGGTCTGAGATTGCAACCATCTTCAGTGGAATTATTGCAAATGCCTTGAAGCTGAAGTTAATTGTGCTCCATCCCTCTCACATTAAAACCAGTGGTCCATCGTCTTTCCCACATAACGCTAGTCCATCTTCCCAGTTGTCTGAGAGGGTTGACCACCCCGACTTCCGTCTGTAGGGAGCGAACTCGGTGGCCATTTTAGGTTGGTTTCATGTCTACACATTAGTCAAGCCGTCAGTAAAAAAAATTGAATCAATTTTGTGCAGACTACGCCTTAATACTAAAATTATGTAACTAAAGAATAAAACTTTCCGGCTGACCAGAACAGACAACGTGATTTTTACCAAGAACTAACATGAAAATGACCGCAAAACGTATGCACCACAACTGTTCACGAAAGTGCTTCCATGAAAGTAGCGGGAGCTGCTCTCCAGAGGAGCATTTGTGAAATATGCCACTGGTCCGTCCCACCCACTGGTCCAGGTCTCCTGGAGTTAACCTGCACATTACAAAAATGGAAGTACTTACACTATGCGGTCAGAAGTATCCGGACACCTGGCTGAAAATTACAAGTTCGTGGCGCTCTCCTTCGGTAATGCTGGAATTACATATGGTGTTGGCCCACCCTTAGCGTTTATGACAGCTTCCACTCTCGTAGTCAAACGTTCAATCAGGTACAGGAAGGTTTCTTGGGGAATGGCAGCCCATTCTTCACGCAGTGATGCGCCGAGGAGAGGTATCGGTGTCAGTCGGCTAGGTCTGTCACGAAGTCGGCGTTCCAAAACATCCCAAAGGTATTCTAAAGGATTCAGGTGAGGACTCTGTGCAGGACAGTCCATTACAGGGATGCTATTGTCGTGTGACCGCCATTATCCGTTATGCATTATGAACAGATGCTCGATCGTGTTGAGAGATGCAATCGACATCCCCGAATTGCTGTTCAGCATTGGAAAGAAAGAAGTTGCTTAACACATCTGAGTAGGCCTGGGCTGTGATAGCGACATACAAAAAAAAAAAAAGAGGTGGAAGCACTGTCCATGAAAAATACAACCACACCATAACAGCGCAGCTTCCGAATTTTACTGCTGGAACTACGCACGCCGGCAGATGTCGTTCACCGGGCATTCGCCATACCCACACCCTGCCATGGGATCGCCACATCGTATACCGTGATTCATTACTTAACACAGCGTTTTTCCACTGTTCAATCGTCCAATGTTTACGCTCCTTCCACCAAGCGAGGCGTCGTTTGTCATTTACTGGCGTGATGTGTTGCTCATGAGCAGCCGCTCCATCATGAAATTCAAGTTTTCTCACCTCCAGTCTGACTGTCATAATACTTGCAGTGGATCCTGATGCAGTCTCGAATTCCTGTGTGACGGACTGGATAGATGTTTGCCTATTAACATTACGACCTTCTTCAAATGTCGGCGGTCTCTGTCAGTCAACAGATGAGGTTGACCTGTACGCTTTTGTGCTGTACGTGTCCCTTCACGTTTCCACTTCACTATGAAATCGGAAGCAGAGGACCTAGGGATGTTTAGGACTGTGGAAATCTCGCTTACAGACGTATGACACAAGTGACAGCCAATCACCTGACCACGATCAAAGTCCGTGAGTTCCGCGGAGGGCCCCATTCTGCTCTCTCATGATGTCTAATGACTACTGTGGTCGATCATATGGAATACCTGGCAGTAGGAGGCAGCACAATGCACCTAATATGAAAAACGTGTGTTTTTGTGGGTTTCCGCATAATTTCGATCGCATAGTGCACGTATATATGTATGTACGTAATGTATCTATGTATGTAATCCTAAATAACTCGACCGTTTCAAACAATCTTGGTACAAGTCTCATTTATTGTCTGAAAAAAATCACTATGTGGATAAGTACCACCTACCTATCAAAGGGTGGGGTTGGTGGTGGGAAATCAGTGTAACACACGACGCACTAACTCCCATATCTTGTTCTTGCAGCATCTGAGAATGAGAGCACCTAGTGCCACGCAACAATCTTTAAAATAATTTAAAATGCTTGCGTAACTTCTTCTTGGTGACAACCCCTACAAAATGAAAAGAGGAAAAAAGTTTGTCGCTTACTACACTTTCACTGTTCATGCAATAAAACTGGCACATGAAGCATGGCGTTCCTTCTTTACTACTGGCTTTATTCGCAACAAATTTTGCCGACAGTGTTTACATATACTCGTACCACGGAATGTAGCAGCAAAATTACACTGAAGAGACAAAGAAACTGGTACACCTCCCTAATATCGTGTAGGGTCCCCGCGAGAATGCAGAAGTTCCGCAACACGACATAGCATGGATTCGACTAATCTCTGAAATAGTGCTGGAGGGAACTGACTCCATGAATCCTGCAGGGCTGTCCATAAATCCGTAAGAGTACGTGGGGGTGAAGATCTCCTCTGAACAGCACGTTGCAAGGCATCTCAAATATGCTCAGTAATGTTCATGTTTAGGGAGTTTGGTGGCCAGCAAAAGTGTTTAAACGCAGGAGAGTGTTCCTGGAGCCATTCTGTAGCAATTCTGGAAGTGTGGGGTGTCACATTGTCCTAGTGGAATTGTCCAAGTCTGTCGGAATGCACAATGGACGTGAATGGATGCAGGTGACCAGACAGGATGCTTACGAACCTGTCACCTATCAGAGTCGTATTGAGACGTATCAGGGATCCCATATCACTTCAACTGCACACATACCACACCATTACAGAGCCTCTACCAGCTTGAACAGTCCCCTGCTGACATGCAGGGTCCATGGATTCATGAGGTTGTCTCCATACCCGTACACGTCCATCCACTAGACACAATTTGAAACGAGACTCGTCTGACCAAGCAACATTTTTCCCGTCATCACCAGGCCACGTGTAAAGCTTCGTGTCGTGCAGTCATAAAGAGTATACGAGTGGGCCTTCGGCTCCGAAAGCCCATATCAATGATGTTTCGTTGAACTGTTCGTACCCTGACAATTGTTGATGGCCCAGCTTTGGAATCTGCAACAATTTGCGGAAATGTTGCACTTCTGTCACGTCGAACGATTCTCTTGAGTCGTCGTTGGTCCCGTCCTTGCAGAGTCTTTTCCCAGCCGCATTGATGTCGGAGATTTGATGTTTCATCGGATTCCTATTATTAACAGTACGTTTGAGAAATGGTCGTAAGGGAAAATCCCCACTTCATCGTTACCTTGCAGATACTGTGTCCCATCGCTCCTGCGCCGACTATAACACCAAACTCACTTACATGTTGACAACCTGCCGTTGTAGCAGCAGTAGCCGATCTAACAACTGCACCAGACACTTTTTGTCTTATGCAGGCGTTGCCGCGCGCAGCGCCGTACTGTGCCTATTTATGTATATCTATATTTGAATACGCATGCCTATACCAGTTTCCTTGGTGCTTCAGTGTATATCATTGTACTACACACAGTTCAGGAGATACGGGGTCATACGATTCGAGAAAAACTACCACTAACCCTTTGCTAACAACGCGGTTTACAACACAACACGGTAACCATATATACCAATGGACGTATTTCCAAAATTATATCATTGTATGACAAATAGCTCTGGAGATTAAACGTCATAAACACTGAGCCGAGTAAAAATGAAACTGCATTGTGCAATGCACTAGAGCTACAGATGAAATGTGTACAAACATACGCAAAAAACGATAAATATTTCACTTACATTTTACCTGAGAGTAACTGGGCAAAGCTGTGGGTACAAGGCTCATCCTAAACACCTGCAATGATTTTTATCAAATTTGCTACACATATCAGTCACGACTAGAAAGAAGTAATGTGAGGGTAAGAACTTTCAGCCTCCTATTGGGGTAGGGATAATAACGTGGAGAAAGGTGGAGAAGGTGGTGGACAGTGAGAGATGGAGAGGAATTGGACAGAGAGAAGGAAAATGAGGAAGTGGTCAGAGAAGGAAGGTGGACAAAAACAGGGAGGAAAAAGAGATTAGCGGAGAGAGGGGAGGAGGAAATTGACAGAAAAAGTGAACAACAGGGAGGTGGATGGAGAGTGGGGTGAGGAGAAGATGGACAGTAAAAGGAAAGTGGAGGAGAGGGGGAGGAGGAGATGAAAGGCGATAGAAGGAGAAGGAGATGGAGAAGAGGACGCGGAGGAGGAGGAGATGGAGTGATGGGAAAGGAGGATTTGGACAGAGGGTGAGTAGGAGATGGCCAAAGAGAGGGGGTGGAGGTAATGTAATTATGGGGGAGGGAAGGAAGGAAATGGACAGAGGGGGAAGAGCCAATTGAAGTGAGGGTGTGGATGTAATTGGTTGAGAAAGGGGACATAGTTAGAGAGACAGAAGGAGGTTCACAGAGAGAGAAGGGGGAGTAGGGAAGTGGACAGAGAGAAGGTGGAGGAGAAGATGGACAGAGAGACAAAGAAGAGCTGATGGACAGAGAGTACGGTAGGAGAGAGAGAGGGGAAGGAGAAGATGTTCGGATAGCTGGCGAAGAACGAGATGGACTAATAGAAGAATGGAATAAATATATACCCAGGCAACACAAGGAACTCAGCTGGTAGTAATAATGTAGTATTCAACTGCTTTCAAGTTGTCTGGGACTTGTGCTGTCCTTCTACTTTTACCGCAGTACCCTGGAACCTATTATAAATCTACATTCCACTTGCCTTCTAAGTGGACGTTAATGTGCGGTCACATAAACTCAAAAGGTGTATAAATATCTATTTACTTTATTAATTTCCCTTGATAGCAAGTTTCATATTACAATAATTCTGTAGTAGTAAATAAATTTCGGATAATAAATATTGTTATAAGTGGCAGACCTTAGCCTTGCCGACTGGATACCTGTTCCAAAATTATTATTTATTCGTTGCTCTCCCGTATAGTTTGAATGATACCTTGGTTACGATACAACAGACAAGTTGTTAGAGGATGTGCTGACGATAGAAAGCCCGTGATGCACCTGCACGTAAACGAGCAGTAGGAAGGAAAGCAAACTAAGAGCACACAGTTGGACAGCACCTCAGTCCACCAGAGCACTTGATGATGTGACAGGGCACGTTGCCGAAGCTATTTTGGTAAACACTCATCCAGATGTTGAAGAATAATGGTTCAAATGACCCCTAGAACTTAGAACTACCTAAGCCTAAGTAACCTGAGGACATCACACACATCCATGCCCGAGGCAGGATTCGAACCTGCGACCGTAGTGTCCGCGCGGTTCCAGACTAAGCGCCTAGAACCGCTCGGCCACACCGGCCGGCTGAAGAATAATGCTTTCGAAGTGTGAAAAGAATGCACTTTCACCACTCGTCTCTTTTTTCGTGTTACTCAACACAAGAACGTGATTTAAATCACGTTTTTTAAATTTTTTTGGGGGGGGTATCGCGGCCAGCAAGTAATTTTGTCCAGGACTTTGCAAGTTGAAACGCCAATTTCTTACTACTGTCAATCCATTCCAGCCTAAAAACACGCAAATTCTTACAGAATCATTATGAAATATATAAGTGACTTTTTCCTGCACATGTAACTGATTGTTCACACAGAGACAATCTGTACCATATAACGGACTGTATTGCTTAAGCAAACCATCGTATAATCATATCATTTCAAAACAAATATGCTTCATTTTACATTTTAGAAGCAACTGAGTACTTTGCTATATACTGACATATTGTTTTAGTGTAATGAAATCACAGAGCAGTCGAGAATTATGGGTGATCGTATGACGCTCATTATGGCTTGTCAAGAAAATTTCCCGTGGTGTCACCGCCAGACACCACACTTGCTAGGTGGTAGCCTTTAAATCAGCCGCGGTCCGTTAGTATACGTCGGACCCGCGTGTCGCCACTGTCAGTGATTGCAGACCGAGCGCCGCCACATGGCAGGTCTAGAGAGACGTCCTAGCACTCGCCCCAGTTGTACAGCCGACTTTGCTAGCGATGCTACACTGACAAATACGCTCTCAATTGCCGAGACGATAGTTAGCATAGCCTTCAGCTACGTCATTTGCTACGACCTAGCAAGGCGCCATTACCAGTTTATATTGTGATTATAAATCATGTATCAACAAGAGCGATGTTCTCCAATTATGGATTAAAGTTAAGTATTCCAAGAATTTCGTACTTTATTTATTAGACTCAACTCCTTTAACTGTTCCAAACCTCACGCCAGTCTGCGTGAGCTTAAACGCGTGCATTTCGGCTTCCTCCAAACTCCGTGAATTGGCTCCTGCCAATTCACAACATTTCCTCTAGTATATCCTGAGAGCAAATTGTGGCTTCAGCTGTTTATTCACAAAAACTTCGTAGGTATGGAACCGAAGTGAATTGCGGGCAGTCTAGTTCTGAACATTTTTCACATTCCCTGCCTCTCTCTGCGAGAAGTTTTACGGCGTGCCTTAAGAAGCTTCACGTGCCACGGTTGGCCACCTCGTTATAGTTGTTTCTTTTTTAAATTATCGTAGTTCCGAAGTTTAATGAATTCTTACGTAGCGTGACGACAGCCATGCCAGACTTCTTTCATCTTCCAGCTGCAACACAGATTAATCTCTATGTAATATCTCCTCCTTACGAAAATAATGCACTTACGTTTTCACAACGTAGTAAACTATGTTTTGAAACTTTCAGGCTCGTATTAATTCCCACCAAATTTTGTGTACACGGGACTCGATGTCAAGTATATTATTCTGTGATTTTATTTACATTATTACGGAAAACGGCGTGCTTCAGTTTTGGGTTGGGTTTTGTGATGTTTCTCGTTTTAATATATTAGTTATGTACTTTGATGTCTTCATAAAATAATAGTTTTATCAAGGGATTTATATGTAACATATTGAACAGTTCGAAATTTAGAAATTTCAGAATGCTGATTCGGACATAAATCAGTCGTCAAAAATGAGTTGGCTGCAATAATACTAAGCAAATGGAAACACAAATTTATCAACGCAGAAGTACATGTAGAGTTCAGTGAACCTGCAAAAGGTGCTCAAGTGGTTACAATGCTGTTCAAAGAAAACGCTACATCTTTTCAGCACTGATTTACAAATTATGTCGCAAATCTTCCGTGATTGTCGTTTCTCAAATTCCGACTGAATTTTTCCTTCAAATGCTCAACATCACGAATCTTGACGGAACAAATCTCAGTTTTTAGTGTACCAATGACAAAAAAAATCCATGGGTGTGATATCCGGGAATGGTAGAGGCCATCAGACAGTACTCGCTCTGCCAGTCGCATCAAAGTTTTCATTTAGATAGTCACTCACAATAATTCCATAATGCTGGGGTGCTCCATGTTGTTGCCATATCAACTTTTCCTTAATTTCATGCAGATGTTCTAAGAGTGGACTGTCTTCCAATTGTAACACACTTCTTTATATCAAGGTAATGTGCAGAACTGACGGGTACAGTTAAAAAATGAAATCCATTTAATCCGCTGACGAAGATCCCTCAAGCTAGGGAAGTTTAACTCTATCGCAAAATGGGGAATCTACGACTCCCCTCTAGGCAAAATTTTATCTGTCACTCAAAATATCGCTTCGTCGCTCCAAAGAAACTTGGGTTCGGCCTCTTGTCGTATTGTATACAACTCGCAGAATTCCATACGCCTGTCCAGATCATCTTACGCCTCGAAGTAAAGTAGGACTACGTGTTCTCAGTTTCAGCTTTTTCTGAATCCTTCGTAGACTTGTTCCTGCTGATCCATATTCCTTGCACGCTTTCCTCTGAGATTTAGCCGATTCTCGACAACATTAAGATCCTCTCCGGCAATAGTAACGAACTTTGGCCTGCTTGAACAAGGAAGCTCTGCTATCAACTCAGTCTCTTCAAATTTTAAATTTAATTTGTTTACTTCGCGAATACCTTGTCGAGGTGAAGGTTGAATATTTGGGAAACGTTCCACAAACAAATGACAGTAATTGCGGTCATCTTTCCACGATTTTTGCGAAAAAAATGCACGCTGATCTACTAATTTTCAACTCATTGTTTCTCAGATACCATGAAACAACTTAACCTCAAATTGCTAGTGACTATTGACTTATTGGTACTACGCACTAGTCAATTTCACAAGTGATCACTAAGCTACTCAAAACAAGGTGCTAGTTAGAGCTGACTTATGGCCCGCCCAATACTTTCATCTATCTCGGTAATATTTAGATAATGGTCAGAGTTGAAGAAGTTTGAACTGTTCCAGAAATGTTACTATTTCTGTCTTTACTTTGATAGTAATTCGCAACTTTCGCAATACACAGAGTAAAAATGAACCACTGTGATAAAATAACGAATGCTATTTGGGGATACTTTATGAGTATTTAGTTATAAGGACTTATGATATCAAGTGATTTGTTTCAGAACAATAGACTAATGTAACAGCGATTTGTTTGGCTTCTTTTTCAAAATTACCTTTGCTTCCGTAAAAATACTTTTATAACAGTGATAAATTGTATCGATGGAGCTCGAGTTCACGCTCATAATTTGAATGATGTTATATCTCTGTAACTAATAACATTATTATGTCTCTGTCAACTAATAAAATGGTTGTCTGTCCGTCAAGTAATAAAATTATACTATTGGTCATTAAAGCAAGCCATTAACACATTGGTAAGATATGTAGTACATGCAAGGGTTTGCCGCGAACTCATACTAGTCAGGCAGACGTAACGCCATCTACTTTCTCTATATAAGGAAACATTAGACAACGGATTCCTCAAATAAAAATAAAAATTTAAGTGTTGGTTGTGAGATGATCAAGTAACGCCTAGTGTAAGAAGGTGGAGAACCTTGCAGCACTTGAGCAAGTATCGAATCGATCAATTCAAAAGAGCCACTCGACAATGTCATCCAAGATCTCAGTGACTCCTCTTGAGTAGAGGACAGACATATTGTACACTCGGCTGTGCGGGATTTTACTGCACGTCACGTACCACGGAACACAGGAAATGGGCTTGTCTGCAGCAAGACAGGTTTCTACATCATCTGCGTGGAGGCGTGTGGAGGATCACTGACTGTTCATTGTTGCGACTTCCCTTAGCGCGATAACAGTGTCCAACAATATTGTACATGGAAGTAGTTCAATATCATCTGTCCACACGGCCCCGATTTTGTGCTCAGCTTATCAAATATTCTACCTATTATACTGTACACCACAATAACCATAGTTCTGTTATTTGGTGTCCTACCTGGTGTTGCAAATTCAGTGATCAGCACAACAGTGTAAGGCACAAAATGATAGAACAGTGAAAAACACGGAAGAACTAATAAACCACGTAAAAGGCTTATATGTTCTACATACAGCTATGTTTATCTAATTTGATTTAAGAAACGTGTTCTCCACAATTCACAGTCATAGAACAATTAAGATAATAGAACAAGACCAAGATGCTTTCAGTTAGTTACCACAGGGACAAATAACAGATTGAAGCACACTCATAAACATCATTACTGACCAAAATTACTCTGAATTCAACAACTAATTCTAAATGCCAGAGGAAGGGTTGCCAGTGGGATCCCCAATTTCAGAAACGTTAGCAAATACCTTCATCGACAAAAGAGAAGAAAGAATTTTCGAGAAAATAGTGCAACGAAAATACAGTATACTGTATTAATGGAGAAACTTGGATGAAATTCTCTGCTTGGTGGATGAACCAGAAACTAACGTAGAACCAGTAGACGCAGAGATAAACGCACTACACAAAAACATAAAACTTCACTTTAGAGACAGAAAAGGCATATCAAATAATTATTCTAGATATATAAATCACAAAAAGAAATAACCAGTATTCATCTACAGGAAAAATACCTCAACAGACACATTATTACATCAACCATCTAACAACCCACAGGCCCAAAAAGAATCTACCCTCAGATGTATGATGCACAGGTTAAACACGGGACAACTGAACAATCATAATAAATAGCTGGACGTAGTTATTCATATAGCAAAAAATAACAGATACAAACAATCCAAAGTAACAAAACTGTATAAGAAAATCAGGAAGAACTTGGAAATAAATAAAGAAAAAAATAAAAGGAAGCAAAAGAAAACACCATACAAATGTAGAGAACCACAAGATCCACCACAAACACACACCAACTCACTACCATTACACAACAAGAGAAAAACACAGAAACTCACTAGAGAAGATGGTATTCACTCACATACAGAAGCTAACTGACACACAGAATTCGGATCATTCACCCCAAAGCAGCAGCTCTACGTGGAAATGTTTAAAAATGAATGATCACACAGGCAATTACCAAAAATCTGGCAATTACCATCAACAGTGTAACAGCTGAGACACTCCATTCATTAGACAGACAGGAAAGACTTTTGAAACAAGGTATGAAGAACACAAAAGAGAGTGGAAATGTAGCACCAACTGCTCACAATTTTCGGAACACTTCCGTCAAGGAAACTACCAGCTCACCATATTAGAATAGGACATGACAATAGTCCGTTTCAGCAACAAGAAACATCTTCTAAACTTACAAGAAAACTTCCAAATTCAAAAAGCAATAATAGAGAAGAAACAGTTAATGAACGACTACACAGACATCAGAAATCAGACGCTATTTAAACTAATAAAACTTATTGTTGAGAAAAAACAACCCGCCTAGACACCACAAAATAATATCACAAACTAGACAATATCCCCACCCTGGGCCTACACCACTGTACCATAGAAAAGCAATAATTTATACACACAGTAGACGGGATATTTTAGCTCCCTTCACAAACACGCACGCACAACACACACACACACACACACACACACACACACACACACACACAAACGTGCGCGTGCGCAAACGCACACAAACGAGGGTAATCACCACAGTTTACAAAAAATAAATAGGTAAATATACAAAAATATATTCTCTCTCTTTCTGTCCCCTGTCCGAAAACACAAACACTCACAGAGCGAGAGCTGACGTTCCCTTCACTACCACAACAAACAAAAAACGAAAGCATCTCGCAATATCAAAACAAAACACACGAAATCGATAGACGACAGTGATACTTCTCAACACAGAAACGTGAGAATCTATAAAGCAGTGAAAGTGCTGTGCACAAAACAATTCGTACGCATGGAAAAAAATTGAAAATGAAGTAAGCAATAAAATACCGTAACGAAACCAGTAACACTGTTTATAACAGTAAGTAAAGCATGCGAACTGTTCGTGATCATAGCACGCAATTTTTTTTTTAAAAAAGAAAAACGTTGTTACAGTAACCACTGAAGATGCTTTAGAGGGAATTAAAACGGCTCTGGTCTTAGTAAGACTTTCATTACAGTCGCAAATAACGGAAATTAACCGGTACAACTTGTATATTTGAAACTACAGAAAACAGAAAACAGAGGCCAAAAAAAAAAAGAAGACACCATGTTGTACAAAACAATTTATGCTTGAGGCTTATTACTAAGATTTTACATATTCTTTGTTATCTACACTAGTAACTGAACTGTAAAACCGTCGTGTCTGTCTGTTTGTCTGTTGAAACACGCCAGCCACCAAATACTAGGCGAATTTTCATGGGTTTTCACAGGTAACTTGAGCGTAGCTTGGGGCAACATGCAGGATTCATTTAATCAAAATCAGATTATTGCAGGAAAAGACATTTCTCAACATACATAATCCATAGTTCCATACTAATATATTAAATGCAAAAATAACTCTACCTGTTATATTTTCACTGTGCAGTTCTAAAGCATTGACTGTAAACTGACCTGTCGCCGCAACGCCGCGAAACGGCATCAAGAAGTCGCTGATACGTGTGCCAATGGCAACAGCGGGGAGCACCACACCTCCAGAAAGAGATCCGCAACCCTTATCAATGGTCACTTAACCAGCTGCCAGTCGCTGGTCGGGCCTAGTTCGGTCGCAGATTTCAAGAATATCAGTACTGAAAATAAGAAGAGGATACTTAACTGTGTTCTGTGAGTAGTAATAGTGGTCAAAGTAATTGTACGTAGCCACCTCATAACTCGAAGTTAAGTTATGTTTCTTTCCATTTTAGGAATAAAGTGTTCCATTAACCTTCAGGTGTTTCGCACAGATCGTTTTGGATTCCTGACACAGGCCATCAAAACTTTTCTCTATACTAGTTTGTGTCGGTGCTGACTTACACAGTATCTGATACAACATTCGTGACCAAATTGTGAAACCATTTTCGATGAAATTTGATTTGGAGATATCTTGACCCTCGTAAGGAAGGACAACGTAGGCTACTTTAGAAAGCAAAAAAATAAGTTTTTACACAATGACAAAGTAAGTTAAAAAAATTATTAAATTGGTTGCATAATGTACAGCTACTTCAGTAGCACAACGCATAGAGATGCACTTTTGTCCATAGCCATCTCCACACAACTCTGAACATGCCATCGCAGTCGTGTATTGGGACAACGAAATGGTGAGTAGAGGGGTGTGCGGGTTCATTGCATTGCATGTCGCTAACTATGCTTACTGGAACAGGCAGACACGTGAGGGCAGCTGACATAATTGCACAAACCACAGATTAATTACTCGCTGTCACCCACGACAGCAGAACTACTGATATGTGAGCACAGCTGTGGTTAATATCTAGTAAATAATAATCTCTGGATATCACTGTGACACAAAGACTTCGAACTTATTATGAGTGTTCTGTTATTAAATTCTCGTGGAATAACGTCACAAGAGGAAAGATACCTATACTGCCTTGTTGCGTTATCTGCCCACACAGCATGAAAAAATATAAAACATCACACGAGCTGCAACAATGTATTTATTTCAAGTAGCACTTAACAGAATAGCTTACATGTCGTCGTTCAGGGAGAAGAACTTGCCGTATTAAGCCAATTATATGTAAAACTGCGAACTTTGTATTTCATAGTCTGTAATAGCCTCTGTTGAAAAATTAAGCTCATGAAAAGAATGAGTTGTGAGACACATGGTTGCTTTGAGCATGTTAAATGATTATTATCACGCCGAAGCCAGTTATACATTAATATATAGATGACATTAATAAAGATGAACTACGCTATCAGCAACAACTGGGAAGCCGTCTACTGTAGACAGATTTCATATTATCAATTGATACCTGTATCGATGACTTAAATGTCTCAAAGAACATATAGACCCTCTTCCATCTGCAAGAGTAGTTTTATCTTTAACTGAGAATCGCAAAGTTATGGCCTAAGTAAGGACATTAGAACTCTGAGATTTGCCACCCAACAGCATAGTCAGCCAGATTCCGAAATCAGATACTGGGTTGTTCGGCGTACCGAGCGGTATGTATAGACACAGATAACAATTTAGTAGCCGGTCGGTGTGGCCGAGCGGCTCTAGGCGCTTCAGTCTGTAATATTAGTAATTTTCGCCTCACAAACATTAATATACGCTCAATAGTAAACGCCTGATGGCCTAAAGTTATCGAACAATTGTAAAGTAAAAGAAATGAACCATCGCATAGCAGCGACAGAATCTATTATTCTTTATCTTTGCCGTTCTTGCGCGGTGCCAGTAAATCTCTATGTACATGTATCGATTAATGGTGTAAAAAAGAATTCTGTTGTTTCAAGACAAATGAGGCTTTTGGCGCCTCACCTTTTACTGTTTGTATTCCATGAGAGGCGGACGCGGACTTGCTGCGTTCCGCAACTGTATTTTATATTCTATGTGAAAGTATTGAGTGAATAAGCTAATTGTTATTTTTTTACAATCAGAAAACATGTAGTTCCTTGTAACTGATATCGATCAGATAGCGTCAAGAGGACATTTTGACTGTTATGTATAAAGTATCTAACCACAATGGTCATCTATTGTAATTTAATATGAAAAGGTACGTAGCATTAAAAACGTGTGTTAAAGATAAGTGTGCTTATTTTCGTAAATTAACCTTGATAATTCCATCTCCTTATTTAGTTGAATGTTAATTATTTTGTGTTGCTTCATCATCAGAAATTACGATCACGCTGATGGGCAGAACGCAGCATGAGGCAGAAGGAACATTATCGTTTTCCTATTATTTCTGAACCAACTCCTTTTTTAATTGTGTAGTGTTGCATTTCTTTTAAAGTCTATAAATCTTCTGGTCCCTTAGTGTTGATCCGGGTATGACTACATCGCGACTATAAGAATGCACAGAAATGATAATGTTTCTTCCGAGCGATCTCAAATATATATATCAATATGCTGCTCTTATTCAGGTATTTAATGCTCAACGTATGTTATTATAATAGTGTAATCAATCCCTGATCCTGTTGCCAAGTGGCCCACCAAAATATTCACATTTTCGACATTTAAAAAAAATAAATAAATAAATCAATCAAATAAAATAACATTTTTTTTTCTTTTCGTCCCCCAAGAGCAACGCTACAAGTCTGGAACCGCGAGACCGCTATGGTCGCAGGTTCGAATCCTGCCTCGGGCATGGATGTGTGTGATGTCCTTAGGTTAGATAGGTTTAACTAGTTCTAAGTTCTAGGGGACTGATGACCTCAGACGTTGAGTCCCATAGTGCTCAGAGCCATTTGAGAGCCAACAATTTAGTAATAAAGAGTAGGCTGAATTTTATGAGACTAGTCAAGAAGAATCAATGCATAAAGAATTGGGATGCGGAAGTACCAAAAAATGAAGAGATTCTCTTCAATTTCTCTGAGGCTACAGACACTGCGATAAGGAATAGCTCAGTAGACAGTTCAGTTGAAGAAGAATGGACCTCTCTAAAAGGGGCACTCACAGAAGTTGAAAGGAAGTATGTAGATACAAAGAAGGTACTTGCGAAGAAACTATGAGTAACAGAAAAAAAATATTTCAGTTGATCGATGAAAGAAGGAAAATTGAAGTTAAATTCAGGAATACGGAAATACAAGTCATGTTGGAGTGAAATAAATAAAAGTGCAGGGAATCTAAGGTGAAATGGCTACAAGGAAAATATGAAGAAATCTAAGAGGAAATGATTGAAATGGAAAACGTAGTAATGGTTGGAAGGACTGACTCAGCTTGTAGAAAGGTCAAAACAGTCTCCGGTGAAATTAAAGTAAATTTAGTAACATTAAGAGTACAATGGGAATTCCACTATTAAATGCAAAGGAGAGAGCAGCTGTATGGAAAGTCTGTATCGAAGTCCTCTATGAGGGGTATGACGACTTGATAGAAGAAAGAATTGGAGTCGAAGAGATAGGGGATCCAGTATTAGAATCAGAATTTAAAAAGAGTTTTGGAAGGCTTAAGAACGAATAAGGCACAAGGGGTAGACAAAATTCAATCAAAATTAATAAAATCATTTGGGGATGCGGCAACAAATAGGCTGTTTACGTTGTTGTTTAGAACATATGAGTCTGGCGACATACCATCAGGCTTTCGTAAAAAACATCATCGACAAAATTCCGGTAAATACAAGAGCCAACAAGCGCCAGAATTATCATACAATTAGCTAAACTGCTCATGATTCCAAGTTGCTGATAAGATAAGTAAAAAGAAGATCATAAAAGAAAATTGAGGATGTGTTGATGACTATGAGATTGGTTTTCATGAAAGTAAAGAGAGCAGAGAGGTGAATCTGACTTTGCGGTGATTGATGGAAGCAAGACCAGAAGAAAATGAACACTCGCTCAAAGGATTTGTTGACCTGGAAAAAGCGTTTGACATTGTAAATTTGTGCAAGAGGTTCGAAATCCTGAGAAAAATAGGAGTAAATTATAGGGAAAGACGGGTAATATAGAATACGTACGAGAGCCAAGAAGGAACAGTAAGGGTGGAAGACCAAGAACGACGTGCTCCGAGTAGAAACGGTGTGAGTCAGGCATGTGGTTTATCGCCACTACTGTTCAGTCTATACATCAAAGAATAAATGCCGGAATGAAAAGAGAGGTTCAAGAGTGGAATCAAAATTCAAGGTGAAGTGATATCAGAGATAATATTCGCTGATGACACCGCTATCCTCAGTGGAACTGAAAAAAAATTCATGTGGCTCTGAGCACTATGGGACTTAACATGTGAGGTCATCAGTTCCCTAGACTTAGAACTAAGTAAACCTAACTAACATAAGAACATCAAACACACCAATGCCCGAGGCAGGATTCGAACTTGTGACCGTAGCAGCCACGTGGAGCCAGACTGAAGCGCTTAGAACCGCGCGGCCACAGCGGCCGGCAGAAGAAGAATTACAGGACTGCTGAATGTAATGAATAGTCTAATGAGTACAGAATTTGGATTTAGTGTAAATCGAAGAAAGACAAAAGCAAATATAAAAGTAACAGAAACTAAAACCTTGTGAAATTTATCAGGTTTACTGATGACGAAGTAGATGACGTTATGGAATTCTGCTACCTGGGTAGCAAAATAATCCATGAGGGACACAGGAATGAGAAAAAGAAGAGCATACCAGTACTGACAGAAGGGCATTCCTGGGCGATAGAAGTCTACTATTATTGAACATAGGAAGAAATTTTTGAGGATGTACGTTTGTAACACAGCATTGTGTGGTAGTGAAACATGGGCTGCAAGAAAACCGGTACAGAAGAGAATCTAAGCATTTGAAATATGGTGTTAGAGAATACTTTTGAAAATTAGGTGGACTGATAAGGTAAGTAATGAGGGGCTTCTCCGTAAAATCAGCTTTCAAAGGAATATATGGAAAACATTAAGAAGAAAAAGGGATACGATAGCCGCGCGGGATTAGCCGAGCGGTCTGTTGCGCTGCAGTCATGGACTGTGCAGTTGGTCCCGGCGGAGGTTCGAGTCCTCCCTCGGGCATGCGTGTGTGTGTTTGTCCTTAGGATAATTTAGGTTAAGTAGTGTGTAAGCTTAGGGACTGATGACCTTAACAGTTAAGTCCCATAAGATTTCACACACATTTGAACATTTGAAAAAGGGATAGGATAACAGTACCTCTATGAAAACATCATGGAAGAAGAGTACTGCTCGACGCGGAAAATCGGTTATCGAGGCTCTGCAGGGCTTGTCGACAAAGGGGAGAATCTTCGCTTCCATCTTCTGCCGTGATCACGCTATACTTTCCTGCTTTGGCGTGCCGAACTGTTAAGTATGGACACCCTACCTTGTGATATTGAAATGGTCACAATGAAGCGACGTCATCCAGCATTATGTTGAGATGGTTACTTGCTTGGGCGACCTTTAGGTAATAAGTTACTGTACGTGCATTGCCAGGTTTATTTATCGGAGATACCTTGCAGGTGAATTTAATGAAAACAATGCTAGTTTCTATGCTCGGTTTCACAACTTGAATGGGGGACGCAGGAACAAAATATCGCCACGCGGTGTAGCCGCGTGGTCTTGGACGCCTTGTCACGGTTTGCGCGGCTGACGACTTTGTTAGAAACGAAGAATAAGATCACGTTTGGAAAGGGTCGAAAGGAGCTCAGCCATACTCTTTCAATGTAACCTTCCCCGAATTAGCCCTAAGTTGTCAAAGGGCGGGGGGGGGGGGGGGGGGGGGGGCATACGCGAAGTTGAAACACTTTAAAGAAAACTTCATAAAGTACAAAGTTTTCAAGACATTTAACTAAATTAGGCACAGTTGTTAAGGAATGTTATATGGATATACACATACATTTTCATGCTTATTGAAATTATACGTTTTTAATTATAAAGAACTGAATTTTTTTCAACAAGGGGAGTACACATGATTCTCTTTTGAAAAATGTGTCTGAACGAATATAATGGAGTTTTGTACAAAGTTTGATGCGCTATTATTACAGATATCTGTGGAGCAGAATATTTATCTTATCTTCCTTTGCTAGATTTTTACAGCTTTCCAAATTTCGGTGAAATCTTAGGACTGCTCTCCTATGTAAATGCCTTAGTACGGTAGAAATGAAAATATTGTCCACAGAGTGTATCACCGTAATATTGACTAATTGTATGCCAAACGTAAGTACTGTAATGTCAGTAGCTTGTGAGGTAAACATACATAGAGTTCCAAAAATTTAATTTACAGAAAACTTGGACAAATATTTTGACAGTGTTTGGTGTTTGTATTTAGCCTTACTTATCTTGGCGAACTAGTGCAAAAGATATGCATTCTCCACTTCATCCTTACGCAGTCTTTTCTTTGTTTACCATCTTAGGTTAACCTGATTTTCAAAGTGAGTAACAATAATAAGAACCGCATTAGTTCTCTTGTTATCCATTTCCTTCAATATCGACGTGTGAAAGCTGCTGGATGAAATCCTAGCTTCTCCAGATTCCGTAGTCTATCAATATTAGCACAGTTAAAAGCTAAACAAGCATCATACGCTGCATCTTTCTCAGCAGTTGTGGAAAAAAATGTAGTTTGGGGCATCTTTTCCCCGTCAGAGAGCTGAAACTTTTATTAGGATTTCGATTTTCTCCATGCACACCCTTTTGTAGAAGTTCTGGACCGAAATATTCCCTACGTTGCGACTTCATAAAACTGGAAGAAACACCGCAGAAATAAATAATGTGAGGAAGTACAGAACTAGAAAGGGGCTCGGCCGTGCAAGATTTTTTTAATAATTATTTCTATCACACTTAGCAGTGGAAATGGAATGTAATGTTCACGAATTGAAATTCCAGTACCGTGTACTAAATGAAGGTCTGATAAAAATAATTTCACAAATTTTGGTCGCGTTCGCATACGTCTCCCCTCAAAGAAGACCGCGGGAAATTTGAATCTGAGTGGCCAACTTGGTTCTGAATCACCGTGATCCAGAATACGAACCTGCGGCTCAAGGCTCGGTATAGGTGGCGAAAGATGGCAGAGAAGTAAAGTTATGGGCCGCTACACAGCGCGGTATTATGGTTGTACTCTGGTCGTGCCGAGTGAGGCGGCGCCGTAGTTAGCACACTGGACTCACATACGGGAGGACGACGGTTCAAATCCACGTCCAGCCAAACATTTAATTGTAATTTCATCCACATTTAGATTTTCCATATTTTTAAATCGTTTCAGGCAAATGGCGATATGGTTCCTCTGGAAGAGCACAGCAGATTTCCTTCCCTATCCTAATGGAAAAAAGTTCAGAGCCTGTGTTCTGCCTCTAATAACCTCGTTATCGACGGTACGTTAAATCCTAATCTCCCTCCCTTTTGCTCTGGTCGTACGCCAGCGGTGTGGCTCGCAGCGAGTGCAAACCCGACCGCCGGCGATCGAGCGCGGTGGCTCGCAAAATTGAGCAAACAATATGAGGAAGCGGCGCGAGTTCCGCAGGACAAACAGCCGCCGCCTGCAAATAGCCCGGCAGCAGTGGGCGCGCGGTGGGCCGCCCCGCCGCCTCCTTGCCGCCTCCGCCAGTCCGCCCGCCCCCTGTCTGTTGTTCCAGCTGATAACAGACCAGGCGCCGCCTCCGGCTGTTGCTAGCGCGCTGCCCGACAAGGACCCAGGGAGCCAACGCTGCCAACAGCCCTTCTGACGCAAAGCCTCCTTTCTCGGGATACTCCTCTTCCCTTTCTGGGTACTGCAACGAGATGGCGAATTCTCTGGAAATGCATTATTTAATTTCGCCGTACCAGCTCGGCTTCGCAGAAGTTAAGATGTTGAGAATTTATGTCAACTACTCTACTCGGCATATAATTCGGTACACATGAATGTAAAGGTAATTTTTTTTTTGAGTCCTCTATTTCCTACGAGTTTGATGTAGCACGCCACGAATTACTCACTTGTGTCAAACTTTTTCAGCACTTGTACATTATTTTCTCAATTATTTGTTGAATCTATTCCAATCTTTGTCTTCCCTTACAATTTTTCCCCTCTACAACTCCTTCTAATACTACGGATGTTATTTCCTGATGTCTTGACACATCTCTCATCCAATCCCTTTTTCATGTAACTGTTTTCCATATGTTCATTTTTTTCACAGATTCTTCTGAGATACTCATCAGTCCGCCTGATCTTCAGCATCCTTGTTTAACACCGCATCCCAAACGCTTTGATTCTCTTACACATATTCCACAGTTAATGATTCTCTACCAAACAATGCTGTGCTTCATGCATACACCATCATAAATTTCTTCCTCGGATTTAGGTCGATGTTTGATACTAGCAGATTTCTTCTTACCTGTGCTAGTACACTTAAAAATGTCCTCCTTGATGCCCCTGACGTGTGCAATTTTGTTTTCAAAATAGTAGAACTCCTTTGCGTATTTCGTGGCCCGCAGCTTCGGTGTAAAACGATTGTTAATCTCATTTCTGCTACTCCTCATAACTTTCGTGTTTCATCGGTTTACTCTCAGTCCACCGTATTCTACGCTTATTAAAGTTTATTTCATTTAGTACGTTCTGTAATTCTTTTACAATGTCACCGAAGGTAGCAATGTTGTCAGCGAATGTTATCATTGATGTCCTTTCACCCTAAATTGTAATGTCACTCTTGAACAGATCTTGATTCTTCTATTAAAAAAAAAAAAGAAATAAAAGGAAAAAGAGAGGGAAAGAGAGAGCGAGAGAAAGAGAGAGAGAGAGAGAGAGAGAGAGAGAGAGAGAGAGAGAGAGACAACGCAACACGAAGAAATTGTCCAAAAGAGACGGATGCCATTTACGTGTACAGACTACATAATGAGTGCAGTTTCAGAGAAACAGGATAATTTATCCAAGAGAGAGAGAGAGCTTGTGGATGTCAATAATGTATTGGCCCACTTCTCGTCCTTATTCATGCAATTATTCAGCTTATCAGTGATTGACAGACTTGTTGAATCTCCTCTTGAGGACTATCGTGCCAAATTCCGTCCAACTGGGGCACTTTATAGCATCAAAATCCCTAGCTGGTAAGGGAGCCCTGTACAGAATGCTCACAAAGTTTTCAGTTGCCGAAAAATATGAGTAGTAAGGTCAAGGTAGAGTTTGGCAAGCACGAAGACAAGGCAGGCATTACCTTGCTGAAATGAAAACTGAGGATGGCTTGCCATGAAGGGCAACACAACGGGGCTTAGAATACTGTCGACGTACCACAGCGCTGGATCATGCAACCGTGATAAGGGAGCGGCGTCTGACTGATAACCAAAACGACCTCGGTCGTGAGTTCGAACCCCTTCACTTCGCACATTTTGAATAAAAATCATCAGTAGTGGAGACGGAAGATTTCCGGCGTAAGAAGTCGTCCTCAGTCAGCCAATGGCCTTGGTCAAAGAGGGCATAGAAGAGGACGCATGTTCAGGGCACTCTCTCGCCTTTGTGGTGGGAAACTGCCCCTTTAGGCAGTAGAATGTGACATAATCAACGGCATAAAAATGCAGAAGGCAATGGGAACCACTGCATTAAAGACAAATAACGTATATGCACAGAACATTTGGCCAATAATTGAAAAAGTGTCATGATGATCTCTCCACTGCCAAAAGATTCCGGGGTAGTCTGCCACTCACATATCCGAGAGGGGATTGCCAAAGAGAAGATGACCACAAGAAAAAGATTCCTTATGAATAGGAAGGTAGGGCAGATAGTAGTTACTGTGAGCAGCTCTGTGATAGGATGCATCCTACCAGAATCTACGGCAGGTCAGAGATACATGCTGAAGATGAAGAGAGAGGGAAAACATATGATATTGATTCAGTACGTAAGAGGAGATGAAAATTAGATACTCATGGGTGGATGGAATGCGGTTGTGGTGAAAGAGTAGAAGAAAGCGTCACCGAAGAATATGGGCTTGGTACTAGGAAGGAGAGAGGAAAAAGATTGAGTTCTATAATAAATTTCAGCTAGTAATAGCAATCTTCAAGATTCACAAGCTGAGAAAGTATACCCAGAAAAGGCCAGAATATACGGGAAGATTTCAGTTAGGTTACATCATGGTTAGGCAGATTCCGAAAACAGATACTGGATTGTAAGGTGCACCCAGGACTGCTCAGATCACAATTTAGTAGTGATGAAGAGTAGCCTGAAGCTTAAGAGTCCAGTCAGGAAGAAAAAAAAATGCGCAAAAATCAGGGATACGGAAGTAGTAAGGACTGAAGAGATACGTTTGAAGTTTTCCCAGGCTACAGATACTGTGATGGGGAACAGCTCAGTGGGCAGTCCAGTTGAAGAAGAACAGAAATCTCTGAAAAGAGCAATCACAAAAGTTGAAAAAAAAACATAGATAAAGAAGATAATTGCGAAGAAACCATCCGTAATAGACGAAATACGTCACTCGATCGACGGACGAAGGAAGTACAAAAATTTTACTGGAAATTAACTGATACAGAAACAGAAGTAGATTAGGAATGACATAAATAGGAAGTGCAGGAAAGCTAAGGCGAAAAGGCTGCATGAAAACTGAAGAAAAAAAATGTAGGAAAATCAAAACAACATTTGTTGAAATTACAAGTAAGGGTGGAAATATTAAGAGTGCAGTGGGAATTCCGTTGTTAAATGCAGATTAGAGATCGGATAGTTGAAAAGAGTACATTGAAAGACTCTATGAGTGCGAAGACTTGTCTCATGACATAATAGAAAAACAAACAGTAGCCTATATAGAAAAGATAGGGGATTCAATATTAGAATCGTTATTTAAAAGAACTTTGGAAGATGTAAGATCGAATGAGGCAGAAGGAATAGATAAAATTCCATCATAATTAATAAAATCATTGGGTGAACTAGCAACAAAACGGTTTTTCACGTTGTTGTGCAGAATCTATGAGTCTGGCGGCATACCATCTGACTTTCAGAAAAACGTCATCCACAGAATCCCAAGATTTCTAGAGCTCCCAATTGCGAGAAATATCTCACAATCAGCTTAACAGCTTATGAATCCAATTGCTGACAAGAATAATGTAAAGAAGAACGGAAAAGAGGATTGAGGAAGAGTTTGATGACGATCACCTTTGGTTTAGGAAAAGTAAAGGAACAAGAGAGGAAATTCTGACGTTGCTGTTGCTGATGAAAGCAAAACTAAACAAAACTCAAGACACTTTCATAGGATTTGATGACTTAGAAAAAGCTTGCTACAAGTTTAAACGGTGCGAGATGTTCGAAAGTATGAGAAAAGTTGGAGTAAGCTATAAGGAAAGACAGGTAATATACAACACGCATAAGAACCAAGAAGGAGCAGTAAGAATGGAAGACCAAGAACGAAGTGCTCGGGTTAAAAAGGGTGTAAGACAGGAATGTTATCTTCCACTCTTACGTTCTATACATCGGAGAAGCAATGATGGAGATAAAAGTTCAGGAGTGGAATTAAAATGCAAGGTGAAGGGATTCGCTGATGATATTGCTATCCTCAGTGAAAGAGAAGAAGAATTACAGGATTGACTGAATAGAATGGGCAGTCTGATTAGTACAATATGTGAATTGAGAGTAAATCGAAGAAAGCCGATGGTGATGAGAAGTAGCAGAAATAAGAGGAGCGAGAAACTAAACATCAGCGTTGATTGTCTCGAAGTCGATGAAGATAGGGAATTCTGCTACCTACGACGCACAGAGTGAGGAGGATATAAGAAGCAGACTAGCACCGGCAAAAAGGGCATTCCTGGCCAAGAGAATTCTACTAGTATCGAAAATAGACTTTAATATGAGGAATCTGGGAATGTACGTCTGGAGCACAATGTTGAGTGGTAGTTAAACATGGACTGTAGGAAAGCCGGAACAGAAGAGAATCGAAGCATTTGAAATGTGGTACTGCAGAAGAATGTTGACAATTAGGTAAACTGATAAGTTAAGGAATGAGGAGGTTCTCCGCAGAGTCCGAGAGGAAAGGAATACATGGAGAACACTGACACGAAGAACGTACAGGATGGTAGACATCATTGAAGGCATCAATGAATAACCTTCGTGGTACTACAAGGAGCTAGAGAGGGCAAAAATTATAGAGGAAAACAGAGATTGGAATACATCCAGCGAATAATTGAGGACGGAGGTAACAAGTGCTACTCGCAGCCAGAAGACTGATGATTTAAAATAAAAAAGAGAGGGAAAAAGGGACCGAAAATAAATAAGAGAGGGAAAAAGGGTCGGTCCGAAAATATGTAAGGATGCCACGGGTAACAACCAAGCGCCCCCGCTGTGAAATCAAGCGGCAACCCAGACCACCGCCCCCGCCCGCCGGGCAGCGCCACGGGCGACACCGCTGCCGCCATCCCACCACCGCCCGAGGCGCCCCCAACCACGCGCAACACACCCCCACCATGGCACCCCATTGACTGGAATAGAATTGCCTCCAGTGACGAGTCCCGCCTCAAAATGAGCTCTGATGACCAGCCTCGAGGCGCCCCAGTTAGTGTTGCGAACTTATCCCAATTAACAATACCAGCCTGTGAGTTTGACGATCTAACACACCAGTTGAATACAATGTGGCACGATATTCTTCAGAAGGAAAACACATTCGGAAAATTCGTTCAAGGTACTTCACTCTTTTTTCTTAGACTGTATGTATTGAACAGCAGCGACGATAAACATCTGTCTTATGCCCTTTCTAATATAGTAACTTCGTTCTTGGTCTTATTGTTCCTTCTTTCTTTTTGTACATATTGTTCGCCTTTCTCTACATCTTGTTAGATTTTTCTCAGAATTTCGAAAATCTGGACTATTTTACCTTTCCGAACGGCTCTCCCACGTCGATCAATCCCAGGAAGATGTCTTGATTTTATGTCGTACTTCCGTTATCAAGCGCATCGTCAAACTTTCTCTCTCGTGCTCTTATCTTCATCAATGCCAAACTTATCATCAAGTAGTATATTCTTAGTACATTTTTTCCTTTCTTATGTACAATGTTCTTGTCAGTAGCATGGATACATGTACAGTGCAGCGCAGACGTTCCACTAGCTATAACTCTAGATACTTGAAATCAGGAAACTTGTAGGACACATCTGCCAACGTCAGGTACAAAAGAATACAGTTTCACCTTTTGGTAACTTAAATGCACGCAGTGGTAATATATCGATCAGTGGAGGGTGGAAATGTCTTCACAAGCTAGACACGTATTGTATTCGGCACACAAATAGAAGTATCTGGTTGAAGAAAGGCAGACAACAAGTATCAAGTATACCCTGAATTATTTGTCATGTAACCTCAAAACTAATTCGTCATTCACCAAGAACGTAATATGAAGAAATCGAAAATGGGAGGGAAGTGGGCTCGTCTATGACAACTGAACAAGAGCAACGAGCTCAAACACAGTGGAGTAACTTTTTTTTATTGATTACTAATTTCGTTTCCATGCAATATTGAAAGATGGCAGTGTGTTTTGCAGACTTTCATCCTCAAGTGCTGCACACATCTTCATTCCACTATCTCGTTCATTTCGACTATAGGTGTTGTTCCAAAGTCAAAGTTGGGGTACATGAGTCCTCAGCTCACACACCACTGATATCACTAGAGATGTCTGGTTACTATATAAAAACAGCTATGACTTTTATCATGCCTATGGTCTGTAATCCACTGACGGGAAAGAAATCACAACACAAAAAATAAGTAATATAGAGTAATGAAATTTCGGGAACACAACGCTCTAGGTAGCAAATCTAAGTGATTAACATTGCAAAATCACAGATTAATGTAAGCTCTAGATAAGCTACTACAAATGTGAAATGCTGGTACGTTAATAACCGGCATAGCCCTCAGAATTTAAATGTAGGCATGCAGTTATATTTTACAAGTACCGGATGCCAGTTTATAGGATGGAGTTCCGTGCCTGTTGCACTTGGTCGGCCAGTACAGGGACAGTTAATAACAGTGTGATGGACGTGTGGGTGCTATTCTGTCATTCTATGCAACGGATTAATCTGAGACGTACCCTTTACCCTATGGCTCCTGCAAGATGCAATTTCCACCACCACACTACTACAGGAGTCAGACAGACGCTCATAACGTTCTAAAGAGGAATGCATGAAAAACTTTCAGCAATAAATATGTTCTGGAGTCGTCCGCTGTAAGGAAATGGCACAAAAATTCAGAAAATTTCTTACGTAACTAGTGGGATACTTGGGTACTGGAGTAGTGCTAGTTAGTGTAACAAAAACATGAAACTAACGAAAATTGTTATTTTTTTTTGCAAAAATTCTGAGAAATCAGAATGGCACTTTTAATTATGAACTGAAAAAGTTATTTCCGGGTTCTTTTCGGAATGTGAAGTTACCTCTTAAGGATAGGATTCGCTATTGTTATTGACTTGGCAGAATGGCTGAGAGCCACTCATACTCAACTTCAATAATTATCGTTAGAATGTTGCCAGGCACGGTCGAGGCTGTCGCGTGTGAAATGCAGTGAAGTGTACTGCTATGGAGGAAATATGGGGCTCGCAAGAGCTATAACGCACAGTACCGTAAGCTGCGATGACTACTCTCTGCGCTGCTCGCTGGTGATAAATAAGATAATTCTCGTTCTATGTGGATTGACATTCGCCAATCAAACTCTCCCTACACCTTGATGAAGTCAAGGACTGGTATTGGTCCCCAGTCTAACTATTTGCGTGGTGCACCAGTCAGATAACCAGTCCACTGCGATGCCACTCAAAAATTCGCTTGCAAACGTTTAACTATAACTCTGTCCATTCACACCGCACAATAAGTGTGGCGGCCAACACAGTGAACAATGCTTAATCGCTAGGACTCAATATAGAGTCGCACTCAGATTCGCTATCGAAACAGGTGCTCTCCCAGTGAAGTACTGAGGAGAGACTTGTTCCTCACTCTTTGAGTACACGTAAGAGCGCACACGCTCTCGTTACGTGTTCTCGCTCCTAGAGTGACAAAGGAAGGGCCCCTCTCCACGCCAGACATGAAGGGGTATAACTTTTGGTCTCTTCCATTACTCAGGAGACCATGACGTCTTACAACAGTTGCAGATGACACTCGAGTTATCGTCTAATGATGTCCCATATGTGGTCAATTAGAGACAGATCTGCTGATCGAGCAAGTCAAGACATCATGTCGTCACTCTGTTGAGCATGTTGGGTAAAACAGCGGCATGTGGACAGGCGTTATCCTGTTGGAAAACACCCCCTGGAATGCTATTTACTAATGGCATGTCAACAGGTCAAATCACGAGATAGACGTATAAATTTGCAGTGGAGATGCGTGTAATAGGCACGGGAGTGGTCCTGCTGTCATTCAAAATCGCAGCCCAGACTGTAACTCCAGTGTATGTAGCAAGCACACAGGATGGTCGCAGGCATTGAACTAACCTCATTCCAAGCCAAAAGCGGCACTCATTGGCACCGAGACACAATCAGCTTTCCTCAGAAAGCACAACAGACCTCCACACTGCCCTCCAATGAGCTCTCGCTTGACAGCACTGAAGTCGAAAATGGCGGTGGTCTGGGGCCAATGGTATGTAACCTACAGGAGAACTTGCTCGGAGGTGTCCTTGAAGTAACCGACGTTTAACCGTCTGTTGTATCACTATGGTGCAAACCGCTGCTCAAAGTGCTCCTGCAGCTGTAGCACGATGAACTAGAGCATTACGCCGAATACGACGGTATTCCCTTTCGATAGTGCCACGTGGCCAGCTGGAGCACGGTCTTTTTGAGACCGTACGTTCTCGTGACCACCTCTGTCACTAATCATGTACACTATCTACATTATGCCAGATTTTTCTGCAGTATCGCAGAAGAAACATCCAGCTTCGCGTAGCCTATTACATGGTCTCTTTCAAACTCAGTGAGGTGTTGATTATGGAGTTTTTTAAAGGCATTCATCACTAACATCAACTCACCACGTACAGTCTCGAAGTTAACTAACATGCATGACCATTACAGCGTGTATTAAAGCAGTCCTGATTTGCATCCTCATAGTGGTGCTACTACCTCCACTCTTATGCGACTGACACGAAATCTGAATAGACATCATGTTTCAGGTTTAGAAAGGCTCCTACCATTTTTCTTTTATGTAGCATAATTCCTTAATGTTGTTGCAATTTTGTTTCGTTAGTGTATGCAGTGATAAGGCCCCTCAAACCGCGCGGCCACTCCGCGCGGTGACAGATTGCACTAAGTGGATATTGACATGACAGTATTGAAGGGAAAGAAGTCAGCAGACCCTTGTGTTGCGTCAAACTGCACCTTTAAATTAGTCAGCATGATCCGCTCTAGCAAAAACAACCTGGAGTTAGCTATAGCATCGTAATTGGAGCGTCCTCTCCACGGATGACAGCCTTTGATGCAGTAGTAACTACTCCTACTAACAAAAATCATCAAACACCAAACTGTAGAGATACCTGAAACCACTTCCCCACGGATGGTGGTTGTTGACACTGTAGACACCAAACTGTAGAGATATCAGAAACCACTTCCCCACGGATGGTGGTTGTTGACACTGCAGACACCAAACTGTAGAGATATCAGAAACCACTTCCCCACGGATGGTGGTTGTTGACATTGCAGACACAAAAGAATAGAAATCTGGACGTGGAGAGTGGTGGCAGGTGAATCGGGCAGCTGGCAATTCTGAATGGTGTGCTATTGCCCCGTCTAGGTGCAGTGGTGGTGCTGAGCTGGTTCAGATGGTTCAAATGGCTCTGAGCACTATGGGACTTAACATCTGAGGTCATCAGTGCCCTAGAACTTAGAACTACTTAAACCGAAGTAACTTACGGACAGCACACACGTCCATGCCCGAGGCAGGATTCGAGCCTGCGATCATAGCGGTCGCGCGGTTCCAGACTGAAGCGCCTAGAACCGCTCGGCCACACCGGCCGTCTGATGAGCTGGAATCCTAGGTGGGGAGGTGGTTGGTACCCTCTATGACTTGGTCGGCCAATGCTACTGGAGCGTGGTGGCTAGAGATGCTCAAACGTGTTCATATTTGGGAGCTACTTCACTAATGATCGTTCCTTTTAGGGAACCGTTAGTTTTTACTGGTTCACAGTCCTTTTTCTATCTAATTGTGTATTAGATGCATTTTAGGACAAAAGTACATTAAAAGCTGTGAACTTGGGTCTAGGAACACCGCCTTTGACTAGTTATCGAAACATTCTAGGTCTCCAGTTAGATGATCGCCATTGCTTAAATTTTGAATAAAGATCATCAAGAGTGGTGGCTGAAGACTTCTGGTATAAGAAGTAACCCTCATTCTGCCAACGACCTTGTCAAGTTCAGGATATTCTCTTCCTCTTGAGGTGGGAAATTGTATCTGAAAGGTGGAAGAATCAGCGATGATCAAAGTCATGAATATACAAAAGGCAAAAGAAACCACTGATATTTGAATGCATAGTGTCTGTTCTTCGAAAGAACAGACACCACGCAGATCCCACAGCTGTGAAACACCACATGTAAATCGAAGGGGGTCACTGCTATCAGATGCAGAGGGACATTAGGCGGAATCAGCGGAGACGAGCGAATATTTGCACAGATCGGGATTCGAACCTGGAAACTCCTGCTTACTGTGCATGCGAGGTAACCAATGTGCCATCCACGATACAATGTTATCGCAAGTGCATCTAGGTACGCCTGCGGGTAGGTGGCGCTCGGTTGGAGTGTGTATCGACAGTGAGACAAACCGAGGTAGTCCGTGCAGTTGCGATAATGGTGCGTCGCGGATGGTGCAGCGATTACAGCACCAGCCTAGTAAGTAGGAGATCCCGGTTTCGACTCCAAGTCCGGTACACATATTCGCTCGTTGCCGCTGATTCCGTTTAATGTCCCGCTGCAGCTGATATCAGTGATTCCCCTTCAATTTAAACAGCAATCCACTGCTGAAGAAACACATAATGCGTATCCATACGGACATGTGACCTGTAAATGAAAAATTTGTCATGATGCTCTTTACATTGGCGTAAGATTCCCGATTAATCCATCTTTCATTAGCCGAGCTGTCTGATGCGCTGCAGTCTTGGACTGTGTATCTGGTCCCGGCAGAGGTTCGAGTCCTCCCTCGGGCATGGGTGTGTGTGTGTGTTTGTCCTTAGGATAACTTAGGTAGTGTGTAAGTTTTGGGACTGATGACCTCAGCAGTCAAGTCCCATAAGATTTCACACACATTTGAACATTTTTGGTTCCCTTTTTCGGATGTCCAAGAGGGGACCGTCAAAGCGTGTCAAGAGCATGCCATTTTTCCCGGTTCATCTTCCGCTGTAGGAGCTACGTCCAGGTTTCTACAATTTAGTATCGGAAGTGATCCCTTCAACGTCAACAACCACTATAAGTGGAGAAAAAGTAGTTTCTGACATTTCTGCATTTTGGTTTCAGACGATTTTAGTGGCAGTAGTAGTCACTACTACGTCAGCGACTGCCGTTTGTGGAGAAGACACGACAACTGTGATGCCATTGCCAGATCCAGGTTACTTTTTATATGGCACAGCGTCGGGAGGAATTTACAGGTGAGGTTTGAGTTGGCTGAGGAGACTGCTGATATCTATCAGTTCAAGGGTAATTCCAGAGAAGACTATAACAATAATAAACACGCAGTGTAATGTGTCAGGTCACGAAGGATAATGGTTCGATACAAAGATTGCGAGCATTTTTTTGTTGTGAGCCTTGACTGCCTGTAGTTGCTGTCCTTTATTGTGAGTGTTCCGGCGTACCATGAAGCGCCGGTACGTCGGCCTGAACGTAACAGCTGAGAAGGCGGTGAGACGACGTCAGCCAATAGTACACTGACTAGGACAGCACCACGGCAGGAGCGGCCCCTATACGAAGAGAGCATAAGCGCCGCACCGCACTAGAAGATGGGGGCATCTCCCCTTCCTCCAGGGCTCCCTTTTTCCCTTCTCTCCATCCTAACCTCTCCATCCTCTCTCATTCTCCTCGCCCCCCCCCCTCCTTCGGGCTTCCCCAACTAACACCCTCTCCCCTCCTCCTCTCCCACTGGCGTCCTCCCCACCTCCCTCCAACCCTTTACTATTCCCTGTGGCAGCCCCCCCCCCCTTTGTTTCGTGCAATAGTGTGTGAGGTGCGTCGGAGACCATCGTCAATGTTTTCTGTGCGGTGTTTCTCCGTTCCAGTGCAACTGTGTCTCTCGAGTGTCCTCCTTCGTTCGACAGTATACTCATTGTGTCTTCGTGTACGGTTGCACTTGCTTATGCAATTCAGCGTCTTCAGTTCGAACGTCTTCGTTATTATGTGTGTCAGCTGATTTTTCATATTCATATTTTCTGTATGTCTGTCTACGTGTTATTTGTTCTTTGGTTTTCTATGGCCGAAGAGCGGCATAGATAGGCCGCTGCCTTTTGCACAAGGTTTCAAAATACCAATAAAGAAAAAAAGCTAGAAGACAGGCACTAGAAGAGCCGCACTAGACGAATGGGCCGGACAAAACAGTGAGTAACAGCAACGTCGAGTCAGAGAGACAGGGTGTTTCCTCGGAGGGAGCAGCACAAGTTATAACAGAGCAGATAAAGAATTCGACAGCAGGTAACACCATGAACTAACTGAAAAAAAGGAAAGGAAAGCCTTATCCAGTGTAGCCACAACTTTTTGAGATTTAAACACTGCCTCTTGCCTCTTTCGTGCAAGAGAACCGAGGTGTGTCAGCATTTATAGGTGATTTGGAAGTTGGCAAAGTTCTGGGCGGCTGGAAAGACGGCGGTGCTGTAGTGGTATCCAGTGTAGCCACAACTTTTTGAGATTCGGTTTCTCGTAATTTAAACACTGCCTCTTGCCTCTTTCGGGCAAGAGAACCGAGGTGTGTCAGCATTTATAGGTGATTTGGAAGTTGGCAAAGTTCTGGGCGGCTGGAAAGACGGCGGTGCTGTAGTGGTAATGTATAGTGACCGGTAAATTTATACAGGGGGTAGTTCGTATATGGTCTGTAATAGTTCCGCTGTTATACGTTCATTATTAAATTTCTTACGATCCATCCTCGTACTCTGTAAGCCACAGCACTGTGCACTGCACGATGCTCTGTACAGTTACTAATCATACCCCGGACTGATTCACTCGCCAACGTAGCGAGGGTAGGTTGCCGTAATCTCCGTTTTCTTGTCCTTTCAGTTCTTGCTTGAGACGAATGTTGAAGGTAGTGGATTAGTTCTGCAGTTTGTTCAAAATGCTACTTCTCTAATCTACCGCAATAGCTTGATAGCCCTCCATATTGTGACGTAACATAATATGCTTGTAGCTGCTGATTTCGTTGTACAAGAGAAAAATAAAATCCACCATATAGTTACAAGATACGTGTATTTTGGAGACCTGACTGGAAGAATAAACCTTAGTACAGAATCGCTCATTAATTTCAGTAAATCATGACTGCTATCTGATATTCCAAATATGAACACAAACATTTATTTCTCCAAAACTATAACTGTATACGGTACACATAGACATATATAATACAAATAGAAAAACTATATTTTGCTTAAATCAAAGTGTCCTCCCTTGGACTGAATGACTGCTTCATAAAGCACGCAGTCAATAGGTTTTTCCATGTATTGAGAGTCTGTACGATTCCATACATCTGTAACGATATTCTAGAGATGTTATGTGATTGTTATGTGAACTTTTCGGATACGTCTGTTTACTTCACCCCAGACCATTTCAACATAACCACAATCAGGGCCTAGGGTGGCCACACTATATCTTTCAATACCTTCTGTTTTCCCTGTGATGGATTATACTTCTTACCGTAATTATCTCGTTATAATGTGAACCCTATTAAGCGCAATCCAACATGGTACTGTATGATTATAAAGTATGCACTGGTAGTGTTTCTGGTCAAGACATCTTTATATTTTTACAGTGTCACCAACTTTATCTCCTGCGAAAACACCTCAAACCATAACATAACCCCCACCTGGCCCGGTCTGTAGATGTAGGTAGAAATCAGTGTTGGGTCGCCCTTTCTCCTTTCACGAACAGATGCCTTCCTTCCGGTACAAAATATCCGCTCTTCATGTGTCCACTTCCTACGTTTTCCTGCCAATTCCGATCTATTCATGTTATTTACGGGCTTCAAAGGGATTTTATCGCTGCCACACGTCCTTTCAAGCCGACATATATCAGTCTCCATTATACTATGACAACAGATACGTTTTTTTTTTCCATGGAGTGTTCTGTGCACCTCGACCAAATAGTGGATAGAATTGGAAGGAGAATCAGCGTTGGTCTTTTTTTTTTGTTTTATTATCCGCTGATTCTCCTTCAAAAGATATGTTTATATTGTTCATTTCCACCAATTGTACGCAAAACTGTGCTGTTGTTTACAACCTGTTTCTCTTACTAGTAATTTTGATGAATTTTTCATCCCCTTTAGTTGTTTTACGAGGTCGTCCGCGTCATGTTAGGTCCTTATTGCTGCTTGTTGTCTTCTGGCTGTGAAGGGGTGTATTGCAGTTCACTTACAAATAGTTTCGCAATTTGGAGCGTGCATAAACCTTCTTGTCTGAGAGCTTCAATTGCAGCGCGTTACTCTGTCGATATCTCCACCCATGGAGCCAGAATAACAACGTTCACGTTGTCAACTGCCGATAACGAACCAAAGTGCAGCAACCATGTAGTATATAACAAACGACTGCTTGAAGCATACTGCGCACATCACAGCACTACAGGGAACAACACGGCAATACTGAATGGGAATTCATTCATCACACAGGTACACAAGTATGCCAGTTCCGTTAACTATTCCGTATGTAATGAACACTCTTACACTGTTCTGGATAAATTTGCATGTAAATGAAAGAAGCTCATAAACCATACACTTTTATCGTCATTGTACTACCCCCACGCTTACTCATAGCCATGGTATTATATGGTATCTACAGGGAATTAGATGTCAATTATTACGTTGACAGAAATTAATTGGCGATTATACACCAGTAGCTGTTGGATTACATTAAGTGTCCTGTGATTATCATGTTTGAGTAACTATTTTCATTTAACACAAATGCCACTTTGAACGACGTGGAGTACAACGAAAATGATTTAGAAACAGGGTAGTGGGTATCATTATTTTGTGACTTATACATGTCGGACTAATATTTCAGTGCAACAGAACAGACTGTATACGGTTTTTGACTGTTTCAGAGGTAATGTTTTACTATAACTGTTTGAAAAAAGTGAGGATTAATATATTAAAAATGAACGTTGACGATTAGCATCGTGGAAATACTACAGTCAGGATCTAGTGCAGACACTGAATGCTGCCTGCAATACCTGCTGTACGGAAAATCTGCAGTGTCTCTGACAAAATACTCTAAAGATTGTTTAATTTTCATTCTTTCACTCCGCCATGTATCCTATGGCATAGTATTTAGGGACAAATCTCTACATTCATCCAAATATTCCTCCCTAACTACATCAGTTCGAAAACTTCATTCAGGTAACCGTTCGAGAATTTCGGAATTCTGAATTTGTTATACGTTTACATGGGCTCTCTTAGGGAAATTGTTGTTAAAATATGGACTCATTCGAATGGAACTGCTACATTCACTCAGTAAACACCAGAATGCTGGGAAAGCGATTTGTACCTGGACAGCATGCCTTTAGCAACTGTCCAAAGAGGTGTGCACTAATTTACCGATTTGGTCTTCAGTAGGCTTTTAACGTACCTTAACCCAATATGTTGAATCTAAGTTGTAAAGCTTTTTAGCAGCACGTATCTTTCATGTTGTTCAGGAGTGTCTACTTGTAATTTAGCACCTTGGAATGTAACATAATATTTATTACATTGTACGCTTTAAGTCTGTGGCAAGGATAGACACCAAAATATAGACAATTTATTAAAATCCACTCATTAATACATTCCAAGAACGTCTGAACACTTAACTTGCTCCCCTAAGTGAATTTTCATTCACCAAACAGAAATGATCATAACTTCAGTCATGCTTCAGCAACTTGCATATAAGCTCTTACACTGACCTAGACATATACTCAAACGAAATATACGTAGATCTCCTAAAAGGGGTCTCATACGTTCTCTCTTTCTCTAACAAACTTCGTTAGTTATACGCTCGTCAGAAACTTTATCTCCACTCTGATTTCCAAAAAACTTATATAATTGACACTTCAGTAGGAATATTTGGAACAGTGAACGTTTCCTTCTCACTTTTTAAAGTAGCAAACTCCCGGAAATTGTCGTCCAATAAACACACTTAGTCCTACGCTTTACTGAGGACAAGTCACAAGAATTCAGGTAACGGGTACGACTAGTGGCACTAGACTAATTCAGATTGCAGTATATGGGATGGAATAAGGAATGAGAGAGGAGGAAGACTAGTTGAGTTCTGTAATAAATTTCAGCTAGTAATAGCGAATACTGTGTTCAATAATCGTAAGAGGAGGACGTATGCTTGAAAAATACCGGGCGATACAGGGCAATTTCGGTTCGATCACATCATTGTCAGACAGAGATTCCGAAACCAGATACTGGATTGTAAGGCATAGCCAGGAGCAGAGATAGACTCAGATCACAATGTAGGAGTGATAAAGAGTAGACTGAAGTTCAAGGGACTAATCAGGAAGAATTAATACGCAGGGAAGTGGAATACCGAAGTACGAAGCAGTAGCAGTAGCAGTCAGGCAGCAGTAGCCGACCGAAACACAAGCAGCAACAAGGAAGTAACCAAGTTTGTGACTTTTACTGGTTCCTAACCAGGAGCGAATTTTATAATATCATCTGTGTTTTTTAATAGCTTAGTTTATTGAGTTTCTGCGTGTTTATTCAATATCTAATAGCCACAGTTCTCACGTTTTCGTTTGCATCGGAAAGTAAATCGATTTTGTAACATATTACAACTCCTTAATCAGGGGCGAATTACACTCCTGGAAATTGAAATAAGAACACCGTGAATTCATTGTCCCAGGAAGGGGAAACTTTATTGACACATTCCTGGGGTCAGATACATCACATGATCACACTGACAGAACCACAGGCACATAGACACAGGCAACAGAGCATGCACAATGTCGGCACTAGTACACTGTATATCCACCTTTCGCTGCAATGCAGGCTGCTATTCTCTCATGGAGACGATCGTAGAGATGCTGGATGTGGTCCTGTGGAACGGCTTGCCATGCCATTTCCACCTGGCGCCTCAGTTGGACCAGCGTTCGTGCTGGACGTGCAGACCGCGTGAGACGACGCTTCATCCAGTCCCAAACATGCTCAATGGGGGACAGATCCGGAGATCTTGCTGGCCAGGGTAGTTGACTTACACCTTCTAGAGCTCGTTGGGTGGCACGGGATACATGCGGACGTGCATTGTCCTGTTGGAACAGCAAGTTCCCTTGCCGGTCTAGGAATGGTAGAACGATGGGTTCGATGACGGTTTGGATGTACCGTGCACTATTCAGTGTCCCCTCGACGATCACCAGTGGTGTACGGCCAGTGTAGGAGATCGCTCCCCACACCATGATGCCGGGTGTTGGCCCTGTGTGCCTCGGTCGTGTGCAGTCATGATTGTGGCGCTCACCTGCACAGCGCCAAACACGCATACGACCATCATTGGCACCAAGGCAGAAGCGACTCTCATCGCTGAAGACGACACGTCTCCATTCGTCCCTCCATTCACGCCTGTCGCGACACCACTGGAGGCGGGCTGCACGATGTTGGGGCGTGAGCGGAAGATGGCCTAACGGTGTGCGGGACCGTAGCCCAGCTTCATGGAGACGGTTGCGAATGGTCCTCGCCGATACCCCAGGAGCAACAGTGTCCCTAATTTGCTGGGAAGTGGCGGTGCGGTCCCCTACGGCACTGGGTAGGATCCTACGGTCTTGGCGTGCATCCGTGCGTCGCTGCGGTCCGGTCCCAGGTCGACGGGCACATGCACCTTCCGCCGACCACTGGCGACAACATCGATGTACTGTGGAGACCTCACGCCCCACGTGTTGAGCAATTCGGCGGTACGTCCACCCGGCTACCCGCATGCCCACTATACGCCCTCGCTCAAAGTCCCTGCGATGGAGCTCCGTATGCCACGGCAAACTGGCTGACACTGACGGCGGCGGTGCACAAATGCTGCGCAGCTAGCGCCATTCGACGGCCAACACCGCGGTTCCTGGTGTGTCCGCTGTGCCGTGCGTGTGATCATTGCTTGTACAGCCCTCTCGCAGTGTCCGGAGCAAGTATGGTGGGTCTGACACACCGGTGTCAATGTGTTCTTTTTTCCATTTCCAGGAGTGTATTTAGTTTCACCTGAGTGCTTCGGCGTATGGTGTGCGGATCCGCGCTGCTGCTACGGTCGCAAGTCGAATTCTACCTCGGGCATGGATGTGTGGGACGTCTTTAGGTTAGTCAGGTTTAAGCAGTTCTAAGTCTAGGGCACTGATGAATTCGGGTGTTAAGTACCATTGTGCTTAGAGCCATTTGAACCATTTTGAATCAGCTTCAGACTGTGTTGCTTTCGTTTAGACAGCTTGAGGCTGCAGTGGATGGGCACAACTGTTGTGGGCCGGCCGTGGGGATCCAACCGACGTCCAGCACGTCCTCACCGGTGGCCAGTTACTGCTTGCACCTGTGGTCGAGTGGGAGGTCGCCCTGTGGCGTAGCAGGCGACGAAAGACTTCCCAGGTGGCCTCTCCGATTTGTCCGACAAACAGGTTCCACGTGCTGCCTGCCCTGTTTCAGAGGAAACCTCTCATCCTGCGAGATCTGGAAAATCACAGAGGCTGGGTTTATTGATAGTTGGTAGCGTTAGGCGCGTTATGGGGTCCCTTAGAGACATTACTGCCAAGAATGGAAAGAAAACCGATGTGCACTCTTGGTGCATACCGTGTGGATTCATTCCAGATGTGGAACGGGTCCCCACGGATGCCATGAAGAGCACAGGGTGCAGCCAACTGCAGTCGGTTGCTCACGTCAGGGCCAATGATGTGTGTCACTTTGGATCAGAATAGATTCTCTCTGGTTTCGAGCGGCTAACAGAAGTAGTAAAGGCTGCCAGTATTGCTCACAAGATGAAATCAGAGCTGACATAGTCGACAGGACGGATTTCGGACCTCTGATACAGAGCCGAGTGGAAGGTCTGAATCAGAGGCTCAGACTGTTCTGCGACCGTGTAGGCTGCAGATCAGATTCCTCGACTTGCGCCAAAGGGTGGCTGGGCTTCGGGTTTCGATGAATAGGTCAGGTGTCCATTATACGCAGGAGGCGGATACACCGGTAGCAGAGGCAGTGTGGCGTGGACTGGGCAGTTTTTTCGATTAGAGGATCCCGGGAAAACACAAGAAGGGCCTCAGTCATAAATGGTGCAGACCGAACGCAGGAAGAAAGTAGATACAGGAGCCATCGGTATAACAGTTGTAAATTGTAGTAGCAGTGTTGGGAGAGTACCAGAGCTCCAAACGCTAATAGAAAGCACTTATGCTCAAATCGTATTAGATACTGAAAGCTGGCTAAAGCCGGATATAAGCTCAGTCGAAATTTTTACGAAGAACCTAACGGTGTTCCGAATGATAGACTAAACGCGGTTGGCGGTGGCGTGTTTGTTGCTGTTAGAAGTAGTTTATCTTGTCGCGAAATCGAAGTAGATATTTCCTGTGAGTTAGTATGGGCAGAAGGCATTGTTGGCAACCGGAATAAAATAATAACTGGGTCCTTTTACCGACATCCCAATTCAGATGATACAGTTGCTGAAAGGTTCAAAGAAAAATTGAATTTGATTTCAAATACGTACCCCACTCTTACGATTGTAGTTGGTGATGACTTTAACTTACCCTCGATATGTTGGCGAAAATACATGTTTAACTTTGGAGGTACACATAGAACATGATCCTAATTTGTGCTAAACGCATTCTCTGAAAATTATTCCGAGCAATCATGAGCCCACGTGAATAGTAAATGGTTGTGAAAACACACTTGACCTCTTAGCAACTAATAATCCTGAGTTAATAACGAGCATCAAAACGGATACAGGGATTAGTGAACACAGGATTGTTGTAGCGAGACTGAACACTGTAACCTCCAAATTCTCCAAAATAAACGAAAAATATACCTATTCAACAAAGCAGGTAAAAATTCACTTGACGTCTACCTGAGAGACAATCTCCACTCCTTAAAAATTAATAATATGAGTGTAGACCAGGTTTGGCTTGAATTCGGAGAAATAGTATCGTCAGCAATTGAGAGATTTATTGCAAATAAATCAACAAACGATGGACCCGATCCTCCTTGGTACACAAAACGGGTCAGAACGCTGTTGCTGAAACAACGAAACAAACATCCCGAATTTAAATAGACGCAAAAGCCCCAAGATTGGCGATCTCTTACAGAAGCTAGAAATTTTGAGCGGACTTCAACGCTACATGATTATGACAGTTTCCACAACGAAACTTTGTCTCGAATCCTGCCAGGAAATCCAGAGATATTCTGGTGGTATGTGAAGTATGTTAGCGGCAAGAACCAATTAATAGCTTCTCTGCCCGATAACAATGGAGATACTATCGAAGACAGTGTTGTCAAAGCATACTTACTAAGCAAAGCCTTCCGAAATGCCTTCACAAAAGAAGACGCAGTAAATATTCCAGAATTCGAATCGAGAACAGCTGACAACATGAGTAACCTAGAAATAAATATCCTCGGAGTAGTGAAGCAACTTAAATCACTCAATAAAAGCAAGTCTCCTGGTCCAGACTGTATACCAATTAGGTTCCTTTCGGAGTATGTTGATGCATGAGCTCTATACTTAACAATCATATACAACCGTTCGCTCGACGAAAGATCCGTACCCAAAGACCGGAAAGTTGCACAGGTCACACCAATATTCAAGAAAGTTAGTAGGAGTAACCCACATAATTACAGGCCCATATCATTAACATCGATTTGCAGTAGGATTCTGGAACATATATCATGTTCGAACATTATGAATTACATCGAAGAAAACGGGTTATCGACACACAGTCAACATGCGTTTAGAAAATATCGTTGTTGTGAAACACAACTCGCATGAAGTATTGAGTGCTATTGACGAGGGATTTCAGATCGATTTCGTATTTCTGGGTTTCCGGAAGGCTTTTGACACTATACCACACAAGCGGCTTGTAGTGAAATTGCATGCTTATGGAATAACGTCTCAGTTATGTGACTGGATTTGTGATTTCCTGTCAGAGGGGTCACAGTTCGTAGTAATTGACGGAAAGTCATCGAGTAAAACACAAGTGATTTCTGGCGTCCCTCAAGGTAGTCTTGTAGGACCTTTGCTGTACTTCATCTACATAAACGATTAGGGAGACATTCTGTGCAGCCGTTTTAGGGTGTTTGCACATGACGCTGTCTTTTAACGACTAATAAAATCATCAGTAGATCAAAACAAATTGCAAAATGATTTAGAAAAGCTATCTGAATGGTGCGAAAATTGGAAGTTGACTCTAAATAGCCAAAAGTGTGAGAGCATCCACATGTTTGCTAAAAGGAATTCGTTAATGTTCGGTTTCATCATAAATCAGCCAAATATAAATGCCGTAAATTCAACTAAATATCTAGGAATTACAATTACGAACAACTTAAATTCGAAGGCACACATAGAAAATGTCGTGGGGAAGGCTAACCAAAGGCGGCGTATTTTTTGGCGGGACACTTATAAAATGTAACAGATATACTAAGGAGACTGGCTACACTAATCTTATCCGTCCTCTTTAGAATACTGCTGCGTGGTGTGAGATCCTTACCAGATAGGACTGACGCACTACATCGAAAAAGTTCAAAGAAGGGCAGCACGTTTTGCATTATCGCGAAATATGGGAGAGAGTGTCATTGAAACGATAGAGGTTCTGGACTGGACAATATTATAAGAAAGGCATTTTTCGTTGCGACGGAATCTTCTCACGAAATTCCTATGACCAACTTTCTCCTCCGAATGCGGGAATATTTTGTTGACACCGACCTACATAGGGACAAAAAATCACCACGATAAAATAAGGGGAAATCAGATCTCGTATGGAAAGATATAGGTGTTCGTTCTTTCCGCGCGCTATACGAGAATGGAATAATAGAGAATTGTGAAGGTGGTTTGATGCTAGGTACATAAATGTGATTTGCAGAGTATCCATGTAGATGTCAGGAACGAGGAGACACACTTGTAGTTCTCTAAGGATATAGATACAGCAATAAGAAGTAGCTCAGTAGGTATTACAGTTGATGAGGAATGAACGTTTTTAAAAAAAGCAGTCACGAAACTTCAAAAATTCGAAAGAAAAACAGAGGTACAAAGAAGGTAACCGCGAAGAATCCATGGGTAACAGAAAAAATCAGTTGACCGATGAAAGACGGAAGTACAGAAATGTTCACGGATATTCAGGAATACAGAAACACAAGTTGCTGAGGAAATAAATAAATAGGAAGCACAGGGAAGCCAAGACGAAATGTCTGAATGAAAAATGTGAAGAAATCGAATAAGAAATGATTGTCGGGAGGACTGACTCAGCATCCAGAAAAGTGAAAACAACCTGCGGTGAAACTGAAAGCAAGAATGGTGAAATTAAAAGTGCAACGGGAATCCCACTGTTAAATGCAAAGGAGAGGGCGGATAGGTTTAAAGAGTACATTGAAGGCCTCTATGAGGGGAAAGATTTGTCTTCTGTGATAGAAGAAGAAATAGGAATCGATTTAGAAGAGATAGGCAATCCAGTATCAGAATCAGTATTTAAAAGAGTTTTGGAAGACTTAAGATCAAATAAGGCAGAAGGGGTAGATAACACTCCATCACAACTACTGAAATTATTGGGCAAGTAACAACAACACAACTATGCACGTTGGTGTGTAGAATGTATGAGTCTAGCAACATACCATCTGATTTTAGGAAAAATATCATCCACATATTTCCGAAGAATTCAAGAGCTGATAAGTGCCCAAATTACCGCACAATCAGTTGAACAGCTGATGCATCCAAGTATGGAAAAGACTTTCGTAAAGGTAAAGGCACCAGAAAAGCAATTCTGACGTTGCGGTTGATATGGAAGCAAGACTAAAGAAAAATCAAGACACGTTCAAAGGTTTTGTCGATCTGGAAAAAGCGTTCGACAATGTAAAATAGTGCAAGAAGTTCGAAGTCCTGAGTAAAATATGGGTAAGCTAAAGGGAGGGACGGGTGATGTACAACATGTACAAAAGCCAAGAGGGTATAATAAGAGTGGATGACCAAGAATGAAGTACTCAGATTAAAAAGGGTGTAAGACAGGGATGTCGTCTTTCGCCACTACTATTCAATCTGTACATTTAAGATACAATGATGGAAATAAAAGTAAGGTTCAGGAATGGAATTAAAATTTAAGGTGCAAGGATATCAGTCGTACTATTCGACGACGTTGCTATCCTGAGTGAAAGTAAAAAAGAATTACATGATCTACTGAATGGAATGAACAGTCTAATGAAAGCAGAATGTGGATTGAGAATAAATCGAAGAAAGACGAATGAAATGAGAAGTAGCAGAAATAAGGACAGCGAGAAATTAACATCAGGATCGATGGTCACGAAGTAGATGAAGTTAATGAATTCTACTACCTAGGCAGCAAAATAATCAATGACGGACGGAGCAAAGAGGACATCAAAAGCAGACTAGCACTGGCAAAAAGGGTATTTCTCGCCAAGAGGGTCTACTAGTATCAAACATAGGCCTTAATTTGAGGAATAAATTTCTGAGAATGTACGTTTGGAGCACAACATTGTATCGTAGTTAACCGTTGACTGTGGGAAAAGTGGAACGGAAGACAATCGAAGCATTTCAGATGTGGTGCTGAAAATTAGGTGGGCTGATAAGGTAGGGAAAGACGAGATTCTGCGCATAATTGGACAAGAAACGAATATGTGGAAAACACTGACAAGGAGAAGGAACCGAATGGTAGGACATGTGTTCGACACGAGGGACTGACTTCCATGGTACTAGAGGGAGCTGGAGAGAGCTAAAAGAGAAGAGAAAGTCAGAGATTGGAATACGTCCAACAAATAACTGAGGACGTAGGTTGTAATTGCTACTCCGGGGTGAAGTGGTTGTGACAGGAGAGGAATTCGTGGCGGGCTGCACCAAAGCAGTCAGAAGAATCACGACTGGAAAAAAAAACTCAAACTGAAGCAAACTAATTGTAGGAAAATGACAACAAATAAACAACCACGAACACCACGTGACCAGACTGCCGCCTTGCCTGAAGTTTCATTGTATAAGATATGCAATTCACAAAATACAGCTAGCCTTGCGATTATTCAGTTCCTTATGCCACATGTAGATTAAGAGATCGTATAAACTCCTCAATTGCTATTCTAAACCTCGTTACGATACACAGTCTCTCCTTTACTCTAGCCAGTTGTCAGCTAATATTGACCAAAAGCACAGTGAAGATTCCTCCACAGCAACACTGTTGTGTAGACCGATGAACACATCTTCTCCACTCGGTGGTCGAAAGTCAAGACCAAGAAACCACTCCCTGGTTCCGCAGAGCTCTGCCACTGGCCACCGCAACGCCATTGTTCAGACGTGGATGACGCGGACTCGTGCAGCAGCGGTGCGATGCTGTGCTGTTGCCCACTGCGGCGGGAATTATAATCGCTGTGGCGGAGGGTGACGTCGATAAGTGCACACACTCTTTGTTTTTAGTCTTTCTCTTGGTTTTCATTTGATTTTATTGCCACTGTGAATATGTGGTGACGTACTCACTGACAAAGCAGGTTTGTCTGGTACAGCTCAAAGGAATATGATAAATAAACACATTAATTCTTACTGTAAAGCAAACACAACAAAAGTTACTGTTATTATTCTATTCATTAGGAGTAAAGGCTCAGTTACCGGTTTAAAATTGCATAATTCTGTTGATGTTGTATTTGGTAATTTTTGCGAAAGTTTCTTGGGGCGGTGGTGCCCTAAACAAGAAACGATGGAAGGAAAAGGACTAACACTGACAACAGTAAAATTAAGACATTTACCTGTCCAATAACACGAAAGCAAGCTAATTCATTCTTGTGATCCATTTTTCACTAGTTGTTGTTGTTGCGCTCGTCAGTCCAGAGACTGGTTTGATGCAGCTCTCCATGCTGCTCTATTCTGTGCAAGCTTCTTCATCTCCATGTATCTGATGCAACATACATCCTTCTGAATCTGCTTAGAGTATTCATCTTTTGATCTCCCTGTACGATTTTTGGCCTCCACGCTTCCGTCCGGTACTAAATTGGTGATCCATTAATGCCTCAGGACGAGTCCTACTAACCGATCCCTTCTTCTAGTCAAGTTGTGCCACAAATTACTCTTCTCCCCAATTCAATTCAGTACATCATCATTAGTTATCTGATCTACCCATCTAATCTTCAGCATTCTTCTGTGGCACCACATTTCGAAAGCGTCTACCTCTACTTGTCTAAACTATTTATCGACCATGTTTCACTTCCATAATGGCTACTCTCCATACAAATACCTTCAAAAACGACTTCCTGACAAATCTATGCTCGATGTTAATAACTTTCTCTTCTTCAGAAACGCTTTCCTTTTCATTGCCAGTCTACATTTTATATCCTCTCTACTTGGATCAGTTATACAACAGTTAATTTAACCTCAATCTTCCAGGAGCTGTGATACTGTTACTGTAGTACCTACTGCCACAGATACTATGTATGTAAAATTGTCTCCAATCTCTTATTAGTATTACAATATACTAGGGTTAGAACTTAAATGGTGGCAACTATTTTTTCATAACCGATACAAAAGAGTTACTTATTGGCATCTGCTACTGTCCTTCAAAGTAGTCACCAGTGTCGTATAGAACCCGTTGCCAGCGATGTGGAAGGCCTAGTATACCGTTAGCAGAGCCTGCTCTGTTGATAATGCGAATGAATCGGTCTACTGCCTGTCGAATCTCTGGAACAGATCTGAAGCGAATGCCACGAAGTGGTTCCTTCATCTTCGGAATCAAATCAAAGTCACAAGGACTTAAGCCCTGGGAGTATGGTGGATACTACAGTACTTCCCAGTCCCATCGACCCAACAGAGCAGCCACAGCTTGCGCTGCATGCGCCCGCACATTGTCGTGCAAAATGATGGGTGGGTTGCACAGAAAGTGTCGCCGCTTCTTTCGCAAAGCTGTACGCAGGTCATGCTCCTAAAATGAACAGTAATACTGTGCATTGACGGTCTGCCGTGGAGGAACGTAATGCATTAGAATAACATCATCACAAGCGTACACGAGAATCACCATAACTTTAGACTGCTCCAGAACTGTTCCAGAGATTCGACAGGCAGTAGACCGCTCCATTCGCATCATCAAGAGAACAGGCTCTGCTAATGGTATACTACGCCTTCCACATCGGTGGCAAAGTATTCTACACAACGCTTGTGAATAAATAGTTGCCACTAATTAGGGTACAACCCTCTTATAATAATCATTATTTCGCGTATTGCTGGGAAGCTTTCATAGCACCTACCTCCATAATATTGGTATATTCTAGGTTTTAATATTTTAGTCATTCACAAAATTCAATAAAATATGCATTTCTGTGTTATTTTCTGATGAACTCGCCTTCTCTATTTCTTTACATTAAGTACAGTTAATGGTCATTCAATAGATATATGTACGGCATTTACTGTAACATCTACGTATTGTAAATTTTCTGTCACCACCGTCAATGTATTTGTTGTAACTTTTTTGGCATGTACGTGTGTGTGTGTGTGTGTGTGTGTGTGTGTGTGTGTGTGTGTGTGTGTGTGTGTGTGTGTGTGTCTGTGCGATTCTTTATACTATTTGTGTATTTAAAGTCAAGGGGACTGTTAAATCTTACGTAACATTAGGCGGAACCCGTATTTCTTCGAAACCTGTCAGTAGTGCAACATAAAGGATCAGGAGTTAAGATGCAAGCAGCACAAAACTGACCCATACCATGTCTTAGGGAATTATTCACATTACTATAATGGATTTTCAGGTCTTTTTAAAATCAAACGGTCCTTCTTCTTACATAGTTTCTGCTGTAGAGGGATACCACATAAGGAACCTGATACGACCGCTAAACAGGCAGGGCTGAACAGGTGATTAGGATTATGGCAAGGGCCAAATAAGGTGGTGGTCAGTTTCACTTCAAGATTGTAATTTATTGTAAAATAATAACACAGTTCAACCAAAACGGCACATAGGCGAACCTATGCAATTAAGAGTTTCAAAATCCAATTCTTTCACAGCTGAAGGTCTCCAAACAAGAAATCTTAAAAATCGACAAGGTAGCTTTCAAGTGACAGAAGACACGGAGTTAAAATTAAAAAAAATAAAAAATAAAAATAAATAAATAAAGAAAATATATATGTATATATCACAGTTAGGCTGAAAGCTTCAAGGCAAAAGTGGATAGAACAAACATAAACAAGGTACAATACCAACGGCTGAACGTCACAATTAAATTTCAAAATTTTAAAATATATTACCATAATCTTTTAAGGCAGAAGGCCGCAATGTTTTCGCTTAAGGGGAAAATTTAAGACTAGGGCTTTAAGCGGCTGAAGGCCCACAGCTGATTTTCCAAAAATTCAAAAAATAGCTTAAACCTTGAAGTTTTAAGTGACCAGAGGCACACTGAATGAAAAGGCAACGCAACGACAATAACTAAATTTAAGAATAAGGTTTTAAGCGGCTGAAGGCCCACAGCTGATTTTCCAAAAATTCAAAATACCTTAAACCTTTACGTTAAGTGGCTGACAGCACACTAAATGAAAAGATAGCACAACAATAGTAACTTTCAGCAAAATATCCACTTGCCAGGATTCAAACTTACTTACATGGGCTGAAGGCCCTTGATTTGCATAAAACAAAAAAAAAAATCCTTTAAAGCATTGGCTATAATAGATTACCAACAGACCATTAAACACCAATGAAAAGGACAGTATAGACAACAGCACTCAGATGCCTCCAGGGGGCGGGGGTCTGCCCTCGAAACATAACGTTCCCTTAGGTGAGACAAGATGGTGGGCCCAACTACACTTGATCCGTCGGTAATCCAACCAAGAGACACTCACGGACCGACCGACCAAACGACTTGCTAGCCACAAATCGGTACATGAAAACTCTAAGAGTTTTCATGTACCGATCCACATTGAAATATGTATTAAGATGTCAAAACTACACACCGTGTTGGACAGTGACAACAGGTGAGGATAGGACCCTATCAAACATGCCTCGGATAGATAGCAAAAGGCGTTTTGGACTATGTGACCCACCAACCACTCTGAGGGATCTGTGCTGTATCTCCGTTGAGGAGTTGGACAATTTGGAGCAACACTGCATTGATGAACTTGTGGATAGAATACCACGACGAATACAGGCATGCATCAATGCAAGAGGACGTGCTACTGGGTATTAGAGGCACCGGTGTGAACAGCAGTCTGGACCACCACCTCTGAAGGTTTCGCTATATGATGGAGCAACATGCAATGTGTTTTTCATGAGCAATAAAAAGAGCGGAAATGATGTTTATGTTGATCTCTATTCCAAATTCCGGCAAGTACTTTTGAGGTTACAGCTAGCTGGTCTAACCGTTAAACCTAGTAAAATTATGCTAGCTAGGCGGGAGGTATCTTCCTTAGGCCATATAGTCTCGGGTCAGAGTATTCGCATTGACCAAGAGCGGACGAAAGCCCTGCGGGCTCTGCCTCCTCCTGCTGATAAGCGGGGAATCGCTAGATTTATAGGCACGGCAAATTACATTAGGCGTTTTGTGCCTAGTTTTGCTCAGTTGGCGGCATCCTTAAATCAGTTACGCCGTGAAGGCGTGCGTCTTGAATGGGGACCTGCCCAGAAGGTCGCCTTTGAGCATATTAAGACAGCGATAGCCAACCTGCCGGTTGTGGGGTACCCGATTTTAGCAAAAGGTTTATCATGCAGACTGATGCTTCTAATGCCGGTATTTCAGCAGTTCTCCTCCAGGAATTTGAGTGGCAGAGAAAACCATTAACTTACGCGTCTCGGCGGTTAACAGATGCGGAGATTAAGTACTCTGTCTATGAGTGCGAGGCCTTGGCCGTTTTGTTTGCATTAGAGAAGTGTCTGTTCTACCTTGAGCATCGGGTTTTGCAATCTGAAACCGATAATCAATCGTTTAGCTGGGTACTGGCGAGGCCGCTTGAAACTGGCCGTATTACCAGGTGGGCAGTACGTATTTATGCATTTCAGTTCGAAGTTAAACATGTTAAAGGTTCTGAAAATGTCTTGGCGGGTGTTCTCAGCCGGATGTATACCGAAGACGTGTCTAGTCAGGGAAGCGAGCAGATAGACGGCGACAATCTTACTTGTATGGTGTTAGGTGAAATTCCCCATTTGTTTGAAGACATTGCGCACCATCAGGATCAGGACCCTGTATGGGCTGGTATTAAGCAGCGTGTGTTGGCAGGAGAGCTCTCGGAAGAATATGCGATTAAGAGGGGTATTCTTTGCATGAAGGTGGACAATGCTAAGCAGTCTAAGATCTGTTTGCCGGCTACTTTGCTGCGTCCGGTCTTCCGTTATTTTCATGATTCATAGCTGGGTGGCCATTTCTGGACTTATACGACACTAAAAAAGATCAAGGAGCATTTAACCTGGCCTTCTATGGACCAGGATGTTAGACAAATGATAGCTCAATGTCGCTTGTGTAACGTAGCCAAACCCAACAATGCCCTTCAACAAGGCTGGTTGAGTTCTGAACGAGAGTCCTCTCCCATGCATAAGCTCTAAATTCATTACTTGCGGCCTTTACCTCGGACTCGTTATAATTGATGCATTTTCTAGGCGTACTTGGCTCCTTCCGACCCGTAACGTTACCGCTACCACCACGATTAATCACTTGACTAGTGTCCTTAGTGTTTTCGGTCCAGCTAAGCATCTGGTTAGTGATAACGCTCCTGCCTTTCTTTCGGGCCCCTTTAAGGCCTTCTGCTTTCATAATGGTGCTAAGAATGTCACCACCGCCCCGTATATTATCCCCAGGGGTCCTTTGCGGAAGGGTTAGTCGGAATCTTAAGTCCGCTTTGATTATTTATCGTCAGAAAACACCCAGCAAATGGGACTCCAATCTTCCCTGGCTCAGTTTTGCCTTTAATACCGCCATTCATGAAGCCTCGCGAGTTACGCCTGCATCCTTGATCTTTTCATACCCAGTTAATTCCCCTCTCTTCAGCTTGTGGGGAGTTCAGGATCTTATTCCACCTGACGTTAATCCGCGGGTCATCGAGGAAAACTGGAACCAGGCCAGGCGTAATATACTCAGAGCTTTTAATAAGCTAGCCTAGCGTTATAATAGAAATCGGGTAATCTTTAAGAGTAGGCCGGAGATCCACGTTTATGTCCGCAGTTTCCAAGAGAGGCAGGTGCGCGGCGGTAACCTTAGTAAATTCACTCCTCGTTTCCTGGGGCCTTGTACTATTATTTATATATTACGCCCAGTAAATTTCTTGGTGAAGGAGAACAGCTCAGGCAAGTAATGTCGTGTATACCTTAGTCAAGTTAAGTTCAAGCAGCTCGGAGTTTGAATTAACCACTTCCTGGGTTACGTTTGAGGGGAGGGGAGGGGGGGGGGGGATTGAGCCGCGCTCACTCCGAACTTTGCGTTTCCGTGAACTTGGCTGTCCATCTGTGTTTGGTTTCCCACCGTTGTTGCGGTTACGCCGTGGTTCTTCCTCCTTCTACGTGTGGCAGTAGCGATGTGTATCGATATTTGCACCGTGTACCATCTTTGCTCTTGTGCATATAGCTTCCGGCTAAGCGGTGTGCGGGCAGTCGATCGGTTGGTGCGGACCAGGGAGGATATCTCCGTGCAGCGCAGTCGGATGGGTTCGGTGGCGGTCCCTGCACAGTGACGGAGCGCATGTGGAGCTGTCCGATCGCTACGAGCTTCGTGGCTCACCGACCCAGGACATCAAAGTTGAGTGGTGTCTTAAGTACCCAAGCCACGTCCGTTCATGCTGTGTCGTTCGTTTCGGTGCTTCGCTGTTGGGGAGCTTTTCCTGTGAGCAACACCGAGTGTTTGTTGTGGTGAACTCGAGCCGCCGTTCGGTGGAATTAACTATATTTATTGATTGGCGACTCCATGTTGTCTTGTGCACTACGACCAGGTAACAGGTATATCACCTATGTGATTGCCGTAAGCCTAGTAACAACAGTGCATCCCAATTTGTTATACAATATAGCACTGAAGATGGTCACTCAGTGACAGAAAATCGATTTTGCAATAGAAAAATATACGACCAATGCTGTCTCTTTTTTCAGGTATTAACTATATTTGTTCACTACAATTCAAGTGCACCAGCAGAATCTTCTGCCTTGTGGCCGTTAGCGTTCCGGTTACCTGCCCTGGCCACTAACGTACATTTTGGCTGCTCTAGTCGAGCGAAATCGTTATCCTGAAGGAAGTCATTTACAAGATGTGCACGATGGAGCCGCGAATTGTCGTCCATGAAGACGAATGCCTCGCCAATACGCTGCCGATATAGTTGCAATATCGGTCGTAGGATGGGATTCACGTATCGTACAGCCGTTACCGCGCCTTCCGTGACCACCAGCGGGGTACGTCAGCCCCACAAAAAGCCACACCAGAACAGCAGGGAACCTCCACTTTGCTGCATTCTCTGGACAGTGTATCTAAGGCGTTCATCCTGAGCGGGTTGCCTTCAAACACGTCTCCGACGATTGTCTGGTTGAAGGCATATGCGACACTCATTGGTGAAGAGACCGTGATGCCTATCCTGAGCGGTCGATTCGGCATGTTGCTGGGCCCATCTGTACCGCGCTGCATGGTGTCATAGCTGCAAAAATGGACTTCGCAATGGACGTCGGGAGTGAAATTGCGCATCATGCAGCCTAATCCGCAGCGTTTGAGTCGTAACACGAACACCGGTTCTAGACATGGTTGGACTACGGACAACACAAGCCGTGCACCTTCTTCCTGGTGGAATGACTGGAACAGATCTGCTGTCGGACCCCCTCTGTCTGATTGGCGCTGCTCATGCATGTTTGTTTACATCTTTGGGCGGGTTTAGTGACATCTTTAAAATGGTTCAAATGGCTCTGAGCCCTATAGGACTTAATTTCTGAGGTCATCAGTCCCATAGAACTTAGGACTACTTAAACCTAACTAACCTAAGGTCATCACACACATTCATGCCCGAGGCAGGATTCGAGCCTGCGACCGTAGCGGTCGCACGGTTCCAGACTGTAGCGCCTAGAAGAGCTCGGCCACTCCGCCCGGCTAGTGACATCTCTGAACAGTCAAAAGGACTATGACTCTGATACAATATCCACAGTCAACGTCTATCTTCAGGAGTTCTGGGAACCGGGGCTATGCAAAACTTTTTTGATGAGTGTAATTACGTTACAGTGCCATTGTATAGAAAACTGACTGAGCAGAAATGCTTGGATACACACAGGAGTTTTAGAAGCTGTGCAAATTAAATGAAATTAATCAGACTGTCATGTATAAATTTTATAATCATGCGGACAAAGCAACGATATGTACACTGAGCTGTATCTATTTCAGTCTGTAGATCGTATCTCTGGTTCGTTTTCCCTCTGGTCGCCAGGCAGCGTTCTTCCAAGGCGTGTTCCAGTTTGAAATGTTTTTTAGGCGGGCGAATAAGAGGAGACGAGGAAGAAGGAAGTCGGTTGGAAGAGACGTGTGTTGGTACGCGCCGGTGGTCAGTGTCTTGGCCGTTTCGTTCTGAGGGATCCGTTGCAAGCGGGACGACTTTTATTACGATAGCTGCTTTCCGTGCTCTGAAGGGGCAGTTTTTGCTGCTGTTGGCTCGTGTTGTGTGATACAGTTTGGACGAGTTAGCTGTCTCTATTGTTACTGCCTGCCCTAAGTGATTCTTCCCTGAGTTATGAGTTTGGCTCTGTCGTAGTGTTATCTGTATCGTTTGTGGAAACTGTTTGAGCCTGCCAACCTTTGTGTTCGCTCAGCGTCCTGTGTTGCTTTTCTGAAAAGCAACTTGTTGTGATAACTGGGTTTGATGATTTTGGTAATAGTTTCTTCTTTCCCGATTTTAATAGTGTACCTCCTCGCCAAATGATGGCTAACTTTATTACTGTCACCGTCTATGCAAGTCTTGGGAATGCGATAGAGGTGCTACTGGTACTGTTATTAACATTTATTATTAATATTTTCTTTTAATTATGTTTTAGATTCTGATGTGGTGACATCTATTAATATACTGGGTGCACTACTGGAGAGCTGAGAAATTTTCCGTGTCGGCACCCATGGGTGATGTAAGGCGAGGTTTCTTACCTGTTTCTTGGAGCCTAACTGGGTCTCTTGGACGTCTTACACTGAAAGCTGACCGTTATAGCACCACGATTTTAATCCGGAAGGGAAGTTAAAAAGTGTTATTCAAAATCTACTTAAAATATGTTGGTAGCTTAGTTATGCTAATATACTTATTCTTGGTTCTCGCCAGTGTTTAAATTGTACTACTCTTGAAATTCTTAGTTTAACCTGTTAATCACAGTTTGCCAGGTGTTGTCGTACCTTATTCTGGGTTACCTGTTCAGGCGGCTATTTGCTGAAATTGTGTTATCTTTCTAATTGACCTGTTTGTGATTGTAGGCATCTTCTTGTGAAATGACGCTTATTTTACGAGCGTCCTGCTGTTGCCTGATGGATCAGCTTCTGTTTCTGCAGTCTATGCGTGCCCCGCCTGACGAGGGTGAGCAGACCGGCCACAGACGTTACTCAACAGCATTTGGGATTCGCCGTTAGCTTGTGTGAAGCTCCTTTGCGGCAAGTTTTTTCTTCTCCGGTCCGCGTGGGCCTAAATTTTTTCAGAGTTCGCACATTTTTGTCTTTTTACGTTTCGATGCCCTGCCCATTCTGAGTCAAGTTTTCCCTAGTCCCCTGTATCGCTTAAATTTGTCAGCTTTCTCAAATGACCGCGTTAAATTTTGATTTGTAATTTAAAGCGTTCTCTTACCTTGGACATTTAAATTTGTGTAAACATCTTTTCCTGTTACTGAATTTGTGTTAATTGTTCTTACACCTGAAATTCAAAATATTTGCTCTGTAATTTAAAGCCTTTTTATTAGCTTGGGACATTTAAACTGTTTAAACATTTTACATGTTACTAAATTTGGGCTAGGTGTTGTTCCGTTTGACCTTCAAAAATTTTGCTTTAAATGCATGGGCGGCAAATAGGAAGAAATGGTAAATGGAGTGTGCAGATGGTACCGTGATGGTGAAGATGGAAGCGTGACTGCAAGCCGAGAGTTGGGGCCTGTTCGACTGTGGTCGCCATATACAAAAAGTTTTCAGATTAGTCTGCCATATATTCTTGTATCTGTATGTGCTAAGGTAGACTGATCTTCAAATACCAATGTGTATCTTGTGGGAGAACGAAGGCCAAGAAAAGTGTAATCGTATCAAACATAGGTCTTCACTTCAGGAAGAAATAGTATTAAACATACTTCTTAAATTGAGGAAGAAATTTCTAGAAACGTACGTTGATGGCACAGCATTGTGTGGCAGTGAGACATGGACTGTGGGAAAACCGAAACAGAAGATAACGAACGTTTGAGATGTGGTGCCACGGAAGAATGTTGAAAATTAGGTGGAGTGATAAGCTATGGAATGAGGAGCTTCTCCACAGAATCGGTGAGGAAAGGAAAGTACGGAAAACACTGACAAGAAGGATGGAGAGGATGACAGGATATTTATTAAGACATCAGGGAATAACTTCATGATACTCGACGGAGTTCTAGAGAGTAAAAACTGTAGAGGATGACAGAGATGGAATACATGCAGCACCGAATTCAGATATTACGGTTGGTTTTTTGTACAGAGAAATCAGTATTTTCTGTCCAAGTGGTCAATAAATGTATAAATATTGTACTCTTGACCGCAATTGGTCGATTCAACCCTTTAATCCTAAGGGTGCTACAGCTCGCGTCAACCATTTTTCCAACACGTCTTCGTTAGGTTCAAATGGTTCAAATGGCTCTGAGCACTATGGGACTTAACATCTGTGGTCATCAGTCCCCTAGAACTTAGAACTACTTAAACCTAACTAACCTAAGAACAGCACACACATCCATGCCCGAGGCAGGATTCGAACCTGCGACCGTAGCGGTCACGCGGTTCCAAACTGAAGCGCCTAGAACCGCACGGCCACACCGGCCGGCTTTCGTTAGGGAGGACAAAATTCTGTCGAACTTCTTGATTCTGAGGTGTTATGTTGAAATCTGTAGCCACTGCTGAATTTCCACTAGACTGTATTTCCACATGCGACTCTTTTAATCAAGCACATTTTCATGTCGAGGACTGACAAAGACCTTTCTTTCTAATTTTCAATGTAGTTGTGCTGCTGAGCAGGTGGGGGTATATTTTAAACCCCCTTGTCGATACAGTCAGACAATGTAGAATACGTACTGCAGGCTTCTCTTTGGCCCGACGGTGGGCATCAAAGAATTGTTTGCTCGAGCGCGTTCGGAAAGAGTTTGCGGGCAATGTATGAAGAGTTCACACCTGTTTACACTTTAAACTTTTTTCTATTTGATTTTAACAACATCGGGTTAGTTTTTCAGTTTCTGTGTCATCGACTCTGTAATGCATGAAGCTAAATATCACTGGCAGTTTGTTTACAGAAATAATTATATGTATAAATTCCAACTCAGTGGCTGCCAATTCTAACTTATATTTGTGAGCTGCATGAATGTGGAAACAATGCTTCTATGATGAAGTATTTAACGTTGATAAATAAAGTGGGCACTGCCGTTAACTGTTCTGTGGGTATGTTGACACGGTACTACGCTTTGTGAGTAAATATAAGCTGAAAGTTGACTAAATGGTGAATATTATTTCTGTTACGAGCTGTTGTTAGGAATTCGTTTTCATATGAACCGTAACACGTTCCAACACCAACAGACCACAGTGCACATTTGCCTGACTCTTAATCCTTCTAAATGACATGTGTTCGGAGAAAACTCCTCACTCAATTTTCGGGGAGCAAGTGTTGAACTCTGGAACATATAAACAGACGCTTATCCTAGTCATTATTGCATGTTTCATGGTATTTGTGCAGTTGTTCATCTACGCAGCAATTAATGGCGATGTGTTTGTGACAATTCTATCCATGTAAAAGAAAAGAAGAAATGAGTCTTAGGGTTTAACGTCACGTAGACGATGAGATCATTACAGACGGCGCTTCAGCCTGGAACCGCGCGACCGCAACGGTCGCAGGTTCGAATCCTGCCTCGGGCATGGATGTGTGTGATGTCCTTAGGTTAGTTAGGTTTAAGTAGTTCTAAGTTCTAGGGGACTGATGACCTGAGATGTTAAGTCCCATAGTGCTCAGAGCCATTTGAACCATCTGAACAGACGGCGCTAAAGTCCGAATTGGGAAAGGAAATCGATTGACCATGACAGTAGTATTTGCCGGAACCGGCCATCTCCTTCCAGTTATTCGCAATTATAACTTCCATCGTCCCACGACCAACTGGTTTTGTACACGGCTAAAAATACCCTCACTCCTCGAACATACAGCCCTATCTTTAATGCTAATGAAAAGTTCAAAATTAAACATAAGAGAGAAACAGGCATTTGCTGTACATGGTTATTATAAATGCCTGAAGCAATTTCACAGATTTGCTGTAGATATATTGGTATATTGTCACAGGACTTTGTACAACATAGAAAAACTGAAAAAGCTTTTTCTGACATACTACAAGCGCTCCACACGTGCTCCCCTTTCGATATTGCAGACATCCGATAGTGAAGTTCTTCCCACGTTCGGGGTAGCAAGTCCCCGGCAATCTGTTCAAAAGCACTCTTGGTAAGAGCTCACAGTTCTGGTAGGTATGTTGGTAGAGGAGGTGTAAACATTGAATCTTTCACACAACCCCCAACCTCTCTCCCCACACACACAAAATGTCGAGAGACCATGGGGGCTGTGACAATAATTGCAAATCATCAACCTCACCACGACATATCCTCGGTTGCTCACTTTCTCGTTTATGAATTCTCGAACATCGTGGTGGGAAGGGAGTGGAACGTCATCCCGATGATGGATAAAGACCACACTGAAACTTCCTGGCAGATTAAAACTGTGTGCCCGACCGAGACTCGAACTCGGGACCTTTGCCTTTCGCGGGCAAGTGCTCTACCACTTAGCTTGCAAATTCGGTAGAGCACTTGGCCGCGAAAGGCAAAGGTCCCGAGTTCGAGTCTCGGTCGGACACACAGTTTTAATCTGCCAGGAAGTTTCATATCAGCGCACACTCCGCTGCAGAGTGAAAATCTCATTCTCGAGAGACCACACTGCCCAACTGAGTTCTATGCACCTCCAAAATACACGTGTCCTGTAACCGTCTCTTCGGAGAAGAAATAGGGATTGTAAACTTTAAGTCAAAGCATGGAACACAGTAATTTTTGGTGAATCTCGAATGTGCTATGCGACAGCGTGGAAAAGAAAAATGTACACCGTCTTCACCACTATAGACAAGCTACTCAGAAAACACGTGTTCTTCCATAAGCTGTTGCTAATGTGCCGAAATAAACGTTTGACTTTGATATTGGGTGTCAGGATTTTTAGCGATTGCAAGCGGTAAGGCTACAGAGCCAGCAATTTCCTTGTCTTCCATACGATCCACTGTGCACTGTGGTATGTTCAGCTCTGTGTTCGTCGACTATGTGCGAAACTCGTCCGCACTTGGTCAACCGTTTCTTTACTTTTTCTCCTCTTGCATAGACAGCCTGAACTTTTAAACTAAGCATAACATCGCCGAATTCAGTTGGCAGTTGATGGAGCTCTGTTGAATTTCGTTCTGAAGTGTCGATGATTTATTACAGGTGAGTGTTATGAATGCATTTCAAGCAAAACATTCTCTTTCTCGGCGCCTGTCGCCGTCTTGCCTAACCGCTCACTGCTACCCTCTCGAGGCAGAAATTTGAAATGCGTCTGCGAGGATACAAAACTTTTTCAGTTTTTGTATATGAATGGGGAATTTTGTGACAATATGTAGCGACAATGAATTAATGAAATCGTTTTAGCTATTTGTAATAGCCTTGTACATGTCGATCAAGTTATCAACTTTATTTTGCGTAACTGGTCTTTGAGAGCCGTAAGTTGTACAAGGCTTCTCAAAAGTAACATTTCAACTCTCACATATTATTAGCATTACTATACACTAAATTTCCGACGCTATCAGAAAACGATGGAATTACGTACGAGTGTTTCTCATTCTATGTGTAGGCTTCGGTGAGTCTTTCCTCTTCCGCCGGTCACAAAAGCTATAGGCAGAATAGGAGAGACACCTACGTAATTTTATCTTTCTCGTTGGTACTATTTCCTGATAACGTAGTGAATGTGGTGTACAGTAACTGTAATTAAGTGCAATTTTTGGCGAGTTGTGTAGAGCAAGAACTATTCAAATTTTAAGGATAGGTTTCGTGTGATACTCAGCTGACAATGTTTCACACACCGCCAAGATAGTCTATTATAAACTGAAATCGGTTATTGAAAAGAAAAACAAGTGAAGCAGTTGTACACACATATATGAAATTTTTTAGCTGTGACATATTACATAAAGCTCTACTTCCATGGTTCCAATCAAGGCTTTCGGCAGTTTTACCTTGGTTTGAAAGCAAAGATTGAAATAGGAAATCCTCTTTCAGTTTTCCGAGTAGATACAGTTATAAATATGTCAAAGATTTTCATTGACTACAAGTGAACCCAGTAGTTTTGTACCCTCCTCGTCGGTTATAGAGTTCTTCATTCAATGCAGTGACTGGAAGTATTCGATGCTGGAATGGAAAAAGATGTGTACGGTCGAACAGACGTGCAACTGTTGAGCAACTGGCCGATCGAATGAACGTGGGACTACCAAGTGGTGCTCAACGGCTGTTCAGTGGAAGTGGGCCACCACAGCAGGTGCCTGGTTCGTGCAGCCATGCCGACTGCTGATTATCGGCGACAAAGGCTGGAATTTGCAAGCTAATATCACAACTGGACGTCCACAGAACGGCGACAGGTGGCTTTCTCAGATGGATCACGTTTTATGCTCCATCAGACGGCTGGCCCTTTGCGTGTACGGCGTGAAATGTCTGAAAGTGAACACCCTGCAACAATCGTCGGAATGATCTAGACCGGAAGAAGGTGCGTTACGATCTTGGGGATGTTTTCGTTGCGCTCCCTAGGTGGTCTCGTCATTCTAGAGGGCAAAATGGCTCAAAATAAGTATGCATCTTTTCTTAGGACTCCACTCCTACGTGCAGTTTATTTTACCACGGCACCGTGTCTAAGCCGTACGTGGCTCGTGTTCATGCCATCTCTCATTTAACACCCTTCGCCGTACTGCCATGGCTCGTGTTCGTGCCATCTCTCATTTAACACCCTTTTACCGTACTGCCACCTCGTTATGTTAATTTTCAATTACTGGTGTCACTTAGTTGCTGCCTTGCCTGCCCGTGAGTGGCAGCAGCAGCACTTTTCGATATTGGCCCTGCCATATTATCTTTTCTGGACTGCTATTACTTCCTGGTCGTCGTGTGTCGTGCGAGAAGTGGGAGAAACCAGCAGTGCAGTCGGAATGCAGCAGCAGTGAAGTCTGGGGACGGAGCGCCGGTGAGGCGCCGACAGCCAGTTCTCGCCGACCGCTGGCGACACACATGAACTGTCCGACGGAGGGTGATTGGAGCGGAACGACCGTTGTTTGGTTGTCTCATCGGCCGACGTATATTTGGTCCTTTCACCGTTTCCGGGCCTGGGCAGTTCGTCGGTTGGCGTGCAGCAGCGAGGAAGTCTCCGTGGCGCCTGTCTGGCCGGGGCCTGACGGCGTCCACGCGCGGACGGCGTACGAGGGGCTGTTCCCATTGCAACGAGACCCGCGGCTCACCGATCCCGGACCGAAAGTTATGTCTTTACTTACTCTACCAGCCAGCCCCAACTGTTCGCACTGTGTCGTTTGAATTTCGTTGTGGGCTGTTGGGACATCCTCTCGCTTGGTCCGTTGACTGTCTGTCGGTTGCGTTGTCGTCAGATCGTGAATGGTTGGCCCGACTAAGCGAGCGTTAGTGTTTTAATTACAGGTCGACCATCGAACATCTGAGCGCCCTTGTGTGTATTGTTCTATTTTTTTAAAATTTTGTTCTTGTTATTTGTACTTGTATGGATTCTACCCTATTTTTTTAAAATTTAGAGTTGTTTTGCTTTTGAGGCCTTCATCCTAGTTTAGTACTTTTTCACGTAAGCTCTTTGGCATGTTCAAAAAAAATTAATGCTGTTGAAGGTTTTTAAGTCTCGGGCATTCAGCCGATTATGATATTGAGTTGTTTGCTCTAAGGCTTTCGGCCTAAATTAAAGAACTGTTTCACGTGAGGCCTTTGGTTTTGTTTTTAAAGTTAATGTTATGGAGTTTTAAGTGTTAGGCCTTCAGCCGATTTGAATTTAACTTGTTACTTGAGTCTAATTGAAGAACTGTTTGAAGAACTTTTTTCAGAAAAGACTTGCCTTTTAAATTTCTGATTATGCTTGCGTTTTAAGTTACTGGTCTTCAGCCGTTTTTAAATTAAAGTGGCTTTCAGCCGGTAATTCAGTCCCAAAGATTAAAGCTGTGTGTTTTAAAAAAACATTTTTTGGGGATCTTGTAAATTTTGGTGCAATAATAAAGTTGTATGTTGGAGTGTAACTGACAGCCCCTTATTTTGGCCCCTTTCCAAAATCTAACTACCTGTCATGTCCTGCGGGTTTAGCAGGGCGTCTCAGTGGCATGTATCAGCAGGACAATGCAATGTGTAACAGCTCGCGCTGTACGTGCGTGGTTCGAATACCTGAATAACTATAGCGTACTCCCCTGGCCACTAAACTCCACGAACCCCAATCGAGAATCTGTGGAGCTACCTCGATCGGTCTGTTCACGTCGTGGATCTTCAACCGAGAACCCTAGGGTAGATGGCCATGGCGCTGGAGCCGCCATGGCTCCACATCACTGTCGGTACCTTCAAGAACTTCACTGACACCCTTCCTGCACGTTTCGCAGTGGTCCACGCTGCAGTAGGAAGCTTTTCAGGTTTTTGACGGCTTCGCAATTAATGTGAGTGAACGGTGTATGTACTGTTAAACCATTTTTCATCAAGTGAATAAATTACTTTCGATCTTTATTTTAAAAAATATTAGAGCGGTAGGCATTAGGTATACAGGCGTAATTTCGTATGACTCATTTGACAGGATTCATCAAGTAACATCTAACGTTTCATTCGCAGACTGGTTATTTGCAGTGGGTACTATCGGAGGGGGGCGACGAGGCGCGCTGCAGAACTATTGGATAGGACAGAAGGGCCTGTCAAGTAATGTATCCGAAGTGCTTGGCTTCCTACCTGTATCGAATAAGTTAAAACAACAAAATTTAATTGTACAATCGGCTTAGTATTTCTTTAACTTAGATGAGTTCTAATTTTTGTCATCTGCTACTCATATGGGCTAGGATTTGGATATTTCGTATCCTGAAGTAAGGATGTTAAACGTGCATGTTAGCAAAGCAGTACAAAGTTTGCCTTGAAGCAACGGAAATGGGGTTCTGAAGGAGAATTACAAGAAGTACACTGGTGCCAAACTTACGGACTACAGTAAGTTTCCCATCATGACTCATTGCCAAGTGGCGTAGCTCGATGAAACTGGGACCATACATAGAAATAACTTATTGAGAGCAGTGCAAAAGGTAAGTGAAAGAAACAGGCGATGAGGCGAACATAAATGACACTTTTTCAGAGTTTAGAATTACACTGAAGTCAGCGCGATTTTTGATGATCCCCCGGCGGGACAAGGGTCTTAAAGACGTGTGCGATCGTCACGGATGGTAGTGCATGCATTGTAACGCATTCCCACGTTTGCTGTAATGTTAGTAAGGTGCTCTTGTGCTAGGACATACCATTTCTCCTCCAGTATGGTTCAAAACTGCTGGATGGTCGTTGTTGTATGTGGAGGTACTGCAAGATGTCTCCCCAACGAATGTGCTCTATGGGTTCTGAATGGGAGAATGGTGGGGGTGGGGGGAAGGGGAGGAGACGACGGGCAAGATAGTGCATTTGCCGGAATATCCTCTCGTTTCAGAAACTCCTCCACCTGATCAGATCGATGTGGTTGCGCATGGTCATCCTTAAAATGGAATCAGGTTCGAATGCACCCCTGAAAAGACGCACATAAGGAAGGAGTACAGTGTCACAATAAAACAGACCTATGAATGTTCCGTACAGAATGATTTGGAAGTTAGTTTATCCATGCAAAATTATGCCTCCCAACACCGTAACACCTGGACCATCTCGACGATCATGTTCGACAATATTCGTGTGTGCATTACGTACCTTCATATCGCGAGACCAGGGAACATCTAATCCAGTGAGGAACACCGTCGAACATGATCGTTTTTGCAGTCCTGGTGTTAATGTTGAATGAGATAAATGAATTCCAAATCTTTGAAAACTCACGGCTCAACATTTTTGTCATACTGTTCCCCTTCCCCATGTGCGTTTTCTTGTGGACTTAATTTTTATGGATAACAAAGCGCGGACGCATCGAGCTGCGAAGATAGAGAAGTTCTTGGAACGATAAGATACTCAGCCAGGGAACTACCTTGCCCATTCTCCCCACTTAAAACCCATCGATCACGTATGGGATGCGTCGCAAGAGTTACTGCAGCGCATCTACATGCATCAACGACCATTGAGTGGACGTCAACTTCACTGGTGCTGAAATAAATATCCCTGCCACAAGAACTCCTTACCACACCGTGGCCAGCGTGCGAGTACGTCGCAAAGCATGCACTTCATTACGACGTGATTTATTAAGAACCACCTCCCATCTTTAGTAATGTCCATGGAGCAAAGCTAAGTTCATTGGTCACTTAATTGGATGTGACACTGTCCTGTAAAACATTTTAGAAGGAGAGCTTGTAGTGCAGAAATGAAGGATGAACGGGAACTTCCTATTTATAAAGTTTATTGGTATGACAGGAAGGTCTTCATACCTAGAGTTAAAAAGGATTGCTGAAGAGAGGAAGCTGTGTTTACAGAAACAAGACTTAGCATTTTGAAAGAGGAAGAACAATAAATTCCAGATTACCGAACTGTAATTTCCAGATCTTTAGAGACAATGAAGAGCTCAGTGTTGTGACTGAGACTCCTGATCCGGTGTGGAACGTGTAATTAAAGTACCTTATAAGACACCACAAAAAATTAAGTGCCTAATATCTGAGAGTTTGTGTTTCCAACTAATAATAGATATTTCCTCAGTGATGTAATTTCTTACTTTTTGCATTTTATAATTTTTTTATTTTTTATTTTCTATCTTACTTTTGAGTCATTAGTAATCTCTCTGGTTTGATGCGGCCTGCCACGAATTCCTCTCCTGTGGCAACATTTCTATCAGAGTAGTACTTGCAACCTATATCCTCAATTATCTGCTGGATGTATCGCAATCAGTCTTCCTCTAAAGCTTTTACATTTCACAGCTCTCTCTAATACCGTCGGAGCTATTCCTTGATGTCTTAATCGATCGCTTGTCCCTTTTTCTTGTCAGTGTTTTCCATATATTCCTTTCCTCGCCAATTCTACGGCTAACCATTTTCCCTACGCTACAGTCCACTTAATTTGCAACATTCTTCTGTAGCACCACACCTCAAATGTTTTGATTCTCTTCTGTTCCGATTTTCCCACAGTCTATGTTTTACTACCACACAATTCTGTGCTCAAAATATACATTTTCAAAATTTTCTTCCTCAAATTAAGGCCTATGTTTGATACTAGTAGACTTCTTTTGGCCTGGAATATCAGTTTTGCCAGTGCTGATCTACTTTTGATATCCTCCTTTCTCCATCAGTCATTGATTATATTGCATCATAGGTACCATAATTCCTTAACTTGATGTGCTTCGTGACAATCAACCCTGATGTTGAGTTTCTTTGTGTTGTCATTTCTGCAACTTCTCATTCCTTTCTTCTTTCTTCGACTTACTTTAAATCTATGTTCTGTACTCGTTAGACTGTTCATACCATTCAACAGATCCTGTAATTTTCTTTCAGTATCTCTGAGGATAGTAGTGTCATCAGCGAATCTTATCACTGAAAGGCTTTCACCTTGATTTTTTATTCTACTCTTGAATCTTCCTGTTATATCAGTGGCTTTGATATGTAGCTTGAACAGCAGACCGAAAATCTACATCACAGTCTTGCATCCTTCGTTCTTGGTCTTCCAGTCTTATTGTTCTCTCTTGGTTCTCGTACATATTGTACGAGTGTATTACCCGTCTTTCTATGTAGCTTACCCCTGTGTTTCTGAGAATTTCGGACATCTTATACCAGTGTACATCGTCTAAGATTTTTTGAGGCCGACAATTGCTATAAAGTGTCTTGATTTTTCTTCAGTCTTGATTCCATCATCAACTCCATCGTCAGAATCGCCTCTCCGGTGATTTTACTTTTCGTAAAGACAAAAAAAAAAAAATGGCTCTGAGCACTATGGGACTTAACATCTGTGGTCATCAGTCCCCTAGAACTTAGAACTACTTAAACATAACTAACCTAAGGACATCACACACATCCATGCCCGAGGCAGGATTCGAACCTGCGACCGTAGGGGTCACGCGGTTCCAAACTTAAGCGCCTAGAACCGCACGGCCACACCGGCCGGCTCTTAATGACAAACTGGTCGCCAAGTAACAGATTTTCAACTTTCTTTTCCGTTTTTCTGCATATTTTTCTTGTCAGTAAGTTGGATGCATCAGCTGTTAATGTGATGCCGTAAGTCTCACACTTGACTGCTCTTGCAGTCTTCAGAATTGTGTGGATGGTCTTTCCTTGGAGTCTGATGTGATATCGCCAATCCCCTACACATTCCATACTCCAAAGTGAATAGTCGTTTTCTTGCCACTTACACCAACGATTTTAGAAATTCCGATGAACGTTATCGATCCCCTCTGCTTTAATTGATTTTTAGCAATCCAAAGCTCTTTTAAGTTCTCGTTCTAATTCTGGATCGCCAATCTCATCCCTGTCGACTAATGTTTCTTCTTCTATCATGTCATCAGACAAGTTCTCTCCCTCACAGAGGGCATCAATATACTCTCTTCTCTTATCAGCTCTCTCCTCTGCATTTAACAATACAGGGTGAGTCACCTAACGTTACCGCTGGATATATTTCGTAAACCACATCAAATATTGACGAACCGATTCCACAGACCGAACGTGAGGAGAGGTGCTTGTGTAATTGTTTAATACAAACCATACAAAAATGCACGGAAGTATGTTTTTTAACACAAACCTACGTTTTTTTAAATGGAACCCCGTTAGTTTTGTTAGCACATCTGAACATATAAACAAATACGTAATCAGTGCCGTTTGTTGCATTGTAAAATGTTAATTACATCCGGAGATATTGTAACCTAAAGTTGACGCTTGAAACCTCCGACGTTCAGTTGCGTGTTGTAAGAAACACGGGCCACGGTCGGCGAGCAGAATCTGCAGGGACATGTTTACGATGACGACCGTGTTTACGAGTGTGGCTACAGTGCACTGTTGTGGTTTGGTCTAGCTGTCGCAGTGTCCGCATGTAGCGCTTGCTGCTGTTGTTATTCTGCATTCGTCTCCGCACGCAGACCAACTGTAGTACACCGTGTTACCAGACGTCTGTGATAGTGTAGTGTTGTGGGAACTGTGACCATGGTGTATTCGAACTCTGAAAAGGCGGAGATGATACTCATCTATGGCGAGTGTGGACGAAATGCAGCTGAAGCCTGCAGGGTATATACAGAACAGAGAGCATCCAACGTGCCGCACATTGCAAAACATCTACCGCCAACTGAATGCAACAGGTATGGTCGTAGCACGCAAACGGGTCCGTAACAGGCCCGTCACAGGAGAAGCGGGTGCAGTTGGTGTGTTAGCTGCTGTTGCCATGAACCAACACATGAGTACACGGGACATTGCGAGAGCCGGTGGACTGAGTCAAAGTAGTGTCATGCGCATACTGCATCGTCACCACTTTCACCCGTTTCAAGCGTCGCTACATCAGTAATTACATGGTGATGACTTTAATCATCGAGTGCAATTCTGTCAATGGGCATTAACATGCGTTGCAGTTCTACCTGTTTAGCGATGAAGCGGGTTTCACAAACCACGGGGCAGTGAATCTACGGAACATGCATTACCGGTCCGTGGACAATCCTCGCTGGCTCAGACACGTAGAGCGACAGCGACCGTGGACTGTAAATGTATGGTGCGGAATCATTGGCGACCACCTCATTGGTCCTCACTTCATTGCAGGGGCCCAAGCAGCTGCAACATACATCGCGTTTCTACAGAATGATCTGCCAATGTTGCTCGAAAATGTCCCATTGGAAACGCGTCGACGTATGTGGTATCAGCATGATGGTGCACCTGGACATTCCGCAATTAACACTAGGATGACCCTTGACAGGATGTTCGACGGGCGTTTCATAGGACGTGGAGGACGCATAAATTGGCCAGCCCGTTCTCCTGATCTTACACCTCTGGACTTCTTTCTGTGGAGTACGTTGAAGGAGAATGTGTACCGTGATGTGCCTACAACCCCAGAGGATATGAAACAACGTATTGTGGCAGCCTGCGGCGATATTACACCACATGTACTGCGGCGTGTACGACATTCATTACGCCAGAGATTGCAATTGTGTGCAGCAAATTATGGCCACCACATTGAACATCTATTGGCCTGACATGTCGGGACGCTCTATTCCACTCCGTAATTGAAAACGGAAACCACGATTGTACGTGTACCTCACCCCTCATACACTCCTGGAAATTGAAATAAGAACACCGTGAACTCATTGTCCCAGGAAGGGGAAACTTTATTGGCACATTCCTGGGGTCAGATACATCACATGATCACACTGACAGAACCACAGGCACATAGACACAGGCAACAGAGCATGCACAATGTCGGCACTAGTACCGTGTATATCCACCTTTCGCAGCAATGCAGGCTGCTATTCTCCCATGGAGACGATCGTAGAGATGTTGGATGTTGTCCTGTGGAACGGTTTGCCATGCCATTTCCACCTGGCGCCTCAGTTGGACCAGCGTTCGTGCTGGACGTGCAGACCGCGTGAGACGACGCTTCATCCAGTCCCAAACATGCTCAATGGGGGACAGATCCGGAGATCTTGCTGGCCAGGGTAGTTGACTTACACCTTCTAGAGCACGTTGGGTGGCACGGGATACATGCGGACGTGCATTGTCCTGTTGGAACAGCAAGTTCCCTTGCCGGTCTAGGAATGGTAGAACGATGGGTTCGATGACGGTTTGGATGTACCGTGCACTATTCAGTGTCCCCTCGACGATCACCAGTGGTGTACGGCCAGTGTAGGAGATCGCTCCCCACACCATGATGCCGGGTGTTGGCCCTGTGTGCCTCGGTCGTATGCAGTCCTGATTGTGGCGCTCACCTGCACGGCGCCAAACACGCATACGACCATCATTGGCACCAAGGCAGAAGCGACTCTCATCGCTGAAGACGACACGTCTCCATTCGTCCCTCCATTCACGCCTGTCGCGACACCACTGGAGGCGGGCTGCACGATGTTGGGGCGTGAGCGGAAGACGGCCTAACGGTGTGCGGGACCGTAGCCCAGCTTCATGGAGACGGTTGCGAATGGTCCTCGCCGATACCCCAGGAGCAACAGTGTCCCTAATTTGCTGGGAAGTGGCGGTGCGGTCCCCTACGGCACTGCGTAGGATCCTACGGTCTTGGCGTGCATCCGTGCGTCGCTGCGGTCCGGTCCCAGGTCGACGGGCACGTGCACCTTCCGCCGACCACTGGCGACAACATCGATGTACTGTGGAGACCTCACGCCCCACGTGTTGAGCAATTCGGCGGTACGTCCACCCGGCCTCCCGCATGCCCACTATACGCCCTCGCTCAAAGTCCGTCAACTGCACATACGGTTCACGTCCACGCTGTCGCGGCATGCTACCAGTGTTAAAGACTGCGATGGAGCTCCGTATGCCACGGCAAACTGGCTGACACTGACGGCGGCGGTGCACAAATGCTGCGCAGCTAGCGCCATTCGACGGCCAACACCGCGGTTCCTGGTGTGTCCGCTGTGCCGTGCGTGTGATCATTGCTTGTACAGCCCTCTCGCAGTGTCCGGAGCAAGTATGGTGGGTCTGACACACCGGTGTCAATGTGTTCTTTTTTCCATTTCCAGGAGTGTAGTAATGTACATGTGCGTCAGTGAAAAAGACTAGTAAATAGATGTTAGCATGTGGACGTAATGTGCTGTTCCTGTCTCTTCTGTACCTAAGGTCCATCACCGTTCCCTTTGGATCCCTACGTAATTCGGTGCTCTCCGATACACACAATCGAACAGCGGAGGAGTGGTACTCAAGCGCCAAATTTAGGTTACAATGTCTCCGGATGTAATTAACATTTTACAATGCAACAAACGGCACTGATTACGTATTTGTTTATATGTTCAGATGTGCTAACAAAACTAACGGGGTTCAATTTACAAAAACGTAGGTTTGTGTTAAAAAACATACTTCTGTGCATTTTTGTATGGTTTGTATTAACAAATTACACTAGCCCCTCTCCTCACGTTCGGTCTGTGGAATCGATTCGTCAGTATTTGGTGTGGGTTACGAAATATATCCAGCGTTAGGTGACTCACCATGTATATTTTCCATTGCATTCTTAATGTTAGCGGTCTTGCTTTTAGTTTCACCGAAGGTTGTTTTAACTTCTCTGTATGCTGAGTCAGTCTCTTCCAACAATCATTTATTTCTGTGTCTTCAAATTTCCCATGCATGCATTTCGCCTTAGATTCTCTGCATTTCCTATTTCTTTCATTAATAAATGACTTGTATTTCTGTAGTCCTGGATATCACAGAACATTTCTGTACTTCTTTCTTTAGTCGGTCAACTGAAGCACTTCTTGAGTTACCCAGGTTTAGTTCACATCTACTTCCATGTAAATATGATTTTCATATCACCTTCTGTGGTATTTTCCCTATTGAGAGATGTCCTTTCTTCTTCAACTGAACTACCTACTGAGCTATTCATTATCGCTGCAGCTTCATGAAACTTCAACTGTAACTCTTCATTTCGTAATACTTCCGTACTACACACCTTTGGCCACTGATTCTTCCTATTGTCTTAAACTTCAACCTACTCTTTGGAAGTACTAAATTGTGGTCCAAGATATATTAAAGCGCGAGAGAAACTGGTAGAGGCATGTAAATTCAAATACAGAGATACGTAAACAGGCAGAATACAGCGCTGCGCTCGGCAACACCTATATAAGTAAATAGTGGTCTGCCGCAGTTGTTAGATTAGATCGGTTACTGCTGCTACATTGGCATGTTATCAGCATTTCAGTGAGTTTGAACGTGTTGTTATAGTCGGCGCTACGGTCTGTAACTGCACGACAGGTTAGTTAGGTTTAAGTAGTTCTAAGTTATATCGGACTGACCACCTCAGAAGTTAAGTCCCATAGTGCTCAGAGCCATTTGAACCATTTTTTGATGACTGCACAACACAAAGCTTTACTCATCACCTGGACCCGTCAGCACCGACACTGGACTGTTGATGACTGGAATCATGTTGCCTGGTCGGACGAGTGTCGTTTCAAATTCTATAGGGCGGATGATCATGTATGGGTATGGAGACAACCTCAAGAATCCATGGACCCTGAATGTCAGCAGGGGACTGTTCACGCTAGTGGCGGGTCTGTAATGGTATGGAGTGTGTGCAGTTGGAGCGATATGGGACTCCTGCTACGTCTAGATACGACTCTGATAGGAGAGACGAAAGTAAGCATTTTCTCTGATCACCTGCATCCATTCATGTCCATTATGCATTCCGACGGACTTGGGCAATTCCAGCAGGACAATGCGAGACCCCACACGTCCGAAATTTCTACAGAGTGGCTCCAGGAACATTCTTCTTAATTTAAACACTTCCGCTGGCCACCAAACTTCCCAAACATGAACGTTTATGAGCACATCTGGGATGCCGTGCAACGTGCTGTTCAGTTTTTAGTTTTATGGACTGTCCTGCATGATTCATGATGTCAGTTCCCCCCAGCACTACTTCAGACATTTGTCGAGTCCAGCCTGCGTCGTGTCGCGGCACTTCTGCGTGCTAGCGGGGGCCCTACACGATATTAGGCAGGTATATCTGTTCCTTTGCCTCTTCAGTGTATTTGCTCCTGGGTAAGCCTTACAAACCAATATCGGATTTTGAATCTCTGCCTGACAATGGTGTAGTTTAGCTGGAAACTTCCCCTTTGTCCCGGCCTTTTCCAAGTAAATGTGCCTTCCCTCCTCTTTGTGATTCTTGAGCAGAGTATCTGTTATTACTAACTGAAATTTATTGCAGCATTCCTACTGCCGAGCCTACATTCACTCTTAACCATTTCTTCTCCCCCTACAACTGCATTACAATCCTCCATGACTATCATTTTTTTTATCTCCGTTTACGTAATAAATTACACCTTCAGTGTCCTCATAAACTTTCTGTATCCCTTCATCTTCTGCTTGCGTCACCGGCATGTATATACGAACTCTTACTGTCGGTATTGGTTTCCTATTCATTCTAACGAGAACCATCCCATCACTGATGTGTTGACAGTAACTCACTTTCTGCACTGTCTTCTTATTCATAACGAGTTATACTTCTGTTGTGCCATTTTCTGCTGATGTTGATATTTCCCTTTACTCATCTGAAGAGAAATCCTTGCCTTCCATTTCACTTTACTGACGCACCCTATCTAGACAGCCTTACCATTTATATTTTCAGATTTTCTAGCTTCCCTGCCACATTAAATCTTCAGACATTCCAAGCCCGACTCGTGGAACGTTATCCTTTCGTTTACTATTCAGTCTTTTTCTCATGCTCACCTCGCCCTTGACAGTCCCCTCCAATGGAGAGATCATCAAGACACATCCACATGTCCTTTAGAAATTAATTGTATATTTTTAATTCAGTGATTTCCATTGTCTTCTGCATCCTCATGCCGTTGATCATTGTTGAGCCTTCCTCCTTTTAGGGGCCGTTTTCCACCCCAAAGGCTACAGAGTGCCCTGAACATCTGTCCACTGCTCTGTGCTCTTCGACAAGCCCATTATACAGAATAAGGCTGCCTAATTAAGTCAGGTCTTCGGTTGTCATTGATGATAATTTTTATTCAAAATGGAAGCATTGGTGGAGTTCGAGGCAGATGCTAATCCTAATATAATTTTTTTTACGAAATCTTTTATTGTATTAAAAAACAGTAATATACAGAAGTTGACAAACAGTATCAAAATACTCTTCAAACTGTTATGTTAATGAAATTATTATTTTTTTAAAAATAAAATAAACGATCAGTAAAATATAAGACAATATCTGCCAGTATTCATATCCACAGTATGAGCTGATTTTAACTTCTCCCTTGCAGAACATATTCATTGACTCATAACATTGTCAGATGTCAACCGTTTCACTGTTCATACAATTACATCTGAATTTTAATGTTATATACTTGAAAGAAAGTTGCAGTCTTATACACAGCTGCTGTTGGAACATCTTCATGGAATCCTTACTGGAGCACAGTTTCCCTATACAAGTCTCGATAGTTAAGACGAACAGACTGAGTCTGAAGGCCTCTGGCTGTAAGGGATGTAGACATTACAGCACAAAAAACTTACGAAAGATCCTTCAGATCACCGCAAACTCTGCGGCAGAGTGGAAATTTATTTTGGAAACAATGCCCCAAATGATGGCTAAGCCAACTCTCTGCAGTACCCGCGCGTTTTACTTGGTAAAGCCCAAAACTTTTCACCGACCAAGTTGACATCTGTTTTAGCTGCAATTTTGGCTGTAGGAAGATACCATCTCACGCATGCACAGTTCAGAAGAGTGCAGCAGTATGGACAGTGATGTGCAATGTTAGCAAAATTAGCTACAGGATGGTAAAATATTGATATTGGGCTTTCACAACTGTGAAGCGCAATTTCTATTATAAGGTTCTTTAATGGTAAGATTGCTGATGACCGTATTGGGGGTCGATTAATATACGAACAAATTAAATACAATTAGGGCCAGAAATATCAATTAAGGTAAAACGCACAATGTAAGCAACCAAAATTGAATGGGGGTCAGTAAAGAGCAATCGAAAAGAAGTACACAATTAAAACAGTTCAACAAGTTCATAGTATAAAGCACTCTACAGTGCCTGATCAATCCTTTATGTTATATTGCATATTTCGCGTTTCTACTTCAATTAAGCCTGACAATCATGAATATGTTTAACTACAGGTCATGATTGAATTCTAAAAAAAAAAAGTAGAAGAGACAGAGACGACCGCAGTTCTGAGTGTCAACTGAATATCACTTGCTGGCGTAGTGAGAGTGCATGTTTACTTTGGGGATGGCATTGGTTGCTGTTGGCAGATGCTGTGAACCTGAGAATCTATTCTAAATCTCTCTCGACTGTTAAACAGCAGTCTGATACATTTTATATGTCTTCGGTGAAGCTCATACGTCATTGCCCCAAAATCACTCCTGAGTGTTAATTGCCAGCGCTCAGTGCGACACTTTGCCGTTTAACTACTTATGAGGAGCCCATGAATAAGTGTTCACATAATGAGTCTCGCAATCGTGTCAGCATGGCGCTAGTCACCTTGCTCAAACACTCGACGATTTTCTGCAAGAGATGAAGCCAATTGCTGTGTACAATTTGCCAGTATCAAAGCAGGTAGCCACGCGTTTTATTTCCAGTCAATCAGAGCTTTTTTGCTTGTTACGACTCCACCCACTAGAGCTTTTGTAGCCTATCACAGGAGTCGTTTCTTTTGTAGAGCAGAGCTTAACCTCTGCTATGTAATACTGTAATAAACAGTTTTTCCTTTCATGTGAGTTGTAATGCAGGTGGCTACAGGAGGTCACCAATGTTTTGAGTTGGATTCTCTGGACGTTTATCTTGCTCCTCCCGCCATGTTCCTGTAGAAAGGCTTTCCGAAGGGTCGTTGTTGAGAGCAGAAACAAGGGGCGGCTTTCTGCCGGCGGCCTACACAGTGGCTGCGGCATCTCATTGCATCCACTAGGTGCCCCATGATCAAGGTGTCAGACTAGATGCGTTGGGCGTTGCCGTCGTAAATTTCTCTTTCCCTCAGAACTTTTCCTTGTAGCTCAGATCAGGGAAATTACCTGTGTTCAATTACTAGTGTGAGTGTTACTAATTTATGTTCACGAAATGCTGGCTTATTTATTAGATCTGCATATTAATATTTTCATATAAGTATGTTGTGTGACATATCGAGTTAACCAGAACTGTTTCAGGAATTCAGTGTAAGGTGTGTTATTTGTTTGACACCTTACACACTGGCCGGCCGAAGTGACCGTGCGGTTCTCGGTGCTGCAGTCTGGAACCACGAGACCGCTACGGTCGCAGGTTCGAATCCTGCCTCTGGCATGGATGTGTGTGATGTCCTTAGGTTAGTTAGGTTTAACTAGTACTAAGTTCTAGGGGACTAATCACCTCCGAAGTTGAGTCCCATAGTGCTCAGAGCCATTTGAACCATTTTGAACCATTTGAACCTTACACACTTACATAAGTTTTTCAGATCCTGTGGAGACAAATCAGCATTACGGAATGTCGCGGTAAGATCCTTTCTGATTATCGTGTTTTATAACAAAAGAGTATGAAGTAGAAAAATGGGTGCCACCTTGAACAACATAAGCTTTAGACACATAATGTGATTGGAGGAAAACGATCACAAGGTCGGCAGTCATGTAGAAAATTGCATGTTTCCTGGATCTATGAAAGATGACATAAGGGATTCTTCTGCCTTACACTTTGGAATAGTACTTATGTTTAAGGCCGGCTATTGAAGTGCAATAGACTTTAGCGCTGAAAGAAATATCACCTGAAAATTGTTGATGACTTTTGCGTTAGACGTCTCTGGACACTATATAGTCAATACATACTGTATATAAAGCATTATTGTCGTACCAATGGCCTACTTATGTAGGTGATTTTCCACATTAATCACAGAGACATAAATGACTGTCAGTCCAGAAATACCAACCATCCCATAATAACGCAGAATGGGCATTAATTTAATTGACCATTAATATATTATGAGAAAGGTTCAGATTCTATAAATATTGCAAAAGTGATGAATCAGCGCTTGTGGTGTTCTGAAATAAGTAGTAGTGATAAAACTGAACATGGCTCACATACAATAATTTCAAGATTATAAATTAATTTTTTCAGCTTGCACATTGATTATTTTATCCTGTATGTGACTGATGTGACTGTAACTGCCGCACATGTGCTCATAGTCTTTTATTAATTTCTAACAACTCTACCTTAGGTATTAATTCTGTATGTAAAGAAATGCAGGCCGAACACTACAAACATCTCTTAAACAGGTACAGTTTTAGTCACCAATATTTGAATATGAACATAAGGTCTGGTTATTTGAGGTGAACTGCAGAACAAAATTTGGGAACTGAGTTTTTGGGGTTGGTTGGCTTAACATCAAATGATTGCTACACGCCTTAACTATATATTGTCATACGAACTACAAGTATTATTCCTGTTCGATGGAAGTAGATGTAACATAAAATCTATGAAAAATTTCAAATAAATTTTTTCAGTAAGCGAAATATATTAACAACCAACAGACTATAGAAAAAATGCGGTAAGACTTGCATGGGAGAAAAAATTAACACCGATCAGTGCACAAAAAACTTAAGTGTATTTCATATCTACAAATATGATGATAGTCCTACAAAGGACCAGCAAACAAAAGCTCGCCAAACACTCGTGTGCTATTGCGCATCGCTTCGCATACTGTACAGTCTCCCTCCATAAGACGGGAAAAACGTTTCTTCCAGTCTTAGTACATCGACAGACGTCCGCTGTCACGATATCTCACGTTATGGACTGTAGTGCAATGAACACACTGCTATTCTTCGCATGAGGGAAACCTCACAGACCAGAGCGCCTACATGCCTTCTCGGCCACCCAGTCGCCAGCTACCAGCAGTGGTTCCGAGAAATGTTTTCGCCAACAAGCAGGTACCGTTCTTAGCGGAAACAGCAGACAATATGAGGCCCCCTGCTGAAACGTGGACTGCACCTTGCTTCGCCCGAGAACAACTGCTGCTCTCACATTCCTACAAAACTTCTGCAAAAGAAGCTGGTATTTCTTCTGTGGCTATAGGGACAACACAGATGAGCTTCTGCTGCTGCCTTCGCATTTCTGCGTGTCCGGTGACTATCTGTGGTTCTTGTGGCGGTCACTGCCGTTTCAAAATTCCAGCCGGCTGTCCTTTGCATACCAGCGGCCTGTTCTTCTCAGAACTCACGCTGTTCAGCTTCACCTGCCTGCCACAGCGGTAGCTACCTGATGGAAAACAAGCCCTCGTCTCCTCCACCTCAAATGAACGTATGCACTTAGCTGTGACTGAATTCAGCATTGCAACCACTGTAAACCCTCTCTAATAATCTCAGTGACATTTTAATGTAATCTTCCGTCTGTTCTTGGTAGAACAACATTATAATAAATGAAAAGAGCTAATTTGCTTTTGTTATACTGTATTAATTTATTCTGTGCACAAGGTTTTAGATTACAAGGCCATCATTAGACATTTACTGGCTACAATCGTCAAAGAAGTTATAATGTTTGTAAATAACATTGGAAAGGAAGTTACACATCTAGATTGAAGCACATACATACAATAAATGTAGTGGTAATGCAGTGTAATAGCAAAAAGCTGAACGATAAATAAATATAAAAGGTTTAAAAAGGAAAAAAGCTTTAATACCAAACCGGAAAAACACGCGTACATAACAGTTTATATTAATAAACAGAAACATTAAAATAAAATAAAATTACTGCTTGACAAGGCTACTTCAAGAGGTATAAAATATGGAGATTGATACACATACTAATAAATTTTAATTAGTGATACATAAACCAGTTAATTTTCATTGTTTTAGTTAGTGATACCTCTTGAAGTCGCCCTGTCAAGAACTAATTTTATTTTCCAGATTTGTGTTAAAGACTTTTTCTCTTTAAAACCTTTATATTTATTTATTGCTCAACATTTTACTATTATATTGCATTACCACTACACTGTCAAAGATGTCGTTTACTGTACGTTTGTGCTTCAATGTAACACCTTTTCCAATGTCGTTTACAAACATCGTAACTCCTTTGGCGACAACATCTTATGTCTGATGATGGCCTTGCAAGCCGAAAACCTGTCAACGCAATAAATTAATACTGTAGAACAAAATATCAAAGACCATTTGAACATGAGCAAATGAACTAAAAGAAAGGTGGGTCTAAAGGACATGCCGTCTTCTGCGCTCTCCTTCGTGCTGGAAAACAAGAATCGATTTTCTTTCTACATTCGTCATCATCCGCTTTGCTTTCTCCCGACGTGTGGACAAAGCACTGGCCTCTATGGTTACTTGTTTTCCGGGTGATACCAATTAATACAAAAGTCCAAAAAATGAGACTAACAGTATGCCGTTGCAGCACATCAGTCAGCAGTCTGAGAAACAGCACAACCTGAGCTGCAGCTGTGACATTATCAGTGCACGATGGCACTGTCAGCGAGACCACTACGATACCAGCACTGAACCGAATCTATGTGGGTGACCAACCGGACACATCGAACAGAACTGGGAGTACGCCGAAGGCGAAGGAGTAACGTGAGAGGAAACCCTCGAGAACCACCGAGCATCCGAACAGGATGATTTTGGCCGGATGCCTGGTAGCTGCAATCTAGTCGACAACCGATAAGAAGAATGTGCTGCCGGTACGGTGGAAGTATGGCTCGCCTGTTGCTGTTTGCTACAGAGTGTCCTGTTCCTGGAGGTTCCTGTAAAGAATAAAAATGGGCAGTGTCTTGAGCTGCGTTAGTGAGTTGTACAGTGTTTCCCTCATTTCGGGTGCAAGTCGTTGTTAACCCTCACAACGGACTCTGCGCGTAGTGGAAAGAGCAGACAGTGTTACACGTATGTGCATAAGTTGGTAGACTGTGCAAAGGATACTGTTCACAACTGTGAGGCCTTAAGCATTTTTGTAATAAATTATCTCTCCCTCTGAGTTCTTGTAATCATTCCAACCAGTTGTACAGTAATACCAAGTGAATCACCGTGCTACGTTATTGTAATTTTGCCACGTGATTTTATAGTGCCTCTGCTCCTGTCTTTTTGTAATCGCCACTCTGACTCCTTTTGCAATGAGTACGTTACGAAGCTTGCATATTCTTGTTAGTATTGTTGGCTCAACACTTCTTTTGATACAAGGCAAGTTACTTGGGAACGTTCCTTGTCATGTTGTAATTTTGAATTACATCAAAATTCTTATATCTTGTTATATTTCTGAATGCTAGTCACTGCATTGTTTGGCAGAGACTGTGTGCCCAATTTCTCAGAGCAAACTTTCGTATATATGTTCTTACTGTTAAAGAGAGATTGTATTTAGTGCCCTGACATGTAAGGTGTCAATTGGTGCTCATGCGACAGCCTACACGATATTAGGCAGGTGTACCAGTTTCTTTAGCTTTGTATTTTGGTTACTTATTACAGCATTTCATCAAATAACCTGAAGATGGTTTTGTTCATTTAATGCACTTTGCAGGTTTTTCTTCTTTTCTACCAAAATTTCCTGGTCTTTCAGAACATTTAACAAAGGACGCTTATAAGCTGTTTGGTTAATTTGTATACTTTCTTTAACCTCACCTAATGTATGTTTAGTTGTTCTCACATGTTCACCCATTGCAGTACGATTTGAATTTAAATTATAATGTTCCCTGTAACATATTTTAAACGCTCTTCCAGTTTGGTCAATGTATGTGCCGTACAATTTTGTAAATTTATTTTATGAACTCCTGAATTACTGTATTTGTCGTTATATACATTCTCTTTAAGTATTAATGCATTTCTAAGGGAGCTGCTAATTACAGATGTTACTTTAACTTTCTGTCTGGGAAGAACTCGCATTTGGCTCTGTTTTAGGACCTTTGTATGTGAGTGTAATATAACTTTTTTTTCTACTGGCTTGCCTAGACTTCTGTTTTACCTTCGTTTGATATTTTTCTGTGTAGTGTGGTACAATTTCATTATATCACCTCTTGGTAATTACTCCTTAATGCTATCTTTTTGATTGTCTTTAGTTCTGTAGCTCTGTCGTGTTAACTGTAACAGTCTGTGTAAAGCTGAATAGAAATATGCTTCTTTGTGTTGGATTGGATGACCGCTATTATTCCCCATAGTTATACCTAAATATGTAGGCTTCCTGTAAACTTGAAATATATGTCTACCATTCCATCTACCAGTTGAAAAAATCCAGAAAATTGATGCTACTATGGGTTCATGTTCAACTGTGAACTTAATTTTTGGGTTCATTTCGTTGAGTTTGCCTGTTACTTCATTTAATTCTTGATTGGTTCCTTTAAACCAGGCTGTTCCAACCGAGCTCCAGGGAGCCGGAGCGCTCCGGAGCGCTCATTGTGGCAGCTCGGAGCCTGCGTGGAGGGGGAAAGCGAACTCACTGCCCCCTGGCCGCATGCAGCCGCAACTGACGCAATAATCCGTGTTCAATGACAGCTATGACTAACCGCAGGAGCCCTGTACCTCTATTGGAGGATGATACCTTTCTATTCATTGAGAGGGATGGTCGTCCGCATTGTCTTGTATGTCATAAAGTATTTAATTCTGGGAAGAGCTACAATATACAACGACATTATACACGTATTCATGCAGCGCACAGGTAGAAGGCGTTGCACGCAGAGAACTGGTAGCCAGGCTTAAGAACGACATACCAGGAGACGTAAGTTTAAAACGGTTTCGTAATACGGAGGGTATCAAAACATGCAGCATAGTTCGTGTTCTGTAATGCGTTTATAATTTTCAGGTGAATGAGAGTGGAGAAAACACTACTAAATCTGGAATTGGATCAAGCTACACGGTCGCTCACATCATTGGGACGAGTGGCAAGCCGTTTTCGGTGGGACCACTCGTAAAATCGTGCATGGCAGTAGTTGCAGAATGTTTGTTTCCAAGGGGGGTGCAGGCAATTGAAGGGGTTTGCCTGTCGAAGCAAACAATGTCTCGTCGAATCCTGGACATGGCAGCGGATTTAGAGACACAGCTCAGGAAAATGGTGGAGAGCTTTGTTGCATTTTCACTAGCGCCTGACGGACTGTGCTCAGCTTGCAGTCTTTGTGCGTGGTGTCGACATGGAGCTGCAAGTAACTGAAGAACTCTTGGATGTGGTACCACTCGATTACACCGCAACAGGACGTGACATTTTTTAAGCTGTTTGTGAATCAGTGAAAAATATGAATTTGCAATGGGATAAGCTCCATTCCTTAGCGACAGACGGTGCACCACAAATGATCGGGCGTCACCAAGGTTTTGCTTCTCGTTTTAAAAATAAACTCAGGGACGAATTCGGGAAAGACATCTTGACTCTTCATTGTTTTATTCATCAAAAGGCACTGTGTGCTGAAACAGTAGAGCTAGGTGGCGTAATGAAAGATGTCGTGAAGTGTGTGAACTTTTTGCGGCGTCACGGTATGAATCATCGCCAATTCAAAGCATTCCTCAAAGATATGGAAGCGGAGTATGGGGATATACCATACCACAATACAGTTCGTAGGCTGAGTCGGGGAAAAGTTGTAGATGTTTTCTTTGCCATTCGTGAGGAAATATCCCTTTTTCTCGAAATGGAAGGGGAAGGAATGCGTTGTCCGAAAGATATAAAATGGATATCAGACCTGGCGTTCCTAGCTGACATAACTATGCATTTGAATAATATAAATCCGTCATTGCAGGGCAAAGGGCAGCTAATCGCTGACATGCACGACCACATCAAGCGTTCATGGAAAAGTTACGTTTGTTTGAGAGGCAGAGGAGTAATGGACATTTAACGTTCTTCAGTCGTCTTGCTTCTTTAAAACTACCTGAGGGTACTACTTTCGGCGATTACCAAGCAAAGTTAAAGCAGCTCAGCGCGTAGTTTGATCACGATTCCGAGACCTCACTAGTTTGGAAATGGAACTTAAGGTGTTCAGCGCTCCTTTTTCATTTTCCCCTGATGACTTGTCATCGTCACTTCCATTTGAGATTATTGATTTGCCAAATTCAACTTTGTTGAAAAAGAGGTACTACAACACGATGGTATCATTCATTACAGCAAAAAACATTTCCCAAGCTTCACAACAATGCCGCTCAGATCGTGTGTACGTTTGGATCTACGTGTTGTTGTGAGCAGCTTTTCTCAGCAATGAAAAGAGTAAAAAGTAAGAAACGATCGTTTCTTCGGGATGCAACAATGAAGGCCATCCTCCGCATTAACGCTGGACCACTTTGACGGCTGATATTTCCAATCTTGTAATGAAAAGAAAATTTCAAGCTACAGAGGCCCTATAAATTTAATATGCAATTTCTTGTACAATAGTTGTTGCTTATTTCTTTTCTGAACACCATATTTCCTGGTGTAGCATGTCACCACGTCTTAGCAGCTAAGAGTATGAGGTTATCGATCTTGTAAGACGCAGCTGGCACATCAAAACGCTTGCCTTGCCGCCTGCCTCAGTCAGCTGTGCCACGTGCCGGCGTGCCGGCCCACTTGAATGGTCACAGCGAGCGACACGGCTTCCTGGAGCAGGGAGCGCTCCGCGGCTCACAACGGAGCCGACGACCTGGAACAGCCTGCTTTAAACAGAACCATATTATTTTCAACATACAGGTGATAACACAGTATTTTCTGGTTTATATCAGGGAATTTATCAAAAATCTAATTTCCAAGTCATTTCGAAATATTTCTGATAAGATACTGGATAAAGTACTACCCCTTGCAGACCGTCTCCCATGCGATAAATTTTTCCATTAAAGGTGAAGTACATGAAATCTAGGCTAAATTGTAAAAAGTCCAACAGTTCTAAAATCTCACTGCCGTAGTTTTGTGCTATAATAAATTACGTCTAATTATTTCTAAAGTTTCACCAATTGGTATGTTCGTGAATATATTAGTAACATCTCAAGAGGCGAAAATCGCCTGAGTTGGGATATTCATAATCACTACGTTGTTACCCAATTGGATCATATTTTTAATGGTGAAAGATTTGTCAAATTTGTACATACTTTTGCGTTTTTTATCGAGTGTGTAATTTAGTTCACTATTGTGAGAATTTTCTTTATTATTAATAGTTATAACTGACTTGTCATGCCTATTCTATTTTAATCTGAGCTCTTGCAGTAGGAAGCCTTGGATTCATTAACTTTAATCTACATTTTTGATGGGTCAGAAAGAAACTGAGATCCATCAAATTTTTTTTAGTTCTGTGAAACACGTATGTAACATAGCAGCGATGGTGAGGCACGTTAAAATCTTTGACCAGAGAGCCTATAATCGTAGTTAGTCTGCGCTTGACCGCGCGAGTGTTGCAAGCAGTTGGGCAGTACTCGTCGAGTTGAGCGGTATTTGTCATGTAGAACAGTTCAGTTGTAGTCGTCATGTAGAGCAGTACAGTAGTACCCGTCGTGCATTACGCTAGTAGTCGTCATGCAGAGTGGTCGGTCAGTAGTAGCAGCCCAGTGCGGTTGTGTGATGTAGTCTGTCGGCAATACTGGTCAAGAGGCTGAATGAGGTATATTGTTAATTAAGGTAATCATCAGATAATGTAAAGTTTATTTATTGTAATTAATTTCCAACAAGTGCCCCAATAATAATTTTGATTTCAAAAGCAATTTTACAAAAAAAAAAAGGTATTTAATTGAACTAACGATTTCGTCCCACTTCCCTTAAAGAAAAGTTTCAGTTAAATTACAAAAAAAGGAATATTATTAGTTGCAATGCAGTTCCTCCAAGCCGTGCGCAAGAATAAGAGCAGAAATTTGACTAACAGTTACAATGAGGTAAGAATTTAATTCTGATTTGCACAGGGCCAAAGACCGATATTTCGGTTTAATTGAATTATCATTATCACTGAGATTTTCTTATCACTGAATTGACTTTCATTATTTTCGTGAGGAATTTATACTTGGGTCAGATTGCTAATTTTTGTCTAATTGTCATTCTCAGTAAATTTATTTGCTGGGAGATTACGTTAGGTTGTATTCTTGTTAACATTCAAATTATTCTCCGGTCAACATTCTTGTGGGAAGGTTTCACTTGGCCCCCATTTTTTATTAAATATTGTCACATTTCTTTTAACATTTTTGTGGGGAGGTTACACTTGGCGACACCCAGTCCAGGATCGTATTTCGTTGAGAATCTTTTGAACAACAGTCAGATATCTGCTCGTATTTGCTTAGATATAATTAGGATTTGGCGCAACGCTTTTACTAATCTTGTGACTTTCTTTCTACAGGTCAACGGCAATTCGTTGCTCTGTTGTATTTGTGTGTTGTTTTTGCATTTGTGCTTATTTGTTTTGTGAATATTTGTGACTATTGTAAAAATGCCGCGAAAGACTGTGAATAGTGTATCGCGAGGTATTACAAACGAAATTACCGGCTCAAACGACTTTACCGATAGGACATGTGACACGCAGTGTAATGATGACAATCCTGCGTTCACTAACAATCAGTGCATTACAACCACTAATGATGACTTTTATCTTAATGATGAACAAACGAACTCAATTGTCTCGTCTGTTAATTTGACGACAATTGATGACGCGGAGCGGTCTATTGTAATGAGCGCTGCCGAGCTTAACACACCCGATTTAGAAAATTCAAGTAACGTACAGACAAATATTTCGAATGAAAATGGTCAGTGTACTGAAAGTAGGACGGATCTATTTAATTCCGAAATAGTGTCTGACAGTGTACATCCGACTGATAAACCTTTCTGTAAATTACAGAATGACCAAATGGTCACGCAAAACAAGACAATTTCAGTTCCACCATTAAATAGCACGGAGAATAGAAATGCTAATTTTGTGTCGGATCCAATTATAGCATTGCTGCTACAAGTTCTTGAATCAAACAAACAACAGAGTGAGAAAATAGACAACAATTTCAGACAACAGAACGAAAAACAAGACAAACTTAGTGAACAGGTCAAACAAGATAACGAAAAACTCAAACAACACTTAAATGAAAAGTTAGACGACAATTCCAGACAGCTTAGTGAACAAATTAGAGCCGTTGCCGCGCAGTGTCATGACACTAAGGAACAGTTACGCGTGGAAATTGAGGCTTGTTCAAAAAAAAATAGCGAAGAAATTAAGTCTGTTGCGCAAGAATTAAGGGAAATGCAAACAGCCGCAACAGAAACACTCAGAGACGAAATTAGCGGAGTCGCTAAACAATGCTCTGAAAAAGCTACACAATTACGGGACGAGTTTAAAGCAATGACGGTAGAACTTTCGCGCACAATGGACGCAAAGATAGACGCGAAATTCGAACAGCAGAACACTCAGATTAACGAGCGCTTTAATCAGCACATACAGAACAGTGATACGCGTTTCCGTAAATTTATTCAGGATCAAAATAAAGTCAAACGTCAAGTCATGGAAACAATCACGGCTCAGAGAGAAGAAGACAAACGTAAAATGTTCGCGAAAGCGAAGACGTATGTAGACAATAATATTACTACAGTGTCCGACAAAATTAATACCATCGAACAGTTGAACGCGGAATTACGTGACGAAATTTCCAATCTTAAATCAAAAACAGATACACACACAGTAGATATTCAAACTGTGACAGACAGATTCGAACAATTAGAGCTAACACAGGATTGCGATGTCATCAAAGCTGATGTTAAAAAACTGAGCGAAACTACGCGTAAGTTGCAAAAACAGATTAATGCGTCCGATTCTAAAACCGATGATCAGGCAAAAATACTGACTGAAAAATGTGATGAATTGGCCAGTCGTATTGACGTTATTGAAACTACTAATGAAAATAAATCAGACGATACTACACCGATTTCATTTAACCAAACACCTGAATTTCAAAATTTACAGCAGACAGTTAATAAGATCGATTCATCTAATAACACATTGCATAGAAAATTGTCGAGTTTACAGCAAGAGGTTGCAGAGATGAAAAATATTTCAGTTAATAACACATCACAGCAGACGCCACTTAGCGAACATTTGTCAGAGTCACGTAGCGCGTATGATTTGAGCAATTTACAGAGACTATGCGACTTAAAATCCGAAAAGCTACGCGACTTAAAATCTGAAATGACACAGACAAATAGATTCTCACACAAATGTGAACGTGTTCTCAAGTTCAGTGACGGGAACGTTGATTACGAGCAATTTTTTTCCGTAAGAAAAACTAAGGAATTTAATAATGACAGAGCACAGATACACGATTTGAACTGGATACGTCGATTTATTTTTGTACTTTCACCGCTGCTACCTGTAACGCAGAAACTAGCTTTGAACTGGATACGACAATTTGCTCTTGAATTTTTACCAACATTTCGTGTAATGCAAAAACCTGAATTAGTATGGATACAGCAATTTATTTCTGAATCTTTACCGCCATTGCCTGTAGTGCAAAAGCTAAAATTTATTTGTAGCGCGTAATTAACCTCAGGGGATTCATTACGCTTTAATGAAGATGTGCCGTAGCGAGCATAGGGCCCCGAGCTGTAGTAGTGCTATTTCATCTTTAGTTTTCTGCACTGCTGCCTTCTCTTCTACTATCCTTTATATCTATCAAAACCGCTCTTTAACTATTGCTCTATTTATAATTAAGAATATGTAAAGAAAACCGGATTTGACAAGTTATACCGAAAGTGACAATTTTTATTAGGCACTCCACAACTACCAGCGTAATTTTAATAACTGACAAAATTTAAATCATCAGTACGTGTAAAATTAGCAGCAACAGGAAACACATTTTTGTAACAATAGACGTTTTTCACCACAACAGCATGAAAGTCAGCCGCTTAGCATTCCTAACCAACAATGCAGTCTACAAGGTCAACCAAGCTTTAATGTTTCGCCGCGTGCACGTATAGTCCCAGCTACAACAAATAGTAACGCATAGCCACGAGGAAATAACTACGTACAATAAAACACAATATCTCAATTCCTATAGCAATGCGCCGTATAGAAGTGACTATCACGACAGACGTAAAATTAATGAGCACAATTTTCAGCGTACATTTAATAACAGTCGATCTTTTCAGCAGCAAGAACTTCAGCAACAACATATTATCATGAAGGAACTAGACAATAGGTGTCATCTATAGCGTAATACGTCAGGAAGAACTAACAGAACAGTTCAAATACTCAAAATTCCACAGTGTCCCCCTGAAAATAGTAACACGTCAGATAGAATTTGATTAAAATACAGTACAGGTTGCATATTGCAGTAACGCAAGCAATACCTTAGACACGCAGAATCTTGTCCACGAAAATGTTATTTGAAATACGCTTTGTTGAATGCACCACTTTTATCGCACCCAGATCTTACCAGAGATTTTTCCATTGCCACCGACAGTTCTAACACCGCTTTAGGCGTACACATTTTCCAGGAAATTGAAGAAGATGGTTCAATAGTAATTAAAAACATCGCATTTGCAAGCCGCATTTTGTCACCTGCTGAACGAAATTACTCCGTTACAGAATTGGAAACATTATGTGTTGTATGGGCTTTTACAAGATTTCGGCACTTTCTTTATGGCAGACATACCACCGTGTACACAGACCACAGAGCGATACAATTTTTACTTTCGGGCAAATTCATGCACGACAGATTAAGCAGATGGAAACTTTATTTACAGGAATTTAATTTTACAATAGTTCACATTCCCGGTACGCAAAATGTTATAGCAGACGCACTATCGCGTTCTCTCGGCAACAATCAGCAAGACGTAGCAACCAACTTCTGCAAAACAAATTTCAGTGTCATGTACATTCAGCAAGTTGCATTTGAAAATTTTATTTCATCGTCATTACAGGACATAGCACAAGAACAAAATAAAGACAATGTGTGGAAAGAAATTAAACACCTTTGGCAAGATAGGAATAATGTTACGATTAGGAACCACTACACTGTACGCAATGACATTCTGTTTCGCCGCTCTCATCCTGACAGCAACAATTGGTTATTATGCATTCCTGACGAACTGGTTAACAAATTAATCTGGTACACTCATTTAAGTTACGCACATTACGGAGCAAGAAAATGTTTTCTTATATTGAGACAGAACTGTTATTTTAACAACGTGGAGAAACGTATACGACGAGTTTTAGCGTCTTGTAAAATTTGCCAGAAAGCTAAATCAGACACCACTTCACATATTCCTCCTTTATATCCCATTGTACCTGTTAAATTAAGACACATGGCCGCAGTAGATATTTTTGGTCCGATTCCGAGAACTAACAGAGGTTTTTGCTACATCTTTGTCGCTGTTGAGCTCACTTCAAAATTTGTTACTTTCACTCCGTTACGCAAAGCTACTGCTAAAACTGTTTCGAAAGCATTTGTAAAACATTTTCTATTTCATGTAGGGCATGTGATGAGAGTAATTTCTGACAATGGATCTCAATTTCGTAGTAGCATATGGACACGCATGTTACGAGCCAGAAACATTTCTCCGATCTATATATCCAAGTACCACGCTTCTTCGAACCCCTGTGAACGGTTAATGAAAGAAATTGGTAAGCTGTGCCGAATATACTGCCACAAAAGACATATTGATTGGGATACACACATACTCTCATTCCAAGATGTAATTAATTCCATTCCAAATGAATCCACTATGCTATCTCCGTCTGTTATACTGAAAAACGTTGAACCACCAAACAAAATTAAAGAATTTGTAAATTTTCCTACATCTCGTCGCTTACGACACCACGAAATAATTTACATTGCGCTGAACAACATCAAACGTGCCGCAGAGCGCCGGAGAAGACAGCAAAAACAGGTTTGTACACGCCGCGACTTTCACGTTGGACAGAAAATATTAGTACGTACACACTATTTATCCAGCAAATTAAAAGGTAAGTGCAGTAAATTTGAACTTCTATACGCAGGTCCATATCGGATTCGCAGCATCCCTCACCCCAATGTTGTACACGTCGAAACTTTGAGAACCAGAAAATCGAAAGGCAATCACCATATCTCAAACATTAAACCGTTTATTGAATGAAGACACTTTATGATTCAATACACTATGATGTCATTTACTAATGCATTTATCTTACCTGACTAATTACTGATGATTATCGTATTTTTTCTTGGCAAGTGCCCGGCAAGGTAAGGTTAGCAGGTCGCTTTTCTTGTCATTACACATCAGACCATGCACATTTTCCACTTTTTTTTATGTACGATTGTATTCCAGTTTTGTCTATATGCACTGTGAAATAGTTAAGATATAACACACACCAGTCGACTTTGACATTTTTTTTTTTTTTTGGCCTTATGACATCTCAACATCGTGACTTTTACATTTTTTGCTGCTGCATTGTGATATTCTCTGTACATTTTGGCTTTGAACACTGTCAATGTCTTTGACATATTACGTTGTCTGTAATGTTATGCTGTATGGTTAATTGTGTCACCATAAACCAGTCATTATTTAGTGGGTATATGATTTAAATGCAAGACGTTAATCTCTGTTCATCAATTTCAGAAAGAAATGATGCGTGTAAGAAATAAATTCAACAGAAATGGGAATTTCACCTACGGAATAAACGATAGAAGATGCAATAACTTTATGAGGAAGAGTAAATGGATCAGGATTAACAAGCATTAACAAGAATATACTATACTCATAGTAGAATAGCAGTCTTAACTAATTTTTTCTTTCAGAATACAAGGTGATTGATGCAGGCTGTCAGACAGAACTACACATCTTAGTTTTAGTGATGAAATATGCTAGAGATAAGGAATAATTGTATAATAAATAATGAAGTGATATTTTTTGCAGATGATAATGAATGCTGATGAATAATATTGAAGAGTGTGCTACTATGAATAATGAAGTTTTTCTTTACAGGTGATGATAATAATGAAGTTATGATACTACGGATAATGAAGTGATTGATAATGAAGTTTTTTCTTTACAGATGAGGATAATGTTGAAGTTATGTATTTATGCTACGTAGTTATTTAAGTATTTGTTGCAGTTTGTTTTGACAGCAGGTGTTATATTGCATAGTAGGATGTTGGAAAGTTTTGGAAAGGACAGCTATGGAACACATGTTTATACGCATTTCACTACTTGTTAATTCGAAGCTCACTACTTTTCAGCATAGTGTGCATTTCTTCTTTCAGGTCAATAATCCATTTTGTATTTTTTCCAGGAGAAGCTTTTCATGATACTAAACATGTTACTTATTATACCTGTTCTAGTACTTGCATTTTTTTAACCCATTTGTGTTTATCATTTATAAATGTGATCACATATACTGCCTTGTTTCATAACCTTGCTACAGCTGACTCATGACGAATGACGTTACACATTTTTTATTTACAGGAACAACCCAGTACCAATTTTTTTTTCTTTTTTCTCTTCTTGCTTTCTCTTATAATTACCAAAAGCAATGCTTTGCTAGCACAAAAAAAATGTATTACCAGTCCCGATTAATAACTTAAGAGATTTCTGAGTAATACTGATTATTAATGCTATGACTGTAATTAGCTGATTTTTAATAATGACTTCGTAATGATCTGAATGTCACTCAATGAATTGTTATTACTTCTTAATGATCTGAATAATACTGAATGATGAACAATGTTTTATTCTATTCAATACTTGATGGCCACTGAGTGCCAATAATTAATGTCACTCAATGAATTATGTTATTAATTATGCCATTAATTAGCTCTTGTTTTCAATGTTGATACTTTGTAACTGGAAAAGAATATGATTCTTACTATATTGAAATGACAAATGATTAACTATGCTTTATAATTGGGAAAGAATGTGATTGTTTAATAATGCTTTGTAATTAGGAGAAGGCTAATGATTATTACTATAGAAATAACAAATAATTAATTAACGATGCCATACTTTGTAACTGGAAAAGAATGCGATTGCTTCATAATGCTTTGTAATTAGGAGAAGGCTAATGATTATTACTATTGGAATGACCAATGATTAATTAACTATGCCATACTTTGTAACTGGAAAAGAATGCGATTATTTAATAATGCTTTGTAACTAGGAAAAGAAGGTTACTGATTCTATGTAAAACAATTAATGAACATTTTTCTGTAATACTACATACTTGGTACAGAAATGTTCAATCACTGGGCTATGAATGCCGCAAACTACTAATGAAGACTGTAATTGTCAATATTATGTGACTTAATGTCCTTCACCTCATGAGCTAACTACCCTGAATTACAGCAATGTCCATTTGTCCTCTCTATCCTAGTGATCATGGAGCACTACCTTTGGTTTTGCACTAATTCTACGTTGGTGTGCCTTGTAAGAGCGTGGTGTTGACACGACATGCTGTCCACCACCGTGGGCGATGAAGACGTTATTATGGTCCCACTGTTTGGTGTACCTAATGTACTGCCAAAATGAGAACATGAAATGTTACTACGAGAGTTCAGTGTCTTGGCTACACTGGTAAATTCTGATGGGAAAGGAACTTCAAATTGTGTCACTTGGTGTTGTACTTCTGTGGAAAGATATGGACTTTCAGAACAGCTGTGTGCAATCTAAAGTGCTACAACCATGATGCAATCCTTCCCTTTCCTATCCTAATTCTTGTCACATAGTGAAAATCATTTTTTTGCTAACATTATTTATGTTCATGGGTTATACATTTTTTTTGATTCGCTGAACTCCAGTGCGAGTACACTTATGTCACTTGTCGATATGATTTTTGCCATTATGTTTATTTATTGCAAAAATGCCTAAGACATTTTTTCGATTTGTTCTCAAGTACAGTATGTGCACTCTTGTCTTTTATATTGTATATACATTTTTTTTATTTATTATTTTATTTTAATGATATGTTCTGAACTACAGTGCATGTGCACTTATGTTGTGTGTTAATATGTTTTCTACTGAACTTCAGTGCCTGTGCATTTTCAATATGATTTGTACTCATTCTGTATATTCAATACTTCAGTACGTATGCACTTACGTCATTTGTTACTAATTATATATATACATTTCGTAAATTGCTAATATGTTATCAACTCCAGTGCGAGTACATTCATGTCACTTATCAACACGATTTTCTGCCGTTCTGTTTATTTGTTCTGAAAATGCTAAAGAATTTTTTCAGTGCGTGTGCACTTTGCTATCTGTCAAATAATTTGTATATACAGTTTTCTGATTTACTACTATGTTTTGTACTCACATCCTGTCTTTGTCTGATATATTTTGTACTTGGTGCATGTGCACAACATTTAATTTATGTACTAAATTGTAAAAATTTCTTGCGATGGCAAGTCCAAATGACTCACCATCGCTGCCAAATTTTTGCCCCCCCAGTGACGGGTTATGAAACACGTATGTAACATAGCAGCGATGGTGAGGCACGTTAAAATCTTTGACCAGAGAGCCTATAATCGTAGTTAGTCTGCGCTTGACCGCGCGAGTGTTGCAAGCAGTTGGGCAGTACTCGTCGAGTTGAGCGGTATTTGTCATGTAGAACAGTTCAGTTGTAGTCGTCATGTAGAGCAGTACAGTAGTACCCGTCGTGCATTACGCTAGTAGTCGTCATGCAGAGCGGTCGGTCAGTAGTAGCAGCCCAGTGCGGTTGTGTGATGTAGTCTGTCGGCAATACTGGTCAAGAGGCTGAATGAGGTATATTGTTAATTAAGGTAATCATCAGATAATGTAAAGTTTATTTATTGTAATTAATTTCCAACAAGTGCCCCAATAATAATTTTGATTTCAAAAGCAATTTTACAAAAAAAAAAGGTATTTAATTGAACTAACGATTTCGTCCCACTTCCCTTAAAGAAAAGTTTCAGTTAAATTACAAAAAAAGGAATATTATTAGTTGCAATGCAGTTCCTCCAAGCCGTGTGCAAGAATAAGAGCAGAAATTTGACTAACAGTTACAATGAGGTAAGAATTTAATTCTGATTTGCACAGGGCCAAAGACCGATATTTCGGTTTAATTGAATTATCATTATCACTGAGATTTTCTTATCACTGAATTGACTTTCATTATTTTCGTGAGGAATTTATACTTGGGTCAGATTGCTAATTTTTGTCTAATTGTCATTGTCAGTAAATTTATTGCTGGGAGATTACGTTAGATTGTATTCTTGTTAACATTCAAATTATTCTCCGGTCAACATTCTTGTGGGAAGGTTTCACTTGGCCCCCATTTTTTATTAAATATTGTCACATTTCTTTTAACATTTTTGTGGGGAGGTTACATCTGTTTGGAACTTAGTGAGTCGGTATTTACTGATTTCGTTTATGCCGTCCTTTGGAAATACTGTAATATCTTGTCAGTGTAATCTTTTTCATATATAACACTGCCATATTACCCTTATCAGGTTTTATCACTAGAGCTCCTGCATCTAGCAATTATTTTATTTAAATATTTTACTGTGGTAAGTTCCGGTAAATAAGAGGTATTGGCATTTAGTGCAATATGTAGGTCTTTGCGCGTTTGCAGAGCTACTTTATATTCTTTATATTCGCTTCATTTGGCACAAATGCAAGCCAATTTTACCCTATAAATTATTTCTTCAGTGTCCTTCTTCGTTAAAAATGTGGTTCAAGTTATACTGAAGTCCTTTCTCTAGGAAGGCTGCCTCACACTTGTTTAACTGTGTATTTTTTAAATTGACGTGCTTTTCATAGAATTCAATTAATACTTCTCAGTCACTTATCATCTGCAGCGAGTTGTGACAAGTTTTAAAGTTTCTTACAGAGAATAGCACTGCTTCTATGTGTAACGCTTTCAACCCTACTTAACATTTCATTTTTCGCTGTATTGCACTGAATTGAGCTTAACAAACTTCCTAATTGAAAATATGTTTCTTACAGAAGCACATTAAGTGGCTGTTTGTCTCTGTTTGCACCTCTGATTCCACCTTTTATCCAACTTACCTCTGATTTCCGCGCCAATTGCTGTGCCATTTGAGATGCATTCCGAATTTTAACTCTTGCATATCTTGGAATAATGTCGCATTGTAAGGATTCTCGGTTGCATTTAAATTTCTTGGTAAATCACGTGAGTCTGACTTTCATCCTTGGGGTACCTGTGTACAGTTCCCCAGGCCTGGCTAGATACAAATTTAACAAAGACATGCATTGCCTTCAGGGGGAGCGACTGTTAAAACTAAGTAGCCACACGTCGCATCTTTCATATTTTATTTGCCGGTTTCGCTCTTCAAATGAACAAGAGTATCAACAGACTATCACTGTAAAAGGCATAACTTGAGATAACGCGAAAAACTTACATTGACATTACGTAAAGTACATATTCTATGTCCAGTATGGTGACTTGCGTTTAAAGTTTGCTGACAGCATTAAACTGGTTGTACTATTGTACTTAAACTTAAGTTTAAAGTGCAGTAGTAAATCATGAATTGACAGCGCCAAGGATCAAATAGTCTGTACGTCATGGTATGTCGATGGTATCGTGTATCCAAAGATAATTTACGACTTCATAAAGCGAAATTTACATTTTAGCCGCCTTTTTTATGGATGAACGTTAATATCTCCTTACCTTTCAAAAATACGAGTACATTTGTAAAAATTAAAATATCTTCCAAAATACAATGCAAAAATAGCAAAACGGATCCTGACCAACATGAACAAGAGACGCCTTGTCAAGGACAATCAGTCACAAACTCGGTATGAATTGGCACTGCCCTTCAGTGAAGATCCGTCCCAACCAGTTTCCGAGCAAACATTATGAAGGGATCTCCATCCAGTGGGCACTGGAGTCGATTACTTGGCAAAAAGAACACAGTGACACGTAAAGGTGCATCTCTTCAATGCCAAACAACACAGAAACTGGAGACGTTTAGTGTGCTCCGACAAGTAGCGGTTTTAATGATGCAAGACGTAGAATGCACAGACGGCTCAGTGAGGTTAATAACCATCAATTTGTAGTTAAAGGCGGAGGTGGTTCTGCAATGGTTTAGGGTGTATTTTTTGCTTATATGGCGGCAGTGATGTAGGGTGCAGTGTTACAGTAAACTTGAACCAGGTTGTTTATTTCAAAGTTCTAGGTGATTAAGTGTTGCCCTCTCTTCTACATCATGAGTACGTTGTGGACATTCGTATCTTCCAAAATTACAAGAACCATGTTTAGAGGGCGGAACGCATATCATACTGGTTTGAAGAAGAAGCAGTCGCCCTAGCACAAATCGACTCTCCCGCTTGTTGCCTCAGTCTTAAACCTACAGAAAACGTCTGCAGTGTTAAGAACTGTGGATGAAACGCATCCAGCGACGTCTGCGCAATCTGATTGCAGTACGGGATAAAATCATCAACAAGCAAATTGTACTGCCTGTGGTGTACACTAATAAACTTGTTGATCTCTTCATGGCCGAGATGACACCATTATCAAGTCCAGATGGGGTGTGACATAATATTAGTGTGACTATTCTGAATGAACAACACCACCGTTACGTAGCTCAGTGCAGTGTAAGGATCAGTAGGTGATTTCAGCTGGACATCGAATATCTGAATAAAGTAGAGCACAGAAACTTCTTGGTAGGTTATACTATGAACCGGACCCACACTCAGATCTTGGACAAGGGCACTACTGACTGAGCTATCCAAGCATGAATCATGACAAGTGTCTTACAGTTTTACTTACACAACTGCCTCATCTCCTACATTCCAAGATTCACAGAAGTTCTCCTGCATACCTAGAGCGACTACCACTCATCGAAGATGCTATACAGCGGAGACATGGCTTAGTCGTGGAATAGGAGTTGTTTGTAGATGCTATCTACACTGTACAGCGAACTGTACGTCAATATGAAACTTACTGGTAGACAAAACATTGTGCCAGTTCAAAAATGGTTCAAATGGCTCTGAGCACTATGGGACTTAACATTTGAAGTCATCAGTCCCCTAGAACTTACTACTTAAACCTAACGAACCTAAGGACATCACACACATCCATGCCCGAGGCAGGATTTTAACCTGCGACGGTAGCGGCCATGCGGTTCCAGACTGAAGCCCCTAGAACCGCTCGACCACATCGGTCGGCTCAGTGTGCCGCATCGGGACACAAAACTGGGAACTTTGCTTTTCACTGGCAAGTTTCACATCAGAGCACACTTCTTTCCAGAGTGAAAGTATATTCTGGATATAACCCCGAGTTTGTGGCTAAGCCATGTGTCCGCTATATCCTTTGTTTCAGGATTGCTAGCACCAGATAACTTTTGTGGAGTTTTCATGGTGGGAGATTAGGTACTGATCGAAGTAACGGTGTGATAACCGGTCATGAGTCGTGCTTGGGTACCTAATACGTTTTAGTAGGGGTGCTTTTGTTTTCTGTAGATGAAGGAGAAGGATTCATCTTAGGGAAAAGATCATTTGTTTGTTTTCGAAGTGCAGATTTGTTACTTTACAAGAGTAGCGTCATATTCTTAAGGCAGAAGTTTTGGTTGTTCTAGAAGAGGAATCCTTGTTGTACTAGAAGAGGTGTATTATTCGAGTTAGAAAAGAAGCACTGACATGGACGAGGAGACTCGGCTGTTCTAGAATCCTGATTTGCTTTAGAAGAGAAGCCTGATGTGCTTTAGAAGAGAAACAATCCTTACTTTGTAAGAGAAGCGATGTCTACTTTAGAGTCAAAACCAATTTAAAATGACTTAGTGGCTATATCCGAATGGTGCGAAAAGTTCGCAGTTGTCTTTCTATAAGAAAAAGTGTGAGGTTATCCACATGAGTACAAAAAGAAATCGGTTAAACTTCGAATACGCTGACAGTGCGATATCAAGAAAAAACCTAAGTTGGAATGACCATATACATAACGTTGTGGCGAAGGTAAACCAAAGACTACATTTTATTGGCAGAACATTCAGAAGATACAACAGGTCTTAAACAGACTGCCCGCATTACGCTTCTTCGTCCTGTGTTGGAGAATTGCTGTGCTATATGTGAACCTTAGCATATAGGATTAACGGAGGACGTCCAGAACGTTCAATGGAGGGCAGTTCTTTTTACATTATCGCAAAATAGGGGAGAGAGTGCCACGGATATGATAAGCGAGATGGGACTACAACCAATAAAACAAAAGCGTTTTCCGTCGCGGCGAGACTATTTTTCGAAATCTCAGTGATCGACTATCCCCTCTGAATGTGAAACTATTTTGTTGTCGCCAACCTACATGGGGATAAATGGTCATCATCATAAAGTAAGAAAAATCAGAACATGTGAGCGTTGATTTTTCCCAAGACATGTTAGTGGAGTGGTAGAGAAATAAATGAAATGTATTCGCAGTTGTGAACATCCACAACTATCAGCTATATAATGGAATGACGACAATGAAAATTTGTGCCTAACTGGGACACGAACCGGATTTTCCCGCTGATCACATGCAGTCGCCTTACCAATTTTTTTTTAATTTAATTTTGTTCGATACTGTTCAATGCATTTATTCGGGGCAGACGTCCCACGTCACCGGTCCAAGTTCATTGACGATCCGTTCACTCAGTTTATTATTATTGTAGAGAGCAGCTAACCCTCTGACCGAACACACTGAGCCACCGTGCCGACAAATAGAGATTTTAACTGAATGTTAATTGCCCTGTGTCGGTAGATAAATACGATATGGCAGTGCCTGCCTTGTTCAGAAGTACAATGCAATGAAACTTCCTAGCAGATTAAAACCGTGTGCCGGACTGAGACTCGAACTCGGGACTTTTGCCTTTCGCGGGCAAGTGCTCTACCACTGAGCTACCCAATCACGACTCACGCCACGTCCTTAAAGCTGTACTTCCGCCAGTACCACGTCTCCTACCTGCCCGCAAAAGGCAAAGGTCCAGAGTTCGAGTCTCGGTCCGGCACACAGTTTTAATCTGCCAGGAAGTTTCATATCAGCGCACACTCCGCTGCAGAGTGAAAATCTCATTCCAGTAAAATGCAATGTTCCTTCGCACATGCATGTACTTCTCAAAAACACGGGAACTGCAGTATCGGTCGAGAAATAGCCTTAAGGGTTTGAAGAACCCTCTGCGAGGCACTTAACAGTGAATTGCAGGATAGTCATGTAGATGTTGATGTAGAACTATGCGCCTTTACACAGAAGTTCCGTTTATTGTAAATGAAGTACATTGCTTACATTAAAAGAGACGTTTTATATGCTTTGGAAGAGGAGTACTGTTTATTTCGGAAGAGATATCGTTTGGATTCTGAAAAAGAGCTTTCCTTATTCGTTGAACGAGGAACTGAGGTTGTTTATTTCGCTGAAGGCGGAGTGTTATACGTTATTCCTTACAACAAAGTAGAATATAGTGCTAGAAGCTAACCATGGAAGACATTTTTGGAGAGAGAATGCATTAGGCTAGCAGGGAATATCTAAGACCGGGACAAAAAATGAAAAGCAAAGGTTCCAGATCTGATTCCTTGCCCGATACCCGCTTTTAATCTGCCAGGAAGTTTCATAGCGTGTACTCCGCTGCGGAGTGAAAATTCATTCTATACGCAATTCCCTAGGATGTGGCAAAGCCATGCCTCCGCTATATCCTTTCTTCCACGAAGAACCTCTGTGAAGGTGGAAGATAACAGGTGAGATACTGGCGGAAGTAAAGCTGTGAGGGCGAAGGTTGAGTCGTGTTGCGATAGCTCACTGAGTTGAAGCACAGTAGCTCAGCGTATTCGGGCAGAGTGTTAGCTACCCTATATAATAAAAAAAAAAAACTGAGTTAATGGCCCCGAACAAACAGAACGAACTATAACGAAAAAGAAAATTGTCGGTAGAGGAGTTGCCTGCAAAAGGCCATGGCTCCAGTTTCGAGTCCCGGTGCGGCACACAATTTTAATCTGCCAGGAAGTTACAAAAATCAGAGCACGCTCTGCTGCATTTCATTTCGGAAACTTGCAGACTACTGAACTAAAGCAATTATGAAGGCTAGGGGCGCTGTTACACGTAATTAGTGTGATGTTGCCTGGGGGTGACTAACTTTTTTGTCCTTTGTGTTTGTTATCCGTTGCCTTAAAGCAGTTGTCTTCAGAAGTGAGTTGTGTTTGTGAGACCGTGCTGTCCCTGCGTGGGAGACCGCGGGCCGTGGGCGGCCGTGCGGTGACTCTGCAAGGAGCGGCTTCTCTGCGCTGATCCGGGAAGGTTGCCGGGGGGCACGCTCCGCCCCCGCCACCCCCACCGCTCTGCCTTTCCACCACCCACACTTGCGACACCACCAAGCCACACCAGTCGCTCAGCAAACTGCGGCCGCATAGGGACAGCGCTTTGCGGCGTCTCTCCCTGCCGCCGCCAGCCTTCTGGCGACTATGTACACTAGAGGTTTTATTGGAACTGAAGCTGAACGATTTGCGTAAGGCTGCAGGTTTTCGTGGCTGTTGTCACTGAAGGTACGGCCGCGTTGATTGGTAGGCAGCGTCCCGTTCCTCTTCAATTTCTGCTACATGATCGACATTTCGACCCCCTCTGCTGAGATCTTATTCTGGATCGTCTAGTGTTCAGGGTGGACGCAGGCACGGCTTCACACACCCTGTCTCACACAAACACACACACACAACTACACACCCACCCACCCACCCACCCACCCACCCACCCACACACACACACACACACACACACACACACAAACACACTCACACAGACACAAACACACACACACACACACAAACACACTCACACAGACACAAACACTCACATGCACACAAAAGCACACATAAACACGCACGCAGGCACGCGCTCTCGCACACACACACACACACACGCACACACACACACACACACACACACACACACACATACTCACACAAACACACAACCGAAGTCCACACACACGTTAACGTTCATAAAAGATGTATCACCACTAAGAGTGGTACACTGTCTCTTCACACCACAGACTACGCTCACAACAATACACAGCCGCGCGGGATTAGCCGAGCGGTCTCAGGCGCTGCAGTCATGGACTGAGCGGCTGGTCCCGGCGGAGGTTCGAGTCCTCCCTCGGGTATGGGTGTGCGTGTGTTTGTCCTTAGGATAATTTAGGTTAAGTAGTGTGTAAGCTTAGGGACTGATGACCTTAGCAGTTAAGTCCCATAAGATATCACACACATTTGAACATTTTTGAACAACAATACACAAATTATTACGATTTCGGAACCGTAAATCAGCAGTGACTCAGAACTGTGTATAGTATGAAGCCGCACGTGCTGCAGGTCGAACCTAAAATCGTTAGACTTGGAATTAAGAAATAGCTGCATAATGCGGGATTACAATGTTTTGTACGTGGGTTACTGGTTACTACATCAGGTATACCATCTCAAGTCCTTCCTTGTAGCATCTATTCGTTTTAGCCACTGTGACTGAATGTACTGTGCTAGAAGCAAGTTCTTGAACACTAAAGGCATTGTAACGTTCGTTTCGTCCCTTTCTCCGGGTTTCAGTAGCGTCGCAGCAAGTCACCATTGTTGTAGCAGCTCTTAGCAACGTGCGGCGTGCGAGGAATATGCGCGACGTATTACTTTCCAGATTTAGTCGGAGACAATGTTAATGTTAAAAGTCGGCTCAGGTACTCTTAAGAGTGACTGCTAGCAACGCAGCGGAAAAGGATTAGAATAGTGCAGACAGAACCGCTTTCGCCACTTTCGTAACGTTGTACTCAGCAAAGAAAAGTGAGAGTTTCACCGAACAATAAAGAACCTCTAACAATTTCGTGAAACGAATGTTGCGGAACTGAAAACCGTTGACGACTCGGAAAGAGCTGCCCGTTCGGTAGTTACGAATGACATCGTAGAGCAGAGACCGCCCACGGCGTCGTGAATACTCCGAGAGAACTACGTTTTGCACTCGATCAGTGGTGTTGATTGTATTTTCAGCAATAAATATAATATTGTTCAATACTGTTTTATTGCGTCTAACGGCGCCGCACGGGTCCTCGGACCGCTACCTGGCGTACTGGTTGGGTTCTCCAGCCGAGCAGAGGGTAGTCCCCACAAACCGTTGTACACACGTTGTCCACCCCCGCGCCAGTAAGACTTGGATTCCTTCCAACAATCCGGCACACCCACATCAGCAGCAGTTATAGAGGGTGAGTCAAAGAAAACGCTTCGTTATTTGTTCTAAAAAAATGTGTCCTTTTCCTTGGCCGGATTAGGATTTAAGAATTTTGAAGCGGCCTTATATAGACCGAGAGGAGAATTCATCGCAGGTCAAGGGTAATAGACGGCAAGAGTACTTTGTTCGTATAAACTTTTCCAATTCTGTAAATTAACGGGACATAGAACACCTTGTGACAGACTTGTACCAGCAAAATGTACTACTTGTATAAAATAAGGTCACACAGCAGACGATTTTTCAGTGCCGCTGGTTAATGATTAGGAGGAGGAATTAAATGGGATTGTTTTACCTTTCCGCTTGTAGCTATCAAGTTACTCTCGGGACTAATTCTAGTTGATTCGTGTAAAAAAGGGAAAGGTAAATTGCACAAACATGGCACAAGCGTGGGCAGCTAGTACTAACGAGCTGATAGAAGCTTTTACAGAGCAAGTTTCTAAATCGCAGGTGGATAATGAACGGCAGAAAACAACTAAAAAAAGCTAGCGCAGCAAATGTAATCGTTTTTGGCAGGACAACAGCTTTAATTGGTTTTGTGTGAGTCGAAAACCTCACTAAATTCTCCTTCGTCATTCTTTAATCCTTCGGCCGCAAATTTAATAACTCACATCTACAAGGGAAAAACAAAGGGTATTTATGGTCGGTATATTCCCAAATATTCTTCCGCTTGGCCAACTTATGATTACGGGCTAGGAGAAAACCTACATCTCATATCATGAATTCCTTAATAAAATGGTGATGCAAGAGACAGCCAGCGTTGTAACTGAAATGGATTTTTATTTAGTCGATGACCTGTTTTGTGCTACGCCCATTCTCAAAACAACTAATCTTTACCAAGTAAAACGTCGGTCCAAACATTGTTTGGTTTGAGAATGGGCGCAGCCAAAAATCGGTCATCGACTAAATAAAAACCGTTGTAGTTTTAACTCTGGCTGTCTCTTTTCGCATCACAATCAAAAAATGAGTTACTGAACCACTATATCCAGCACGATGGAGTTATGCTTAATAAAGTGTCCACACTCAGTGAGTTAGTAGAAGATTTGCTTCAGAGGTATAGAAAACATAATAATACACGATTTTTAGAGAAAAGCTAATAGTTTAAAATAATAGGCGTAAGAAACAGTGGAACCGTTTTCCGACAGATTACGCAAGATTAATGCACAGACTTATGAGATGAAGACACGACCAGAAGGGAGCAAAGGTTGCTCAAAGAAGCGGAGGATAGGGCATTGGATGAGTTTCTCTGGGGCATCAACCGAGATTTTTCACAAGTACAAACAGAAAACCCTGAGGATTTAGCCGCTGCTCTTCACGTCGCTACACATTTACAGGAAGTGGATAGTGCAACTAGAATATGCACTGAATGGGAAATTCAAATCTGGTAAAGAATGTTACAATTCTGGTTAGCAGCAGCATTTAAAGGTGCAGCGTTGCCTACCGCAATGTTGTGATTGCCATCAGTACGGCCATAACGCTAGGGATTGTGAATCTAGGAAACAGGACATGTTCAGTGCGAAAAATAAACAGTTAAACATTAACACGAATGTTTCTGTCGTTAGGTAGCATTCCCAGTAAATCACAGCTATGTAAAAACGTATGCATACACGGATTCTTGCTTGATGCTTGGATAAATATGAAGAAGTGTAAGTTTTTAGTACATACTGGGGCACGTGTATCGGTTGTGAGTCTGGACCACTTGGACAAGAGGTGACTGAATACGCCGAGATACAGGCTGCACTGAACAGAAGATGACATAATTCATTCAATGGGTACAACATAGCTCAAGTTCAAAATAGGAAACACATGGTTTCAGAAGCAAATGGAAGTGTTACAAAATGTGAGACAAAGATTTTCTGCAATACTCGGATTAGACTTTCCGGTTAGGCATCATGCTAAAAGCGATCTTTGGCAACAAATGTTGAACTCAATGGGACTTTGTTTCTGATGGTTACAACAGCTGCAAACGTTCCTGTGCCACAAAGTACACCCATTGATAAGGTGGTGCCAACTACGGTGTGTACAAGTACATTAAAAGTTGTTTTTCATGACAGAGTACCAGCAGGTAGAGGAAAGCTAGCTTGGGTTGTGACAGATATTGATATTCCACAACAAACGTTATTATTAGGAACTATGTCAAGTAATGACATGTTGAATGAATTTTGTATGCAGAAGTATAGCACATCCTAAGGAAATAAGTGGCCAAGTTAAGGTGTCAGTGAGCGTGGATAGTTTTGCAATGAACGAAGTAAATCTTCGAAAGGGATGAAAAATAAAGTACAATTTCAAGCAAACCATCACATGGTCTGATTAACATAACAAGGCTAGTCAGTTAAAGGATAATGATAGGACAGTGATGGAGTCATTATTACTTTGGTACAGATCCTTTTTTAATTCGTAAGGTCCGTTACAATCCACATCAATAACGCAGTGTCAAATTTCAACAGGTAGTCATGCACCAGTGCACCCTAGACAGTACAGATTACCAAAACAGCTCCAGTCATTGATAGTACAGCTCATAAATCAAGAGCTTAAGGAAGTCAGTCATTATATAACACAGAAATAGCCTTTGCTCAATGAGTACAGTAATCATGCAACAAAAGTCATCAGAAGGAATAATAAAATACAGATTGTGTGTGGTTATAGGCTTTTAAATGAACGTACAGAAACTGGTGCGTATCTGATTCCTAATATAAGCTTTTAATAACCTAGGATAGTGAAAATTATTTTCCACGCTGGAATTATGGATTGGGTATCAGCAGACTGAAGTATGCCCAGAAGATAGGCCAAAAATAACTTTTACAACACCATCCAGTCACTACCCCTCTCGAAGACCGCCTTTTGTGTTAAAAAACGCTCCTACAACATTTCAGCGATTGTTAGATAGAATTTTTCAAGGTTTAAAACTGAAAAAATCCATCGTTTATTTGGATAACTTCGTCGTTTTCTGAAAAGATCTGTATCAACTCGCAGATTGTCTAAATAAAATAGTTGACAGATTGAAAAAAGCTCCTCCCAAGTTAAGTATATATAAATGTCATTTTGCCCATCACAAGTTAATTACCTGTAGCGTATTATTAGCCAAGAATGAGGATGTATCCTCACTTCAATTCAGAAGTCCACAATTTGTCAGTATTACGAACAGTTAAGCTGTTACAATCATTTCTTGGACTGACAAATTATTACCGAAAATTCGTCAAAGGCTTTGTGAGAACTGCACAAGCATTGACTAGCTTATTTTAAAAGGGGGTGACAATCAAAGGACATGAAAATGTCCGGCAGAGCTTCAAAATTTGAAAGAGATACAAAATTTAAATACAGTATTATTTTTGCAGATTTTACTAAAGAGTTTATATTATCCTGTGATGTAAGTGATATGGAATTGGACATAATTTTAAGTCAAATTGTAGATGGACAAAAACGTCTGGTACCTTATGTGTCTTGCCAGCTGAATAAGTCTGAGCACAATTATTCTGATACAAAAGGAAATTTTGGCTTTGGTATACGGTATTTAGTATTTCCATTGCTACCTGCATGGCCATAACTTTAAAGCAGATATAGGTCATCCATACTTGAAATGGTTATTAGGACTAAGAGTCGATTTACAAGATGGGCACTGAAATTGAGTGAGTTTCAGTATGAAATAGTTCAGAAGCATCATAGCAATTATACAAATGTGGATGCCTTCAGCAAGACTGCTGGAGTCTTGCAAGTACCAGGATTGAATCTAGTACATTTGAAAAAGGCGCAAGCAATGCGTACAGAATTCCAAGTACACAGAACAGCCACAATTTCTTAAGGAATCTCTCGAAGTCACCTAAACGCGGTGTAACAATTCTGTTACTAAATGTAACACTTCTGTCACTAAATGTAACTGGGTTTTCTCTTTTGATGCTGTCAATTGTCAGGATGAGCATTCTAAAGCATTCTGTCAGGCTGAAAATATTAAATAAATTAACTTTTCTCTCTTAACAACATGTGGGCAGGGTGGGTTCTTCCTCGGCTCGGGTATGCGGTAGAATGAAACAGCATTTTTACATAAGATAACTTTTATTGAAAGTTTCGTACAACTGTATCTTACTGGATGTTACGGTTTGGAGAACGGCAGCTGTGTCGTTTGCGTAGCCTCCTGCTGCGGCAGCGACGGCGGCGGCGGCGTCTGGTTACGCGTAGCGGTGTGTATCTCGTGTCGCCGTCTCGCCCAGCTGACTGGAGACGCGCAGCGCGAGGTGGCCCGTTTAACTATTGCAAGCGAAGTCGTGCATCGGATGGTGATACCTTGGATGTGGCGTCCCAGTGTTTCTCTTCTCTAAGCGGCCGCGTGTGTTGTGCATCGGCCAGCGGAGCGGCGCGGCGGGGGAAGGCCAGTGTCCTGGACTCGAACAACGGGCTCCCGCTTGCCAGTCTTCGGCTGTCAGATCTTCATCCCAGCTCACAGGTGACTGCTGATGTGAGGCCGTCTCCTTCCCGTCCCCACGAGTCACCCGGGTATGTAAAAACCAGACTTCAAATACCTTTCAACTTCCATCTTCTGGCGCCGAGGCTGCTGCTTGCTATTCCATTACAACGGCGGACTTGGTGCGACTGTGCATGATGTAGTCTCTTCTTGCATGACGGTCTTCAGCACCGAAACTGACTGAAAACTACTGCTACTCTTCTCTTCTTCCTTCGTCTCTCGTCTTCGTCTTCATCTTCGTCTCCGTCTTCGTCTCCGTCTGTCAGGCCCACTGCATCTCGCGTATTTATTCATTTCAGTTTACTGGAGGTGAACGACTTCACGGTCATTGCCTCTTCTGTCACATTGAGGAGCTTCTCGAAGAATCTTCTTAACGTCGGCCATTGGCTCTTGGAATGTAGGCGACGGCCTTTGATCGCATGTGACGACTGAGAAACACGTGAGCTGGTCATTGCCTCTTCCGTCACGTTGAAAAGCTTCTCGAAGAATCTTCTTAACGTCGGTCATTGGCTCTTGGGATGTAGGCGAGGGCCTTTGCTCACATGCGACAACTGAGAAACACGTGAGCCGGTCGGGCAATGCCCTGACGGCTGAATCGACAGCGCCCGCTTATGTGGAACTTGCTGACTTCATGGTCATTGTCTCTTCTGTTCTGTCCGCTGTTTGCCAGTATGTAACTCTCTAAACTAAACCAAGTTTTTCATTTATATTCTAATTTCTACTTCACCTTGATTTCACTAATTTATTTACTTAAGTGGCACTCAACATTCCTCCACCCTTCGAAGAAATTCGCCCTCTAATTTACCAATCAACTTTCCTCCACTCTTCACATGGCAAAAGCACTAACAGAAGCAATGAAAACTCTCGACTTAGAAGATCACACATGCTTCATATTATGTATGTTGAAAATACTTTATCACTTTACTAAAGCACTGTACGCTCATGAATCACATAGTTCACACATAAATGGTTATAATTAGTGTAACAAATCTTGATGACAATGAATAAACAAAAATAGATTATTCACTTAGAAAGTTACATAGGAACACCTGTTTAATCTACCCTTTATTAATGCAAGAATATCTATTCTACAGTATTGTTTATTTTAACAAGAGACTGTTTAGTAAAGAGTGAAGTACAATAAACAAAATTAATACACTAATGCTCAAAAGTAACCAGTGAAGTACACCAGTTAAGAGTGTGGTATCCAATTAACAGGGATTTGATGAAGTGGTATATTATTATTTGGCTTATTTTTTCTTCTTAAATAAAACAAAACTGTACAAAGCAGAAACACCAACACAAAGGTTCCAGATATATCCGTTCCTAGCATTATAATTTTAGTTTTGTGTTTTAATTTTAAGACATGTTGCATCATAACATTGGCATCAATGTTGCCTTGCTGTGAGTTTATGAACATATCTAATGACTTCAGAACAGAACTGTCAAGGGAGTCATTGAGGAAGGGTAGGTTTTGTGTAGGAAATGCTTTGCATGGCGTTTTCTGAAAAAAGCAAACAACATGGTTATTGACCTACCAACCTAGTAAAAACCAAAACAAAAACAAAGAAAAGAAGGAATACATTTTTAACTACAAGATCTACATGTTTCTACGATCAACTTTTTTTTCTTAAAAAATAAACCATTACCATTTATTTATTATTAACATTTGTATATTATCCACAATCTACTAAGATTCAACTAGGACATTCGCACTCTTGGTCGGAGATTGTATGGTGCCATGTCTGTATGTTGTGCTGGCATGGCCACTATTTTTCCTTTTCGGGTACTTCCTCCACCTTTCGGAAAAGCAGACACTATTGTTGAAGGAATTACATCTGGAGCGCCCTTAAAAGGTTTTAAACGACTTGCATGCACAATGGTAGTTCGGGTGGGCAGTTGCAATTTAACATTGACTGGTGACATGATCTCAATAATTTGATAAGGACCTCTGTAGTTTGTTACAAATTTGTTCGTTTTTCCTTTCGCAATGTATGGAGTTGACAGCATCACCCACTGACCGATTTTGTAATTTGGATATTTAGCTTGGGTATTACCTAATCTTTCCTGTCGTTCCAAAGCCTTTGTATTAGATTTTTGAACCTTTTTCCATACATCCTTCATCATTCGACTGAAATCTCTTACTGTTTCTCCGACCTTTCCATTTTTCTGTCTGATTACATCAAAAGAGGACGGCATTTTTCTCCCATAGACCTTTTCATAAGGTGACATGCCAGTTGCTTCATGCGTTTTGGCGTTGTATACCGACACGATTATTGGTAAATACGTATCCCAATTAGAATGTTGTTCGTTAATATAATAACTAAGTATCTTGCCAATTGTCCGATGAACTCTTTCTGTGCGTCCGTTGCACTGAGTGTGTAACGGTGCGTAATTTACGCCTTTTTAGTAAGTGGCATAGCTGTTTCATTAATTCAGACATAAAATTAGATCCCTGATCTGTGATAATAGCTTCAGGTACGCCAAATTTAAGTATCCAGTTGTTAACTAAAGCTTGGGCAACTGTATTTGCTTGCTGATCTGGGAGACTCACCATAGCTAGGTAGCGTGAAAAGTGATCTATAATTGTAAGAACATACTTATTACCAGCAGGTGTTTTATGAAATGGCCCGTAGAGATCCAGTCCACAGATTTGAAATGGACCTGAAGCCTCGGGGAGCCTCTGTAAGGGTATTTTTGAACGAGAAAGTTCAGCTCGTTGTGCGCACGCAATGCAATTGCGAACGTACTGCGCAACATCCTGCTTTCTGGTTTGCCACCAAAATCGCTCTGCTACACGTCTTTCGGTTGTCCGCTGTCCACCGTGTCCTGCAAGGATATGATCATGGGCCTCTGCCATTATTTCTTGTCTAAGGTGTTGGGGAACAACAATTCGCGGTCCTAGTTTTGTTTTACGGCATAATACACCATCTTCAAAGCAAAATTGTTTTTGAGTTGCATATTTTTTGCATTCTGTATCCTCATCTTGTGCCTTTCTCCAGTCCTCAGCATCTCGGCCTGTTGCTTCCAAAAGTGCTATTTTCCGACTTAGGCAATCTGCCTTCGTGTGTTCTTTGCCTGGTTTATGGATAACTTCGAAATCCATTTCAGAAAGACATAGGGCCCAACGCGTGAGACGACAAGATGGATCCTTTAACCCAAGCAACCATGTTAAAGCTGTGTGGTCTGTAATGACCTTGAATTTCCTACCATACAAGCAGCATTTAAAGTATTTGATACCATAAATAACACTTAATAATTCTTTCTCCGTTGTGGAATAATTTCTTTCTGCCGTTGTTAGTTGTCTCGAAGCATAGGCTATGGGGTGTTCCGCGCCATTAATATTCTGACTCAAAACAACCCCTACTGAATGACCACTTGCGTCACAGGATAAAATAAATTCTTTATTAGAATCTGGGTAGGCTAATACTGGACTCTGTGTTATCTTTAAGGGTTTGAAATGCTGGTTCACAATCTTCAGACCAATGAAGTTTTGCACCCTTTTTCAATAATTGGGTTAAGGGTCGGGCAATTTCAGCAAAATTTTGAACATATTTTCGGTAATACAATGCGAGACCAATGAAACTTTGTACTTCCTTAACACGTTGTGGTGTTGGGAAGTCCTTAACTGCCGAAATTAATCGAGGATCTGTTTTAATTCCTTTTTCACTAATGACATGCCCTAGGTATGTAACCTCTGTCAATCCAAAACTACGTTTTTCCACATTTAATGTTAATTTAGCTTTTATAAGCCTCTGGAAAATATTACGAAGACGCACAGAATGCTCATTAATGTCTTTGGAGAATACAATAATATCGTCTAGATATACACAACATTGCTGAGTTTTGAGTCCTCACAATACTCCATCAAGTAGTCTTTGAAAAGTTACTGGTACATTTTTCAAACCGAAAGGCATTATTTTAAATTGCCAGTGGTCTCCAGGGGTAGAAAATGCTGTTTTATACCTATCTTCAGTTGCAACTTCCAACTGATGATATCCGCTACGTAAATCGATCGTTGAAAAGTATTTACTGTTACCTAAACTGTCAATGATATCTGTAATGTTTGAAAGAGGATAAACATCGGAGGTAGTTTGTTTGTTAAGGTATCTGTAGTCACAACAAAATCTATATCGTTTCGTACCGTCGGGAGACTTCTTTGGAATAATTACGATATTTGAATTATAAGGCGAATCAGAATATTCTATAATTCCATCTTTTAGATGCTGTTCTACAAATTCATCCAGTACTGGCTGTAAGTGATGCGCAACTCTATAAGGCTTTCTATAAACTGGGGGGCTATTTCCTGTTGGGATCCTATGCTGTGTGATATCTGTTGCTGGCAGTGGACCTTCTGCATTAAATAAATCTTGGAACTCAACTAAAACTGCTTCTATCGTGTCTCTATCCTTTCCTTGCAAATGCTCAATCTTCTGGCGTAATGCGGTTTTATAGGCGTCTGGTTTCTGACCATCAGTAATATCTGACCAAAGGAAATCTTCTTCTTCAAAAGTACTGACTGTAGCTTCTAATATTCCCTTATGCAACTCTTTGTCCTCCACTCTGAAATTGTCAATATGTACCGGTACTTTTCTTTCTCCCTCAACGTCTTGAACCCGTACAACACTTCTACGTACAAAACAATGTGATACATCTAATTCCTCATTTTCCTCTAATGGCTCTATTAGACACACTGTATCTGTAGGTACCTCGGGGTCAACGGTCATCCAGAGAAGTTTTCCTGAGCCAGATGGTATCTGATCCCGCGAATCAACCTTCAAGGACGTTGCACGCAGTGTAGTTGATTTCGCCTTCCGGTTGGGGAAATCTTGTGGCAGTGGGCCCTTTGCAGCGGTGTCGCCTAGCTGAAACACTGTTCCGCTAAGTTCTACAGTTTGCTGTCTGAGGTCGATTTTAGCGTGATGTTTATTCAGGAAATCCAACCCTAGGATCGCGTCGTACCCGTCAGTTACCTCTGTTACCACTTCTACATCTTCCTGAAATTGTACACCGTGAATATAGAAAATCAATTATGTACATCCTAATGACTTCACTGTACCTCCTCCTACTCCACTCAGTCTATACCTCGGAGGATCATATTTCTTTTCTCCAATGCATTCATTACTCACTATTGATACGTTTGCGCCTGTATCCACCAGCATCCTTGCCTCCTTATCCTGTATGGTAGCAGATAACCAGCATTCCGCCTTCACATTCGCCTTAATAGCATGAAATTTTATTGGGAACGTCTGGCGGCGGCTCCGACATTCCCGTGTAAGTTTAACTGATTTCTATTTCCAACAACTTTCTTAGACCTGCATTCCTTGAATGTGTGACCTATTCTTTGACAATTAGTGCATTGAGGTTGTCTGCAGTTTTTTGCTATATATCCCTGTCGATCGCACCTAAAACATCGTACTCCTGCTGAAAATACATTTCGCTTCTCCTTGTATCTGGTGGTAATGTCAATGTCTTCAAAAGCCGTCGCCACAGATACAGCTTCCGCTAAATTTTTAGGAAACTCTGCCCTGACACGACGGGACGTTTCAGGAGGTAACCCACGTAAAAATGTATCCAGAGCTCTATTTTCTGCCTCTTGTAAAATAAATTTATTTGCTTCATCACTAGTTGTCAACTGATAGGTGTTAATATTAACTTTTCTAATCCTATCTACAAAGCTTTCTAACGACTAGTTTTGCCTCTGAGTGATAGTGTTTAGCTGTTCCCTATAAAATCTACAGCTGTTCTGTTTTTGGAAACGTTTAAATAATCCTTTCTTCAATTCCTCAAATGTTGGAGCATTCCGTAATTCTTCATGGTATAATACGTGTGCTTTAGCCTCTCCTAGCAATCTTAACTTTGTCATTTATAAGAGCTGTTCATCTGACCATGATCCTAACATTGCAGCTGCTACTAAATCATCAAAAAAGGGTGTTATGTCCTCGCCAGGTTTACCTGAAAAAGGAGTTACCAAGGCTGCTGATGAGGAATCTAGGGTGGGAGGGATTGCACTGGTTTGCCTAACCTCACACAACTGTTTAAATAATGCATTATTATCACTTTTAAGCTGTGCTATCTGATTAACTAAGCTCTGAATAACTTCCTCAATAGAAACCACTTGTGGTTCTGACTCTGACTTTGTACGATTTCGTGTCGTCATTTTACAAAGTATTAGTTACACAATATTACTACACTGAATGAATAAGATGTTTAAATATTTTCGACAAACTCTTAAAATCATGAGAGAAAATACATTTCTAAATAAAGAAAATATTACGACTGCTATGCAAACCTCTACCCTTTCACACATTAAACAATACTAACTGTGGACCTTCAGTGACTGTCTGTCATTCACACCTCATATTGAGCCAAGGGTTTTCCTCTGATACCAAATGTAACAGTTGTGATACTAAATGTAACACTTCTGTCACTAAATGTAAATGGGTTTTCTCTTTTGATGCTGTCAATTGTCAGGCTGAGCATTCTAAAGCATTCTGCCAGGCTGAAAATACTAAATAAATTAACTTTTCTCTCTTAACAACATGTGGGCAGGGTGGGTTCTTCCTTGGCTCGGGTATGAGGTAGAATGAAACAGCATTTTTACATAAGATAACTTTTATTGAAAGTTTCGTACAACTGTATCTTACTGGATGTTACGGTTCGGAGAACGGCAAGCTGTGTCGTTTGCGTAGCCTCCTGCTGCGGCAGCGACGGCGGTGGCGGCGTCTGGTTACGCGTAGCGGTGTGTATCTCGTGTCGCCGTCTCGCCCAGCTGACTGGAGACGCGCAGCGCGAGGTGGCCCGTTTAACTATTGCAAGCGAAGTCGTGCATCGGATGGTGATACCTTGGATGTGGCGTCCCAGTATTTCTCTTCTCTAAGCGGCCGCGTGTGTTGTGCGTCGGCCAGCGGAGCGGCGCGGCAGGGGAAGGCCAGTGTCCTGGACTCGAACAACGGGCTCCCGCTTGCCAGTCTTCGGCTGTCAGATCTTCATCCCAGCTCACAGGTGACTGCAGATGTGAGGCCGTCTCCTTCCCGTCCTCACGAGTCACCCGGGTATGTAAAAACCAGACTTCAAATACCTTTTAACTTTCGTCTTCTGGCGCCGAGGCTGCTGCTTGCTATTCCATTACAACGGCGGACTTGGTGCGACTGTGCATGATGTAGTCTCTTCTTGCATGACGGTCTTCAGCACCGAAACTGACTGAAAACTACTGCTACTCTTCTCTTCTTCCTTCGTCTCTCGTCTTCGTCTTCGTCTCCGTCTCCGTCTCCGTCTCCGTCTGTCGGGCCCACTGCGTCTCGCGTATTTATTCATTTCAGTTTACTGGAGGTGAACGACTTCACGGTCATTGCCTCTTCTGTCACGTTGAGGAGCTTCTCGAAGAATCTTCTTAACGTCGGCCATTGGCTCTTGGAATGTAGGCGACGGCCTTTGATCGCATGTGACGACTGAGAAACACGTGAGCCGGTCATTGCCTCTTCCGTCACGTTGAAAAGCTTCTCGAAGAATCTTCTTAACGTCGGTCATTGGCTCTTGGGATGTAGGCGAGGGCCTTTGCTCACATGCGACAACTGAGAAACACGTGAGCCGGTCGGGCAATGCCCTGACGGCTGAATCGACAGCGCCCGCTTATGTGGAACTTGCTGAGTTCATGGTCATTGTCTCTTCTGTTCTGTCCGCTGTTTGCCAGTATGTAACTCTCTAAACTAAACCAAGTTTTTCATTTATATTCTAATTTCTACTTCACCTTGATTTCACTAATTTATTTACGTAAGTACCACTCAACAGCGGATCAAATACCATCGTTCCTGCAGCACTACAAATTTAAGTGGTATGGAAAGCACATGGCCATGTACTATCAGGTCATGGAGATTGGAGAGCTGCTGACAGACAAGTCAAAGAGAGATTTTGGTGGAGAACTTGAACTGGTGCTGTGAAGCAACATGTTCAGAATTGCATTCTATGTGCTCAACGAAAAGATTTGAGTCACCAAAAGGACCAATGACTATCAGTATGTAAAAGCCATTTCCAACTGATTGGAATTGACCTGCTGGAGGCCTTTAGTAGAAGTGAAGATTGTAATAATTATGTACCCACGAGGATCGATTGCTACTCAAGTTACAACTACCTTGTAACGATTGCAAAAAGGGAGCAGAGTAGTTCAAGGCAAGGTTAAAAATTGGTTATTTAATTTTGATGTACCAAAAGTATAGTCCCAGATCAAGGAACAAATTCTATACCAACAGTAAGAAAGTTGCAGACTACTCCTTTCCATCCACAAGCTAATGATCTTATGGAACAATCACACTACACCAAAGCGAAGATATTAGTTCACTAAGTGAACGGTCGGTATTTCTCCTGGGATGTCTCTTCAGGCTATGAGGTGAGTGTGTATAAATAAAAAATCCACACAGAAACAGATCTTTCACAGTACGAAGTGGTATATGGGTGAAAGATGCCTTCTCCTTTCGGTTTAGTGCAGCCAATGACAGATATCATGCAGCATTCAAGCGATTTCTCTTCAGTGGGTTATGGCCAAACGCTCTAACCTAAATTTTTGCACATGCATATATTTTTGATCGTAACATAAATTTATTTAATATTTTTCTTCCGTTTCCTATAAGTAATTTCACTTTTATTTACTCACCAAGTTATAATCTGGTTCAAGTTTTCAGTTTCGGTTCCACTTTCATAAATTATTCCTAGAGATCATATTTATTAAGAATCGGATCCTCCAGATATTCGAAACGTGATTGTAAGTTTTATGAGGGACAGCTGGCAAAAGTTAACTTCCAGTCCAATGTAACAAGAACACTACAGTGCTTTTTTTAAAGAACTACTTCAAGTATCTTAAGCGAGGCAGGATACAGACACGTATTTTCTCACACAAGACCATATTTTTATTGATATATTTAATAACTTAGTACGTTAATTTGCATAATTTTCATAAATGTTGCATAGATGAAGTATGAAAGGGGCAGTCAAATGGAAACGAGACAGACGGAGAAAAGTAAATAGCTGTTTATTGTTTCAAAATTAATTGCCATAACTGCTATTACCACATAGAACAAGAGTAACAAAGAACACGCTTTATGAGCTTTGGTCTAGGAATAACTGAAAAAATAGTTGAGGTCAGTTGCCAAGATTAATATTTTCCTTTTCATTTCCTATAGCAGTTTTTCTGTGAAATAAGTTTCTCCCTGGGAGGAAGGAGACCCATGGAATTTCCTTTCTCCTAGGTGGTGTCAAAGATGACTTCGAAATATATTATCAAGGACATAATAGCGTTGGACGTATGGGAAGAGGATGTAATTGAGAATAAACACCTGAGAAATGGAATATTGTTCACACTAATCACCGATGGTAGCTAAAATTAATGCTTAACATCAGGAAGGAGTTCTAGTACGACTACGGCAAGCACAACAAGAATTTCCGATACGGCTGTGGCACGTTGCACATACAGCATTCTTGTTTCATGTTTTTACAGTTAAGATTCATTCCGATTGAGATAGGGTGTATATAACATACAATTTCCAGTTGCAAGTTTAAATTCTCGTTACCAAAGTTTCACCATCCATCCGTATCAAGTCAAATGGAAAATTATCAATAAGTGGGTCGAAGTGAAATACAATGAAGTATTACTTGTGTCAGAATAAAGAGGTATACATGTTGTTACGCCAGTAGGAGATCTTAGCAATTGTGTCAAGGAGTTACTCAGTATTTGACGAGCTCAGCTGGGTCGAACTGACAAGCGATTGTGTGAAATTCAAGTGTTGCTAGAGAGTATGAAAGCACCAGGATGCAACGAAATAGTATCAATGCCGCAGCTACACTTCTAGAGGACTGGCAGTCGCTGGTTATATTCTACGTTATCGCCGTAAACAGCAATAGTATATTGCTACAACAGTAAGACAGTTAGGAGTATAGCTACCACAATAAGTACAGGAACTCGAACAATGTTGTATTGGCCGCAGAAATCTTTCGGCGTTTTACTCAAGCAAAGCTTAACCTTCCAAAATAATACATTAGATTCCAATTTGCTACAGACAACAGATGAAATTAGCAGGTCAAATTTTTCAGCATAATCGGAGATATCCAGAGAAACGCAACCAAAACATCATGGCAATCACGGTATCAGTCACTAGTGTTATGGTGATACTAGATTTAATTTGTATGGTCTACTTTTGTCTCAGAAACAGACCAAGGGGAACAAAAATAAATCAAGGAATTCTTTTGGAATACATTGGTATAAATAAGTAAGAAATTTTAGAATAAAAAGTAAAAGAAGCAAGTTAAGAAAGTAATGACAAGTTAAGATAAGTTTTTTCTAATTAATGGAACAAAAGTTTCAAACTAAATGTAAATCTGTAAGATAATTAATCAAAGAGATAGACAAGGGTAAAATTCGGAGCGATGATTTTTAAGTTTGAGGGGACTGTCATGCGACAAGATTAGTGAGACAACGAGAGAGTTAAACTTGTTCTAAGTTTTCTAAGTTAAAAACAGCCGGTCTTTCTCAACCTCGTCGAAGTGACGCCAGCGAAAAGCCAGGAAGCGTAAACATTTCGACACCGTTACTGGGTCAGGCAAAACAGCCACGCCGCCTCTCTTAAGGGATACTACGAGCAGCTCTCAGGAAATATGTTAGAATGCAGCAGACAGAACCGGCCTTCGTTGCACCCGTAACGTTACACGAGAGACACTAGGGAGGACGTGACAACGACTAGCGAGAATTTGACTGAGCAGTAAAGACCCTGTAACAAATCCGTTAAGCGCATGTAGCGCAACTGAAGAGCTCTGACTGCCCAGAAAGAGTAAAATCAATTCGGTCATTAGGAATGACATCGTAGGGAACAGAGCCCCTTCTCGGCGACATGCAATGAAGCGCCAAAGAAACTGGTATAGGCATGCGTACTGAAATATAAAGATATGTAAAGAGGCAGAATACGACGCTGCGGTCGGCAACGCCTATATACAAGTGTCTGGCGCAGTTGTTAGGTCGCTTACTGCTGTTACAGTGGCAGGTTATCTATATTTAAATGAGTTTGAACATGTTGTTACAGTCGGCGCACGAGGGATATGACACAGCATCTCCGAGGTAGTGAATAAGTGGGGATTTTCCCATACGGCCATTACATGTGTTTACCGTGAATATCAGGAATCCGGTAAAACACCGAATCTCCGACATCGCTGCGCCCGGTGTAAGATCGTGCAACAATGGGACAAACGATAACTGAAGACAATCGTTCAACGTGACGAAAGTGCAACCCTTGCTGCAGATTTGAGTGCTGTCCCCTCAACAAGTGTCAGCGTGCGAACCATTCAACGAAACATCGTCGATATGGGGTGTCGGAGCCTAAAGCCCACTTTTGTACCCCTGATGACGGCGCGACATAAAGCTTTACGCCTCGCTTGGGCCCGTCAACACCGACATTTGGCTGTTGCCAACTGGAAACATGTTGCCTGGCCGGACGAGCGGATGGACATGTACGGGTTTGGAGAGAACCTCATGAACCCATAGACCCTCCATGTCAGCAGGGGAGTTTTCAAGCCGGTGGAGGCTCCGTAATGGTTGGGGCGTGTGCAGTTGGAATGTTGTGGGACCCCAATTCCAGCAAGTCAATGCGACACCCCATCCGTCCAGAATTGCTACAGAGTGGCTCCAGGAAAACTCTTCTGAGTTTAAACACTTCCACTGGCTTTTCCAGACATGAACGTCATGAGGCATTTCTGGGATGCGTTCCAACGTGCTGTTCAGAAGAGATCTACACCTCGTCATACTCTTATGGATTTATGGACAGCCCTGCAGCACTACTCATACCTTAGTCGAGTGCATTACACGTCGTGTTGAGGCGCTTCTGTGTGCTCGTGGGATCCCTACACGATATTAGGCAGGTGTACCAGGTTCTTTGGCTCTCCAATGCAATTACTTCACCTGCACTAGATTTTGGCACTCAATCAGTACGCTTGCCATGAATTGTCCGTTTATGGTATGATACTATCTCGTGTTTGAGATTGTTCAAATGAAGGTCTCTCGCAGTCTGCCCTATGGAATGGTCAGCAAACCGGTCACGTCTAATGGAGTCCACCACCCAGTACTGATGTCAGTAAAGCGGCCAGCGCCGATGGGTGGACTGAGGACCTACCAAAACGAATTCGGTCAAGGGTGGAAGCTGCCCTAAACCCCGGCATTGCATGTGTGTGATTGTTTAGCGTAACGGCGGGCCAGGTATAGCATTCAGCTCGACTACATAGCGTCCGACATCGTCCTCCACCTGAGGGACAACGAAAGGAGTGATCCGGGAGAGATCGAGAGCTCTCGAAAATGACACACACGTCTTAGACACCGCCATCTGCGAAAGCAGACCTACCGGTGGGGTGTGCCTTTATCGGTATCAGGCGTAAAATCCATATGAGGGAGTCATCGGGTTCCACACCAAGCTGACGCTGCATGCTCTATTGGATTCAGAGAATTCTTCTCCGGATTACGTATCGCTGATGAAGCAGCAACAACTTGAATTAAATATAATGATATTGAGTATTGTTTTATTGGATAGGAGGAAAGAGCACATTGAAGGCCTCTATGAGGGGGAGGATTTGTATGTTGAGGTGACAGAAGGAGAAACCAGAGTTGAGAGGGAACAGCTAGGGCACCAATTATTACAATATGAATTTAAAGGAGGTTTGGACGACTTCAGATCAAATAAGTCAGAAGGGATGTATAACGTTTCATCGGAATTTCTAAAATCGTTGGAGGAAGTGGAAACGAAGTGGCTATTCACGTTGCCTCACAGGACTTCGAACTGCATCCCGAAGAAGTGGTAGGGATTTCCAGTCCACCAGACGGCGTTCCCTACAGAGGAAGTGCTTCAGCTGAGTGACGAAAGATGAGAGTCCAAAGGTGTACAGGGAAGTACAGGAACACGGAAATACAGGTCACTTAGGAATGGTCGGGCGCTGATAACCACGCAGTTGAGCGCCCCACAAACCAAACATCACCATCACTTAGGAATGAAATTCATAAGAAGTGCAGGAAAGGCAAGGCGAAATGGCTGCATGACAACTGTGAAGAAACCGAAAAAAGTGACTGTCGGAAAGACTGACTCAGCACACAGAAGAGCCTAAACAACCTCCGGTGAAATTAAAAGTAATGGCGGTAATGCTGACAGCGCTATGCGAATTCACCAATAAAAGAGGAAGAGAAGGTGGATAGGCGAAAACAGCACATGAAGGCTTCTATGAGGGAGAGGACTTGTCTGTTCACGTGACAGTTGGAGAAACCAGGGTTGACAGGGAAGAGCTAGGCCACCTAGTATTACAATCGGAATTTAAAAGAGGTTTGGACGACTTTAGATCAGGTAGGTGAGAAGGGATATATAACATTTAGTCGGAATCTCCAAACACATTGGAGGAAGTGGCAACAAAGCAACTAATCACGTTGGTGTGTGACATTAATGAGAGTGGCGATATACCATCAGACTTTCAAACATCATCCACACAATTCCGAACATTGAAAGAGCCGACAAGTTTGAGAATTATCGCACGATCAGCTTAACAGCTCATGCACCCAAGTTGCTGACAATTATAGTATACTGAAGAGTGGGCAAGAAAATTGAGGCTCTGTTAGATGACGATCGGTTTGGCGTTCGGAAAGGTAAAGCCACGAGAGAAGCAACACTGACGTTGCATTTGATAATACACCGAAGAATAATCACAACACATTCATAGGATTTTTCGACCTGGGAAAAGCTTTCAACAGTGTAGAATGGCGCAACGTGTTAGCTACAGCCTAACATACAATATGTTCAAGAACGAAGAGAGAACAATAAGACTGGTAGACTAAGAGCTAAGTGTTCGGATTAAAAAGGGTGTAAGACACGGATGTAGCCTTTCCGCCCTACTGTTCAACATATACATTGAAGAGGCAATGACGAAAATAAAAGAAAGGTTCAAGAAAGTGATTAAATTTTAAGGTGAAAGGATATCAATGATAAGATTCGCTGGTGACATTGCCATTCTCAGAGAAAGTGAATGAGAACTACGGGATGTGTTGAATGGACTGAACAGTCTAATAAGTGCAGAACATGGATTGAGAGTAAATCAAAGAAAAACGAGTAGCAGAAATGAGAACAGCGAGAAACTGATCATTAGAAATGGGGATCACGAAGAAGACGATGTATAGGAATTCTGATACCTAAGAGGCAAAATAAACCATGATGGACATTGCAAGGAGGAGATAAAAAGCATACTGCCAAAATGGGCATTCCAGCCTACGAAAAGTCTGCTAATATCAAACATAGGCCTTAATTTCAGGAAGAAATATCTGAGAATGTACGTTTGGAGCACAGCGTTCTATGGTAGTGAAACAAATTCTGTGCAAAACCGGAACACAAGAGAATCGAAGCATTTGAGGTGTGGTGCTACAGGCGAATGTTGAAAATTAGGTGGACTGATAAGGTAAGAAATGAGAAGGTTCTCCGCAGAATCGGAAGAAAAAAATGGAAAATACTGACAAGAAAGACGAACAGCATGATATAGCAAGTGTTAAGACATCAGGAATTAACCTCCATTGTGCTACAGGGAGCCTACTTGATTATTAGATTTTTTTTTTTTTTTATCTTCACTGCTCTGTTCAGACACATGCACTCCTATCTGCTACTCGTAACATTTCATTCTGTCGTTGGTTGTTCAGTCTCCTTCTGATGGTTACCTACCCCTCGGCTGTCCTCTCCGGACGATCAAAATCCGAGTCTATCCGGATATCTTTTGCCTATGGAGAAATCATCATGATACTGTTTCAATTACAGGCCACATGTCCTGTGCGTTTTCATTTGATTCACCAGCATTACTGCGTTGATCATTACTGATTCTTCTTCCCTTTTAGGAGCAGTTTTCCAACCCTAGAACAAGGGGTAGCCCTTAAATTCAGTCCCCTCACTTTGACAATGCCGCTGGCAGAACGAGGATGATCCCATTTACCGGGAGTCTTGCAATTTCAGCTGTATCTGGGTTCGAACAGGAGTCACAGCATGTTTTCATTACTAGTCGAAGATGGTTCTACTGGACCTGGAACATCCAAGTGTTTCCAAGAGTCTGTGACAGGGGTACTATGGTCGGTGTTTCACTTACTTAAGAGCCTAAGACAACCCACTCGATCGGTGGTTACAGATTATGCTGTTCGACTGTCACCTGCCCTACTGATACACAGATAACGTGATAATTCTGACTAACGCGAATGCTAGAGTAAGCAGAGGGATGAATGTTAACGATTTATGGGAAGTTCTGTCTCTGCTCGTGCATGCAAAATGTCCGTGTGTCTTGTATTAAAATAGATATGAATACTAAAATATCTCTTGAAAACTAATTATGTGCTGTTACTGAGTCAGTTTCACGTAGAAAGGAACTTCTTACATGTTAGCAGCTCATGACGTCATTATTCGAGAACAAAAAAATTATATGTCACAGTGGAGATATGACTAATCAGTTATTAGTTAATAGAAACATAGGATTAAGGCAAAACTTTTTATATGATTTAATCATTCGCAGTTTGGAGTCCATCACATTCATCCAGAATCACATGCATGCAAGGCACATTCATGAAATCTTAATTAAACTACGTTGATATCTAGAAGAAAATAGTATAAACCATGAAAGACGAAGTCAGCATAATTTTACTGGACTGTATATACTAAATAGTAGCATTATATTTCCGTAGCATTAATTTGTAACTGTAAATGGCAGTTAAATGAAAAAGAGAAAGATGGAAAAAGTAACTAAACTGTTTATTATTTCAACAGTAATCTCCATTTATCCCACTATGAGAGACAACCGTCAATGCATTCATGGAAAAATGTTTGCGGTTGTCTATGGAACCATGATAGTACCCAGGCGGGACGCCAGAATACATTCCTGTTCCAGCTGGCAGTCGCAAACACTTTCCCACGAATGCCTTGACCGCTGCCTCACAGCGGGACAAAAGGATTTAACAGTTACGGCAAATACTTACTTTTTTCCGTCTGTCTCGTTTTCATTTGGCTATCCCTTACATGTTTGATCCAGTCAATTATTATGGAAAATACGCAAGTTCATACTGACTTTTAAATACATTAATACCAAGAAAAAATTGATCTCGTGTTGGAAACTATGTCCCTGAATCTTGAATCAATTAAGATACTTATATTAGTTCTTAAGGCTGTTTCTGAAATTCATTTTAAACAAAGTAGTGTAGTGTTCCTGTTTCACTGAATTGAAAGTTAACTCTTGGCATGGTCCCTCATAAAACTTACCGCCACATTAGGAGACCCGGTGACTGAGGTGGGCAGGGGAGTCGCGACAATTCATCCTCGCGCGCATAAAACAATTCCTGGACGATGCAAGCTGTGTGAACAGGGGCCCTATCGTCTTGGAATACAGCAGCATCATTGGAGAGCAAACATAGTACCATGGGATGGGCGTTATCGTCCAAAATGGTCACAAAATGCTAGACAGTAAGGCGACCTTAGAGATCAACCATACGACCCATGGAATACTATATGACTGAACCCCCGACGTTTCAATATTGGAACACAAACTAGGTCATAAGTTGGACACAGTGTGGAACAAAAACTCATCAGACCAAAGGACATTCTTTCATTCCCTCAGGTTTATGGTTACCGTATGGCGTTTTCCTGGTGCCGATATTTCAGTCACTGACGTATGGTTTTGGACTCCAGCTCGCTCTCCACAGATGATGGAGCGCCCTAATTGTTTTTGGTCGCTGACAATGTATACGAATGTAACATTCAGTTCTGCAGTGACTTGACTGTTGCAGCCGTCGACCTCTGCAGCTCGTCGACCTCTTCAGTGCCCGTCCGTCACAAAAACTAAAAAGAAATTCTCGTTCTCGTTGTGGTTTAGTGAATGATATTTTTCCGCTTTTCTTGTACACAGGACAAATCTTCAAAACGGTGCCTCTTGAAACACCGAACAGTTTAGCTACCTTGGTTACGGAAGCACCTACCATATGGGCCTCAACAATTTGAGCACGTTCGAATTCGCTTCGAATAATGCTCTCAGAAACACACAGAATACTGTTCTGATGACGACTGACACTTGCAAAGTGTTGAGGACATTGAACAGGTGCCGTTCGTGGTAAAATACACGTGCACAACCTGCAAGCTTGGCTCGCATCTGCCTTTATGTTCTAGTACGTATTTCTATGTGTTTCCGTATTTTTGTCTAAACCCGTATATTACTTGCCGGTGCAGAAAGCTCCTTGGAGAATTATGGTAACTATAAACAAATGATTACCATTCAGTAGTAGAGTGGCCCCTGTTCACCACGTCTGGACGCACCTCGCGCTAGTCTTTGACGTAAGCGTGTGACTTATATATTGCTTACTGGATGTAAGAGCTGATTTCCGAAATGTTTACCGCTCGCCGTTACAGCTGCACGGAACTTTGCAGTCACACTTGTTACGGTATGCGGCGCAGACTCTCTGCGGCCACAGCAGGTGGCCGAGACAAATTCGCGGCCAGGCCACAGTGGGGAAGGGTTGGCGAATTCTGGCCACGTAGCGTGGCGGCCGGCCGGCGCAGAGCACGTGCCACCGCCAATTATGGCTCACGTGCACGCTGACGGACACAGCATGCGCTCCTGCCGGCCACTGCCACAGCACATTTCTCTAATACTTGCGAGGATTCCAAACAAGCTGCCCGCTGAAATTAATCATAGCGTCGACGGAGCTAATAGAAAACCACACTGCGTCCTTCGGAGCTAGTCTTGAGAGAAGTAATTTCCCCTTCAGAGTAAATACGCTTGGGCAGTGTTAAAACCCAACACCCACAGGAGTTGTGTTAGGCACACGAAATTTGAAAGGCGTAGTTGTATACCTGAAGGATGAGGAGATTTAACTTCACATTTGTCTTCTAGGAGCGGAGCTATTAGCATCACTGTGGCGTGAGGAAATTCGTTTGCTATAATTACGAGATGTACACTAGTTGTCAGTTATCTCACTGTTTACTGATTTATTTATTCAAAATGTTCAAATGTGTGTGAAATCTTATGGGACTTAACTGCTAAGGTCATCAGTCCCTAAGCTAGCATACTACTTAACCTAAATTATCCGAACGACAAACACCCACACCCATGCCCGAGGGAGGACTCGAACCTCCGCCGGGACTAGCCGCACAGTCCATGACTAAACCCCTAGAGCCTAGACCGCTCGGCTAATCCCGTGGGGCGATTTATTTACTCATCCAGGGATAATCATCAAATTATATCCGATTGTTCATCATATTACAGTGGAAATAAATAGTTCAAATTATTGCCGCCCGGGGTGGCCGAGCGGTTCTAGGCGCTTCAGTCTGGAACCGCGCGATCGCTACGGTCGAAGGTTCGAATCCTGCCTCGGACATGAATGTGTGTGATGTCCTTAGGTTAGTTAGTTTTAAGTAGTTCTAAGTTCTAGGGGACTGATGACCTCAGATGTTAAGTCCCGTAGTGCTCAGAGCCATTTGAACCATTTGACTTCAAATTATTCATACAGTCAGATTACACTGATCAGCCAGAACATTTTGACCATCGACCTACTGTCGATATAAGTCCGTCCACGCGATAGCAGAATCACCTGTTGAGGAACAACTGCTAATCAGACACACGCACTGTGCATATAGTATGAGTGAAAGTAGTGAGTTTGTGTTGAATGGAGAAGGCGTGCTACCTTTCTTTCGCTCGGCACGAGCATTTCAGGAACTGTACGACTTTCCGGGTGTTCGTGGAGTGCTATGGTGAGTGTCTCCAATACGTGGCGAAACCAAGGTGAAACCACGTCCAGACGTCGTGGAGTTGGGCGATCACGCCTCATTACAGATGCTGGACGTCGTAGGTTGGGAGACTGGCAAAATAGGAAAGACGGCACACTGTGGCGGAAGTAATATCAGACTTTAATGCTGGACAGAGTACAAGTGAGTCTGAACAGACAGTACACCGCACTAGGCAGCCGACGACCCATGTTTGTGCCAAGTTTAACAAAAATGGTTCAAATGGCTCTGAGCACTATGCGACTTAACTTCTGACGTCATCAGTCACCTAGAACTTAGAACTAATTAAACCTAACTAACCTGAGGACATCACACATATCCATGCCCGAGGCAGGATTCGAACCTACGACCGAAGCGGTCACTCGCCTCCAGACTGTAGCGCCTAGAACCGCACGGCCACTTCGGCCGGCCAACCTTGACACCACGTCAGCAATTAGGACTGAAATGGGCACGTGTCCATCGGCAGTAGACGTTGGTACAGTGGAAAGCATTGCGTGGTCTAATACCTTCATGATGCCGATGGGAGGGTGCGAATTCGTCGTTTCCCAGGCGAATAGGTCCTTGACACCTGTACTGCGGGCCGGAGTCAATTTGTCGGCGGCTTCGTTATGGTCTGAGAACATCCATATGGACGTTCATGGATCTAGCGGCGCTTGTGTAAGGCACCTTGACAGCTAAGGACTGTCGTACACTGTTTGCTGACCACATACAACCCTTCATGACCGCACTGGAATTTTTCACATAGGTAATGAGCAATGTCACAAGGCCAGGAGGGTTGATGGAGTGGTTCGAAGAACACAGTGGCGAGTTTCACTTGATTTGCTAACCGCCCAACTCGCCAAATCAGAACCAGATCTAACACACTTGGGATGTGGCTGACTTGGTGCCAGAGCTCATGCCCCCTCTTCGGAATTTACGGGAATTAGGTGACTTGTGTGTGCAGATGTAATGTCAGCTCCATCCAGTGACCTAGCAGAGCCTCATTGCTTCCACGCCACGAAGCGGATGCCTGCTGTTAACCGCGCCCATGGTGGACATACTGGTTATTAGGTTGGTGGTCATAACTTTTATGGCTGTATATGCTCTTATGAAGATACGACGGGAGGTCCGCCGTGGTCTTGATGAAGAAACCAGCATGGAATTTACCTGGTGTGATTTAGGAAAACCACGGAAAACCTAAATCAGGTTGGCCGACCAGAGCAAATTCTATCCTCTCGCATAAGAGGTCAGTATCTTAACGACTGCATTGCCTCATTCGCTTGCCTCTATTATATAATGTTCTTTGAAACACATTCAGTTTGTTCCAGATAACTCACTATGTAAACAAAGTTTAGTTCTTTACTGCTGATTAGTTAGTTTCATGTTCCATGTATAACTTGTACAAAAAATCGTGATGATTTGGAATGAGACTTGTTTATTCACGATCATTTACACGTGGTATTAAGAAAAGACATACAGATTTTAGTTAATATTTCTTACCCAGTTAATGCCTTTTACACATTACAATAACCCATATTATTCTACGGAATAGGAAGAGTCGTATGCTTATTTTCAAATTTTAGTTTTCTGTCTTTCAGAATTTTTAATTTTTTCTGGTACTGCACTTGTGCACATCATTGTTCCTTTTTAACCCCTGTGGATTATTTACAACAAACTTCATGAGGGAATAAACAGACTAAGAAGCAGCTCGCAAAGTGCATGACACCTTAATCAGATTGTACAAGGTGATCGTGGGTGCGTAGCATATATTGCTCTCATAGCAGATTTCTCAACAATGTAGATTTCCTTTCTTAAAAATGAGTTTTCCCAGAACATTATTCCATGTCGTATTACTGAATGAAAATAATGTAAAAATATGTGAGCTTTCTGATTAGTTCCTCCACAAGATTTTCAATGATTCTAGGTGCATATATGGTTGAACTATGTTGCTCTAGGGGATCCGAAGAGTGCTTTTGCCAGTATGCATTCTCATTAATATGAGCAGCTAAGAATTTTGTAGTTTCCACCCTACTTGTTATTTGCCCATTATCTGTTTTGCTTACCACTGGTGAGGTATGTTTAGATGCGCAGAAATGAATAACTTGTGTCTATTTTTGAAACTGAGGGTGAGGAAAAAGAACGGTCAGTAATATTTAATGCCTTGATTGATTACAATACTACTGTCATCCGCGAAAAGAACTACTTCTAATATATTTCCTTTACTTCATGTGTATGGTCACAAATTTTTATGTCGTCAGACTACCGGTTTCGGTTTATAATAACCATCTCCAGATATGTTTTATAAAAACATGTCTTAATATACTGGCGCCTTAGTGGCATCGTCATATTCTAAGCACAAAGTCAGTGCCAGCATCGTCAAACATATATAAATAATAGTATACGCAGGAGTCATGTTGTCAGTAGCACTACTGTTCAAAACAAGGATGGTCATTATAAAGTGAAACCGTAGTCTGATGAGATAAAAATTCATGACCACAGGAGTGAAGTAAAGGTAATTCAGTCTATTTACGAGTGACTGGTAACTCCTGAACCATGAACATGCTGCTGTGCCCCTTTCACCATCTCCAGTCTGTTCAGAAAACTGACTCCAGGGCCATAAACATGCCACTAGGGCCGACTCTGAGTCAACACCGATGCCACGGTGAGTGACATGTTGACCTGAGGACAATGATAGCATTATTATACACGTTATCTCATAATTATCTTGTAAAAGCATTGTAAGGTGGCAGGGTGTTGTAGTTTTCTCCTTTTAATATGCGTCCAGACAGACACTTGTTCCATGAGAACGTATAGAACTATTAGTGGAACATTTAGTAATGTTATTTCCCATATATATAATGGATTAGTAGATGTACTCACTTGTTGCTGTGGGCATACCCCTGTTCCTAAATAGTTATTCACAGTGACCGCAAGTGCTACTTGTAGTTATTATTATTGTGACCCCTTTTCTTATGTTTAATAATTCTGTCTTTGTTTTGTGCCTTCGATCCCCAGAAAAGAATCAAATACGTAGAAACTGAGTGTATGTTGGAATAATATACCACCAGAAGGTATTGACATCTACAAACTGATGATAGAACCCTAAGTGCAAAACATACTGATGACATTCTTTTTGACAGAATCTTCGTGTGTTCAATGCATGCTATTGGCAATGAATATTTATACCTAAAATATGTCTTTCTTACAAAATCTATAATTTTTTCGTCTATGTTTTGAAAGGGAACAGTTTGTTCCATCTCAGGTACAGTTAGTTCTTTTGTTGCATTATATTGAATATACTTTCAACATTTTTTTTTAGTTTAAATAGTGTGATATCTCGAGTGAAGAAGTGGACTACCTGTTTATTTAATTCAGTTCATAATTACATAAATGCACTTCCTTTCCCTAATCCCAATACGTTGTCTTGGGTTCATTAAGTTTGGGGTTTGTATTAAGAGTGCCCGCATCTCGTGGTCGTGCGGTAGCGTTCTCGCTTCCCACGCCCGGGTTCCCGGGTTCGATTCCCGGCAGGGTCAGGGATTTTCTCTGCCTCGTGATGGCTGGGTGTTGTGTGCTGTCCTTAGGTTAGTTAGGTTTAAGTAGTTCTAAGTTCTAGGGGACTTATGACCATAGATGTTGAGTCCCATAGTGCTCAGAGCCATTTGAACCATTTATTAAGAGTTCTTCTGCTGGTAGTGCCAAGGCAGAGCTGTCGTCACCCTGTAGGTCGGTTAGTGCCAATCTAAGCCTGGAGTAAAGACAGAGATGATGCATCTGTTTGCCAGGGGGTAGTCTGGGGTTGGTAATAGATCCCCCTCCCCTTCATGTAAGGGAACGGCCGTTGAGAGCCACCATGACAGTCACTCTTGGGTAGCGGCTGAACTGAACGCACGGAATCGAAGGCGATCTCCGTCTTTGCCGCCAATTTTACTGTAGGATGAGGTATTATAGTTTACACTGTTACTAATCCGCTCTCTTTCGGGATTGAAATAGTTAGTGTGTCGTTACGGCCATTCATTCATTTTTTGAGAAATTTTGCTGTTACAATTAAAGTCTTCAGTTAGGGTTTCTTTCTCAGAGGCGGGCATGGGGGCTCGCTTTATCCATTTATAGTGCTGCAATCACTTCGTGCCTTCAGCACATGAGAGCAGCACTAGCTCTAAAAAAGTAGTATAGTTTCACTATTAGAAGCAGCATTTTTTTGCAATGTTAAAGTAACCTGGGGCCTCACCCCGCCTAGTTAACACGTGGTCGTAACGGCTGTAACCTCCCCACACGAAATAATTGAAATTATTATTTGGTTAATGATTCTAATTTTTGTGTAACCTCACAAAATAAACTTAATTAATAATAATAATAACATGATTCTATTTTTTGTGTAACCTCTGAACAAAATTGGTTCCCATTTAATGTACCCACAAAATTCTTTTCTCATTTAATATAAGCTCGGAACAGAAAAATTCCTAAACCTCGTAATAAAAAATAAATTCAGTAACCTGGTAAAATTTGGACGACAGCAGTGCTGCGTCATGGCCCTGTAAGATCATTCTGAATAAAAAGCGAAATTCTCACCTCGATAAAGTCGGCAACTATCTGCACTTACAATAGCTCTTTTCCGGCACAGCTCTGTGCAATGCTGGCCTATACATTTGTTATTTATGAAAGGAAGCAAATGACTTTTCTTTTGCAACAATCGGAATGATCATGCATTAAAAAAATATTAAATTCTTTAAATTGAAATGAATGGTTGTTAGAAATTAGATAAAGATTATTATTAGGACATTTTTAAAAGATTTACATGTGAGTTTACATAATATTACTAGATATGCACGAGGCTGCTTTTTCTTACCTTATACAATAATACTCAGGCTCCAGCATCGCTGCACCGCGACCGGCCCAGCCAACATGATACACCAGACAGGACTGACAAGCGCAGACAGGCGACTGCTCGCTAGCAACAACTTACTGCTACTCCTACACAGTTCGTACTGCAGTCAACACTGCTCTTTGGTCTCAGATTCTCTTATAGCTTACATATCGCAGGCAGCACATACCTCTTACATAACCCTCCTATGGGGGGGGGGGGGCAAAAATTTGGCAGCGATGGTGAGTCAACTGGACTTCCCATGAGAAACAACTTTTTCTAAAATCTACTTAATTAACTAAGTTGACAGTCACAGAGTATATACATAAATATAAGTGCATAACATGAAATGAAATATAGTGCACATGCACTGAGTACAGAACATATCAAGCAATGACAAAATGTATACGCAATGAGTACAAATCATATTAACAAATGACATAAAGGGCATACACACTGTAGTACAGAACATATCAAGCAATGACAAAATGTATACGCAATGAGTACAAAACATATTAACAAATGACATAAAGTGCATGCGCACTGTAGTATTTTTTTTGTTACCATTTTACTAGAACTAGGATAGGAAAGGGAATGATTGCATCATGGTTGTAGCACATTAGGTTGCACGTAACTGCACTGAAAGTCCATGTCTTTCTACAGAAGCACAACACCAAGTGAGACAATCTGAAGTTCTCCTCCCTGAAGTATTAATCAGTGTACCCAAGACACTGAAATGTCGTATTAATATTCCATGTTATCATTTTGGTAGTACATTAGGTACACCAAACAGTGGAATCATAATAACATCTCCATTGTTCAAGGTGGTGGACACCATGATGTGTCAACACCACACTCATTCACCAACGTAGAGTTAGTGCAGAAACCAAATATAGTGCTCCATGATCATAAGGATAGACAGGACAAACGCATATTGCAGTAATTTCTGGTAATTAGGTCAGAAGGTGAACGACATTAAGTCTCATGCTAGTCGTCATTGAGAATTACACTAGTCTATCAACCGATTTTACTAATTGTTGGCACTCATCGCCTAGTTACTGAACACTTCTGTACTATGTATGAAGTATTACAGAATAATGTTCATAAATCATCTGATTACAGTGAACATTGGCACTCATTGGCCAGTTACAAACCATTTTTATACATTATTTAAAAGTGATCATTCAAAGCAAGAGTTAATTAATGGTGTACAATTACATAATTCATCTAGTTATAGTAATCATTGGCACTCATTTGCCAGTTACAGACCATCAGAAGTCATCATTCAAAACAGGAGCTAATGAATGGCATAGTATTAACATAATTCACCTAGTTATAGTAATCATTGGCACTCATTGGCCAGTTACAAACCATCAGAAGTCATCATTCAAAACAGGAGCTAATGAATGGCATAGTATTAACATAATTCACCTAGTTATAGTAATCATTGGCACTCATTGGCCAGTTACATACCATCAGAAGTCACCATTCAAAACAGGAGCTAATGAATGGCATAGTATTAACATAATTCACCTAGTTATAGTAATCATTGGCACTCATTGGCCAGTTACAAACCATCAGAACTCATCATTCAAAACAGGAGCTAATGAATGTAGCATCAAGCTACTGGTATTCATATATAATAGCATGTAGGTGACATAATACAAAATTAAAATAAGAAACAGGGCATTCATTGGCCAGTTACTAAACATATAGCAAGTATTGAATAGTACAAAACATTTTTCATCATTCAAGTGACATACAGCATATTTCAAATAATTATTGGCACTCATTGGCCAGTTACAAAGTATTCTTATATTTTTATAAAACCTTATTCAGTATTATTCAGAAGTTATCATTCAAAATGAGAGTTAATTATTGGCATAGCATTTATAGAGTATAACAAAAATATTATTTACAGAAATTATTGGCATAGTATTTATGCATTATTACAAAGCATCATTCAGTATTACTTAGAACTCATCATTCAAGTGACATAGGACATATTGAAAATGTAACACACTGTCTATTACTCAAGGTCTGTGATTAGAAAACATCATTCAGTATTACTCAGAACTGATCATTCCAGTGACATAGGACATGTTGAAAATGTAACATACTGTAACTATTATTCAAGGTCTGTGACTAGAAAAAATCATTCAGTATTATTCAGAATTCATCATTCAAGTGACATAGGACATATTGAAAATGTAACACACTGTAACTATTACTCAAGGTCTGTGATTAAAAAACATTATTCAGTATTACTCAGAATTCTCTTAAACCTTGTAGCATTATTTGGGACTGGTAATACAGTTTTCTTTTTTGCTAGCAATGCATTGCGTTGGGATCGATAATTAATTGCTGGGGCATGAAAATATTTGCTTTTGACTTATTGCTGCAAATGAGGATAGGTAACGTCATTCGTCATGAGTCAGCTGTAGCAAGGTTATGAAACAAGTAGAGTATATGTGATCACATTCATGAATGACACACACAAATGGGTAAAAAAAATGCAAGTGCTAGAACAGGTTTAATAATTAACTGCTTATAGCATATTAATTTCGTGAATAGCTTCTCCTAGGAAAAATACAAAATGGATTATTAAGCTGAAAGAAGAAACGCATATTATGCTGAAAAGTAGTGAACTTTGAATTAACAGGTAATGAAATGTGTACTCAATATATATGTACTCTAGCTGTCCTTTACAAAACCTTCAGTCATTATACCATGCGACATAAGACATACTGTCAAAACGAACTGCAACAAATACTTAAATAACTACATAGCATTTCTTAACTAACAGTAAATATATAAACTTCATCATTATTCTCATCTGCAGAGAAAAACTTAAAAGTGGTGCGTTTAGTGGCCATATAAAATTTATCACTATCATCACCTGTAAACAAAAACTTCATTATTCATATCACCATAACTTCATTATTATCATCACCTGCAAAGAAAAACTTCATTATTCATATTACCATATTCTTCATCACATTCATCATCATTCATTATCATCTGCAAAAAGACACTTCATTATTCATTATTCATATTACCATTTACTTCATACAACTATTCATAGTATAGAGTTCCTTATTTCTAGCATATTTCATCACTAAAACTAAGATGTCTAGTTCTGTCTGACAGCCTGCATCAATCGCCTCGTATTCTGAAAGAAAAAATTAGTTAAGACTGCTATCATACGATGTGTTTAGTATATTCAAGTTAATGCTTGTTAATTCCGATCCATTTACTCTTCGTGACAAGGTATTGCATCTTCTTTCGTTCATTCCGAAGGTGAAATTCCCATTTCATAGTAATCCCCTGTGGTTTGTTTCATTTATTTCTTTTACACGTTATTGCTTTCTGAAAATTATGAACAATGATTAATGTCTTGCATTTAAATCATATACCCATTAAATAAAAACTTGTTTCTAGTGATATAATTAAGCATACAGCATAGCATGGTAGAAAACGTAATATGTCAAAAACACAGACAGTGTGCAGGTGCAAAATGTACACAGAGTATCATAATGTAGTAGCAAAAAAATGTAAAATAGTTACGATGTTGAGATATCATAAGGCAAAAATGTCAAAGTCAACTGGTGTTTGTTATATCTTAAAGATTTCATAGTGCATACAAAGAAACAGGAAAACAATTATACATACATAAAAAACGGAAAATGTGCACGGTCTGATATATAACGACAAGAAATGACTTTCTTTGTGTTCACCTTGTATGTTGTGTAGTTGATAGAGGCGAGAGTTGAAGACTTTAATGGAGAGATAATTTGATAAAATTAATATGTCACTAGATAGAATTGCATAATTGTTCACAAAATATGTAAGTTTATCTGGAAAAATGTGCACGGTCTGATGTGTAACGACAAGAAAAGCGACCTGCTAAACTTACCTTGCCGGGCACTTGCCAAGAAAAAAATATAATAATCATCAGTCAGTAATCACATAGATATAATTGCATAAGTGGTCATAAAATGTGTAAGTTTATCTGGAAAAAAGTGCACGTTCTGATGTGTAACGACAAGAAAAGCGACCTGCTAACCTTACCTTGCGGGGCACTTGCCAAGAAAAAATATGATAATCATCAGTAAGTGTTCATATAAATATAATTGTATAAGTGGTCATATAAAAATCAGGAAATGGCATTAGAATGTGATAAATCATAAAGTATGTTCATTCAATAAAGGGTTTAATATTGGAGACATGGTGATTGCCTTTACTTTTTCTGGTTCTCAGAGTTTCGACGTGTACTACATTCGGGTGAGGAATGCTGCGAATTCTATATGGACCTGCGTATAGAAGCTCAAATTTACTACATCTACTCATTCCTCTGTTAGATAAATAGTGTGTACGCACTAATATCTTCTGTCCAATGTGAAAGTCACGGCGTGTACAAACCTGTTTTTGCTGTCTTCTCCGGCGCTCTGCGGCACGTTTGATGTTGTTCAGCGCAATGTCAATTATTTCATGATGTCGTAGTCGACGAGATGTGGGAAAGGATACTAATTCTGTAATTTTGTTAGGTGGTTCAACATTTTTCAGTATAACAGTCGGAGATAGCTTAGTAGATTCATTTGGTATGGAATTAATTACATCCTGGAATGAGAGTATTTGTGTGTCCCAATCAATGTATCTTTTATGGCAGTATATTCTACACAGTTTACCAATTTCATTCATTAGTTGTTCACAAGGGTTCGAAGAAGCATGATACTTGGATATATAGATCGGATAAATGTTTCTTGTTCGTAACATACGTGTCCATATAGAAGATCGAAATTGTGGTCCATTGTCGGAAATTACTTTCAGTACATGCCCTACATGAAATAAAAAATGTTTTATAAATGCTTTCGAAACAGATTTAGCAGTAGCTTTGCGTAACAGAGTGAAGATAACAAATTTTGAAGTGAGTTCAACAGCGACAAAGATGTAGCAAAAACCTCTATTAGTTCTGGGAATCGGACCAAAAATGTCTAAAGCGGCCATGTGTCACAATTTAACAGGTACAATGGGATGTAACGGAGGAATATGTGAAGTCGTGTCTGACTTAGCTTTCTGGCAGATTTTACATGACGCTAAAACTCGTCGAATACGTTTCTCCATGTTGGTAAAATAACAGATCTGTCTAAGTATTAGAAAACATTTTCTGGCTCCATAATGTGCGTAACTTAAATGAGTTTACCAAATTAATTTGTTAACAAGCTCGTCAGGAATGCATAGTAACCAGTTGTTGCTGTCAGCGTGAGAGCGGCGAAACAGAATATTATTGCGTACAGTGTAATGGTTTCTAATAGTAACATTATTCCTATCTTGCCAAAGGTGTTTTATTTCTTTCCATACGTTGTCTTTACTCTGCTCTTGTGCTATGTCTCGTAATGACGACGAAATAAAATTTTCAAATGCCACTTGTTGAATACACATGACGCTGAAATTTGCTTTGCAGAAGTTGGTTGCGATGTCTTGCTGATTGTTGCTGAGAGAACGGGATAGTGCGTCTGCTACAATATTTTGCGTACCGGGAATGTGAACAATCGTAAAATTAAATTCCTGTAAATAAAGTTCCCATCAGCTTAATCTGTCGTGTGTAAATTTAGCGGAAAGTAAAAACTGTATAGCTCTATGATCTGTGTAAACGGTAGTGTGTCTTCCGTAAAGAAAATGCCTAAATCTCGTTAATGCCCATACAACACATAATGTTTCAAGTTCTGTAACAGAATAATTGCGTTCAGCAGGTGACAGAATGCGACTCTCAAAGGCGATGTTTTTAATTACTGTAGTACCATCTTCTTCAATTTCCTGAAAAATGTGTACGCCTAAAGCGGTGTTAGAACTGTCGGTAGCAATGGAAAAATTTCTAGTAAGATCGGGATGTGCTAAAAGTGGTGCATTCAACAATGCTTCTTTTAGATTCACAAATTCAGAATGTGCTTGGCTATCCCAGGACCAAATAGTGTTTTTACCCGTCAAATTGACATAATCTAGGGGTGTCTAAAGCAAAGTAATGAATAAATTTACGAAAAAAATTAATTAAACCCAAAAAGCTGCGTACTTGTTTCTTCGTCGTAGGAACAGTAATGTCACGTAAAGCTTGAAGTTTTTCCGGGTCAGGCGCAATGCCTTCTGCTGAAATTAAATGTCCAAGAAATTTTATAGAAGTTTTGCCAAAGTGCATTTGCTAAGATTAACTGTGAGTCCTTGTGCACGTAAAGTTCGTAACAGTTGTTCAAGAATCAGATTGTGTTCAGACCAGTTAGCTTCTGCAATAAGAATGTCGTCTACATACGTTGTGATTCTGTCTTTAAGTTCTGTCGGAAGTATACTGTTCAAACCGCGAATAAATGCTGCTGAAGAAATAGTTAAACCGAACGGTAATTTACAGAACTGATAACAGTCACCAAAACAGAGAAAAGCTGTGTATTTTCTGCAGTTCGGATGGAGCTGAATTTTCCAAAATCCCGATTTCAAATCTAACGTGGAATAAATAGCAGTACCGTGAAATTTCTGTATAAGTTCTTCTAGTGTCTCTGGGCGATCTATTTAATTAATAATAATGTCGTTGATGTGACGCAAATCAAGTACGAGACGAAGTGAACCATCCTTTTTCTTAACAATATGGAGTGGGTTTATGTACGGACTACCTGCCGGTTCAATAATTCCTTGGTCAAGCATAGCTTGCAATTCTTTCTTAACTTATTCTCTGTGAATGTACGGAATGGGATAATGTTTGGCTTTAAATGTGTCGTGCTGTTTAACTTGAAATTCATACATAAAACCGGACATAGTACCAGGGACGTTGTCAAAGACTGGAGCTTGCTGTAAAAGAATTTTTCGTAGTTGCGTGCGTTCGTCGTCTGTATTTACACTGCTCTGTTTAACTTTATCAGAAATCATTTGTATAACGTCATAGTCGGCTTCGTCTGGAGTATTATAGTTGTGTACGTACGTATCTGTGAACAATGTGGAATGACAGTCTATGTTACGTGATGCGGAAATGACCTCTGTACGATTAATTGTTTGTTCTTCTACAGATAAAGAGAGCTGAAATTCTAATGCCAGTTGTACATTTTCATCCTTTAACATTAAATAGGAGTTTTGAAAGTCAATAATTGCGTCTTGTTGCACCAGAAAATTCGTACCTAAAATAACGTCTGTTGTCAATAAGGGAACAATCCAAAAATTTGATTGAAATGTATGACCTGCAATACAAAATGATAAATGTGTCTGTAATTTTACATCTACTCCTTTACCAGATACTGATCCTTTTACTTTAGTTTTGCCTAATGGTAACGTAGGATAGGTATTCTGTTTGTTACATTCGTTGAAAGTTTTCTCATTTATAACTGACATAGGTGATCCAGAATCGGTTACTGCTGAAAATTGGGATGATCCAATCTTTACCTCAATAACAGGGTGGGAAATGGTTTTTTGAATAACTGGTCTTTCCTGCAAGAGAGTGTCTCGGATGTCGTCAAAAGTAATAACATTTTCGTGAACGAGATTCTGCGTGTCAAAAGTATTGCTTGCGTTGCTGGAAGATGCAACCTGTACTATACCTAGTCAAATTCTATCTGACGTGCTATCATTTGCGGGAGGATGCTGTGGCATTTCCACTATTTATAGGATTCTGTTATTTCTTCCTGACGTATTACGTTCGGGATGATATCTACTGTCTGGTTCATTCATGATAATATGTTGTTGCGGATGATTTTGCTGCTGATAAGACCGACTGTTATTAAACGTACGCTGAAAATTGTGACCATTATTTTTACGTCTGTCATGATAGTCATTGCTATATGGCGCGTTGCGATATGAGTTGAAATGATGTGTCTTCTGTACGTAGTGATTTCCTTATTGCTGTGCATTGCTATTTGGTGTGGCCGACGCTATACGTGTAGGCGGCGAAACATTAAAGCTTGGTTGACCTTGCACATTACATTGTTGGTTAGGTATGCTAACCCGCTGGCTTTGATGCTGTTGCGGTGAAAAGCGTCTATTGTTACCAAAATGTGTTTGCGACTGCTGAAAATTTTGTACTTACTGATGATTACAATTTTGTCTGTTATTAAAATTACGCTGATAGTTCTTGTCATTTCTGGAGTGTCTAATGAAAATTGTCACTTTCGGTAAAACTTTTCTTATCGGGTTTTCTTTACACGTTTGTAATCCTAGATAGATCGATAGTTGAAGAGCTATTTTGATAGATATAATGGATAGTAAGAGAGAAGACAGTAGTGCAGAAAACTAAAGATGAAATAGCACTACTACGGCTCGGGCCCTGTGCACGCTACGGCACATATTCATCCAAGTTTAATGAATCCCCTGAGGCTAATTACGCGCTACAATTAAATTTTAGTTTCTGCGTTACAGGCAATGGCGGTGAAAATGCAAAAGTAAATTGTCGTATCCAGTCCAAAGCTAGTTTCTGCGTTACAGTCCAAGCTGGTGAAAGTACAAAAATAAATTGTCGTATCCAGTCAAAACGGTGAATTTGTGTTCTGTCATTCTTAAATTTCCCAACGGATAGAAAGTGCTTGTAATCAAAATTATCGTCTCTGTACGTCTGAACAGGTTCAGGATTGTATGATAATCTATTTGTCTGTGACTGTTCGGAATCTAACTCACGTACTCTCTGTAAAGTACCTAAATTATACTGGCTGTGTGAGTCTGACAAATATTCGCAAATTGGCGTATGATGTGATGTGTTAAAAGCTGAAACATTTTTCATTTCTGTCACTTCTTGCTGTAAAGTTGACTATTTTCTACGTAATGTATTATTGGACGAACCTATTTCACTGATCGTCTACTGTAAATTTTGAAATTCGGGTGTTCGATTAAACGAAACAGGTGACGTATCGTCTGATTTGGTGTCATTATTACTTTCGATAACATCAACACGACTGGCCAATTCATCATATTTTTCAGTCAGTGCTTTTACCTGATCATCGTTTTTATTATCACAAGCATTAATTTGTTTTTGTATTTTACGTGTGGTTTCATTCAATTTTTTAACGTCTGCTTTGATGGCATCGCGATCCTGTATTAGTTGTAATTGTTCAAGTCTGTCGGTCATTGTCTGAAAGTCTACTGTGTGTGTGTCTGTTTTTGTTTTAAGATCAGAGATTTCATCATGTAATTCGGTGTTCAACTATTTGATAGCATTAATTTCGTCTGATACTGTAGCAATATTGTTGTCTACGTATGTTTTTGCTTTCGTAAACAATTTACGTTTATCTTCCTGTCTCTGTGCAGTAATTGTTTCCATGACTTGTTTTTACTTTATTCTGTTCCTGTATAAATTTACGGTAACGCGTTTCACTGATTTGTAGGTGGTGATTAAAACGTTCGTCAATTTGGCTATTCTGTTGTTCAAATTTCGCGTCTACTTTCGCATTCAGTGTACGTGAAAGTTCTGCTGACATTGACTTAAACTCGTCGCGTAACTGTGTTGCGTTTTCAGAGCATTGTTTAGCGACTGCACTAATTTCATCTCTAAGTATTTTAGTTGTGGCTGCATGTGTATTACTTAATTCTTGTGCCATAGATCTAATTTCTTCACTACTGTCCCTAGCACAAGCCTTAATTTCCTCACGTAATTGTTCTTCAGTATCATGAAATTGCACGGCAACGGCTGTAATCTGTTCACTAAGCTGTTTGCAATTGTTGTCTAATTTTTCATTGAGTTGTTTGTAATTTTCATTAAGTTGTTTGAAGTAGTTATCTTGTCTTTCATTCTGTTGTTTGGAATTTTCATTAAGTTGTTGTTTGAAATTTTCACTAAGTTGTTTGTGATTGTCTTCTTCTTCTTTCTTCGACTGTTTGGAATTGTTGTCTATTTTTTCATTAAGTTGTAGCAATACTGCCATAATTTGACCCAAGCCAAAATTAGCGACTCTTTTCTCTGAGCTATGTGGTGGTGTATCTGAATTTGTCACGTTTTGTGTAACCATTTGGTCATTTTCTGATTCTTGAAAAGGTTCGTTAATTGGATGTGCACTGTTGGTCACTACCTCGGAATCAAATAAATCTGACGTATTTTGCCTACATTGTTCATTTTCGTGAGAAAGATTTATCTGTTCACTATGCAAATTTTGCAAACCGGGTGTGTCAAACTGAGCAGCGTTCATTGTATCGTAACGTGCCGCGTCATCAATTGTTACATTTACTCTGGACATAATTGCATTTATTCGCTCATCATCAGCATTAAAATCATTACTAGTGATCGGTATGCACTGATTGTCTGTAAATGGAGGATTATCGCCATTACACTGAGTGTCGCAAGTATTATCGGTCAAATTAATGGAGTCGGCAATTTCACTCATTGCACATCGCGATGTACTGTTAAGAGTTTTTCGCAGCATTATTTCACAAATCAAAATTAAGCACAAATGAAACATAGACAAAGCGAAATGAAACAAACAATTACAACAAAGAGCAATAAATTGCCGATGATCTGTGAAAGAAAGAGTGACAAATTAGTAAATGCGTTGCGCCTGATGCAAACTACATTTAAGTAAATAAGAGCAGATATATGACTACTTCTCAGAAATTCACAAAGGAAATCCGATCCTGGCTGGTTGTCGCCAAGTGTAACCACCCCACAAAATATAATAAATATTATTTTGGTTAATGATTCAAATTTTTGTGTACTCTCACAAAATAAACTTAATTAATAATAATAATAATAATATGAATCTATTTTTTGTGTAACCTCTGAACAAAATTGGTTCCCATTTAATGTACCCACAAAATTCTTTTCTCATTTAATATAAGCTCGAAACAGAAACATTCCTAAACCTCGTAATAAAAAATAAATTCAGTAACCTGGTAAAATTTGGGCGACAACAGTGCTGCGTCATGGCCCTGTAAGATCATTCTGAATAAAAAGCGAAATTCTCACCTCGATAAAGTCGGCAACTATCTGTTCTTACAATAGCTCTTTTCCGGCACAGCTCTGTGCAATGCTGGCCTATACATTTGTTATTTATGAAAGGAAGCAAATGACTTTTCTTTTGCAACAATCGGAATGATCATGCATTAAAAAAATATTAAATTCTTTAAATTGAAATGAATGGTTGTTAGAAATTAGATAAAGATTATTATTAGGACATTTTTAAAAGATTTACATGTGAGTTTACATAATATTACTAGATACTCGCGAGGCTGCTTTTTTTTACCTTATACAATAATACTCAGGCTCCGGCATCGCTGCACCGCGACCGGCCCAGCCAACATGATACACCAGACAGGACTGACAAGCGCAGACAGGCGACTGCTCGCTAGCAACAACTTACTGCTACTCCTACACAGTTCGTACTGCAGTCAACACTGCTCTTTGGTCTCAGATTCTCTTATAGCTTACATATCGCAGGCAGCACATACCTCTTACACGTCTGATCAGTAATTTGGATGACGATTCCGTGTGATACCTGGTAGGAGGTGTGTGTGTGACATACTTAAGGTTCTAAGCGTGTGACGTAAAATTATTCTAGGCCGTCTCATAAATTTTCTTCACAGTTCCTTTTTAACCCCTATTTGCCAGCAGCACGTCCTAATGACTTTGATAAAGAATAGCTTGAGCGTGCGAATGATTGTATAGTATGGAAAGCAAGAACGAACAGAGGGGTGAGTACAAAGAAATTAGCTGTTGGTATCGGTCACCCACGTGGTTCCGAATTGCACTACCAGTGAGTTGCCAGTTCGTTCTTGTAAATTAGTTAATGTGAGGATGCTTACTTGTGTAGTTAATTGATTATTTACATGTGCCGTATTTCACAGGATGTTTTATTATTAAGAATCTGCTTTCTTTTGTGAATATGAGAGATGTTTGTGTCTGCTTTGTTCCCCCGTTTTTCCGCCAAAGAGAAATTTGGTTATTCGGTCCTAGTAGTAATCTTGGGTGCGAATTTTGATCACTGTCCCAGCAGACGGTCACCCACGTGGCTCCGAATTGCACTACCAGTGAGCTACCAGTTCGTTCTTGTAAATTAGTTAATGTGAAGATGCTTATGTGTGTAGTTAATTATTTGCATGTGTCGTATTTCACAGGATGTTTTATTATTAAGAATCTGCTTTCTTTTGTGAATATGAGAGATGTTTGTGTCTGCTTTGTTCCCCCGTTTTTCCGCCAAAGAGAATTTTTGTTATTCGGTCCTAGTAGTAATCTTGGGTGCAAATTTCGATCACTGTCCCTGCAGACGGACCACAATGGCAGCAACGTTGTTCCATCCTCTATCCCAGTGCTTAAGTAGAAACGAGATGCCTATAAGTTTAAGCACCTTCAATGCGAGACAAAACTAGAAGTCATTTGACTTGACTTTGTTTGCTGCAATTATTAAATTTTTAAAGTTTTGGGGAATACAGATAATAAATGTCATATTAAGTTTGTAAAGTTTCTGGGAACCTAGACAATAAATGTCCTATAAACTTGAGGTCATGAATTTAGTGGTCATTACAAACCCCAGTCCTGTGTCGAGAGCAATGTCATGAATTTAATGATCATTACAAACCTCAGTCCTGAGCAGAGAGCAATGTTACCAACGGAGTGGTGTCCTTATAGATCATGATAGAGCGTGACCTTTACTGACTTGCCCACTTGGTTGTTTGAGCCCTCCCCCACGTTACCCGTTGCGCGATATTAACATAATCATCATCAGATCATTTAAGTGAACGTCGGGCCAGCCCCTTATATTCAATCCTTCCGAGCAATGTATCAAGCGGGCAAGCACGTGTCAATGAGGCGACTTGGCCACACACACGTCCGGCACGCTCTAGCTTAGATAGAAGGAAACAGAGGAAGAGAGATACAAAAATATAACGATGCATAACTAAATAGAAGGAACCTTTCAGTTTGAAACGTCCCCTTAGAAAAATTCAGGGTCGCCATATGAAATGTCCCCTTAGAAAAATTATAAATGACTGTGCTTAAACTGACACACAATATTTTTAGCGGAACGCAATCTGACTTTGAAAAATCCCTACAAAAGAATGGCCCTGACTAACGATAACCTATACCTTCCATGAATCACTTACCTCACAAAAACCTTCGTTACTCAAACTACCGCAATACAGCGTGCGCCAATACTGCCAGCTGAATAAAAGATTTTACTACTGAGGCACTAACTAGTGATAGGCATAGTTAGCAAATGAAAGATTTTAATAGAGAACAAACAATGTATTTACCTCAATAGAGTTCAAAAGTCAGTTCATGACATCCAGTCTCTCTAATGGACACACGTCCAGATCATCCGGTCTCAAAACTCCGCCATCTCTCCCCACATCCACCACTGCTGGCAGCTCACCTCCAACTGCGCAACGCTACGCGAACAGCCAACTGCCCAACACTACAATAGCAAATTCCAACAATGCTAGCCAGCTACAGACTTCACACAGCACAGTCAGTGATTTTCATATAGAGCGCAACGTGGCGTTAGCAATAGAAAAACCTAAACAGCCTACTTACAAGTTTAATGTGGCAGAATTTTTTTCCGTCTTTATACTGAAGTCCATTCTGTTTGTTTTCTGCTGCTCAATATCAGTTTACTACGTGTTGCCCAATCGTAAACACGCATCACGGTTTCATTTGTTTTCTTTAATAGGGCTGTGATGTAGCTGTCATCAGCAAAGAGAAATTTGCATTGGACATTACTGGGTGTAGTGTAACGATGCAAGTTTTGTATAAATGATTTTCTTTTGACATATGGCCATGTGCAGACTTCGTCACCTACGTCAGTTACAACACACTTCAAAATTATCTAAATTCTTTTTAAATTGTCTCTGAATGGTCCTTGAACAAAACTGTAAAACATCATCATTTGAGTCGTATGCGCAGAATTACGTCACTCAGTCCAATTTGTTTGTGCTATTTTTTTTTTCAATTTAGATGCCGTTTTGTTTCTTCTCAGAAATTATATTAATGCAACTTATCTGATTTAACAAATATTAGAACCGCATTGAATAAACTTTCCAGATTCAAACTCGCGATGAACGTTGTCACAATTAATAATCTTGTCAAATAAATTAGTAATTCATTAACATAATTCTTCATAAATAAATTCTCGGAACACGTATTCAAACTTTGGTAGCATCCACTAGTTTATTATCTTCCTTCATATAGACGTGAACCTGACCCTTGACAAGATAGTACTGACCACTTACAACATGATTAAACTTTCTATGACATCATTGTTGTAGAAACTTTACAAATTCTTATTTTTCCAGTTTTTAGAAGCACGACGCAACAATTCGGTTTCAGGATCTTCTGTTGCTCTTAGGCTGTCGACCCGCGACGTATAGTGGCCAGCAATTTTCTCTCTGGTCCCGGCAGTGAAGATGCTGTCTCCGTTCGTTGCGCCGCCCTCTCCGTACATGAAACATAAAAAATTAAATACAAACTTTAGACAATTCACAACTATCACAAATATTACAAAAATACATAAAAAACACTAAATCAACTTATATTCACCTGCAAACTGGGCTGACACTGGTGGATGGGTGACGCTTCAATTTCGCGTCCCACTACAGGGGGGGGGGGGGGCTAGAGGGAGGTGAGTCGGAGAGCGGAGCTGCGGACAGAGCGGCGAACGCTACCGTGTCGTGGCTGTCTGCGAGTAGCTGACGTCACCGAGAGAGAGCGCTTCGAGCCGATCAGTGCGGTAGCGCTGGCCGCTGACGCGCTGCAAGCAGGGCGCAGGACTCGGCACCTTTGGCAGACAGTACGGGGACGTAAGTTGTAATCGTTGGTTACTGCTCGACTATCGGATATCACCGTGCGTGGATTGGCACGGTATCAGCGAGGACAGAGGAACGTGTAGCTGATGTTCGACAACGTACTGAGACGGCCAGTACGTGATACTGGATGATCGGCAGGTTTAATAACCAGTGGAGCGACGTTTTTGCCATGTGATCGTGCTCGCGAACATAACTGAAACGTATTACAGTTCTGTTCAATACAGGTAGAGTCTGACTTTCAAGGAAGTATGACTCTTGTTCTACAGGAGCTGACGTTTGGTAATTTGATAAACGATGCTCAATTTTCCTGTCTTAATCAGATAGAAGGAAAGAGCAACGTTGTCTGAAACTTTAGAAACAGGATTTTAAAAGGGGGTAGATAATGCTTCAGAAGTTTTCAATTATCAGGTATAAGTTAAATGGTAAGTTTATATTTTCCGTGATTTTTAAACTGAGCCGCAAGGAGGGGGCAGCGCAGTTTTATCTCACGGATTGCGCGGCCCCTCCCGCCGGAGGATAGAGTCCTCCCTCGGGCATGGGTGTGTGTGTTGTTCTTAGCATAAGTTAGTTTAAATAGTGTGTGAGTGTAGGGACCGATGACCACAGCAGTTTGGTCCCTTAGGAATTCACACACATTTTAACATTTTTAAAAGCTGATATATACGCTTGCTAATGTCAAGAGGAATATAAATTTTCTGCGTCATTGTAAGTGTAATGTGGTTAAGGCGCGGACGTTAAAAGCTCAAAGTGGTTTGTAAAAGCCTAGTAAGACAATTAACAGCATATGAAGTTTTTATTTTATGAAGTTGAAGTTTTTATTAACTGGTGTTGTACATAAAATTAAAAAGAGAATTTAACTGTGTAGATAACATTTTCTAGAATTAATCTTATTCCTAGGTACTGAGTAATACGTTAGAATACGGTACAACTGTTTGACAATGTTTGACTTTTGTCTGATCTACTGATGTCAAATAAATGTTCTTAAAAGTTTCCCTTCACAGTCAGCAAACCTCCAGATCGTTCCACTTCCTAAATCCGACCCCTGTTATTGTTGGTTGTCTAACCAGATATTCCACATATTTTAAATTTATATATTGCAATAAGCGTGTTATAAGTTACATCCAATGTAGAATAGACCTTCTAAAACTTGCTGCGGAGGCCGTGCGGTTCTAGGCGCTGCAGTCCGGAACCGCGGGACTGCTACGGTCGCAGGTTCGAATCCTGCCTCGGGTATGGATGTGTGTGATGTCCTTAGGTTAGTTCGGATTAAGTAGTTCTAAGTCTGGGGGACTGATGACCTAAGATGTTAAGTCCCATAGTGCTCAGAGCCATTTGAACCATTTTTAAAACTTGCTGTACTGCAGAAAAGGCAACACAGTTCCATTCAAGAAGTACAACAATAAATACACTACGGGAAAAAAAGAAGTTCATACATCGCTTTGGAAGTACCCAATTCACTCAAGATTAATTGTTGCAACAGTACGCATTGAATACATGAAATGATTACTTTACAGACTGTTTGGGCGCCAGCTACTGTGACATGTGTGTTCCATTGCTCTGAATTTATCATATGCTCCTATAAAGATGAGCTATCCGTCATAACACATGTCAATGAAATGATCTTGCCATTCAGAGTGTTGCATTTTTATTTCCCGGCAGCGTGTAAATGATTCCATAAACAAGGGATTTATAAACGGCTTTTCGACAGATTCGTGAGTATTATTCATACGTATGTGTCTAGACGCTTAAGACGATTACGTAAAGTAAAAGGCAATATGCAAAGTAGAACCTCATGTCGTCGTAGTTCTTTCACTAAGCTCAATTACATTAATGAGGTACTCGTTTAATTCCAAGGGAGACGCCGAAGAAAGACGTTATACGTCGCGGAGCGGATTACTGTACAAATTCCGAGTATACTCAACCAACAAATTACTTCCTCCTACACATATCTCGTCAAATGAGAGAAATTGGATCACGCAGGGCCTTACCGACAGACGCTTCCTCTATGCGTCATCAGCAAATAGAACAGTGAGGGGTAAAATTGATCTTGGTGCCATTACCACCACACACCGTGCCGAGATGTAGGCACTAGAACTGATATACGCTGTAAAGACATTAATCCAGTCGATCTGATTCCCCTTCTTAATACACTGCTCATAAATTAGTTATATTCTACCCACCACCAAAGGTTTACATGTGCTTATATTCTGTTGGAATAAAGGCTTAAATATTCTTGTTTAATAATTTATAAATAAAAATATAAGCATATTATTTATAATAGTTGTATGATAGCAACATGCCGAACCGACGTTTTTTTAGTTAGAATCCCAACAAAATACGGTTCTCAAACCAAAATCATTAAAACATTTAAGCCGTTCTGCAACCCTACAAAGCTACTATTCATTTCACTACTCGATATACATGCATTCTGTTCGTTTCGTCATATACAATAAATATTTATGTAATATTAAGGAATCGGTTCAACATAGTAGCAATGAGATTGGGATAAAAATATACTTTAGAGAATCCTATAAATTGCCGCTTAGGACGTAGTTTATTTCGTTTATACGTAACACCGGTCCACTCATGCTACAACGTACATTTAACGTAATTCACAAAGTTAGTGTTGCATTTAAACAGCACTCATGGTACCCGACTGCCTGAAACAATCTAACTACAGTGGCAGCAACAAAAATATTCTTTATACCAGTTACATAACAAAAGACACTGGAAGTATTATTTATGATAAATTGAAATTATTGTTGGCTTGGTGGAAGATGAACGGAAACGTGTGAAGCTCCATCTCCGACAATATTATCGTTATTTATACTTTCCTCTAAAAAAACTGCAAGGCAGTCTAGTGAAACATTATCATCATCATAAAATCCGATGTGTAGGCGTACAAGTTGTATTATAAAAACTCTTATTCCTACGTGTCAGAATTCAAATATCTTCTAGAATCTCCTACTATCGACAAGTCAGTATTCTGATAGGGAAGAAAAACAGAAATTAATTACTCATCTTGCAAATCATGAAAAATCAGTTCTCTAGTATCTAACTGCGAATTTTAAAATATATTCTGATGTCTCCTAGCAACTATATTGGAATGCTGCTGTGCGCAACAGACAGCTTACCTCGTCTTGCCACTGCAACTGCGTGATCAGCAAAACTATACAAAAGAAATACTTCGATCCAAGTACAGTGCAATGCATGGGTACGATTACTTACGCAACTGCTCCTTTGCTTTTTGTATAGAAATTGAATGATCAGGAAGGGTTTGGTCAACAAGCCTTAAGCAGCGTAAGAGATGAAAGGAACCAACAAAAAATTTTAATTTAAGTTTCAATTTGTTTTATTCTGAAAATGAAGATTTATACAGTGACAAACTGTATTCAGACCTTTCTTTTCCTTGAACAACTTGAAAACTTTAATTATTCCACAATGTATATAATCAATAATTTCGTATCAGGCCACAACAAAGATATGAATGTTACTCTCAATATATGCATACACAAATCGGACAAAATCCCTCCAATGCGCATGCTCACGGCATGCTGCGACCTGTCCTGATTCGCGACTTCTCTCCACGCCAGGATGCGTCTGACTACTCTCAATCATGTTCCATCACTAGCAGTCGCGGCAGTAACATCTCAGACTCAGAGTTTGTGTATGCACGCAACAGCAGAATCAGTAGCCAACATTCCAAAAAAATGTGAACGTCCAATTTCCAACTCCATTATTCTTGCACAAAGTTCCAGCCGTGTATCAATGTGATTAACGTATACATTGCTGGATGTTAGAGAGACTACTTACATTTTCTTCTAATTTAGTAGCAACATACCAAATGCCCTTATTCTCTTTGCTTCTGGAGGCACTGCGTAGAAGATTGTTTGACAATACTGTAGATTTTTCTGATTCAAATCATTGCCATGTAGCCTTTGTGATAATAATTCCAACTTTTGATTTTGTACAACGAAGGCTCTCACAAATCGTATGACATACCAGCATTCTGGTTTTATAACTGTGAACTTAGGTATTTGATACCCTATGTGATTTGAAGTATATTGATCCGTGGCGCCATTGAATTAGTAGGCTGACGCTCAGGTGTAGTATCGACCATCCTTCTTACGGCCCCGTTGCCGATATCTATGAGGAAGAGTTGGTATCTGTGGGTTGTGTCCTTAGAAGGTCTATGCCTGCCGAGATATATACGCGGTTCGCTGGCCCGAGGCTTAGGCACGAAGTTTGGGGATTGGCGTTAACGTCGCGACAAGAGGTGGTCACGAGGTCCGAGCGGCCGAAGCCACGAGCTGCGCATGGAGACCCTGCGCAGAGCGAAGATACCGGAGTACTTCACCGGGGTCAGCGTCGACTACAAGCAGCAGGCAGACATCCCGTCGGCTGGTTGGCAACGTTCGTGTCGGACGACCGCTCGTGGCCTGGCTGCCCTCTTCTACCTGGCTTTCATCGGCACCACTCAGTAACCGCTGGGTCGCACCGTGGATCCATGGAGCTGTTTGCTGATAAAGGGGAGTAACATTCTGTTATACTCTTGGTGATCCGTTTCATTGTTTACTTGCCCTCCTTATTATTTTCTGGTTTGAACCTGACCCTCACAGTTTTACTCAGTCGGTACTTTGGTCGTAAATATAGTCAGTAGTATTGTACTAAGACACTAGTTGTCCTTTGAGAATTTGTCCCGCTGTTAAATTGCCCTTAATTTCTTGTTTGTACCCGATCATTAATGTCCTAATTAATCAGCTTTTATTCGTAAATGCAGCCGGAACAATTGTACTATGGCACAGGTTCGCGTTAACAAAAGAGGGACCTTGTGGTTTGATTCAGCTGTTAAGTAGTTCAATTCTTTGATTGTAATTGTATTTCTCAGTAATTAGTTATAATCAGCACAGCCTGTGTTTGAAAGACCGGGTCATTATTAGCGTATCTTAGCTGGATCTTCTGGTTCCGTCGAGTATGTTCTTTTGTAATAAGTGTTCACAAGTGATGTATTAAGACGTTCCTTCAGAGCGGTCTTAATAACTGAAAATCAGTTTAACCTTGAAAATATTAACAGCCATCTGTCACCAGGGCTTTAGTCAGTTGGCAGTAGGGACGGGTTGAGATCCAGTCGCACCTTGGTTTGCCGATTGAAATTAAGAGGTTGGTTGGTTTGAAATAAGTCTTATCATGGTCATATTGTTTGCTAATCTTTTTAACCTTTAAGAACAGATGCGCATCTTATCCCCTAACCTTTCGACATACAGCTTTCAAATTAAAAGTTAAGTCATTTGTTTTTAGTAATTGAACCACTCTTGCACGAATGGTGCTTATACAGTTTTCATATGCTGCAGAAGGGTATTTAATAAGACAGACTGTGTCCAACGCGGTAGTAAACACCGCTGTTGCCCCCGATAACGGTCTGGTTGCAGGTCCAGTCATCTTGTATCATTGTCATATTGTTTGCTGTTTTGCAATACAGTACTTCAGATTTCTTTCGCAAAGATTAAAAGCTTATTCACCTTAAGGTTTAAGGTCAAAAGAATTTTGCAAATTTGTTCATTTTGTGAAAGAAAATGGTTTTGTTAATTGCTTCGATTATCTTTAAAACACAGTTTATATGTTGTTAAATAAACATGTTGTGTGAAAAGAAAGTTATATTTCTGCGTCCTCCCTTCCACGTCTTCCTTAATTCCAGTAAGTACCACGTATCATACATTACACTCAACGTAAGAAATGAAGTCCTCAAAATGGGAAGAGAAAAAGAAATGAAACTTCAGGGGCGAGAGGGTTTGTGATGTTAATTCAGTGACTACATAATCGAGTGGAATTTGTAAAGAACTTGACAGTGTAAGCTCACTTACTATGACCTTGCGCACATTCTGGCTTGGATGCATGCGCAGATTCACTTGGGGAGGTTGACTTAAAATCATTGTATCCTCTGCTGAAGTAAGCTGGCAAAAAATCTGGTGGTTGATATCCTGGATATTGGGACTGGGACAGAGTTCACGTCCGTGCTGATCCCACACTTATTCTATCGGGAACAGATCTGTGGATCTATCTGACCACGGAAGTATCTAATCATCAGGCAGAGTGTTCATAGACACACGGTACTGTGTGGATGGGCACTGTCCTGTTAAAAAATGACACCACGATACCGTCTCATGAGAGGTAATACATGAGGACGTAGTACGTACTTGCCATACCATTGTACCGTCAGAGATCCTTCAGTCACTACCAGCCAGTGCAGTGATGTCATAACCGATGGCTCCACACAGCACGATGCTAGGAATAACGCCAGTGTGCCCTTCCAAAACAATGGAAGAATGAGACCTTTCCTCAGGTCGCTGCCGTCCTCGACGAGGATGGTCAACCGGGCCGGCGTAAAATCACGATTCATCGCTGAACACAATGCATCGTCATTCATCAGAGTCCATGTTTCTCCCTCACAGCACCACTGCAAACTCAGGCCATTTATTAGGTTAATTGCTGCCTACGCATGGTCAGTCGTGGTCGAACGGAAACTTGATAACGTGTACGCCAGCCCTCACATTCCCGTGCACTCCAACATCGCGCCACTTACATCCGAATACCCCACAATCTATCAGGCCAAATCGAGGCCCCACAAGGACGTCCATTTCAAATTCCGCCTGGTGCAGATAACGCTGTTTCACAAGAGTACGCGCGCATCTTTGTGTCCTTCACACTGATCACTGAAGATCTGACGCTGTCCAAGCCTCTTATATACCCTACCAGGCCTGGTAACTCTAAACACGAACAACACTAATGCAGTCTATTGGCCGTTCTGTCTGACACATAGATTTGCGGCTCTAATTCCATGTACACAGCCGGAGACGTTGCGTACGTGTACGAAGTTACAACATACAAGTATTTCTTATGGCTGCTTTACTTTTTTTGCATTTGCGTTATGTTTGAGTATAATCCTGAAACAAAGAAATTTTTAAATTCTTTATTAATGGTGTTACGTTATTCACTTTTCATAAACCCTTTCATTACCCGTGTCACTCGTTCTATAATTTTAATGTTCAGTAGTTTGGCGAATTTTTCCCATCTAAAAATTCCATCTTCGCAATCTTCTACTAACTTAGTGGAATTGATCTGAGGCTTTCCGGGGTGAATGCTGCTTCCATGGTTCTCTGGTTGCACTGTCGGATCCAGTCGTCGAAGGCTCACTACGTTTCAGCGAACAACCGCTCCGCCATCATGAGGTGGTGCTCAAGGAATGGATGAAGCAGACACTTCATTCTATCAGCAAGACCAGACGTTTGCGGAACGGTTGTTTGCCGAAATTTCATGGACCCTCTACTGTTGGATCTGGCAGTCACCCGGAAATCTTGGAAGTTAGTGAAAGATGTTTGTTCAATGCTCCTAAATCTAGAACTGTATTCTTTAAAGCTCATCCACACAATGTTCATCTCGTTTTCTGATCTTCATATCTCTCTAAATCATCTCTTTCCTTCGCCACAGGAACTCATTATGTGTATAGCTTCACTTTGTCTCCGAAACATACGAACTACTATCGTCCATGAACAATAATGCATATCCTGCTGACATCTTGTATGGTAGGATTAGTTATTAAAATTTAGAATAACAGAGGTCCGCCGTCCGTTGTGGCCGAGTGGTTCTAGGCGCTACAACCTGGCGCCGCGTGACCGCTACGGTCGCAGGTTCGAATCCTACCTCGGGCATGGATGTGTGTCATGTCCTTAGGTTAGTTAGGTTTAAGTAGTTCTAAGTTCTAAGGGACTGATGACCTCAGATGTTAAGTCCCATAGTGCTCCGAGCCACTTGAACCATTTCAACAGAGGTCCAAAACATAAAGCACAAAGTTTTGAGGTGTCCCTAACACACATTCCTATATACTGAAAAGCAATTTTTATTTATCCATATATTTCTACCTAATGCTGTACAAAAAAAAAGAAGAAGATCGATTGTGGGATATAGTTAAATTATTTTCTACACAACTGGTTGTGATTTATAAGATCAGTCTTCAGATCTGTTGATGAACAGCCCGCAGTATAATTCTTCTTGGTCTTTATCATCCAGGTGGTGCTGCAAGGTGTAAAAAGTAAATAGATTGTAAATTAATAATCAGTTTCCTTCTGAGCAACTGACCACTCTAATTATGAGGGTAGTATGCAGGCAGACATAATTTTTGGTCTTTTTGCTGTGATATTCTGAGCGTGTCTATTGTGTTAGGTCAAAAGACAATGTCGCGTCATTTGAAACATTCCTACTGTTATTGAATTTAAACGCTCCAGGGACCTCGGTGACAGGAGCAGAACTGTACATACACACCGATGCAAATGACAATGGCTTTCGAATGTGGTTTATTAAAAGCGTGCTTTGAACCAGCAAATGACATAAATTTCCGCAAAGCTCATGCCAATGCAAAAACGACTTTAGTCGCATTAGTATTTACGTTTTTATGAGTACAAAATATCTGTCACAGAGCAGAATATTATTACAAGTCGGTGTTCAGAACGCTGTGAGAAGCTGATCAATGTACATAGTAACTACCAATGCATTTTTTACAAGGTGTCACACTTGGTTCCCCTGTCAGGCACTATTGTGGTTTTACCATGGTGGCTGTTGTGGTTGGGGAGATACGAGTGAAGTGGTCACCATCACGTCGTGGTGGTCACCAGAACATCTGTGTCTATATTTTCCAAGGGGAAAAATCGATATTGTTCTATTGTCGAGGTTCTGCAGACATTCTCGAATGTTAACGAATGTCTTAGAATGTTGTAGAATATTATCTAATCGTCTGGAACAGAACTTGGAAACGGCTGATATTGCGTTGACCCTCCCAGCGATAAAATCGTCTTAACTGATACGTTGTGCAACTTGGTATAGGCAGAAGAACAACTCATCAAAATAATGTATATAACCATGGAGAGAAACTACGCAACCAAATAGTCATGGCAAATAAAATGGCGTGGTTCAACAAAGAAATCCGCGAACAAACAATTTTTGTTGTTGTGTTCTTCAGTCCTGAGACTGGTTTGATGCAGCTCTCCATGCTACTCTATCCTGTGCAGGCTTCTTCATCTCCCAGTACCTACTGCAACCTACATCCTTGTGAATCTGCTTAGTGTATTCATCTCTTGGTCTCCCTCTACGATTTTTACCCTCCACGCTGCCCTCCAATTCTAAATTGGTGATCCCTTGATGCCTCAGAACATGTCCTACCAACCGATCCCTTCTTCTAGTCAAGTTGTGCCACAAACTTCTCTTCTTCCCAGTCCTATTCAATACCTCCTCTTTAGTTATATGATCTACCCATCTAATCTTCAGGATCCTTCTGTAGCACCACATTTCCAAAGCTTCTATTCTCTTCTTGTCCAAACTAGTTATCGTCCATGTTTCACTCCCATACATGGCTAAGCTCCATGCAAATACTTTCAGAAACGACTTCTTGACGCTTAAATCTATACTCGATGTTAACAAATTTCTCTTCTTCAGAAACGCTTTCCTTGCCATTGCCAGCCTACATTTGATATCCTCTCTACTACAGTATGGAAAATATATTTAATTCCACTGATACACCGATGAATCAAGACGAAAGCATAGAATTCTGAGATTCGCTCAATATTTCCGCAATGTCGTCGCAAAAAAGCGTCTAAACAACATCAGAGAAGGTGAAGTATTAACCGATAAAGAGAAGTGTAAGACAGTATTACTGACACAGATTCGATATATTTCAAGAAATTCCCCATTAAGTTTTAAGACTGAAATTTCTAAAACGATTAGCATATAGTATGACCACCAATAAAGAACATAAAAAAAACGTTTCAGTGTTGCGGAATAAATTTAAAAAATCATGTTCCTCGCACTGGCAAATATACATAGCGTCCGAGGCGACTTTTGTTTTAATGGCATTAAGCAGTTGTCCAAGGCAGATAACTATTTCCTGAACTACGGTGTAATACCCGTAAAACAAAATCCATCTAGGACGCAAATACCGGCTGTGAAAGTTAGGTTCGTATGATTTATGTAGCGTGTTCGGTTCTTGGACAACCAGAAAAAGTAATTGTCTTTGTACTCGAAAGGAAAACGACAAATTTAGATTATAAGGTTATGCTTTGTATAAATTACTTTCTACACAAATTGGGTGACTATTTGTAGATTTTTTCAAATTCAGAAAAAAATTAGAAAAAACACTAGTTAAAGTAAGTCCTTTGCCGCCAGTTCTCCCTAAAGCACCAAAAGTAATACATATAAACAGCGGAAGAACGAATAAGTCATGAACGCAAATACATTACGCTACTGGATTTTTAGTGTGCTAGAGCTTCACGCAAAGACTTTACGTATTTTATTACTTCCCTAACTTCTTATAGCTCAGAAACAATTTATTGCACTTAACAGTGGTGCTGTATGTGGTTCATGTCACATGCTTCGCGTAAATGGTTAGTAATGGACTTGGCTTGTTAACCGTTTCCCAGCACGATCGATCATCACTGTTCTACTAGGCACTGTCGAGGTTACGTCCTACCCACGAATAATTAAACAGTTCTTCCTGGTTTCTATGTTCATGTAGAATCCAGGCAGTTTAAAAGTTGTTATTGTATTATCTCTATACAAATCATTATATGACTTGCTGCACATAATAAGAACGTCATATCGGCATGCTTTCTTCCTGATACAAGGCAGAAGGTGAGGAGGAGTTCGGTGCTGATTGTGTGCACTATGTTTTACAATAATTCACGACTGATTTGTTAAACATTCAGCTCCTCAAAAAATTATATATAATCATCTGGCTTTATTTGCTTCAAAGTGAGAATTCAAGATTGAAGCAAATCAAAATAAGTAACATGGAAACAATAAAATTTTATTTACAACAGTGTATACTTTGACGCTAAAACCACTCTGAAAATCGAAAACTGCTTAATTGCTTCTCACAGTACACCATCCAATACCAGTGTGGTCCTAAGTTACGAAGAGGTTGGGGGATTTCACTTAATTATTTATATTTCATGTTATGGAAGAAGAAGACTTCCAGTAAATAAATACCTTACTGCTAACGTCAGATTCTGTCTTTCGTGAACCAAGTTAGGAAGCTCACCAATCGTTAATTCGTCGTCTTACTTCACAAGAACTGAGCAGTAATCATGTCACCAGGAACGCAGAGAAAAATCGTGAATCACCTCTCCCCCTTCCGGCCCACCCCATGTCACCTATAGAGTTAGCTGCTTACCAAACATTTAACAACCAAACCGATTGACAATGTGACCCCCTATTATTTGCAACATTCACTAAAAGAGTAAACTGTTAATCACAGCGCTTCTGACTGTCCAACTGATTTCAGCCAAGCTTACGGAATCTGTTCAAAGGTAGTGATTTAACTAAAAGATTCTAGTGCCTGTTCAGTGGAAGTAATTAAACTGATTTAAAACAAAGTGCCGCAAGCTCCACCAATCCCATGCATAAGAGGCTGATTCGTAGTGGTGACAAGAGTCCCTTGGAAATGGTCCACCGAGTGTCTCATCTACTCCGAAAGCATGCAATTCTGACTGGGAGAAAGATTCGACTTTAATCGAACTACATTCTTCTTGTGCGTCTTCCTCTGCTCTTATCAGCAACGCTAGATCTAAACAGAGTGCGTAAATATCAATTTGGACATCTGAAATTAGGCTTTACCAACATTCTTTTGAATTATGAGGGACGACCACTAAGCAACCTGTTTAGACAACCATAGCTTGAAGCTAATAAGACTAAAGACACATCTGCAGTCAAGACATCAAGACCATGTGAGTAAATCCTACGTATTTTTAAGCGATATGAGTAAGAACCAAAAGGAAATTCTAGACTGCTTAAAAACTCTGATGTGCTCTAATTAATATTATTATTAATAGAGGAAGTAGCACAAATATGAAATACCATTTTGTTTTTCGTTCAAACGTTTTTCAGTTTCTCACATTAAGCAAACAAAAATCTGGTAGCACGTACTTTGGGATATATTTTAATGCCTCCTATACTTTGGAACACATTATACGTTAGGAATATTTCTAAATTAGACTTAACCCATGTTTTCCATTTTTGACACTTTAGACTAAAGGGTACAAATAAGGATAGTCCATTTGTTTCAATTTGTTAAAGTTAAAAGAAATAATGGAAAATTGATAACTCATTGTCAAAGAAAACACTATGAAACATAACAACACAATAGCCAAACACATGAAATATATCATTTTCAGTTATTAAATTTCTTACTCTAAGTGATTTCACTTGCAGAAATCGTACGCATATCGCCCTTTACTGTACAGTGGATACCCACGTTTTGCACATTAGACACATTAACCATTCTTGCCCAGCCTCTTCCCGCCAAAATTTACCTGAGCAAAATAGACATTTGCCATTTTTATTAGTAAATACACTGTTGTACAGAACGCTACTGAGGGTGAATGAATCATCTCTCACACTAAGATCATGATTCTTAGTTCATACGCTTTGGTGACCTCTGCTTCTATGTTTGCGGTTTATTTGTTGCTGTCGTCGATACATCAAGTGCTCTCTTGTATGGAGACGATGTTAGGCCTGCTGAAGGACCTTTTTTTCTTCCCCTCGTGACTGGCCTGATCTTTGTTTGAGCAACTGGTGACATTTGCCAAGATGTAATTTCAGATGTGGCGGCAAATGTTTCTCCCTCAACTTCAACATTTGCCCTTCAACTTTTAGAAGACTTAGCTCTTGCAGTTGGCTCATTGACTAAATCATTGGGTAACTCCTCAACCATTCCTTGGTTGCTGGCAAAGAAATTTTCATCCTTGAAAATACTGTCTCCCTTGTCTGGCAATTGAGATAGGCATTCTCATTCAGTTAGGTGACGTCAATGTTTATTACTGGACGCGCATTTTACATCACCTATACGCGTACCTGCTCAGAATAACAGGTTCCCAAAGGACTCATGAAAGTTCTGTCCAACGGTTGCATCTTGTGGGAGGCATGAGCAGGCAGATACAAGATGTTGACATGGTTTCGCATGCGCGATTTATAACATACAGATTTCTGGAGTGGTCCATTTTCTTTTCAATATTTTTAATAATTCATATATGCATAGCAGAAACATGTCACTGCTATAGAGCTCATGAGGTCATTTCTGAAACAATTCCTACTTGTAAAAGAGGCTGTGAAAATACAGTAAAAATACACTCCATATCAGTGACACAGCCACCTTGCAATTTATAAAACCAAATAAAATCGAAAATTAAATTTAAATAGGCAACAAACTTTCCATTTTATGAGTTAATGTGTTAATTAAACGTCCGTTTACAAAATATGTTAATAATTTATTTATTGCGATAAGAATGAAAACCAGCAAACTCCAACAATTATTCCTTCTAGTGAATTCGTCGAAACAGCTTCACTCACATGTACTGGTTGTCGACTGTAATGTGAATGCACCACAAAGCAGTTTACAGTTGGTGAACGTAGTTTTAAAGCACCTCACGAAAGTATGGCGCTTACAAGGCGCGAAACCATAATATTCAATGCTACCACCCCTATTTCATAATTGTACCTCTTCCTCTATTATTATTATTATTATTTCTTTCTATTCTCAGACGTTATATCTGGTCAAAAATGGACAGTGACGCGGACCTTGATCAAGCGTGACTTCCTTTTAACTGTACGGTATATGTTATATTGCATTTAGGAACTTTCGGGTCATTGAACATGTATCAATAATTACAGATTTTTGTAGTTGTATATATATGTTTGGATGTAGCTGTATTGCATTGATGTACTGGTGGATATTGTGAGGTATGACTCCTGTAGTTGATAGTATAATTGGTATAATGTCAACTTTATCCTGATGCCACATGTCCTTGACTTCCTCAGCCAGTTGAATGTATTTTTCAGTTTTTTCTCCTGTTTTCTTCTGTATATTTGTTGTGTTGGGTATGGATATTTCAATTAGTTGTGTTAATTTCTTCTTTTTATTGGTGAGTATGATGTCAGGTTTGTTATGTGGTGTTGTTTTATCTGTTATAATCGTTCTGTTCCAGTATAATTTGTATTCATCATTCTCCAGTACATTTTGTGGTGTGTACTTGTATGTGGGAACGTGTTGTTTTATTAGTTTATGTTTTATGGCAAGTTGTTGATGTATTATTTTTGCTACATTGTCATGTCTTCTGGGGTATTCTGTATTTGCTAGTATTGTACATCCGCTTGTGATGAGATCTACTGTTTCTATTTGTTGTTTGCAAAGTCTGCATTTATCTGTTGTGGTATTGGGATCTTTAATGATATGCTTGCTGTAATATCTGGTGTTTATTGTTTGATCCTGTATTGCAATCATGAATCCTTCCGTCTCACTGTGTATATTGCCTTTTCTTAGCCATGTGTTGGATGCGTCTTGATCTATGTGTGGCTGTGTTAGATGATACGGGTGCTTGCCGTGTAGTGTTTTCTTTTTCCAATTTACTTTCTTTGTATCTGTTGATGTTATGTGATCTAAAGGGTTGTAGAAGTGGTTATGAAATTGCAATGGTGTAGCTGATGTATTTATATGAGTAATTGCTTTGTGTATTTTGCTAGTTTCTGCTCGTTCTAGAAAGAATTTTCTTAAATTGTCTACCTGTCCATAATGTAGGTTTTTTATATCTATAAATCCCCTTCCACCTTCCTTCCTGCTTAATGTGAATCTTTCTGTTGCTGAATGTATGTGATGTATTCTATATATGTGGCATTGTGATCGTGTAAGTGTATTGAGTACTTCGATGTCTGTGTCACTCCATTTCACTACTCCAAATGAGTAGGTCAATACTGGTATAGCATAAGTATTTATAGCTTTTGTCTTGTTTCTTGCTGTCAATTCTGTTTTCAGTATTTTTGTTAGTCTTTGTCTATATTTTTCTTTTAGTTCTTCTTTAATATTTGTATTATCTATTCCTATTTTTTGTCTGTATCCTAGATATTTATAGGCATCTGTTTTTTCCGTCGCTTCTATGCAGTCGCTGTGGTTATCCAATATGTAATCTTCTTGTTTAGTGTGTTTTCCCTTGACTATGCTATTTTTCTTACATTTGTCTGTTCCAAAAGCCATATTTATATCATTGCTGAATACTTCTGTTATCTTTAGTAATTGGTTGAGTTGTTGATTTGTTGCTGCCAGTAGTTTTAGATCATCCATGTATAGCAAATGTGTGATTTTGTGTGGGTATGTTCCAGTAATATTGTATCCACAATTTGTATTATTTAGCATGTTGGATAGTGGGTTCAGAGCAAGACAGAACCAGAGAGGACTTAATGAGTCTCCTTGGTATATTCCACGCTTAATCTGTATTGGCTGTGATGTGATGTTATCTGAATTTGTTTGGATATTAAGTGTGGTTTTCCAGTTTTTCATTACTATGTTTAGAAACTGTATCAATTTAGGATCTACTTTGTATATTTCCAATATCTGTAGTAACCATGAGTGGGGTACACTATCAAAGGCTTTTTGGTAATCAATGTATGCGTAGCGTAGGGACCTTTGTTTAGTTTTAGCTTGATATGTCACCTCTGTATCTATTATCAGTTGCTCTTTACATCCTCGTGCTCCTTTGCAGCAGCCTTTTTGTTCTTCATTTATAATTTTGTTCTGTGTTGTATGTGTCATTAATTTCTGTGTGATGACTGAAGTTAATATTTTGTATATTGTTGGTAGGCATGTTATGGGGCGATATTTAGCTGGGTTTGCTGTGTCTGCTTGATCTTTAGGTTTCAGATAGGTTATTCCATGTGCAAGTGTATCAGGGAATGTGTATGGGTCTGCAATGTAACTGTTAAATAATTTAGTTAGATGTGAATGTGTTGAGGTGAACTTCCTTAGCCAGTAATTTGCTATTTTATCATTTCCAGGGGCTTTCCAATTGTGTGTAGAATTAATTGCTCGGGTGACTTCATGTTGCAAAATTATCACTTCAGGCATTTGTGGTATCATCTTGTATGTGTCTGTTTCTGCTTGTATCCACCATGCATGCCTGTTATGTTGTACCGGGTTTGACCATATGTTGCTCCAGAAGTGTTCCATGTCTGTTATGTTTGGTGGATTGTCTATTTTAATGTGTGTGTTATCCATTGTTTGGTAAAATCTCTTTTGATTTGTGTTGAATGTTTGGTTTTGTTTCCTTCTATTTTCACTTTTTTTGTATCTTCTAAGTCGTTTGGCCAATGCTTGCAATTTCTGCTTTTTTTCATCTAATTGCTCTATTGCTTCTTGTTGTGAGATTTTACCTAACCTTTTTCGTTTTTTGTCTGATATTTCATTTCTTATAAGTTGTGTTAGCTGTCCGATGTCTTTTCTCAGTTTTTCTATTCTGATCTGTAGCCTGTGTTGCCATGCTGGTTTTGTGGGTTTCTTCTGTGTGTTGGTTTGTTATGATCTCTGCCTAGTGTGTATATTTAGTGTAGTGAGTGCTCCTATATAAACCAGTAGTTGTAACTCTTCCATAGTTGTGTTTTCATTTATTTTGTTGTGTATGATTGTGTTGATAGTTTTTATTGTTGTTTCGACTTGTGGGATATTTGGCGGTCTATGCAAGAATGGTCTAATGTCTGTATTTGTGTCTTTGTATTCTATATATGTCAGCTGAAATTTCTCTTCTATATCTAACACGTGTGTCTCTTCGTGTTCTATTTGTGCTTGTTCTGGTGGCTGTCTTAAGATTTCGTTTTCCTCTGATTGTTTAATTGATGCGTGTTGGTCTTTGTTTGTTTGCTCTGGGATGTTTGAGTCCATTACTGTATTTTCTTCTTCTTCTGATTGCACATTATTTTGTTCCAGTATTCGTTGTACTTGTTGTTTGATGTTTTCTAATTCTGACTGGGGTATCCTGTTATTTTTTATTATTACACGGATCTGATCAGCTAGTCGTTGTTCTGTTAAAAATTTTAATTCCGGGTATCTGGTAATAAATGTTGTGTATACTTGTGATCTGTATCCAGTTGTGTTGGTTCCTAGGTTTGTTGCTTGGTAATAACAGAACATGAGGTGTCGATTAACTTCATCTGACCACCTCATCCTCTGTCTTTGTTTTCCTTCTAGGGTGGTTGCAGGAAGCATATCCTGCAAAACACCTCTATTTGGATTTAAATCATTTTCCAGTTGGCTAGCAGTGTCGTTACCATTGTGGGCGGGCATAGGGTTCAAGCGTCGTCCCCGACCATGACGGCGCTTGTCCGAGGCTTCTTTAGTTCTGTCCTGAACCAAGTAATCACACTAAAAGGGGGGTTAGCCCTATTAGTGGTTTGTTCTTTTCGTCGCTTTTTACGACTGGCAGAACATACCGGAGGCCTATTCCTTTCCCGGGCCTCCACGGGGGTTATTATTATTATTATTATTATTATTATTATTATTGTCACTAATAGTTGCAATAAATAGCCAGCAGTAAATAGATGCTGAGGGCTTTTTTGTGCCAAGTATGAGAGGTGTTGAGGAAGGAAATAAAATTTGCTGGGAGGCGCCAAGACTATTAATGCTTCAGAAGGGACCCGCGACGGCAAAAGTTTGAGAAACCATTGTCCGCGTCACACTTAAAGGGAGAGGTCCTACATCGTCAGAAGGGTGAAAAGAACAGAGTCTGTCTTGTTTATGGTCACCTGGATTATTACTCGTCGGTAGAATGATATCGGACAGCCGAGCTGAATGACAGACAGGAGTAGATTCTAGGCTGTGGACTTAGGCAAACTACAGAACACGTAAAGTCATCAGACTGTTCTGAACGCCAACGATAGTCACAGCAAACTCTCGTCCATTGATGATCATCAGTAGAAGCGGCGAGATGTCGGGGTATGCTGACTAGGTACTGGCTTAGTTTCTATGCTACATGCTGCAGGGTTTTCCGCTGTACATACTGAATTCCGTATTATTTCATATGGTAGCTGGAACAACCTGCACGTGAACACGTTTCTAACTTCTAGAACATAATATTGTAAAATCTCTGTATTATTTTCTTTTCAATAAATATTATGTACTGTACGCCCATACATAATTAATATAAGCAATACTGATTCCAGAATTCCGTGCAAGCACTCTGCCTTCTACCTTTTGCCAGGATCCCTGATGACTGACAGTGATCCATGAACTCCTGCCTTCCAAGTCCACGAAGTTAACAGTGAGGAATATCAGCGTTCATCAACTAGATGGAGGGCCACATATGACAGAGATAATACATCGCTAGAATTTGCAGAAAAAGACTCAAGATCTTTCTTTAACACATTGTTCCAAAGAAAAAGGAAATTAGAAAAGCGTATATTTAAGAATTTATTTGATAACCTGATTAAGGCAAACGCCAAGTTAAACATCTTAGAAAATGAAGATTGTACTAACATAGAACAAAATAAAAAGAAATTTACAATGGTACTTGAGTAGTAATTAATATGTGGTGTAAGTATCCATAAGAAAATTACAAGAAATTCAAAAATGGCACAACGCCGCCATGAAAGTGAAAACACCATAGAAAATACTAGAGTTATTCGACTTTTCTTCAAGACAATGACAGAATACGCAGTGAAAATTTCATAGAGAAACGACTGAATAGAATAAAAATATAAGTAAAAAATAATACAAATCTAAGCTGGCTAAAACTAACATTCCCTAAGGTTACGTGGTACAACATAGAGAGAGAAAGTCGAAGTGGCATTAGAAGACTTATAGAAATATACGAATAGTACAAGAGTTGAATAGGAAGCATCGTTATTAATGAAAACAAACACATACCGGAAGTAATGTAAAATAATATGAGATGAGCTGTATAATGTCCTTTGAAATAGGAGTAAAGGAAAGTCTACAGTAGATAATGTTTCGGTAGAGATGATTAAAGCTACAGGAAAATAAATGGAAAAGAAAGTTTCATAATTAATAAAACTGGAAAAAATACGGTGATTGTTGTACTACACAAGCAAAGGGGCAGACAGCACATATAAAAGCAAGCGTAAGCAAAATACATTTTTCTCCTCAGTGTACGAAGTATTCATTAAAAAGTTACCAACCGAACAGAAAAAAATCAAAGGAATCAGCTGGCCATAGAGATGAATGTAGCAAGACTGATCATTTCCTCTCGCGAACGAAATTGTATAAGCGGCAGTCAAATGAAAACGAGACATATTAAGGGTTTAAGTAAACTGTCTATTATATTAAAAGTAATCTCTATACGGTTCATAGAATTTTCCCACTGTGAGGCAAGACAGTCAAAGCCCACATGGAAAACTGATTGCGGTTGCCGATGGAACCATAATTGTACCCAGGCGCGTTCCTCTTCGTCCGAAACAAATAGACGGTCACGAATGTCTTACTTCAGAGCTCCAAATATGTGGAAATGACATGGTGGGAGACCGGGACTCTACAGAGGACCCGCTTGTTGCTGATGTTTCGAATACACTACAGAAATTCTTCTCGGGATTTCTTATATATCATCCGAACTGTCCGGGTGTGGTCCTGCGATTTCCGTCTTTCTGGAGCACTGAAGGACGTCATTTGTAACTGTTGATTCACTTCGTAGTCAGAGGTGCACATCTGGATAGAATCATGGTTCCACAGGCAACCGGAAACATTTATTCTTGAACGCCTTGACCGTCTTGTCTCACAGTGGGATGTATGTATTCACAGATATGACGATTACTTTTGAATTAATAAATAGTTTTCTCAAGTGTTTCATCCACCTCATTTTCATTTGCCTGTCCCTTATAGAACGGAGCAGAAATTAATAATGACCATGTTGTCTGGGTTTTGCAAAATCTGAGAAAAAGTTTGTCTCAGTTCTAAAAAAAAACCATCAACATAAATTGATATTTAAGGCATTAATTCAAACAATTTAGTTTACTGGGCAGTATGTCTATAAATCAGTTTTCCGTAAGACATTGAGAAATGTGAAATTCAGATGAGAAGACTAGCAACAAGAATTCGTATTAGTAAACCTTTCCTCAGGAGTCGTAGAGGAAACCATCACTTGTAGCACTTGCACCTTAGTTCCTTAATTATTTGTTGGAAGCATTTCATTCTCTGTCTTCTCCTACAGTTTTTATCCCCTACAGTTCTCTCGGATACCTTGGAAGTTATTCGCTACTGGCTTGACACACCTTATATCATCCTGTCCCTCGTCAATTACAATAAGAATATAATATTGTGTGAGTAACATAAAAACGAAAAACATAAATAAATAAAAATTGACATTGCATTGTTCCTGAGCTTTCTTCCTTGAGGTTGTTCGAGACACAAACTGAATGGAAGGGCAAAATAAAAAATGAACAGGAGCGCTTTCTAAACGAAAAGTACAGCTATGTACCCTTTTGAGAAGTTTGGATTCCCAGAATATCAGGTCTTTTAGATTAGCTTTCTAGTATCACCATTCTTCTGCGATGTGAGGAATAACTCTGATACATCTCTTCAAGTGAAAAAAGGGTTTCTTTACGACTAATACGACGTGACCCTCCAGAATTCGCTCTTTTACGTTAGTCTTTTCCTCACAGAGAAGTACCTACACCCAACACCTTAAATATTTGTTCCATACTTCATAATCTTCGCTTTCTCTGCAATCCAGTTTCTGTTCTAAGACGTCACGAAGACCTCTAACAACGCGAACAGTCATTCGTCTTAACTTATAAATAGCGTGACAGTGGGTGTCCAAGTGACCCATTCTGAGAACCAGATATGATCGTGTCGTGTACCCACCTCATCATCGCGCAGTGTGCTGGACCCCCAGCGTATAACAATGACTAATGCTAGGTAAATCTACATATATACTTCACAAGTCACCGTAAGGTGCAAGATTTAAGGCACCTTGTAAGTCTGCAGGCTATCTACATGTCTCTATGCGAACTCTAATTTCTATTATCTTGTCCTCGGCGTCATGTGCAGTAATCCTAGCATCTACATCTACATCCATACCCCTCAAGCCACCTGACGTTGTGTGGCGGAGGGTACCTTGAGTACCTCTATCGGTTCTGCCTTCTATTCCAGTCGCGTATTGTTCGTGGATGCCTCTGTGTGGGCTCTCTCTGATTTCATCCTCATGGTCTCCTCGCGAGATATACGTAGGAGGGAGCAATTTACTGCTTGACTCCTCGGTGAAGGTATCTTCTCGAAACTTTAACAAAATCCCGTACCGAGCTACTGAGCGTCTCTCCTGCAGAGTCTTCCACTGGAGTTTATCTATCATCTCCGTAACGCTTTCGCGATTACTATATGATCCTGTAAAGAAGCGCGCTGCTCTACGTTGGATCTTCTCTACCTCTTCTATCAATCCCCTCTCATACGGATCCCACACTGGTGAGCAGTATCCAAGCAGTGGGCGAACAAGTGGTACCTTGAGTACCTCTATCGGTTCTGCCTTCTATTCCAGTCTCGTATTGTTCGTGGATGCCTCTGTGTGGGCTCTAATCTCTCTGATTTCATCCTCATGGTCTCCTCGCGAGATATACGTAGGAGGGAGCAGTTTACTGCTTGACTCCTCGGTGAAGGTATCTTCTCGAAACTTTAACAAAATCCCGTACCGAGCTACTGAGCGTCTCTCCTGCAGAGTCTTCCACTGGAGTTTATCTATCATCGCATTTCCTTAGGATTCTTCCAATGAATCTCAGTCTGACATCTGCTTTACCGACGACCAGCTTTATATGATCATTCCATTTTAAATCACTCCTAATGCGTACTCCCAGATAATTTATGGAATTAACTGCTTCCAGTTGCTGACCTGCTATATTGTAGCTAAATGATAAGTAATCTTTTTTTCTATGAATTCGCAGCACATTACACTTGTCTACATTCAGATTCAATTGCCATTCCCTGCACCATGCGTCAATTTGCTGCAGATCCTCCTGCAATTGTCAGCTCTTACCGTCGTCAGAATTGTGCGGATGATATTTTTCCGAAATTCAGACAGTATGTCGCCAGACGCGTACATTCTGCAAACATTCGTGAAGTCATTTTGTTGCCATTTTTCCCAATGATATGGGAAATTCTGATGAGAAGTTATCTATCCCTTCTGTCTTATTTAATATTAAGTCCTCCAATGCTCTCTTAAATTCTAATAATGGATCCCCTCTCTCTTCTAAATCAACTCCTGTTATTTATTCTATCACATCATACAAACCTTCCCCCACATAGAGGCCTTCAATGGTCACTTTCCATATATCCGCTCTCTCCTCTGCTTGTATCAGTGAAATTCCCGTTGCACTCCCAGTGTTACCAACTTTGCTTCTCCTTATTGTTGTATCTATAGCCTTAGAGAAATTCAAGCATGCCTCGTCATTCTTAGTACTTCCGTATCCCACTTCTTTGCATATTGATTCTTCCTGAATGTTTTAAACTTCAGCCTACTCTTCATCATCACTTTATTGTGATCAGAGTACTCTTATATCCGCTCCTGGGAACGCCTTACGATCCACTATTTGATTTCGGTGTGTCTGTCTGACCATGATGTAATGTAACTGAAATATTCCCGTATCACCCGGTCTTTTCCAAGTATACCACTTCCTCTTGTGATTCTTGAACAGAGTATTCGCTGTTACTAGTTGCAATTACATAACTCTCCTACTCCTTTCCCTCATACTGCATTCCAGTCCCCTGTAACTATTGGATTTTCATATCCCGCTAAGTACTGTATCACCCTTTCAATATGCTCATATACTTTCTCTGCCACTTCATCTTCAGCTTGCGACGTCGGGATGTGTACCTGTACTATGGTTGTCGATGTTGGTTTGCTACTGATTCTGATAAGAAAAAACCCTGTCACCGAACTGTTCACAAAAACACACCCTTCTTCCCTACTTTTCCATTCATGACGAATCCTACTACCGTTACATCATTTTCTGCTGATGTTGATGTTACCCTATACTCATGTGACCAGAAATCCTTGGCTTCTTTTCATTTCACTGCACTGACCTTTGTAATTCCCGTTTCAAATTTTCTACCTTCCCTACCCCATTCAGGCTTCTGACATTCCACGCCCCGACTCCTTTCTTTCGTTATCCAGTCTTTTTCTCATGGTCACCTCCCCTTTGGCAGTCTCCCCTCAGAGATCCGGAAGGGGGCTATTCCGGGAATCTTTTGCCAATAGAGAGAACATCATGATAATTTTTCTACACTCCTGGAAATTGAAATAAGAACACCGTGAATTCATTGTCCCAGGCAGGGGAAACTTTATTGACACATTCCTGGGGTCAGATACATCACATGATCACACTGACAGAACCACAGGCACATAGACACAGGCAACAGAGCATGCACAATGTCGGCACTAGTACAGTGTATATCCACCTTTCGCAGCAATGCAGGCTGCTATTCTCCCATGGAGACGATCGTAGAGATGCTGGATGTAGTCCTGTGGAACGGCTTGCCATGCCATTTCCACCTGGCGCCTCAGTTGGACCAGCGTTCGTGCTGGACGTGCAGACCGCGTGAGACGACGCTTCATCCAGTCCCAAACATGCTCAATGGGGGACAGATCCGGAGATCTTGCTGGCCAGGGTAGTTGACTTACACCTTCTAGAGCACGTTGGGTGGCACGGGATACATGCGGACGTGCATTGTCCTGTTGGAACAGCAAGTTCCCTTGCCGGTCTAGGAATGGTAGAACGATGGGTTCGATGACGGTTTGGATGTACCGTGCACTATTCAGTGTCCCCTCGACGATCACCAGTGGTGTACGGCCAGTGTAGGAGATCGCTCCCCACACCATGATGCCGGGTGTTGGCCCTGTGTGCCTCGGTCGTGTGCAGTCCTGATTGTGGCGCTCACCTGCACGGCGCCAAACACGCATACGACCATCATTGGCACCAAGGCAGAAGCGACTCTCATCGCTGAAGACGACACGTCTCCATTCGTCCCTCCATTCATGCCTGTCGCGACACGAGGCGGGCTGCAAGATGTTGGGGCGTGAGCGGAAGACGGCCTAACGGTGTGCGGGACCGTAGCCCAGCTTCATGGAGACGGTTGCGAATGGTCCTCGCCGATACCCCAGGAGCAACAGTGTCCCTAATTTGCTGGGAAGTGGCGGTGCGGTCCCCTATGGCACTGCGTAGGATCCTACGGTCTTGGCGTGCATCCGTGCGTCGCTGCGGTCCGGTCCCAGGTCGACGGGCACGTGCACCTTCCGCCGACCACTGGCGACAACATCGATGTACTATGGAGACCTCACGCCCCACGTGTTGAGCAATTAGGCGGTACGTCCACCCGGCCTCCCGCATGCCCACTATACGCCCTCGCTCAAAGTCCGTCAACTGCACATACGGTTCACGTCCACGCTGTCGCGGCATGCTACCAGTGTTAAAGACTGCGATGGAGCTCCGTATGCCACGGCAAACTGGCTGACACTGACGGCGGCGGTGCACAAATGCTGCGCAGCTAGCGCCATTCGACGGCCAACACCGTGGTTCCTGGTGTGTCCGCTGTGCCGTGCGTGTGATCATTGCTTGTACAGCCCTCTCGCAGTGTCCGGAGCAAGTATGGTGGGTCTGACACACCGGTGTCAATGTGTTCTTTTTTCCATTTCCAGGAGTGTATTACAGGCCACATTTGTGGATACATGTAGTGTGTAATTAATGCAGTGGTTTCCATCGCCTTCTGCATCCTCATGCCGTTGATCATTGCTGGTTCTTCCACCTGTAGGAAGTTTCCCACCGAAAGGACAAGAGAGTGCCCTGAAACTCAGTCCTCTCCGCCGCCCTCTATGACAAGGCCATTGGCAGAATAAGGGTCACTCCATATGCCGGAAGTCATCGGCCGCCAATACTGATCATTAATCAAAATACAAGGAGCGGCGGATTTCATACTTGGGACAGAGGGTGTTTTGATTGCTAATCCGGTACGCTACCTCGAGACCACAGGACCAATGTGAACCTGTTGTCAAAGGTGCATGTCTAGTTATTCGAGCTTAAACGTTCCAAATTTAGGCCAGACGTCCTTCATCTTGACATTTCATCTTCTGTCACGTTATCAGTTCTTTCCTTCTTATAGGCCCTTTACAGACAGTTTCGACCTATTCTGTCTCTCATCTAAGTTAATCATAGAATTTGTTTTGAAACCTTAATATTGACACATTTACTTTTAACTTTTCCTAATCTTATTCACTGAAACTGTTTTTCCGAGAATAATTTCCTTATCTGCTTCTTCAGATTTTTTTATAGGTTTTTCGCTTTAGCTTCCAAGCACTTCCGAATGATTTCAATGATTTCGTTTCTAAGTCACTTATATAACTGCACTGTGTGATCAAAAGTATTCGAACAACTGGCAGCAAATGACTTACAAGTTCGAGGCGCACTCCATCGGTAATGCTGGAATTTAATATGGTGCTGGCCCACCCTTAGCTTGATGACAGCTTCCACTCTCGCAGGCATACGTTCAATCACGTGCTAGAAAGCTTCTTGGGGAATCGTAGCCCATTCTTCACAGAGTGCGGCACGGATGAGAGGTATCGATGTCGTTCGGTGAGGCCAGGCACGAAGTCGGCGTGCCAAAACATCCCAAAGGTGTTCTATAGGATTCAGGTCCTCTGTGCAGGCTTGTCCGTTACAGGGATGTTATTGTCGTGTAACCACTCTGCTACAGGCAGTGCATTATGAACCGGTGCTCGGTCGTGTTGGAGGTTGCAATCGTCATCCCCGAATTGCTCTTCAACAGTGGAAAGCAAGAAGGGACTAAAAACATCAGTGTAGGCCTGTGCTGTGATGTTGTTGTTGTGGTGGTCTTCAGCCCTGAGACTGGTTTGATGCAGCTCTCCGTGCTACCCTATCCTGTGCAAGCTTCATCTCCCAGTACTTACTGCAACCCACACCCTTCTGAACCTGCTTAGTGTATTCATCTCTTGGTCTCCCTCTACGACTTTTACCCTCCACGCTGCCCTCCAATGCTAAATTTGTGATCCCTTGATGCCTCAGAATATGTCCTACTAACCGGTTCCTCCTTTTTGTCAAGTTGTGGCGCATACTCCTCTTCTCCCCAATTCTATTCAATACTTCATGATTAGTTATGTGATCTACCCATCTAATCTTCAGCATTCTTCTGTAGCACCACATTTCCTAAGCTTCTATTCTCTTCTTGTCCAAACTATTTATCGTCCATGTTTCACTTCCATACATGGCTACACTCCATACAAATACTTTCAGAAACGACTTCCTGACACTTAAATCTATACTTGATGTTATCAAATTTCTCGTCTTTAGAAACGCTTTCCTTGCCATTGCCAGTCTACATAGTGATAGTGCCACGCAAAACAACAAGAAAAACAAGACCACACCATAACACCACCGCCTCCGAATTTTACTCTTGGCACTACACACACTGGCAGATGACGTTCACAGGGCATACGCTATACCCACACCCTATCATCAGATAGCCACATTGTGTGCCGTGATTCGCACTCCACAAAACGTTTTTACACTGTTCAGTCGTCCAAAGTTTACGCTCCTTATACTAAGCGAGGCGTCGTTTGGCATTTACCGACGTGATGTCTGGCTTCTGAGCAGCCGTTCGACCATGAAATCCAAGTTTTCTCACCTCTCACCAAACTGTAATTTTACTTGCAGTGGATCCTGATGCAGTTTGGAATTCCTGTTTAATGTCTACCTATTACACATTACCACCCTCTTCAGCCGGCCGGAGTGGCCGTGCGGTTTTAGGCGCTTCAGTGTGGAACCGAGCGACCGTTACGGTCGCAGGTTCGAATCCTGCCTCGGGCATGGATGTGTGTGATGTCCTTAGGTTAGTTAGGTGTAAGTAGTTCTAAGTTCTAGGGGACTGATGACCTCAGATGTTAAGTCCCATAGTGCTCAGAGCCATTCTTGAACCACCCTCTTCAACTGTCGGCTGTCTCTGTCAGTCAACAGACGACGTCGGCCTGTAAGCTTTTGTGCTGTACGCGTCCTTTCACGTTTCCACTTCACTATCACATGGAAAACAGTGGACCTAGGGATGTTTAGGAGTGTGAAAATCTCGCAAACAGACCACGTTCTAAGTACGTGAGTTCCGCGGAGCGCCCCATTCTGCTCTCTCACGATGTCTAATGACTACTGAGGTCGCTGATAAGGATTACCTGTCAGTAAGTGGCAGCAGAGTGCACCTAATATGCAGAACGTATGTTTTTTTTTTTTTTTTTTGGTGTCCGGGTACTTCTGATGACATAGGGTATATTCCTTTGTCTTCCTCAGCATCTTTTATATTACCTTCTTTCATCATTAAATGTATCCTCCGCTCTCTATTATAGTTACCGTCCATATATATACTCTCATATTGTAACTACTAGTTTTCAAAGTGTCCATTTCTCCTCAGCTGAGCTTTCGTCTCCAACATTCAGGCCTTAGAGAATTTGGATTGCGCATCACCAATCCTCATTATTTCGGTATCACACTTGCTTGCACGTTGCATCTTCCTGGCGATTTCCTGCACTTCATCTCTAAACTGCATTATCATGACGGCACTCCTTTTATCTTCAAGTAGAATATTGTGCGTCACAAAAATGAGATTGTAAAACTTAAGTACAAAACCTTGGCGTTAAATTTAGATGTATTTTCTGTTTTGATTTTATCGAAACTCGTGCTGGTGTCGTGATAAATTTCGTAGTGTTAAATAGTCAACTATGAACAGACCTTCTGCTTTTCAGGAACGTTCATTTCGGAAACTTTGGCTACAGTATCCGCATCCAAAACCAAAAGTTCCCAAATATATACATATATATTTCTTTTATATTAGACGACTCAGCGTCCAATCGAGATAACGATAGCTATAGGAGAGGAGATGTATCAGCGTAACATCCAAAGAAATGCTTCCCGCAGGTGAGAGTATTTAAATATCTAAGCCTCGGTTGGCTTCTACGTAAGTTCCCTAATCATACTGTAATCACTGCAGGATACTTTAATCATCCGAAAATCAATTTGGATACTTGTAGTTTTGTTACTGCCTAGAACAGATACTTCGGAAGCCCACTTACGTTGGAAATATGCTGGATCGAATGGAAAAATACAGAGCTGACGTCTTTGAAGAAGTCTACGCCGAAACAGGTATCAGTGACCTCGAATCAGATCGCTGATGACCACGCTGTTTAGCGCCCGAAAACCTCCCCCTCTAATCAGATACCGGAACAATGAATGTTAAAGCACAAATGTAACTAAAACAGGAAGGTATATATGTTCAGAAAACTAGACAAAAAAGCGGTGGTTTAATATTTCAGTGAGTAACTTGAAACATTTAGCTTAGGACTGGAGCATACAGAGGAACTATAGCTCAAGTTTAAAAGAGAAGTTGACCGTGCACTGGATAGATATGTTCCCAGTAGAACAGATCATGAAGGAAGAGATTATCCATGGTGCACGCTCACTTCTAAAGAAAGAGGTGCTAACGCATAGTAAGTATAAAAACAAAGCATAGGGCTATAGACTGACAGATGTTGAATGAAACTCTTTCCGCAGTCGAGAGAGCAATACATGAAGCCTTCAGTGACTACCGGAGCAGAATATTGCCGAAAGATCTTCCACAAAATCCAGTGCGTTTCTGGTCACATGCAATGACCTTTAGTGGCCCCAACGTTAGTGTGCTGTCACTCATGGACAAGACAGGAAATGAAATTGACAGTGGCGAGACAAAAGCGGAAATGCTTAACTTTGTTTGCAAATATTCCTATACACAGGAAAACCCGCTAGTGTTGCTTCAGTTTAATTCTGTTACCTGTGAAGAGATGACTGAAATCAATATTAACGTCAGCTGAATTGAGAAACTGCTGAAATCGCTAAAATCGAAGAAAGCTACAGGGCCCGTTGGAATCTGTCAGATTCTATACTTAATTTACGACTGAGGTAGCCCACCTGTTAATCATAATCTATTGCAGATCTTTCGAACGAAAATAAGTGGCCACTAGTCGGAAGGAGGCACAGGTTGGACCTGTCTACAAGAAGTGTAGCGGAAGTGACCCAAAAAACACCTCGATTAGATGTAAAATCCTACAATGTCTTCAGAGCTTAAACATAATGAAATATCTCGATCAGAACGATCTCCTCTATGCCAACCAGTATGGATTTCGCAAACACAGATCATGTGAAACCGAACTGTCACTTTTGTCATAGGACGTCCCTTCACAAAACGAAAACTGACAATATCTTATGAATACATTAATGATTCACTGTTGCGATCGGTAAAATACCCAGGTTTAAGACTTTATGTGGACATTAAATGGTGCGATCAGACTGGCCCATATACGGGTAAAGCATGTAGCAGATTTCGGTTTATTGGTACAATACCAGGGAAATACAATCAGTCTACTAAGGTGATTGTTTTCAAATCACTCGTGCGACCGATTATAGAACATGCCTGAGTGTGTAGAACCTGTAACAAATAGGAATAGCAGGGGATATTAAACGCATACAGAGAAGAACAGCACGAATGGTCATAGGTTTGTTCTGCACGTGGAAGTGTATCGCCGAGATGTTGAAAGAACTGAACTGGCAAACTCCTGAAGATACATGGAAACAGTCCGAGAAAGTCTATCAGTTCTCAAGTACCGGGTTTAGGTTTAAATGATACCGCCAGTAAGATACTACAATCCTCCACATACCGCTCCCGTAAGAGTCATGAGGACAAGATCAGATTTATTAAAACACAGGCGTTTCAACAATCATTCTTCCCGCACTCTATATGAGAATGGAACGGGAAAAAGCCCTTCTGTAAGGATTTTGTTTCATACAGAAAATTGTAACTTTGTTAACATTTTGGTTGTCATGCGGAAAAGTAAAGCTTTAATAGCATCTGAATAATAGCTGGCAACATCTCTGCCAAAGAAGTTGTGCTGCGAGAAACTATTAGAAGGTCCTCTGCTTGTGAGTGGAGTACAGTCTTAGAGAGAGAGAGAGAGAGAGAGGAGTTTTATCTTGTGATGAAGTAAGATGTGTTTAGGCTGTGTTATGTGGCGGCAATAATTTTCTTATATTACTTTTTATTTATGGAGATATATTTTGTAAATTCATTCATAAGACCTCAAAAGCTGCTATAATGGCGCATTTGCCGAGACATCCAAGAAGTAATTAATTTGGTCAGAGAGACTGAAAATTCTCATGTTGAAGTATCAGTGCGTAATTTACTGATTTTTTTTTCAACCATGGGTAGCATATGTGTTTTAAGAAAATAAAGAGAATTTGTTCATGTTTTTGCACTATAAATGTAAAGTGAGTTTCTAATATTTCAAGTATTAAAATATGTTGTCGTAATGACTTAAAATTTCGTTAATTCAGTTACTTTATTGTTTTTCCATCATTAAGCATTTGTCTCTTTATTTCAAGTTTCACGTATATAATTTTGCTGAGATTCTCAGTAACAGAGATTTAATTAACAATGTTTACTGCAGTAAGATTTATTAGCACAGTTTTGTGGATACCTCTACAGTTTAAAACACGCATTGCACATCGCGTTGCTAATAGTCTCAATTTTTATTTTTTAACTAGCATAGCAGCAGCAGCGGCAATAGTCTGAAGATAGCAGCAGCACAACATTTATTCACTGCGTAAACAAGTGGGCCTTTTACAATTTTCGTGTGATACAATTAACAACAGTGATATACTTTTCACACGGGATATTTTTGGTAATTATTTATATTTAGCGTTTTCCTCACAGTCAGAATGCTTGTATTATTACTGACACGACAGTTTTCTTAAATTTAACATAACTCTATTCCCGCCACAAGTGTTGCGATACACAGTTTAATATTGCATTTCTGATTAACTTTTGCATAGCTGATCACCTTTCAAGAACTTCGAAATTACTTATCACTTAAATATAAGCTAAATGTCTCTCTAATCATGAGATCAACTTCACATCACCACACAGACAATATACCAGTAAATACAACTATACATTCCCATACAACAAAAACAGCCGCTTTCACTACTCACTAGTAGACCGGGACATACGAGGGTTGTTTTTTAAGTAAGGGCCGTTCGCGCGTATATTCCCGTAGTTCACGCGGACGCTGCAAGAAGCCACCGCGCCACTTGCCGGTATCCTTCCCGTTCACACTGATGCAAGTTGCAGCTCTGTAGCTGATGTGTACGCATCGCTGTGCTACTTTATAATGTTTACGATTATTGAATCGCCCGCCGCGTGTGAGATACGGTCAGTGATACGTTTTTTGACCGCGAGAAGCCTATCAGCTGCAGAAATTCATCGTCAGTTAACAGAAGTTTATGGCTTGAATGCAATGAGTGAAGGTAAAGTGCGTCAGTTAGTTAGAGTTTAAAAATGGCCGTCAAAACGTCCATGACGACGGTGCAACCAGTGGTTGTTCAAGGTCAATCCCTTCAAAACCCAGGCGATCATTGTAGGCAAAACCACCCCTTCCTTCCGCCTCCTTGATTTCTATCTCACCGTCTACGGCCGTCCTATCGCCCTCACTCCCACCCTTAAGTACCTTGGCGTCATCCTCGACCGTCGCCTCTCCTGGACTCCCCACCTCCGGACAATCCAAGCCAAGGCACGCTCCCGATTCAGTCTCCTCAAGCTCCTCTCCGGCCGTACGTGGGGTCTGGACCCCTCCACCATCCTCCACACCTATAAATCCCTCACCCGTCCTATCCTTTGCTATGCCCATCCGGCCTGGATCTCCGCCCCCCCTACCTTTTACAAATCCCTCCAAATCCTTGAGCGTCATGCTCTCCGCCTCGCCTATCGTATCCGTCTCCCCTCCCCCACACGGATCCTGTACGATCTCATCCCCTACCCCCACCTCCTCCTTTTCCTTGAAAGGATACGGATCCTGTACACCTCCCGTAAACTCGATCCTCCTCACCCGCTCGTCTCCCCGATCCTCTCCCACCCCCGCCCGCTGCCGCGCCTGTATTCTCACGTCCCGCCTGGTCTCCATCTCTCCACCTTCCTTACCATCTCCCAAGGTGGCTTCCGCCAGCTCCCCCTCTCTGATGATGTCCTCCTCCCCTCCATCTACCCCTCCTATCAACTTTGACCCTGCCCCACCCCCCACTTCCAGTGTCCTTTCCTTTAGGCACCCTCCCTCCCTTCTCTTCCCTTCCCTTCTCTTTCCTTTTCCCCCGTCCCCTCCCTCCACCCCTCTTCCCCCGGGCTTCCCCTCCCCCTTCCTCTCTCCCCCCTCTCTCCCCTGCCCGTGGCGTCTCTGCTCTCCCCTCTCGCTCTCCCACTCCCCCTCCTCCTCCTCCTCCTCCTCTCTTGGCAGGTCCCCGGACTCGCACACGCATAGTGAACATTCGCGCGCCGGAGATCATCGCCCTCGGTTTAGTGTCTGTGCCGTCGTGTTTGTGAATCAGTGTTTTTCGCCGCCCACGCTCCTTCGTTCACATGTGTCGTCTAACTCGTCAGTGTTTGTGCACAGTGCCGACAGTTTTCATGTTTGTTTCGTCGAGTGTGAACGGCTTCATGTTTTTTTAATTATTATTGCATCTACTGTTTTTTAACCACCAGTCTGTTATTTTTCTGTCTCCCTTTCTCTTTTATTGTACTGCTTATGGCTGAAGAGCGGAGTAAACTTTTCCGCTGCCAGCCCACCTTGTATGAGGTGCTAAAATTAAAAAAAAAAAAAAAAAGGAAACGTCCATGACGAAGAACGCTCAGGCCGGCCCTCTGTAATCACTGATGATTTGGTGGCTGCAGCCGAAACAAAGATTCGTGAGGACAGAAGATTCACAATTTCCACTCTTTCTTTGGAATTTCCATAAGTTTCAAGATCGGTTTTGTACAAAATTGTGTCTGAAAACCTAAACATTAAGAAACTGAGTTCTCGGTGGGTACCCAGACTCCTCACAGAGGCCCACAAAGGGAAGAGATTTGGCACTTCATTAGACTTTTTGAATCATTACGAGGAAGAAGGGGATGACATGTTGAGTCAAATTGTCTACATCTACATCCATACTCCGCAAGCCACCTGACGGTGTGTGGCGGAGGGTACCTTCAGTACCTCTATCGGTTCTCCCTTCTATTCCAGTCTCGTATTGTTCGTGGAAAGAAGGATTGTCGGTATGCCTCTGTGTGGGCTCTAATCTCTCTGATTTTATCCTCATGATCTCTTCGCGAGATATACGTAGGAGGGAGCAATATACTGCTTGACTCTTCGATGAAGGTATGTTCTCGAAACTTTGACAAAAGCCCGTACCGAGCTACTGAGCGTCTCTCCTGCAGAGTCTTCCACTGGAGTTTATCTATCATCTCCGTAACGCTTTCGCGATTACTAAATGATCCTGTAACGAAGCGCGCTGCTCTCCGTTGGATCTTCTCTATGTCTTGTATCAACCCTATCTGGTACGGATCCCACACTGCTGAGCAGTATTCAAGCAGTGGGCGAACAAGCGTACTGTAACCTACTTCCTTTGTTTTCGGATTGCATTTCCTTAGGATTCTTCCAATGAATCTCAGTCTGGCATCTGCTTTACCGACAATCAACATTATATGATCATTCCATTTTAAATCACTCCTAATGCGTACTCCCAGATAATTTATGGTATTAACTGCTTCCAGTTGCCGACCTGCTATTTTGTAGCTAAATGATAAAGGATCTATCTTTTTGTGTATTCGCAGCACATTACACTTGTCTACATTGAGATTCAGTTGCCATTCCCTGCACCATGCGTCAATTCGCTGCAGATCCTCCTGCATTTCAGTACAATTTTCCATTGTTACAACCTCTCGATACACCACAGCATCATCTGCAAAAAGCCTCAGTGAACTTCCGATGTCATCCACCAGGTCATTTATGTATATTGTGAATAGCAACGGTCCTATGACACTCCCCTGCGGCACACCTGAAATTACTCTTACTTCGGAAGACTTCTCTCCATTGAGAATAACATGCTGCGTCCTGTTATCTAGGAACTCCTCAATCCAATAACACAATTGGTCTGATAGTCCATATGCTCTTACTTTGTTCAATAAACGACTGTGGGGAACTGTATCGAACGCCTTGCGGAAGTCAAGAAACACGGCATCTACCTGTGAACCCGTGTCTATGGCCCTCTGAGTCTCGTGGACGAATAGCGCGAGCTGGGTTTCACATGACCGTCTTTTTCGAAACCCATGCTGATTCCTACAGAGTAGATTTCTAGTCTCCAGAAAGGTCATTATACTCGAACACAATACGTGTTCCAAAATTCTACAACTGATCGACGTTAGAGATATAGGTCTATAGTTTTGCACATCTGTTCGACGTCCCTTCTTGAACACGGGGATGACCTGTGCCCTTTTCCAATCCTTTGGAACGCTACGCTCTTCTAGAGACCTACGGTACACCGCTGCAAGAAGGGGGGCAAGTTCCTTCGCGTACTCTGTGTAAAATTGAACTGGTATCCCATCAGGTCCAGAGGCCTTTCCTCTTTTGAGCGATTTTAATTGTTTCTCTATCCCTCTGTCGTCTATTTCGATATCTACCATTTTGTCATCTGTGCGACAATCTAGAGAAGGAACTACAGTGCAATCTTCCTCTGTGAAACCACTTTGGAAAAAGACATTTAGTATTTCGGCCTTTAGTCTGTCACCCTCTGTTTCAGTACCATTTTGGTCACAGAGTGTCTGGACATTTTGTTTTGATCCACCTACCGCTTTGACATAAGACCAAAATTTCTTAGGATTTTCTGCCAAGTCAGTACATAGAACTTTACTTTCGAATTCATTGAACGCCTCTCGCATAGCTCTCTTCACACTACATTTCGCTTCGCGTAATTTTTGTTTGTCTGCAAGGCTTTGGCTATGTTTATGTTTGCTGTGAAGTTCCCTTTGCTTCCGCAGCAGTTTTCTAACTCGGTTGTTGAACCACGGTGGCTCTTTTCCATCTCTTACGATCTTGCTTGGCACATACTCATCTAACGCATATTGTACGATGGTTCTGAACTTTGTCCACTGATCCTCAACACTATCAGTACTTGAGACAAAACTTTTGTGTTGAGCCAACAGGTACTCTGAAATCTGCTTTTTGTCACTTTTTCTAAACAGAAAAATCTTCCTACCCTTTTTAATATTCCTATTTATGGCTGAAATCATCGATGCCGTAACCGCTTTATGATCGCTGATTCCCTGTTCTGCGTTAACTTTTTCAAATAGTTCGGGTCTGTTTGTCACCAGAAGGTCTAATATGTTATCGCCACGAGTCGGTTCTCTGTTTAACTGCTCAAGGTAGTTTTCAGATAAAGCACTTAAAAAAATTTCACTGGATTCTTTGTCCCTGCCACCCGTTATGAACGTCTGAGTCTCCCAGTCTACACTCCTGGAAATGGAAAAAAGAACACATTGACACCGGTGTGTCAGACCCACCATACTTGCTCCGAACACTGCGAGAGGGCTGTACAAGCAATGATCACACGCACGGCACAGCGGACACACCAGGAACCACGGTGTTGGCCGTCGAATGGCGCTAGCTGCGCAGCATTTGTGCACCGCCGCCGTCAGTGTCAGCCAGTTTGCCGTGGCATACGGAGCTCCATCGCAGTCTTTAACACTGGTAGCATGCCGCGACAGCGTGGACGTGAACCGTATGTGCAGTTGACGGACTTTGAGCGAGGGCGTATAGTGAGCATGCGGGAGGCCGGGTGGACGTACCGCCGAATTGCTCAACACGTGGGGCGTGAGGTCTCCACAGTACATCGATGTTGTCGCCAGTGGTCGGCGGAAGGTGCACGTGCCCGTCGACCTGGGACCGGACCGCAGCGACGCACGGATGCACGCCAAGACCGTAGGATCCTACACAGTGCCGTAGGGGACCGCACCGCCACTTCCCAGCAAATTAGGGACACTGTTGCTCCTGGGGTATCGGCGAGGACCATTCGCAACCGTCTCCATGAAGCTGGGCTACGGTCCCGCACACCGTTAGGCCGTCTTCCGCTCACGCCCCAACATCGTGCAGCCCGCCTCCAGTGGTGTCGCGACAGGCGTGAATGGAGGGACGAATGGAGACGTGTCGTCTTCAGCGATGAGAGTCACTTCTGCCTTGGTGCCAATGATGGTCGTATGCGTGTTTGGCGCCGTGCAGGTGAGCGCCACAATCAGGACTGCATATGACCGAGGCACACAGGGCCAACACCCGGCATCATGGTGTGGGGAGCGATCTCCTACACGGGCCGTACACCACTGGTGATCGTCGAGGGGACACTGAATAGTGCACGGTACATCCAAACCGTCATCGAACCCATCGTTCTACCATTCCTAGACCGGCAAGGGAACTTGCTGTTCCAACAGGACAATGCACGTCCGCATGTATCCCGTGCCACCCAACGTGCTCTAGAAGGTGTAAGTCAACTACCCTGGCCAGCAAGATCTCCGGATCTGTCCCCCATTGAGCATGTTTGGGACTGGATGAAGCGTCGTCTCACGCGGTCTGCACGTCCAGCACGAACGCTGGTCCAACTGAGGCGCCAGGTGGAAATGGCATGGCAAGCCGTTCCACAGGACTACATCCAGCATCTCTACGATCGTCTCCATGGGAGAATAGCAGCCTGCATTGCTGCGAATGGTGGATATACACTGTACTAGTGCCGACATTGTGCATGCTCTGTTGCCTGTGTCTATGTGCCTGTGGTTCTGTCAGTGTGATCATGTGATGTATCTGACCCCAGGAATGTGTCAATAAAGTTTCCCCTTCCTGGGACAATGAATTCACGATGTTCTTATTTCAATTTCCAGGAGTGTATATCCGGCAAATTAAAATCTCCACCCAGAACTATAACATGGTGGGGAAATCTACTGGAAATATTTTCCAAATCATCCTTCAGGTGCTCAGCCACAACAGCTGCTGAGCCAGGGGGCCTATAGAGACATCCAATTACCATGTCTGAGCCTGCTTTAACCGCGACCTTCACCCAAATCATTTCACATTTCGGATCTCCGTCAATTTCCTTCGATACTATTGCACTTCTTACCGCTATAAACACGCCTCCCCCTTCACTGTTCAGCCTGTCTCTGCGGTATACATTCCAATCTGAGTTTAGGATTTCGTTACTGTTTACGTCTGGTTTCAGCCAACTTTCTGTCCCTAGTACTATATGGGCGTTGTGATCGTTTATTAATGAGAGCAGTTCTGGGACCTTTCTATAGACGCTCCTGCAGTTTACTATTAGCACATTAATATTGTTATTCCCTGTTGCATTTTGCCTACTCCTATCTTGCCGCGTCTCAGGAGGCGTCTTGTCGGGCCTAGGGAGGGGATTCTCTAACCTAAAAAACCCCCATGTGCACTCCACACGTACTCCGCTACCCTTGTAGCCGCTTCCAGCGTGTAGTGCACGCCTGACCTATTCAGGGGGACCCTACATTTCTCCACCCGATAGCGGAGGTCGAGAAATTTGCACCCCAGATCTCCGCAGAATCGTCTGAGCCTCTGGTTTAAGCCTTCCACTCGGCTCCAAACCAGAGGACCGTGATCGGTTCTGGGAACGATACTACAAATAGTTAGCTCTGATTCCACCCCGCGAGCGAGGCTTTCCGCCTTCACCAATTCCGCCAACCGCCTGTACGAACTGAGGATGACCTCTGAACCCAGACGGCAGGAGTCATTGGTGCCGACATGAGCAACAATTTGCAGTCGGGTGCACCCAGTGCTCTCTATCGCCGCCGGTAGGGCCTCCTCCACATCTCGGATGAGACCCCCCGGCAAGCAGACAGAGTGAACACTGGCCTTCTTCCCCGACATTCTCGCTATTTCCCTAAGGGGCTCCATCACCCGCCTAACGTTGGAGCTCCCAATAACTAATAAACCCCTCCCCCCGTGTGCCTGCTCGGACCTTGCTGAAGGAGCAGCCACATGTCCCCTCACAGGCAGAGCGGGCGATGCCACACGGCCAGCCTCCACATTGACCTTCCGCCTCGTGCGCCGCGAACGCCGCTGAACCCGCCACTCCCCTTGGGGAGAGGGTGGCCCAACCGCGCCCGGTACCCGCGAAGATGTCTCGACAGCAGGGACAGTGGGTGAAGCATGTAACACCTGGGGTATACCTTGCGACGCACCAGACTCCCCACTGCCGCTACACTCCGAGGCAGCAGCCTGAAGACGACTGACCGCGGCCATCAACACGCTCAGCTGTTCGCGAACAGTGGCCAGCTCCTCCTGCGTCCGTACACAGCAGTCACACATCCTATCCATCCTATCCATCCCACTGGAGATGAAACATGGGTATCCCATATCACTCCAGAAAGCAAGCGACAATCGATGGAATGGCGACAGACAACCTCACCCGTCAAGGTCAAAGCCAAACAGACGCTGTCAAAGCGCAAGATTATGGCAACTGTGTTCTGGGACCGGCGCGGTGTTTTGCTAGTGGACTTTGTGCCACGAGGAACGACAATCAACTCAGATGCCTACTGTGAAACTGTGAAGAAGCTCCTCAGAGCAATTCAAAACAAAAGGCGTGGCATGCTGACAAAAGGAGTTTTGCTCCTGCACGATAACGCTAGGCCTCACACCTCTCAAAAGACTCGGGATTTGATTGATTCTTTTGGCTGGGAAGTTTTGGACCACGCACCATACAGCCCCGACCTTGCTCCTAGCGATTTTCACCTTTTCCAGTACCTGAAACACCATCTTGGCGGGCAGCGCTTCAATGACGACGATGTAGTGAAAGCGGCCGTGAACTCTTGGCTGTCGGAGCAGGCGGCCGAATTCTTTGAAGAGGGAGTTAAAAACTTAGTTGTACGGTATGACAAGTGCTTAAATAAACAAGGCAACTATGTAGAAAAGTAGGTAAAAGTGTGCAGAATCAGAAAATAAAAGTTTTTTTACAAAAGTATTTGTATTTTTTGAAAAAAAATAAAAACGGCCCTTACTTCAAAAACAACCCTCGTACCCTCTGCAGTGCACTTCACAGTGGCTCACAGAGGATAGATGTAGGTGAACACTTAATCAAGTTTCTGTTTCTCTGTGTCTCCTGCCTCTTGCAAGTATAACTCTTCTACAACGGATTTTTAAGAAGCGTACTTGTCATTGTTATTGTTGCATATCTCAAGCAGATTTTATACTCTCTCTCCCTACTGCCTATCATGTGGGCCAGCTCTCCTGTAGCTTCCTGCGTTTTGTTTTCAACCTAATGTAGTATGTATAATAATTCACAAACATCATTAGATCATCATGTCCCTTTATATTCTGAATCACCTGTCAATGCAGTCGTACATTTTCTTTGCTTCAGCTCTTATGCTTGTCGCATCAGCATGTATACCAGAACTAGAGTTGATGGAATTGGTTGTGTTTCGATTCTAATGAGAATATGTGCTAGTTAACTAGGTAAACAAAATTCCATCAGAAATTTCCCGGCAGCTAGGAAAACATTATTCTCCTGGGGCCACAGATAACGAATTTCTCTGTAGCCCATTCGCAGTCTCCTATGAAGTTTGGTTACATAGTTAGCACCGCACACAAAAAGTAAGCAATATCTCTCTGTAAACGAGGGAAAAGTAAATAGACAAGGGAACTGTGAAAGTTCCAGGAACTAATGTTTGCATAAGCGAAAACAGATAATAGCTCTGGGAAGGAAAGGTGCAGGAAACCAGTAGTCATTTCCGCAGTTTATGCCCTTGCCTGAGTGAAGGACACACCTACAAGGCCGCAATACCAAAATGAAAGATTACCTGGAAATGAACGACCTGCAAAAGAAGAACGAAAAAGAAAGCTCTTGTAATTGGATACCCCTGCACTATTTCGACTGAAATAATTAAAGGTAAAGAAACGTGACTACATTTCAAATAAGCTATACAAACGATCAAAGACTGCAGTAGTTGGACACGGCAGCCTTAGTGTTAAATTATGTACTACCAAATACCCTATCTCTCTGTTGCCTGCTTTAATGATACTCGAATACTCGAACGTTACTCGAATGATAATTACGGCGCTGATATTGATTATTATTTATTATGAATTTTCGCGCGACTCGTGTTCCTGATGCTAAGTAAAATCTGCCTTCATCGCTTCATTATCAAATAATAGACTGCTGAAATGAGGAATCACATAAACTTAAACCCTGTTGATTGTCGACAATAGACAAAATTCCTTGGAAACTGTATTTTTTAATTTTGTAAACAATGAGCTGTTATTCTTCAGAAAAATACTTTCAGCACTGTTGTCAAGCTCTTCGCCTAAAAATTATCATGTTCTTAAAAAAATTCAACTGTAACTGCGAAAGTCTATAAGCCGCGGTGCACACACTTGACTGATTACAGCAGACGATTCGGTTAATTATTATTGTCTGTAACATTTAGAAACAGAGATGTGGCAAAATATGAATATGTAGAAAAGAGATCTAATGGTGTGGAAGAATGTTGATGGGAAATATAATTTCACTTACGCGGAAATAAAAGAAACCTTTCGAGAAACAAGCATAATGTAAGAGTATCAAGAGTTCAGATGACGAGCCATTACTAAAGAGAGAAGAGAGGACTGAACTTGGGAGGAATATATGGAAACACTATAGAAAATAATTAATGTTATAGAAAGGAAAGAGGAAACAGATGAAAATGTGGCGTAAGACGTGGTACTCCGACTAGAATTTGACGGAGCACTGAAAGGCCTTGATTACCATTAGAATTACTGAGGTCCTTGGGAGAATCATTGATGACAGAACCACTTGTGCGAGATATACACTAAAGTGACAAAAGTCATGGGACAGTGACAGGCACATATAGACATGACGATAGTATCTCGTGTAGAAGGTATAAAAGGGCTGCCGGCCGTTGGTGGCCGAGCGGTTCTGGCGCTACAGTCTGGAACCGCGCGACCGCTGCGGTCGCAGGTTCGAATCCTGCCTCGGGCATGGATGTGTGTGATGTCCTTAGGAGCCGGCCGAAGTGGCCGTGCGGTTAAAAGGCGCTGCAGTCTGGAGCTGCAAGACCGCTACGGTCGCAGGTTCGAGTCCTGCCTCGGGCATGGATGTTTGTGATGTGCTTAAGCTAGTTAGGTTTAACTAGTTCTAAGTTCTAGGGGACTAATGACCTCAACAGTTGAGTCCCATAGTGCTCAGAGCCATTTGAACCATTTGATGCCCTTAGGTTTGTTAGGTTTAAGTAGTTCTAACTTCTAGGGGACTAATGACCTCAGCAGTTGAGTCCCATAGTGCTCAGCGCCATTTGAACCAGCCATATAAAAGGGCTGAGCGTTGGTGTAGCTGTCATTTGTACTCAGGTGATTCATGTGAAAAGGTTCCCGACTTGATAATGGCCACACTGCGGAAAGTAACAGACTTTGAAAGCGGAATGGTAGTTGGAGCTACACGCATGGGCTGTTCCATTTCGGAAATCGTTAGCGAACTCAATATTTGAAGATCCACAGTGTCAAGAATGTGCAGACAGTACTAAATATCAGCCATTACTTCTCAGTGGCCGACGTCCTTCACTTAACGGCCGAGAGCAGTGGCGTTTGCGTAGAGTTGTCGGTGCTAACAGACAAGCAACAATACATGAGATAACCGCAGAAATCAATGTGGGACGTACGACGAACGTATCCGTTAGGACAGTGCTACGAGGTTTGACGTTAATGGGCTGTGGCAGTAGACGACCGACGAAATGCCTTTGTTAAGAGCGCAACATCGCCTTCAGCCCCTCTTCTGGGCTCGTGACGATATCGGTTGCACGCTAGATGATTGATAAACTATGGCTTCGTGTGATGAATCGCATTTTCTGTTGATAAAAGGTGATGGTAGATGTCGAGTGTGGCGCAGACCTCACGAAGCCATGGACCCAAGTGGTCAAAAAGGTACTGTGCAAGCGGGTGTTGGCTCCATAGTCATGTGGGCTGTGGCATGGACTGATTCCTCTTGTCAGACTGAACCGATTAGTGACTGTAAATGGTTATGTTCAGCTACTTGGAGACCATTTTCAGCCAATCATGTTCCCCAACAACGATGGAATTTTTATGCATGATAATGCATCTTGGCTCTGGGCCACAGTTGTTCGCGATTGTTTTCAAGAACATTCTGCACCATTTGAACGACTGATTTGGCTATCCAGATCACCCGAGATAAATCCCAAGAAACATTAATGGGACATAATTTGTAGGTCAGTTCGTGCACAAAATCCTACACCAGCAGCGCTTTGCAATTATGGACAGCTATAGAGACAGCTTGGCTCAGTATTTGTGCACAGGACTTCCAGGGACTTGTTGAGTACATGCCACATCGAGTTACTAACCTACGCTGGGCAGAAGTAAGTCCGACACGATATTGGGAGGTAACGCACGACTTTTCTCACCTCAATGTATGAGAGAGGCCGAATGTCCTCAGACGTCAAGTAGAATGTAATAAACCCAATTGCAAAGCAAGTAGTTCAAAAATGGTTCAAATGGCTCTGAGCACTACGGGACTTAACATCTGTGGTCATCAGTGCCCTAGAACTTAGAACTACTTAAACATAACTAACCTAAGGACATCACACACATCCATGCCCGAGGCAGGATTCGAACCTGCGACCGTAGCAGTCGCGCGGTTCCGGACTGAGCGCCTAGAACCGCTAGACCACCGCGGCCGGCAGCAAGTAGTTGCTGAACGGTGTGGCTACTAGCGAACTATGCACTTAATAAATTTTCGTTGCAAAATACGAAAAAGAATTATTCGAAGAAGACTGGTAGACTGGGGGATATCGGTATGGCTTTTTGAGAAATGTAAACAGGTTGAAAAGACAAACTCATGTTTAGAGAATTTGTAGATTTAGACAAAGCTATCAACGTTAATGGCTGGGATGCACTTCTTGACATTCTGAAGAAGCAGGGAACGGAAAGGTATCTACAGCTTAACAGACATCAGATTGAATTTAGAGTCACAGGATGTGAAAGGGAGACAATAGTTGAGAAGAGACTGAGAAATATTACTAGCTAATGCCCCGTTATTCAATTTGTACATTAACCAGGCAGAAAAGGATACCAAAGAGCAATTTAGAGAGATAATTAAAGTCCAGGAGAATAAATAAAAACATTTGTAGATGAAAATGTTATTCTTAGAGGGAAAAGTACTCACAAGGTCAGTTGAACGGGTCGGACAGTGTCTCGAAAAGAGTTTGTAGATGAACTCAGTAAAAATAAAATCACAGTAATGGAACAGAGTCAAATTAATTCTGGTGACACTGGAGGATTTAGATTAGGAAGCCAGCCATTTAAAACAATGGAAGTGTTTCGCTACTTGGGAACCAAAATAACTGGTAACACTGTGGATGCAAACAAGACATAAAATCTAGGTATACAGCAGAAAAAAAATCCTTTCAGAAACAAATACACACACATCAAAAAGTTTTGCACCAGTCCGGTTTCCAGAACTCCCGAAGATAGACGTTGACTGTGGATATTGAATCACAAACACAGTTCCTTTTACTGTTCAGAAATGTCACTACACCCGCCAAAAGATGAAAACATCCATGCATGAGCAACGCCTATTAGACGGAGGGGGTCCGACAGTCGATCAGTTCCAGCCATTCCACCAAGAATGAGGTACACGGCTCGTGTTGCCTGTAGTTCAAACACGCTTACACTGTCAATACCGCGGTTCGATCTCGTCCGCGTTGTTACTTTGTGCCACGAAGGGCTCTCAACAAGGGAAGTGTCCAGGCGTCTCGGAGTGAACCAAAGCGATGTTGTTCGAACATGGAGGACATACCGGAATTGTCGATCACATGTGTCTCTCACGCCGCCCAAGGGCTACTACTGCAGTGGTTGACCGCTACTTACTGAATATCTCTCGGAGGAACCCTGACAGCAACGCTACCATGTTGAATGCTTTTCGTGCAGCCACAGAGCGTGCGCAATAGGCTGTGAAACGCCAGGTTAGAGCCGCAAGACAGAACAGATAGTTGGAATTGTAGAAAGGGGCCAAAAATGAGCCGCTGTCATTTACACTCGAACACATATAACTTTATTTAGTTGCCCAAACATTACAGCGAAAATTTCTGAGCGTAACCATCGACATCACACAATATTATTGCTTAAGGACACAACGTCTTTAATTTTTAAAACGGCTGAAGGCCCATGATTTAAAACACAACTACAATAAATTTTCAAAAGGCAGAAAGCGCAAGGTTTTATCCTTAAATAATATTTCAAATGAGGCTGAAGGCCCAAACAATTTAAGACTTGAAAAGTAAGGAATATTAATTTTAAAACGGCTGAAGGCCCATGATTGGAAAACACAGCTACAATAAATTTTGAAAAGGCAGAAGGCCCAAAGCTTTATCCAAAAATATGTTTTAAATGATGCTAAAGGCCCAAACAACGGAAGACTTGACAAGTAAGGAACTTTCAATTTTAAAACGTCTAAAGACCCATTAACCCAACCAAAAGCATACAAATTCAAACCATCGGCGATGAGCCATTAAAATACACAATCAAACACAAATAAGAAAAGGCAGTACAGACAGCGGTGCTCAGAAGTTTCCGGGGGGTCGGTCTGAACTTGAAATATTAACATTCGCTTATGGGAGACAGGTAGTCGGCCGAACTATATCCGATCCGCCGGCAACCCAACCAAGAGACAGTCAACGGACCCACCGACAAGACGACTTGTTTTCCACCCGACCAATACACAAGGAACTCCAATACCAAAGCGTAAAATGCGTAGCCACCCACAACCAAATGCATAACCTGTCAAAGCTACGCACACCTGTTGGACAGCAACAAAACGGTGAGGAAAGGACACTGCCTGAATTTTACGTCAGCGGCCAGGGCAGGTAACCGGAACGCTAGCGGCTACGAGGCAGAAAATTCCGCTGGTGCACTTGGTCTTAAAATAACCAAACTACAGTTAAACACCACCGGATGGTGGCCAAGCTTTCGACAACTCGAACACACGCTGTTGCGCACGGGAATACCCCCAAAAGCCAACCATGGAAACCAACGGCACAATGTGAAGAGACTGGCTTCGGTAATTACATCACCACTCAACTTTGATGTCCTGGGTCGGTGAGCCACGAGCCCCGTAGCAATCGGAACAGCTCCCACACACTCCGACAATGCGTAGAGACCACCAGCGGGCCCGGCCCACTGCACCGTGAGGGGATTTCCTGGCTGATCCACGTCAACCGACCGACTCCTCACACATCAGCACGGAGACAGCACTAAGATAACTGAGCGGTCGACATCACAAGCAACACACAGTTTCACAAACACTAGGACGAAGAAGGCAACCAATGCTAAAAGCAGTGACCGAGCAATGACACGACGGAACCTCGAGTTGAGACACACATAGCCAACCCATAAGCAACCGTAGAGCAAATACACGTCGTCCGGTATGACGACCAACCGACGATCAACCAATGCCGTCCCCACTTCATGTCATGAGTGCCGGCGACGGTCGGGCGAGTCACGGCTATCTAAGCCTCACTACTGCTCCAACCCGACCGACTTCCACCGCGTCCCAACTCTAAGAGCGCCAGGTCCGAACTGCACTGCAGGCGCTTTCCAATTCGCTGGCAGAGACGAACTAACTCCGAACACAGGGCAACCGGGAAGTAATAGCATTCAGCAAAGGTAATGCGCCAGGGCTTTTATCGATAAGCGCCATTGCTGCAGCTTACGGGCAGGCAAGGCGGCAACTCACTGCACCAGTAATCGAAATTAACGTAACGAGGTGGTAGTACAGTAAAAACAGGATGTCAAATGAGATATGGCACGAACACGAGGCACGTGCGGCTCAGGCTGCATGATGCGCAACTTCACTCCCGACGTCCATGGTGAGGTCCATCTTTGCAACTCTGACACCATGTAGCGCGGTGGAGATGGGCCTTACAACATGTCGAACGGACCGCGTAGGAATTGCATCACGTTCTCTAAACCGATGAGTGTCGCATATGCCTTCAACCGGACAATCGTCGTAGACGTGTCTGGAGGCAAGCCGGTCAGGACGAACGCCTTACACTGTCCAGCGAGTGCAGCAAGGTGGAGGTTCCCTTCAGTTTGGGGGTGGCATTATGTGGGGCCGACGTACGCCGCTGGTGGTCATGGAAGGCGCGGTAATGGCTGTACGATACGTGAATACCATTCTCCGACCGATAGTCGGCAGCATATTGGCGAGGCATTCGTCTTCAAGGTCGACAATTCACGCCACCATCGTGCACATCTTGTGAATGACTTCCTTCAGGATAACGACATCGCTCGACTAGAGTGGCCAGCATGTTCCCCGGACATGACACTATCAAACATGCCGTGGGTAGACTGGAAACAGCAGTTTATGGACGACGTGACCCACCAAACACTCTGAGGGACCTACGCAGATTAACCATTGAAGACTGGGACAATCTGGACCAACAGTGCCTTGCTGAAGTCGTGGATAGTATGCCAAGAGGAATACAGGCATTCATCAATGCAAGAGTACGTGGTACTGGGTATTAGAGGTACCGGTGTGTACAGCAATCTGGACCACAACTTCTGAAGGTCACTCTGTATGGCGGTACAACATACACTATATTTCAAAGTGACAGAGACACATAATAATAATACATTACTGGCCATTAAAATTGCTACACCAAGAATAAATGCAGATGATAAACGGGTATTCATTCGACAAATATACACTCCTGGAAATGGAAAAAAGAACACATTGACACCGGAGTGTCAGACCCACCATACTTGCTCCGGACACTGCGAGAGGGCTGTACAAGCAATGATCACACGCACGGCACAGCGGACACACCAGGAACCGCGGTGTTGGCCGTCGAATGGCGCTAGCTGCGCAGGATTTGTGCACCGCCGCCGTCAGTGTCAGCCAGTTTGCCGTGGCATACGGAGCTCCATCGCAGTCTTTAACACTGGTAGCATGCCGCGACAGCGTGGACGTGAACCGTATGTGCAGTTGACGGACTTTGAGCGAGGGCGTATAGTGGGCATGCGGGAGGCCGGGTGGACGTACCGCCGAATTGCTCAACACGTGGGGCGTGAGGTCTCCACAGTACATCGATGTTGTCACCAGTGGTCGGCGGAAGGTGCACGTGCCCGTCGACCTGGGACCGGACCCAGCGACGCACGGATGCACGCCAAGACCGTAGGATCCTGCGCAGTGCCGTAGGGGACCGCACCGCCACTTCCCAGCAAATTAGGGACACTGTTGCTCCTGGGGTATCGGCGAGGACCATTCGCAACCGTCTCCATGAAGCTGGGCTACGGTGCCGCACACCGTTAGGCCGTCTTCCGCTCACGCCCCAACATCGTGCAGCCCGCCTCCAGTGGTGTCGCGACAGGCGTGAATGGAGGGACGAATGGAGACGTGTCGTCTTCAGCGATGAGAGTCGCTTCTGCCTTGGTGCCAATGATGGTCGTATGCGTGTTTGGCGCCGTGCAGGTGAGCGCCACAATCAGGACTGCATACGACCGAGGCACACAGGGCCAACACCCGGCATCATGGTGTGGGGAGCGATCTCCTACACTGGCCGTACACCACTGGTGATCGTCGAGGGGACACTGAATAGTGCACGGTACATCCAAACCGTCATCGAACCCATCGTTCTACCATTCCTAGACCGGCAAGGGAACTTGCTGTTCCAACAGGACAATGCACGTCCGCATGTATCGCGTGCCACCCAACGTGCTCTAGAAGGTGTAAGTCAACTACCCTGGCCAGCAAGATCTCGGGATCTGTCCCCCATTGAGCATGTTTGGGACTGGATAAACCGTCGTCTCACGCGATCTGCACGTCCAGCACGAACGCTGGTCCAACTGAGGCGCCAGGTGGAAATGGCATGGCAAGCCGTTCCACAGGACTACATCCAGCATCTCTACGATCGTCTCCATGGGAGAATAGCAGCCTGCATTGCTGCGAAAGGTGGATATACACTGTACTAGTGCCGACATTGTGCATGCTCTGTTGCCTGTGTCTATGTGCCTGTGGTTCTGTCAGTGTGATCATGTGATGTATCTGACCCCAGGAATGTGTCAATAAAGTTTCCCCTTCCTGGGACAATGAATTCACGGTGTTCTTATTTCAATTTCCAGGAGTGTATTATACTAGAACTGACGTGTGATTACATTTTCACGCAGAACCACCTACGGATGTAATAACGGCCTTGATACGTCTGGGCACTGAGTCAAACAGAGCTTGCATGGCGTGTACAGGTACAGCTGCCCATGCAGCTTCAACGCGATACCACAGTTCATCAAGAGTAGTGACTGGCGTATTTTGACGAGCCAGTTGCTCGGCCACCATTGACCAGACGTTTTCAATTGGTGAGATATCTGGAGAATGTGCTGTCCAGGGCAGCAGTCGCACGTTTTCTGCATTCAGAAAGGCCCGTCCAGGACCTGCAACATGCGGTCGTGCATTATCCTGCTCAAATGTAGGGTTTCGCAGGGATCGAATGAAGGGTAGAGCCACGGGTCGTAAAACATCTAAAATGTTTAGACGTTATGCCTCTAAGAAGTTTGGAGCACGTTTCTTGTCACCGTGCCACATTGTGACGCATGTATTAAATGTATTTCTGCAGACTTGTGTCTGTAGGAAACCCTGAACGTTTACTTCCTTCGGATAATGCGCCACTCCTGTTGGACAATGATCTTAGCGAGAGAGGACGTATTTAACTTACCTTACCCTATGAACACTCCATAACTAGCACTGGGGGTGGCACTGAATCAAATTTAGCTTTTAAGAAATCGGCCACGAATCACCGTCAGCCGACCACCGCACAGACTCCCGATGGATGACACTGTAATACGAATCCCTGGAGTGGAGTAACAACTGAAAGAGATGAAAACAACTGAGTCGCCACAAGCCCACGGAATTCCATTCAATTTTAGAGAGAGTACTCTCCGGTACTGACTTAGCTTGCATTTATCACCAATCTTTCGCACAACGCACAGTCCCAAGTGACCGGAAAAAAGAGCCCGTGACTCATGTACATTAGAAAGGTAAAAGAACAGACCCGCAGGTTACGCATCAATATCCTCAAAATCAGTTTGCAGCAGAATTCATGAACATACTCTCGGTTGGAATGTAATAAATTTCTTTGAGACCGAAAAGCTTCTGTCCACGAATCAACACGGTTTTAGAAAGCATCGCATGCGCGAATTCAACTTGCCCTTTTCCCACATTATATACTGCGGACTATGGACGAAGGGAAAAAAGGCAGATTCCATATTTATAGATTTCCGAAAAGCATTGGACGCGGTACCACGTTGCGGACTGTTCAGCTCCGTTTACGAAAGCACGAGCAAATGGAATAGGTTCCCAGATAAGTGAACAGCTTGAAGACCTTAAGCGATAGAACCCAGTACGTTGTCCTCGACGGCAGTGTTCTTCAGAGACAAGGGTATGGTCACGGGTGCCCCAGGGAAGTGTGACAGGACCGCTGTTATTTCCCGTATACGTAAATGGTCTGGCGGGCAGCGTGCACTGCAGTCTGCGCTTGTCTGTTGATGATGCTGTGCTGTGTGGTGCTGTGGTGTGCTGGTATGTCGCAACTGGCTGTAAATGTAGAAAAATCTAAGTTAATGTTTATGTGTAGGAAACGCATGTTCGAATACAGCATTAGTGGTGTCCTGCTTGACGCATATCTGGGAGTAACGTTTCGAAGCGCTGTGAAACGATACGAGCATCTGAGGTTTGCGGTACGGAATGCGAATAACAGACTTCGATTTATTGGGAAAATTTTGGGAAAGTGTGGTTCATCTGTGAAGGAGACTGCATATAGGACGCTAGTGCTTGAATACTGATGGAGTGTTTGTGATCCGTACCAGATCTGAATGAGGAAGAACATAGAAGTAGTTCAGAGGCGGATTCATAGATTTGTTACCAGTATGCTCTAACAACACGCAAGTGTTACGGAAATGCTTGGAGAACTGAAGTAGAAATCCCTGGGGGGAACGCGAATTTCTTTTCGAAGAACTCTATTTAGAAAATTTAGAGAACGGGCATTTGAAGCTGACTGCAGGTCGATTATATTGCCGCCAACATACATTCCGCGAAAGGGCGATGGAGATAAGATACGAGACATTAGGGCTCATACACAGGCATATAGGCAGTCGTTTTTACCTCGCTCTATTTGCGAATAGAGTAGGAAAGGAAACGACTAGTGCTGGCTGAGGGTACCCTTCGCCACGCAACCTGTGTTGGCTTGCACAGTATATATGTAGATGTAGACGTAGGTGGAAACGCGATTTTGCCGTAATCCATCGTTATGTGGATGTTATACGAGAAGAGCACGAGTTGACTTCTGGTGACGGTTGTTTCTGGGAACCTTGTTGGTTGGCATGGAGGAGGTGCCTGTGTTGAAGTTCCCTCATTACATTTGAAATCACATATTCTAAGAGTCTTTAACGGATGTATGTCAATAACACTGGAAAGTAGCAAAGAATCTGGAATTTTACCTGACAAAAGTGGTTTGTTGAATTTTGGAGGTTACGGTTTCTTCTGAAAGCCACTGATAATGACATATACATCACACAACTACGCATTGATTCTAGAATTAAACTTTGACAGTTGTATCTCTTTTTGTAAAGGAAGGTTTCATAACGGAGCTGCGTATTTCTACTCTTACTCTATTATCCTCAGTTTTATTTCCTGTATCATCCATGAGCATCTGGACAGTATGTTGGCTCTAAAACCCTTTGCAAATGAACCTAATTTTTTAGGGTTAGAGAGATTTTCCGCTAAGATCCCGCTGTGGTAGTCACGCCTTCACACACGGCTCTATAGACGGTGAAGCGCATTTTATTCAGTTTCTCAGTAGCTGCAAACCTATTCTTATTGTATCGTATTATATAGTAGTCACTGTTCCTTTAGAAATTTTTTCGCAGAGACGGTATACAATGGAGCGTCCCTCTCGCCGTGAACTATCAAGTAAATATTTACCCAGTGTCTGGGCAACTATTCTCTTTAACTCGAGCCACAATTTCTTTACATTCTCTTGACGAGATGTGAATGTATTTAGTTCCTCTTTGAAATACGACACCACCGCCTTTTGAATCTACATTACAGAGCATGTAAATCTTTTGGCTTGTTTTAGTTTCTCTTCCCGCATTAGTAGAACTGCGTTATGCGCATCACCAAAGAGGAAAGGTCTATTTTTTGTCATTATATTTGCTTATTTCAGTCACGCTTGGCCTCATGAAATATGTACTCAGAGGAATTTTCATACAAAGTATTTGGAATTATTTTAGAGGGTGTCTCGTGTCACGGCCAATGTAACTTTCCCAATTAATTGTTCTACTGATGGTTGCATCATTGAAATCTCCGCCTATGATGACAGTATGATTCTTGTTAGTTCCTGCCCAGTCTTTATACTGAATACTGCCCAAATAATACAGCATGCAGTTACAATTTGTATTGTAGCGAATTTTAGTTTCTTAGCTTTACCTTTCATGAACCAGTTCTTTCGGTATACACTTAAATCAGTCCCACTGCTTTCAACCTCGGCCTTTAGCCAGCTCTCTGTACCTGTCAGGTAGCGTGTTCCAGAATTTGAGTATTCTGGGTGAAAGCTTCTTCAGCTGATCACTAGGATTAATGATCTGAACTTATTGTGTTATCCGTTAATACCTCTACGTCTTCAACAGCTTAGCTAAAATAATATGGAATCAACTATCCTGTTAGCAGCCTCCGATGCCTAGTACATCTTCGACCAATGAAGGTGGACACTCCTGCAGATTGAGAGCTTCGCTGGAATTTGATGAGCAAGGCTGATTCTATTAATGTCCTCTACCAGTCGCAGGAATGATCCAAGGATGACCTCGGAGTCGACGAGTCCCACAACTTCAACTGCTGGTACAGTCTGAGCAGTAAGCACACACTGTGTGTACACAATTCTGTTGTTGCTATTTCCCCAAAGAGAACCACTATTCGATGTACTTCTCAACCACTGAGATCACAGACCTCTGCGTAGTGCCTTTGCTTCCCCCCTCATATGGCAAACTGCTGGCTTACATACTCGTGAAGTGTGTCGAACTGGCTCAGTTTAAGTTTCTGGTGAAGACAGCATATCACATCCAATTAAAACAATACCAATCGCCGTTATATAGGTTTATTTGTAGACAACCAGTTTCAACGTTACACTACGGCATCTTCAGGCCAAAAGTGTCGAGGATGTAACACAACAATAATTACATACTGAAATAGAGAGCATGTTGACTGAATGAATCAAGTGTTGCACATTACTTTACGTAATGAGGATTACACAGTGAATGTTATATCTGAGCAATAAATCACATTAAAATACAGAGCGTATTGCTTAAGAGCTGCAAGTGTTACGTGTAAATTAACTAAAGTAAAAGAACTTAGTCTTAATAAAACTCCATAATACACAGTAAGAGGTAAAAATAAAAATACGCAAGGTTAAAAAGTATCTTTCCGTCTATTCAAGAGATAGGCCTTAGATACTACAACCTAAATTAGATATTACGTACGTTAAACTTTTTAAACTTTTTATAACTTTTTTAAAACGCCTTTAAGAACAAATTCGCACCACTATGTTACTGGATAGAATCTATGGAATGAAGAAATCAACAGTAGTCCCATAACAGGACGTGTTCAGCTACATGTGAAACGTCAACCACGACCTGCAACAAATGATGATGCCCTAGTAGCTGTTTTAGCTGCTGTCGCGGCTAATCCACACATCAGTAGCAGACAAACTGCGCGAGAATCGGGAATCTCAAAAACGTCGGTGTTGAGAATGCTACATCAACATCGATTGCACCCGTACCATATTTCTATGCACCAGGAATTGCATGGCGACGACTTTGAACGTCATGTACAGTTCTGGCGCTGGACACATGAGAAATTACGGGACGATGACCGATTTTTTGTACGCGTTCTATTTAGTGACGAAGCGCCATTCACAAATAGCGGTAACGTACACCAGCATAATATGCACTACTGGGCAACGGAAAATCCACGATGGCGGTGACAAGTGGAACATCAGCGACCTTGGCGGGTCGCGCAAATATCGTTATTAGAAAACACTACTATGGACATCAAGTATCCAAAAGTGCTAAACCAAACCAGGATACTGACTGCTAGATCTAAGGTATGACAGGTAAGAGACGGGTGAAAGGAGCCGACAAACCATATGTAGAACAGTATCATTATAATATACCAGGTGAAGTAAAAAGTGGGGTGGGGGGAAATTCCCTATACGGACTGGGACTATTTAGAGTAAGTATACAGGGTGGTCCATTGATCGTGACCGGGCCAAATATCTCACGACATAAGCATCATACGAAAAAACTACTAAGAACGAAACATGTCTTGCTTGAAGGGGGAAACCAGATGGCGCTATGGTTGGCCGGTTATATGGCGCTACCATAAATCAAACGGATATCAACTGCGTTTTATTTAAATAGGAACCCCCATTTTTTATTACATATTCGTGTAGTACGTAAAGAAATATGAATGTTTTAGTTGGACCACTTGTTTCGCTTTGTGACAGATGGCGCTGTATTAGTCACAAACATATGGCTCACAATTTTAGATGAACAGTTAGTAACAGGTAGGTTTTTAAAATTAAAATACAGAACGTAGGAACGTTTGAACATTTCATTTCGGTTGTTCCAATGTGAACTTATCATTTCTGAGAACGCATGCTGTTACAGCTTGATTACCTGTAAATACCACATTAGTGCAATAAAGGCTCAAAATGATGTCCGTCAACCTCAATGCATGTGGCAATGCGTGTAACGACATTCCTCTCAACAGCGAGTAGTTCGCCTTCCGTAATGTTCGCACGTGCATTGACAATGCGCTGACGTATGTTGTCAGGCGTTGTCGGTCGATCACGATACTTCAACTTTCCCCACAGAAAGAAATCCGGGGACGTCAGATCCGGTGAACGTGCGGGCCATTGTATGGTGCTTCAACGACCAATCCACCTATCATGCCGGACATTCATCATGTTGCAAGTACATCGCCATTCTGTCACGCAGTGAAACATCTTGTAGTAACATCGGTAGAGCATTACGTAGGAAATCAGCATACATTGCACCATTTAGATTGCTATCGAGAAAATTTGGCCAGTTATCCTTCCTCCTATAATGCCGCACAATACACTAACCCGCCAAGGTCGCTGATGTTCCACTTGCCACAGCCATCGTGGATTTCCGTTGCCCAGTAGTGCATATTGTGCCGGTTCACGTTACCGCTGTTTGTGAATGGCGCTTCGTCGCTAAATAGAAGGCGTACAAAAAATCGGTCATCGTCCCGTAATTTCTCATGTGGCCAACGCCAGAACTGTACATGACGTTCAAAGTCGTCGCCATGCAATTCCTGGTGCATAGAAATATGGTAAGGGTGCAATCGATGTTGATGTAGCATTCTCAACACCGACGTTTTTGAGATTCCCGATTCCCGCGCAGTTTGTCTGCTACTGATGTGTGGATTAGCCGCGACAGCAGCTAAAACAGCTACTAGGGCATCATCATCTGTTGCAGGTCGTGGTTGACGTTTCACATGTAGCTGAACACTTCCTGTTTCCTTAAATAACGTAACTATCCGGGGTAAGGTCCGGACTCTTGGATGATGTCGTCCAGGATACCGAGCAGCAAACATAGAACACGCCCGTTGGGCATTTTGATCACAATAGCCATACATCAACACGATATCGACCTTTTCCGCAATTGGTAAACGGTCCATTTTAATACGAGTAATACAACTGGAAGCAAATACCGTCCGCACTGGCGGAATGTTACATGATACCACGTACTTATACATTTGTCACTATTACAGCGCCATCTATCACAAAGGGATAAATGTGGTCCAACTAAAACATTCATATTTCCTTACGTACTACACGAGTATGTAACAAAAGTGGGGGTCCTATTCAAAATAACGCAGTTGATTTCCGTTTGACCTATGGCAGCGCCATCTAGGGAGCTAGCCATAGCTCCATCTGGTTTCCCCCTTCAAGCTAGACAAGTTTCGGTCTTCGTAGTTTTTTTGTTTGACGCTTATTTCGTGAGATATTTGGCCCGTTCACTATCAGTGGACCACCCTGGATATAAAGGAACGAACTAATAAAAGGCATTGCAACTATTGAACCACCATCGTTGTACTCAATGGCTTTAGATAATATTCTACATGGAGAAATCACAGGAATCTTCTACGATTACGTCAGTAAGAGGTAAAAATCAAAATACGTAAAATAAAACGTATCCCTAAGTCCACGTAAGAGGTAGGTCTTAGATACCATACCCTAAATTGGATATTGCGTACGTTAAATTCTTGAAAACATTTTGAACCACCTTCTCCAACGAATTCGTAGCACTATATTACTGAGGACCCCCCATGAACCATAGACCTTGCCGTTGGTGGGGAGGCTTGCGTGCCTCAGCGATACAGACAGCCGTACCGTAGCTGCAACCACAACGGAGGGGTATCTGTTGAGAGGCCAGACAAACGTATGATTCCTGAAGAGGGGCAGCAGCCTTTTCAGTAGTTGCAGGGGCAACAGTCTGGATGATTGATTGATCTGTCCTTGTGACACTAACCAAAAGGGCCTTGCTGTGCTGGTACTGCGAACGGCTGAAAGAAAGGGGAAACTACGGCCGTACTTTTTTCCCGAGGGCATGAAGCTTTAGTTTATGGATGGCGTGCTCTTGGGTAAAATATTCCGGAGGTAAAATAGTCCCCATTCGGAACACCGGGCGGGGACTACTCAGGAGGACGTCGTTATCAGGAGAAAGAATACTGGCGTTCTACGGATCGGAGCGTGGAATGTCAGATCCCGTAATCGGGTAGGTAAGTTAGAAAATTTAAAAAGGGAAATGGATAGGTTAAAGCTGGATATAGTGGGAATTAGTGAAGTTCGGTGTCAGGAGGAATAAGACTTTTGGTCAGGTGAGTACAGGGATATAAATGCAAAATCAAATAGGGGTAATGCAGGAGTAGGTTTAATAATGAATAAAGCAATAGGAATGCGGATAAGCTACTTCAAACAGCACAGCGAACGCATTGTTGTGGCCAAGATAGACACGAATCCCACGCCTACGACAGTTGTACAAGTCTATATGCCTACTAGCTCTGCAGATGACGAAGAAATTGAAGAAATGTATGATGAGATAAAAGAAATTATTCAGATAGTGAAGGGAGACGAAAATTTAATAGACATGGGTGACTGGAATTCGATAGTAGGAAAAGAAAGAGAAGGAAACGTAGTAGGTGAATATGGATTGGGGTTAAGAAAGTAACGAGGAAGCCCCCTGGTGGAATTTTGCACAGAGCACAACTTAATCATAGCTAACACTTGGTTCAAGAATCATAAAAGAAGGTTGTATACATGGAAGAAACCTGGAGATACTGACAGGTTTCAGATAGATTATATAATGGTAAGGCAGAGATTTAGGAACCAGGTTTTAAATTATAAGACATTTCCAGGGGCAGATGTGGAGTCTAGCCACAATCTATTGGTTACGAACTGCAGATTAAAACTGAAGAAACTACAAAAAGGTGGGAATCTAAGGAGATGGGACCTCTATAAACTGACTAAACCAGAGATTGTACAGAGTTTCAGGGAGAGCATAAGGGAACAATTGACAAGAATTGGGGAAAGAAATACAGTAGAAGAATGGTTAGCTTTGGGGGATGAAGTAGTGAAGGCAGCAGAGGATAAAGTAGGTAAAAAGACGAGGGCTAGTAGAAATCCTTGGGTGACAGAAAAAATATTGAATTTAATTGACGACAGGAGAAAATTTAAAAATGCAGTAAATTAATCAGGCAAAAATGAATACAAACGTCTCAAAAATGAGATCGACAGGAAGTGCAAAATGGCTAATCAGGCATGGCTAGAGGACAAATGTAAGTATGTAGAGGCTTATCTCTCTAGGGATAAGATAGATATTGCCTACAGACAATTAAAGAGACCTTTGGAGAAAAGAGAACCACTTGTATGAATATCAAGAGCTCAGATGGAAACCCAGTTCTAAGCAAAGAAGGGAAAGCAGAAAGATGGATGGAGTATATAGAGGGTCTATACAAGGGCGATGTACTTGAGGGAAGAGGATGTAGATGAAGATGAAATGGGAGATATCATACTGCGTGAAGAGTTTGATAGAGCACTGAAAGATCTAATTCGAAACAAGGCCCTGGGAGTAGACAACATTCCATTAGAACTACTGACAGCCATAGGAGAGCCAGTCCTGACAAAACTCTAGCATCTGGTGAGCAAGAAATATGAGACAGGCGAAATACCCTCAGACTTCAAGAAGAATATAATAATTCCAATCTCAAAGAAAGCAGGCGTTGACAGATGTGAAAATTACCGAACTATCAGTTTAATAAGTCACAGCTGCTAAATACTAACGTGAATTCTTTACAGACGAATGGAAAAACTAGTAGAAGCCGACCTCGGGGAAGATCAGTTTGGATTCCGTAGAAATATGGGAACACGTGAGGCAATACTGACCGTACGACTTATTTTAGAAGCTAGATTAAAAAAAGGCAAACCTACGTTTCTACCAGATGTAGACTTAGAGAAAGCTTTGGACAATGTTGACTGGAATACGCTCTTTCAAATTCTGAGGGTGGCAGGTGTAAAATACAGGGACTGAAAGGCTATTTACAATTTGTACAGAAACCAGATGGCGGTTATAAGAGTCGAGTGGTATGAAAGGGAAGCAGTGGTTGGGAAGGGAGTGAGACAGGTTTTTAGACTCTCCCCGATGTTGTTCAATCTGTATATTGAGCAAGCAGTAAAAGAAACAAAAGAAAAATTCGGAGTAGTTATTATAATCCATGGAGAATAAATAAAAACTTTAAGGTTCGCCGATGACACTGTAATTCTGTCAGAGACAGCAAAGGATTTGGAGGAGCAGTTGAATGGAATGGACTGTGTCTTGGAAGGAGGATAAAAGATGAACATCAACAAAAGCAAAACGAGGATAATGGAATGTAGTCGAATTAAGTCGGGTGATGCTGAGGGAATTAGATTTGGAAATGAGACACTTAAAGTAGTAAAGGAGTTTTGATATTTGGGGAGCAATATAACTGATGATGGTCGAAGTAGAGAGGATATAAAATGTAGACTGGCAATGGCAAGGAAAGCGTTTCTGAAGTAGAGAAATTTGTTAACATCAAGTATAGATTTGTCAGGTAGTCGTTTCTGAAAGTATTTGTATGGAGTGTAGCCATGTATGGAAGTGTAACATGGACGATAACTAGTTTGGACAAGAAGAGAGTAGAAGCTTTGGAAATGTGGTGCTACAGAAGAATGCTGAAGATTAGATGGGTAGATCATATAACTAATGAGGAGGTATTGAACAGAATTGGGGAGAAGAGGATTTTGTGGCACAACTTGACTAGAAAAAGGGATCGGTTGGTAGGACATGTTTTGAGGCATCAAGGGATCACCAATTAAGTATTGGAGGACAGCGTGGAGGGTAAAAATCGTAGAGAGAGACCAAGAGATGAATACATTAAACAGATTCTGAAGGATGTAGGCTGCCTTACGTACTGGGAAATGAAGAAGCTTGCACAGGATAGAGCAGCATGGAGAGCTGCATCAAACCAGTCTCAGGACTGAAGACCACAACAACAACAACAACATATTACTGAGGAGTATCTATGGAATGCAGAGATCACCATTAGTCCCATTACAGAAAGACGCGCAAATACCATTATTAGACTACAACACTATGGATATTAAGTATCCAATAGTGCTCAACCAAACCAGGACGCTGGCTACCACATAGTTCACAGGGCAACGGAAAACAAGAGGTGATCTGAAGCTCATCCACAAATGTAAGTCAAAAGCAAATCCACATTATGTCCAAATTAGCAAAACACAGGATAAGATATATTTCACCGTATCATATATGAATATCTGACTACTTAATTATGTAATCGCAGAAAATGTAATCGCCTACTACACAGAACGTCGATACACATATAAATGCAGAAGAAAATTGTATAGATATGACAATTACAAACATGATTGGGGTGCAGTATAACCAAACCGGCATACCAAGTATGTAACTAAACCTAAAGTACTCATATCCTGATGGTCTACCTATTCAGAACATGTCGTGTAAACCCAATACTGTTTGTTACGTCGGGCCTACATTAACCCATACTTGAACAAAAAAAAAAAAAAAAAAAAAAAAAAAAATCGATCCGAAAGGAGTCTACTCACATGATCAAATCCAGTAACCTTCGTGTTACAAATATAGCAGTGCCTTTAACTGGTCTCGTAATAGCTATTCTGAAGAGAGAGGTCAATATGGGTAATGAAGTGACGAAATGTAACACAAATCAAGTCCATGAGTTACAAAACATACTCACACGGGCGTACCTGCTCGTTTGACAACAGTCAGCAACTGTCACTCCATACATTCAGACCCGAAGGCCTAAGATGACCTCACAATTTGTTCCATGTCCCTTTAAGATCCTACTACGACGAGTCGATATATCGCAATGCGGTTGATTTTACAGGAATGGCTAGGATATTATAAGACAATGGACACAAGCACGACACTGAAACTGGCGGTTGGCGACAAGTAATAACCAGTGCCCACCTAAACACATTTCAGTTATACCATCGTCAACGTTTAAAATACGTCGTTAAGACCCCAGGGATTTCGCAAGGTATAAAACTTCCGAAAAGTTTACAGGACGATCCTCCGTCACTATTAACACTTCTGTACAACAACATTGGTCATAAAAGATGTACATTACATAAAACATATTCGTAATTGGTAAAATCACAAGAAGTCACTAAAGGTTTCAAAAAACTGTTTATTTTTAAAAATTACTTGCTCATTTCACAGGATATCTCCATCTCTTCTAGTAGGTCCATCGTTCCCCCTGTATTTTCAGCGTTTAAAACCTATAAACTGTGAGTAATACTTCCTACGGTAAAGCTTATTGGTTCTGAAGTGTTCTTTGAAGGTGGAATGTTTAATTGTATGTAGGGACGTGCGTTCTTGGAATTGGCCTTAAGTGATGTACCCGTTTGGCCAATATAAAAAAGCATTACAATCATTACATCTAATTATATAAACGCCAGACTTCATCAGAGGGTCAGTATGCTCAATCGAATGTGTTAATATTTTACCTAAATATTCTTATTACTGAAACCTTCGTTAACATTAAAGTTCACACACTTGCTATCGTATTAGATATCCTTTCTTTCACCTTTATTTATTTATTTATTTTTTTGCGCCTAGCATCCAAACATCAGAAGCAAGTTCAGTACAATGGGTGGATTCTCCCACAGGACTGAGACATGCTGTACAGTCGGTAGCTTGTAGCTCACTCCACTTTCTTTTTCCATTTGCTATTTCACATGTATCAAGCTGCAAGAAGGCAAGCTTCTAGCAAAATAAAATACTAGCGGCCACAGCCAGGAATATTACACATGCCACTCCTTCTTTGATTTCCAACATTGCCCTGTTCTCAAAGACAAGTATCAAGGTTGAAAATGAGACAATTTTGTCCCAAATTTGGAAAAAAATTGAATTTTCCCATCTACTAGTAAATTCCCTACTCTCATTCATCGAAATTCTTAAAAAAAGTAGGAAATTGCTGTTTCTAAAATATCACTCCAATTAACCAACAATTAACCAAAACCATTCACTTACCAATGCTTAACGTATACTTTCTCATTTTAATTCTATCAAAAAACCTTAACTAATGATACAGTACATCATGAACGTTTTCTCGCTACAAACTATCATTTATGATTTTCAACTTACAGCTGTCCTTTAAATTTTCTGTAGTCTCGTTATTCAACAGTAAACATAGGTACCTGCGCCATTAAATCTCCTCATAAACATTCACTACACTGATTGATGTTTATATATGATAGGAAATAAGCAATATAAGTCGTAGGCATCCAACTTTACACAACACACCTATTTCATCTAATATCAGCACAATGCCGTCGACTTTTACCTAATAACACTCACTTTTTGTTTTACTTGTGCCAGCACTAGGCCGTCCGTATACGAGTTGCGACGATAAAGTAATGATACTGATTTTCTTTGCAAGTTGAGGCAACCCCGCAGGCTTGCGTAGGCACGATATCTTTGACCTTGATCTATAAGCTGCTTCTAGTCCAAACGGCACATCGATGCAAATGCTCAGTCGTGAGATGTGCTATAATAAGTTAACATATGCTTGTGTCTCTCGTCACGGAAATGGAACCACATAATATTCCACAATGGTATGCCGTTCTTTTTCAGTTACGTTGGGTGATAATGTGACGACAACTCATGGTAAGCTTCAGAAGGCTTTTGGAGAGGAGGTTATGTGAAGGGCTCAAGTTTTTCATTGGTATAAAAAGTTTAGTGAAGTCAGAACAAATGTTGAAGATGAAGACTGCAGTGGACGACCATTAACCTCACGGACGGATGGCAACTTGGCCAGGGTGCGAGAACTCGTACATTCTGATTGAAGATTATCTGTGATAATGATTGGAGAAGAAATGAACATCAATCGAGAAACCGTTCGTCTAATAATAACTGAAGATCTTGGCATGAGAAAGATTTGTGCAAAAATGGTCCCCAAAAATCTCACACCACAACACCGATAAACACGGAAAAATGTGGCAGACGATCTGTTAGAACAAACGGAAATCAATCCAGGATTGTCGAGCCGTGTTATCACTGGTGATGAAAGTTGGTTTTTTCAGTACGATCCAGAGACAAAATGCCAAAGTTCGCAATGGTGCTCAAAGGTATCACCCAGACCAAAAAAAGGTCGCATGTCAAAGTCGAAAGTGAAATGCATGCTTGTGTTCTTCTTTGCTTCCAAGGGAATTGTTCATAAAGAGTGGGTGCCTCCTGGACAAACAGTCAACCAATATTACTACAAAGAAATTTTGAAAGACATTGTGAAAGAGTTCTTCGTATCCGTGTCAACATTTCTGATAATTGGGTTCTGCATCACGATAATGCGCGATCCCTTACTGCTCTGTCAGTACAGCAATTTTTAACCTCAAAACAAAATTTCAGTACTACCACAGCCACCTTATTCACCAGATATCGCTCCGTGCGACTTTTTTCTATTTCCAAGAGTCGAAACGGCGGTCAAGGGACACCATTTTCATACAACACAAGATGTCCAAATACCTGTGACGAGGGTCTTGGAGGATATTACAGAAGATGAGGTCCAGAAATGTTAACATCAATGGCAGAAGCACTGGAAAAAGTGTGTGTAATCAAAAGGGAACTATTTTGAAGGAGACAACACTGAACTTGACTGAAAAGGTGAACTACATTTTCTTTCACATCAGTCTCATTACTTTATTGTCGCACCTCGTATGTTGTTTACTATCACGTAACTCAGAGATAGTCTAAATTATTTCAGCATATAAGTGTCCTTACATAAATTTGATATATAAATGTTACATAGTTTTACAATATACACAATGTGGCTTTGAATACAATAAAATAATATTTAGAAACTCTTTGTCACTGCTGTGGTGACAACAGGGCATTCATTCGAATAGTCTCCTCGCTTGGTTTTGTTTTCCTAATCTTGACTCATCGGTCAGTGCACTCTCGCACCACCGGTTAATATTTTGCCGTTACACATCAGGAGTGACTCCTGCCAGTTATCGCTCACTTACATTCGAGTTTATACCGGCGCTCGACGCACCGCTGTCTTACGTGTACATGTAGAGAGTCGAAATAATATGAGAATAGCTCTCATTTTATACTTCAGGTTTTAGTACCTTCGATAGCTTAACTAGGCATTCAGACAAGATTCTCAGGTCTTTTGAGAGAACTGGAGGTACCCTAGACCATGACAACAGAGAATAACAGCGAAACAAATCCTGTTGCTTTAATTCGCTCGTAGCTTGTTATGGACTACGCTGTTCAAACATGTATACACCATGAATATAACAAACATTTCTCGTGTGCTTTATGTATTTGTACCTCAGTACTTATTGTCGTCTGTGTCCTATGTGAGATTCATGTCTTGTGTTCATTAGCTGCGTGTGTAACATTTCTGCGTCATGATACAATTAAAGATAATCCTTCAGCGGAAATACCTCTCCTCCTAATCCCTAAATATTTGTCCGACTCTCACGTCGCCTATTGCCTTCCTATCCCCTATCATCACATATGCGTGGTCGACTTCTGTGCTCGATCCAAAACTCTTTCATTATCATTGATATACGAGTGGTCGGCTTCTCTGGTCGATCCAAAACTCTTTCGTCATCATTTTAACTGTGACTGGACTCATCGTAACCTAAATACACTCCTGGAAATGGAAAAAAGAACACATTGACACCGGTGTGTCAGACCCACCATACTTGCTCCGGACACTGCGAGAGGACTGTACAAGCAATGATCACACGCACGGCACAGCGGACACACCAGGAACCGCGGTGTTGGCCGTCGAATGGCGCTAGCTGCGCAGCATTTGTGCACCGCCGCCGTCAGTGTCAGCCAGTTTGCCGTGGCATACGGAGCTCCATCGCAGTCTTTAACACTGGTAGCAACCCGCGACAGCGTGGACGTGAACCGTAAGTGCAGTTGACGGACTTTGAGCGAGGGCGTATAGTGGGCATGCGGGAGGCCGGGTGGACGTACCGCCGAATTGCTCAACACGTGGGGCGTGAGGTCTCCACAGTACATCGATGTTGTCGCCAGTGGTCGGCGGAAGGTGCACGTGCCCGTCGACCTGGGACCGGACCGCAGCGACGCACGGATGCACGCCAAGACCGTAGGATCCTACGCAGTGCCGTAGGGGACCGCACCGCCACTTCCCAGCAAATTAGGGACACTGTTGCTCCTGGGGTATCGGCGAGGACCATTCGCAACCGTCTCCATGAAGCTGGGCTACGGTCCCGCACACCGTTAGGCCGTCTTCCGCTCACGCCCCAACATCGTGCAGCCCGCCTCCAGTGGTGTCACGACAGGCGTGAATGGAGGGACGAATGGAGACGTGTCGTCTTCAGCGATGAGAGTCGCTTCTGCCTTGGTGCCAATGATGGTCGTATGCGTGTTTGGCGCCGTGCAGGTGAGCGCCACAATCAGGACTGCATACGACCAAGGCACACAGGGCCAACACCCGGCATCATGGTGTGGGGAGCGATCTCCTACACTGGCCGTACACCACTGGTGATCGTCGAGGGGACACTGAATAGTGCACGGTACATCCAAACCGTCATCGAACCCATCGTTCTACCATTCCTAGACCGGCAAGGGAACTTGCTGTTCCAACAGGACAATGCACGTCCGCATGTATCCCGTGCCACCCAACATGCTCTAGAAGGTGTAAGTCAACTACCCTGGCCAGCAAGATCTCCGGATCTGTCCCCCATTGAGCATGTTTGGGCCTGGATGAAGCGTCGTCTCACGCGGTCTGCACGTCCAGCACGAACGCTGGTCCAACTGAGGCGCCAGGTGGAAATGGCATGGCAAGCCGTTGCACAGGACTACATCCAGCATCTCTACGATCGTCTCCATGGGAGAATAGCAGCCTGCATTGCTGCGAAAGGTGGATATACACTGTACTAGTGCCGACATTGTGCATGCTCTGTTGCCTGTGTCTATGTGCCTGTGGTTCTGTCAGTGTGATCATGTGATGTATCTGACCCCAGGAATGTGTCAATAAAGTTTCCCCTTCCTGGGACAATGAATTCACGGTGTTCTTATTTCAATTTCCAGGAGTGTATATATGTATTTCAGAGAATACCTCATCACTGCTTGCAATCACTCGCAGACCATCTACCAATTGTTGCTAATATAGTTTAATCTAATCATATCAGGACCATTGCGTATTGTTTGTTCTAATTGTGTCCACTTAACTGGTCTGACGTCATCCTCTTCCTCGGCGTAGGCTGCAAGGTAGCTAAATGAAGAAATGTAGAAGATTGTTTTCTCTGTATAAGTGCAAATGTAATTTCCTTGTGTTTCGTAACATATGTAGAAGGTTTCTGTACATACGCTGCAGTTATCTGCTATACATAAGTATAGTCTATGACTGATTGCTTAACTATTCAATGGGTATGTCTTTGTTTCAACTGACCCCTTTTCTGTCTCCTTTTTTATTTTTATCTTGAATGGAGAAGAAGGATTGCTGAGAGATTTTAGTTCAGAACGATGAAGGGGGAAGAACTAACAGTTTGGAAAGAAAACTGTCAGTTAACTCGGGTACCTGGTGGGCGTCAGCTACCTGGCAATACAAAGAGTGCTGTTGCCCCCTAAGGTTTCTCTGTTTCTGATGAAACTTTTTGATATCAACAAAGTCATACAATCCTTTGCACTGTCCTGTCTTTGGGTTGGCCACCTCCACAGAACTAGGGTGAGCAATCTAATTATCCTATATGGACACTCAGGTGTTTCATGGGACTTCCTGGTTTCTGAACTGATTTTTGAGGACACCACTTGGTATGATACCTGTCTGATTTGCTGATCATGTTTACTCATACGTATAGTCGCCTTTTCCTTTATCCTGTTTAGTTCCAGGTCTCTTTTCTGGTGAGTAGATAATTCATCTCTGGGTGGAAAGTTAATTATGCGCTCAATATTGCCGGGTACCCTCTCCCCTGTCATCAATTGCCGCGGAGGTAGTTCTGTGGTCGAGTGAGGCAACTCACTGATTATTCTTTCAAAGTCTTCCACATATTCTACCCTTGTATAATCTTTCTGTTTTAACCTAACTTCCATATTATCTATATTTTGATTCACCTGGCTTAGTTGAGGTATGTCTTCTGCCTTTTCTTCTATTTCTCCAAACGTTTACCAATAGATGCGATTTGTGATACTTCATGGCTAAGGACAACATTTTTGTCCTTTAAGTCTATGACATTTTTTTTTTACTTTTCATGGGTATCTTTGCAAGTTTAGTTTGTTTTACTCTGATCATTACTTAGTTTAATCACTTCACCCCTAGTTGACAATACAAAAGTATCTTGAGCTCGCATGATATAATTTATTTTTCACTACTTCATCATCAATGTTACGACTCACCTCTTGCTTACATTTACCTAATTTTTATCCCATTCTGTACTCTAATGTTCAGTTCTTTTCTCACAAGCCCCTATTTTAGTTTCACGAGAATCAACCCTGGTCTAAATGTTTAAACCTATATTAATTTTCACTGTCTCCTCGTTCGTTGCTTCTATTGTATCAACAAGTAATTTTTGCCCTTTCTTGATTCATTTGTATTCTTTTTTAATTCTTTTTGTCCTTGCTATATCCTTTCTTCTAGCCCTATTTTTAATTCTTTTTGCCCAGATATAACTCCATTAATATTTCAACCATACTTTTATTATTATCTTGTGTAGGCAATGTATCAGCTATTGCTGTTCCATGGCTTAATCTACTTGTTACAATTGTCGATTCATTAGCAGAGTCATCGCCTCTGACACCACCATTCACCTTACTTAACTTACCAGTAACATTAACATTCGGTGCATCGGAATGATGGTTCTCGTATACGTATGCGACGATGCAAGGACGCCAGCCACAAAATAAAACTCTTTCAAGCACTAGGACGGCAGAAGGTGGTCCTCTGACTAATATAATCTAATACTTTCTTCCACTCTCTGTGTTCTACAGACCAGAAACGCGAACTCCCAGCCACAAGGACGGAATTCAGATAACGTCTCTACGTGAGTAAAGACAGAAGAAGTGCTCTCAATCACTGAACTCTGCGTACTCAACGACGACTCCCTACCCGGAGGCGAAGTCCAGAACCGTGCAAGTTCGCAACAGTACAGTTCCTAACTGTTATAACAATAAAACCTTCTGAGGGCAAAGGCAGAAAGTCCGTCTGTACAAACAAAAGCTGATACTGAGCGACCATCAAACCCGGGCGCTTAAAACGGAAGACCTATTCTCTCCACCGCTGGCTTCTCAGCAAAACCCGGCTCCTCCCCTTCGTAACTACCGAAAGCTAATCCTATTCTCGAAACCACGGAATATATTCCTTCTCTACAGATTGTTCCGAACACCGACCAACCATATTTTAGTCTTTTGTCGTACAGCGCGGAAAGTTTGCGAGGAAATACCTATACCCCTACAATGGTACGCTTCTCATAGTAAAAATCCTCGAAAATAACCCAGCCTATGATTTCTTTGGTAAAGCTTCCTTGTTACTCTCTGCTGTATCCAAGATTTTCAGAGTTTCCTAAGTATTAACCGGTTATCCTTCCGGCTCGACTACAATACACTGTATTGTGCTTCCGCACTCAAGTGCCCGGACCGCCTGTCTTGGCACTTCCTGTGTGAAGCAGGACGAACACACCTGTACAGGCTTTTAAATCCAGGGCTTGAGATACGTCTGACGTTTCATTTACACTGGCGTTCCAACCTCTACTAGTATAGGCAATCATTCATTATGCCGTTTTGATAATAAAGACACTCCGTCACCTTTCATGCAATAAGTGTTAACAACTATTTACAACGTGACAATGTCAATCTTCTTTAAATATTCATACATGCGATATACATCCTATCAAATGACACCTAACTGTGGTTGTAAATCACGGCAAAGTATGTAGATGAGCGCTTGTAAGGTGCGAAATTATACCCACCTTACAATATTGATATTGTGAGTAGTCAGAACGGTGTAGGATTCTGACATTTAATCCAGCATAAAGTTGATGTTGCTGATTGTCTATGAAAAATTACGTTGGCAAAAATACCCAGTCCAGACTGCGTTTTGTCTGCCGCCATTACGTGAGCATATGGAGCGGCAATTTCATAATGCCGAAATAATCAGACACTAATTCTTTTGATCGATGTCACAATATTTCAACTCCGAGGACAAGAACCCACAAGAATTTATTATTTTATATTCTAAAAGTGAAAATAACATACAGCAGAACAATCTTAGACTTTATGTAAATGAAATAATTTTTGTGGCTGGTGCGTAAGAATATCTTTTCTCAGACTAAAATATCAGTGACTTAAAAAAAAATACGAAACCAGTGTTCGCAGAAGTCGTGGTGTTAATTATTTGCTGCATACATTTTAATGGCACTTACTGAATTTCGAATCAGTATTTCAGTATTTATTTATAGTGATCAGGTATGACAAAATAACTCATTATAGTCTGGCTCAGCAGCACATCAATAAGAATTGTCAGAGATAACTTATTTCTTTTAAATAGTACTGTTATTCCTGCTGCTACCATTTCATACGTTTTACAATGACACGTATACACCGCCAAAAACTTCAAACAAACACCACCAATTCCATCACAAGTACCTAGATTTTTGAAAAAACTTTATAACCGCCACGGAAGCGAGCCAAGACGTTATTGGCTCAGTTGTTAGTTAAGGGGAGTTAGGTAAAGACCTTCCAGTAACAGAAGCGTCCAGAACTCTGAACAATGCAGAGCGGTATTATAGCACAATTGAGAGAGAGTTACGAGCCGTATTTCAGACCATATGTTCTTCATTGTAAGTCTACCATTGGTACAGACCGTAAACCATTGCAGTGAGTTGGAAATATTGGCCATCCTTCCTCATGCTTAATGAAGCGCAGACAGAAATTGGAGGAATATGATTATGAACTTGTATACAAAACAGGCAAGAACAACTGTGTAGGGGACGCATTGTCAAGGATAAAGGAAGTATAAGCAGCTGAAACCGAAACAGGGGTAAATGAAAGCGAGGAAGTGCCAGTAGTCGAGGAGGACGAACAGCAGGAGATCACTGCTGAAGAAAAGGCGGAAATTCCATGAAGCACCCATAGGTGGTCATAAAGGGACTGTAAGAACTTGCGATAGAATTAGGAAATACCGAACGTGGTCCGGTATGAAAAAGAAATCGGGGACTACATCAGAAAAAGCGCTAGCTGTCAAATAAATAAATAAATAAATAAGACAAAAATACCGTTGGTTATAACAATAATGCCAGAAGGAACGAGGGGCCCGTGTTTCACCTGGCGTATACAATTTTCAAACAACTTACGGGAATTCAGCCAGGTAATGTTTACAGCGACCGCGGTCGCTGAAAAAATTACCTGGCTGGATTCCCGTAGGCTGTTTTAAGACCAGAAGGAATGTTCGATAGATGTGATATTGATATCGTCGGTCCACTGACGCTAACAGGAACAAATAATAGATATATTCTAACGTTCTAGGATGCTCTAAGAAGTTAGTCGAAGCATGGAAATGAGCATTTGGCGTCATTAGCCGGGAGGCCCCCTACAGGGCAGGTCCGGCCGCCTTGGTGCAGGTCTTATTACATTCGACGCCACATTGGGCGACCTGCGCGCTGGATATAGATGAAATGATGATGAAGACAACACAACACCCAGTCCCTGAGCGGAGAAAATCCCCGATCCAATCGGGAATCGAACCCGGGCACCTTAGGATGGCAGTCCGTCACGGTGACCATTCAGCTATCGGGGCGGACTTCATCGAGGTAGAACCGATAGAAAGGTAGAACGCAGGTAAGATAGCTCGTGTCCTAGTGGAAAGAATAATTCTAAGATTTGTAATACCATCGGTAATAGTGACAACAGTAGCAAAATTGAAAGATAGCACTGAACTATAACAGAATTCTTGAGACACTATATCAATAAGACTCAATCAAATTGGGACGAACGGCTTCCATTCGTGGTATTCGTGTACAACACAACGACCCATACAGCCACCAATTACGTACCACACGAGTTATTTTTCGGTAGAGCATGTAATATACAGAGTTTACTGCATAGAGGTCCCGCAGGTGTTACATATAATTACGATGATCATGTACTCGAATTAAGAGAGAAAATGGAACACATGCACCAATGTGCCAGAGATTATAATAAACAGTGTAAGGGAAAGAACAAAGAGTACTACGACAGAGACCAGAATCCGAAAGATTTTAAAACAGGTGATCAAGTCTTATTGTTAGATGAAAGCATTAGACGTTACAGAAGCCATTAGCTAGACACGCAGTGGCGTTGCCCATACACCGTAGTAAGGACAAAAGTCCCAAATATGGTCATTCGTTTAAAGAAAAACAAATTTTTATTGTGCTTGCCAACAGGTTAAAGGAGTTCTGCTGAACTAGAACTTTTCTTGAGATTCAGATGAGGAAACTGTCTGGAGTGTTCCACCTGGTGAGCTGTATTCCCGCAGTGTACAAACTTGGACAGTGTACAAACTTTAGCATAGAGAAGTTTCCTTCACAGCCGGGCTTATATTATGGCAGTATTGGAAAGATTCAAATCCACACTGCGTCGTGCAAAATCGTCAGTTATATTAATCTGGGAAAACTTCAGGGAAAAGTTGATGGGCCAGAGAGACTCGCACATTTATCGGTAGAATATTGTAAACAGAATAAGTCATCAAGAATGAACCGCTGTAGAGCAAGCCTTGGAGTGGTATGTCAAAAAGATCCAGAACTTACAAGATCTAATTGGACAATGAACCAGATACGAGGGACATAGGAAACTACGTGTCTTAAATTATGTGAGTGAAGTTAGTAAAATATTGTTTGGGACATTATATGAACATGATGCCTCTTATTTCAAATCAAAGATTGATTTAATTGAAGATGAACAGAGGCAGTTGCATAAGTTGACAAAGAGCAACTAACAACAGTAAAAACGTAAAAACAGCTTTGACGAGTTTAAATCATACAGTAGCTAGCCTTGCACGTAACGAGGAAATGATTGTTAAAAATATGGAAAAGCTCCATAGGTACATGAATGAATATGCTAATAGTACTGATCAAAAGATACAACACTTAGCTGTGATCACTACTGTTAATGAACATTAATACAGTTGGTATCGATTTACACTGATTTAGAAAGAGAATATGAGACGCTAATGTTTGCCATAGTAAATGCTTAGAAAGAAATACTTGAACCTCAGATAATTAATCCAGTGCAAACAGTGACGTACTTGCATTTAATTCAAGATGATATTAAAGACATAGATCGCGTTCCCAAAATTTGTAAACAGAAGTTTGTTTTAATGTCCACATATGCTCACGAAATATGTGAAGCAAGGATGCTGCAACCCCTAAGGGAAATTCCCACAGATTGTATCAAGAAGTTTGTGAAACTAAATGATAGTGTATGGACTCCTCTGATCCTGGACCAATGGTTATTCGTTGCTCCAAAAGAGGAAGGCTTGAAAATTTTGTGTAATGGCAACAAGCCAACAAATGTACTGATCAAATTTAGAGGGAGAGTAAGATTTTAGGGAAAATATAAGTGGTATGGAACTCAGATGCTCATACAGTCCGAACAAACAAGAATTAATGTGACCAGTGAAGACGTACTGCCAGCTTTAAATATGGATGTGGAGACTGGTTACTGTATTATAAATAAGGAGAAGAGGTGCATTCACGAGTTACAGTTAGACATGTCGTTGACATGTAATACAACATTTTAATGATCATAAAGTATCAGGTAATAAAATAACAGAAACAGAAGAGGAAATAGCTTTCCAAGAGTGGCATAATTTCTCAGAAGTACCTTGGTATCATTCGGTTTGGTCTTACCTAGGAGCTGTAATGTTTACCATTATGTTTATATGTTGTTCGTGCAGATACTGCAAATGTTCCAGACATTGCTTTAAGTACTGATGGAAAGGCATGGGCGACGATTGTTGTGGCAGTGTGTGTGATGATGACCATAGTAAACACATGTAAAGTGTCGGAAATGACAAGCATTCGTAGTAGACGGCCTGTTCGGTCAAGCTGAGGAAACAGTAAAGAGCGTGATGAAGGCTCCGTGTCGTTTGAACGAACGAAGAAAGAGCTGCGTTGCCTAAGCCATCACCACGAAGATATAAAAGGCAAGGCAAGGCAAGGCAACATAAAATTCGCTTAGTACATAAGAAATTACTGTTATGTAGAAGTAAAATTTAAACAAGAATTTTGTAAGAGTATGTGTTTTCTGTCAGATTTATTATTTAATGACGGTATGTAATATACTGTATTGATATGTTTATGTATAAATGATGTAGAGAAAAATAAACAAATAAATATGGTCGCTTATATGTCATGTAAAAACAAAGGAGGCAGAAAAATGTTTGATTTTGTTGTGTATTTGTATCTGTAATGTAAAAAGAAGGGAAAAAATAACTAGGCAATGATTTAAATGTATATTCTATGTAACGTTTGTCTTCATGTAAAATGAACCAATGTTTTACGATGATGTTTCTGTGGGTATCTATCTGTGTGTATATAACCGCAGTGAAAAATGAAATAGTGTTTTACGCTGTTGTTTACAAGAGAGCAAAAGTGAAGTGAAATACGGACTATACAAAGTACAAACGTAAAGAGAACGGAAGTCATTAACAAAGAATGTCTATATAGGATGATTTAACTGCAACAGAACACAGATTACAAATGTGTTGCCAAATAATTGTCATCAAATTTTTCCCGTGGGGGAGATGCCATATATTGACGACAGAATGACTTGTTAAGTTGTTACGCTTAAGGCCAAGGTAAGAAACCACAGACACACTGCAGAGAGCAGGTAAAAGTGGGAGCGTGTAGGTTACCGGAGATAAAAAGCAAGAACAGAGCCATGGTAATTGCAGACGCTATGGGCAGCTGTCCCAGGGGAGGTTTCACGGATAACTCCATCCACCGCGGAAACGCTGTCGTAAGGCGTCATTGGAGAAGACAGCCACGAAAAGACAAGTATTAGCACATGCAAAAAACTTAATACTTGCTCCTCAGAACTGTAACGTCAGTGGGTTTACACAAGTTAGACTGCTACTAGAGGAGTCCCCACCCACAGAAGGACGAATGGCGGGGCTGAGCGTCGTAAAACACTGTTGTTGCTAGCCATAATAGGAATGCACTGACGTTTAACTTTCAGCTGAACACTGTTGATTCCAAACTTGGAGTTTGTTAAGGTAAAATCCAGAAGCATCACTACCTCCCGAGTTGGAGGAGGGGCGGAATCTAAATATGGAGGTGCAGAACGAAACGTCAGATAGGCCGAAGCTTGTTAAGTGTCGGTGGATTGGTGGGTCGACTATAGGAAAGGAGAAATGCTGGGCCGCCACGATTCTTTAATAACCCATGTTCTTGTATTCACAGGGGAATTCTCATTAGATCGCTGGGACGCCTAGTCCGTTCCGCTCGTGGCCAGCCTCTGTAAGTTCTGACATGTCTGTTTTCTTCACTTGGAGTGCTACTCTCAAGTTTGTACTAACGTGCTGCTAGTGTTCGCTACTTCAGTTAGCACCTGCCCCCGTGGCTTCAGACATTAACTTCTATTGTGCAACCAGTTGCCTCCTTTGCTTTTTCTAATCTTTAGAACTAGCCTCCATTGCAATAGTTAGTCTGATCGCAAATAAAAAGTATTAACCAGGCCCCAGAATTCTATGAGGCTCCTGCTGCAAGCACCCTGTCGCGTCCCAAAACCCGTGTCTCTCGTAGATGTCTTGTGACAGTGTTTTTCGCTCATCCAAATCAACAGCCTGACTTCACTGGGAATTTGTCTTTCGGTAGTTGTTCCTCGTCGCTCGAAAATTGCAGACTGACCAGAAACCTGCTATTTTCCCTCTATACTGTGTAATGACACGACAACAATAACGTCTAGTGAATCTGGGAACAGTAGTAGAATACAACAAGCGCCTGCAATATATTCTGCCATTGAACAAGGAAACTTAGTGAAACACGATGTGGCAGTTATTGTCTTCGTCAGTTCTTGATTTACGTTTTTCTAAAAGCATCGGGATATCTCTACACAGGAACTAAGATAAATGGTACAGTTTTAAGTAACATACGCCACGCGGACGATTCTCTGACACACTAATAGTAGCTTGGAAACCGTGCTGCTAAACAGCGTTAGCACTCTTATTGCGGGCGTGTTAACACAGCAAAACACGCCTCGTTGCAACTCGAGAGAGAGGAATGTTGACCAGACCTCGATCAAATCCGCTCACCTACGGCCAGCCTTAGTATTGTCTTTAGGTGGTTTCAAACTTTATTTTCGAAAATGGGGGACTGGTCCTCAGTCCGGCTTCAGAAAATACGACACACGAACATTGAAAATGCGACAACAAACGGATGGCGTGCACGGCTTCCCTCCTAAGGAAGAGAACTGACAACCTTGGATACAGAAAGGGCAGCCGGCCACGAAGCTGAAATGAATAAATTTGATCATAGTGTGAAATCAGTAATATTGTACCACGTACGTGCATGAAGCAAGGGTTGCTTAGATGACGTGCAGAATAACGCTTTGATACATTTGTTAAAGCCTAGATGTTTGAAATGCACACATCCAAGATTACCTTCTCTTTGTCTTGATCAAAGCTTGATAATTCACAAAGGCAACTCTTCAAAAATAATTAACTCGACAGCCATGCAAAAAAGAAGAAACTGATTTAAACAGAGGTACAGTGCAGCTGAAGGCTTTACTGAATTTTAAGAAAGGTAAAAAACACAAATCTATTTAGAAAATAGATTAATAATAATAAACCATAAATGATGAAAGTTAATTCAAGATATTGATACTTGAAGGCCACTTAATTGAATGGAACCGTAATTTAGTTAGTACTTCACTGAGTACCCAAAACAGATAGTTAACAAAATTACAGAATCGAATTAATTAAAAGGAAATCAGTGGCCACCTATAACAATTAAATTTACCGGTGGACATACATAAATTAATTCCGCAGCATAAACCACATTTACAGATGTTTACTGACTAAAGCACGACTCAGACCATAATTTACTGCAACAAACCAACAGCTCCAGATTAACTACATGGAAGAGCATTCACTAAAAAGTAATAATGGAGTTGTCATTCAGCAACAAATTAAGTAACTGGATGAAGCATAATCCAGCAGCTATGATTAATACAGCAGCAGCCGACAGTATATTCATCAGCTCTTCCAGTTCCAAGACAGTTAATCCGGCGTTTCAGTGTACATCTAGTGCCCTTTACAGGACCGCGAAATATTCAAGTACGTCCCTGCGACATCATTTACAATTCAGATGGGCAAGAACGCCGTGGATGGTAACACAAGGCCTCAGACAATGGGTAAAGAAAGTATTTTAGTTCTGTAAATAATTGTACATTAATGAGAAACAGTGTAATCTTAAGTTTCATAGTTAAAAGAGTCTCAGACAACGTGAGATTAATTAGCGTAAGATTAATTAGCACAAAATGCGCACAGAGTATAAGCGTTAACAGCTGTTACTGTATGATATTTACACACCCACTGGAGACACCGCCAGCGAGTATCGTTACTAAGTTATTGGAAATAGCGTTCGGGTATGCAAAATAAACACGGACACCTACAACTCACGAAAACAACGGACGAATAACAGCTGGTAGAGTTTAACATACTCAGCACTTCATCACCGAGGAACATACCGTAAAAATCAGTTAGTTACAGATCCAGACAGAAGTACCGCTCCTCTTCCATGAATTTCAGCTGCAAAATTGATGCAATACGCCTGATAGTGGTTTCCCATTCCGTCCATATTAGCAGCGCCAAGCCAACGCCTATCCAACTCTGGCTATGCCTCCAAACAACAATACTGTATTTCGTGCCGAAACGCCACCTTCCGTTACCATGCCAGCCACATCGGGCGCCGAACAAACCCTGCTGTGTCAACTTCCCGCTCATCCCATACATCGTCTCCTTCTCGGTGGCGCCACCGTCGCACGTAAAGGGTCTACTAACAAAAGATGTGCCGGATCAAGGATATACCGCGCCCCTGCACAATACTGAAACCAGATGTAGGAGATAATCCGACTAGATGAAAAATTTCCCTCTAGGCAACGTAACACTGATATGAAAAGTGTGCATGTTCAAATTTCAGCATCACAGTAGCACGTCCGCTTTTCCAGTAATTCATAAAATGCCATTCTGCTACTGGGCCACTGTGTCTCTTTTGCGTTAAAAAAATTACAACATTTTGAGCCGAAGTGGAGACGGAATTCATCCACATAACTTAGAAGAGATAACTGGACTTTCGCGAATGTATTTCGGAATTATCGACGGCGTGTGTGGCCGAGCGGTTCTAGGCGATTCAGTCTGGAGCCGGACGACCGCTATGGTCGCAGGTTCGAATCCTGCCTCGGGCATGGATGTGTGTGATGTCCTTAGGTTAGTTAGGTATAAGTAGTTCTAAGTTCTAGGGGACTGATGACCTCAAATGTTAACTCCCATATTGCACAGAGCCATTTGAACCACAAACATGCAAACGTCACCACAGATATCTGAATTTAGGTTATAATATGTTCGATATACCTGCGATCATTGGCGATGTTTTGGCGCAGACGAAAAGCGGAATTCTGCACGACACGCTGAAGTGTCGGAACATCGATACTCTCGATGACCTTCTGAATGGCTGTATTCAGTTCATCAATGGTTTTGGAGTTATTGCTGTACACCTTTAATATAGCCACATAAAAATGAGTCGCATGTATTCAGATCCGGAGAATACGGCGGCTATCTAGGCCCATGCCATTGGTCTCCGGGTACCCAAGAGCCATAACGCGGTCCCCAAAGTGGTCCTCCAAGATATTCTCCTGCTTGGATGGGGTCTAGCTCCGTGTTGCATGAAACACAGTTTGTCGAAATCAGGGTCACTTTGGATAATAGGAATGAAATCATCTTCCAAAACCTTGACGTACCGTTCTGTAGTCACCGTGCCACCAAGGAATACCGCACAATTATTCCGTTACTGTACCTTGCACACTAAATGCGATCGCGAAATGCCAGTTTAGCTTATTGCTGAACCCACACAAAATAAAGTGGGATCCGTCGCTAAACCAAACCATACAGCGCACACTAATTCCCATCATGCCCCGTGACCAACCGTGCAGTTTCAAAGTCCTAACACAAGCCGTTCAGAAGTTATTGCGATTTTATTTTACATATTCCTATAATTGTCACCCTGTACATAATCCGCATGCCACCGTACTGCACGTGTTGGAGAGTATCCTGTGACAATACTGTTCAAATGTGTGTGAGATCCAATGGGACTGAACTGCTAAGGTTATCAGTCCCTAACCTTATACACTACTTAACCTAAATTATCCTAAGGACAAACACACACACGCATGCCCGAGGGAGGACCCGACCATCCGCCGGGATCAGCCGCACAGTCCATGGCTGCACCGCGTTAGACCGCTCGGCTAATGTTACAATACTAGTCATTTTCTTCTCGATTCCACTCGGAAAAACAGCGAGGGAAATACGAGTGTCTATATGCCTACTTATGCGCTCGTCTCGTATTTTCTGTGTGCGACGTGGCACAGTCGATGGACGTACCAGAGACACTGCCAACACATCTGCGCAAAGCTTCAACGGATTTTCACCGTACTTTTACGCTGAAGAGTCGAAAGTCATAAAGTACCTCTTAATATAGCGTGAGACCTCCATTCTCCTGGAGTTGTGCAGCAACTCGACGCGACATGGACTCAGGAAGTCGTGGGAAGTCTCCTGCCGAATATTGATCCATGCTGCCTTTATAGTCGTCCATAATTGCGAAAGTGTTGGCGGTGCAGGATTTTGTGCACGAACTGACTTCTCGATTGTGTCCTATAATTTTTTTCAAATTTTTCAGGAAGTTCAAAGAAACCACGAACAACTGTGGGCCGGTGACATGGTGCATTGTCATCCAAAATTATTTCACAGCTGTTTCGGAACACGATGTCCATGAGTGGCTGCAATTGGTCTCCAAGTAACCCAATACAACCACTTCTAGTCAACCATCGGTTCCTTGGATTAGAGAACCCAGTACATTCCATGTAAACACAGCTCACACCGGTATGGCGTCACCATCAGCTTGCAAAGTGTTTCGTTGACAGTTTGGGTTCCTGACTTAGAACCGTACAACCAGCTCTTAGCAAATGAAAATGGGACTAATCCGACGAAGACACTGTTTTCCAGTCACCTAGGGTCCAACCGATATGGTCACGTGCTGTTAGCGAAGGTATTCGCTATGGTCGTCTGCTGTCGTAGTTCGTTAACACCTAATTTCGCTGCCCTGTTTTAACAGATATGTCAGTTCCATGTCTCACATTGATTTCTGAGGTTAGTTATCGCAGTGTTACATATCTATTAGCACTGACAACTCCACGCAAACGCCATTGCTCACGGTCGTTAAGTGAAGGCCGTCGGCCATTGCGTTGTCCTTAGTGCACGAAACTTCGTATTCTCGCCGCTCTCATGGCACTGTGAGTCTCGGAGCATTTAATTCCTTAACGATTTCCGAAATGGAAAGTTCCATGCGTCTAGCTCCCATTATCATCCCACGTTCGAAGCCTATTAATTCCCGTAGTGCGAACGTAATCACGTCGGAAACGTTTTCATAAGAATCACCTGAGTACGAATGACAGCCGGCCGCTGTGGCCGAGCGGTTATAGGCGCTCAGTCCGGAACCGCGTGGCTGCTACGGTCGCAGGTTCGAATCCAGCCTCGGGCATGGATGTGTGTGATGTCCTTAGGTTAGTTAGGTTTAAGCAGTTCTAAGTCTAGGGGACTGATGACCACAGATGTTAAGTCCCATATTGATCAGAGTCATTTGAACCATTTTAACGAATGACAGCTCCGCCCGTGCACTGCCATTTTATAACTTGTGTACGCGATACTTCCCCCATCTGGATGTGTGCACACTGCTATCCCATGACTTTTGTCACCTCAATGTAATCTGTGCTTGAAAAGAAAAAGAAAAGCCCTCACATTTGAATTAATTGCACAGCGTAACGCAGCTTCCTTTGCTCCATATTCATGTTTAGTTATCGTACTGAACTGACAGAAAGCCTAATATGACGGTATCTTTGAGCATGCGTCGTGTCGACCCTAATGTAAACAAAACGTCGCGTTCATTTAGTCGTGACTGGCGGAAACCGGTATTTAAACAGCGGCGCCACGATCACCACTTCACAGGATGAACGTGTTTCGGTGACGCAAGGCCCGGCGGCTTCTACAGCCAAACGAGGTTATTACAGGATCCCGGCCTTTTAGCCAAGGTTCGGATGCAAATATATATGGCCTCTCACGAATGTAGCACGAGCAAGCATGAGCTACACTTTGCTGTGGTTGAAATGTGAAAATACGGCCTGGAAGAAAAACGAATAATGCCTGGACCAATGCGGATTTGGCTCAATTCATTCACTGGAACAACATACAAATTTGCTTTCGACAGAGATAATTAAATTAAATACAATTAAATATTTAACTAAACAATGACTAGTTTGAACATTGCATCAGTGATGGTCGAAAATTTCAATCATAAATCGCACGCAGTCACTGTTTGCCAAACCAAAACATAAAAGGCTAATGATAAAAATTTCAATCAAAAGTTAAACAGTCAGAAAAATTACCAAACCTTCATGAGCAGAAGACACCAATAAATAAATTTAGCCGCGCGGCATTAGCCGAGCGGTCTAGGGCGATGCAGTCATGGACTGCGCAGCTGGTCCCGGCGGAGGTTCGAGTCCTCCCTCGGGCGTGGGTGTGTGTGTTTGTCCTTAGGATAATTTTGGTTAAGTAGTGTATAAGCTTAAGTTCCGTAAGATTTCACACACATTTGAACACACACAAATAAATTTAATACAACCGAATTGGCCATATAATAGGCTACTTCTAAAAACGAACTTAGACTAAAATACCAACTGACCAAAGAAGGAGAGCAAAGATTTCCTCATAAAATAGCCATGATAGTAAGGCTTACAGGGTTCCACAATACTTTTCAAATAATTAAAATTTACATTAAATAAGAATTACCATTGTGATCTCAACCACTAGTAAAATGATTAAATAACTTCAAGCAATAAGGCTATGAAAAGGGAAACACTTTTCAATCAACCAACTGCTCTAAAATTTCACCTTAACTTTAAACAGCTGCATTAAAACCTACTCCTGCACTTGGAAGAAATAACACTGTAGAAGACGGGCAGCGTGAGGTTTCGCTGTCCAAGGCTTGTGTACACAATCACTTAAACAGGCGGCTGTTTAAACGGACTGGACTCCAGAAAGAGTGGGTCTCACAAGGATCGGTAAACAGCACCGATGCCAGACCATAAGCAGTGTTATCGAAATTCCCTGCACCACAAAGAAATTCTAATAAGTGCAAGCTCAAGTCACAGCGGAGATTATAATGAACAATTATTACGCTCCCAATGCTTAATGCAATTTCTTACGGAGCTATATTGTAAATTTAAGTCTTCTAACTCGTTAAGACACCACTTACAGTTGGCCTAAGGGAATCTCAGAACTACATACTTATACCAAATCCTCCTGGAACAATGACTAAGCCAACCCCTAGCCAGTTGCCCTAATTTCTGCGGCTCCTGGGCACGTACACAGTCCAGGCCAAGTTCAGAACGGACAGTGTGTCCTTAAAAAATTAAAATTTCCATACATATCTCTTAACCAAAATAAAGACAAGACATACATGTTCTGAAGCAGAATGTACATTAAATTAGCCTCAATGAATAAGACACAGTCATGTCAAGTCCAGAAAGACGGTTAATAATTCCCCAAACAACTACTATGTAAGTAGGCTGTTTAAGTTTTTATATTGGTAACGCCACGTAGCGCACTGTATTCTGTGGCTGGGTGGCATTGTTGAAATATTCGTTATTGTAGTGTTGGGCAGTTGGCTGTTAACAGCGCGTGGCGTTGCGCAGTTGGTCAGTCGCCAGCAGTGGTGGATGTGGGGAGAGAGATGGCAGAATTTTAAGAGTGGACAATCTGGACGTGTGTCCACCAGAAAGAGTAAATTTGTAAGACTGGATGTCATGAACTGATACATATATATTATGACTGTTGAACACTATTAAGGTAAATACATTGTTTGTTCTTTATCAAAATCTTTCATTTGCTAACTATGCTTATCAGTAGTTAGTGGCTTCAGTAGTTAGAATCTTTTATTTAGCTGACAGTAGTGGCGCTCGCTGTATTGCAGTAGTTCGAGTAACGAAGATTTTTGTGAGGTAAGTGATTCATGAAAGTTATAGGTTATTGTTAGTCTGGGCCATTCTTTTGTAGGGATTATTGAAAGTCAGATTGCGTTGTGCTAAAAATATTGTGTGTCAGTTTAGGGATGATCAGAATAAGTAAAGTGAGAAATGTCTGAGTACAGTTCAGTTGTGTTGAGCTGTTTGAAAATCAAATAATGTAAGATGTTTATCAGCACAGTAATTCATAAATTTTTCTAAGGGGCGTCTCATACGTCGACGCTTAGCCGGGGATACCTCATTGGAATCTTCTGATTTTTTTTTCTTGTAGTTTGTGTAATTAGTGTAGCTATTGTTTATTGCTAGCACGTAATCATAGAGGTAATTTCCTTTGTAGTTGTAGTTTTTCATTGTTGTACAGTAAAACAGTTGTGGCATGCATGTGGATTTGCACCAAGTATTTCTCAGCTGCACTTGCAATTAACTGGATATTATTTTCAGTGCTATGTTAATGTGTTTTCTTATTTTGGCCATTCAAATTGTGCTTTTCTGTGTTTTAGTGTGAAATATTGTGACAATAATGGCGTGTGAAAAACTTAACACTAGGCTCCAAAGTAAACTGAGAAATAATAGTGACGACGAGCGTAGCTTATCAGCACCACTGTGTAATGAATTAACAGACATTCAAAGTGGTAATTTGGTAATTGTGCATAGGGAAATGGAGCGGGCGGCAAATAATGGCATAGACAGTGAAACAATTAGTGAACAGGGAAGCATTATCGATCGATCGATCGGCAACAGCTCGCCTCAGGAATCCGAAATGAAATGACACAATCTCGCAAATACTGTAGATTCAGGTTTTGGGGCCTCACCGTTTTCTCAAATAAGTCAAGACACATTTTCTGTTTGTCAAAATGTGAATGTTGCCGGTACAAATTCACTGCTGAAAAGCACTGAGGAACATGTTTCAGATACCAGTGCATTGTTATTACAATTAATACATCAAATGGGACAAACACAGCAAAAGTTTCAAAAGTTAGACACAATGGGACAAAATCTTCGAAAGTTAGACACAATGGAACAAAATCTTCAAAAGTTAGACACAATGGAACAAAATCTTAAAAAGTTAGACACAATGGCACAAAATCTTCAAAAGTTAGACACAATGGAACAAAATCTTCAAAGGTTAGACGCCACGCTTGAACAAACAAGTGAAGATTTAACTACTGAGTTACATAAAATCGAATCAAAATGTCAAAAAGTCTGTAATTACTTAAAAACACAAATTTGTGAGCATTTAGAACCTATTTTTTCGCGGCATGAAAATACAGTACAGAATCACGAAGCAGCCATAAAAGAACTGCAAACTATTGTTCATGAAAATCATGAGACCTTGCAAGCTAAAATTGACTCAGTTGCATCTACCGTTACGCAACTTAAAGGACAAGGTAGATACGATTTCAACACAAATGGACACTCTGAAACTTGGTTCATAAAAACACGCTGAGGAAATAAGTTCACTATCGGAGAAAGTAGCCGAACTTTCGGATCAGTTCACTAACTTATCTACAAAGGTGGATAATGATCTGAATGACACAAGACCCGTAGCCTTCACTGACACAGAAGAGTACGAACTAATTAGGAAATTCAAAATCAGAATTAAATTAATACGCAACACGAAAGAGAAATCCGGGAAGTACAAGATCAGTTGACATAGGTAATACAAGAATTACATATTTCAGAGGACACTCGCGCTCCAATACTGGAAGAGAGACATAGAAATATGGAACAGCTACTAAATAATAACACAGGGCACTTCGGAAATTATGAAAGAAATTGGCAAGGTACACCGAATTTTGAGATGGAACCGCCGAAACGACGTAACAATGACCGATATGCGACTCGCCGAGATGATGATTTTGACTATAAGCTGTTAATTACTACACGTAAATTCAAAACATTTAAGAATTCCGGCAACGACATTCATTCACAAGCGTGGCTTCATCAATTCTGTCATTGTTTTCCTCCCAACTGGTCATTAGAGCACAGATTATAATTTATGTTTGGCTACTTAGAGAATGAACCAGCAGTAAGAATGCGATCGGTCATTCACGATTGCCACAGTGAAGGAGAATTTTACCATGCCTTCTTCTCAGCATATTGGTATCAAGTTACACAAGACCGAGTGAAACATAGCATCATAATGATTAAACATTTAGAACAATCTGAATTTTCCAGTCTTGTGAAATATTTTGAAGACATGTTGCACAAGAATCAGTACCTGTCAAACCCTTACAGCCCCTCAGAACTCATCCGCATTTGCTTAATAAAATTGCCTGAACATTTACGGCATATTATTTTGGCAGGACGTTGCAAAGACAACGTTGAAGCTTTTCAGGGACTGTTACAAGAATTGGAAATTGACACTGACAATCGCGGAACGCGAAAACAGGAGCACAACAATTACAGGCCACTTCCGTCACAATTCCGCGATGACAGAAATAATAAATGGACACGACAAGGCTATTCTTACAATGTAAATCTTGACCAAAACAGACACCACCCATATGACAACCATTGGCAGAGTAGTAATAATTACAGGGAAAGATCACCTCTCCACGGTAATGACTATCACAGAGACAATCAGAGAAACAGACAATATGCGAACCAAAATAATTATTATCAAGGGAGACAGAATAACTTCAACGCAACGGTCCAGCGCGCAGTTACGATTCAGAGAGAAATTATCCACCATGTGACTGACAAGAGAGAAACTATGGAATCTACTGACATGACGACAGACGATATGATAGTAATGACAGACCTGAATTGCATCAGAACTGGCGGGATTGAAACAGGGCAGGGCCCTCTCGACAAGGTGAATTTGTAGAAGTTAGGTCTCCAAATCCCAATAACGACGTGCGCCGACAAAAAGACAGACAATCGCTCCCACTGCAGGCAGCTACATGCGCCGGCTGGCTCAGAGAAAAATAACATAGATGTTAACCTTGAGAAAAATTTTAGCATTCCTTACCGACTTATACCACATAATAATTGCTTTGAAGTTAAAACTCTGCGTACTAGGAATGGTAAAAGATTGCACCACATTTCACATGTAAAACCGTTAATTGAGAGATAATCCGTTTTTTAACTTAGTCTTTGCTATACAATTTTTCACTTCACGTTACTAGTACTCTTTGTCACACTTAGAAACTGTTATATGCAACAACGTTTTGAAGTTAACTATCCAGTCAAGAACCCAGGGAACTTATTTAGACAGTTATTATGAATAGATTGTTATAGTGAACAGATGACACAGTGTTATTGTGTGTGTACATTCTTCCTTGTTAGTTGCACAATCACGTAACGACTATAAGGCTCACATACTTAGAACATATACTGCTAATGAGATTTTAATGCAACATTTTGGTTTACTTGGAAAGATATTCTTTATTTGAAGTAATTTCTGTGAGATTAAAGATGACTTAGCATTTGGTTTCTTTGACAGCTACACGATTATATCACGACACTACTAATGTGTGACACAATTTACATTGTTGCTTTTGCGATGTATCTGTTTTATATCTGCACAGTTTCTATGTATTATTCTGGAAAGTAAAACATGTTTTAGTAGTAACTTTTGTGGTATAGCTACAATGAGACAGCCTTTTCCGTAGCACAACAATGCGTTACAGTATAGTACTTTCTTCATCACAGCAATAAGCTTAATAACTATGATATCTATACGAAAAGCATTTCACTTTTGTTTATGATGAGATGAGTGCATTGACTTCAGCAGAACTTTGCTTACAGAGGACGATAAGTATGACACTTCCACAGAATTATCTTACAGCAACACGCACATTTAGCGCTATGGGACACGCATTTGAATGAATAATTTTGTACTGAAAACATTTATTTTTAAAGATTTTTGAATTGCAAAAAAAGTTTTCCGTGATACATTTCATTCCATTGCTGTAATCTATAACACCTGGGGGTATAATTACATTTATCCTCAGGGGGTACACGCCTACATTGTGTACTATGTGTCTGGCAAGCACGAGGAGCCCTAGCTAACATGGTATTTGCTTATACAACTATACACATCGGTACCATATTTCTCTAACACATAAATTACACAGCTATCTGACCATTTAACTGAGAGACAAACATTTTTTTTACTACATCAGTGACACATGTTTACACAATTACACAGTTGTATAACTTCACACTTATGAAACTGTATTTTGTCTGTACTTTGTGAACTGTTCATATCATTTCAGAACCATTGTGATACTATGAGAGCTTTGAATGATGTATTTGGCATGGGATCATGATTTTTAAAGTAAGTTTGAGGTAGATGACACTATTGAAATGAGCAGAGAATTTTCTTTAGGTTTTGAAATTATTGCAGAAAGCTATGACGTTTTTCAGATTTGGCTGAGTTTTTATAATGTTATTATTATGATGATAATGTGTATTATGCTGTTGAGGTATGTTTATGATCAATAAGCTGATGCTATATGAGGAATTTGATTATGCTATGTATTTATTATGATGAAACATTGAAGAAGTGTCGACGAATATGTATATGTGTAATAAGGTAAGGAATAATGAGTAGTGGTTAGGGACTCTGACTTGTGAAAAAGGATGTTGGCAACCAAGAATCATACTTTAAGAGTTATGAAATGTGTGTAGATGTGTGAATGTACCACAAAGCCTGCGAAAGTTTTTTGGATACTGTTATATTTATAAGATTATGTTTCTACAGATTTGTAACGCAAGTATTTCGACCTGTGAAATCTTATTTGTATCAAACTGTCAATGTAGCAGAAGCTGATGTAAATATTTCGGTAAGGAAGGTCGGTCACCTTGACGTAATGCACTGTAAGCACCCAGCTGCGCGACAGTCACCTGGAAAAAAGCCATTAGCGTGTGCCTTTCAGAGGCACAGGTGGAGAAAAAGAAAGAGGCCATTATCCTCGCTATTGACATTCCTTTATAGAAAGAGTAGCAAATACGACATGCTCATTGCTTGGAAACATATTGTACTTTGTGCTACTTACTGAAATGCTTATGAACTGATGGGAAATATTCTTACATCTGCACACCTGATTATGACAAGTGTCTTTCTACAAGAATTGAGAGAATTTCAACTAACTTATGAAATGCCTCATGACTACTGAATGATATTTTTATCCTTTACTTTGTACACAGTTGCTTATTTTATTTGATATCTGTTTTCCACGTGTGTTGCATCATTGGTATTATAAAATAAAATTAAATGCATTTGCTAATGTGAACACTTTCTGTCAAAAGGTCTGTTAGATAATAATTTTATGATCCACATTCTTCAAAAAAAGGAGCACTTGGAAAGGAAAGAACAATAAGAAGGAACTAGTAACAGTAACTGCATATATGATTTTCTTTTCAAGTACTTGGTAATTTTTATGGTACAATAAGTTGTGGTGCATCACTTTAATGACACATACATTAAAATGTGAATAGACATTTTCCTTATCTAAATTGTTGTCTTTAGTGTACTATTTTTTCTGCTTGTGGGTTTGTCATGATTAGGTATAAGTTATAGCATTTGCTGCTGCTGTTTGTCAGGCATAGTGTTACTGAATTTGACTTTGTATTACTCTGTTAACCCAGTTTTACTACAGATTTATTTTTCTTGTTTGCTGCACATTGCCTTACATTAGTTGTAATATTGCAATTGCTTTGCTAATTTAGATATACTGCTGCTTGCTTTGCCAATTCCCATTTTTTTTGTCATTGCTGTTTGTGTTGATTGTTTTGTGGTGCTGCATTGCCTTGTCCCTTAGTTTGTGCATCTGAGCTCAGTAGATTTAAGTTAGCTTAAGATGGGGTAGGCTATATAAGAGAACGAGTTGTGATGAATTGGAAGAAATGCATTGAGAAGCTATAAGAAGATGGTTTGGCCAAAAAAGGATTTTGAAAGAGGATATGAACAAAAGATTAGGGTTTAGGGATAACAGGTTTAGGTAGGAGTTTCTTGGAAATAAATGATGAGGTAAGATAATGGAAAATAAATAATGAGGTAAGAAATATGTGAATATATAAATACAGAAAGCATGCTTGGATAGGATTTGTTTCGTGGAAACAGATGTTGAAATAAGAGGAAAGGTCTATGGAATGAAGTTTTGGGTTGGACTGCAGTACCAAATGTCACACTGAAAACAAACCCTGTCCTGTCCTTTTGTATCATTCCGCTATGTGTTTATGTACCCTCGTGTATTTGTCTTTTTCCTGTCTTTATGTGTTTAGCTAATAAGATTTATGTTGCCGAATTTTTCGAATACTATGTTATTTTCTTTGTAAAGATGTTTAGACATTATTTATTCTGTTCTGTTTCAATGCTCATATGTGAAATTAATGTTTCGAAAACTACTCTCATTATTTTATATAGTTACTTATGTTATAATTCCTGTAACACTGATGTATATGTTTATTTCTATTCTTTTGTAAAGCCTGTATTACTACAAATGTTATCTGTATTATTAAGTTTTTAATGATGTTTTCTGTATCTTTGTAATTGTATTCTCATGTTATAAAATTGTAATGGACAGCAGTTCAGCAAATTAAGTAACTTGTAAGCATTCATTTCAGTGCACACGTTTCTGTTGGTCTTAGTATATGCACAATATGTGAGAAGTGGGGACTGATAGTGTTTGCACGTGTGTTAATAATTCAGCAAGGGACTGGTTAACAGCATTGCTGGTTCTAAGGACAATTAAAACAAACTTTATGAGTGCAAAAGTGGTGGTTTATGGACTTGCTATATTCTCCGCAAGTCTCTTCGATGGTGATTGTGCACCTGCACCGTCGTAACGGATGGCTGCTAGCCATCTCTACAAAGACTACAGTGGGTCTACTCTTTTGATGACTCACCAATACCGTTACTTCTAAGGACTGCAGTGGGTCTGCACCTCTGCTGGCCCACCAATACCATAATCTCTACCAAGACTATAGTGGGTCTGTGATGACCTACCCACCAATATTCTTCAAAACTTCGAATGACTCTGCTGTGGGTTTGCTCTGTTGTGGCCCATTACCTGTCAGCATGTCAAGAGTCAACACTTTCTTTCCGTTGGAAGGACAACACTACTTCTTCAAGACTGCATGGAAATCCACTACTTCCGTGTACATTTTCTTTTACTGTTCAGACTTTGAGAAAAACACTGCAGTTTTACTATGATGAACGATGAGGACTGTCTTCATGGACTATGAGAAAATTTTAGCTTTTGACCAACATTGTATCAATAAGTGTGTGCATTTGATTTCTTTGTTATTGTAATTATGATTATAAAATTTTTTTTAAAATCTGTATTGGCCACTGCCCAAACAATTTGTAAAATTTTTTGTGGGGAGTATGGGGGCTATTAAGGAGGCTGTTTAGGTTTTTATATTGGTAACGCCACGTAGCGCACTGTATTCTGTGGCTGGGTGGCATTGTTGAAATATTCGTTATTGTAGTGTTGGGCAGTTGGCTGTTAACAGCGCGTGGCGTTGCGCAGTTGGTCAGTCGCCAGCAGTGGTGGATGTGGGGAGAGAGATGGCAGAATTTTAAGAGTGGACAATCTGGACGTGTGTCCACCAGAAAGAGTAAATTTGTAAGACTGGATGTCATGAACTGATACATATATATTATGACTGTTGAACACTATTAAGGTAAATACATTGTTTGTTCTTTATCAAAATCTTTCATTTGCTAACTATGCTTATCAGTAGTTAGTGGCTTCAGTAGTTAGAATCTTTTATTTAGCTGACAGTAGTGGCGCTCGCTGTATTGCAGTAGTTCGAGTAACGAAGATTTTTGTGAGGTAAGTGATTCATGAAAGTTATAGGTTATTGTTAGTCAGGGCCATTCTTTTGTAGGGATTATTGAAAGTCAGATTGCGTTGCGCTAAAAATGTTGTGTGTCTGTTTAGTGATGATCAGAATAAGTAAAGTGAGAAATGTCTGAGTATGGTTCAGTTCTGCTCAGCTGTTTGAAAGTAAAATAAAGTAAGATGTTTATCAGCACAGTAATTCATAAATTTTTCTAAGGGGACATTTCAACTACAAATTGAGTACAGCATTTATCCAAAGTGTTCAAATTAAACGTACGTCACACGTTTCCTAAAACTAAGCCTTATAACATTCGCTTGACAAGAAAGTCAATGGACAATGTGTGGTAATATTAAACATCGACCAGTGGCTTGCCCTAGAACTGATATCGGCTGATACTTATTTGCGTCAAGGAATGCGGCAATTAATAATAGGCAAGTAGAAGCACTTGTTATTGTTGTTGTTGTTGTTGTTATTGTAATTCTGAGTCCAAAGAGTGGTTTGATGCAGCTCTCCATCCTACAAATGCGAACTTCTTCATCTCCAAAAAAACTACTGTAGCCTACATCCTTTTGAATCTGCTTAGTATATTCGTCTCTTGGTCTCCCTCTACGCTTTTTACTCTCCTCCCTGCTCTCCAATACTAAACTGACGACCCCCTGATGCCTCAAAACATGTCCTACCAACCGATCCCTTCTTCTAGTCAAGTTGTATCACAAATTTCTTTTCTCCCCAATTCTATTCAGTACCTCCTCATTAGTTACGTGATCTACCCATCTAATCTTCAGCATTTCTCTGCAGAACCACATTTCAAAGGCTTCTATTCTCTTGTTGTCTGAAATATTTATCGTCCACGTTTTACTTTCATACATGGCTACACTCTACATCTACATCTACATCTATACTCCGCGAGCCACCTTACGGTGTGTGGCGGAGGGTACTTATTGTACCACTATCTGATCCCCCCTTCCCTGTTCCATTCACGAATTGTGCGTGGGAAGAACGACTGCTTGTAAGTCTCCGTATTTGCTCTAATTTCTCGGATCTTTTCGTTGTGATCATTACGCGAGATATATGTGGGCGGTAGTAATATGTTGCCCATCTCTTCCCGGAATGTGCTCTCTCGTAATTTCGATAATAAACCTCTCCGTATTGCGTAACGCCTTTCTTGAAGTGTCCGCCACTGGAGCTTGTTCAGCATCTCCGTAACGCTCTCGCGCTGACTAAATGTCCCCATGACGAATCGCGCTGCTTTTCGCTGGATCATGTCTATCTCTTCTATTAATCCAACCTGGTAAGGGTCCCATACTGATGAGCAATACTCAAGAATCGGACGAACAAGCGTTTTGTAAGCTACTTCTTTCGTCGATGAGTCACATTTTCTTAGAATTCTTCCTATGAATCTCAACCTGGCGCCTGCTTTTCCCACTATTTGTTTTATGTGATCATTCCACTTCAGATCGCTCCGGATAGTAACTCCTAAGTATTTTACGGTCGTTACCGCTTCCAATGATTTACCACCTATGGCATAATCGTACTGGAATGGATTTCTGCCCCTATGTATGCGCATTATATTACATTTATCTACGTTTAGGGAAAGCTGCCAGCTGTCGCACCATGCATTAATCCTCTGCAGGTCTTCCTGGAGTACGTACGAGTCTTCTGATGTTGCTACTTACTCCATACAAATACTTTCACAGAAGACTTCCTGACACTTAAATCTATACTCGATGTCAACAAATTTCTCTTCTTCAGAAACGCTTTCCTTACCATTGTCAGTCTACAGTTTATATCCTCTCTACTTCGACCATCATTAGTTATTTGGCCTCCGAACAGCAAAACTCATCAACTACCTTAAATGTCTCATTTCCCAATCTAATTCCTTCAGCATGACCAGATTTAATTCGACTGCATTCCATTATCCTCGTTATCCTTTTGTTAATGTTAGTCTTCCTTTCAAGAAACTGTCCATTCCGTTCAACTGCTCTTCCAGGTTCTTTGCTGTCTCTGACGGAATTACAATATCATCTAGAAACCTCAAACTTTTTTTTCTTCTCCGTGGATTTTTATTCCTAATTCAAATTTTTCTTTTATATCCTTTACTACTTGATCAATATATAGATTGAATAACATCAGGGAGAGTCTACAAACCTGTCTCTCTCCCTTCCCAACGACTGCTTCCATTTCATGCCCCTCGACTCTCATAACTACCATCTGGTTTCTGTACAAATTGTAAGTAGCATTTTCACTCCCTGTATATAGTCCCTGCCACCTTCAGAATTTCAAGAGAGTATTCCAGTGAACACTGTCAAAAGATTTCTCTAGGTGTACAAATGCGAGAAACATAGGTTTGCGTTTCCTTAATCTATTTTGTAAGATACCTCGTAGGGTCAATAGTGCCTCACGTGTTCCATCATTTCTACAGAATCCAAACTGATCTTTCCCGAGGTCGGTTTCTACCAGTTTTTCAAAAAATGTTTCAAATGGCTCTGAGCACTATGGGACTTAACATCTCAGGTCAACAGTCCGATATAACTTAGAACTACTGAAACCTAAGAACATCACACACACATCCATGCCCGAGGCAGGATTCGAACCTGCGACATTAGCTGTCGCGCAGTTAGCAGTTTTTCCATTCGCCTGTAAAGAATTAGTATTAGTATTTTGCAGATAGATTGGTACTAGTATTTCGCAGATAGATTATATAATGGTAAGACAGAGATTTAGGAACCAGGTTTTAAATTGTAAGACATTTCCAAGAGCAGATGTGGACTCTGACCACAATCTATTGGTTATGAACTGTAGAATAAAACTGAAGAAACTGCAAAAAGGTGGGAATTTAAGGAGATGGGACCTGGATAAACTGAAAGAACCAGAGGTTTTACAGAGTTTCAGGGAGAGCATAAGGGAGCAATTGACAAGAATGCAGAAAAGAAATACAGTAGAAGAAGAATGGGTAGCTTTGAGGGATGAAATAGTGAAGGCAGCAGAGGATCAACTAGGTAAAAAGACGAGGGCTAGTAGAACTCCTCGGGTAACAGAAGATATACTGAATTTAATTGATGAAACGAGAAAATACAAAAATTCAGTCAATGAAGCAGGCAAAAAGGAATACAAACGTCTCAAAATGAGATCGGCAGGAAGTGCAAAATGGCTAAGCAGGGATGGCTAGAGGACAAATGTAAGGATTTAGAGGCTTATCTCACTAGGGGTAAGATAGATACTGCCTACAGAAAAAATTAAAGAGACCTTTGGTGAAAAGAGAGGCACTTGCATGAATATCAAGAGCTCATATGGAAACCCAGTTCTAAGCAAAGAAGGAAAGCAGAAAGGTGGAAGGAGTATACAGAGAGTCTATACAGGGGCGATGTTCTTGAGGACAATATCATGGAAATGGAAGAGGATGTAGGTGAAGTGTCTGACAGAGCACTGAAAGACCTAAGTCGAAACAAGGTCCCGGGAGTAGACAACATTCAATTAGAACTACTGACAGCCTTGGGAGAGCCAGTACTGACAAAACTCTACCATCTGGTTAGCAAGATGTATGAGACAGGCGAAATTCCCTCAGATTTCAAGAAGAATATAATAATTCCAATCCCAAAGAAAGCAAGTGTTGACAGATGTGAAAATTACCGAACGATCAGTTTAATAAGTCACAGCTGCAAAATAGTAACGCGAACTCCTTACAGACGAATGAAAAAACTGATGGAAGCCGACCTCAGGGAGGATCAGTTTGGATTCCGTAGAAATGTTGGAACACGTGAGACAATACTGACCCTACGACTTATCTTAGAAGAAAGATTAAGGAAAGGCAAACATACGTTTCTAGCATTTGTAGACTTAGAGAAAGCTTTTGACAATGTTGACTGGAATACACTCTTTCGAATTCTGAAGGGGCAGGGGTAAAATACAGGGAGCGAAAGGCTATTTGTACAGAAACCAGATGGCAATAATAAGAGTCGAGTGACATGAAAGGGAAGCAGTGGTTTGGAAGGGAGGGAGACAGGTTTGTAGACTCTCCCCGATGTTATTCAATCTGTATATTGAGCAAGCAGTAAAGGAAACAAAAGAAAATTTGGAGTAGGTATTAAAATCCATGGAGAAGAAATAAAAACTTTGAGGTTCGCCGATGACATTGTAATTCTGTCACAGACAGCAAAGGACTTGGAAGAGCAGTTGAACGGAATGGACAGTGTCTTGAAAGGAGGGTATAAGATAAACGTCAACAAAAGCAAAACGAGGATAATGGAATGTAGTCGAATTAAGTCGGGTGATGCTGAGGGAATTAGATTAGGAAATGAGATACTTAATGTAGTAATGGAGTTTTGCTATTTGGGGAGCAAATTAACTGATGATGGTCGAAGTAGAGAGGATATAAAATGTAGACTGGCAATGGCAAGGAAAGCGTTTCTGAAGAAGAGGAATTTGTTAACATAGAGTATTGGTTTAAGTGTCAGGAAGTCGTTTCTGAAAGTATTTGTATGGAGTGTGGCCATGTATGGAAGTGAAACATGGACGATAAATACTTTAGACAAGAAGAGAATAGAAGCTTTCGAAATGTTGTGCTACAGAAGAATGCTGAAGATTAGACGATTAGAGCACATAACTAATGAGGAGGTATTGAATAGAATTGAGAAGAAGAGGAGTTTTTGGCATAACTTGACTAGAAGAAGGGATTGGTTGGCAGGGCATATTCTGAGGCATCAAGGGATCACCAGTTTAGTATTGGAGGGCAGCGTGGAGGGTAAAAATCGTAGAGGGAGGCAAAGAGATGAATACACTAAGCAGATTCAGAAGGATGTAGGCTGCAGTAGGCACTGAGAGATGAAGAAGCTTGCACAGGATAGAGTAGCATGGAGAGCTTCATCAAACCAGTCTAAGGACTGAAGACCCCCAACAACATTTTGCAGCCCTGACTTACTAAACTGATAGTTCGGTAATTTTCGCACCTGGCAACACCTGCTTTCTTTGGGATTGGAAATATCGTATTCTTATTGAAGTCTGAGGTATTTCGCCTGTCTCATACATCTTACTAACAGATGGAAGAATTTTGTTATGGCTGGCTCTCCCAAAGGCTAACGGTAGATCTAATTAAATGTTGTCTATACGCGGGGCCTTGTTTCGACTTAGGTCTTTCAGTGCTCTGTCAAACTCTTCCCATTTCATCTTCACCTACATCCTCTTTGATTTCCATAATATTGTCCTCAAGTACATCGCCCTTGTATAGACCCTCTATATACTCCATCCACCTCTCTGCCTTCTGCCTTCCCTTCTTTGCTTGGAAGTGGTTTTCCATCTGAGCTCTTGTTATTCATACATGTGGTTCTCTTTTCTCCAAAGGTCTCTTTAATTTTCCTGTAGGCAGTATCTATCTTGTGATGTATGCGCCTACATCCGTACGCTTGTCCTCTAGCCGCCAGCCGGAGTGGCCGAGCGGTTCTAGGCGCTTCAGTCTGGTACCGCGTGACAGCTACGGTCGCAGGTTCGAATCCTGCCCTGGGTAGATGTCTTTAGGGTAGTTAGGTTTAAGTAGTTGTAACTTCTAGGGGACTGATGCCCTCAGATGTTAAGTCCCATAGTGCTCAGAGCCATTTGATCCATTTTTGTCCTCTAGCCAGTACTGCTTAGCCATTTTGCACTTCCCGATCTCATTTTTGGGACGTTTGTATTCCTTTTGGGCCTTCTCCTTTCAATTAAAATCAGTTTCTCTTCTATTAACCAAGGATTTCTTCCAGCCTTCGTCTTTTTACCTACTTGACCCTCTTTCAAAGCTACCCATTCTTCCTCCACTGTATTTCTTTCCCCCGTTTTTTTCAATCGTTCCCTAATGCTCTCTCTGAAACTCTTTACAACCTCTGGTTCTTTCAGTTTATCCAGGTCCCATCTCCTTAAATTCCCACTTAAACACACATAAATACTACAGTGCCAGCAAACTTCACAGCACGCTTCCTTTTAGAGGTAGACGCTAACAATAACCAAAATTAAAGGCGTCACAGATCAGTCTTCCAGTTAGTTGCAAAGCATAAATATCTAATTAAAGTATGTAAAAGACCCTTTTAAAACAAATTTGTGCTCATACAATTCAGCCTGCAATTTGTATGGAGGCGCGTGTTTCCATACCAATAAACAGAAGCGAGTTTCTCGTAACTGCAAGCAAAACACAGGCCTACATGACCTCAGAATATTCTTGTCAGTTTACCTCAACACAGGGACAGGTAGGTGGCTGCTAAAGGCCTGCTTTCAGGTTTGTTGCTCGACTGATATTCCCATCATCATACCAACCGTCATACCACCAACTGTCATACTCCATCGCGGGGCTACCAAGCCGGTTCTCTAGGCCATGCCAGAGGGTGTTGCGCTCGCTGGGGAACATCTTAGAGCCAAAGATAAGAAAATATCGATGTCGATACAGTGCGACAAGCCGCCAAGACTCAGTGGTGAGACGATACGCAATCGAAATAACCTACAGAAAGGACAGAGGAACTAACAGATCGTTGCAATCACGTTAATGCCCATCTAAGGGATTTACCCATATGGTAATGGTTTAAAGTGGTAATACCTATCTTAACACCGAAGGTACTAGATTGCTGCAAGCTATGGCGCATCCAGCATCTAGCGCACAGTAGCTGTTATCATTGTTGGATGGCGGCCTGCGGGTCGCCAATTCTAAATCGACCTCCATCAGTCTTCTTCTTCTTCCACACCTTTCTCCATGTCTTAGGTATTTGCCTGTTACAATCTCTAGTTTGACATTATCAGTGTTTCCATCTTTTCCTCGCTCTTGCTACAGATATTCTGCCCACTGGATAATAACTCATTAATTCCGGTATACTGTCATCTTCCATTCTTGTGACATGAGTCGTCTAGTTGTCTTCTTATTTAACATGTTCACTGCTACTTCTTCCCTCATGTCAGTATTCCTCCTCCTGTCAGATAGTGCGTACCCAGGTACATTTTTCACAAGGGAATCTTCCCACAGCACCCTCCTCAGATCTCGTTGTAAGAGGGCCCAGTGGGCAGCCCATCAAAAACTGAACACAGATCAAGCATGAAATCAGGAAGACGGTGTACTGGACTGTGAAAGAAAAGCAAAATAGAAAATCGGTGAACGGTCCAAGAATATGAAGTTCAATATAGAGCAGGCGGAAGGCAATATGGCATTGTCGTTAATTGTTTACGGTGTTGGACTGCCACGCCAGTGAGCCATGTTAAAATCTTCCCATGGTCAACAACTTTTTTTATTTTTTTCCACTGTTCATATATGTGACTCTGTCGGGGAGTAACCCTCCTTTGCAGCATGGAGGTCTAAGGTAGAGACCTATAATGACAGTTGATTCTGCACAACTACTGTATTAGAAGTCGAAAGGAAGTGGTTTTCCAATGGGAACCTCAAACATTTGATGAGCGGGTGACGGGTCAACCGAGACCTCCACCGGTAAACACGTCTGATGTGTCATACACGGTATCAGTAACAGTACGTGTGTCATACGATAGGAATCTGTTCTCGTCGTGCCTAATTTGTATGGCTGGTGATTGAAATACGCCTCCTTGTCCTATATAAGTGTTCGTATAAATGTGAAAGTGATCTTTCCCTAGGAAATGATGAAAACATTATAGTTCGTCACACAAGCTGCATCAAATGTACGTGACAATTTCACAATCACACAGTATCTCTGTGCTCTGTCAAAGCTTATGTTTTTTAACGTTTCTGAAGTTGTTTAGGAAGTCTTGAATCTTGAATTCTTTGTTGTAACATAGTTCACATCCGTTTATTTTTGTTTTCATTTCTGTGGGATGTTGAGAGAAGATAAGTCACTCTCTCACCTATTTTTCATAAAGATTTTGTTACAACGTTAAACAACTTGAGCGAGACTCTACAAAGTTAATGGTTCTTAGTTCGTAAAAAAAGTCATGTAGGAAGTTGAAAGCAAGAAGCGGCGAGCCCATCCCTCAGTAAATCTTGACAGACAGGCCCACAGCCTTACAGGGCAGACAGAGCACCTCCTAGTCGAGACAGGTCACCAGCAGGACAATGCCGAGTTATACCTGCATTGGCGCCAGCCGAAGGCTGGGCTGGGGCCAACATTAGAGTCGTAGACTGTGCATTGTGTGCTGTGACACGCCTACTAAAAATTTACAAGTTTTTGTGTTCGCCGATACTGCAAATAGGCCTGTGACCCACTTCCATCGGCCGCCTCGTCGTAGAAGAAACTCGGGCGTATGAGAAATGTTGAGAGATAGTATCTTTATGACACCTCATAGCTAGGACTAACATGCTCCAGAGCACAGGCGATTTAGATAAAGATGTTTAAGATTGTATCTGTTCGCTTGCTCCCACGGGAAGCAACGCGACTTCGCAGAAAAACATCTTCTCCCTCTGTGAAAACTTAAAAAGGCCATTAATTGGTATTTTCTTTTTTTTTCCAAAGACACATGTTTCTTATCTCCTGTGCTGGTTCCACATGAGTTTGTGCTGTTGTGTAGGAGGGGAGATTTAGCGCCTCTAAAGGCTTGTGTTGGACTCAAGGCGGGGTGAAGGCGGTGTCGTTCGTGCACTTTTCGGGAAAACGGATTTTTTTTTTATCTGAAGACGTGCGAGGCACTCTGGTTTTGGACTTCAGTCTGGAAGAAACTTCTGGTCGAAGCTCTGGCATGTGTGGTTCGTACTTAGGACCTGTCCTAAGATTGACTTCACTTGCATGTAGCTGTACCGGGAGGCCTGTGGTGAAGTTCTTACTGTACCAAAAATGTGACTTCAAACGTCTCGGACTACAAGTTCGCCGAGGGCACACTTATTCGTTTTTGGTTTACCAGTCTTGACGTTTGGCGTCCTTGTGCTCTCTTTCGTATAAGTGAGCCAAATTAGTCCTTGGTACGACCAGCGATTGTTTGTGTCACACACTGAAGTCTACTGTGATTTCAGGGCTACGGTAGACAGTAAATTGCGGTCCATTTGTCTCTTCGGTAGATCGTGAAATTTTGTATTTCTTTCGAGGCCACGATCGATTGACAGGTGCCTCTGCCACACACGACTCGACAGCTGCAAGTTACGTCGCTGCACGAAGTAAACAGGGTAAAGTACAACTGCTCCGACCTTGTCTGGGTGAACAAATCCGAATCGACACTTGCTCTCAGCTGCACCTGTCGAGACTTCTGTAGACCATTGATCAAAGTCTGATCAGCATTCAGACTGCGTTCTACATACTTTTAGGGCCAGAGTACTTGACTCACTTTTGCCACACAGTATCCTTGTCCATAGTGGTCTTAAACCACTTGTTAGTTGTTTACGATATTCTACCAGAACTTTTGTAACTTTAATTATGTCTGTCTTTGTTTTTATTTTTGGGAAAATAAATGTTGTCAGCAAACTAAATTTTGCTTACATTCTCAATCAAATCATCACTTTTATTTAGTCATCCCAAATGTTAGCTTCCATTGTGGCATCCCATCCGAGGATAACTTTCATGGGGTACTATCATGCTAGGATAGCTTTCATTGCGTACGACTCTGCCAAGGTAACTTTCATTGTGTACGACCCTGCCAGGTTCTCAATGACTCTTTTTCACACAGCTCACAAACGGATTAAGTTTCAAAATCTATGTGGTATCTCGCGCGCTCTCAGTATTCAACACATTTGCTTGCTATGGTAACGTTTTCTTACCACATGATTCATATTCTATAGCCAAGGTATACTATTACAACTGCCAAGTCTACAAAGAGAGAACAGATTTTTCATTGACGGGACGGACAGGTCATAATGTTGTGAAAAAATAAATAGCTCGAAGGAGTTTAGTACACGATTCGCCCACTTGGTAATCCACCACCATGCCAATTATTTATTGTTTTTCGCAGTTCAGTACACGTTCTTCCCGTTTTCACGCTTTGTCTGCTCTCAGTTCTTGACTATATTTGAGGGATGTGCGAAGGGATGTTTCCCTTTTTGGGAATCCAATACCTGTGTTTACTGTTCATTTCTTTCTGTTAGAGTCCACGACTCACTTCAATATGCCGTATCTGTTAACGACATAGTTTTGACGAATGTAAGTAGTTTTTCGTTTCTTACTTTAGTTCTGAACATATCTACTCTCTACCAGAATTACGGCTACTTAGTTCTGGTAGAATATGAAAGACGGAGTGTGTAGTATAATTACCGGTAGTATTGATAGCATTGATACGGTAAGAAAGGTAAAGGACTACGTGAGAGAGGAACTCGGAGCCAATGGCTTCTCTTAGTTTATCGTTTGTTTGCTTGTTTTGCACATAATTATAACCGTACATCATTCAGTGTTACTCCACTGTGTATTTTAAATTCTTACAAACTCTACATTGCATTTTATAAGTAACAAAAATTAGCTGCTACTGTAACTTCTGCTCTTTTATGTAACTAAAACAATGACTTTTGATGCAAGTACAGTTTACATGCACAAACACAAAAAGTTCTCTAGAATTAATGCTGTTATATTGTAGTCAGTAGAATGTTCTTCTTCATTAGACAAGAGTTTCCTTTTATTACTGATAACTGAGGAAGTTTTTCAGCAACAACAGAAACATGTTTCATATAAAATCGAAGCAGTACTGAAGCGATGTTTGATTTGTGTTTTATCTTTTCTTTTTTCTTTTTTGATGGATTACGTTTCTACCCCTATGTGACAAATCTGTATCTTTTTATTTTTGCTACATCCATCTTTTTCAGGTTAAAAATCAACAATTTTCGAATAAAACCTGATTTCAAAACTGAAAGTTTCAGTTTTGTTATAAATACTTTTTATTTTCAGGAAACAGGCAGGAGGGGATGACTGTGTAGAACAAAAACCTTCCTTGTGTTACGCAGCAGTTTCTAAACGGTTCACTGTTTCCTGTTTCTGGGAGAACCCAGCAAGAAACTGCTGGTACACAGTAAAAAATCTATCGAAAGAGGTAACGCCCAATAGATATCTAACATACCTAGTGTACAGGTAACACAGCGGTGATCTTAACTAACCCAATGTACATGGAAAGCTACTATAGTCTACGCAGAAACACGATAATCTACAGTAGCTTCTGTTTCTGAGAGTTCCTTAGTTACTGTAATTAAATCTTTCTGCTCTCCTTTATCGGTCCATTTCTTTCATGGACGACATAGTATTTCCTAAGAAGCTGAATGAGTTCACTCTTTCTGCTTTCTTGTCATTTATTATTACTTTGTTTGGATATCGCTCACGGTCTATGAAGACCACAACTTTTAATTTCTCTGGTGGAACTAACAGATTATATAACTTAGTTAACCTCCATCAATAGCTTGTTATTTAGTATTTATCATTTTTAGAAAGTTCTCGAAGTATCTTATGTTGGATGTACATTCTGGAATATTCAATGTTTGTATAAATACCAGCATTGTGGAATATTCGATATTCGTGGAAATAGATGTACTCTCCGTCTAGGATGTCAGTTCTGTTTTGCCTATACGTTTTCAATAATAAGAGTGCTTTCAGTTCGAAGTGTTGTACTTCGTTAACAAACCGACCTTCGGATTTGCACTTGTCTGTGATTTTTCCGTGACAATTTTGTGACAAACTGTCACATAGAATTTACGCGACTGATAGGAAAATTAAGCCATCGAAGTGAATGGACTGTCTACAAACGATACAAAGAGTTTTCTTAACTTTGTCAAAAATTATAGAAAATCTTAACACTAATTAATATAATGTATGTCTCGATAGTGTTCCCACTTTAATAGACTCCGAAACAACTTCACACGTTTTCACTTTAACTGTAATCAATATGAAATACATCAACGTAAAGTACCTCGTCAGATTCCTACTTACTAACCCGATTAATCGGGTTCAGTCTACAGTAGGTAGTCGTACATAGGTATACGTCAAAATACTTTATATCAGTGATCTTTTAAATGTGATTTTGTTGATTCCTTAAGCCGAAACACGTTGGACTGTAGGGAATATGAATATAAAAAGCTATGCACGCAAGTGTGTTCGTTTTTATAAGTAAGACGGCAATATTTGCTAGTGATTAATAGTTCTGACGGAAGACAAATGGCAATTCGACATTTTCACCAATATTCTGACTGTCATGAAATAAGAAAGTAACAGATTTGTTGCTATAGATAAGACGTGGATATGTGACTTCACATCAGAAACGGGATAACAATCAGAGTAACAGCTGAAAGACAGCGGCTCTTTACGAAAACAGGCGAGTAAGATTTCTCCTTGCAACACGATTATAGCCATTGCTATTTTGGAATATTAAAGAAAAATTTCTTATTGACTGGCTTCTGTTTGGTAATATAATAACGGTGGAAACGTGACAACAGTTTAATCGTAAACTGTAAACTTTCGATCCGGAATTCTCACAATTAATAAAGTGTTTCCGGATATTATGCCGTGGTCGACGTGGTTCACTTTAAAACCAGACGTTTCGTTCCCATCTACGGAGGAAATTTTCAACACGGATCATAGCTTTATTCAATGTCCGATTCACACCCTGGCTCGCCACTGGCTGCAGCAAAATTCCGCTTATGCGAGATTTCGCGCAGTGGAGTGACGTCACATGTTTTGAATACGCGAGCGCAATAGGCCGTTGTCGACTGCCGTCGTCCGCTGTTACTATCAACCCATATTGGAAGACTGGTATACATTTTCTTCAGCACCGGAATCCAAATTTCATTCAATTTCAAGCCCACCTCCTTCCTATTGAAATTCCTGGGGTGCTCACAATCTCTATGGCCTCTCTGTGTAACCTTTCGTGGTATCCGCTTGTGGCTAACAGTACTTGAGTCCTATCAAAATGAGATGAAAAAAAAACTAAGTTCTCAGTTCAGATAGGTCTGTTTAATCCAGTTGCGCTAAAACCAAGATTTTATGGATTGCAGAAGGTGCATAAAGAACATGTTCCTCTAAGGCCTATAGTGAGTGCTATTGGTTCACCCACCTATTCGATTGCAAAGTTCTTGACAACGTTATTACGACCGTGTGTGGCCCCATCGGATTCGTATATCAAGAATTCGGCACATTTAATCACTAAATTAAACGGTACAGTGGTACATCCGAAGGACATATTAGTTAGTTTTGATGTTGTGTAGCTATTTACTATGGTTCCACTCAATGAATTGTTGCAACAGCTGAACCGGATTTTTCCTCCTAATGCTGCATAATTGTTCAAATATTGCCCCACAACCACGTATTTCAAATGAAACGAAGAGTTCTATGAACAGACGGATTGTGTCGGCCTGCAAACCCGGTTATAAAGAACTTCTTTATTGAAAAATTCGAGGAGAAGGCATTGTAAACTGCGAAAAAGAAACCGAACATTTGGTTCCATTATGTGGATGACTCGTTTGTTTTGTGGCGGAGTGGCAGGGAGAAACTGGATCGTTTTCACAAACGTCTGAACGGGATCAATTGTAAGATTCAGTTTACCAAGGAGGAGGAGGAGGAGGCAGGCGGAAAATTAAATTTTCTTGATGTGCTAATTTTCATGAAAGAACATGGTAACTTGGGCCACACGGTTTACAGAAAACCTACGCACACAGACCGTTACCTACACCGGAATTCGAACCACCACCCACAATAAAAGTGAGGCTTCATATAAACCTTGCAGGATAGAGCGAGGAAAGTCTGTGAACCAGTGCTGCTTGACACAGAATTAAAACATCTCATCAGTGCATTGCTCAAGAATGCTTATTCATTAGCTGAGGTGAAAAGGGCGTTAAGACGACCGCTTAGAAATCACAGTGATGCTCAAGCGCCGATGAAATCGAAAGTTTTCCTGCCATTCGTTAAGAACGTGACTGACCGCGTAAGAATAGCCTTGAAAAAGCGGAATATCGAGGTAATTTACACACCCACACGGAAGATACAAGATCACCTAAAATCGGTCAAGGACGCTCGCCAACCGCTGGAAAAAGCTGGAATTTATAGGATTCCGTGTTATTGTGACGAGGTGTACATGGGTGCTGCAAACTGAACTGTCAAAAATTGGCTCGAAGGGCACAAGGGCAAGTGCAGAATGGGGTAGACTGACAGGCCAACTGTTGCGGCACATGCTTTTCAGCCAGGAGACCACCACATTCATTTTGATAGTACTCAAGTACTGGCAGCCACAAGCGGATACCACGAAACGCTGTACAGAGAGGCTATAGAGTTTGTGAAACACCCCAGCAATTTCAGTACGAAAGAGGTAGGCGTGAAATTCAATGACATTTGGATTCCTGTGCTGAAGATGCATACCAGTCTTCCACCATGCGAACGACGGCCGTCGACAATGGCCAATTGCGCTCGCGCATTCAAAACATGTGATGTCACGCCACTGCGCGGAATCTCGCAGATGCAGAATGTTGCGAAATCAGTAGCGAGCTAGGGTTTGAATCGGACATTCAACAAAGCTACGATCCGCCTTGAAAATGTCCTCCGCAGATGGGAACGAAATCCCCTTCGAACACGGCATAACAGCCACAGCTCAAGCTCGCAATTACTGAGGAGGGATAAAATCGGCCGTATCCTTTCAAAGAAACCATCTCAACCTTTGCATTATGGTATTTAGGAATAGTATGGAGAACTTAAAGCTTGATGGTCGTAATGTAGTTTGCTATTTCCTATATTTTAGCCATTACTGCAATTCAGACAAATCCGTCAGGTTCCATCGCGCGGCAGAGGCCGGCCGGTGCAGCCGAGCGGTTCTAGGTGCTTCAGTCTGGAACCGCGCGACCGCTACGGTCGCAGGTTCGAATCCTGCCTCGGGCATGGATGTGTACGATGTTCTTAGGTTAGTTAGGTTTAAGTAGTTCTAAGTTCTAGGGGACTGATGACCTCAGCTGTTAAGACCCATAGTGCTCAGAGCCATCGAGGCAGAGGTTCCGTAGCGAGCCAGAGCCTACGCAAGTACACAACAATAAGTTTTCTGGCTGGTTTGAGGATCCCTGGCGTTAGCTCCGCCATCTGTGACATCAAAATCGCTGAACCCTCTTTCGTACGCCGAGCACGTGTCCGCAAGTGAGTAGGAACGTATTTTTTAAGAGACAGTATGACTCCAAGAGAGGACAAGTTCTGGTTGAGGTTAAGAGAGCAAGCATCATTACTACGAAGGGACCTGCCGTCTTACGAAGCTTTCGTCACACAGAAGCATAGATTATTGTATCAGTCTTGCGAAAGCAATTTGGCTGCCCTCAGGCTCGGCTAAGGTACACATAAGCTAGATACCAAGACTAGCCTTACAAGGGCAGTTAGGGTTTGGGCGAAAGTAGACGAAGTGTCCCTCTGCGACTGGGCAAGATCGTGATGTATTGGAACCAGACCAATGCAGGTACCATTAGATATTGTGGATGAGGAAAACCACTTCTCTTTTTCAAACGCGACAAAGGATGACGGACCTCCAGTACCAGGCAACAACGCACACTTGAGGAAATGCTCTCCAACATGTCAAGAGTTCAAGAAACCTAGTCGCATCGAGATGCAGGACGGCCGAAGACGACGATGAAAACAAATGATCGAAGAAGTGCAACGTGCTACGGTGAATCCGGAAGAGCAGACGTCAAAACCCTATTCACCGGATGAATGTGACGGCTCCGTAGGCCAACAGGGCACTTTCACCGACGACGAGGTGGACTGCCAGGAGATGGAAGCAGATGATGACGCTGCATTTTTTCAGCTAACCAGAGGGAAGAAAGTCGTCATTCAACTATCGGCACAGACGTTTCAAGCCGCCCAACGGCTACATCAACATATCACAATCAGCAACGCATATGAATGTCTTGCTGAGGAAGAGGCAGAACATGGTGCACCACTACAGAACAAAATAAAATCCGGGTTAGCGAACATTGCATCTATCGTGCTTTACCACGTTACCAACCCAGATAAATGGAATTGTGGTCTCAAAGCCCTAATAATGACAGTATATGAGCTGTATATGGACAGTGAATGAAGTACTACGTCGACACTTTGTAAGACCACCTAGACCTTTTTATGTTCTTCCAGGAAATTCACCAAGCCTCCCACACTCACCAGAACACCGCCCAAAGTATGAAACTATCAAACTACTACCGCCCCAGGTATCGGAGGAGGAAACGGAAGAAGAACTGATCCGGCAAGGAATTCCGGCAAAAGCCGTTGTGGTCGAGCGCTTCTGGAACTTCAGGCCGGAACCGCGCTGCTGCTACGGTCGCAGGTTCGAATCCTGATTCGGGCATGGATGTGTATGCTGTCCTTAGGTTAGTTAGGTTTTAGTAGTTCTAAGTCTAGGGGACTGATGACCTCAGATGTTAAGTCCCATAGTGCTCAGAGCCAGTTCCGGCAATGAATAGTTAATACCACGAGCAGATTTCATAGTAACGACTCCAAATGGTGAGGCGTGTAACTCGATTTATATCAAGTACATCAGCCACATGTGAGTCTGCATCGAGAACTGCAGGCTACAGGCTGAACCGACGTAACGTCAGAGGTGCCAGTGATGGATTCACCCCACGACGTACTACTGGCTTCCGGCCAGATGTGTCCCATGTGGAAAGTCACACGTCTCTGAGGATGGTAAATTATCGAGGGACAAGGAGGTGAACTGGGGTAACTGCGGAAAGAAGCACCCTGCATCATGGAGGGAGTGCGTGAACTGCAAACCCCACTAAAACGATACATACCGCCATCAGCCTGCTCTAAGTAAGTGACCCTTCAACCACCGCAGAGAAAATACGCGATAAAGTCGACTTCCCACCATTATGGTGGAAGAAAACACACGCAAAACGCCCAAAAGGAATCGCAGTAACTGATTCACTTTGTTTACGCCGGTCGTAAACCAATACCTCTGTGAGTGATACTGGGGACTGGTGATGACTGCAGCGAAACAACGCCGAAGTCAGTGAGCCCGCGGGTGAATCCATCAAGAAGGGCATTTTCTTGAAGAAACTTGAGGAAACTGAGAAGAAATTCTCACGAAGTTCGTCTTCCTCGTAGAAGCGCTTCTGTGGATTCAGGTCCATTCTGGCGAACAACTACAGGTGGAACGTAACGATTTTCGTTTGTAATGCAAACGGAATACATGGCAAGAGGGTGGAACTTCAGGTCTTCAACGTCTTACTTGACATTTATGTCCTCTTCCCATCGAAGACTCATCAGCGACCAACAAAGACGTTCAAGTTGCGGCTAGGGCTCCGACAGAATCAAAAGACGAGGAGATGGCTTCGACATTTTCTTCCATCACACCATCACCCGCGCAGATGAATCATTACCTCATCAGCAGACTTTAGACACCAATGCAGTTACTATTTGGACAGCGGTGAGCCGAATCAATTTTGTGGCACCAAACCAACACACTACTTCAGGGACGGAGATATCAATGCTAAAATTTCTGGAGAGAAACAGCTACTGGACTTATAACATACTCTTTGATATATGGGAGCTCTTGAACCATAGGCACAAAATAAAAACGAACTAGATATCGCTCTAACCAAGGACCTTAGTCACGGCTGGGGTTAAGGGCCATCAATGGTCATACTTCGGATCACTGACCGGTGCTCAGATAGTTCAGGAGGGCATTGACACCAGATTCTCCTAAGGCAGAGAAAGATACTATCTGGCACCAGTTTTCCAGATAACTAAATTATAATGTACGACCTATAATGGACATACGGACGAGGGAACAAATCGATGCAGCAATCGCCTTTCTGACGGACAGAATTAAGAAGGCTGATTAACACATCTCCGTCACTGTCATCAGAGATCATCTGGAGCAGGTCCCGCTGTCGCCCTTGACTCAGAAGTCAGAAAATATAAGCTATGGTAAATGAAGCACAATTACCATCACAGGTGGACCTTACATCAACTGGTACGTGAACACCGCAGTAGCCTTTTACAATGGTAGAACGAAGTCTGCGCAGACAGAATGGCCATTTTTATGTGGGAGGCTCGAGACATCCGGAGGTTCAGGGCAGATACAAGGGGAACTTATCCATCACGCACTTACCAGGGATTTGTGGATTTGTGGAAGACCTCGACTGTCAGGCTGAAACGTTTGCTACGTTGAATGCGAACGTCTTTGCTCCTGGAGCCGTTGAACACTTCAAAACAGTGCTGCGCGATCAGAAAATATGTACTATAGACATGTGTCCATGTTGTGAAAAACATATATATGGATTTACATATCACTTACATACACAGCTTACATTACACATGGTTAGTCTACACCTATTTGCCACTGTATGATCATTAAGAAACTATGTTTTGTCTCAGCTGCTGAGAATTCTTTCGGGTTGTATGGCTGTAGTCCATGGAAATCTTATATCCCTGACGTTTCTTCCAAGGCTACGTTGGACATCTCCGGAGGTGCTCCTGGTTATGCTGAGTCTTGCCGACTGAGTCTCGCTGAAATTTTAATAGCAAACAGTATACAAACTGACACAGCGCACTCTTAGCTATGTGTAACAGCAGCTACCAATAACGTACGCACCAGGAAGTTATAGGCAGTAGATCTGCACCAGGCTCATATAAATGACAGCTACACTCAAAAGCATTACTTAATCAAATACTGAAATGTTACTGCATGAAGTGCAGAACTAAATTTGGACATGAGGGGCCTTTATCTTAACTGGCATGACAAAACAAATAAAGATGAATAATATCGCAAATACACTGTGTAAACTCCTCTATATATATATGTTTTCCTTCGCAACAGTAATAGTTCAATTTTTCCCTACTAGATGGAGAATATGAAGGGCATCCATAAACTAGTATAGTTTCACTAGTCAACGCTCTCTGATTATCACAGTAGTACAGACTAATTAAAAAAATAATAGCTCATTCATAATTTACTTTGTAAGACCATAAAATACAACACTGTGCTTAATTAATTTAAAAAAAGGAACCATTTATGATAGAAATCAAAACTATTTTTAAAATGAGCTTAACTTACTGGCCTATTTATCACCTGTGAAACAGGTATTCTAGACAATAATATTTATACTATCTTGCACTGTAATCCTACAAACTATAATTTGTAATAAACTAAGGACAATTTAGCAAAAGCCTATCCAACTTCACTTTTGTGGTTTTAATTTTAACTTTTACTACTCCTTTTATACTGGACAAAAAATCGCTTTTAAACACTTGAATGCAAGAACTGTTCATTTAAATCAGGTTACCCGGTTTTAGTAGCGCTTAGATGAGGACCCTGTATAGGTTTGCCATCAGGGTAGCAAATATGGTTCCGGACACGGATCGCAAAAGTGAAGCTGGATAGGCTTTTGCTAAATTTTCCTTAGTTTATTACAAATTATAGTTTGCAGGATTTGTGATTATTATTAAAACAACACACAAATTAACTGACCCATGCCCATATACATTACTGAGTCTATGAAGTTAGTGAAGCAGTGGGGAAGATTGGTGGCAAGTGATGTAGCAGCTTAATGTACTCCCGGCTCTTGATGTTCGAATGCTCTAGGAAATCTCTTCTTGGCGTCGGATTTCCAACATATCAGAGCCATTCCTTTAAGCCGAGAATACCAAGTAATATCCACATCCTCATCCGAGGTAAATCCTTCGTAAAACAACTTCCAATTGCCTCTCTTAGCACCGTCTAAATGTACAGTTCTATGGCTTGCCACATACTGCGCACCGTTCACACCAAGGAGCCGTTAAGTTCGACCGCCAAAACCACCTTTTACATCGTGCCATTCCACTTTCGTTGCTGGGGGATTTCCCTACAGCTTTTACATGTTACAAATACAAGTGCCCTGAGCATGAACAAGTTTCCAATAAACGTTTCCTTTTTATGAACATACACATATTATAATAATTTATCTTTTTAACATATCCTTTCGCTTTTTCCACATATACACTGCAAAACTATAATGTTCTCGTCACATGTAAAGGAATTTAAATCGGGATACTCACTCCATAATTGCAGATACACAGTTACATAATATAAGCCTACTTCTAACCGATGTAAGTGTTTCAGGAGTGGAATTAAAAGGATATCAGGGATACAATTCGCTGATGACATTGCTACCCTGAGTGAAAGTGAAAAAGAATTACATGATCTGCTGAAAGGAGTCAACAATCTATTGTGTACAGAATATGGATTGAGAGTAAATCGAAGAAAGACGAAAGTCATGAGAAGCATATGAAATGAGAACAGCGAGAAACTTAATAGCAGGATTGGTGGTTACGAAATAGATGAAGTTAAGGAATTCAGCTACCTAGGCAGTAAAATAACCAATGACGATTAGAGCAAGGAGGACATCAAAAGCAGACTATGAATGGAAAAAGGGCATTCCTGGCCAAGAGAAGACTACCAGTATAAACATAGTGAAACGCCCGCTAAACCCGCTGGGCAGAACAGATAATAGAATTGTGGAAAGGGCCAAGGGTTGAGGTCAGTTTCTGCTTCTGTCATTTATTGTAATTTAATAACCTGTACAACCAAAATGGCTAATAGACGAATGCAGCTCTTTCCCGGAAGAAGGCCTCCAACTAGAAATCTTAACAAGATAAAAAATCCAATTTAGATAGCCATAAAATAAGTCAAAATACAACACGCAAAGTGCAATAAAAATGTCTGGGGGCCACAATGAAATTCCAGAATTGTAGAATATGTTGTCATAGACCTTTAAAGGCAGAAGGCCAACAAGAAATTTTAAAACATCAAAAATTCAATTAAGATAGCAATAAAATAATTAAAAACCCAAAAGGCAACATATTCAAGGTGCAACACAAATGGCTGAGGGCCACAATTAAATTTAGATACTTCAGAATATATTATCATAGCCCTTTATAGGCAGAAGATCAGAATATTTAACAACAAGAAATCTTAAAAATCAACAAGATAAAAATCCAATTAAGATAGCAATAAAATAACTTAAAGAAGCAACATATGCAAGGTGCAATACCAATGGCCGAAGGCCACAATGAAACTTCAAAATTTTAAAATATACTACCATAATCTTTAAAGGCAGAAGGCCCAGTGTTTAAGCTTGAAAGATAAATTTCAAAATTGATTAAACACCTGTGGCACTCAGAAGCATCCAGGGAGGCCGGTCTGCCCTCGTTCACTTAGGTGAGACAGGTGGTGAGTCCAACTACACTTGATCCGTTGGAACCCAACCAGGGGACAGCCACGGACCGACCGACAAAACGCTTGCCACCAACCGGTACATGCGAACTTGACGTGCTGGGCCGGTGAGCAACGAAGCTCGCAGCGATCGGACAGCTCTCCACACGGTCCGAGACTGCACAGGGACCGGCATCAGATCCAGCCGACTGCACCGCACGGAGATTCTCCCTGGTCCGCACTAACCGACCGACCGCTTGCCGGTCCGTCCGCGACTGCTGCTCCGTCGCGACTGCACTGCTGATGCGTCTCCCACTCACTTCCAGATACACGACGGCGGAAATACTGTCTCGGATCCAACCATGCAGAGGAAACACGCCCACTGGCTAAACGACATCCCTGCACCAGGAAAGGACCGACCCAAGTTCCACAGGATGGTAACTGAAGAGTCTCAGAAGTGCTCGGAGAACCAGTTACACTTCGCCCGATGAGACGACCGACCTCTCAAAGGCAGTACGCCGATAACATTTAAAACAAATTGTCAAAAGAAACAATGCCAACTACACACACAACCTGACAACACTTGTACAAATTCCTGAACGATACCCAACGGTAACTAACCACACACAAAGTCAAATCTGGAGTCGATATACACACACACACACACACACACACACACAGCCGACTCATGCACGTTCAGCGAGCCAAAACGCGTCGTCTGGTAGGACGACCGACCGACGATCCACCAAGACCGTGGACCTTCTCAAGTGAAACGCGGCGGCAGTGGTCGGGCAAGCCATGTCGACGCTGACGTCACTGCTGCTCCTCCCGACTGCACTCTTACCGCATTGCAACTCTCGGCAAGTCCGGACTGCGCTCCAGATGCGTTCCAATTGACTGGCAAACCCGAACTCACGACCCGATCACCCGACACGATTTGGTGATCCGAATTCCTTCCGACAGATAACGACCGGGAAGTAATATCAGTCGAGCAAAGATACAACGAGAGGGGATATATCGATACGGGCTGTTAGCGCCGCTCACGATCAGGCAAAAGCAGCAACTCTGTGAGAGAAGCAATTTAAATTCACGTAATGAGGCAGAAGTACTTTAAAAACAGGGTGTTAAATTCATGATGGCGGGAACACGAGCCACGCACGGCCTTAATTTGAAGATGAAATTTCTGAGAACATAGGTCTAGAGTATAGCATCGTATGGTAGGGAAACATGGGCTGTCGGAAAACCGGAACGGAAGAGAATCGAAGTATTTGAGATATGGTGCTACAGACGAACGTTGAAAATTAGGTGGACTGATAAGGTAAAGAATGAGGTGATTCTACGCAAAATCGGAGAGGAAAAGAATATGTGGAAAAAATTGATAAGGAGAAGGGACAGGATGACAGCCTTGCCCCTTATTCATGGATTTTAAGTGAGCCACCACCTCCTCCTCAGAGAAGGGGTGCACCGCGGTGTTGTTTGTGTACTCAACATGATCGTCCCTGCGGATCTGGCGCCAGGGTCCTAAGGAGGACTTCAGTAGCCTCCTGCCACATCTCTGTCACCCAGCCGCCGTCCCTGATAACCGACAACATCGTGGGAGATCTTATCTTTTCACTTACCAGCTTGCAAGGGACTCCCCAGGGGTCAGTGGATAGCTTGTGCAGCACATACTTTACCCAGCTCGTAGGTCTCATTGCCTTTAGTTCCTTCTGGAACAATTCCTTGGCATCTCGATATCTTTGTAGCCAATTTTTCATGCCAGATAACACTTCGTTGGTGTACTTCTTCGTCCTTCTTACAGACTGACATATACGACCAAGTTCAGCAAACCATTGTGATGGATAAGCCGAGACGGCCCTCCTTTTGGTTGGTGCAGCAGCGTTCACCGCTGTAACTATTGATCCCACCAGCTCCTCGGCGTATCCATCCACGTTTTCGTCACCTCTGTGAACGGAGGAATTTCACACTCCTGAACCAAGCATTCCCAACCAGTTTTGTTGAAGTTAGACTGAACCTCCCACCCAAAGTCGCAGTGGCACTTAATCTCGCTCAAAGAGAACACAATCAGGTTGTGGCCACTTGTTGTGACCTGTTCAAGAACTGTCCAATTCCTGATGTTGTCAATGATGATGGGCGTCGCTAAAATCACATCTATGTTATTTCCGACTCCACCTCCACCCCTATAGGTGGGGAGATTCCTAGGTCTATTTACAACAACAAGCTGCGATGCCATTATGAGCTCTTCAGCTCTCTCACCGTTTGTATCTCACATGCCACTGAACTATAGTTGAGTCTTAGCGTTCATGTCTGATGCTACAATGACCGCCCCGCCCCCCTCCCCTCCCCCGAAACGCCGTGGTGACTCGTGTGAGTTGATCCAGGCAGTCTACAAGAGTACATATTCACGATCTACACAAGTCTGGCAACTGATTGAAGCTCCATGACGTTGCAGCGGATATCTGACAACTGTGACAAGACTGTGACACATACTGTCTTATTGATTACAATTAGTGCTGCGTTTGGCTCATCCCCATGACTTATAACCTGCCGACTGGCAACCATAAAAGAAATTCGCCCGCTTTGGGAGTATGGGTCCTGTAGGCAGACTACATCCGCCCTCCACTCCTCCACCGCCCTTCGCAGCTCCTGCGTCACCGATTGCCTATTGTCTACATCTACATCTACATTTATACTCCGCAAGCCACCCAACGGTGTGTGGCGGAGGGCACTTTACGTGCCACTGTCATTACCTCCCTTTTCTGTTCCAGTCGCGTATGGTTCGCGGGAAGAACGACTGTCTGAAAGCCTCCGTGCACATTCGTGATCTCCTCGGGCGGTATAAGTAGGGGGAAGCAATATATTTGATACCTCATCCAGAAACGCACCTTCTCGAAGCCTGGCAAGCAAGCTACACCGCGATGCAGAGCGCCTCTCTTGCAGAGTCTGCCACTTGAGTTTGCTAAACATCTTCGTAACGCTATCACGGTTACCAAACAACCCTGTGACGAAACGCTCCGCTCCACTCCGCTCTTCTTTGGATCCTCTCTGTCTCTTCCGTCAACCCGATCTGGTACGGATCCCACACTGATGAGCAATACTAAAGTATATGTCGAACGAGTGTTTTGTAAGCCACCTCCTTTGTTGATGGACTACATTTTCTAAAGACTCTCCCAATGAATCTCAACCTGGTACCCGCCTTACCAACAATTAATTTTATATGAGCGTTCTACTTCAAATCGTTCCGCACGCATACTCCCAGATATTTTACAGAAGTAACTGCTACTGTCTTATTGATTACAATTAGTGCTGCGTTTGGCTCATCCAGTTGTGGGAGGAGAAGACGCCAGCCTGAGCCAAAGGCTCAGTCTGAATACAAGCAACAACCATTATTACTCTTTGAGATCTCATTCCGAAAGTGACTTCTAAAAATTTTTAAACGGGCACGCTCTCTAAGCATCCCTCCTCCTTTTTCATGAGGACTTCTTCTTCACCATCCTAGTCACGATAATGGCCTAATCCATAATCAGTTCGAGATCTTAAACGTTCTAACATTTTGTAAGTGGGGCAGGTCCTTCCAGTGGCACCGCAGTTCTTCTAGCCCCTTCGAGTACATGGAATACATATACCCGATTTCTTGCAGACCTTCGTTATATGGTCCTCAGCACCGCACTTGGAGCACGCCGGCTTCCTGCTGCAGTGCTTGTGATCGTGATCAATGACCAGTAGTTGTGGCAACGAGGTGCCACTAAATAATCTTTCACGATTATGGCGTGAAAGCCAGTATACATCTTGCCCATAGTTGGGAGTCTTTTCCACAGTTTACCAGATGTCTCAGCAACGTGAGGGACGACATCACGTTTACGAAGTCCGGTTCGGAATCTTACCTTGAAATCCTTCTTAAAGTATCAGTGTACATATCGTCAAGATCCTGTTGGTACAAGGTGGCATACAAGTCTTCTTACTTTAAAGACGTTGGAGCGTCATACAGAATAACCAGCTGGTTCCGGTTTTTCGAAGTTTTGCATTTCACTGCCTTAAATAATTTTTGATTATTCAGAAACTTGTTATTACCATCTTACGTGGCAACATCGACTATCATCACGTTCCTGAGTGCCTTTACCCTGTTTATCTAAATCTTTTCTAGCGCCGGATTTACAGTGTTGGTAAATATTTCTTGTACCTTTTTAATGTCTTGGCCGGGCATGGGACTCAAAAGACTGCCGTATCTGGCCATTTGGAAACTTAAGCTAATGTCTTTACTGACGTTTGGACCTTGGGTGTCACCTGCGCTGCAGCATCAGCCCACGTTTTCGCAGGTAGCCTTTCATTTTCTTTTTCCAGTATCTCTACGCGGCCTTCGAGCTTCGCATTTGCAATAGCCCACGCTGCCAGTTCATATTTAAACGTATGATATGCGGTCTGACATTTTTCCGTTCCTTATGCTCTGGTCAAGGATCTGAGTGATCCTTTTGTACGCACTCCTAAAATCGCCATCCATTTCCTGACCCATGCCATTTTGTGGCAAGGGATCGGCTAGCATCAAAGCCCTCACAAGAGGCGCACTCTAATCGCTTGCCTCATCTGTAGCCATCATCATCAGTTGACAAACGAAAAAATTCGGAACCCTGGACCGGATCCTCTGGTGTGGGGAGGGACTTCCGCAGTTCGCCCACTGTCCTCGCCTCTAAACCAAGGGCACGTGAGAGTTCGCGGGCTAGGCACGTCATTGACAACACATTGGTCCCCTTCAAGCGGCCTTGTCATCCACGATTTCTCCCAGCACGCCTCAGCAAGTACACACCGCGCTCCGAAGGGGCACATGCACCTCTCGCGTTTCGCCATCTGCTACCTGAGCCTCCACCTTTCGGCCAATGACACACTCCTTGTCCGGTGGTGGGACGGTCACCCATTCGCTCAGCTGTCTGAACCCAACTAACTTGGCCCAGGTGATGCGACCACCTTCTGAGTTTGGCAGAACACGCCCTGGTTACCCACGGTCGCGACGAAGCATTCTCACCGACTTGCGCCGAAATTTCACGCCGACAGAGGTCGCCGGCATGCAGAGCACATAGTGTTTCATGCTCAGCGCAAAGAGGCAGGGGAACAGAAGTCACCTAGCACAGATGAGTCGCACGAGGTTAGCTACACCCCCAGCCTAGCAGTCCTCTCAGTCCTCCCCCAAGAGACAGATCTTTGCTCTCTGGACACAGCTGCCCCCTGTGCCATACCCCCTTCGCTTTCGTATCGGGTTGGGTCTCAGCTCTCCCTTCTTATGCAAGGCAACGTCCAGGCAGGCACGGGGAACGCCAAGCTTGACGGCAGGCACAACGGGAAGGAGGAAAGAGCCACTTGGGAAGGAGAGGCTATGTATGACGCATCAGTCCCCCAAGTGAGGCCCTTCGCCGTCACGCCCGACCATGAACCAGTACGTCATGGTGCGAGATTCCACACCAAGCGCACCGCACAAGCGACCGGGAAACTGTGAGCTTCCGCCAGCGCTCAAACCATCTGACCTCACGCCAGACTGCTGGCGGAGCGTTATTTTTATCGCTGATACTATTCGCCTTTTACGTCATCACATGCCTGCGGCACCAAATGTCCAATTGGCCTACTTCGCGGTTGATACTGCTTTCTTCAAGACGGGCCGAATCCATGCCACCAATATACTAAAATTTCAGAGGGAACTGGACTTGACAAATCGGTGAAACTCAATATGGACTCGACAGTGGCAGTGTACTTCAGCAAGAAGTCTTCGTCACTCCTAGATCACCTCAGGTTGCAAGATAATGGCATTCTGTGGAAACCGTTAGTTCATTAACTGTGTATTCTCTTTCACAAGCAGCTCTTCTTTTACACCCGCGTCAAGAATCTATGGATCAAGGCCACAGCTACAGCGAGACGATGCATTCGTTCAACAGCGCCCTATTTAGGCAAGCCTACCAAACTCAAACACCAACACCCCACAGTTTTAGCGAAGTTTCTCTAGGATAGATGGGTGTGGGGGCCTGGCAGCCCCACACTTCGCAAAAAGCTACTGGCACTGCAGAACACCTACCTTCGCAGGGCACTGCGTAACTACCTCTATGCTAGAATATGGACCTCCACGCCGAAATCCACATAGACGCCACTGATGAAACGATTTGGATGCATTCTCAAACCCTCTACCAACTAATTCAATGTGGAAGAGATGGAGATGGCAGAGCCGACGGCTTGGCACTGCTACTAAACCCGGTGCACGCTTATTCTGCGAAATTAGTGCTCCGGTCACTACAAACCTATGGTGGTGCGTTAAGGAAACCAGAGATCCCCTACAACCTAACCAAAGAGAAGAAAAACTAAAAATATCCTCGCTATCCAGACACAATGAAGTGGATGTCATCTGTGGTGAAGGCACTTCAAACCACACGACACACGCAGAAGAAAGGAATTAAAAAATGTAAAGAGTTTTGATTATGGAACAAGTTCTGGTAATATGGCACTTAGATGGAAACGGCGATTTCACTGAGCAGCCAAGCTGTGGTCAATAGAGAAGTCATGGATCGATCATACAGCTCATCAGCTGTACGTGATTGTTTATGCTTTTCGCCTCTTAAGTGATTGACTCTAAGTTAGGACTTAGCCCGAAAGTGATCCGTTAACTTTCTTAGTGTGAACTAGAATCAGAAGTGATCATTTTGTTTGAACTTTGTGTAAATTCACATTCTGACTTCACGAGTTAAGCTATATAACATGCGACTTGAATGTACGTCTGAATTTTAGTGATACTGACATTGGTAGTTGTTGGGTTGGAAGAAGAGCCAAAACCGTGTTACTAGAGGTGGCCGAAATGCACGCGCTTTAGCTCACGCAGGCTGGCGTGAGGAGGAAAGGACTCTACTGACGTGCGGTCTGGAACATGACAAGGAATTAGAATTCAGAAAGCGGACGTAATTAGTTTGAGACTTAACTTTAATCCATTAATGATGAACGTCGCTCTTGACGGTGCATGAGTCACAATATTTTCTGTTCAGAAGACATATAGTAACTGAATATGGCGCCTTGCTAGGTCGTAGGAAATGACTTAGCTGAAGGCTATGCTAAACTGTCGTCTCTGCAAATGAGAGCGTATGTAGTCAGTGAACCATCGCTAGCAAAGTCGGCTGTACAACTGGGCGAGTGCTAGGAAGTCTCTCTAAACTAGACATACCGTGTGGCAGCGCTCGGTCTGCAATCACTGATAGTGGCGACACGCGGGTCCGACGTATACTAACGGACCGCGACCGATTTAAAGGCTACCACCTAGCAAGTGTGGTGTATGGCGGTGACACCACAGTAGTTACGTACCTACCTTTGAAGAAACTAAAAATTCAGAAGTCTCATCACAGCACACGATGACTGCCATAACAACAGAGCTGAGCCACAGTTCTCCCAACAAAGATTCAAGTGTCTTATTACTACGTCACCTCGATCGATTTACTTCCAGCATAACATCCGGAAATTAAATGGGAAGTGTTCTTGCGCTGTACAGATGTAGGTGTCGGAGTAGATCGAACTTTAGAGGTCATACATGAACATTGGGACGATGTTCGAGGACAACACGTCCTACGAGGATGATATTACATTGGGTAACGAGTTCGATGTGGATATATGTAACAATATGGAGGACGTTTTGCTACACACATTCGAAGAAAGAATTGAGCATGTGAACAAAACATAAGGAGCTCCCTTCCAAACGTACTTGTTCCTTAACTGAATTTCCCAGCTTTTCGTGAAAGTTTACCGTAAATCGGATACTGTAAAAAGCAAACGGAAAGTCTGTGAACTATGTAGGATTGTCTGAAAATTTTGAACAGAGCAAGGTGCACGAGATATTTCACAGGCGGATGGGAGCAGCAGCACTTGTGCTACACGGGTCGCCTGGCCAGCCAGGCGCGGCGCAGGCGCAGCTGCAGGCGTGATGTATGCGCCTTATCACTCTAGCGGCGCTCCAGTTTCTTCCCTAAACTGTCCTTATCGGCCGACGTCTCCCTTTACGAGCGTGTAGGATGTGCCGGGAAGAGGAACCGGATGCCGGTCGGTGAGAACGGCGCAGAGGGGAAAGTAGGGGAGGGAAGGGAGGATGAGGGGTGGGGGGCGAGGGTGCGGATTGAAGAAGACCGGCGCGGCGGCACGCGCACCACGCCCACATATATCGGTCACCGGCAGAGGCGCCGCAGATTGAGTGTCCGCGAGTGGCTATGAATTCTAATGCTATCGGCTGGCCGGCCGGCCGGGCCCCGGGATTTCGGGGATCCCCCTCATCCCGGCGTGCTGTTAGCAGCGCGGCGCTCACACTCCTCCAGTTTTCCCGCCACACCAGCGGAATCCTCGCAGACAACCCTGGATAAGTATCCGGCCGCCGCAAATCCGGAGGTGGGGGGCGCGCCACCGCCACCCCTTCTGTTCCCGAGCGTCAGATAGCGGCGCCGCGATCGCTCTTGCTGACAGCCGGATTAGCGCCCCGGAGTGGAGAGAGCGAGGGGTGACCACAGGCAGGCCGCCGTGCACCGGTCGCTCGCTGGACGTATCGTCGGCAGTGAGCCGCGCCCAACTTGCCGCTGCCACAGATTAGTCAGTAGTATCGATCGGTTCCAGCTGGGAACAGCTCACCCTACTCCTACCCTCTGCACCATTCCACTCGTACTGCAGTCCCGCACCTAATACTTCAACTCTCATACCTTGATCCTCTTGCTCGTCTACAATATTTCTCCATACACAATGCTGTGCGTAACTTAACGACGAAAGAGAGTTTCACACGATGTGTCACTGCCAATAGGGGTAGATCTATGGATCTTGGACCATACATAGAAATCCAGAATGAGATTTTCACTCTACGGCGGAGTGTGCACTGATACGAAACTTCCCAGCAGATTAAAACTGTGTGCCAGACCGAGACTCGAACTCGGGACCTTTGCCTTTCACGGACAAGTGCTCTACCAACTGAGCTACCCAAGCACGACTCGCGACCTCGTCTCCTACCTTCCAAACTTTACAGAAGCTCTCCTTCTAACCTAGCAGGAGGTACTAGCAGACGAGGTACTGGCAGAAGTGAAGCTGTGAGGACGGGGCGTGAGTCGTGCTTGAGTAGCTCAGTTGGTAGAGCACTTGCCTGCGAAAGGCAAAGGTCCCGAGTTCGATTCTCGGTCTGCCACATAGTTTTAATCTGCCAAGAAGTCTCATACATAGAAATATCTGCTACTGTATACTACAGTATCGAAGGATATGGTATAATCTGGTTCAGAAGTTAACTGAGATAAACACGTAGTGAAAGGGACATAAATGACACTTTTATTCATACAATAATTACACTGGAGTCACCGCGACTCTTGATAGTCCCCCGCACAGTGCAACTTACGGAACATTGTACACCAGAATATCTGATCAACTGGGACGCTGATACGTGCTGTGCAGCGCGCTCCCGCACTGGGCAGAAGATTGGAATAGAGTTCTTGCAGTCCTCCAAGAGAGCTGTTGACAACTCTGGATGGTCACTGGAGAGAAGGTGAACATCTTAGTGGAGGCTGTACCAGTTGCACAAGTACTCTTTCTGAACCATTGCCAGGCATTTGTAGGGCCAGAAGAACGATGGATAATTGGCAATGGTTTAGAAAGAGTACTTTTACAGTACTATATAGGGGACATGTAATAACATTTTATCCAGTTCTGAAGATGGGAACCACGCTTACCGAAACTGAAAATCGACAGTGAATGTTGTTTACAAACCATTTTGGCTAACAAGTTCACCTCTGTCATGTAATTATTCAAGACCGCCCCTTACTTCTCAAGATAAGTAAAGTAATGCTGGATGGTCGTCGGTGCTTGCGGATGTGCTTCCTTACCTCTCCGCAACGTATCCCGCGCGTGCCCGGTGGGATTTAAATCTGCATATCAGGTCAGTCCAGTCCTAAATATCCTCTCGTTCCAAGAATTTCTCAACATGCACTGTTCAACGCGGTCGCGCATTGTCATCTATAAAAATGAAGACTCACATGGGAAAGGATTTTCATAATAACGTTGGCCAGTGAGTGTACCGTGCTCGAAGATTTGGAGACATGCAACTTTACCCCCTCCCCCCCCCCCCCGCTTCCTCCTTTCACACACATACACAGACCATAACACTGGACCACCTGGGAGCATTACGTGCTCCCACCTCGCGCCATATGAGGGTACGCCCAGCAAAGTCGAACATGATCGTTCTGGTGGTGCAGGTGTGGGTTCAAATGGCTCTGAGCACTATGGGACTTAACATATGTGGTCATCAGTCTCCTAGAACTTAGAACTACTTAAACCTAACCAACCTAAGGACATCACACACATCCATGCTCGAGGCAGGATTTGAACCTGCGACCGTAGCGGTCACGTGGTTTCAGACTGAAGCAGGTGTGGGGAGGCATAGTGTTGCAATGACTATTGATGACAATGGAACGAGAGGATATTCGGCAAATTGACTGACGTGTCCGTTTCCCCGACTTAAATCCCATCGAGCACGTGTGGGATGTATTGGGAACAAAATACAGGTAGTACTACACGTCTGCATGCTCCGATGGCTATACACGATTTGTCAACCGCGATGGCGGAGGAATGCAACGCTCTCCCACAATTATTCATTACCAGTGGCCAGAATGGGTGCACGTTGCAGAGCATTTTCATCTGTCTACATCTACATCTACATTTATACTCCGCAAGCCACCCAACGGTGTGTGGCGGAGGGCACTTTACTTGCCACTGTCATTATCTCCCTTTCCTGTTCCAGTCGCGTATGGTTCGCGGGAAGAACGACTGTCTGAAAGCCTCTGTGCGCGCTCTAATCTCTCTAATTTTACATTCGTGATCTTCTCGGGAGGTATAAGTAGGGGGAAGCAATATATTCGATACCTCATCCAGAAACGCACCCTCTCGAAACCTGGCGAGCAAGCTACACCGCGATGCAGAGCGCCTCTCTTGCAGAGTCTGCCACTTGAGTTTGTTAAACATCTCCGTAACGCTATCACGGTTACCAAATAACCCTGTGATGAAACGCGCCGCTCTTCTTTGGATCTTCTCTATCTCCTCCGTCAACCCGATCTGGTACGGATCCCACACTGATGAGCAATACTCAAGTATAGGTCGAACGAGTGTTTTGTAAGCCAACTCCTTTGTTGATGGACTACATTTTCTAAGGACTCTTCCAATGAATCTCAACCTGGTACCCGCCTTACCAACAATTAATTTTATATGATCATTCCACTTCAAATCGTTCCGCACGCATACTCCCAGATATTTTACAGATGTAACTGCTACCAGTGTTTGTTCCGCTATCATATAATCATACAATAAGGGATCCTTCTTTCTATGTATTCGCAATACATTACATTTGTCTATGTTAAGGGTCAGTTGCCACTCCCTGCACCAAGTGCCTATCCGCTGCAGATCTTCCTGCATTTCGCTACAATTTTCTAATGCTGCAACTTCTCTGTATACTACAGCACCATCCACGAAAAGCCGCATGGAACTTCCGACACTATCTACTAGGTCATTTATATATATTGTGAAAAGCAATGGTCCCATAACACTCCCCTGTGGCACGCCAGAGGTTACTTTAATGTCTGTAGACGTCTCTCCGTTGATAACAACATACTGTGTTCTGTTTGCTAAAAACTCTTCAATCCAGCCACACAGCTGGTCTGATATTCCGTAGGCTCTTACTTTGTTTATCAGGCGACAGTGCGGAACTGTATCGAACGCCTTCCGGAAGTCAAGAAAAATAGCATCTACCTGGGAGCCTGTATCTAATATTTTCTGGGTCTCGTGAACAAATAAAGCGAGTTGGGTTTCACACGATCGCTGTTTCCGGAATCCATGTTGATTCCTACATAGTAGATTATGAGTTTCCAAAAATGACATGATACTCGAGCAAAACACATGTTCTAAAATTCTACAACAGATCGACGTCAGAGATATAGGTCTATAGTTTTGCGCATCTGCTCGACGACCCTTCTTGAAGACTGGGACTACCTGTGCTCTTTTCCAATAATTTGGAACCTTCTGTTCCTCTAGAGACTTGCGGTACACGGCTGTTAGAAGGGGGGCAAGTTCTTTCGCGTCCGTGATGATCAAACTATTAAGAACCTCGTGCCGCCTTTTTAATGTCCAGAAGACCATTATAAATCGCGTGATCTCAAAGTAAATATTGCCATTGAAGAAAAGTATCTTTTCTTTTCGTCTCATGGTCTGTTTCTCTCAGTAGCTTCTGTACGATGCTGCAGCAGTTCTTTCTATTTATGTCCCAAGTTTCATTGAACGCTGAACTGTGTTGCTTGGCAGAGACACATCAAGCAAAAGTTGCTTCATTCCTTCAGTTATGCACGCACACCAGTGTACACTATGTGTACCCGGACACCTGGCTGAAAATGACATACAAGTTCGTGGCACCCTCCATCGGTAATGCTGGAATTCAATATGGTGTTGGCCCACCCTTAGCCATGATGACATCTTCCACTCTCGAGGCATATATTCAATCAGGTGCCGGAAGGTTTCTTGGGAATGGCAGCCCATTCTTCACGGAGTACTGCACTGAGGAGAGGTATCGATGTCGGTCGGTGAGGCATGGTACGAAGTCGGGTTTCCAAACCGTTCCAAATGTGTTCTACAGCATACAGGCAAGGACTCTGTGCACGACAGTCCATTACAGGGATGTTATTGTTGTATAACCACTCCGCCACAGGCAATGTATTATGAACAAGCGCTCGATCTTGTTGAAAGATGCAATCGCCATCCCAGTATTGCTCTTCAACAGTGAAGCAAAAAGGGGCTTAAAACATCAATGTAGGCTTCCTATTTTATAGTGACATGCAAAACGACGAGGGGTGGAAGCCCCTTCCATGAGAAACACGACCACACCGTAACACCACCGCCTCCGAATTTTACTGTTGGCACTACACACGCTGGTAGGTGACGTTCACCGGGCATTCGCCCTACCTACACTCTGTCATCGGATCGTCACGTTCTATACGTGATTCGTCACGGCACACAACATTTTTCCACTGTTCAATCATCCAATGTTCACACTCCTTCCAACAAGCGAAGCTTCGTTTGGCATTTACTGGCGTGATGTGTGGCTCATAAGCAGCCGCTCGACCATGAAATCCAAGTTCTCTCATCTCCCGCCTAGCGGATCTAGTACTTGCAGTGGATCCTGATGCAGTATGGAATTTCTGTGTGATGTTCTGGATGGATGTCTGCCTATTACACTTTACGACCCTTTTAAACTGTTGGCGGTCTCTGTCAGTCAACAGACGAGGTCAGCCTGTACACTACTGTGCTGTACGTGCCCCTTCACGTTTCCACTTCACCATCACATCGGAAACAGTGGACCTAGGGATGTTTAAGAGTGTGGAAATCTCGTGTGCAGACGGATGACACAGTGACAATCACCTGACAACGTTCGAAGTGCGTGAGTTCCGCGGAGCGCCACATTCTGCTCTCTTGCGATATTTAATGACAACTGACGTCACTGACATGGGGTACCTGGCAGTAGGTGGCAGCACAATGCACCTTATATGAAAAACGGATGTTTTTGTGGGTGACCTGATACTTTTGAACACGTAGTGTTCATACTTGTAGAAGATTTTCTGGAAGTTTCTAGAAATGTCTTATGTTTTTATTAATTGTAAGTCATGGAGTAATCGGTGTTTGTAGAAATAATAGCACACTCTGTCCAGGAATTTAGTGCCGTTCAATCTCTATATTGGTTTCAGCACTAAACATGTTTTCAGTGCTGAATATTGCACTTAATTGACGATCCTGCCTTCGGATTTGGACTTGACTCTGGTTACAACGTGACAATATGTTTGGAATATTTCACTCAGCTGTTGTTATGTATGACGTTCACATTGAAAGTTGGCTACGTTGCCAATATTTATTCTTATAAATATTCATCACACAGTTTTTCATCTCGCTTCTAGTGCTTTATCAGCCTTCAACAGACGAAATACCTGATGAAGCAAAGATACTTTCTCAACTTGGATATTCATCAAGCAGGAAACTCTTCAAGTAAACGAAACACTTGGGTAATTGAAAAGTTGGTCAGATACTACGACGAAAACTTCCGGCCGCGCGTACAGGTAGGTAGATCTCTCTGTGCACAAGACTCCAGGCAGAAGGCATTCCGGACGGGCTATGCTGCAAACTGTGGGTAACTAAACTTACACTGTTTTTATAAATGTTTTACGAAAGTATTTTTATCATTCCCTTTATTTGAGTTATCAGTCCAAAACAAATCAATATTCTGGGCATATTGGCACCCACGCGTTTAGCGGAGCACATTAAAATGCCTATTTCCGGGAAAAGGGGCGGTGGGTGGACCCCAGATCGATTCAGCATTACTGATTAACGACGGGGTCTGGCGCTTCGAGCAGCCTGGGTTAGTACTGGGTTGATAACCACGTAACGCCTGGGATAAACGATGCGCAAGCACTGTGGGGAACAATATCACCTTCGTCCATGAGACGGGCGTAGGCAGAAGGAGTTTTCCTATCCGGGGAGGTGCTGGCAATAGCGTTAAAATGCTTTTAGGAGTTGCGACCGATCGTAATAATCGCATATACAGGGTGATTCACGAAGATATGCAAATATTTTAATATGTTATTCTACATGTGAAATTAAAGAAAAAAGTTCATGTAAATTTGGTCCACAAATGTTTAGTTATGGAGTTACGGCTGATAAAAGATTTTGACTGAAATTTAGCAACTTCCCTAGTATGAAGCCATGGAAAAAGAGTACGTAGTTAAAATAAAGGACGATTTCCATCTATTTTGCTGTCATTGGTCTGATGAATCTAATAAAACGGTTCCCCCGACGTATATCAGCAGTAGTTTTCCAGAACATCCAGAGAAGCAAAGCTATGCAAATGTACACTCCTGGAAATCGAAAAACGAACACATTGACACCGGTGTGTCAGACCCACCATACTTGCTCCGGACACTGCGACAGGGCTGTACAAGCAATGATCACACGCACGGCACAGCGGACACACCAGGAACCGCGGTGTTGGCCGTCGAATGGCGCTAGCTGCGCAACATTTGTGCACCGCCGCCGTCAGTGTCAGCCAGTTTGCCGTGGCATACGGAGCTCCATCGCAGTCTTCAACACTGGTAGCATGCCGCGACAGCGTGGACGTGAACCGTATGTGCAGTTGACGGACTTTGAGCGAGGGCGTATAGTGGGCATGCGGGAGGCCGGGTGGACGTACCGCCGAATTGCTCAACACGTGGGGCGTGAGGTTTCCACAGTACATCGATGTTGTCGCCAGTGGTCGGCGGAAGGTGCACGTGCCCGTCGACCTGGGACCGGACCGCAGCGACGCACGGATGCACGCCAAGACCGTAGGATCCTACGCAGTGCCGTAGGGGACCGCACCGCCACTTCCCAGCAAATTAGGGACACGGTTGCTCCTGGGGTATCGGCGAGGACCATTCGCAACCGTCTCCATGAAACTGGGCTACGGTCCCGCACACCGTTAGGCCGTCTTCCGCTCACGCCCCAACATCGTGCAGCCCGCCTCCAGTGGTGTCGCGACAGGCGTGAATGGAGGGACGAATGGAGACGTGTCGTCTTCAGCGATGAGAGTCGCTTCTGCCTTGGTGCCAATGATGGTCGTATGCGTGTTTGGCGCCGTGCAGGTGAGCGCCACAATCAGGACTGCATACGACCGAGGCACACAGGGCCAACACCCGGCATCATGGTGTGGGGAGCGATCTCCTACACTGGCCGTACACCACTGGTGATCGTCGAGGGGACACTGAATAGTGCACGGTACATCCAAACCGTCATCGAACCCATCATTCTACCATTCCTAGACCGGCAAGGGAACTTGCTGTTCCAACAGGACAATGCACGTCCGCATGTATCCCGTGCCACCCAACGTGCTCTAGAAGGTGTAAGTCAACTACCCTGGCCAGCAAGATCTCCGGATCTGTCCCCCATTGAGCATGTTTGGGACTGGATGAAGCGTCGTCTTACGCGGTCTGCACGTCCAGCACGAACGCTGGTCCAACTGAGGCGCCAGGTGGAAATGGCATGGCAAGCCGTTCCACAGGACTACATCCAGCATCTCTACGATCGTCTCCATGGGAGAATAGCAGCCTGCATTGCTGCGAAAGGTGGATATACACTGTACTAGTGCCGACATTGTGCATGCTCTGTTGCCTGTGTCTATTTGCCTGTGGTTCTGTCAGTGTGATCATGTGATGTATCTGACCCCAGGAATGTGTCAATAAAGTTTACCCTTCCTGGGACAATGAATTCACGGTGTTCTTATTTCAATTTCCAGGAGTGTATTTTCAACGTGATAGCGCGCCTCCACATTTCTCCAAAGCCCTTACTACGCATTTAAATGAACATTTTCCCCAGAAATGGATTGGTCGTGGTGCTACACGTCTGTGGCCACCCAGATAGCCCGCTTTGACAACAATCGATAATTGTGTTTGGGGATGGCTGAAGGACATAGTTTACGAGGACAAAGTCAATACACGTGAGGCATTACTTGCCAGCCTTATGAACGCAGTAGACGAAATCAAGAACAACCCTGTGAAACTGAAGCGAGTAACAAAATCTGTTCATACACTGCAGCTAAATGCATTGAATTCGGTGGAGATATTTTCGAACATTTATTGTGAATGTATTGTGAAATTGTATGTACATTGTACAATTTCCTAAACACTGAGCTTTGTTTTTTTCCCGGTTTAACTTGAATTCACGTGTGCTATGGTATTAATAAAAGCAGATTATCTGACACATTCATACAATTTCAGTTAGCGTTATTACCATCATTTTACCAAAATTAAATTCTCTACAACTTATGGTGAAAACTTTGTGCAATCGTCTGGACTTTTAAAAAAATTGGGCCAAATAGTTAATAAATTAAAAATTTTACGAAATTACTTCCTTGCTCCTCTGGATGTTCTGGAAAACTACTGCAGATGCACGTCTGGGACAGGTTTTATAATTGCACGCAAAATCTTTTATTAACCGTAGGTCCGTAACTAATCATTTGCCGACCTATGTTTATAAGAACGTTTTTCTTTAGTTTTACTTGTAGAATAACGTGTTAAAATATTTGAATATCTTCGTGAATCACCGTATATAAGGGTAGTGTTGGTTTGTTGCGAACATTGGAGATCTACTGTACCAGTTCCGACCCGACATTGGCTGAATTTCGGACAAAAAACGAAAGGATTCTGGCCGCGTTGTGGTCGCAGAATTTCGATTACTTGACTTTCGTGGATCTTAACTTGCATAATGCGTAATCGTTAATTCGGCTATGGCCTAGCTAGATGATTTTGCTTTCCATAATTTCTCCTTGTATTCTATTACGCCCATTGTTATTGTTTGTTTCAATGTCTCTTGGTATTCATAATTATAAGAGTTGGCGAGGCGTGTACATTCGGTAACACATGAACAGACACTGCATGCCTTTTTGACAACCAAAGACGACACAATCAAAATCTGTGAATAACTGATTAATAAAATTGCAGACATAGAGTACATGAAAGTAAAAGTTTAGCACGTTCATACATTTTAGGGTTAGTTTTCAGTAATCAGATTAGGTATCATACATTCACATGCAATTTATATCTTAAGCTGTTACCTGTTACAACAACTTATGAATTTGCAAGTGCACCTCGGCGATGCATTTTAAAACTTAAGCTATAACTTCTCTTTTCTATCGCTTGTGACAGCTAAGACATATTTCAACATTTGTAATTATCTGGTCAAACTTCCACAATAGGTAGAAGTGAAAATAAAGTCTTCGCGGAGACACCAGGAAATACAGATATCTCAATAATTCAAAAAAATGGGTCAAATGGCTCTGAGCACTATGGGACTTAACTGCTGTGGTTATCAGTCCCCTAGAACTTAGAACTATTTAAACCTAACTGACCTAAGGACATCACACACATCCATGCCCGAGGCAGGATTCGAACCTGCGACCGTAGCGGTCGCGCGGTTCCAGACTGTAGCGCCTAGAACCGCTCGGTATCTCAATAATTACTTGGAAACAAATAGCGGAATGGTTTGCTATTTTCAAACACCAAGACCTGTTTCAGCTATCTACTAGACTAGGAAAAGGATCGGTGTGACCGAAGATAAAATTGCAACTGTTTCTGTTTTTTATTTCCAAGTAATAATTAGAGTCACGGCCTCCGAACCATTTTGTTCGAATTGCTGTACAAACATTTTACTGAATACTTATTATTATTTATTTCCACAAGCACTAATTTTATTTTTTACCAGATATATGCAGCAATACGCGACACATTATACGAGTCAATTCATACTGACTCTAGCGTAGTCGTAAGAAGACTGCATTCAATATTGAAGCCATTAACTACATCCGTTAGTCTTTCAAATACTTCACTATATGATCATAATCGCCGCAGCAGGTGTCACACTTGAGATTCTTGTTGAGCTGAACGGCTGCGGACAGGTGTGTACTGAATCCGGTGACATCGTAAGACCGCACTGCATAAAGAGCAGCCTTCAATGTTCTCCACATGTCAGGTGCATAAATGTATCAAGAGAAAAAGCAAACATACATTTATTTCTTAAGCAAAATATTGGGATAATAAAACCATTGGGGGAAGTGGCAACCAAATTAATATTCAAGTTGCTGCCTAGAATCTATAAGGCTGACGACGTACCATGAGACTTTCAGAAATTATCATCCACGCAATTCCGAAGATAGCAAATGCACAAGAGTGCGATAATTATCGCACAATCAGCATCGCAGCTCACGCATCCAAGTTCTTTTCTAGAATAATATACAGAACAATGGAAAAGAATATTGAGGATCTATTAAACGACGAACAGTTTGGCTTTAAAAAGTTCTGTCGTTTGCGCTTGATAATGGAAGCCAGACTAAAGAAAAATCGAGACACGTTCGTAGGAGTTTTTGAGCGAGATAAAGCGTTCGGCGGTGCAAGATATTAGAAAGCTAAGTAAAATGGAAATAAGCTGTAGGGAAAGACGGGTAATATAAAATATGTACAAGAACCTACAGGGGACAAAAAGACTGGAAGTCCAAAAACAAAGTGTTCGGATTAAAAATGGTGTATGATGGGGACACAGCATTTCACCCGTATTGTTCGACCCTACAGTAAAGAAGCGATGACGGAAATAAAAAACGATTCAACAGCGGAATTAAATCAGGTTGCCCTCCATTGGGTGGGTGCACGCTACGACTGTGGTTATATTGGGTTAGATAGAGCAGCAATCAGTCGTAGAATTAAGTTGCTTTAATATGACATTTATAGTCACGACGCAGATCAGATTTCGACCTGTGTTAGGTCATTATCAATGCTAAAACAAATACAAGAGTATGTATTACAATGTGATTTACAAAAGTTGTAAGTCCATCACATCGTTGTCTTTTAATGTTAACATTACCTACCAGTGCGAAATTGTAGCAGTTGTTCGTGCTCAAGTGAATGCTTACACAGTTCAACCATTACTGTCGTAAAATTATATGTTGGTTTCACACCACACATCGGTTTTACGTATGGCGCCCTCTATGAGCTGCGCCTGAAGTTTACAGTTTTGACGACATTTTTTGTAATATTTATGTTGTATAGTAACTAAGTAGTAACATGAAATTATTATGAGTAAAATTACAATTCTTACTTTTTCTCTTGTCTGTATTTTTTTTTACTTTATTGTTATTTTAAAGCCAGTACAACAGGCAGGCTGTCAGCAGCACACTACGCTGCTCTTCAGCCATAGAATATACAAGCAGCAAAAACAGGGGAAGACACATAAGTTACAGAACGGTGGGCAATAAAACAGGAGACACATAGAGACAAACACGGAGCCGTTCACACTCGTCGATAATCCACACTGCTAACTGATGAGACGACGCACTAACACTGAAGATGACGATGGCACTGGTGAACGAGGGAGTGTGACGGGGAACACTGAACACTAAACACGACGGCACACACAAATCACTGATGGCGGTGATCTCCGGCGCGCGAATGTCCACTTAGCGTGTGCGAGTCCGGGGACCTGCCAAGAGGGGAACAGGGGTGAGGTGGGGGAGAGGGGAGAAAAAGGATGCCAATGGCGGAGGAGACAGGGGCAGGAGGAGAGGGACAGGGGAGGGGAGGCCCGGGGGAGGAGGGAGGAGAAAAGGAGGAGGGAGGGAAAAAGGGAGAGAAGGGAGGGAGGATGCCCAGAGGAGCAAGCACAGGAGGAGGGTGGGAGGATCAAAGTTGGTAGGAGTGGTAGATGGAGGGGAGGAGGGCATCATCAGGGAGGGGGAGCTGGCGGAAGCCACCTTGGGAGAGGGTAAGAAGGGTGGAGAGATGAAGACCGGGTGGGACGTGCGAATACAGGTGTGGCAGCGGGCAGGGGTGGGAGAGGATCGGGGAGACGAGCGGGTGAGGAGGATCGAGTTTGTGGGAGGTGTACAGGATCCGTATCCTTTCAAGGAAAAGGAGGAGGTGGGGGAAGGGGATGAGATTGTACAGGATCCGCGTGTGGGAGGGGAGACGGATGCGATAGGCGAGGCGGAGAGCATGACGTTCAAGGATTTGGAGGGATTTATAAAAGGTAGGGGTGCAGAGATCCAAGCCCGATGGGCATAACAAAGGATAGGGCGGATGAGGGACTTATAGGTGTGGAGAATGGTGGAGGGGTCCAGACCCCACGTACGGCCAGAGAGGAGCTTGAGGAGACTGAGGCGGGAGCGTGCCTTGGCTTGGATTGTCCGAAGGTGGGGAGTCCAGGAGAGGCGACGGTCGAGGGTGACGCCAAGGTACTTAAGGGTGGGAGTGAGGGCGATAGGACGGCCATAGATGGTGAGATAGAAATCAAGGAGGCGGAAGGAAGGGGTGGTTTTGCCTACAATGATCGCCTGGGTTTTGGAGGTATTGACCTTGAGCAACCACTGGTTGCACCAAGCAGTGAACCGGTCAAGATGCGATTGGAGAAGGTGTTGGGAGCGCTTTAGGGTGGGGGCAAGGGCAAGGAAGGCAGTGTCATCGGCAAACTGGAGAAGGTGGGCTGACGGCGGCGGCATATCCGCCGTGTACAAAAGGTACAAAAAGGGGGAGAGGACAGAGCCTTGGGGCACACCGGCAGAGGGGAAAAAGGTGTAGGAATCTGTGTTATGGATGGTGACATAGGAAGGACGGCGGGAGAGAAAGGAGCCGATCAGACGGACGTAGTTAATGGGAAGGGCGAAAGTTTGGAGCTAGAAGAGGAGACCGGAATGCCATACGCGGTCATATGCATGTTCGAGGTCCAGGTAGAGGAAGATTGCGGAGCGACGGGAATTAAGCTGTTCAGAAAGGAGATGAGTGAGGTGAAGGAGAAGGTCGTCAGAAGAGAAGGACGGCCGAAAGCCACACTGGGTAACGGGAAGGAGGCGGTGCTGGCAGAGATGCTGGTGGATGCGTCGGGTGAGGATAGATTCCAGGACCTTGCTGAAGACCGAGGTAAGGCTGATGGGACGGTAGGAGGAGACGGCGGACGGCGGTTTGCCAGGTTTAAGGAACAGGAGGATATGGGAGGTTTTCCACAGGTCGGGGTAGTAACCGGTGGACAGGACTACATTGTAGAGCCTGGCCAGGGTGGAGAGGAAAGAGACAGGAGCTTCACGAAGGTGACGATAGGTGACACGATCGTGACCAGGAGCAGTGTTGCGTTTTGTGCGGAGTGTAGCAATGAGATCCTGTGTAGTGATAGGGGCGTTGAGTTCCGTGTGTGCAATGTTGTCCAATTACTGGAAACCAGGAGCGATGGGAGGGATGGAGGTGTCAGTTCGATCGCGGATATCCGGGAAGAGGGAGTAATCGAACTGGGGATCATCGGGGATGGAAAATACATCGGAGAGGTAGGAGGCAAAGTGATTGGCCTTACTAAGGGTGTCAGGGAAAGGGTGATCATCATGGAGAAGAGTATAATAGGGGTAGGGTTTAGTTCCAGTAAGGCGACGGAAGGCCGACCAGAACTTGGACGAGTTGATTGGAAGGGTAGCATTTAAACGGGTGCATGTCTGTCGCCAGTCCCGGCGTTTCTTAGCCCCGAGCAAATTAAGAATGTGTCGCTGGAGTTGCCGGTGGCGTCGTAGTGTGTCCGGGTCACACGTGCGGAGGAAGGCACGGTAGAGACGACGGGATTCACGGAGGCGGAGAACGGCCTGTGGGGGTAAGGTAGGACGGTGTGGATGGATGGCGACAGTAGGGACGTGGGCCTCCACGGCCTCAGACAAGGTCTGCTGGAGAAAGGAGGCGGCATGGGTGACATCGTTAGGGTGGTGGTAGGTGAAGGGGTGACTATCGACCTGGGTGGAAAGGGTATCCCGGTAGGCATTCCAGTCTGCACGGGAATAGTCGTGGACAAACTTAGGGGGAGGGTCAGTACGAGGGTCGGGGCGAGGGCGACGACCGTCTGAAATGGTGAGGAGGACTGGGAGATGGTCGCTACCAATAGGCTCCAGGACATCCACCGTTATGCGGCCAAGGAGGTTGGGGGAGGAGAGGATAACATCAGGAGTGGAGTTGGATGCGGGACGGGTGTGCTGGGGGATGGGGATGAGGTCGCCTTGAAGGGAGGAGAGGAACCGATGCCACCGCCGTAACTGGGCGGCGGAACGACTATGGATGTTGAGGTCGGCGGCGATCACGTAGGAGAAGGTACGGTCAATGTGGGAGAGGAAGTGGAAGGGAATGGGGGCGTTAGGGCGGACATAGATGGTGGCGCAGGTAACGGTAAGGCCAGGGAAGAAGAGACTAAGGATCAGGTGTTCGGTGGGGTCGGGAGGAGAGGTTGGAGCCGAACGGGGATCTGGCGGTGGTGACCAACTCCGCCACGCGCAATTGGGAGGGGGTTATCGGAGCGGTGGAGGAGATAGGGTGAGGTGTGGATGGAGTGGTGGGGTTGGAGGAAGGTTTCATTGAGGAGGAAGGCATCCACGCGGTGGGGGGCAAGGGTGTGCAGGAAGAGGTTCTTGTTGGCGGAGAGGGAGCGGATATTGTTGAAAAGGATACGTTGCTGTCGCTCCATGACAGGGATTTAGACGAGAGTGTCAAGACGGGAGAAGGTGAAATGGGCCTGGTTGTTGGAGTCTTGTCTGTAATGTGCTAGATGTTTAAAATTACTATAGCACGTAAGAGTGACAGTTTACGCCTCATGGGCTAAAATTAATTATAAAACTGATATGGTTACCTAAAGTACGTTATAGGAACTATTGCATATTTTGTCGTGTTGGGACCCGTCTTAACTTAATTAGTTGTAACTTGACAAAAGATATAACGTGAACTTTATTTACAAAATGAACTTTGTTGGTGTTAGTAGCGCTTGTAAGCATCATTTCAATATGTCGCACTTAGTGGCTGAGAAATAAGAACATTATGATAAAGCGTGATCTTCTGAACACTTATTGTGAAAAATGACAGTTTTACGTATTAATTGTTGCTAATAGTTACCCTCATGAGTTTTTGTCTTATTCTAATGCAATAAGTTATGTAAATACAGTGCTATGAAAGTGGTACTCGTTTAGATCTTATGCAAGTGGCTGCTACATAATGACGTGAGTTTGTGACTGATCTTTGAGATCCCCTGGGTCTAATTTTTCGCTGCTTTCAAGTAGGCAGTTTTCATTATGCCATGATCGTTGATCAGGTTAAACTTAGCATTTCTTTGGTGGCAAAAGATCTGTATCTTCTCAAGAACATCGAGGAGTACATCCTTCTCGCCTCTATGTTGCAACCTTACATTTGACGTTAACATCAACATAAATATTACAAAAAATGTCGTCAAAACTGTAAACTTCAGGCGCAGCTCATTGAGGGCGCTATACGTATAAACCGATGTGTACTGTGAAACCAACACATAATTTTACGAAAGTAGTGGTTGAACTGTGTAAACATTCACTTGAGCACGAACAACTGCTACAATTCCGCACTGGTATGTAATGTTAACATTAAAAGACAACGATGCGATGGACTTATAACTTTTGTAAATCACATTGTAATATATACTCTTGTATTTGTTGTAGCACTAATAATGACCTGACACAGGTTGAAATCTGATCTGCGTCGTGACTATAAATGTCATATTAAAGCAACTTAATTCTACGACTGATTGCTGCTCTATCTAACCCAGCGGAATTAAAATTCACGGTGAAAGAGTATCAATGATAGGATCTGCTAATGATATTGCTGTCCTTAGTGAAAGCGACGAAAAACTGTAAGATGTGTTGGATGGAGTGAACAGTCTAATGACCACCGAATATGGTTTTGAAGTAAGCTGGGAAGAGACGAAAGTAATGCGAAGTAACAGAAATGAGACCAGTGAGAGGTTTAAGATCAAAATTTAAGATCAAAATTGGTGGGCACGGAGCAAACCGAGTTATCCTACATGGGAAGCAAAATAATGCATGACGGACGAAGTACGGAGAGCATAAGAAGCTGACTCGCGCTGCCCAAATGACATTCCTGGCCAAGAGAGGTCTACTGGTATCAAAATAGCCCTTAACTTGAAGAAGAAATTCCTGAGGAAGTGCGTTTGGAGTTCAGTATAGCATGGCAATGGTTCATGGACGATGGAGGAACCGGAACAGAAGAGAATCGAAGAGTTTAATACGTGGTTCTACTGAAGAACGTCTAAAATCAGATGGACCGATAAGGAATCGGGAGATTCCCCGCAGAATCGGCGAAGAAATAAACATATGAAAAACATAATTGAAAGGAGGGATAATGCAACATGTGTTAAGACTTTAGAGAATGGCCCCCATGGTATTAGAGAGAGCTGCAGGGATACAATCAGCAAATAGTGAGGACATAGGTGGAAGCGCTGTTCTAAGATGACGAGGTTGGTGTAGGAGAGGATCTCATGGCAGACTGCATCAAATCAGTCAGATGAATTAGAACTAAAAAAGTCATTTAACTGGGTATTGTACCATACATTGTATATGTGGCAAAGTTCTCGCTGATTCTGTACAATTTCTGTATCGCTAAAGCCCGCCCGTTGGTCTCCAAGGACACTTGACCCCCAACCTCCTCGGTCTTCCTTTATGGCATCTTCTGAAAACTGAAGTATACAGTCCATGTGGTGCTAAGTTTGATGGACTGGAACGGCACAGTCTTATAAAACCTTTCGAGATGATTAACGTGTGTTTGAAATGTTCATAACCCATTGCCGAGAATAGTTCAGTATTGCATCCAAATAAGAGATCGACGCTGGGGACAACTGCTGTAACAGATACAAATATATCGAGGCTGTAACATGTAACAGACTGAAGCAGCGTTATATTTCGCCTTAAGGTAAACAATGAGTAAAACTTTAGTCAAATCAAAAGTGGAATTGTGAGCAAACAGACATACAGGGTGTTTGGAAGCTCTCGTTATAATCTTCTAGGACTTGTAGATGGGAGTGTGTACATAATATTTTTAAAAGGAACCCAGATCGAGAAACTTACCGTCTCCGTTATATGATGATTTTAGTTTAGATGTTTTACTCATCAATTTCTGCTTGAGGTATTGAATTAGTCGTGATGGAGCACAATTATTAGGTAACAATTCGAAAGGAAATATAAGGAAACATCCATTTATGACTTAAGCACAATTGTTTGTGTTACGTGTTTACGCTACTCCAAAACAAAAAGAACCAAGCATATTTTACATACAGAAGAGTAGTTATGTATTACACCAGTGGCTCGATGTATCGATCACCAACGTTGTTACAGACATTTTTCCAACGAAGGATGTTCTGGTACACACTCTACAACCCATTTGGTGTCTCTTTAGTTTATTTCAGAACTCATGCCAGCAGATCCTCCTCAGTGGCTACAGGAGTCTCGTACAAATCGTCAAGTGACATCCGGTGAGCGTCTGACACAGTATATGACACCCTGTCTACCCTATTGCACACCAGGACCAGCAGCTGTGAGACTTTCTCTTTCCCTAAGCAGACATGGACGCGTTACACATTTGAATTGAAACCGCCATACTGCCGCTCATATTGATACTGTGCTCCCTCTGGTATCAAGGGAGGAACTTCTAAAGGCAGCGAATACGGTTGGAATACTATTAGTGTTGAGGTGTGCGCGTGACTGGAATTATTAACGGCTAGAGCTTCGTGAAAGCCTACACTCTCTTTATCGTGTAATTCGAGTTGTGTCATTTTCCGAGATTACTTATTATACATACTGAAGAACTACTTTCGTACGACCACGTGGCTGTCCACATCGACGAACTTAAAAGATATACGCCAAAGTAAGTAAACATTTTTTGGAGGCAGGAGGAAACGTAGGTGACAGAGGCATACGTACTGCCTCCAGGCACAGCAAACTAATCTAGCAACATCAGAATTGGGATGACTAGTTTAACAAGCCTTTGAGGCTAGCTATGATATAATGATATCAAATAATTATGGATATGATTTTGTGTGTGACAGATGCCAAACAGGCAGCAATGATGCCACAGTTTTTTCTGGCCGTTATTTCAGTTACTTCTTCAGTTTGATATTTTCGCCAAGGTGGTGTTACGCACATAATGATGTAATACTACACTCAACATGCTCAGTACTGTCCTCAGGTTCTCAATATATCGAACTATACGAACGGTCTAACTTTCAGTATGGCTCAAATAGACGTAATATTTTATGTAAATGATTGTGTAGTAATTTACGCAAGGAATGGCAGTAATACGGTTTCATTAACGGCGCATGTACAAAGCATTACAAGCTGGTGTGCAAAATACACTCCTGGAAATTGAAATAAGAACACCGTGAACTCATTGTCCCAGGAAGGGGAAACTTTATTGACACATTCCTGGGGTCAGACACATCACATGATCACACTGACAGAACCACAGGCACATAGACACAGGCAACAGAGTATGCACAATGTCGGCACTAGTACAGTGTATATCCACCTTTCGCAGCAATGCAGGCTGCTATTCTCCCATGGAGACGATCGTAGAGATGCTGGATGTAGTCCTGTGGAACGGCTTGCCATGCCATTTCCACCTGGCGCCTCAGTTGGACCAGCGTTCGTGCTGGACGTGCAGACCGCGTGAGACGACGCTTCATCCAGTCCCAAACATGCTCAATGGGGGACAGATCCGGAGATCTTGCTGGCCAGGGTAGTTGACTTACACCTTCCAGAGCACGTTGGGTGGTACGGGATACATGCGGGCGTGCATTGTCCTGTTGGAACAGCAAGTTCCCTTGCCGGTCTAGGAATGGTAGAACGATGGGTTCGATGACGGTTTGGATGTACCGTGCACTATTCAGTGTCCCCTCGACGATCACCAGTGGTGTACGGCCAGTGTAGGAGATCGCTCCCCACACCATGATGCCGGGTGTTGGCCCTGTGTGCCTCGGTCGTATGCAGTCCTGATTGTGGCGCTCACCTGCACGGCGCCAAACACGCATACGACCATCATTGGCACCAAGGCAGAAGCGACTCTCATCGCTGAAGACGACACGTCTCCATTCGTCCCTCCATTCGCGCCTGTCGCAACACCACTGGAGGCGGGCTGCACGATGTTGGGGCGTGAGCGGAAGACGGCCTAACGGTGTGCGGGACCGTAGCCCAGCTTCATGGAGACGGTTGCGAATGGTCCTCGCCGATACCCCAGGAGCAACAGTGTCCCTAATTTGCTGGGAAGTGGTGGTGCGGTCCCCTACGGCACTGCGTAGGATCCTACGGTCTTGGCGTGCATCCGTGCGTCGCTGCGGTCCGGTCCCAGATCGACGGGCACGTGCACCTTCCGCCGACCACTGGCGACAACATCGATGTACTGTGGAGACCTCACGCCCCACGTGTTGAGCAATTCGGCGGTACGTCCACCCGGCCTCCCGCATGCCCACTATACGCCCTCGCTCAAAGTCCGTCAACTGCACATACGGTTCACGTCCACGTTGTCGCGGCATGCTACCAGTGTTAAAGACTGCGATGGAGCTCCGTATGCCACGGCAAACTGGCTGACACTGACGACGGCGGTGCACAAATGCTGCGCAGCTAGCGCCATTCGACGGCCAACACCGCGGTTCCTGGTGTGTCCGCTGTGCCGTGCGTGTGATCATTGCTTGTACAGCCCTCTCGCAGTGTCCGGAGCAAGTATGGTGGGTCTGACACACCGGTGTCAATGTGTTCTTTTTTCCATTTCCAGGAGTGTATTACTATTGAATCCCCAACTAACACACATAAAATTATACCTCCAGAATTACTACCACAAATTAAAGATTAGAACAGCTTTTCACTTCTGCCTTTCTCTACATACCCTTAGCAATTGTAGACTTCTCTCGTTTCCACATATGCGGCAGCAACGTCCATAACGTTCTACCATACCAGCGACAATCAATCTCACTACAATCACACTCCTCCTTCATATACCAATTTGTACGAACTTAATTACACAAACCATCCCCATCCACACCATTTACTTCAGCCGTCTCTAAATTTTCTGTTAGTTCTTCTACACATTACGCCGATTCACTTCCCACAGCATGCACAGCTTTACTGTTTTTCCCCTCCAAAACATCGACACTTGCAGCTACAACGAAATTACACATAAATTCACTGTTAAACACTTTATCTTCTTGAAATAATACGTCAATATCTAAGCCATCATCACCATAAATATTCGTCTCAGCAACCTTATCTGCTGATACACCCTTTAAATCACTACAAAAATTCACATCAGAAACCTTACTTTCCTACGTGAATCTTCCGCTGCTACATTACACAAATTGCTGCTACCTTGTGATACAATTTTGAGACTTCCAGACTTGCTTCATTCCGCTGTGATCGGACAAAAATCAGCACACACTGCCATTTCTACATACCTTTCATCAAGATTAACCCCCGATCCTATTTTACATACAGTCTCACTTTCACATTCTGAAAAACGTTTTACACTCACACATTCATCATTAAGTTTCGTTTCGCCTTCATTCCTGACTAGAAATGCGTAAATTCCTTCATCCGAAGTATCAATGCCAGTAGCTTTTACATCATTACATAAATTACCATTGCTCTGTACCTTTAAACAGAAAACATGTACCTCCGCCGATACATTTTTAACTTCAACTGTTTGCGAGACCAATGCTAAGCCTCCCTTAGTAACATTGACGCTTTCCGCCGAAACACAAAACACAATCACCCTCACTTGCAGCTGGCGAGACCAAAGCTACGCCGCCTTCACTAACAGCGACGCTTTTCGCCGACCCACAAATACCTGTTACTACAACACCTTCCTTACTGAATTGCTACTATTTGCTAACACCTCTTTAGAACTCTCCACACAATTTGCTTTCACGTAATTCATCTCCTCTTTAACTCCGTTTTGGACCATTGAGTCTTTCCATTTATCACCATTCACAAACTCATTCATTACCCATTCATAACTTACATCATTCCCCGCAAATTTATTCTCATTATTTTTACTTAAATCTCTCACAGATCTATGCTTCCGCCGTTCGCGCCTGCTTTTGTTGAAAGAGCCACCTATATAGCCTTCCTCTTTAGCACACTCGATCTTACATATTTGTTGCCTTTCTTCAAACCTCTCAACATTTCTACCATTACCATTATCTTCAGTCCTTTTCATCGCCTGTTTAGATCGCCATCCCTGGACCTGAGATGTGGCCAACATCAGTTTCCCGACCGGTTGTTTTTGCAACTGCACGTCGTACGAATTTCTCCCGTGAAATCTGCATTCTTTACTCGGATCCCGTTCACGGAAGTTATCACTCCTGTTCGTTCTCCGACCATTCTGCTCATTCCAGCTACTATCTCCCTGATAATGCCTTTGATTTCTCTCATGACTATTATTTTGGTGATGACTAGGTGGATTTCCATTTTGATAACTACAAGCCGGTTTGCTCTGAGATTTGAGCTCAAAAGCCCTCTCTAATTTTTCCACAACTTCTAGAAATTCGTCCAAGGAACGTCCAAGGGGCGTTGATTCCCACACATTTCGCGGTCGGAAACGACAATTCGCAGTGCGATGAGCAACACGAGACGTTCTTGCCAACCGTTGACATTGTTGACATCTCCAGACGTTTCAAACATCCTCTAAGAACATTGTGGGGTGCATCCCATTGAACGTGAAGGCACGCCATTGGAATGCAGCGTGACCGCAGTTTTTGCTGTAGTATACAGGCTGGAACCACCAGCGACCATTCAAAACCATTCGAAGAATTATGAACGTGATCTGAAGCAGGAAAGGATTTTTACTCTTTTTCAGTCTTCCTGAAGTGACAACAATGGGATGTGACAGTGACACTTGCATGAAAAAAGGGACAGAAGGTCCCTTTAAGACCACACCTCCCCCCCCCCGCCCCGCCCCATCACCCTCCCCTGCTTGTCAACAACCTCGGTGGCATCCGCACACTCTTAGTGAGAATTTAATAAATATACCTTTACATAGACATCATGTGACTATAGCCCTAGGCACCTACAGGTAGGCAACTCGTTGACACCTCCCCGACTCCAGATGTCTGCCTGCATGCACCTAGGACTACTGCACACGATGTCTGTACAGAAGAACTTATTTAAGATTATCAGTAAAAGTGGATGGGTGCTACCGAGAGTGTTGTGGGACTGAGAGTTCTTACAGGGAGCATTTACCATTTTATTCACACTTGTCTCATTACCAAAAAGCCCTTCCCGTCCCCAATATGATCACGTCACAGGAGATCTGAAAAATAAATGTACCATTTGATGCTTCAGATCACCGTAAAATGTCATCTAATGGTTCTGAACGGTCGCTAGTGGTATCAGCATGTATACACAAGCAAAAATTACTTTTGTGGTACACTGACAGGTGGGATCACGTTGAACGGGGATGCAGTCTTTGTAGGAGGTCTGAAATGTCTGGGTATGCCAACAGTGTCAAAAGATGTCAAGAACGCCGTCCTGTTCTTCATCGCACTGCGAACTGTCTTTGTCGAGTGCGAAATGTGTGGGAATCAATTCACCATAGAAAGGCGTCGCCTCATTGACGCCCTTTATACCACCCCCTCAGGCTTTTCGTGTCGATTCTGAGCTGCGGTGTGCCTGAAATGGTTTCCTCGGTCACCGAGTGATTTCAACGCTGGGCGTTGCGGTTCTGGCCACCACAGCGCAGCTGTAAGAAGAAGAGGTGAAATGTGTGTGAGAGTGGATGTGACGAACTCCCCATCATGTGAAACGTCCACGATGACGTTGGATCGAATTGTAGTGAAGCTTGGTACCAATGTGACATCGCTTATCCACCATACCTGTCACATGAACTTTTGAGCCGTGGCCTTTTTTTCATAATTGTCAATAACTTGATGTTTGAAGCGCCGTCGAGCCCTATGGTTTCGTAGCAGGGCACAAAGCTCTTGCATCGTTACAGAAGAAAGTTATGGGCAACTTTTAGTAAAATTTGTAACTTTAGTACCGCGAAGGGAGACAATTACGGAATTTCGAAAACCTATAACTTAATTGTGTTGTGAATTGTATTTGAAAATACACGAATTGAGACTCAATGACAAATGGACCAAGATACTAATGCGGAAGAATAGTGACCGTTTAGGAACATCTCATAATTTATAGTTTCGTAGTGCTTTGTCTTCATTTGCCAGCATTTATTTACTTTATATTGGATCACTGCCTAATTGGACAAGACAAGCTAATGTTGCTTGTACTACTGTAAAGATAGTAACATGTAATGAACTGCATCTAATTTTACGGAGGTTATTTTTCATCAGTTTTTCTGATTTTTTAAAGAACTTTTTCAGGATTTGATTAAGGAAGTGACAACTTCGAGACAAAACCAAGATGAAATTCAACCAGAAATAAAGCTCCAAAATGCAGAGAAGTTATTTTCAAAGCTAATATGTCATTTATACTTTATGTGCCAAAAAACGAGAAAAGTGACACATTGCAAGTGCTTTACACCGCAGTGCCACTGTACATGAAGAACATAATATAGAAGTATACGATATTTTTATTCTATAATCAAATTAAATGAGTTATTGATTCTCTTGATCGGCGGGCACATACATACACCACCAAGAGCTACTCCAGACCGTCTTCATTCTTGTGGACACCCTTTCCATGTTATCGCAGCATCATCCCAATTACGTGGAAGTCAGATCTGATAAAAGAATATTCCTGAAAGAATTCGAGGCACAAATTACACTGTCAAGTCACATTAGTGTGACCACCTGTCAAAAGCGCGAATAATCGCTTTTGGAAACAGGAACCGTTGCGCGACGTGCAGAAAGTAACTAAGTACTGGAAGGTACCGTCAGGATCTACGGCGCGAATAGCCCGATCAAGATGGTCCCACAAATTATCGACTGGGTTTAAATTCGGGAAGTTTCGTGGCAAGAAGAGTACTGTAAACTCATCCTGGTGCTGTTCGAACGACACACGCACAATGCCAGCTGTGTGACACATTTCACTGTCCTGCTGGCCGATACCATCGTGTCGAGGAAAATAAACTGCAGGTAGGGTTCGACATGGTCCCCAAGGATAGATGCATAGTTTTATAGGTACACTGTGACTTCCAAATTGACGATATCACCCAGTGAGTGTCCTCCGGCCTAGACATTTCCGACGATTGTTGCCGGGTGTTTGCTGTCAGATGTTTCAGGCCGCACATGACAATGGTCATCTGTCCACTGGAGCGTATATCGTGTTTCATCGGAGAAGGCCACCTTTCTCCATTCAGTGGACGTTCAGTTGCCGCAGTGCTGTGCAGATTCCAGCCTTAGTCGTTGATGAACAGCAGTCAGCAGGGGTGCATGAACCGGGTGCCCGCTGCAGAGGTCCATGCACAGTAACGTTCGCTGAACGGGCGTTGAGGAGACACTGTTGGTAGCCCCTTGCTTCATCAAGGCGGTCAGTTGCTCAACAGTTTCACGTTTATTCACCCATACATATCGCCGCAGCCGTCGTTCACTCTTGTCATATATGTCCCACGGTGCACAACTGTTGCCTCTGGTTTTGAATAGACCCACTTTGCCATGGGACTGTGTGAACAGTTTGCAAACTTAGCTACCTTAGCTGCTCCTGAAACGCATTCACCCTTGACCCGAAAGCCAATGATCATGCCCCTATGGATGTCAGGTAAATCAATTCGTTCCACATTACTACAGCGACAGGACTGTTAATGGTGTGTGTGTGTGTGTGTGTTCCTCGCCGACACACTGTATTACCCTCCACTGCTACCTGCCGACTCTGGGTGGTTACTGCATGTTGACTTCCAACGTAAGCGCTGGCCACAACAATGTGACTGTACTGCGCATAAGCAGCTCGTGGTCGTGCGGTAGCGTTCTCGCTTCCCACGCCTGGGTTCCCGGGTTCGATTCCCGGCGGGGTCAGGGATTTTCTCTGTCTCGTGATGACTGGGTGTTGTGTGATGTCCTTAGGTTAGTTAGGTTTAAGTCGTTCTAAGTTCCAGGGGACTGATGACCATAGATGTTAAGTCCCATAGTGCTCAGAGCTTGCGCATAATTCATCACATGGAGAAGAGAGTCAATAGCCTACTCACGTTGTGGAATATCTCTATAGAGGCTGAAGAGTGCGGAAACTGGAAGGTCATCAACAAGAAGATTCTTTATATACCCACATCGACTACCTAAATATACTTAAAATGGGTAGAGGGTAATTAGTTGTCAACTGGTGGGAACCCTGCTATACCTGCAGGACAGGACACACAGTTTAATTTGTGGAAAGGGGCCAAAATGAGTGGCTGTCAGTTGCACTCGAACATACCACTTTATTCATTTGACAAATATTACAAAAGTGAAGAAAACATTAAAAATAGAGCAAGCCAAACATTAATTTTAGAACTTAATTCACGGGTTAATGCGCCATACAGTCTCAAGGGCAAAAAAACTTCAATTTAAAACCGGTTGAAGGCCAATCTCTTAAGACTCGAAACAAGAATTTGAACTTTAAAAGGGGGAGAAGGCCAGATCTTAAAACATTTCTCTAATTTAGCCTGAAGCCCCAAACAGTCTCACGCCTTAAGGCCAAAACAACTTTAATTTAAAACTGGCTGATAGCCAGTAACTTAAGACTCAAAAACAGGAATTGAATTTAAAAGACAGAAGGCCTTATCGTAAAATTTCTTTAAATCAGGCTGAAGGCCCAAACAATCTCACGCCTTAAGGGGAAAACAACTTTAATTCAAAATCGGCTAGAAGCCGTACATAACAGATAACAACGACAAACAAGAAAAGGCAGCACATCAAACGGCGCTCAGAAGTTTCCAAGGGTCGGCCTGGAATTCGACACTAACGCTCGCTTAGGTGAGACAGGCAGTCGGCCCAACACTTCTTAATCCGATGGCAACCCAAGCGCCAGACAGTGAACGGACCAAGCACACAACGGACCAGCACACAACAGGGAGTTCAGTGGAACACACAGAAGGTATTGTCGCCCACAATGAATTACACATTGAACTGTCAAGCTACACACCGTGCCGGACAGCCACAACACAACGAGGAAAATACACTGCCTGAATTTACGTCAACGGCCAGGGCAGGTAACCGGAACGTTAACGGCCACAAGGCAGAAGATTCCACTGGTGCACTTCAGTTCAAAATAATCAAGTTAAACTCCACAGGAGGGCGGCTGGAATATTGCAACTTGAAAACACACGTTGTTACTCATAGGAATGTCGCAACAGCCCACAACGAAATTCAAACGACACAGTGCGAACAGTTGGGACTGGCTGGTAGATTAAGTAAAGACTAAACTTTCGTGTCCGGGATCTGTGAGCCACGGACCTGGCAGCAATGGGAGCAGCCCCTCACACTCCGACCGCGCGTGGACGCCGCCAGTGGGCGTGGCCAGACACGTGCCACGGAGACTTCCTCACTGCTCCACGCCAACTGACCAACTACCCACACCCGGAAACGGTGAAAGGACCAAATATCGTCGGCAGATGAGACGACCAACCGAACGACCAACCAACGGTCGTCCCGCTCCAATCTCCCTCCGTCGGACGGTTCCTGTGTGCCGCCAGCGGTCGGCGAGCACTGGCTGTCCGCGCCTCAGCGGCGCTCCGTCCCCCGACTGCACTGCTGGTCCGGCTCCAACTGACTGCCAGACACATTTTATTTCTTTCTATATTGAATTTCAATTCCCCCCGAAGGGGGCGGGCTGGCAGCAGCTTAGTATGCCGCTCTTCAGCCTACAGACCTTGTGAGAAAGATAAAGAGAATAAATAATAAAAAACAGGCGATAAAATCGGAGACTTAAAGAGTAACATGGCGAAAAGAAATCGTGGAACTTAAAACAAAGAACAGAGGGATGATGATGCTAATAAAATACATACGAAGCAGACAGTTAAAACAATAGACAGACAATTAAAAAACACGGCGACAGTCTGGATTCTGTTTGCAAAAGACATAAAATTCACACCTAGCGACAGCATGGTTTCTGTTCGCAACACGAGGAAGACGAACAACACTGAATAGCCACTGGAACACTGCACTAAAAAGTTGCCAAATGTGACATACCACAGTCGAGAGCAGGTGGGGGGAAACTGGACAGATGATGGGAAAACAGAAAAGGAGGGAAAGGAGAGTAAAAGCGAAGGGGGGAACCGGGAAAGGAGCTGATGGAGGATGAGGACCCATAAGAGGGGTGAGGGGGCAGACGCGACAGGGAGTGGGGTAGGCAGAGGAGGGGAATACAAAAGGACTTGGGGGGGGGAGAAGGGAGGTAGGGAGAGGTTTAGTGGGGAGAAAACAGGACGGAAGGGGGGGAAGAGGGAGCCCAGGGAAAGGACAGAGGAAAGGAGGGGATCAGAGTTGATAGGAGGGATAAATGGAGGGAGAGAGGGCATCGTCCGGGAGGGGGAGTTGATGGAAGCCACCTTGGGAAAGGAGATGTAGGGTGTAGAGATGGTGGGTAGGGGGGACACAACAGTGAAGACGTGGCAGGGGGCGGGGATGGGAGTGGAGAGGAGCAACTAGGGGGTGAGGGGGTTCAAGACGGCGGGAGGTGTAGAGGATGCGGATATGTTCGAGGAATAGGAGCAGATGGGGGAAAGGAATGAGATCGTAGAGGATCCGCGTGGGGGACGGGTGGCGTATACGGAAGGTGAGGCGGAGTGCCAGACACACAACGACCCGGAAATACTATCGGTCGCCCCAGAGATGATGCGACAGTGCACTTATCGACACGCGCTGCTGATGCTGCTGACGGGCAAGTAAGATAGGAAGTCAGTGACGCCAGTAAATGGAATAAGAAAACGAGGCGACAGTACCGTAATAGAATATGACAAACAATAAGTGGCAGGAACACGAGCCGTGCACGCCTCAACTGGTTTTTTAGTAGAGAAAAGTTTGGCGAAGACTCACTAAAACTAGAAGTTTATTGTTTTCTCTTAGGGAAGTTGCAGCGCAAATTATATTTCGCATTATGCTACAATGGAGGTCACAATATAAAACGAAATACTTTCTTATTTATACTGCGCCAACAAACTCATCATATTCACGTTTATTTAAAGATATGGGACTGATGCACATTTGCAAGTCCGGCCACTCACACATCCAAGGGTTAGTATCGACCATTACGTAGAAATTTGCAATATGAACAGCAAACGGCCCAAAACATTTTCCCAAGGGCCACCTGAAGTTAAATTGAAGACGTAAAAAATAGAGGGTGTTCGACACGATTATCAGACTGTGTGGTAGCCGCACAATAGGCGCCTCCGTCGATGGCACGACCGTTAGGGGATTCAGTTCACGAAGGACGTCTAACAGGTGCCTGAAGAAGAGACAATATCGTTTTGAAATAAATTGCACGTAAGTTAGATAAAGGTCAAAATGAAATAAAACACAGCTTAAGCATGTTGACGTAAGAAAATAACAGGTGGAACTCGTACTTATATTCGGCACGGTGTCGCCTCCACAAAAATAAATGTCTATTGTGTTAAACACTTGCATTAAAAAAGCAATAACGTAACTGCTAAAAAGTTCCGGCCTATGTAACCTAGTTTTAAACATATTTATTTCAGTGTGTTAGAATGCGCAGATATAAATCGGCACTATAAAAAGTGTACAATTTTGAATCTTCCTGGCAGATTAAAACTGTGTGCCCGACCGACACTCGAACTCGGGACCTTTGCCTTTCGTGGGCAAGGGCTCTACCATCTGAGCTACCGAAGCACGACTCACGCCCGGTACTCACAGCTTTACCTCTGCCAGTATCTCGTCTCCTACCTTCCCAACTTTACAGAAGCTCTCCTGTGAACCTTGCAGAACTAGCACTCCTGAAAGAAAGGATACTGCGGAGACATGGCTTAGCCACAGCCTGGGGGATGTTTCCAGAATGAGATTTTCACTCTGCAGCGGAGTGTGCGCTGATATGAAACTGCAAGGTTCGCAGGAGAGCTTCTGTAAAGTTTGGAAGGTAGAAGACGATGTACGGGTAGGAGTAAAGCTGTGGAGAGGGGGCGTGGGTCGTGCATGGTTAGATCATTTGGCAGAGCACTTGCCCACGAAAGGCAAAGGTCTCGAGTCTCGGTCGGGCACACAGTTTTAATCTGCCAGGAAGTTTCATATCAGCGCACACTCCGCTGCAGAGTGAAAATCTCATTCTGTATAATTTTTATCTTTTTAATTCCATGTTTCACATACATTCTGCATTCACCATGTGTTAACCATATTTGTGAAATATTCCTTGCAAACATGACCTGGTACTCAGATGAAGGCTACTATGGGTTAATCTAATACACCTATTATCACTGAGAGGTAAAAAAAAATCAACGCGAAGATAACATTAATGTACAATCAAATCCATTGGAGAACCTTTCATAGACACTCATTGTATTGTTCTCAGTCCGGATGTGCGTAACAAAAGCATCTGCGGTGTGGCGGGAAAGAAATGTAACACAAGTACTCCTTCATTCCATTTAGTGTGTTACATGCCTAGCTGGTGCTCGATTTCACATTGCCAGGAAGTGGCAGTCTAAATAGAAATTCATAAAGTATGGAATATTTTAAACACCGCCGTCATTTTTGTTTCAACGTTGGAGTGCAAAGAACAGTCTCTTAATGTTTTTCCGTTTATAAATTAGGAGAATACGGATACATTGTGAATCGTTCTCGCATCAACCACACAGGCGGTAATGAATCGTGAAGTAGTGTGAATATTCATGAAAGAGACAATTACGGAGAGAGCCAAACCGGTAGCGAGCTGAGCGCACAGCACATGGCCCTGCGTGGGCGCGCCCGCACACAACACATGCGCATGTGCGTGCGTGTGGCGTGGCTGTGTTCGGCTCTTGTCGCTGGGCGCGTACACGGCCTTTGGATACATGCCGTCGGCCGTGCTCATCAACTGTTTCCACGGAGATTAAATTCATGCAATACGCGCCAGGGGCGTATCACTTTTCAATTCCAGCACTGACAACAAGTCACATAGAATTCTCGCTCACCAGCGGTTGTGTCAGATCAGAATATTTCAAGACGGGCGTATACATAAACTTCGCTTCCGTTGCTAAAACGTGGTTAGCCCCATCAGCACCAACGCATTTTCCATAATACACGTTACCAGGGGTGATGTTGGTGGTGGTGGGGGGGGGGGTGAGGGGGGGGGAGACCGGGACCGGGGGCGAGTGCTTCATGCCCACACCAAAAATGATTGAAAAAAATTTACATTTTTTTGTAGTTGTGGACCTATGTCAACCAGATTTTTTTTAAGAGATACATATGTCTAAGTAGGGTCCAGAACAGTAAAATATCTTTTAGTACAATTTCATCAACATCAATGCCCTTTCATTAACGTGTATAAACGAAGGCGGGTTGGAGGGGGGACTGCGTACTTTACGTCCACAGTGAAAAAAAACTGAAAATGTAAATTCATGAATTATAATTGACTTTCACACACAACATACATTTTAAAGCGATACTGATATGTAAGTTAAGTGCCGGCCGCTGTGGCCGAGCGGTTCCAGGTGCTTCAGTATGGAACCGCGCGACTGCTACGGTCGCAGGTTCGAATCCTGCCTCGGGCATGGATGTGTGCAATGTCCGTAGGTTAGTTAGGTTTGAGTAGTTCTAAGTTCTAGGGGACTGATGACCTTAGAAGTTATGTTCCATAGTGTTCAGAGCAATTTGAACCATTTTTTTGTAAGTAAAGTCCTGATCCTGAAAATATCAAATATGACTTTCATTGAGGAAAGTGACAACTACTATTACGACTTAAATTTTCGTGTCAAGTTTAACAGAATAAATTATAACAGGTATGTAATCTAGTAGTAAATAGATGACGATAATTTCAAAAGATGAGCGTTAAGTACCCCCACGACCCTCCCCCTCTCCTTTGGTGTTGCGACTATTAATGATAAAATTCATACTAATAGCCAACTGTAACACAAATCCTACGAGTTGTTGGAATTTACAGACGTGATTTTTTTCCTCTGACTGAATTTTCAATCCGCAGCGGAGTTTCCGCTGATTTGGAATATCTTGGCAGATTCAATCCGCGTGTCCCACCGGGACCCGAACCTGCGAGCACTGCAGAGTGAAAATTCATTCTGGGAACATCCCCCTAATCTGCGGCTAAGCCGTTTCTCTGTGAACTCCTTCCTTCTAGGAAGGCCAGTAATGTAAGGTCGGCGGGAGAACATACGTGAAACCTGGAAGGTAGGAGACGAGGTACTGGAGGAAGTGGAGCTGTATGACGTGTAGAGAAGTGTGCTAGGATATGTCAACCGGTAGACCACGTGCAACGAAAGCCAGTGATCACACGACCGAGTCTCAGTCGGGCATAAAGTTCTGATGTGGCAGGAAGACTCAACGGTCATAATCTCTTCGCCTTTCAAACTTCGTCTGTGGTAGTAGAAGCTTTCTAGCATGTTAGAGCGTAATGGTACTCCTTCCTGTGTACAAAGCTGGTATAACCTTTACAGGTTGCTGATGTATTAAAAATTTACTACTTTCAAGATCTCTTCTTTCAAGAATTTCTTCTCTGAAATGCGTGTTCTTGTTACGATCTTCATCTACACCTACATACATACCTCGCAATCCACGGTACGTAGCGTGGCAAAGGGTACCCTGAAGCGCTACTAGTCATTCCCTTTTCTGTTCTAATCGCAATCAGAGGTAGTAAAAAACGGCTATATATAAGATTCCGTACGAGCCGTAATCTCACTAACATTTCCTTCAGTGATTCTCATTTGAGTTTCTTCGTCATACTGGCGTGTTGCTCGAACCTACCGGTAACAAATATAGCAGTCCGCCTTAAAATTGCTTCGATGTCTTCCTTTAACCTGGCCAGGTGCGGATCCCAAATAGTCGAACAGCACTCAACAATGGGTGGCACTAGTGTGCTGTTTGCGGTTCTTGTACAGATTGATCAAACTTTCCTAAAATTCTCCCAATAAACCGAAGTCGACCATTCGCCATCCCTATTACAGTTCTTACTTGCACATTCCATTTCATACCGCTTCTTAAGGATACGCATAGATAGCTATTCCACGGGGTTGTACCAAGCAGCACACTACTAATACTGTATGTTTCTTCCTCATTTGCATTAACTTACATTTTTCTACATTTAAAGCTACACTATGTGTTCAAAACTATAGGGACACTTGGCTGAAAATGACTTACAAGTTTGTGGCGCACTCCATCGGTATTGCTGGAATCATAATGGTGTTGGTCTACCCTTAGCCTTGATGACAGCTTCCACTATCGCAGGCATACGTTCAATCAGGTACAGGAAGGTTTCTTGGGGAATGCCAGCCCATTCATCAAGGAGTGCTGTACTGAGGAGAGGTATCGATGTCGATCGGTGAGGCCTGTCACGAAGTCGGCGTTCCAAAACATCCCAAAAGTGTTCTATAGGATTCAGGTCAGGACTCCGTGCAGGCCAGTCCATTACAAAGATGCTACTGTCGTGTGACCACTCCGCCATTATGCATTATGAATTATGAACAGGTGTTCGATCGTGTTGAAAGATGCAATCACTATCCCCGAATTACTCTTCAACAATGGGAAGCAAGAAGGTGCTTAAAACATCGCTGTAGTCCTGTGATGTGATAGTGCCAGGCAAAACAACAAGGTGTGGAAGCCTCCTTAATGAAAAACACGACCACTCCATAACACCACCGCCTCCGAATTTATCGTTGGCACCACACACACTGGTAGACGACGTTCACAGAGCATCCGCCTTACCCACACCCTGTCACCGGATCGCCACATTATATACCGTGAATCGTCACTCCACACATTTTTCCCCGGTTCAGTTGTCCAATGTTTTCGCTCCTTACACCAAGCGAGGCGTCGTTTGGCATTTACCGGCGTGATGTATGGCTTACGAGCATCCGCTCGACCATGATATCCAAGTTTTCTCACCTCCCGCCTAACTGTCACAGTACTTGTAGTGGATCCTGATGCAGTATGGTATTTCTATGTGATGGTCTGGATGGATATCTGCCTATTACACGTTACGACCCTCTTACAATGTTGGCGGTCTCTCATGTTTCTAAAAGTTGATCACCTGGATGACACGATCATAGACCATTTATAACCAGAAACGTAGTTCATCTCTCTAGGTGACATGTATCCACTGACGTACGGTCAATCTCCATGATCCCATGCCTACTGCAGTCATAATTGACGATGTATTTGAGTCAACCTGAAAACGCGTAGATGTCATCTGCCGCAAAGTCCGCGGGACAACGATATGCGATGAACGGTGTGCTCCGAACACCTGTGCCTTCACCCGCATTGCACTCTGTCGTCAGATATTGCAAAGATCTCCGACTATCCAACTCCAAACACGGTCTGTGATGAAATGTTGATATCAAAAATGGTTCAAATGGCTTTGAGCACTATAGGACTTAACATCTGAGATCATCAGTCCTCTAGACTTAGAACTACTTAAAGCTAACTAACCTATGGACATCACACACAACCATGCCCAAGGCAGGATTCGGTCCTGCGATCGTTGCAGTAGCGCGGTTTCGGACTAAAGCACCTAGAACCACTCGGCCACAGTGGCCGGCTTCGCGTTTTCATCGTCCATGGAAGAGCAAAACTGAACCGAAGCTGTTCGGCGTTATTGCCTGGAAGACTTCAACTAGCTGTTTAGCTGAGTAACTGGTAATGGTTTCTTCATTCTCCCGCATTGCTACCCTGACTTTGGAAAGTATGAATGTTTATAACTTAAGGGTAGCTCATCAGAGTAGAAGACTGCCTTGTTGTCAGTCAACGGACGAGGTCGGCCTGTACGCTTTTGTGCTGTAAGTGTCCCTTCACGTTTCCACTTCACTATCACATCGGAAACAGTGGACCTAGGGATGTTTAGGAGTGTGGAAATCTCGCGTACAAACGTATGTCACAGGTGACACCCAGTCACCTGACCACGTTCGAAGTCCGTGAGTTCCGCAGAGCGGCACATTACGCTCTCTCACGATGTCTAATGACTACTGAGGTCGCTGATTTGGAATAATTGGCGGCAGCCGGCAGAAAAATGAACCTAATGTGGAAACCGTATGTTTTTGGGGGTGTCCGGATAATTTTTATCACGTATTGTAGCTGCCATTCATCACATCACACGAACTAAAAATTTTGTCTAAGTCACCTTGTAACCTTCTACAGTCACTCAACCACGACAACTTTCCATACGTCATTAGCTAACAGCCGCAGATTGGTGCTTACGCTGTCCACCACATCATCTATATTTGTAGAAAATAAGAGCGGTTCTGTCACATTTCCCTGAGGCACTCCTGACGAAACGTTTGCCTCTCCCGTCCGAAGATTCGTTTCGTACAGCTCTCTACGCTACTATATTCTGTTTATTCATATTCAGCTGCAATCTAGTTCAGTCTGAACCTACTTCAGTTTTCACCCCCTACTCCCATCTTCCTTCCTTTACCAAGTTTACGATTCCTTGATACCTCAGCATGTTTCTTACCAACTGATCCGTTCTTGTACCCCATTTGTGCCACAGATTTCTGTTCGTTCCATTTATATTCAGTAGCTTTCTATTACTTATCTGAGCTAACTATTTAATTCAGTAGTACCACACTTCAAATGCTTCTGCTAACTTCTGATCTGGCTTGTCTTCAAGTGTATGACACCACAAGTTTTGTTATTGCTCCATCCCTACAATTTCCTTAGTTCTTGTGAGTCCCCTCTAGCTACTTCAGGATGTTTCGTTTCTGTTCTTACTCTGCCACTGTTCGTACTTTCTAAATATTACACTACTATGTGTTTTATACAATTGTAACTCTTTTACCTCGCTTCATCAGTTACACGGATCGGAAGATAATCTGTCGCTATCGGTTATCCAAATAATACAAGTCAGGTGACCCCGGCGATGTATTTCCTCGTTTTAATTATAGGGATCACTGTTCGCAAAGACATCGCAACTTCAAATGAGAAATTACATTCAGCCTTTGTAGTAAACATCGTACATGGCCACTTAACGATACGTCTCATTACCGGAATAGATACGATAGAAAACTTCAGGTAAAAGGAAAAGGGACCTCATTAACCCAGTATAATGGGGAGTCATCATTTTTTTATTTTTTTTATTGTTTTTGTATGAACGACCTCAGACGTTGGGTGTTATTGAAGGCTGTAAAACTAAACGCTCATATTAGAAACAATTGGCTGTGTACGGGGGAAGCAAATCGGTGAAACGAGTTACTATCAGGAAACAACGAACTCATTCGGTGTAGTGCCTGCTATCACGATTTACTTGCACCATTAATTACAGGATACATTCAAAAATACTGCTAACTTTGGAGCTGCGATAATCTTTCGTCTAGTACTCTTGCTTTCAATTAACTACGGCTGCTCTATTCACTAAATGTAATTACTGAAGGGGAGGCGGGTCAGAAAGTCATGATGGATGAAACTTTAATGGGAAATGGAAATAGCCCTACGCTTATGGAAGCTCAGTAATGCATAAGCTTAAAACATTGATTCTCTTCCATTACACATAATCCTCAATTAATTAATCGGTAATGCCAGTGAACTGTGTAACACAGGCGCCTGTTGCCGTGCGCGGTTCACGTGTTTCTGTCGGCGGCCATACAAACCCAAGCGATGTATCCCGAATTTCGTAACCGTTTACTTGTAACAAAACACAATGGAACGTATTATTCCATGCAAATATCAGGTTCGTGCTAGAAATACGTCTGGTCTGGAATAATGTGGAAAACTAAATATGAAGAAAAGGTGTGGATGTCTCCAGCTAAACGATAACCAACAGCCAACAGTACCACATAGATTGTTACTTGCGGAAACTCCGCAACTTTAATAGTAACCTATAGACAACATAAATTAAGTCTTTTGGTGATATATACTTCCATTATCAACCGCAACTTCAGAATTGTCTCTCTAGCGCCTTTGTCTTTCCTAAAGCCAAACTGATCTTCATCTAACATATCCTCAGTCTTCTTTTCCGCTCTTCTGTATTTTATTCTCGTCAGCAACTTGGATGCATGAGGTTTTAAGCCTACTGTGCGATAATTCTCGCAGTTGTCAGTTCTTGCATTCTTCAGGATTGTGTTATGATACCCAAAAGTAAGATGGTACGTCGCCAGACTCATACATTCTGCACACCAACGTAAACAGCAGTTTTGTTGACACTCTTCTCAATTATTTTAGAAATTCTGAGGGACTGTTATCTATCCTTCCGGCGTTATTTGTTCTTAAGTCCTCCAGACCTCTTTTAAATTCTGATTCTAATAATGGGTCCTCTACCTCTTCTATATTGATTCCTACTTCTTTTTATATCACATCAGACAAATCTTCCCTCTCATAGCGTCCTTTAGTGTATTCTTTCCACCTATTCGCCCTCCCCTCTGCATTTAACAGTGGAATTCCCGTTTGCACTCTTAATGTTACCACCCTTGCTTTTAATTTCCCTGAATGTTGTTTTGACTTTCCTGTATGCTGAGCCAGTTCTTGCGACAGTCATTTCTTTTTCGTCTCTTTTCGTTTTTCATGGAGCCATTTCGACTTAGCTTCCCCGCAATTCCTATTTATTTCATTCCTCAGCGACTTGTACTTCTGTGTTCCTGAATTTTCCTGAGCATTTCTGTACTTCCTTCTTTCTTCGATCAACTGAAGTATTTCTTCTGTTACTCATGGTTTCTTGTTACCTTGTTTTTCTTTCCATATAGTTACAATTTTAAAATCGCAATACTAATGACCAATTATCTCAGAAACTTTGATAAATAGAGAGCTGAAATTTTTAGTAGGTATTTTATAACTCATTTTCTGACCACTGAACCACATTCATAACTTACAGACAAATAATTGATTAGTTACGAATTTTTTTAAATTATGTACAATTTTTTTAAACTCCACTTTCTCCCTCTGTAACAAAAAAAAAAAAAAAAAAATGAGGTAGATGTATTTCGGTAGTGCAGTATCTATAGTGGACTAAGAAGTAACGTATAGTATAATTAGGTGTAGATATCTGTAATAGTTATTGACAGAATGGGTTAAATGACGTTAAAAAGATAACTTTCAGGAAATCAAGTTCAGAGTTTCAGATGGCATCAACTCCCATAAGGAGGCATTACAGCTCGTAGAAACAGATAAGCCCAGTCATTGTCCGTATCCTTTGCTTGATCATCATGCAGACATAGACGCTTCCTTCTTTTCCTTGGTCTTGCTTCTTTGGTCATTTCTCTTCCTGCGCTCTGGCTTTCATGATTTTATAACCATCCAATCACTGGAAGATTCGAAGAGTCTTGGCTGCTGGTGTGCTATTAAGTTGATCTAGTGCCCTAATCCTTTTCTTGCTATCATCGTAAATGTTATCACAGCATGAGAAAAACCCCGCGGTGGCCGAACCGTTCTAAGCACTTCAGTCCGGAACCGCGCGAACGCTACGGTCGCAGGTTCGAATCCTGCTTCGTGCATGGATGTGTGTGATGTCCTTAGGCTAGTTTGGTTTAAGTAGTTCTAAGTTCTAGGGGACTGCTGACCTCAGATGTTAAATCCCATGGTGCTCAGAGCCTTTGAACCATTTGAACATAGAGATTTATTCCCACAAACACAGGTTTTGGACTGCGGCTCCAGATGTCGTCACACTAATTCAGATTTTGCTTTCGACCATGGTGACATTTGGAAAGGAGATTAGAATTAGCTCACTCTCTATATGCTGGTTAACATCTTACATCGTTAAAAATCGTATGCTGTTTTTGTGTGGAAAGTTACTCTGTACCTGCAAACGGAGCTTCACTGTTCTTGCACCTCGAACCAGCACACAGTGGCCCAATATCATACATAGTGGTATGATCAGTGAATGGTTTGTGGAAGACAGTAGCTAGTTTAATTTCTTGTACGACATACAAATTTTATCTTATTTTCATTACGCAATAATGCTGTAATTCGTCAGTATTTTTCTGTATGTCTTCCTTTACGATTTACACGTTGTTATCTTTACAATTTACCTCTTACAAAGCACTAGAGGCATGTGGAATACTGCCACTTCTATTTGCATAGTGCGTCCAACCTTTTAACACCAAGAGGAAATTGAGGAAGAAATATCTGAAAACCACAACGTTCTGGACTGAATATTTCCAGAGATAGGGACAGTTTGGTACGTCAGCGCACAACGACTGGATTTACTTCCGTTTGTAGTATTAACTTCGAAATGATAAAAAGTACGTTTATAATTGGGATTATTTCACAAGTAATACATCAAATTGTTTGGACAAATAAAATATTATTAAGAGATAATAATTGGAAAGAATCATTTTTAAACCAGTTGATCCAATAGTTACTTCCCTTAAGGTCGACATACGCATAGAACCTGGAAAGAGAAAACATGGCCATCATGGTAAATCTGGCATCAAAGGCTCATCGAGACAGCGAGTCCATATCTGCACCACAATTATCAGAACAGGCTTTTGAAGCACCTTTCTTGTTGTTTTGGTGCTAACAATTCGCGAGTGTGGCATTTAGTTCTGCAGTAGCTTTTGCAGCTGTAGTCCTCTTTATATTTCTTCACAATGTGCGACTTGATTCGTGACTTCTTGTAACAAAAGTCACAGTTCGTAGTAAAGGACAGAAAGACATCGACTAAAACAGAAGTAATATACGGCGTTCCCCAAGGAAGTGTTATAGGCCCCCTATTGTTCCTGACCTATATTAACGACATAGGACACAATTTGAGTAGACCGTCTTGTAACGTCATCAGATGATCAAAACGATTTGCAAAATGATTTAGATGAGATATATGGTACGAAAAGTTGCAACTGACTCTGAATAAGTAAAATTGTGAAGTTATTCACATGAGTACTAAAAGAAATCAACTAAATTTCGATTACGCGATAAGTCACTCAAATTTGAAGGCTGTAAATTGTGCTAAATACTAACAATGACAAATAACCTAAACTGGAACGATCACACAGATAACATTGTGGGTAGAGCAAACAAAAGACTGCGATTAATTGGCGGAACACTTAGAAGGTGCAACTGGTCTACTATGGTAAAGAGACTGCTTACACCACGCTTGTCCGCCCTATTCTGGAGTATTGCTGTGCGGTGTGGGGTCCGCAACAGGTGGGACGGACGTATGACATCGAAAAAGTACAAAGAAGGGCAACTCGTTTTGTATTATCGCGAAATAGGGGAGATAGTGTTACAGACATGCTACGTGAACTGGAGTGGCAATCATTAAAACAAAGGCGCTTTTCGTTGCCACGGGATCTTCTCATGAAATTTCAATTACCGGTTTTCTCCTCCGATGGCGAAAACATTCTGTCGGTACCCATCTACATAGGGAGAAATGATGATCACGATAAAATAAGAGAAATCAGGCCTCACACAGAAAAATTTAAGTGCTCGGTTTTCCCACTTGCCGTTTGATAGTGGAACGGTAGAGAGACAGCTTGAAGGCGATTCATTGAGCCCTCGGCCAGGCAATTTACTGTGAACGTCAGAGTAAACACATAGATGTAGCTGTAGATGTAGACAATCCTCTTCAATGACCGTCAGTCACGATCACTCAAGAGACACTTGAGCCTGCGTTGTGTCCTAGGGTCTGTGTTTTTCTGCTTACCCTGTATGGGGTATTAGTCTTCGATACGGTGCTTCTTGACACACCAAACACTTCGGCTACCTTCGTTACGGAAGCACCCACCAGCAAATCGCCCAGGTTCGAATTGCGTTACGTCCCATGTGCACTGTGTAGCCTCCCCATTATATTTTGTTTCTGGGGAATTTAGCTCAACTTTACCTCCCACTCTATAAAATCTACGGGTAAGTCTCCATGAAGTGCTATCCAGCTTAAGCTCGTATGCTAAACTTGACTAAACAGAACCTGATTTGAACTGAACTGTAACTGATCTGAATGCAGCTTGTCTTTATGTTAAATACGGAACTGAAGTAAAACAATTATCTGGTCCGAACCAAAATTTCCATTTACCTCGAGTCTTGATAACATTGTAGCAGATTTCTCGAAAGCACAACAGCAAACAGCAACCAACAAGCAGGCAGCGGCTAAGCGGTCTGTTGCATATGGTAATGCGTAGTGACAAACAGTGGTATGGGGAGAGTATCTATTCCTATGAAATGATATGCCAAGACAATCATTTTAAAATGAAATATATTTTCAAAAAGACAGAGTAATACTTCGCGCGATCTTCACACAACATAGGTCTGAACAGTACTATGCTTAACAAAGTGGACAATGCTTTAGAGAGGGTACAATGTTAAGAGAGAATTCCTATGAATGACAAACACCTTAATCAGTTAATAGGTTAATGTATGACTCAGGTAAGTGGGCTGGTCTCCCTCTCAACTCTGAGCAAGTTAACTAACTGACAATAATCATTCCTAGCTGCCCAATGTTGCAGTTTTACTTCAAACTTTTTCTCTTCGGGTATAAATGAAGTCCGGAAACATTTTCAATTATTTATTGCACAAGAACCAAACATTGTACAGATATCATACATATGTCATATTGAAGAGAAACCCTGACTTTTTTTCATGTATACCGCTGCATCGTAGTTTGGTAATTTGTTGATAGTCAGCGCTAGTCCCAAACATGGCGAGTTCAGGTGCTACCAACAGCTGTTCCATGAAACGGCCTTCCCGGTCACTACATCTCACTCTGTGTGACTATTTTGCGTGGGCACGCGTTGAAGATCTGGTGTATGTACCACTTCTAATACGTGATGTAGCAGAGCTACAGGAGAGAATACGGTAAGCGACTGCCACAGTGACGATGCCATGCCGGGACGAGTATGGCAAGGATTCGATTACCGTATTGACGTCTGCCGGGTCACTCATGGTTCGCATATCGAATGTTTGTAAAAAAAAAATTACGAGTTTCTCTTCAAAATGCAATGTGTATGACATCTTTACAATGTTTAGTTCTTGTGCAATAAATAACTGAAATTGTACCCGTCCTTTATGTACACCCAGTATGTATACGATGGTTGGAACTTAAACAGTGGCAACTATTTATTCACAACCGATACAAAACAATTACATGTTTGCACCTGTTACTGTCCTTTAAAGTAGTGACCGGCGTTGTGTAGAAAACGTTGCCAGCGATGTGAAAGGCATAGTATACCGTTAGCAGAGCCTGTTCTGTTAATGGTGCGAATGGTGAGGTCTACTGCCTATCGAATCTCTGGAACAGTTCTGAAGCGAATGCCACGAAGTGGTTCCTTCATCTTCGGAGTCAAATCAAAGTCGCAAGGACTTAAGTCCGGGGAGTATCGTGGATGGTACAGTATGGATGGTACAGTACTTCCCAGTCCCATCGACCAAACAGAGCAGCCACAACTTGCGCTGTATGCGCACGCGCATTGTCACGGAAAATGATGGGTTGGTTGCGCAAAATGTGTCACCGCTTCTTTAGTAAAGGTGGTCCTAGGTGATGCTCCAAAAACGAAAAGTAATACTCTGCATTTCCGGTCCTCCGTGGAGGAACGTAACGTGTTAGGATAACACCACCACAGTCATACATGAGAATCGCCATAACTTTCACCATACTGGGGTTCTGAAGCACTTTTGACTTTCTCGGCGACCCATAATGACGCCGTTTCTTGGACTGGAGTTTCAGTTTTGGCTTCGTGACATTCGCTTCAGAACTGTTACAGAGATTCGACAGGCAGTAGGCCGCTTCATTCGCACCATCAACAGAACAGGCTCTGCTAACGGTATACTACGCCTTCCTCATCGCTGGGAATGGATTCTACACAACGCTGGTGACTACTTTGAAGGACAATACAGACTCAATCTCAGGTCGAACAGCAATACAGAATACGTCCATCACATACCACACTTCAACTAAGAACGTATCAGACTGCGCAGAGCCAATAACTGTGCCTTAAAAAGACCAAAGATTGTTTAACCATTAGTTAGCTTGCTCTCTCTCTCTCTCTAATTTGCGTACCAATGACACACAAAAACCAAATCAAATGACCACCTTAAAAATATGATAATAAAAGTCATGGGATACCGATATGCACATATACAGATATGGCATTAGTACCGCATACACAAGGTATAAAATGGCAGTGCACTGATGGACCCGTCATTTGTACTCAGCTGTCCGAGGTGATTACGGCCGCAGGACGGGAATCAACACACTTTGAACGCGGAATGGTACTTGGAGTTAGACACATGTGACATTCCATTTCGGAATTCCATAGGAAATTCGATATTCCGGGATTCACAGTGTTAAAAATATGCCGGGAATACCGAATTTCAGATATTAACTCTCAATACGGACAACTCAGAAGCCGGTGGACTTCACGACCGAGAGCAGCGGCGTTTGTGTAGAATTATCACTATTAAAAGACGAGCAGCACTGCGTGAAACCATCACAGATTACGATGTGAGACCTACAATGAACGTATCCGTCAGGACAGTGTTGGGAAATCTGGCACTAATGGGCTATGACAACACACGACGGTGCCTTTGCTAACAGCGCTTCGCCAGCAGCGCCTCTCCTGGGCTCCGAACCGTATCAGTTGAACCCTAGACGACTGGAACACCTCGGCCTGTTCAGGTGAATCCGTAATTCGCTTGCTAAAAGCTCTTGGTGGATTTCGAAAATGGCACATGGCCCACGAAGCGATGGACCCAAGTTGTCAGCAAGCCACTGTTCAAGCTGGTGTTGGCTCCATATTGGTGTTGGCTGTGTGTGCTTGGAATGGATTGGATCCTCTGGTCCACTGAACCGATCATTGAATGGAAATGGTTATGTTGATGAACTTTTGTGTGGTTGACAATGAACAATGTCACCGGCCCATAATTGGTACTGGCTGGTTTGAAGATCAACCTGGACAATCTGAGTGAATGAATTGGCCACCCATATCTCCTGATATCAACGCCATCGTACATTTAGGGACATAATCGAGAGGCAGATTCGTGCACAGAACCTTACACCGGCAACATTTCCGCAATTATTGTCGGTTATAGAGACAGCATATTTCAATACTTTTGCAGGGGATATGTTGAGTCCATGCCATGTCGAGTTGTACACTCTTCTGAGAGCCACTGACACTGGCGAGGTGCCGCTCGTGGTCAGTTACAGTAGCACAACTTGCAAACTTGGCCAGCTTCTGAATTTATTTTGAAGCATGCCTTTCGCGCGATGTTTCTATATTTTTGTCCAACCGCAGTTGTCATCTCAGCGCTCTTAGTTACATTACTGCAAACGTAATTCACAGTGAAGAGAAGTTTAAGTTCACAAGTTAACAGGCAGAGTTGTCGTATTCTAAAGAATTTCCATATCTCTCTAGAGACTATTCACGTCTGGGTCTCCCTGAAGCTCGTTGGATAAACAGTAGCAATATACTTTTCGTATGTTAAGTGAAAAATTCTTTTTTTAACTGCTTTATCTTCGGTTCACTTAAACAATTTCCTCAGTAGCTGTACAAATGAGACTCACAGTCGAGTAGGTTTTGCAGAACGCTATCTATAATTTACGAGATTGTAATTATCACGTACGTTAGATAGTGTAGTTTGAGGCTCAGGTGTTTTCAGCATGATTTAGTGATGGTGTGCTTCTGGGTGTTCATCCGAATTTTTGTTTCCATTTTGTGGAACGTTATTGTGAATAAATGGAAAAAAATATCAATGCTGTACACTACTAGTGTCATGTACACAGTTCCTGTATAATGAATGTATTTTTACCCTTTAAGGCAGCTAAAGTAGAATGGAAATGATGACTCTCCGAAATAAAAAATCCACGTGTTTTTTCAGCGTGGCAAATAGAAAAATACTGCTTCAGACCAAATATCTGAATGAAATGACTGACATTTAAGGGTATGATAAACTCTATACGCAATCATTATCACCGATATTTTCGTTCAACTGCGAATCGGAAATGCAGTCAGACGGTAATTCGATCGGAAACGTTAAATAAGCATGGAGATTGCCCTTGACAGGATATATCACATTTTGGAAATATTGACACTGCTTTCTTATGTAGCTGAATGAGTTGAAACTTGTCATATATGTAGGCAGTGTACTCATAGCGACGGTAAGAGAGTTGCTCAGCTGCCAGCTGCCAACCACAGGTTTACCAGTCGTCGTCAGAGACAAAGTTACACTTGATAGTTCATTTTTTTTCTTTTTTTGCGTGAGACAATTAGCAGCAGCCGTAAATAGCGTCGAGTTAATATACACCACTGTTTAAGTAGCGCCGACATTGCTGCAGAAAGCTTTAAATGAATGCTAACTATTAACCAGTTAGTGTGACTAAAAATTCCTTTAGTAGCCGAAAAGCAGCCAACGGGCTTGCCGCAGTGATAACACCGGTCCCCGTCAGATCACCAAAGTTAAGAGCTGTCGGGCTTGGATAACAACTGGCTGGGTGACCATCCAGTCTGCCGAGCGCTGCTGGCAAGCGGGGTGGACTCAGGTCTTGCGAGGCAAACTGAGGAGCTACTTGACTGAAAAATAGAGGCTCCGGCGTCGTAAAATGACACACGGCCGGAAGAGCGGTGTGCTGACCACATGCCCCTCCATATCCGCATCCAGTGAGTTCAGTGGGTTTAGGATGACACGGCGGCCGGTCGGTACCGTTCAGTCTCCATTGCCTCTTCGGGCGGAGTTTAGTTTTTACCCGAAAAGCAACGAAATCAATATGATACTATCGTATCTTTTGAGGCCTTGCTAACACTAGCACAGATTTAGCCGAGAGGTTATCAAGTGGTGCATTTAGCATCGGCTACGGCACATACAGAATTAATCGGTTATATTGTCGTATAATCCTTCAATGTACGTCAGGAAAACAAAAGTGCACGAATATTATAAAGCGACTTGATTTTATGGGTAAACTTAATCCACAGACTGCGACAGTACAAAATATGATTCTTGAGCTCAAAGTTCTGGGAATAGATGTGAGCAACAGAATGTTGAACTAGAAATACGACCGCGTGAACGGTTTTTGGCTGACAGTTGTCTAGGAGTTGGTTGTGACGTGATCGGCTAGTATGACTCGTCTTAGCCATTTCATTTACCACACAAAATACGCACTGATGAATACGTTGTATTTACTCAACAGAATTCAACTAATAATCACAATGTCTTTTGATAAATATGGCTGGATTGAAGTCTATAGACTGACCTGTAAGACGTCGTATATTATACAAAACACTAAATTTTTTCAGTTGAGAGCGCTGATGATAAGATTCATTCACGTATCAGCAGTCTGTGCATAAATTAAAGCTCCCACAGTAGCTAACGCTATTCTTTCTTGAACATATTGTCTGATAGAATGCAACAAATTTCCTTGAGCCGGAAGAGCTTCCGCCCAGAAAACACTGCATGTGTAGGAAGCATCACTCTTGCGAAATTCGTATTGCTCTTTTGTCACACGATATCCTTCAAACGATGGATGAGGGGCGACACTCAGATGCCATATTCCAAGATTTCCAGAAGACGTTTGACGCAGTGCCCCACTGCAGACTTTTAACGAAGGTGCGAGCGTATGGAATAGGTTCCCAGATATGTGATTGTCTTAGACACTTCTTAAGTAACAAAATCCCGTAGGATGTCCTCGATGGCGAGTGGTTATCACAGACAAGGGTGTCGTCAGCAATGCTCTAGGGAAGTGTGAGAGGAAAGCTGTTTTTTCCCATATAGGTAAATAATACGGCGGCCAGAGTCAGCGGCAGCCTGTGGCTGTTTGCTGATGATGCTGTGGTGTACAGTAAGGTGTCCACGTTGAGTGAGTGTAGGAAGATGCAAGATGACTTTGACAAAATTTATTGGTAGTGTGATGATTGGCACCCAGCTCTAAACGTGGGAAAATGTAAGTTAATGCGGATGAGTAGGGAAAACAATCCCGTAAGTTCGAATACCACATTAGTAGTATAATGCTCGACACAGTCACGTCGATTAAATATGTAGGCGTAGCGTTAAAAAGTAATATGAATTGGAATGGGCACGTAAGGACGGTAGTCAGTACTTCGGAGGTGAACGTCGGTTTATTGGAGAATTTGACGGAAGTGTAGTTCATCCGTAAAGGAGGCCACGTATAGAGCACTAGTGCGACCCTTTCTTGAGTGCTGTTCGTTTGTGATCCCCACAAGGTCGGATTAAAGAAAGACATCGAAGCAACTCAGAGGTGGGCTAATATATATGTATATGTTACCGATAGGTTCGATCAACACGCGAGTCTTACGGTGGTGATTCGTGAACTCAAGAGGAAGACGCTGCTCTTTTCATGGACCACTATTGAGAAAATTTAGAGAACTGGCATCTGAAGCTGACTTCAGAGCGATTCTATTGCCGCCGACGGACATTTCTTAAGGACCACGAACGTAAGAGAAATTAGGGCTCGCTCTGTCGTATAACTGGAAAGGAAGTGGCTATTAGTATTACAAGATACTCTCCGCCGCGCACCCTACGATAGCTGGCAGAGGAAATATTTTGATGTAGACAGGAAAAAATTATATAACTGTCGATATGCAACAGCCACCATTCTAATATCGTAAGCCTGTCGTAGGTGCACTCCATTAATCTTCTAAGTTTCGCAGTCTCCCGCTATAAACCACAACCGAAACTGCTACGAGAATTTTATCAAAGCTGAGGGCACTCTACTGCGACAAGGAGTAATTGTCTGCTGACAAGACAGAGGAATTGGGTTTCGTTTTAGAATAGACAGAATTTCGCTATTACCGTCAGAATGTGACGGAGCTTTAAAAGACTCACCATCAAAAAGGCAAAAGGGTAAGATAATATTCTTTTGGTATTTTCGAAAAATTTGATTGAAGTGACATACAAACAATTTAGAAGAATGGCGATATGATGTAGTACTTCAGGAAGAATATCACACACACAATTCCAGAGACATCAAATGCAGATAAATATGAGAATTATCGCACTATCAGTTTAACACCTGAAGCATGCACGTTGATGCAAAGAATACACCGAAGGAAAAGAGAACTATTGGGTGTCGAGCAGTTAGGCATTAAAAAAGGTAAGGTTTTGTTTGATGTTGCACTTAATAATGGAGACAAAGGAAAGTCAAGAAACCTCCATATGATTTGTCGGCCTACTAGAAGCGTTCGACAAAGTAAAATGACGAGGTGTGCTTGGAAGCTATACCTAAAGATATGTAATATACAAAGTATCCCAGAGGCAAGGGTTAGAGAGGGATGGAACACAAAAAGTCACATGTAAGATTGAAATGGCGTAAGACAGGAGGCAGGCCTTTCAACCATCAAATCTACGAAGAAATGACGGAAACAAAGAAATCAGGAGTGAGCTTAAACGTCAGTATGAAAGAATACCATTGAGAAGAGGCGTTGGTGACATTGTCATCCTTAGTGAAAGTAGGGTATAGTTACAGGACCCGTTGAATAGAATAAACGGTCAACATAAGTGCGGAATATGAACTGAGAATAAACAAAAGAAATATGTAAAAAGTAGTAGCACATAAGAGATTAACGTCAGAAAAATAGCCAACTATCCAGTAGAAGTGAATACGTTCGTCTAGATACATCAAACATAGACGTTGATTAGAGGAAGAAATGTCTGAGACTGTACTGATGGAGCTTAGCATTGCATTGAAGTGAATCATGGAATGCGGGGAAAAACCAGAAAAAAAGGAAATTCAAGTGTTTGAGGCGTGGTGTTACACATGATGCAGAAATGTAAGTGCACTTATAAGATAAGAAAAGAGAAGCTTCTTCTCAGTAGCAGCATGAAAAGCTGAATGAGCAAAATAATGACTAGAGGAAAGAACAAAACGATCGGACTTTTGTTAAGATAACAGTAAAATTCCCTCTTACTGGAGGGAGCCGCAGACGACCTAAACTCTATGGGATCTGCATATATCCAACAAATCACTGTGAATTTTTAGTGTAGGTACTGCTGTGAGATGAAGAGACTGTTGTCATTGAACAACATGCTTCCAATCGTGCAGAAGACCGATAAACGCCCCCTCACAGAGAAACAAACACATACACAACTCTTTTGCTGCCAGAAATTCCTATTGAGATACAATGATACAGGTAATCGAACTAGTGTGTTCTCCAGTCTTTGGATGAGCTCTAAAGCCTCGCAGTCCGACTTTCCTGGTAGTTTCCCATCGTCAGCTGTAGAACATGGACGAGTCCAAAATTAGTTTGCATATTATTTACGTTTGCTTGAATCTGAAACCATTAATCAGTAACACTAAGCTGCAAGCTGAGTGCTTTGCCACATTAAAAACAATACTCCCCTTCCCGCTGATACAATTACATTTATTTTAAAACAAAGTAATTTTAATAGAGGTCAATTTTCATTATAAAATGTTAATTAGCGCCTGAAATAATTAAATCGTGGAAATAGTATAATCTAGGATAGTGTATTGAGAGTTTCTTTATGTTGTAGAACTTTTTGAATTTCCAGCGGTTGTATCTCCCTTTCTGGCTAAATTAGTTTTCATTAATTTCGAATATAACTGCTTTTCGTTGAAAAAATATATTGCTGTACTGTATTTCATCAGATGCATCTAATTTAGCTCTTTAGCTTAAAGCATTGATCCTTTTTTATCTTATTTCATTAAAACGTCAATTTTTCTAGTTTTGACGATTACTTTTCGCTCTTCAACTGAATTGTTTTCTCAGTTTGCAGTGTACGGATATAAACAGGGGGTCAAGGTGTTCAGCATGTTAGTCTGTTTAAAATAGTGAGTCTTGCTTTTATCTAACTTGTACGATTACTGAGATATAGGCATATGTCAGTAAGGGATTTCGATCCACCAAAACGTACGCAACTTCTGAAGTGATGTGTACCGTGTTTTTTCCAGGAGGCCTATTCCCGCAACTGATGGTGTTATTTACTCAAAGAATTTTGACACCTCTAGTGTTGTAAAATCCAAAAATGCCTGTAAACAGGACTCGCCTCGTATGAATGGCTGCATTGTAATGATTCATGCGACACAGAAAGGAATCTAAGTCGATCGATAGAGCCAGCTCAGACTAATCTCTGTAGAATAATGCGATACAACCTGTAAAACAAGACGTCACTAATCGTGTGTGACTGCACAAATTTCAGGAAAGGTACCTATTACTAATTCAGTCACCACAGAAATCACTAAATTACGGTACAATGATCTAAATGACATGAATAAAGTTACTAAGAACTGTATTTTCTATCCTTAAAACAATGTGAAAGTAGTAATTTTTCAAGTGTAGTGTGTCAGGCGTAAAGTAGCGAGAGTAATTTTAACAAAGCTTTTTTTGTACTGATATTGTTATATTCTAACGTTTCCGAAAACTTCGTCAGAATAAACAGACATTTGAAACCTTCATTTTACAAAATTATGAAATTTAAAATCAAAACGTTGATCTAATACGGGATTACAATATTATACGAGATTTATTTTCATAATTAAACATGCTTAAGGCAAACGAGGCCACCGAAAATCAGTTATTTAATAACAATAGACAAAGAATTAAATGTAATACCAGTCATGGGTACAAAATAATTTTGAAATTGACATATCCTGTTCTAAAATAAATCTGAACCCTATAGCAATAACGCAGAGTCGTTAAAACCGAGAATTACCAAATGGTCTTGAAATATTTCCGCCTCTTGAGAAATGCTGAGAATTGGTTGGCACTCTTTGAGTATTATACATTTAAAGACATAAAAGATCAGCTAGTCTCACACTAAATGTAAACATTCAGAATGGAATGGGTTTGCTTCATTCTATAGTGCCATTCAATACTGATTAATGGCGCTGATATACACTCCTGGAAATTGAAATAAGAACACCGTGAATTCATTGTCCCAGGAAGGCGAAACTTTATTGACACATTCCTGGGGTCAGATACATCACATGATCACACTGACAGACCCACAGGCACATAGACACAGGCAACAGAGCATGCACAATGTCGGCACTAGTACAGTGTATATCCACCTTTCGCAGCAATGCAGGCTGCTATTCTCCCATGGAGACGATCGTAGAGATGCTGGATGTAGTCCTGTGGAACGGCTTGCCATGCCATTTCCATCTGGCGCCTCAGCTGGACCGGCGTTCGTGCTGGACGTACAGACCGCGTGAGACGACGCTTCATCCAGTCCCAAACATGCTCAATGGGGGACAGATCCGGAGATCTTGCTGGCCAGGGTAGTTGACTTACACCTTCTAGAGCACGTTGGGTGGCACGGGATACATGCGGACGTGCATTGTCCTGTTGGAACAGCAAGTTCCCTTGCCGGTCTAGGAATGGTAGAACGATGGGTTCGATGACGGTTTGGATGTACCGTGCACTATTCAGTGTCCCCTCGACGATCACCAGTGGTGTACGGTTAGTGTAGGAGATCGCTCCCCACACCATGATGCCGGGTGTTGGCCCTGTGTGCCTCGGTCGTATGCAGTCCTGATTGTGGCGCTCACCTGCACGGCGCCAAACACGCATACGACCATCATTGGCACCAAGGCAGAAGCGACTCTCATCGCTGAAGACGACACGTCTCCATTCGTCCCTCCATTCACGCCTGTCGCGACACCACTGGAGGCGGGCTGCACGATGTTGGGGCGTGAGCGGAAGACGGCCTAACGGTGTGCGGGACCGTAGCCCAGCTTCATGGAGACGGTTGCGAATGGTCCTCGCCGATACCCCAGGAGCAACAGTGTCCCTAATTTGCTGGGAAGTGGCGGTGCGGTCCCCTACGGCACTGCGTAGGATCCTACGGTCTTGGCGTGCATCCGTGCGTCGCTGCGGTCCGGTCTCAGGTCGACGGGCACGTGCACCTTTCGCCGACCACTGGCGACAACATCGATGTACTGTGGAGACCTCACGCCCCACGTGTTGAGCAATTCGGCGGTACGTCCACCCGGCCTCCCGCATGCCCACTATACGCCCTCGCTCAAAGTCCGTCAACTGCACATACGGTTCACGTCCACGCTGTCGCGGCATGCTACCAGTGTTAAAGACTGCGATGGAGCTCCGTATGCCACGGCAAACTGGCTGACACTGACGGCGGCGGTGCACAAATGCTGCGCAGCTAGCGCCATTCGACGGCCAACACCGCGGTTCCTGGTGTGTCCGCTGTGCCGTGCGTGTGATCATTGCTTGTACAGCCCTCTCGCAGTGTCCGGAGCAAGTATGGTGGGTCTGACACACCGGTGTCAATGTGTTCTTTTTTCCATTTCCAGGAGTGTAAAATGTAATATTTTTCTCAGTTCCGGAAAAGGCAGCCTAAAGAAGACGAAAAACATCAGTGACTCCCTCAAAAAGATTTGCTATACATGCTGTAAGCTATCAACAACTAGATGCGCTAACTACTTGTAGATGACAGCAAAACTCTAGAAAAATATTTAAACTTCCTTTTAGTTTCTGGTAGGGGCAGTTATCGATTTTTTCTTGGTCAACAATCTCTGGATCTTGTTAGTTTTCATATGTGAAGACTTTTTGAAGAAAATGCTGGTAGTTGGCTACACAGACTATTTTCACTTTTCTACTGGTTAGTATTTATTACAGACTTCGTTCAGAAAGTCATTATTTATCATAATAGAGTAAATAGTATTTTTTTATGCTCAGCATTGGCTTTAAATATTAACTAAGAGTTCGCAGTAGGCATCTGACAAGACATTTTGCATCACAGGAAAAATACATCACAAGAAATAATGGCTTTTTCGAGAGATATGAACCTTTGTCAGTAAATTAAATAAATTTGTGCCTTGCACCAAATGCCAGTGACCTATCCATTGTCAGAAAAATGAGCACAATTGTTACGTTTAAACATTTCCAGAGCACTGTATCAGAAATACTCAGTACTGCAAGTAAGCGCTCTTTATTCTGGGCAGACAAGTTTCAAATCAGACGAACTGAGATTTAAAAAGTAAAGTTTTTATTCTAAGTTGTCGAAAAACACACGAAGACAGTTAAGTTGATCACAGTTATGTAAAGAACTAAGTATAATTTTCTAGGGTGGACAAAAATTGTAACAGAGCTGCAGGAGATACTTTAACTAGTTTTCCTTATACCTGAAGCATTTGTCAAAACCAAATGTTGTAATGTGATCCTGGTGGCGGCTTTAGAAATGTGTCTGGAAACTCACAGTTCTCATCATCCACATTGCCTGTGACTGGATCCTACATTACCTCACCAAATCTCTGCTGTTTCAGTGAGTTCAAAGATTTGCTGACTTTCCAGAAAGTGTTTGTTAAATAAATAAATGCAGCTGTAGCTCTGGAATTCTGAATATTATTTGTATGTCTCAGTTCCAGTAAAATTGCTGTTGTCATTTAAATTTCAAGTATAGGGAAGCAGAATGAAATAATTTAATTATTAAAATCAGATCAATTATTTCTTATGCAGTTGAGAAATGTGAAGAATCTGTAATATCTGCTGGAGCTACAGATGACGTACGCAACCAGTTTGTTGTTAAAGCCCTTTATTTCCGATCGTAACTAAAAGCAGAGCAATGTGGCAGGTAGGCGACAGGCAGTGGGCCTTGACCCTCACACCCCAAGGCGATAGCGTGGGTCCTGACACGTGTGATGCCCGTTGAGATGAACGGAAGCGTACATCTTTGCTACCTCTTGTATGGCGTCCTGCTTCGTCAGCACGGTGGGGTAGCAACATAGCGACCGATAGTTGTGTGGCCAGATAGGTCCACTGAGCAGTACTGCCCGGGGGGAGGAAAATGGAAACACAGTGTGGAGAGGGGGGCGGGTGACGTCGGAACGGCGCTGTGCTGGCTCAATCTCACTTACGAGGAGAACATGGCTAGTTGGTTCAAATGGCTCTGAGCACTATGGGACTTAACATCTGTGGTCATCAGTCCCCTAGAACTTAGAACTACTTAAACCTAACTAACCTAAGGACATCACACACATCCATTCCCGAGGCAGGATTCGAACCTGCGACCGTAGCAGTCGCGCAGTTAACATGGCTAGTGCCAAACCCGATTTCCCACAAACGTTGCTCAGTGGAACAGGAGTCAAAATAAACGACACGGGTCTCGGCTTATCAGAAGATTCTCGACGGTTTCTGAAAAAACGGCAATCACAGTTTTCGACGAAATTCGGATGCCTTTTAGAGCGAGACGATCTTAGCGGAAAATGTAGCACAGTGGCTAATGTCACGGCTTTCACTTTTGCGCCCAGTATTCGAAATCTGATACATTTTTTTAAATTTTAATTTCTTATATATCTGTCCACGTCTCGGAACTTGAAATCTTTTCTTTAATTTTAATTTATTATTTATCTATCCATGTTTGTTGAAGGTTATTAGACGAATGTTTCTTATCAAGTTAGGCGATACAATGAAGTTATATTAATTTTAAAAATTCTTCTATGTTTCACAGTGTCACTGCACAATGTATATGTGTATGACATTTTTAAATTGTCATATTCTTACATTTTACCGTCACAGGAATTCTCATTTTAAGTATTATATTTAATTCTCATGTTTTTTCTTTCTGTTGGATGATACCGATCGTAGTATCACCTGAAACAGAAATTCCGAAGGCCATGAGCTTCACACGAAGGCAGGTTCGCCGTAGTGACATTTCTCCGTATGAACCTTACTCAGGAAAGAAAAATCGTTAACGTAGCTGAAGATTTCATGCGTTGGCAATAATTTCTCGGGAAACCTCACATAAAGAATCATTTTTCCGAAATGTGACGCATGCAGTTGCTTTTGAATGAAGTTACGCTACAGAAACTTCATCGAAAACTGTTTCAAATAATTTTATCATTCATTATTTTTTTATTCATTCCCCAGACATAATATAGTAGACGAAGTAGGACAACATTATTTCAACATACATTCGAAAACATCTGCATAATAACCTTCTACGTGCACGGATCGGGTTTCGAATATAGAGCGCAAAAGCGTGAAGTAGCGATTCTAACATCCCTGCCACCACTTCGACTGCACTATTTATTCACTAAAAAGCACATAAAATACTTAGAAAACTGTATCGTCGTTTTTTGATAAGTATCTAGAGATAGCCCGCCCAGCGAGCCGCGCGATCTAACTCGCTGCTTCCCGAGCGGGAAGGCATGCCGGTCCCCAGCACGAATCCGCCAGGTGGATTAGTGTCGAGGTCCAGTGTGCCGGCCAGCCTGAGGAAGCTTTTTAAGGCGGTTTTCCACCTGCCTAGGCGAATTCGGGCTGGTTCCCCATATTCCGCCCCAGTTACGCTCTGTCGGCGATTGCTGCTCAAACACTGCCTCTACGTACGCATACACCATAATTACTCCACCACGCCAACATTGAGGTTACATTCGTCTAGTATGAGACGCTCCCGGGTGGGGTGGGGGGTGGGGGGTGGGGGTTGGCGGGGGGGTGGGGGGGTCCACTGGGTGCCGAAGCGCACAATAACCCTGGGTTCAGTGTGCAGCGGCAGTGAAGTGGGTGGACTGCTGTGGCCTGTTGTGGGGTTGTTAACCATTGAAGGTTACGACGGGACGAAGCCTCTCCGTCGTTTCTAGGTCCCTGATCCCATACGCACATCAACGTATCTACAGATAAGCCGAGGCAGGGACTCACTAATTTTGACCCAGTGAGCGAAGTTTCTGGGAAATTGGGTTATGGCACCCGCCGTGTTCTCCTCGTTAGTGCCTCGGACCGTCAGGTGGCTGCCGAGAGGGGGCTGTCAAGAGACTGGGCGCTAAGGTAGCGCTCGGCGGATTGCGTTGTGGTGAGGGCACCGGCAGGGTTGTCAAGAATACGACTGCCACAGGCTGAGCATCATAAGTTGGCCCAGGTGTCTGAATGATGACAGGCTGAGTCTGGGGGCGTAAATATAGCTGTCTCGAGCTGAGCATGCGGAAGCCGTATTACGTGAACATTTCCCGATAGGCGATCGGTGTCCCTGGTGCGGGTACGCACTACAGCAGTAGCCTGCAACCTGAAAGCAGAGCACAGAAATGGGTGATGGTCTCAGCAGGCGATTCACAGAGGCTGCTTGTGGTGCCATACCCCAAAAGTGATTCTGGGGCCCCTGTCTTCGGCCATGTCGTTACAATATGCTGACGTCCTCTCTTTCTGTACATATTCGAAACAAACAAACTTCTTTTTGAGCCATCAGTCTTCTGAATGGTTTGGTACAGACTGCCACGAATTCCTCTCCTGTACCCATGTTTTCATCTCACAGTAGCGCTTGCAATGTACATCCTCCGTCACTTGCTGAATGTCATCCAGTCTCTGTTCTCTATAGTTCTTATCTTCTACAGCTCCCTCTAGTACCAAAAAACTTATTGTCTGATGTTTTAACACATGCCCTGCCACACTATGCCTTATTCTAGTCAGTGTTTTCCATATATTCCTTTCCTCTCCACTTCTGCTGGGAACCTCCTCCTTTCTTACCTTTTCTGTCCACCTCATTTTTCAAAATACTTCTCTAACACTGCATATCCGTAGCTTCGATTCTTTTCTGTTTCGGTTTTTCCACTGTTCATGTTTCACTACCACACAGGTGTCTGGTCCACGCATACATTTTCAGAAATTTCCTCCTCAAACTAGATACTGATACCAGTAGACTTCTCCTGCTCAGGAATGCTCTTTTCTCCAGTGTTAGTCTGCTTTTTATGACCTTCTTCCTCCATCTGTCGTGAGTTATTCTGCGTGATTACCAGTTATAATGTTAAGCTTTTCACCGTTCTCACTTCTGATACACCTCACTACGTTTTTTCTTTATTCGATATTCTCTCGATCCATAATTTGTACTCTTTAGACTTTTACTTCCATTCAATAGATCCCGTAACTCTTCTGTTCCACTGAGGACAGCGATGTCATCAGCGAATCTTATCAAGTATGTTCTTTCACCATCAGTTCTAGACCCGCTCTTAAACCTTGTTTTATTTCCGTAATTGCTCCTTGAGTCTAGGAGTGGAAGACTACGTCCTCTCACCTTGTACTTGCTATTCCATTCTTCTCGTTCGCCCTTGGCTCTTGAACATACTGTATATTACGCATCTTTCCTTACAGATTACCCCTATTTACCTCAGGATTTTGAACATTTTGCCCCATTTCACATTGTCGAAACCTTTTCCTAGGCCTACAAATTCTACGAACGTGGCTCGATTTTTTGTTTTGGTCTTGCTTCCACTATCGACAGCAACGTCGGAACTGCCTTTTCGCTGCCTTTATCCCTTTTAAAGCTAGACTAATCATCATCTAAGAAATTCTCAATTGCCGTTTCCATTGTTTTGTATATTATTCTTTTCAGCAATTTGGTTGTATGAGCTGTTAGGTGATTGTGCGATAATTCTCGTACTTATCGCCTCTTGGAATCTGTTGTGTGGACGATGTTTTTCCGAAAGTCTGATGGTACATCGCCAATCTCGTATATTCTACACACCAACGTGAACAATCGTTTTGTTGCCACCTCCCCCAATGGTTTTACAAATTTTGACGGAAAGTTTACATCTCCTATGCCTCATTTGATTTTAAGTCTTCCAGATGTCTTTTTTTAAATTATGATTCTAATACTGGACTCCTAACGCATTCCGGTCGACTTCTGTTTCTTCCTCTACCACGCCATCAGATACCCCCCCCCCCCCCTATTTCCATCTATACGCTCTCTCCTCAGCATTTAACAGTGGAATTCCCATCGTACTCTTAGTATTGCTTTTCAATTTCACCGAAGGTTGTTATGACTTTCCTATGTGCTGAATAAGCCCTTCTATTTTTATGACGTCACATTTTCCGACAGCCATTTTTCCTTAGCTTACTTGTACTTCCTATTTAATCCATTCCTAAGTGACTTCATAAATTAACAAAATGTTCAAATGTGTGAATTCCTAAGAGACCAAAAGGCTGAGGTCATCGGTACCTAGACTTACACACTACTTTAACTTAAACTAACTCATGCTAAGAACAATACACACCCATACCAGAGGAGGGCTCGAATCTCCAGCGGGAGGGGCCGTGCTATCCGTGACATGGAGCCTCTAACCACACGGCCACTACACGTGGCGCAAATTAACACTATTTAGACGTGATAATGTGGTTCCAGTAACTGAGCTTCCAGCGAATTTGTCTGAAAGTGATTGTCTCAAATAGGATACTTCATATGGTATTGTCCACACAAATGTTTACAGTCTAACACACTTTAATTACATTTTGACGTTATACAACCTACTGCTGACGTCCAGAACGGGTCTCATCTATCGTAATTTACGCACAAGTAAATGGTTCGTCACATACTAAACTCTGTTGATGTCGTGTAACATAATTGTTATAGTGCACTAATCTAACACAGACGTACGGATTCACAATAGTTTACGTTCGGTGAGTAAATCACTAACATATTTACTGAATAAAGTACACAAATCACTGTACTTGAAATGCAACAGTCAATTCGATATGAAAACGACGTACACAGTATGCATAGTTTAGAAATGACGCGGGTCACAGCCAAATACTATTGTCGCAGTTAACAGAATGTGTTACTGAAAATCAACACATTTTATGAAATTAATTACGAGTTCACAATCAATCATGGAAGTACACTCACTGTATAAACTCTTGAACACGGAATTTAGACAAAACTCAGCAGATTTTACGACTTCTCGTACGTGCTGACTCCTCTTCGTACACCATCCTGTAATTTTGGGCACAGATCTGTTTTTTTTCTTTTAAATTCTCATTCCATTCCTTATGGGAATGTTTGTTCTGGGGTGACACATTTTATTGGTTTAATTTGGGACTTGAACTATTTTACTGATTGTTCATAATAGTCCACTATGACAGGGAGATAAAAACCTCCCTAATAACCTCAGCAGCCTTAAATCATATCCTTTATATGTTTACCATGCTTCTTGTTGATTTTAATCATGTAGATGCTGCAATATATTTTGTTCTTGTTGAATTTCCTCTAAATTGTGCAGTCCTGGATGTAGTATTTCTATCACCCTAGCCACAGCACTTGAAGGATACGGGTATTTGTATATCGGAAAATCTAAATGTACTGGCGGTTGTCTAAAAAGTTCTGTTGTTTTTGTTTCAGCAGCAATTCTTACCAATTCATAATTAGGCGTTAATTGTATCAATCTCTGTTGTATTGGCTGAATATTGACTAGTTGATATAAATCACTCCTTCTGGTGCTAGAGCTTGTTCTGACGGCTATCCGTCTTCTTTCGGTACTACAAATTTCTGGCGTGTGTGCCCTTGACGTAAGACATATCTCTGCCGCATACTCAAGTGCCCGTCATATATGCGTAAGTTAATGCCGATGTCGTAGCTCCACTGAATTTCTCTTTCATTAATTTGAGTAGTTCTAGTCGTTTCCTTGCCTTCGATATTAGTTGGCTGATAGTTTGTCTATAGGTTGAAGTAGAATCTAATTATAATCCAAGATATTTCACCGTTTCCTTTGGTCTCATTTGTTTCCTCCACAATTCGATACATAGATCTTCTGGTTTTTTTTTTAAATTTGTATTGAGTTAGATTTTTGTGATGGAAGACTATAAGCTGACGTTTTTTGCATTTCATCTAATTCTCCAGCTCGATAACCAGGGTGCCAGAATGCTAACATACACTCCTGGAAATTGAAATAAGAACACCGTGAATTCATTGTCCCAGGAAGGGGAAACTTTATTGACACATACCTGGGGTCAGATACATCACATGATCACACTGACAGAACCACAGGCACATAGACACAGGCAACACAGCATGCACAATGTCGGCACTAGTACAGTGTATATCCACCTTTCGCAGCAATGCAGGCTGCTATTCTCCCATGGAGACGATCGTAGAGATGCTGGATGTAGTCCTGTGGAACGGCTTGCCATGCCATTTCCACCTGGCGCCTCAGTTGGACCAGCGTTCGTGCTCGACGTGCAGACCGCGTGAGACGACGCTTCATCCAGTCCCAAACATGCTCAATGGGGGACAGATCCGGAGATCTTGCTGGCCAGGGTAGTTGACTTACACCTTCTAGAGCACGTTGGGTGGCACGGGATACATGCGGACGTGCATTGTCCTGTTGGAACAGCACGTTCCCTTGCCGGTCTAGGAATGGTAGAACGATGGGTTCGATGACGGTTTGGATGTACCGTGCACTATTCAGTGTCCCCTCGACGATCACCAGTGGTGTACGGCCAGTGTAGGCGATCGCTCCACACACCATGATGCCGGGTGTTGGCCCTGTGTGCCTCGGTCGTATGCAGTCCTGATTGTGGCGCTCACCTGCACGGCGCCAAACACGCATACGACCATCATTGGCACCAAGGCAGAAGCGACTCTCATCGCTGAAGACGACACGTCTCCATTCGTCCCTCCATTCACGCCTGTCGCGACACCACTGGAGGCGGGCTGCACGATGTTGGGGCGTGAGCGGAAGACGGCCTAACGGTGTGCGGGACCGTAGCCCAGCTTCATGGAGACGGTTACGAATGGTCCTCGCCGATACCCCAGGAGCAACAGTGTCCCTAATTTGCTGGGAAGTGGCGGTGCGGTCCCCTACGGCACTGCGTAGGATCCTACGGTCTTGGCGTGCATCCGTGCGTCGCTGCGGTCCGGTCTCAGGTCGACGGGCACGTGCACCTTTCGCCGACCACTGGCGACAACATCGATGTACTGTGGAGACCTCACGCCCCACGTGTTGAGCAATTCGGCGGTACGTCCACCCGGCCTCCCGCATGCCCACTATACGCCCTCGCTCAAAGTCCGTCAACTGCACATACGGTTCACGTCCACGCTGTCGCGGCATGCTACCAGTGTTAAAGACTGCGATGGAGCTCCGTATGCCACGGCAAACTGGCTGACACTGACGGCGGCGGTGCACAAATGCTGCGCAGCTAGCGCCATTCGACGGCCAACACCGCGGTTCCTGGTGTGTCCGCTGTGCCGTGCGTGTGATCATTGCTTGTACAGCCCTCTCGCAGTGTCCGGAGCAAGTATGGTGGGTCTGACACACCCGTGTCAATGTGTTCTTTTTTCCATTTCCAGGAGTGTAGTTAGAAGTACTTCTTGATTCAATAATTTACCAACAGCCGTATGTATTGTAGAAATTTATTTTATTTTCTGAACTTCTATTGTTAACGTAAGTTCTGTATTTTTATAAAAGCATATTTGTCCTACTCATTGTACAGGGGCCAGAAGATGGCATCAATGTAATGCCGAAACTGGTAGCAAATAGAAGTTAACAAAATAAAATAAATTTCTACAGTGCATGTGGCTGTTGGTAAATTATCGCATCAAGAAGTTCATACCAGCCGTTGTCCCACGGTTTATAATGGATAAACAAAGATTAGTTAGAAGTAAGTCGATGTAGTCCTTCGGCTTTGGGCGAATGACACTTCCCAGGGAGTGGGATATCCGCTAAGCACAAAGAACACAATATTGGTGAGAGTATAGCACCTTGTAGTACTCCTGCTTTTGGGAAAAAGGTGTCGATTTACTGTCATTTATATATACGAGGGCAGTTCAATAAGTAATGCAACACATTTTTTTTCTGAAACAGAGGTTGTTTTATTCAGCATTGAAATACACCAGGTTATTCCCCAATCTTTTAGCTACACAACACTATTTTTCAACGTAATCTCCATTCAATGCTACGGCCTTACGCCACCTTGAAATGAGGGCCTGTATGCCTGCATGGTACCATTCCACTGGTCGATGTCGGAGCCAACGTCGTACTGCATCAATAACTTCTTCATCATCCGCGTAGTGCCTCCCACGGATTGCGTCCTTCATTGGGCCAAACGTATGGAAATCCGACGGTGCGAGATCGGGGCTGTAGGGTGCATGAGGAAGAACAGTCCACTGAAGTTTTGTGAGCTCCTCTCGGATGCGAAGACTTGTGTGAGGTCTTGCGTTGTCATGAAGAAGGAGAAGTTCGTTCAGATTTTTGTGCCTACGAACACGCTGAAGTCGTTTCTTCAATTTCTGAAGAGTAGCACAATACGCTTCAGAGTTGATCGTTTGACCATGGGGAAGGACATCGAACAGAATAACCCCTTCAGCGTCCCAGAAGACTGTAACCGTGACTTTAGTGGCTGAGGGTATGGCTTTAAACTTTTTCTTGGTAGGGGAGTGGGTGTGGCGCCACTCCATTGATTGCCGTTTTGTTTCAGGTTCGAAGTGATGAATCCATGTTTCATCGCCTGTAACAATCTTTGACAAGAAATTGTCACCCTCAGCCTCATGACGAGCAAGCAATTCCGCACAGATGGTTCTCCTTTGCTCTTTATGGTGTTCGGTTAGACAACGAGGGACCCAGCGGGAACAAACCTTTGAATATCCCAACTGGTGAACAATTGTGACAGCACTACCAACAGAGATGTCAAGTTGAGCACTGAGTTGTTTGATGGTGATCCGTCGATCATCTCGAACGAGTGTGTTCGCACGCTCCGCCATTGCAGGAGTCACAGCTGTGCACGGCCGGCCCGCACGCGGGAGATCAGACAATCTTGCTTGACCTTGCGGCGATGATGACACACGCTTTGCCCAACGACTCACCGTGCTTTTGTCCACTGCCTGATCACCGTAGACAATCTGCAAGCGCCTATGAATATCTGAGATGCCCTGGTTTTCCGCCAAAAGAAACTCGATCACTGTCCGTTGTTTGCAATGCACATCCGTTACAGAAGTACAAAAGTTTGCCGATCATCCAGATAATTTGATATCAGTTTTATTAATTTATTTGGAAATCCCATATTTATTAATTTGTAGTATAGCTCAGAGTGCCACAATTTATCAAAGGTTCTCTCTAGCACATCTCCATAACTTAGGGCGTACGTAACGTTACAAGTTCTTCTAAATATTGGATCCATTGCTGAGTGCCCTTGAAGGAAACCTGCTTGTATTGATAGTATTACTTGTTTTTTTGTTTATGAACTTTTGCATTCTCAATCTTAGATCTGCAGCGAATGTTTTGCCAAAAACTGATAATAAAGTAATCGGGCGATCCGACTTGAGGTCGTTTGATTGCTTTCCTGGCTTCCTAATCACTATGACTTTTGCTATCTTCCATAGCATAGGAATTTTCTGCTGTCTTATAATTTCGTTGAATAGCTTTTGCAAGAATTGTATTAGTTCTGCTGGTGCTTGTCTTAGTGTGTTTCTGATTATTCCATCGGTACCTGGTGCGTTATTTTTTTTTATTAATGGCAGTCATAATTTCTTGCTTAGTTACGTCGACTAATACTTGTGTTTGATCTTCATTCAGTTGGATGTCCTCGTCCATTATGACCCGCAACTCTTCTTTGAGATGTTTATTGAAATTTGAGTCGAAACGTTCATCTTCTGGAATGTTTTCTTCATGTTGGGTGCTGGCTTTGACCAGGAAAGTATTAAAAAATATTGGGAGATGATCACTTCCTATTCCATCTCCTATCCACATTTCACTGCATTGGTTTCTAATTTCATTTGAGCAGATAACGTAGTAAGGTATGGAACAATCCAATGGTCCAGTGAAGGTTGGTTTACCGTAGGAAAATCTGAAGAGATAATTTTCTCGTATTAACTCTTTGGGCAACTTGTCGATCCTATTTGAGGTCGTCTCACCAAAGACAATAGATCTGGCATTTAAGTCTCCCATCATTATTACTGGGTCCAGTGTTGCTAAATATTAAAAATTTTATATATTCTGCGTACATTTGGCTCTTTGGGATTATATATTAGCACAAAGTGTATAAGCTGTTGATTTTTTTTTGTACCAATCTTTAAAATAACAGATTGGATGTCACAATATTCTCCGGGAGGCATAATTCTGGTAGCCTATATTGTTTTATTCTGAAAAATTGCTATGCCTCCAGCATGATTTTGCAAATTTTTCCGGCGACGTATAAAATCTATTAGTGGAATAGGAAGGTCATCTGCTCTAGTTTCTGTGACACCAACAGTTATTGCTTTTTCTTTATCAGCAACGTACTCCATTATGAGTTGTTTCCATTGATCGTCATTAGCATTAACAAAGTCTACAGTAAGGTTAGTTTTCCTTAGGAGAGAGCAGGTCATTCTGCAAGACTAAACGTTGGTTTTTGGAATTCTTGAGTTTGGAATTATTCCGGACTTGCTTTGTTTACGTAATAATGCAGTGACATACCAGACTGGATTCCATGGATTTTTCTATTAAAGAAGGTGTTGGAAACTTGATTCATGGCCATTACAACCTTTCCCTTTGTATCGGGAAAGCTGTTCTGTTGATAGGATCAGTAATAGTTGCACGTAATAAATCCTCAGTATTTGGAAATCATCTGGTTTTGCTTCGGTCTCTGGAACTGCTGGAGATTCAATGCCTTTAATAGCAGCTGCAGTTCAGACTTCTACCGGCTCCTTGGAATATTTTGGACGTTTTACACTTGTAGAGTAGTGATTTCCCTGGCAGTTGGCACATACAAATTGCTTTATTTCAGAACTGCACATAATGGAAAAATGCCCCCAGAGCATTTGTTGCATTTGACATTATTTTTACATTTTTCTGTCAGGTGATCGAATGTATAACATCTAGTACATTGCATACGTTGTGAGGGGGTAATTTTGGGGGTTCACCTTTATGAATTTGTCCCAAAAATTTATAGTGGTTCTCGAGTAAGTAATCTGCTGTTGATTGCTCTCGTGTAAATACCCGAATCATTCCTTGTTCTTCGTTAGTTAATCTGTATTTTATCCTTACTGCATTCGATACGCTCAAAGTAGGGTTACTTCTTAGAACCTCCACTATTTCTTTGGGATCAATGTCCAGATCGATAATTTCTAATGACTACATAGAACATAGGCAGGTATTTCATAGTTTTCTCGTCTTCATTGCGGGTTTGTTGTACTCTTGGTGGTGTAGCTTCAGCTTCCGGTCGATAGTTATGTAGCAATTTTTTAAGTCTGGTTAAAATGTCTGGATAGTAACTTATTACTTTCACAGATCTGTCTCTCTGAAAGTTAAAGGTATGGATATAGTTTGAAATTCTAGATCTCTTAAATGCGGAGTCGAGAGTTCTCTGATTTTTTTTTTCATTTTCCAAGTTGCTTATACATAAGACAACCTCTTTTCCAGTCGGAGCTATTTAGATATTGTTTAGTCCACAGGGTCTTCAGTCGGGAATAAAATATTTTGGTTTCCTTAGGGTTCTGACAAAGTCCATTTTGTTTCCACTACAGTTTTGTGCGTCTCCCGGTCGGTGGTCTTCTGCGACTCAACTTGCGTAGTCAAATCAGAATTACTTGGTATTTCCTGCTTTATGTTTACATTGAGTCTTTTCTTTGATTTGGATTGAAAACCGTCGTCTCCCATTGGATAATCTGGTGGTTTGGCCAACTCAGGATTTAGCGCGTCGGCATTGCCATTTGCCATCTGATTACTTGTCGGTTCTGAACCGTTTGTCTTCATAATTTTGAAACTAAATCCTGATTCCGTTATTTGGATACACCCATAAGTTGTGGATCGGAGGCCCTTGTCAGAAAAATTACAAACGATTATGGAGTTCTGATCCATGTCCGACAAAACGAAGGAAAAATTGGAGTTAAAATGCACGAGTAGGGGATCCTCGTCACTGACCTTTTCCTCTGGAGCCGCAAGTAACCCCGACGTGAATGGGACCTAGAGTGCGTGTCTCCTAGCTAACGCCCTAGATCTGGCTAATCCAGGATCGAATAGGTAGTGGGATAAAAGCTTCGATGAAAATAGATCAACCGCCGGGGCAGCGCCACCGAACAGGGTCGTCAATTTATAACAAACGCACTACTAGGGCTGCGACAACTTGCATAGTACCGCTAGCACACAGCGGAGTGCAGATTCCAGCAGTCTCCCTTTTATAAGATTACAGTAGTTACCAAGACGTTCAACTTTTGCTATTTGCTCTCTTTATAACTAAAAATTTACGTTCCCGATTAACTGAATAGTAGAGAGTGATTGTGCGGAATGTAAACTTTCAGATATGAGAATAATTGGCATTTAATTCTGCTCTCTAGCTTGCCATAATATGGGATTCCTCTTCAATAATAATGTTTTGACTGATAAAGCTAACTATTCTGAAACTAAATGAGTCAGATTTGCTAACATAATTTCATCATTAACGATATCGATTATTCACTTATTTACGTATATTTTCGATCTGCTCCGTGTGATTGTTAGTAATGAGATATATGTTCATACACGAACAATGATGAAAAGATTCAACTTTCTGTTTAGCCATTTTTTTAGGTAAACTAATGTGATGACTCTAATTAACCAAATAAATGTAATGGGTAATAAAATTGTGTGAGCCCTAAGTCAATATCCAAGACTTTTCATATGTAGTAAAAATATCACTATTTGCAAAAGAAAAAGTTTTGTGAGAAAGGAAAACATAACAGGGGGAAGAAACCATCTGCTTTGACATGACTCCCAAATTTTGTTGGCAAAAATCTGACTACATAACCCACGCAACACACATAACACGCAATACGCAAAATACGTTTAGTTCACACATACATATTAAAATATTTGGGTTACCAAAAATGGTCATGAACTTCTAATACCAACAATTATAAACTGTTCAAACCATATATCACAAGGAAAAACATTTCAATTTCAAAAGTTTGTTCCTGAAAATCTGAAGTTGCATAGTTGTATAACATTTTTTCATGTTACAAAACGAAGTAATTTCTCATCTTCGACTCACTTCACTGATTTATTTTTACACTGAGATGAATTTAGATCCATACTTTTTACAGGTCCAAATGTTTTCCTCATGTCTGCGACTTTCACCAGTGTCTCGGGAGGCGGATGTATTCTACGAGGGTCACTCCAAAAGAAGTGCACACTATTCTTGTAAAAACACAGTTTTCATTCTGTAGGTGTGAAAGTTTTACAATGTGTAGATACATCCTTCCCTCTTGTTTTCAAACTTAGTTCAATCTGTTCCTGTGAGTGGCGCCGTCACAGCATGTCTTCAAGATGGCTGCTACACTTGACGTTCGTTAGAAGCAACGTGCTGTCATAGAATTCCTGTGCTGTGAAAACGAGACAGTGGGAAAGATCCACAAGAGGTTGAAAAAGGTGTATAGAGATGCTGCTGTCAATCGCAGTACAGTTAGTCGGTTGGCATTCAGGTTACGTGATGAAAGCGGGCACGGCAATATTGAGGATTGTCCTCGCAGCGGCAGGCTCCGTACTGCACACACTCCAGAGTAATGAGGAAAGAGTTAACAAATTGGTGACTGCTGACAGACGCATCACAGTGAACGAATTGTCACGCTACGTTGGGATAGGGGAAGGAAGTGTTTGCAGAATACTGAACGTCTTGGCATTAAAAAAAGATTTGTGACAAGTGAATTCCCAGGATGTTGACAGTGGTTCACAAAGAAACAAGAAAAACTTTTGGAACAGGACAAGAATGGTGGAGATGAATTTCTTGGAAGAATTGTGACAGGTGATGAAACCTGGCTCCATCATTTTTCACCAGAGACGAAGAGGCAACCAGTGGAATGGCATCATGCAAATTCACCCAAGAAAAAAATTCAAAACCACACCTTCTGCTGGAAAAGTTATGGCTACGGTGTTTTTCGATTCCGACGGACTCTTGCTTGTAGATATCATGCCAAGTGGGACCACCATAAATTGTGATGCATATGTGAAGACACTGAAGAAACTTCAAGCTCGACTGAGTCGTGTTCGACTACATCGGCAAAAGCAGGATGTTTTGCTGTTGCACAACAATGCACGGCCACATGTCAGTCAAAAAACCATGGAAGCGATCACAAAACTCGCATGGACAACACTGAAACACCCCCCTTACAGTCCTGACCTGGCTCCATGTGATTATCATCTCTTTGGGAAACTAAAAGACTCTCTTCGTGGAACAAGGTTTGAAGATGATGATTCCCTAGTGCACACTGTCAAACAGTGACTCCAACAGGTTGGCCCAGAATTTTAGCGTGCGGGTATACAGGCGCTGGTTCCAAGATGGCGTAAGGCAGATGAGAGGGATGGAAATTATGTGGAGAAATGAGAATATCGTTCCTAAATGATGTATCTACACACTGTAAAACTTCGAGACATGTAGAATAAAAGATGGATTTTAAAAAAATTGTGTGCATTTCTTTTGGAGTGGTCCTTGTATGATTTTTCCACTGAGGTCATAATAGCCATGGGATACATCCTAATACCCGTCGCATTACTGCAACCTGACGTGGCATGGACTCATGACGGAAGTCCACTGCAGAAATTTTCAGACGTGCTTCTTCTATAGCCGTCCATTATTGCGAGTGTTACCGCTGTAGAGTTTGGTATACGAGCTGATCTCTCGATTATGTCCCATGAGTTTTCGATGGGATTCATCACGTGCTATCTGGGCGGCCCGATCATTCGCTCTAATTGTCCAGAATTTTTCAAACCAATATCTAACAACTGTGATCCGGTGACATGGCACACTGCCGTCCATAAAAACTGTTTGGGAACATGACGTCCATTAATGGCTGCATATGGTCTCAGTTGGTTCAGATTGACCAGAGGACCCTGTCCATTCCATGAAAACACTGCTCACACCACTACGGAACGACCATAGCTTGGACAGTGACTTGTTGACAACTTGGGCCCAAGGCGTTTGTTATCTGCACCGCACTCGGACCCATCAGTTCTTACCAACAGAAATCGGGACTCATGTAACCAGACCACGGTTTCCCAGTTGTCTAGGTTCAAACTATGGTCACGGGCCCTAGAGAGGCTCTGCAGGTGATTTTGTGTTGTTAGGAATGGTGGTCTGCTGAAATAACCAATTTGGGTGCAATTTAACCGCACTATCCTAACGGATATGTTTGTCGTACGTCTCACATTGATTTCTGCCGTTCTTTTACGCAGTGTTGCTTGTACGGTAGCACTGACAGCTATACGCAAACGCCACTGTTCGCGGTCGTAAAGCGAAGGCTGTCAACCCCGTCGCTGTCCTTGGCGAGAAGTAACGCCTGAAATTTGGTATTCTTTGCACACTCTTGACACTGTGGATCCCGGAACTTTGAATTCCCTAATTTTTTCGAAATGGAATGTCCCATGTGTCTAGCTCCAACTATCACTCCCCATTCACAGTTTGTTAACTCCTGTCGTGCAGCGATAATCACGTTGGAAAACTCTTCACATCAATCACCTAAGTACGTAGGCTGGAACTTAAATAGTTGAAACACTGCTGTGGAGGCAATGTGCAATGCAGTGTACTATTTTTGCAGGTATCACACATTGTTGACATACCTACCTTACCTCCGAGCAAATGGACTCGCCCGTCTCACGTCACCGGCGTGCGCACAATCGAAGGAGACACAGTCACTTGCGAGCGAGTGGTTTAACGTAACGGTGTCACTATGTTTTCGAAACAGGAACAACGGAGTTCGATTAAGATTGAATGTGTCAGAGGTCGTACAGCACGACAGTGTCATCAAGGTCTTCAAGAGACGTGCGGGGAATCGGCATTGCCGTATAGAACAGTGTCACGTTGGGTAAAAGCCTTCAACGAAGGTCAGCAAACTGTGGCAGATATGCATACGGCAGGTCGTCCTAGCGTATCTGAAGAAGACTTGCATGCTGTTGCCGCGTTAGTGGACAGTGATCGACACCATCCGATTCGTGAGCTCGCCCACAAAACCGTATTTGCGGATACGATTGTACTTCGCATCCTGAAGGAACGCCAGGGCATGCGAAAAATTGCATCACGATGGGTTCCGCATGAACTGACGGAAATGTAGAAATGGATGCGTTACGACGCTGCTCAGGCGCTATGAGCGCGAAGGAGAGGCTTTCTTACGCCGTATCGTAACACTAGACGAGACACAGGCCACATCGTACGATCCAAAACTGAAACGCCACTCCTAAGAATGGGGTCATTATAAGTCGCTGCGAAAGTCGAAAGTGTGTCAGAGCCTCAGTATGGTGAAAGTTATGGTGATTCTCGTGTACAACTGTGATGGTGTTATCCTAACGCATTACGTTCCTCCACGGCAGACTGTCAATGCACAGTATTACAGTTCGTTTTTGGAGCACCACCTGCGACCAGCTTTGCGAAAGAAGCGGCGACACTTTCTGCGCAGCCCACCCATCATTTTGCACGACAATGCGCGGGCGCATACGGAGCATGCTGTGGCTGCACTGTTCCGTCGATGGGACTGGGAAGTACTGTACCATCCACCATAATCCCCGGACTTGACTTCTTGTGACCTTAATTTGATTCAGAAGATGAAGGAACCACTTTCTGGAATTCGCTTCAGAACTGTTCCAGAGACTCGACAGGCAGTAGACCGCTCTATTCGCACCATCAACAGAACAGGCTCTGCTAACGGTGTATTACGCCTTCCACATCGTTGTCAACGGGTTCTACACAACGCTGGTGACTGCTTTGAAGGACAGTGACAGGTGCAAACATGTAACTCTTTTGTATCGGTTGTGAATAAATAGTTGCCGCTGTATAAATTCCAACCCTCGTACAAATGGTAGCTCCGTCAATGAACTGTCGTTTATACCTTTCGTACGCCACACCATCGCCTCCTGTATATGTGCACATCGCCATCCCATTAATTTTGTCATTTCACCCGTAAAATGACTCGTGGAGTACTGTGTCGTCAGTAGAGAACCAGTAACAGCAGAATGAACGCGTTAAGAGAGTTCAGGGACTTTGAAACTGGGCTAGTTACTTGATAACATCAATAACGAAAACGTGAGGGACATTTCGACCATTCTAAAGCTACTGTTGGTGATGTGATTCTGAAGTGTAAAACTGAAGGAACAACTGCATCTTATCAGAGATCATGTACTATCGGAGTGGGATACTACGGCTATCTCTACAAGTCAACATAGCCATCCAATGAATTTCGTCACCGGAGTGTATTGTGACTAAGGCCGAACAACATGTTCGTCCTCTAGCTGTCTCTGACGGCCAAATCACCGCGCTGAAATTCTCGGACCGCTCTGATCCCAGCACTGTATCGGTTGACAACACAGTTCAAATAAAATGTGGGCTCATCTGAGAAAAGGACACGTTTTAGAAGGTCATCATCTTCCTCAATCTCAGCCGTCATGGCAACAGCAAAGTCATAACGAGCACCGTAATCCGTTGATTGAGGGACTGCACGAACTGGACTAAGTAACCACAGAAAATAAGTTTCTTGTACAGGATGTGGTGTACTGATGTCTTCGCAATCTGCAACTCACGCGAGGCTCTGCGGACTGACATCTTAGGACTTCTCATGAAGGCGGTCTCTCATTATCTGAATTTTCTGTGCACTAGGGGCTGCCCGTAAGGGAGATCACAGACTCTCACTGTTTCAGTAAGGTTCGCATACCACATCTTGATGCTTTTAACATCTGGTGGCTGCCTATAGTACGCCGTCTGAAGATTCCTCTAGGGTGTTGTCAGTGGCTGTGTCTCGTGATATCAGAGTAAACATTGGGTTTCTCTTGGTATGAGTACATGCTGTTTGCAAAAGACGTCCGTCACAGCCGTGGTAACGTCAATCAAATATGTACAAAGTAACAGTAAGTATGTGTCTACACAAAAACGTGAATATGTCACATGTAGTTCAAGATAAGAAGTACTTGTCTATGAGATATTTTATGCCTTATGAATATTTATAATCACAGAAAGATTTCTCGGATACCACATACAATGTTTAACATGTCACCTGAGGCAATTTGTATTAATGGCTCTAATTTGTACAAATGGCTCTAAGCACTATGGGACTTAACATCTGAGGTCATCAGTACGCTAGACTTAGAACTACTTAAACCTAACTTAAGGACACCACACACATCCATGCCCGAGGCAGGATTCCAACCTGCGACCGTAGCAGCAGCGCGGTTCCAGACTGAAGCGCCTAGAACCGCACAGCCACAGCGGCCGGCCAATTTGTCTTAAGGGAAATGATTAACAGACTCGTCAGTAGTATACGCATTTATTACAGTTCTTAGGCCTACAATAAACTTCCGGCCAGTGTGGCCGAGTGGTCCTAGGGGCTTCAGTTTGGAACCGTGCGATAGATACGGTCGCAGGTTCGAATCCTGCCTCGGGCATGGATGTGTGTGTGGTGTCCTTAGTTTAGTTAGGATTAAGTAGTTCTAAGTTCTAGGGGACTGATGACTTCAGATGTTAAGTCCCATAGTGCAGACAGCCATTTGATTTTTACAAGAAACTCACGGTCCAGTGGTTAGCGACGCAACTTCTGTGTCATGGGATTGCGGCTTCGATTTCTCGAACTGGAAATTTTCTTCGCTCGGAGATCATGTGTGTGTTTTCCGTATCATTTCATCTCATCCTTTTCACAAAGAATTGTAAGTCACCGAAGCTGAGTCAAATAAAAATACTTGCACCGGGCTTGCGAACAACGCCAGACGGCGCCTTCTGGCCAATAACGCTATAAAATATTCGATTCCATAGAAACAAATCAAGACCAATGGATGTATCATACGAGTATACGCCTGAATTTAAAACATTAATAGAATTGGTATTTCTCAGAAAAAAAAGTCATACAAAAATCATCTCAAAACAGGGAGGATATCAGATATGTAAGAGAGTAAATAACATTTAGACCGATCAATTGATAGATTTCTCAGTTTACAGTTCACCGGTATTCAGCCTTTTTTGTGCCAAAGTCATTCAGAAGGATCCAGAGAAGAGGCATACAGGATAGTAAATTTAATGCCGAGTTGTTGCCTACAAGTATGCAAATAGACATCACTGTCAGTAAGTGATGGGTGTTCTGGGAATACTGTACGGCCATTCCTTTGTTTGGTGATCAACAGCAGTCACGCGAGGCATTAGTTCAGTACGTGTATTCGCGATAGTGCGATTTTACCCGTCTGACAGGCAATTCCATTTGCTGTCGTCGTGGGAGTGACAGGTAATGAGCGGATATGACAGGCCCAAAGGGACATCGATTGGCAAACACGTAGTTCTGTCTCACTCTTGCGGTGTTCGAGGCTGTATTTACGTACTGCACAGTGTCGGCAGTGGGTGCTGTTGCCATCAGAGCGCCAACGCACGAGTTGATTCCTTTTCGCACTCATCATGAAATTATGGTATAAGATTCCAACTACGTAGCCAAATTTTCGCCTCCACTAGTCATCTCGATGTTTTATGTTGAACAGATTTCACTTTGTAATGACGCATTAATAAATACATTTTAGACGCTTTAAATCTATACTGATGTTTGCACATCGTCCAAGGGAGAAGTTGTTTTCTTCGAGTCATCACTAATCTGACTGGTTTCACGCGACCCGCCACAAATTCCTCTCCCGTGCCAACCGTTTCATCTCTGAGTATGGATTGCAACCACCGTCCTCAGTTATTTCTTGGATGTATTCCAATCTCAGTCTTCCTCTACAGCCTTTTGCCGCTACAGTCCCCTCTAACACTATGCAAGTTATTCCCTGGTGTCTTACCAGATGCCCCACTATCCTGTTCCTTCTTCGTGTAAGTGTTTTCCGTATTTTCCTCTCCTCGCCGATTCTGTGAGCAACCTCCTCATTCCTTACCTTACCGCCTGCCACTGTGGCCGACCGGTTCTAGGCGCTTCAGTCCGGAACCGCGCTGCTGCTACACTCGCAGGTTCGAATCCTGCCTCGGGCATGGATGTGTGTGATGTCCTTAGGTTAGTTAGGTTCAAGTAGTTCTAATTCTAGGGGACTGATGACCTCAGATGTTAAGTTGCATAGTGCTTAGAGCCATTTGAACCATTTGAACCTTACCTTACCAGTGCATCTAATTTTTGACACTCTTCTGTAGCACCTCTTCTCTTCGAGTCTCTTCTGTTCCAGTTTTCCCACAGTGCACGGTTCACTACCATATACTGCTGCGCTCCAAACGCTGGGTACATTCTCTGAATTTTTCTCTCGTTTTAAGGCCTATTTTTGGTATTAGTAGACTTCACTTGGCCTTGAATCCGTTTTTTACCAGTGCTAGTCTGTTTTCTATCTCCTCCTTGCTCCGTTTCTCACATTAGCTTTCTCGATGATTTCATTTCCGCCACGTCTCATTATTTTCGTCTGTCTTCGGTTTACTCTCAATCGATATTCTGTGTTCTTCACACTGTTCATTCCATTTCAGCAGAGCCTGTAATTTTTCTTCACTTTCACCAGCATATCGATTTCATCAGCGAATCTTATCATTGCTATCCTTTTACTTGAATTTTAATTCCACTCTTGAACTTTTATTTCCATGATTGTTTCTTGAACAGTACAGGCGAGAGGCTACATCCTTCAGTGCACCGCGCCTGCCAAAAGAGCTCAATGGTCCCAGACGATGTCCCAACCAAGTGCTAGCCAAGCCAGATAGCGTTTAACTTCGTTGAAATGAAATGAAATGTCGTGTGGCTAAGGCCCCCCGTCGGGTAGACCGTTCGCCTGGTGCAGGTCTTTCGATTTGACGCCCCTTCGGCGACCTGCGCGTCGATGGCGATGAAATGATGATGATTAGGACAACACAACACCCAGTCCCTGAGCGGAGAAAATCTCCGACCCAGCCGGGAATCTAACCCGGGACCTTAGGATTGACATTCCGTCACACTGACCACTCAGCTACCGGGGCCGTAACTTCGGTGATCTGACAGGAACGCCCTTCTGTGTATGTAACAGATCATAAACTAAAGTTTTGATATTTTCTGTGCTTCTCAGAACAGTTAACGCTAAAAAGACTAACTATGAAGAAACGTTTTTAACACAAGTTGTCAATTATGACAGCATAAAAAGTTCTGTGTGCTAATAGGATAACACGAAAGTCCACAGTTAAGACTGTTTACTATTAATAATCAATATTAATAGAAAAGCTTTTGTAACTATACAATGATGAGTTGAAACATTATGACCAATGCCCACCAAGAGAGGGGAAATTTCTCCCGTAAATGCTTATCCAGTTTTGTCCATGACCTTAACCAAGTTTTTCGTTAGTTCCGAATTTCTATGAAGAGCAGGGAGAAGTATGTTCTTGGATTCGAAGAACGAGGTTACGGGCGCAACGACCAGGTTATCAGCGTCTTTGATTCGACAAGTGACTCGTGCATAATATCCTGAGATCATGGTTCAAGTGATTGACACTTAGGCCAGCCGTTCTTTTTATAATGACTTGCTTTTTTGGTAAGGCTACCCAGAGACATAGGAAGCAATACTATTTGGTGTAACCCTGTTGTAGCCCAATTTGACTATGACTTTAAGATCCTTGCAAAACTGCCATTTAAACATGTCGTAATTCAATTGCAATAACAAGTGTTTCATGTCGATGAACAGCCTCAACTGATCACTTTTCTAGACAATGCCCACAGCTGCCATTAGTCCCTGAACATCACTACAAAATACCAAGTTCTTTTCTATTCCTAAAAGGCAAGAATGGCTTATTTCGGTTACGGGCTGTAGTCACATTTGCCGTCTTATCAAAAGAATCCCACTGTTGTAGTCTTGACGACAATGGTTCAGCTTTACCCTTCAGATCTCAGACTAGGTCATTATGTTCTGACTGTGTTATTTCGTAAATCTCTATACGCTAATCATTACACAAAAAGACTGTACTTTGTCTATGAAACCTGGGACCAGGACATGTTCTTCGAAATAGGAGACTATTTCGAAGAACATGCTCTGGTCCCAGATTTCATAGACAAAGTACAGTCTTTACGACTTCCATATATATGACATTATTGACCACCACTGCGATTTCAGTGTATCCTGTCCATAAATGTAGCAAAAATTGTCAGCACTGTTTTCGCATTTGCGTGACATAGTGAACCACAGGAATTACAATAACCACAAGCATTAACTACCCATCAGTGACACGTTCTTACAGCACACGGACAGATCACAGCTTGTGACAGACAAACTATGCTTAAATGAAACATGTTCCGCTCCTCCCTTCCTCTTCCCTTCTCCTTTCCCTTGCTGCTGCTACCTCGGGCTAAAAATAGCGGCAAAACACACACCGCTATTGTTGAATGAATCTTCATCACTCCATCTACCATCAGTGGAATTCTGAAGCCTACATGGGAAGGGATTGGCAATAGATGCATAATTAAAGGCACCTTCCATTACCTTGGAAACAAGAGCTAATTCGAGTTTTTCATTGACGTTTTCGTTATCAGCGTGGTCTATATAGTTAACCAACATCTATTTTATCCCAGTTTATTTCCACTGTTGGCTAGTGTTATTTGCCATGAGAATTGCAGCGATCTCAGCCCCTATAGCGCAGATGACATGGAACTTCACAGTCCCGGTAATCCGTGCTCAGCCAACCAGAGGGCGTCAACAGCACTCCGGTCAGTTTACCATGCCGTACATATGACGGTGGTAGAGGTCATTGACACACCGCACCTCTTCATGTATCAGCCACGTCACGTGCCAAAAGTGGATCCGCAAGTGTCTGTCTGCGAAGTTGCTATTTATGCTAATGCACGAGCTCTGGACAGCAGTACTGTCACAGCTAGCAATCTGATGCCGCGCCAAGGACTGGGCTATCGACTTCTAGACAGCACGCCACTTCCTCAGCTGGGACTCTTAAGTGATCGGTGAGGTGCTCGCTGATACTTTGTTCAATTGTGATGCTGATGTGCTAACTGATAAGATACTGTCGGACGAAACGTTTACGTCCTTGTCATTACTGTTGGCTCTCAGTATTCAGCAAGCGAAGTACAGCATTATTTTACTCTTCTGAACTAAAGCTTGGATTTGGACGTTGTTTATAAACCTGAAATAAGAAACTGACTGTTACGTTAGTTTATAAGGTTATTAAGTCTTCATGACTTTGATTATAAAAGAAAGTGTAAATACAGAAACTTAATTTACTGTTTTTACCCTAAAGCCTTTAAGACTTTAAGACAGTGGGTAATTCAAGTATCACGGGAATTATTTAGTTACTTTGCGATTCTGGAAGTCTCCATAATTTATGAACCATCATTTATTTAATATCACAAGGAGTAGCATCCAGTTTGTTTCACTCACTGAAGACCTATCTCTCTTTTGTTTCATCGTGAAGAATATTTTGTGGAAACTGTGTTCAATAAACTTTTGTATGTATGGTCCCTACACCTTGGTTGTTTAGTTGTGCCTGCCAGTGACGGATACATCAGGTTCCTTATCGAAACTTTACCTACTAACAAGTAAACCTATTCATGGGATACACTTCCATTCTGATCGGTTTCGAATATGTTGTAGGGTAGAGCAAACTAAGAAAGCAAATTAAGAGACTTTTTTTATACGTCCTCGTACGGCCGTTAAGGGCATAAAAGAAAGAAAACCGATGAAATGATAACAGTTACTACGAACACCTCAAATAAAAGTTCTATTGTATTTAATGTATGTTACGATGGTGCACGTAGAGTTGTCGGAAAAGTAAATTTTTCGAAATAACCTGTGCTTGGTGGCAAAACCATAGTGCACTTATCATTTTCTTGACTCGAACAATTCAGCACAACCTCATTATTATATAGATCTACAATAATTTTGCAACAGTAATACACAAACAATTTCAAATACAAAGTAACCAAATCTTAAACTTTTACAACTGAAAAACAATTACGGCACAACTAAAAAGAAAACAGAAGTACAGCTTGAAATTAAAAGATAAATAAAATTTGTAGAACGTACCTTTAGAAAACATTTGTCTGGGAAATCTTATAAAACAAAACAACATGACAACTGACATCGAAGCATCAGGTGTTTTAACAGCGATATAGAGATATTTCTAGCTAATTTCTGAAAAATTCGACATTGAAATAACAATTCATCATATATGATTGAATTTGATATTGACGATGCGTCAAGTGTCCAAATGGAAAGCGGAATAGAGGGGAGCATGAATGTTTTAGTTGGACCACTTTTTTCGCTTTGTGATAGATGGCGCTGTAATAGTCCAAACATATGGCTCACAATTTTAGACGATCAGTTGATAACAGGTAGGTTCTTTAAATTAAAATACAGAACGTAGGTACGTTTTAACATTTTATTTCGGTTGTTCCAATGTGATACATGTACCTTTGTGAACTTATCAGTTCTGAGAACGCATGCTGTTACAGCGTGATTACCTGTAAATACCACATTACTGCAATAAATGCTCAAAATGATGTCCGTCAACCTCAATGAATTTGGCAATGCGTGTAACGACATTCCTCTCAACAGCGAATAGTTCGCCTTCCGTAATGTTCGCACATGCATTGACATTGCGCTGACGCATGTTGTCAGGCGTCGTCGGTGCATCACGACAGCAAATATCCTTCAAAGAAATCCGGGGACGTCAGATCCGGTGAACGTGCGCGCCATGGTACGGTGCTTCGACGACCAATCCACCTGTCATGAAATATGCTATTCAATACCTCTACAATCGCACGTGAGCTGTGTGCCGGACATCCATCATGGAAGTGCATCGCCATTCTGTCATTCAGTGAAACATCTTGTAGTACCATGGGTAGAACATTACGTAGGAAATCAGCGTACATTGCACCATTTAGATTGCTATCGATAAAATGGGGGCCAATTATCCTTCCTCTCATAATGCTGCCTCATACATTAACCCGACAATGTCGCTGATGTTCCACTTGTCGCAGCCATCGTGGATTTCCCGTTGCCCAGTAGTGCATATAATGTTGGTATACGTTACAGCTGTTGGTGAATGACGCTTCGTCGCTAAATAGAACGAATGGAAAAAATCTGTCATCGTCCCGTAATTTCTCTTGCGTCCAGTGGAAGAACTGTACACGATGTTCAAAGTCGTCGCCATGCAATTCCTGGTGCACAGAAATATGGTACAAGTGCAATCGATGTAGATGTAGCATTCTCAACACCGACGTTTTTGAGATTCCCGATTCTCGCGCAATTTGTCTGCTACTGACTTGCGGATTAGCCGCGACAGCAGCTGAGACACCTACTTGGGCATCATAATTTGTTACAGGTCGTGGTTGACGTTTCACATGTGGCTGAACACTTCCTGTTTCCTTAAATAACGTAACTATCCGGCGAACGGTCCGGACACTTGAATGATGTCGTCCAGGATACCGAGCAGCGTACGTAGCACACGCCCGTTGGGCATTTTCCTCACAATAGCCATACATCAGCACGATATCGACCTTTTCCGAATTGGTAAACAGTCTATTTTAACACGGGTATTGTATCACGAAGCAAATACCGTCCGCAGTGTCAGAATGTTACGTAATACCACGTACTTATACGTTTGTGACTATTACAGGGCCATCTGTCACAAAGCGAAAAAAGTGGTCCAACTAAAACATTCATATTTCTTTACGTAATACACGAATATGTAATAAAAATGGGGGTTCCCATTTTAAAAAACACAGTTGATATCCGTTTGACCTATGGCAGAGCCATCTAGTGGGCCAACCATAGCGCCATCTGGTTTCCCCCTTCAAGCTAGACGAGTTTCGTTTGATGCTTATTTTGAGCTATTTGCCCCGGTCACTATCAATGGATCACCCTGTATATGTCTGTTAGAGATACTATGAGACACGTTGTACAAGCGGAACATAGTTGAAGCGGAGTCATTCTAGAGATGGTAAGATTCAAGTAAGAAAATTCCCTGATACAAGAGACGTTGACAAAGAGGAGATTGCTATGGTCCTCCACTTGAGAGCGGGAAATAGTCTGAGAATCTTTGGAACATCAGAAAACGTGGAAATTATTCCATTCCATGTTGGCATGCTGTACAAAAACCTTATTATTGCTACTGTTAGGTTGCACATTACTCTCTATTGACTCAAGAACGACTAATATCGCCCTGACAGTGGACAATCGACTCAAGAACAACGAATTTCGCCCTGACAGGGAACAATCAGGTTATTTCATGGAGGTGAAGGCAGGTATATGAGCGCAAAGCAGGACCTCTCGCGCTGCTTTGTTTACGCGGTGTGATAGGAAAATTTTAAATCTAATCTTGTTATTGTACAATGATGATACTTACATGCTACTGTGATACATCTCCTTCAAAATAGTCCCCTTCTGAGTGAACACACCGACTCCAACGGTGTTTCACCTTTGGAAATATTCCTATAAATTATTTTCCTGAAGTATGTTGAGGATGCTATCCGTATTTGCCTGGATGTCTTCAGTCGAGTCAAATCGCTTCACTTGCAGTGAAAATTTCAGTTTAGGAAACAGGTAGATGTCCACAGAGGCCAAATCAGGGGAATATTTGTTCAAAAATTCAACGATGGAGAAGGTGCGATGGGGCGGAGCATTGTAATGGTGTAGCACCCAACTCCTGTCTTTCCACAATGCAGGCCTTTTCTTCTGCACCTTTTCGCGCAAACGCTCGAGGACACATTTGTAGTATTCCTGATTAATTCCTGTCCTCGAGGGGTAAATTCATGATGCACAATATCGGTAGAATCGAAAAAAAATAACCAACATTACCTTCACCTTCGAACGACTTAGCCATGCTTTTTTCGGTCTTGGTGAACTTGGAGTCTTCCACTGCAAAGACTGCACTTTGTTTTCAGGATCATATCCACATACCCACTATTCGTCACCTGAATTACACTATTCAACAAATTTGGGTAATTTTTAGTCCGATTAATCAGTTCTTGGTACACTTAAAGTCGGTATTGTCTCTGGTCACTTGACAACACTTTTGGAAGGAATTTTGCGGACACTAGACGCATGTTCGGATGTGTAGTTCAAATTGCCTGAACTGCGTACAAACTTAGATTAAGTTCATCAGCCGTCTCCCTAATTGTAAGTCTACGATCAGAGCGCACTAACTCACGAACTTTCGCAACATTTTCATTCGTTTTTGAGGTGGAAGGACGGCCGGACCGTAGTTCATCTTCAGATGATTCACTGCCCTTTTTAAATCTATTGAACCAGACAAAAACATTTGACTAGCACATGCAATCATCTCGAAAAGTCGTTTTTAATAGTTCGTCTCAGAAACTGATTTCTCGGTTTTACAACAAAATGTCACACAAACTCGTTGCTCCGTTCTTACGTCCGTTTTCACGCAGACAGAATTCGATAACAAGCCCTAAAAGACCCGCACTCAACTAGCTGTCACAACGAACTGAAAAAAGGAAATTCAGTTTCATGTCAGAGAGAGTTCAAGGTCAAGGCAATGACTCACTCCCCGCCCTCGTGTACCCGCCTGCCAAACCAGTAAGCAGGAGCGGATCCATTCTTAAAATTTTCCAATCACACCTTGTACGTGCGAGAACCTGTTCTGAACTGCTGTACCTGTCTTCACCTCCATGAGATAACCTGATACCTCTTCCGGATGAAACGCGTCATTCCTCAATTAATAAAGAACATTGCGCAAACTAAGACTGTTTCTTAAATACACTCCTGGAAATTGAAATAAGAACACCGTGAATTCATTGTCCCAGGAAGGGGAAACTTTATTGACACATTCCTGGGGTCAGATACATCACATGATCACACTGGCAGAACCACAGGCACATAGACACAGGCAACAGAGCATGCACAATGTCTGCACTAGTACAGTGTATATCCACCTTTCGCAGAAATGCAGGCTACTATTCTCCCATGGAGACGATCGTAGAGATGCTGGATGTAGTCCTGTGGAACGGCTTGCCATGCCATTTCCACCTGGCGCCTCAGTTGGACCAGCGTTCGTGCTGGACGTGCAGTCCGGTGAGACGACGCTTCATCCAGTCCCAAACATGCTCAATGGGGGACAGATCCGGAGATCTTGCTGGCCAGGGTAGTTGACTTACACCTTCTAGAGCACGTTGGGTGGCACGGGATACATGCGGACGTGCATTGTCCTGTTGGAACAGAAAGTTCCCTTGCCGCTCTAGGAATGGTAGAACGATGGGTTCGATGACGGTTTGGATGTACCGTGCACTATTCAGTGTCCCCTCGACGATCACCAGTGGTGTACGGCCAGTGTAGGAGATCGCTCCCCACACCATGATGCCGGGTGTTGGCCCTGTGTGCCTCGGTCGTATGCAGTCCTGATTGTGGCGCTCACCTGTACGGCGCCAAACACGCATACGACCATCATTGGCACCAAGGCAGAAGCGACTCTCATCGCTGAAGACGACACGTCTCCATTCGTCCCTCCATTCACGCCTGTCGCGACACCACTGGAGGCGGGCTGCACGATGTTGGGGCGTGAGCGGAAGACGGCCTAACGGTGTGCGGGACCGTAGCCCAGCTTCATGGAGACGGTTGCGAATGGTCCTCGCCGATACCCCAGGAGCAACAGTGTCCCTAATTTGCTGGGAAGTGGCGGTGCGGTCCCCTACGGCACTGCGTAGGATCCTACGGTCTTGGCGTGCATCCGTGCGTCGCTGCGGTCCGGTCCCAGGTCGACGGGCACGTGCACCTTTCGCCGACCACTGGCGACAACATCGATGTACTGTGGAGACCTCAGGCCCCACGTGTTGAGCAATTCGGCGGTACGTCCACCCGGCCTCCCGCATGCCCACTATACGCCCTCGCTCAATGTCCGTCAACTGCACATACGGTTCACGTCCACGCTGTCGCGGCACGCTACCAGTGTTAAAGACTGCGATGGAGCTCCGTATGCCACGGCAAACTAGCTGACACTGACGACGGTGGTGCACAAATGCTGCGCAGCTAGCGCCATTCGACGGCCAACACCGCGGTTCCTGGTGTGTCCGCTGTGCCGTGCGTGTGATCATTGCTTGTACAGCCCTCTCGCAGTGTCCGGAGCAAGTATGCTGGGTCTGACACACCGGTGTCAATGTGTTCTTTTTTCCATTTCCAGGAGTGTAGTACAAGATGTAGAGCTTGAAGGATTGCAAGGTTTGTAAAGCACGATAGGCGGATCTGTAGACAGATTACAAGGCTTGTTCAGAAATAAGTGTTTCGGAGCATTCCATTATTGCAGATTGTTGAACGTCAGGTTCTGTAGTAGACGATCGCTAAGCGTTCTCATGATTGTAGCAGGTACGGGATCTTAGAGAAGTGATCGTGTATCAATGGAAAAATGCCGCCAGTTTGGATGAATCATGTATCCTCTCACATCAGCTCGATGGCCTTGATCGGATACGTTGGTATCCAGGCGGCCGGTTGCTCGAAAAGTGCGCCGGGTTGATGGAGACAGCATTATACTATGAGGGATATTCACCTAAGCATCCTCTGGATCTGTAGCAATAATCGAAGTCGCGATGACACTTGTGGGTTACGTAAAATTACTACAGGTAACCTGCGTCACTTCAGGCATACGAGAGCACCTTTCAACAGGATTTCTGTCGCTGCTACAATATCAGACCGTGCTACATTAGTGTGAGGAGATTACGAGTGGACTCGTTTTTACGCCTTCACCACCAAATTTGCTAGAGTTGAATACAATGGTACACGCCTGGGACGCTATCGAGCGCAGTCTGCTGCCACAAACCTCCGACCAGTTATACACGGGGACTGCGTGACACATTCGTAGATATCTAACAAAAATATCCAGACGCTCCCACGCAATGCGGAATCGAGCACCGGATGTCACGAGAGGTGGACACGGCACAGTAAAAGAAGGGGGGGGGAGGGGTAGAGTGCTGTTAGGTCGGATTCAGTAACAGCAGAATGGGTCGATCAGGAGAGTTCTCGACCTAAATCTGAAGGACTAGTCATTGGCTGTCACCTGAGTGACATATCCATGAAGAAAATTTAAACCGCCCTAGTGTTTCCCAAGCAGACTGTTGGTGAAAATCGAAGGAACAACCACAGCTAAACCAAACCAGTCAGACCTCATGTACTGGTGGACAGGGACCATCGAGAAATAAGGAAGGTGATTTTGAAAAGTCCATGAAATCAGCACAGGGAATTACACGTGAGCCCCTAAGTGATACCAGAAGCCCAGCTAGGACAAATACTCTGCGTAAGCAGATACACTACTGGCCATTAAAATTGCAGCACCAGGAAGATGACGTGCTACAGAGACGAAATTTAACCAACAGGAAGAAGATGCTGTGATATGCGGATGATTAACTTCTCAGAGTATTCACACAAGATTGGCGCGGTGGCGACACCTACAACGTGCTGACATGAGGAAAGTTTCCAACTGATTTCTCATACACAAACAGCAGTTGACCGGCGTTGCCTGGTGAAACGTTGTTGTGAAGTCTCGTGTAAGGAGGAGAAATGCGTACCATCACGTTTCCGACTTTGATAAAGGTCGGATTGTAGCCTATCGCGATTGCGTTTATCGTATTGCGACATTGCTCGTGTTCGTCGATATCCAATGAATGTTAGCAAAATATGGAATCAGTGGCTTCAGGAGGGTAATACGGAACGCCGTGCTGGATCCCAACGGCCTCGTATCACTAGCAGTAGAGATGACAGGCATCTTATCCGCATGGCCGTAACGAATCGTGCAGCCATGTCTCGATCCCTGAGTCAACAGATGGGGACTTTTGCGAGACAACAACCATCTGCACGAACAGTTCCACGACGTTTGCAGCAGCATGGACTATCAGCTCGGAGACCGTGGCTGCGGTTACCCTTGAAGCTGCATCACAGACAGGAGCGCCTGCGATGGTGTACTCAACGACGAACCTGGGTGCAGGAACGGCAAAACGTCATGTTTTTGGATGAATCTAGGTTCTGTTCGTGATTGTTGCATCCGTGTTTTGCGACATCGCAGGTGAACGCACATTGGAAGCCTGTATTCGTCATCGCCATACTGGCTTATCACCCGGCGTGATGGTATGGGTGCCATTGGTTACACGTGTCGGTCACCTCTTGTTCGCATTGACGGCGCTTTGAACAGTGGACGTTACATCTCAGATGTGTTACGACCCGTGGCTCTACCCTTCATTCGATCCCTCGAAACCCTACATTTCAGCAGGATAATGCACGACCGCATGTTGCAGGTCCTGTGAGGCCCTTTCTGGATACAGTATATGTTCGACTGCTGCCCTGGCCAGCATATTCTCCAGATCTCTTACCAACTGGAAACGTCTGGTCAATGGTGGCCGAGCAACTGGCTAGTCACTACTCTTGATGAACTGTGGTATCGTGTTGAAGTTGCGTGGGCAGCTGTATCTGTACACGCCATCGAAGCTCTGTTTGACTCAATGCCCAGGCGTATCAAGGCCGTTATTACGGACAGAGATAGTTGTTCTGGGTACTGATATCTCAGGATCTATGCACCCAAATTGCGTGAAAATGTAATCGCATGTCAGTTCCAGTGTAATATATTTGTACAATCAATACCCGTTTATCATCTTCATTTCTTCTTGGTGTAGCAATTTTAATGGAGTACGGTAAACTACAATACCCTAGTATAATATATGTCCAATGAATACCTGTTTATCATCTTCATTTCTTCTTGGTGTAGCAATTTTAATGGCCCGTAGGGTAAAAAAATTGCGTACAATTATCGAACAGCACCTCACAAGCCACACATTTCTATAGTCAATGCTAAGCGACGCATTAGCCGGTATAAATAGCGACGCTACCGGAGAGTGCATGACTGGAAACGAGTGATTTAATCACACTGTACCTTGTGTAAGGATTTGGATTTGGCTAATTGTTGGATAACGCGAAATACCATCACGTGTATCACCTAAATTGATGTACGGAGAAGATCGTGTTACAGCATCGTGATGTTTTTTGAGGTTACGTCGTGGTCCCCGTAGTACCCTTAAGAAAACTAAATACCAAAGGGTATGACAACGTTTTATAAAGTAGTTTCCTGCGTACACTATATGAACAGTTCGGAAACGATAACTGTTTGTATTAGTACAATAGTCTACTCTAAGAGCGATGTGAGGCAATGGTTTGTTGCGCATAATATTCGTTAAATGGATTGACCCGAATGCAATGAGTTAGAACTTTGATTTAGCTCCAAACTCTAGTGTCCAGCGGCCCTGCCTCCTCTGCTTTCATATATTTAGGAAGAACGTGCTTGTATTCCGCCACAGGCATTGAGCCACTTCATTGAATGAGTCCCTAGCAGAGTTCAAGCCGTGATAAAGGTCAAGGGTGAAGACATCCCATTTTAGTGTCCAGTGATAGGTATCCAGATGATGTTGATTAGATAGTGTGCCTGTTCACCGGCTGGTATCCGGAATAACTAGAATCAACTCAAACTACACAAATTATGTAGTTGTAGATCACGTGATAAAGAAAAGTTATTTTGGGGAAACTGCTTTCACGGCCAGTTTGACCCTGTTATATACAAAAGATAATCAGACCTGATGTTGGGTTGTTAAAGAGGACTCGCAAAAGAATTCTGCATATCATAAAACAACAGATCAATGATCTCTCACTCCTTAGTGTTAAAGAGATGAGAAAGTTTATTCATAGGTTACTAAAGAAATTTACAATCATACATACATCTCGCAGGCAGTTCCACTTTGAGAACAGACAACACTACCATTTTTCGTTTGTGATCATACACAATATGAATAGGCACAACAAAATACATCTTATGTTTCTACAGCTGTTGTTACTGTAAACAAAATTTTTCAACATATAACAATCTCTGACTTTCCAGGCACTGTTGCAAACAGCCTTCTTCAGGGTGTTTTGCTTACTGATCCAAAGATTCAGTTTTCAAAAAAGAAATCCGATCGATAACACAAAAAGGGAAAATAGAAATTACTTCGTTTTACAAATCTGAAAGCAGAAGTATCATTTAGTACAAGATGTTCGTGGGTCCTTCTCCTTTGAATAAAACATTTGGGAAAAAAGGAAATCAATCAACACCATCACCGCTGTTCATATTGTTGTGGCCACATGTAGTAAGCATTGCTTCACGCAGTGCAGAATGGCAAAACAGAGGCACGCTGGCGACCAAGGTGTTGGGAAGTAAGCACGCAGAGCCCTGCTGACAGCAGCAGTCTACCAACAGGCTGAAGCAGGGACACGCACAGACCGAGCACCGAGCAAAGCCTGGAGAGTGCTGAGTAAGGGGAAGTGAGGCCAGCACGCTAAGTTACGCTGCAATATACTGCGGGAGTAATAATATAAAGCTACCACTGAGGGTAAAAAACGTCCTCCTGCCTGATATAAATAATGGAAAGCAGCCAGCAACAGACAGAAGCCATTAGGAAGCAGTTCGGATCTGAGGGCAGACGTGGTCCGTGTTCCAGCTCGCAGCAGTCATCCATTCGCCGCCAGATGTCAACTTCAGCTCTGGAGGTCGGCCCGAGTTCGGTCGCCACCATAGCTGACTAACTGCAGCGAGAACTTCCAGCGGGACCAGCCGCAGCGCGGTCAGGGTACAGGCGCCGCCGGGGACTGACGCCCGGACTTCACGGCAACCTGGTACCACGGCGCGTGGTCCGTCCATGACGGGACCTCGCGGACATCGCGACTGACGGCTTCCCAGTCGCCAGTGCACAAGGCGTCGGCATCTGACCTCACAGCGACGCGGATCCATGGGCGTGCCCGTACTGGGGCGCCGAGCAGCGAGGAGTTCATCTCAACCACAGGGCATCCTGGCTTCAGCGGAGCACTGGTGACCTGAGGCTCCCAGGTGCGATCAGCGGCAAGCGTTGTGCCCATTGTCAGAGAATCTATACAGCAGCAGCCAGGCAGAGGGATCCGCAGGGTTAGGCAGCGATGACGATTGAGAAATTGTAAAGGAAGTTATGGATCTATTCAAGAAACACCTTCACACTGGCTACGTGATGCAGCCCTTGAGACTTCTTTGTTTCCAACATCTGCAAACGTCACTGCAGTCGGATGAGGCACTTGTCTCACCCGAAATGCACCAATGTATTGTAACATCCACGTGATAAATTTTTGGCTACAGTGCGACGAGAGGAAATTATGCCTCTAGCAGTTATAAACATTGTCTATTCGACATATGAAAAAATAGTGAATTAATTATTTATATAATCTTCTATGATGTAATTGGACATATCGATGTGTATCACACAAAGACAATGATAATTGTAAATTCCTTTTATGATCTGCGTTTGTCTTCCTCTGTTTTTACCTTTTGTTGGTTGGCTTTTGTAGGTTCAGCACGCAAGACGCATATCAAACTGAGGTCTGATAAGAAATTGTAATTATTTGTTAATTATTACTTGAAAATAGAGTTCATTATTATTATTATAAACATGAGTGAATAATTATCTGTAACTGTAATCCCTCTCTCAGTAAGCGTTATCTGTATTAATTGTTTCTTTCCGCTGCAAGGAGCGCAGCCATTGATGATAGCGATTTGTATTGATGATAGCGATTTGTATCGCGTTTTTGTCTGTGTTTTCCTTAGAAACAAATCAAATGTTTGCTTGATGAAGTCTAAATAGTGCACAATACGAGAGTAGAGTTTCTGTAAAGTTCAATAAGCATTTAAAATACTTATTTGTTCTAACAATAGAAAGTCTCTAACAATTGTCTGCCGCCATCTTCACAATTATCACAGCGGCAAATTCAAATTACGCAACTCTGCAGACATAAAAGCTGAACGTAATACAAATGTGTAAAAATAAATGCGCACCGGTGGTCCCAAACTCATTTTAATGAAAATAATTCGAATCAGATTGGTTCTTTAAAAACAGTGCTCATAGTACGATCGTTATAACAAACTTTTCTAGCTGATGTATGGAGCACGAGTTGCGAAGAATATTGTTTCAAGTAACATACGTCAGTGTTGTGCGCGATTGATTTTCGGTGGTTTTAATGATCATTTTGCTGAAGATAACTACTTCCATCTTCATCAATAGTTGTATAGAATCTGTTGTATGAACTGTGATTTAGTGACACTTACACAACTTACAGACAACACTTTAACACGACGTTAACTTGGAGTTCTTTAGCAACTTGACCAAATCTTTAGCCGGGAGAAAAATTATGTAGTAATTACTCAGTGTAATGAAATAAGATTATCATTTTCATTTACAAATTAGTTAAATACCAAACCACTGAATAACACAGCGAACGCCACAGTATGCAGGAAAAAATTTATGCATCAGTGAGTGTCGTTTGCTTGACAATTTCTGTGATTTCATCAATACCATCTGCAAAGGTTCAGTTCATTCCAGTGACATTACCTCATGAAGTGGAAACATTTTTTACTGTGTGCAGTGTTTATATTCCAGGCTATGAAAGTTGCTCAGTGGGATCTGCATCTAGACAGCCTGGAACGCAACAGAGATACCATTTCAAAACTGTGATTCATGGAACGTTCAACTGTAGTAACATAGTTCGTGCCCTGCTTGAAGATCGCACATTGCTTCCAGCAGTCTCAGCCGTGGCAACAGTGACTTGTTCAACAATTTGTGGGGGAATTGCCCGTTGGCCTCTCCCTGGAGTAATTCCCAAATAGCCTGTTAATTCTAACTTCAGAACCATGTTCTTCAACCCGCGGGCAGAATGCGGAGTTCTTCGAATTCTTTTCATACGTCAATATTCACAAAAAGCACTAGCACTATTAATGTGGTTTTGATAAAACAACTGTACGAGTCAAGCTCTGCTCACCTTGTTCAAACCCATGACCACTGATTGCAACTGTAAACCACAATAATGTTTATATTTCTGCCCTACATGGTCATGCCAGTACCGGCGCCTAATGACAAGTTATGAGACTAATACTCAAAGCACATCCTGCAGCGTACCATCCGAAAATCATTCCTTTAAATTGGGTACCCATATGATATATAGATTTCCATCCACACTGGCTCAAGTCGCGGAAGTTTAATTATAACCACCCGGTAGAAAATTCTGGTGACTACTTTATGTATGTCGCTTTATCAGTCAGCGGGTAATACATCGCAATAACCTCGAAACTTGGAGAATCTGGCTGCGAGTACTTAGTGGTTCAATTTTAATTTCCATGCAAATAATCAAAATTTCAATATTAACATCCCGATAATCATATGACAGAGCGAATAGGCATAATGTCATTTTTTTTTGTTTTTGTTTTTTCGAATCCTCAGTGTTCTGACTGGTTTGATGCGGCCGGCCACGGATTCCTCTCCTGTGCCAGTCACATCATCTTGGAGTAGCAATTGTAACCTGCGTCCTCCATTATTTGCTGGATGCATTCCAGTCACTGCCTTCGTCTACAGTTTTTACCCTCTACAGCTCTCTCTAACACAATGGAAGTTATTCCGTGATGTCTTAACAGATGTCCTGCTATCCTGTCCTTCTTCTTGTCAGTCTTTTCCATATATTCCTTTTCTCTTTGATTCTGCAGAGGAGCCCCTCATTCCATATCTTAGCAGTTCATCTAATTTTCAACCTTCGTATGAGGCACCACATCTCAAATGCTTCGATTCTCTTCTTTCCTGGTTTTCTCAGAGCCCATGTTTTACTACTATACAATGCTGCACACCAAACGTACATTCTCAGAAATGTATTTCTCAAATTAATATGTATTTTTGATACTAGTACACTTCTCTTGTCTAGGAATGCCACCTTGCCCGTATTAGTCTGCTTTTTAAGCCCTCCTTGCTTCGTACGTCATGCGTTATTTTGCTGCCTAGGTAGGAGAATTCCTAAACTTCACCTGTTTCGAGACCATCAATCCTGCTGTCAAGGTTCTCAATTCTGCTACTTCATATTACTTTCGCCTTTCTTCGATTTACTCTCAATCCACATTCTGTAATGATCAGAACGTTCTTTTTGTCATCAGATACCATAATTATTATTCACTTTCACTCAGGATAACAATGTCATCAGCGAATCTCATCATTCATATCCTTTCACCTTGACTTTTAATTCCACTCCTGAACCTTTTGTTTCCAGCACTGCTTCTTCCGTATATAGAATGAGCAAAAGGTGTGAAATACTGTCTGACACCCTTATTTTCCTCAGAGTTTCGAACATCTTGCACCATTTGGGACTGTCGAACGCTTTTCCAAACCGACAAATCCTGCGAAGGTGTCTGTTTTTTCTTTGGTCTTGCTTCCATTATCACCCGCATCATTAGTGCTGCTTCTCTGGTGCCTCTACCTTTCCTGAAGCCAAACCGACCGTCATCTATCGCACCCTCAATTTTCTTTTTCATTCTTCTGCGTATTGTTCTTGTCAGCAACTTGGATGCATGAGCTGTTGAGCTGACTGTGCGATACTTTTCGTATTTTTCAGCTCCTGCAGTCTTCGGAATTGAGAGGATGTTATTTTTCCGGAAGTCAGATGATATATCGACAGATTCAAACATTCTAAACACAAAAGTGAATAGTCGTTTCATTGCCTCTTCCAGTACAGATTTAGAAATTTTGATGGAATGTTATCTATCGCCGGCCGGAGTGGCGGTGCGGTTCTGGGCGCTACAGTCTGGAACCGAGCGATCGCTGCGGTCGCAGGTTCGAATCCTGCCTCGGGCATGGATGTGTGTGATGTCCTTAGGTTAGTTAGGTTTAATTAGTTCTAAGTTCTAGGCGACTAATGACCTCAGAAGTTAAGTCGCACAGTGCTCAGAGCCATTTTGTTATCTGATTTTAGAATGAAGGCTTTCACGACCGGGTGACATGGCTGTTGATATACTTTCCGGGATGTGAGGTCGTGGTCCAAGAACTTTTCTCAGTCGGCAAGACTCAGCGGAGCAGCGCCTCTGAGGAAGTCCAGCGCAGTTCTGGACGAAACGTAAGGAGCAGAAAAGTTCTTGGACCACGACCTCACATCCCGGAAAGTATATCAACAGCCATTTTGTTATCTACCCCTTCTGCCTTATTTGATCTTAAGTCCTCCAAAGCTCTCTTATATTATAATACTGGGCCCCGTATCTCTTCTAAATCGACTCCTGTTTCTTCTTCTATCACGTCATCAAAGTGGCTCTGAGCACTATGGGACTTAACGTCTCAGGTCATCAGTCCCCTAGAACTTAGAACTACTTAAACGTAACTAACCTAAGGACGTCACACACATTCAAGCCCGAGGCAGGATTCGAACCTGCGACCGTAGCGGTCGCGCGGTTACAGACTGTGGCGCCTAGAACCGCTCGGCCACTCCGGCCGGCTATCACATCATCAGACACGTCTTCTCCCTCATAGAGGCGTCCAGTGTTTTCTTTCCTCCTAACTGTTTCCTCAGCATTTAACAATGGAATTCCTATTGCATTCAATGTTACCGCCTTGTTTGTAATCTCACTGAAGGTTGTTTTGAGTTTTCTCTATGCTGATTCAGTTCTTCCGACAATCAAGTCGTTTTCCGATTTCTTCACGTTTTTCATGCAGCCATTTCGCCTCAACTACCAAGCGCTTCCGATTTATTTCACTCCTCAGATACTTGTATTTACTACTACGTAAATATTTTACTGAGTGCCGAGAGATAGTGTCCGTTGTTAGTTCAGTTACGTCACCATATCGCAGCCGGAGGATGATTGTAAGGAAAAGCAGTGCAATTAAATCGTGAAGTTATTCCACGTCATCTGCTTACTGTTTTTAGTGAACAAATGGACGTGTATTGCTCGTTGGACGTGGAAGTTCTTCTCCTGCAGCAAACTAATGAGCCTTTAGCAGGTTGGGGAGAGCTGTTCGCTGCATCGCACGCACACACACACACACACACACACACACACACACACACGCACGCACGCACATTCACACACTTCTTGCGACGGCACGCGCGTCCGCTGCCAAGGCCACGGCGGTCCGCGTTGTTAACGGCAGGGCGCTGGTCCACCGGAGCCGGCCTGCTCTGCTGCTAGCGGCCGCTCGCAGGTATTTGTCGTGGGCGAGTTTGCGGGCGGCGGCGCGCTCACAATTAACCGCGAGAAAACCCTCTCGAGGCGCGGCCGCCGAGTGCTGCGAGGGTCTCCTTAATGCGACTCGTAATGAGGGCCGGCCGCGCCGACACTGCACCCCCCGGGCCGGGTCAGCGGTGAGTTGCAGGACCGGGAACGCCCGACCCGACACCCAGACCAGCCGGCGGACGCTGAAAGAAATTTTACGCGCAGTATTTCGCTTTAATCGGTTTTTAGCTCAGCCTCGAGAGCACTTAGCGGTAAAACAAACTCTTTTTCAAAGGTAAAGGAGCGACCGTCGCTTTCTCACTCACTCTCTCTCTCTCTCTCTCTCTCCCTCTCCCTGTTTTTGCCGCTGCGCTTCCCTGCGCGCTGCTAAAGAACCTTCGAGGTTCAGCTAATTTCAGTCCGTCTTGGACCCACTTGAACATTTTCTTTTTGCGATATTCTGCGACGTAAAAGCGCTAAAAGATCTCGCGGATGCTTAAGGATAAGCAGCAGAGGGAAAGATAAATGTTTTAAATGCTAATGGAATCTTATAAAACATGCTTTTGATTTTGAATGTACCTGAAAAATCTAATTGTCTCTTTCCCATTTCTAGAAAAGAAACAACCGAGATGATGACTACGATATTAGTCTTTACCAGAATCATCAGATGCCACGCATATTGATCATAAGCTTAAACTGGCACCAACAGCTGGAATTCGTATGTCTGGCTTTCGCCGAAAGTGAGCAAACACTGGCCTTACTCTAGCATACCTGACTGGTAAAACGTAATTTTCTCGGAGAGAAAAACAAAAGGTTTCTAATGGTTTAAATGGCTCTGAGCACTATGCGACTTAACTTCTGAGGTCATCAGTCCCCTAGAACTTAGAACTACTTAAACCTAACTAACCTAAGGACATCACACACACCCATGCCCGAGGCAGGATTCGAACCTGCGATCGTAGCGGTCGCGCGGTTCCAGACTGTAGCGCCTAGAACCGCTCGGCCACTTCGGCTGGCACAAAAGGTTTCAAGTATGCTTCAGTCAAGAGGCTAAATTATTTTTAAAAGAGCATTACAATTATCCCTATTTCGCCAGACTGTAATACTGATTACACAAGTTACGGAGAATTACATTTATTGTAGATGTTAGTATTAAGGCATCACGCAATGTACTGAAGGCTATAGCCAAGGGCGTCGCCTGGCGGGACGAGGGGGGAGGGATTCGAACACTCAGACCTCCTGGTCATGGCTGCTTTCATTTGAAGGATAGTTCAAAATTAAAATTAAATAGTCTTATATCTCAAAGTCAAATCTCACTGCAAGCCAAGAAAGTAGAGACATTTGGAAAAGGGCACTACCGGCAAGGTGCACTGTTGCACTGTGTAGTGTGGTTTTTCGCTTTTACTTAATCTTTGTAGTTCTACATTACACTAATTTCGACCGTTGAATGTTGTTTGTCGGTGTACTATAGATCCAGCACAGATGGAAGTAACGTTTCATATTTTTAGGCTTATGTTTCGCAATAGAGTAACGCCTTAAAAAAATAAAAACCAAACGATGGCTTGGAATGAGGGTCGCTCTGGACAACGACCTTTTGTAAAATCTACCCACAACTTGAAACATAAAATAACTGAAATGAAAAATTAGGGGATACTGAGGCTCAATGAACAGAATTCAATGAAAGTAACTGTTGTTGATATCTCAAAACAGTCGGGGAACCATCTTCTCTGACATGGGAAAAGCATTAAAATTTTGGTGCTCTCCCATGTACAGTCGTACTGTGACGAGATATTAAGCAGATTAATAAATATTAACATAAAGCTTATTTTAAGAAACCGTGATGAAAATCAGTAAATATTTTCAAGCGAGAGAAAAGAAGAAACCGAAAACACTGTGTTGTAAGAAATTTTATTTGGTTTCTTAAATTTTTATTCCTGTGACTACTTCTTGTTGTAACACACACACACACACACACACACACACACACACATATATATATATATATATATATATATATATATATATATACACAAACTGCTGCCCCGCCGCCCCCCCCTCCCCCTTATCGTAGCGTCGGGCTGGCGACGCCCTTCGCTATAGCTAGTGGAACAGATGTATGAACTATTACGTTATATTGATAATTTTTACTTATGGACCGTCTGACAGCAACTGAATAAAACACAATTTTAGTGCCATACTCGTTTCGCCTTTATTTTCTGCAAGGCATCATCAGTGACAGGTGGGTGGACAATTTCTTACATATTACTCTCCTGTTGCATTTTTGGTGTTGTTCTTCTTCTTAGGAATGCCAATTTGCGTTTTTTTCCACATTACACAGCACTATGAACTGAACGCTTGTTTCAATGCAATGTTTTGGTTTCCTAAGAAGGACAACACCAAAAATGCAACAGGACCGTAATATGTTAGAAATTTTCCACGCAACCTGCCACTGATGAGGCTTTGCAGAAAATAAAGGCGAAACGCGTATGACACTAAAATTGTGTTTTATTCAGTTGCTGTCAGACGGTCCATAAGTAAAAATTATCCATATACCGTAATATTACACGCAACTGAGGAAGACAGGACTACAAAAGTTGAAGATGTATGAACATCGCTTCCTCACATAGTCCACTCTCACTACACATATACGCATCTGCGACATTAAAACTGGGATTCATACATCACTCATGCTAAAATATCTCGTGATAAAGCAATCTCCGAGTTGTAGGTAGTTCAGCAATAGGCGGTAAATTGATTCATTATTCACTTCGCAAGAAAAAACGAAGTCATAGAAAGCACAACACAGTAGCAGCTTCATGTTGGCCACTACACTGCTGTAGGGCCTACTATGTGGAAACTATGACTTGGCACACGGACAGTTCTGATCGGTACCAGTCGGTAATAATTGGTAGACTTCGTGCCGTAGGGAACTGTAGCTGTTCGTTACCAACTGTGCTACGTACATTTAAACGGTGTTGAGTGCATTGTCATCTGCTTCCTCGCTAAGCTGTGCTGTCGCTGACGGTATTTTGTTGCGCTATTTTCATTTTTTTTTTTTTTTTCGAAAACAAGTGGCCGATTCTGGAGACTACCTTCTACTACAGTTCGAGAAAGGAAGCCGATTATGAGGAACTCGTAGAGCCTAGGAACATAGGTTTGCGTTACTTGCACAGGATAATCACAGCACATGGAGTCTGAAATGGAAATGACAGAATATAGGGATGACAATTCACAAAATCGCATAATCGACGGATACTGCTTATTTGCTAGAAACGATAGCGTAGTACCAGGCAGAAAGAATGTAAACTTTTAGATGACAATGAAAGCGAAAAATCGGCAACCTTGGACAGACGGGATTCACTGCTTTGTGCATCAAGAAGCCTATTGTGCTTAATTTGAAGGCATGGAGCGCTTGAGAAACTGATGGTACGAAGTCTCGCCCATTATTCAATTTTCAGTTGCAACAGTTTTCAATGACCACGGGAACTTCATGTACACAACTGGCCGTTAAAATTGCTACACCACGAAGATGACGTGCTATAGACGCGAAATTTAACTGACAGGAAGAAGATGCTGTGACATGCAAAAGATTAGATTTTCAGAGCATTCACACAAGTTTGGCGCCGGTGGCGACACCTAAAACGTGCTGACATGAGGAAAGTTTCCAACCGATTTCTCATACTCAAACAGCAGTTGACCGGCGTTATCTGGTGAAACGTTGTTGTGATGCCTCGTGTAAGGCGGAGAAATGCGTACCAACACGTTTCCGACTTTGATAAAGGTCGGATTGTAGCCTATCGCGATTGCGTTTATCGTATCGCGACATTGCTGCTCGCGTTGGTCGAGATCTAATGACTGTTGGCAGAATATTGAAACGGATTTGTTCAGGAGGGTAATACGGAACGCCGTGCTGGATCCCAACGGCCTCGTATCACTAGCAGTCGAGATGACAGGCATCTTATCCGCCTGGCTGTAACGGATCGTGTAGCCACGTCTCAATCCCTGAGTCAACAGATGGGGACGTTTGCAAGATAACAACCATCTGCACGAACAGTTCGAGGACGTTTGCAGGAGCATGGGCTTTCAGTTCGGAGACCATGGCCGTGGTTACCTCTGACGTTGCATCACAGGCAGGAGCGCCTGCGATGGTGCACTCGACGACGAACCTGGGTGCACGAATGGCGAAACGTCATTTTTTCGGATGAATCCAGGTTCTGTTTACGGCATCATGATGGTCACATCCGTGTTTGGCGACATCGCGGTGAACGCACATTGGAAGCGTGAATTCGTCATCGCCATACTGGCGTATCACCCAGTGCGATGGTATGGGGTGCCATTGGTTACACGTCTCGGTCACCTCTTTGTTCCTATTGACTGCGCTTTGAACAGCGGACGTTACATTTCAGATGTGTTACGACACGTGGCTCTACCCTTCATTCGATCCCTGCGAAACCCTACATTTCAGCAGGATCACGCACGTCCGCATGTTGCAGGTCTTGTACGGGCCTTTCTTGATGCAGAAAATGTTTGATTGCTGCCCTGGCCAGCACATTCTCCAGATTTCTCACCAACTGAAAACGTCTGGTCAATGGTGGCCGAGCAACTGGCTCGTCACAATACGCCAGTCAGTACTCTTGATGAACTGTGGTATCGTATTGAAGCTGCATGGGCAGCTATACCCCATCGAAGCTCTGTTTGAATCAATGCCCAGGCGTTTCAGAGCCGTTATTAAGGCCAGAGGTGGTTGTTCTGGGTAATGATGTCTCAGGATCTATGCACCCAAATTGCGGGAAAATGTAATCACATGTCGGATCTAGTATGATGTATTTGTCCAATGAATACCCGTTTATCATCTGCATTTCTTTTTGGTGTAGCAATTTTAATGGCCAGTAGTGTATTACTGCGAAATGCGTTGGTTAAAACAAGGTCCATGCCTGGAACCATATTTTCGATTTAAATCTTGCTATATTTGAATTTATGAAGGAAAAAGTGTGATGTCACCGCCAGACACCACACTTGCTAGGTGGTAGCCTTTAAATCGGCCGCGGTCCGTTAGTATACGTCGGACCCGCGTGTCGCCACTATCAGTGATTGCAGACCGAGCGCCGCCACACGGAAGGTCTAGAGACACTTCCTAGCAATCGCCCAGTTGTACAGCCGATTTTGCTAGCGATGGTTCACTGACAAAATACGCTCTCATTTGCCGAGACGATAGTTAGCATAGCCTTCAGCTACGTCATTTGCTACGACCTAGCAAGGCGCCATTACCAGTTACTATTGATGCTGTAAAACATGTACCGTCAAGAGCGATGTTCACCATTTATGGATTAAAGTTAAGTATTCCACAGCTACGTCCTGTTTTGCTAGTCTCATTCCTTGACCTGTTCCAGACCTCACGCCAGCCTGCGTGAGCTAAAACGCGTGCCTTTCGGCTTCCTCTCATAGTGGGTTGGCTGTCTTGCCAATCCACAACAAAAAGAAATGCAGGAACGAAAATTAGAACATGCGAAATCTGCTTCAGACTTTGCGTTTCAGGTCTACTTTACTGCACACTGCCCACAAGACATTGCAAGATAACTTCTCCCGTATTTGGTGGGGATGCATTTAAAAAGAAAATTTCATCGTAGAAGAGACACATGTTAACAAAGATAATCCCGTTTCCTGCCGTTAAAGAAAGATTGAGGTTTCAGGAATTTATTGTGGCCTTGCAACAATTACAATGGTATTCTTGTAAAGGATTTCAGGGCACTGTCAGTCTCACATCTGTTTTCGAGTGGTTTTCGAGACCGCCTGCGGTTTCAGCTGAAAGCGTCTCTGTGCTGGTGCACATGTAGCTTACTAACCTGCAGTGTATTTACAAATCTTTTACTTTAAAAGCCTCCAGGACGTCTACATTGCTTTTACCAGGTATATTTTTGAGGTCTGCAGAATAAAGTAGCTACAGTATTATAATTTAGATACTTTCGTGAAACATCTTTTTTCATTATGAAACTAAATAAGTCACGATTACGTAAAAGCTTCAGCTCGAATATATCTGAAACTGTTTGCGACAGTTCGTATGCTGACAATTTGTAGCAGACAGAAATTGTGCCTTAATTGTGCCAAAAATGATTACTTAATGCTGAAAACTTGTTTTGATTGTAATCTGTGTTGTTGAGGAATGTGAAATATAAAACCATGTCATATGCAGTATGACTGTGCTGCCCTTTAAATGCGAAGCTTTCGCTGTTTCTTTCCTCTTCCTCCTCGTCGTGTTCAGACAGCGAGGCGTGGTCGTGGGAGAATGCGAAGCGAAGCTGAGCGCTTTGGCACTCAGGTCTGGGCATGGCAAACCCACGCTAAATTTAATGTGTGTGTCTTAAAGAGGTGGCTCGTTGTATTCGTACTTGTGTCCACAACGCAGCAAAAATATGGCATTGCTGTAACAGAGAACTTTAATTAACAGTGTGAGTTGCTACCGATCAGATGGACGTGAGTAAAGTCTTAAAGAAGTTTTACTGGCGTATATATGAGCTGTACAGGAACAATTACCCCGTCGAAACACGGGATCGTGGCAGTTGGATAGACACAAAGCACGTATCACGTGTTGTATAGCGTGGGGTGAAACAGATTCACTTAAGTAGGCGGTAGCTTAGTACAGGGAAGTATCAGTAACAACAATCAAGGTATACTAATAGTATTGCATTAGTACAGAGATCTAACAACTCTTTTTTTGTTGATAAAATGATTTTCATTTATCATGTTTTAAGCCGCTGCCCTTCGCACAAAGGAAATGTAACACTTCTACAGATCATGTATATGCCAATCAGAGGTGGTCGTGACAACTGAACCAGGTTCTCAGTCCCTATAATGATAAAGAATGTAATCTGGCGAAGTTCAGTTTCCTTGGAGACTTCAAAATGGTACAAATGGCTCTGAACACTGTGAGACTCAACTTCTGAGGTCACTAGTCCCCTAGAACTTAGAACTAGTTAAACCTAACTTACCTAAGGACATCACACACATCCATGCCCGAGGCAGGATTCGAACCTGCGACCGTAGTGGTCTCGCGGTTCCAGACTGCAGCGCCTAGAACCACACTGCTACACTTTGTGTGCGGATATTTGCCTTGCTGCAAACATGACTATCTCCTGTCTTAGTTACGTAGTGAATGCAGGATCCTGCAAAAATGAGCAGAAAATAAGTATCTTCTCTCGAGTTCTCGTAGACTGTAGCATCAGGGAACCTCACTGACTTTTGGTGTGGCGCTCCTGTACCCACTGATTATGTGTACCAGGACATGCTTCGTAGATACAACGGTGATGGCTGCCACATCGAGCCGCTGTGTAGCGCAACAGTACTGTTCTGTGAAATATCCTTGTTTCCAAGAAACACACCAGCACGTAGTTCATGCTCTATATTACAGAACACAATGACTGCAACACAAAAGAAACAAGTAACTAACTTTATAATTTTTTTCTTAACAGGGAAAAAAGTTCACATCTAAACGCAATTACTCTTAACAACAAAATTGAGGCATTCACAGTAGATTTCGTTCTCTACTAGCTTACTGTCGAATGTGTAAGTCCTCGCTCTCCTTGAGCGGAGCACATTGGAACAGATTAACACTTAAGTTACAGTCTGTACGAGTTCAGTTTCTATATTCGTGGGAAGTGAGTCTGACAGAATACTACCATGCTCTCGAGCCGGTTCCGTGGTTCCTTGGCGGCGACGGCGGCGTGTGGTCTGCGGTACTGGATCCGCAGCAGATTTCTGTTGGCTGGCTGCGTCGTATCTGCCGTGATCGTTGCGGACGCACTTCTTCTTGATTGGCTGTCCATAACATTGGCGAATGCGGCAAAAAGGTTTGTGGACTGAGCGATCCCTCTTGCCGATTCACACGCTCTCTGTACCTTGGTGCCGGCCGGAGTGGCCGTGAGGTTCTGGGCGCTACAGTCTGGAACCGAGCGACCGCTGCGGTCGCAGGTACGGATCCTGCCTTGGGCATGGATGTGTGTGATGTCCTTAGGTTAGTTAGGTTTAATTAGTTCTAAGTTCTAGGCGACTGATGACCTCAGACGTTAAGTCGCATAGTGCTCAGAGCCATTTGTACCTTGGTCCTGTGTACTCGTAGGCCCTCTGTAGGTTGCGGTGCAAATGACGGAACATCATGTAGTCGTGTAGTCGCAGGGGCTGAGCTGGCAACCAACCCGACGGCGGAGTGCTGCCGTGTGGCGCCTGACGGCTTTTGCAGAACACCACTCTCTATGTACAATATTCTGCGTTCCTCTGTTTTGCAGTGATGTAAAGGAGACGCCATGCTATACCCGCAGGATAGGACAGGTAGTTTAAATTATGGAAAGGGACCAAAATAGGCAGCTGTTAGTTACACTCGAACATACAACCTTTTATTTGATCAAACATTACAAGAGCCAAGAAAATAAATTTTTCCCCCCTTTTTTTGTTTTCCCATATTCTGTCCCGTTTCCCTCCACCTGCTCTCGACTGTGGTGTCACATTTGCCAACTTTTTAGTGCAGTGATCCAGTGACTATTCAGTGTTGTTTGTCTTTCTCGTGCTGCGAACAGAAACCATGCTGTCGCTAGGTGTGAATTTTATGTCTTTTGCGAACGGAATCCAGACTGTCGCCGTGTTTTTTAGTTGTCTATTGTTTTCCCTGTCTGCTCCGTATGTATTTTTATTAGCATCATCATCCTTCTGTTGTTTGTTTTAAGTTCCACGATTTCTTTTCGCCTTGTTACTCTCTAAGTCCCAGATTTTATCGCCTGTTTTTTATTATTATTTGTTCTCCTGATCTTTGTCACAAAATCTGTAGGCTGAAGAGCGGCATACTAAGCTGCTGCCAGCCCGCCCCCTTCGGGGGGAATTGAAACTCAATAAAGAAAAAAAAAATAATTTTTTTATACACAGCTTTAGTTTTGGGACTTAATTAGCGGCTTAATGCACCGTTCAGTCTCATGCCTTAAGGGCAAGACCACTTTAATTTAAAAACTGCTGAAAGCCAATAACTTAAAGCTCAACCAAAATCAGAAATTTAAAAGGCAAAGCCTTATCTTAAAACAGTTCCTTAGTTAGGCTAGAGGCCCAAAGAATCTGACACTTTAAGAGCACAACAACTTAAATTCAAAATCAGCTGAAGGACCAACACTTAAGACTCAATATCGTCAATTTTTTTTAAAAAAAATGCGAAAGGCTTTACGTAAAACAGTTCTTAAATTAGGCTGCCGCCATCTGACGCCTTAAGGGCAAAACAACCTGATCCTAAAAGTCGGCTAGAAGTCATACAAGTACAAGTACAAACAACAAGAACAAACAAAAAAAGGCAGTACATCCAACGGCGCTCAGAGGTTCCGGGGGTCGGCCTGGAATCAAACAACAATGCATGATTAGGTGAGACATGCAGTCGACCCAACCATTGACGATCCAACGACAACCCAACCGACAAGATAACCTCCGCTTCACCTGACCAGCACACAACAGGAATTTCAAAGGAACAAGAAGTTATTGGCGCCCACAACCAATTATACATTGAGCTGTCAGACTACACACCATGCTGGACAGTGACAACACGCTGAGGAAAATACACTGCCTGAATTTACGTCAACGGCCAGGGCAGGTAACTGGAACGTTAACAGCCACAAGGTGCCCTTCAAATAAACAAGTACAGTTAAACTCTACTGGAGGGTAGCTAAAATTTTCCAACTTGAAAACACACGTTGTTGCTCGCGGTAATATATCAACAGCCGACAACAATATCCAAACGACACAATGTGGACACTCGTGACTTGCTTGTAGATTAAGTCAAAATTCAACTTTCATGTCCAGTATCGGTGAACCACGAAGCAAGTAGCAATGGGAACAGCACCACACACTCCGACACCACATATAGGCCTAACCTCACACTGCAGAGATTTCCTCGCTGCTCCACGCCAACCGACCAACTGCCCAGGCCTGGAAACGGTAAAGGCCCAAGTATACGTCGACCGATGAGACGACCAACGGAAAGACCAACCAACGGTCGTCCCGCTCCAATCTCTCTCCGTCGGACTGTTCATGTGTGTCGCCAGCGGCTGTCGGCGCCTCACCGGCGCTCAGTTCCCCGACTTCACTGCTGCTGCATCCCTACTGCACTGCTGGTTCTTCCCGAACTGACTGCCAGACTCATGACGACCCAGAAATACTATCAGTTACTCCAGGGATGGCACGACAGTGCACTTATCGATACACGCTGCTGCTGCCGCTCACGGGCAAATGAGGCAGGAAGTTAGTGATGCAAGTAAATGCAATAAAAAAAGGAGGCGGCAGTACCCAAATAGATGATGCCAAACAAGAAATGGCATGAACACGAGCCGTGCACAGCTCAGTAAACACGTAACGTTTAGCTGTTAATGGAACCAAACTTGATTATGTGATAAATGAATGTTTCGTTATGTTTCGTTCCCAACTGTTACCTAATAACTGAACACCGTTTCGTCTAATTCAGTTCCTCAAGCAGTAATCCATAAGTGAAACTTCTGAATTGAAATCGTCTTAGAACAGAAACATAAGTTTCCGGACATGGGTTCCCATTCAAAATATAATATACTCACTTCTCTTTAAAAGTCCTACGAGTTTGTATCGGGAATTTCTGAACGCACTCTGTATGTTGTGTCAATCCTTACGACAGTCATTTCTTTTTCGATTTCTTCACATTTTTCGAACAGTCATGTCGTCCTAGCTTCCCTGCACTTCCTACTTAATTCATTCCTAAGTACGTGTATTTCTGTGTTCCTGAATTTCCCTGGAAGTTGTTGTATTAATTCTGTTTCCCACAGATTTTTCGTAGTCACCTTCCTTGTACGCACGTTTTGCTTTCCAACTTCTGTGATAGCTCTTTTTATTTAATTGTCTACTGAAATATTCATTATCACTTTTCGCTTTGATTCTTACTGGCTCGTCCCTCAAACTTCAGTCTATTCTTAATCATTACCAAATTGTGATCCGAGACTGTATCTGTTCTGGGTGTGACTTACAATCCTATATTTGATTCGGAAACTTTGCCTGACCATGATGTTATCTACCTGGAATCTTTCCATGCCTCCCAGCCTTTGCCAAGTATACCTTCTCCTTTTTTGGTTCTTGAACAGAGAGTCTGCCGTTGCCAGCTGAAACTTGATGAATAAATCAATTACTGTATCTCCCTTCTCATCCCTACTACCAAGCCCATATTCTCACGTAACCCATTCTTCTACTCCTTCCCTACAACTGCATTCCAATATCCCATGGCTATTACATTTTCATTTCCTTTCAAGTACTGAATTACCCGTTTGGTACCCTCATACCCGTCATCTGTGTCTTCACTGCCTATTTGCGATGTCGGCATGTATACCTGAACTATTATTGTCGGTGTTGGTTTGCTGTCGATTCCGTTGAGAGCAACCCTATCACTGAACTGTTCACAGTAGCTCACTCTCTGCCTCATCTTCCTATTCATAACTAATGGTGCTCCCTTTATACCATTTTCTGCTGCTGTTGATATTACCCTATTCTTGTCTGTCCAGAAATTCTTGTCTTGTTTCTATTTCACTTGGAGTGACCTCCATTGTATCTACACTGATCCTTAGCGTTTACCTTCTCAAATTACCTAGCTTCCCTACAACATTAAAACTATTGACATTCCACACGCTGACTCGTAGGACATTATTCTTTCGTTAGTTATTCAGTGTTTTTCTCTTGTTCACATCGCCACTGGCAGAATCTTCCTGGATACCGAATGGGAGAGTGGTCCGGAATCTTGTGCTAGTAGGGTGATCATCATGACACTTTATAGATTACAGCCCCCTTATCCACCTACTTTGTGCAGTTGCACCAAAAAACTAGTCGTTTGCACTGAGACGGACCCGTCAGATCCACCTGATTTATACTTCTGTTACTGCAGGTCTGTTCTGTTTCGCTTTACCACTCAATATCAGTTTGTGAAGATACTACGTCTTTCAGAAGGTAGTAAGTAATTTCATCCCAATATTTCAAGAAGAAAACATGAATATTGCTGGGCGTCTAGCTCATAACAGTAGGACTCTGATCACTGGGATGGAATGGTGAACCAGAACAATACGAACCCTTTTGTGTTGTGAATAGTAACAGATATATGCAAGGACCCTCTCCATGCCAAGAGATAGATGATTTTGACCACAAGCATTTCTTGTTAGTGTGAAAATTCGAGGGTTTTCATAAATGGTTGGAGTAATTTTACCATTTATTAGCAGGCCGGAGTGGCCGTGCGGTTCTGGGCGCTACAGTCTGGAGCCGAGCGACCGCTACGGTCGCAGGTTCGAATCCTGCCTCGGGCATCGATGTGTGTGATGTCCTTAGGTTAGTTAGTTTTAATTAGTTTTAAGTTCTAGGCGACTGATGACCTCAGAAGTTAAGTCACATAGTGCTCAGAGCCATTTGAATCATTTTGAACCATTTATTACCTCCCACATAGCCCGTGACTATCTTATAGAATGGAGGGAGAACAGCACTTAGGAAATTACCCATTGCACTTGAATGTGCTACACATCGAGGGTTTAAACAAGTGTTCATATCGACAAACTAGTTGGAGGCCATGTAAGGCCAAGTGAAACATTGTGTAATTTTGACACAAAATGATAACGAATGAAGTTTTTTTGCCCAAGCTAGGTTCTTAGAGCAGGTGGTTCAATATGATCAATTCCTGTACAGAACATACAGTCAAGCCGAATTAATTACGATCTGCATAAGAATGTTGCGAGTGAATATCATTCATATAGTTTTAGCTTGAGATTCAGAGGCGATGTAGAGGCCATCAAAAGCCTGCTACAACAGCTACAGTATGATACAGGCGAAAATGTTGTTCGAAATGACCCGTTACGATGTAATTATTATAGCGAAACATCAATAGAGGACATCGTAGGAGCTGGCATACTGCATGCAAAAGCACGTGAGAACGAGACTGTTTTGAGAGGTGATACCACCAGTAGCAACAAAAAAGGTTGGAATCGAAACAACAAAACTAATTTTGAGTGGAGAAGGAGTCGCCAATGGGAGAACCTGAGGTAGGCCAGTCTACGAGAATGAGAAGAAATATGGGTCTGAAATGACAAATAACAATGCGATTCACTTCTGTCAGGTGTGGAGATAAGTTCTGAGTATCCAAGGAGCAACGTGCCAGATCATAGACACTCTCATGAAAATGTGACAAGTGCTAGCAGCAAAAGACGGAGTAATAGAGGGACTGGAAGCACAGATAAAGTGCAATGATAGTTCCGTTAGTAAAGAAGATGCAAGAGACTATTTTGGAAAAAGTAGCCATACAAAAAATTCCAACTGAGAATCTGATAATGTTGATGTCGTATTTTCAGTTGGCTTAACCCAGTAAGTGCCATGACCCCCATTTGGGGATTTGTCTTTGTAACCGAAATTTTGTAATTCTAATGATTCTGCCAGAGAATGCTACCATTTCCCATTGTTCTCCAGACCTTTGTCGAGCGCTTGCATTGAAGTTTCGTCAGTTGTTGTTAAACGAGTGAATTGTACACTTTTATTTCTGTGAAGAAGCTACATTTTTCAGCGTTACAAGAGTTGCACATTTTCAAAAGAGCGTAAGTTATATTATTTTGTAAGTAACTTCTGTGTACAGGAAAGTTTTGTAATGGCCTGAGAAGATGTTCCCCATTTGCGGCTCATGGCAGATTCCATGTACAATTTTATTTTGCTTTTATTTGTTCTTCCGGCACAATGAGTGTCTATGAATCACTTTCTATGAGGGAAATTCAAGAAATTGTAAATGACCCGAACTTCATGGCTTCTTTTGGTGATGACGGTGACGTGGATGAGGCCATTGACATTGTTGAGCTCCCTCCAGATCGTGTAGATGAGATGTCTGACTGTGAAGATATCGACGAAAATATATTTGAAAATACTGTTCCATCTGATGTGTCAGGTTCCTTGGAAAATCAGGAACATGCAGGCCAACTAAAGAAGAAAGTGAATGCTATTATCACCTCCAACTGGACAACAGAAGATTCGACTTACTCTAAAACATATCCTGATACAGCAAAAACTGAACAGCGAAATTCCAAATTGTTACCAGCACTAAAAGAAAAGTCTGCTGCTGAGTACTTTGAAGAATTTCTTGATGAACAGGTATTGAACTTGATTGTCAGTGAAAGTGTCTCATATGTGACACAGAACAATAATCTCAGCTATGAGTTATCCAGTGGCTGCATAAAAAGTTCATAGGCCTACTACTCTTCACTGGATACCATCCTTTTCCACGGGAAAAGCTATACTGGAATGAAGATGTGAACTTTGATATAAGGTGTGTACGACAGTGACATGACAGCAACAGATATCTGGAAATAAAGCGGCACCTTAATTTCAATGATAACACACGTCCGAACGGAATCCCATAAAAACGGATAAACTTCTTAAAATTCGTCCGTAGATGGATTTACTAAATAATAATTTCATGAAATTTCAAGTTTTTTCCGACATCCTGAGCATTGATGAGCAAACGGTACGATATTGACACCATTACCTAAAACAGTTCATTCGCGGAAAAGCGGTGAGATCTGGAGTCAAAAAGTGGGCCATGTGCTGTTCTCAAAGCGGTTTCTGTTACCATATGTCAGTCTATGAAGGAAAATCGTAGGATACAAGTGATGTTTCCGTTCTGGGACTTAGCGGATCAGCTGTGTTGAATATGATTTCGTTTTTACAGTCTCCTGAACTTCACAAAATATTTTTTATAACTTTTTCGCGAGTTTCCGTTTGATGAAAGAGCTCTCAGAAATGAGAGTAAGGGCAACTGGAACTGCCCGTATGAACCAAATGAAAAATTGTCCAATAGAATCTCCTCAACAGCATGAAGAAGAAACGAAGAGGGGCGTATTACTATAGATTTGACAAGAATACGGAGATAATGGCACTAATGTGGAAGGACAACAATTATGTAAAGCTCTTGTCAAACCATGAGACAGTGCATCCAATAAGCCAAGTAAAGAGATGGAGCAAAGCTAAGAACAAAGAAGGGCAAGTTCCACAGCCAATAATGATTTCAGAATATAATAATCATATGAGAGGTGTGGACAAACTGGACTGGAATGTGCAGAAATATTGTGTGAGAATTCGAGGTAAGAAATGGTACTTCCCATTGTTCACCAATGGATTAGATGTAGCGTTGATCAAAGCGCACATTTCTACTGCCTCTCGAATGAAAAATATTTCACTGCTTGGATTCTGGAGAGTGGTGGTTAGGATATATCTTGTTCAATTACCTGCTGCTTCTGATTCGAAAAGGGCAGCACGTCCATCATGCCCAAAATCATCCCTTTCAAGTGTTCCAATTGAACTCAGGACTTCTGGAAACGGAAATGTCATTTAACGTACAACACTGGGGAATCAAAGAAAATGTGCAATTTGCAAGAAAAATGTGAGGAAGCAGTGTTTTGTGAGCAATATGGGACTCCATATTGACTGTTTTTTTGTTGTCTGTCCCAAAAAATTAAAGAAAATGTAAAAAAGAGAGTGGCGTGTGCCATGATCCCCATTTGGGGATCGATTAAAATAAATAATTTATTTCAAGATTATTGCATTTTTTATATTCTTTTTCCTCATTTCTACGTCAATCAGGGATCACAGAAATAAATGGAGATCGAAGAAAACAAATTGGTACTTAATGGTTTAAGTAGCATCTTTGACGTGGGCAGCCCATTTCCGAGCGTGTTTCAGAAATGTGAAGAGGTGAAAACCTGGTCTGTTTAAGACGAATCATGGTTAAGGCAGAAGTTTTCTACAGAAGTATAAGTATGGAGGGACGGACGGTTAGTACTTGACTGTCAAGGTGTTGAGCTATTTTTATTTATTTATTTATTTATCTATTTATTTATTTATTTATTTATTTTTTGCTACCACCAAGCATCGTTGGGTTTAGATGGAGGTAAGTCAACGATTTATATAAAGGGTACCACCCAAAATGTATGTTTTGAAGATTGTGTTGTGAGGGGTGAATGAGAAGTGAGTTGCCTTAACTTTTTTACTGAAATGAGCCTGCAAACTGAACTTGAAGAAACTGGTAGTGATGAGAGTAGCCAGTGTATATTTCTGTCGGAACGATGGAGAGTGGGTCTGAGATTATGGCAGAGTGGAGTGTTTCTAGCGTTTAGGGTGATTCAGAAGCAGATTAATCAGGGGTATATAATGTTTTACAGAGACAGCGGAAAAATTTTTCCGACTTACCTTGTGCTGTTAGAATTATTTTAAGATGAGTTTAGAGATTGAAAGCATAGAAATTTCTTTGTGAAACAATACCCTATTCCTCTAGCATATAAGGATAACGTAGAGACAGGAGTTCAGGAAGTGCTACAGCAAATACTCAATGGATAAATTGTGAGTTCTTACAATAATCCATTACTGGTAGTTCCAGAGGGATACTGTGAGGCTAGTTCTGGACTCCGTTCAAATTAATACTGATGTTTACAAGATACTGTAGTGTTGCGGAATAGTAAAGACTTGAAACGTGGAATATTGTCAAAGTTTCGTTGCCTATGCCGAGAGCCAGAGGCAGTAGGTTAGCCAAGAGCTAAGAGGATTGCACATGTATGGAATGCGTCGTCACGCAGGGACAATTGCCTGGTTACACACTACAGGCGAGAGAGAATTGCATAGCACACGGGTTTGTGTTAGACGAAGACTTTCGTAGGGTGTAAGACAGAGGTATAGCGTCAGCTGTACTGCATTTCACAACTTCGCGTAAGTCTGCCGTAACAACACGTAACTCTGTCGGAAGAACACCTAAGGGGAGAGTACGGCAGATGAATCAGCAGTATAAGTGGAACGAATGCGTTCATTACAAACGAGCATGACTTCAGGACGTCGCTCGTGCTTCCTTTAAAAATGCCAGCTTTGATAGCAACAAGGCACTCGCAGTTAGACTTGCTGTCAGATATGTACTGAGTGGCTGCGTAGCGCTCAGCTCAGTGATCGACATGTTAATCTTTATTAAGAAGATGCAGTAAGGGCGGCCCATCCAGCAGCAGGCGTGAGGGGACAGTACCAGCTCTGGTCCTCTCTGCTGCCGCTGTCAATCATCAACCCAGGATTAGCAGACATCGTGGCAGACTCGCTCGCCGCCAATGCTGACCACATCAGTTAGCTGTCGTCGAGATCGTGCGGGGCCTAGGCCCTGTGCATCCGCCGTCGCAGCCGGGTGAGACGACGCCGCTGGGGGACTGCAGCCCATTCCGCCCGTCCACCGCGGACGAGCCACCAGGAGGGGCAGGGAAGAAGACGGTGTGGGATAGAGTACACTCCGCACTAGGAGAACGCTTCTCGTGTCGACAGCGTCGGTACTTCAACCTGGAGCCTCCTGCTGTCCGACGCCGAGCCGGCCGGCTAGCCGGGCGCCGCCAGCCACGCGCGGCCGAAGTAAGGACATTCCTCCGCTACATTACAGCACGCGGCGCTGCGCTAGCGGCCCAGAGCTGGTGTCATCGCTACGAGTCAGCGAGGACTCGGGGGAGGTCGTTGATATCACCAAGCCCAGCAAGCCTATGTTACGCGGACCACATTGTACTCGGCAGGAATAAAGATGTTATGAATTAATAATGTTTCATTGGCGTTTCTGACGAGTCCACAGTCATTTCCTAGCATCCTGACAACTCGAGAGGTCACCGCTCGGCATCCCGTCCACCGTAGGCGATCGGGACCACCGGATGAGCATCTGAACAGAACATCCAGTTGGGGGACCTACAGACTGATAATGGAGCCACCCCTTCTCTGTTTACGTCAAACATACCTGTGAGTGCAGGCAGCTGTCTACTACATACGCTTTGTAGAGGGGTTGGGGGGGGGGGCTGGACTGACGGTTATGGATTATGTTTAATATTTTGGGAGACGAATGGTACATGAGATAGCTGCAAGACGTTCCAGTTCTGACCCTTTTAAAAACCTGTGTAATATCGACTTTTAAATAATTTTCTTGAAAGAAAAACACCTGACTACGCTACTTTTTTCTTTTTCCTGAGAGCTAGGTGGGGCTATGCCCCCGCCCCCTTACCCACAGGCATGGGTGCCTGATAGTGTACCTGGATGGTGCCAAAGCAAATGTGTAGACAAGCGATTGCAGCGACATGGTCTGTTGGAGAGTATGTGAAACATGAGAGGCAGAGATGGTTATCACTCATGGTTAACGTACTTGCCTCAGGGCACATCATTAATAAAAAAGAAATCCATCATAGATCATGAATATCGTAATGAATGTTGAAATTTGGTAAATGCCAATATAAAATTTGTTTCAATCAATGTGTGCTTTGAATTCTTGTTGCACTTTATTGAATTACTTTCAGTGTATGAAATGTTCCTTCCCTCTCTATGTTTTAGCCTTGAATACTTTACTTACAACCATGGAACCATGGTGAAAAAAAGGAGTTTACGTTTGGTCCTCAAATTCATAGCCCCTCTTGATTATGGACATCTGTGAACATTGTTATTGTTTTTAAGGCGTTAAGAAAAGAACAAGAGGTAATAAAGAGTATATTTTGAAATGTTTAGCGCTAACCTTTCACTGCAAGGTTAGTTCCAACACATTTTCTTTTCATGAAATGTTGTTTGATGAGGCGAAACCAACAGCTCTATCTCACATATATCTCTGATATTGTAGATATGTCCTATTATGTCTTACCACTCGCTATCTGCGTATAAATGTAGCATGCCCTTCACAAGGGAGAGAATCTCCTTTCCCTAATATTTGTGGCCGAGCGGTCGTAGGCACTTTAGGCAGGAACCGACCGTAGGGTCGCAGGTTCGAATCCTGCCTCAGGCATGGTTGTGTGTAATGTCCTTAGGATAGATAGCTTTAAGTAGTTCTAAGTTCTAGGGGACTGATGACCTCAGATGTTGAGTCCTATAGTGCTCACAGCCATTTGAACAATTTGAACCCTAATATTTAATCCACTATGTGTAACTGAGTTTCCAACGGATAGGGACCATTTGTTGCCTGCTTGCTCGGGTTTTCCACTACTAGTAGTTAAAGTGGAATGGCAGAAAAGTTTAACTTGACCACCTGGACAGGTTTCACAGCAGATGGTTGCATTTAGTTTGGAAAGTGGGTCTTGCAGTCATCTGTGGCGACTTTTTTAGTTTGGAAAGTGGATCTTGCAGTCATCTCTGGCGACTACCCCCAACAGAGGTAAGCAAGGAGTAGTTTCCACTCTTCCAGTATCAATGCACATTGTTTCTGGGACTGGGTAAGGGTGGACATGTGTCTGGACAGTCTGTGGATGGAGATATTTGAACGTACTAAGAGTGTAATGTCGATATTTAGTCATCCTTATATCATAATTTTTGGTTATTTGTGGGAAAATGCTATTTATCTTAGGAGTACTTTTGGGTATTAATTAGGCAGTATACTTGCGTTTTTGGGAGGTAGGACTTTGACAATAAGTGTGTTGGTTCCCACGCGGTGTTCAGTACAAAAAAACTTTATAATTTAATGCAGTTAGTAACGTGAGATTCCTTCCAATGAGTGAAGAAAATTCGTGGAGCACAACTGTGTTATGTACTGAATTTTATATTTTCCTTCAATTTTGCGGACTCGAAAATAGGTGGTTTTTATCACTTACGATGCCACAGAATCGGTGGTAGATATCAGGATTTTTTTTCAATTCTCGTTATTTCAGTCTTGCACCTTTCGGGCTCATACTGTTTCTATAGAGTTTTCTGCATTCAAGGTAATGTTTGTTGTAAAAGGGATGAGTTTTTATGAATGAGTATCAATATATCCACCAACGTGGCTCCCGGGCCACATCGATATGCATTCCTTTGCTAATCACTGGACAGATATAAAACTGCGGTATGTTAATATTTAAATGAGTTACTTGCTTTCCTTTCTTTTTGGGTTGTGTAATTTAATGAATTTTTCGTGGACTGGCACTTGCTCTGGGTTAAGCTAAAACTTATCTGGTGAAAATGCAGAAGATTTAGCAGTAGTATTGCTGATGAAGAATTACTTTCGTTTCCATCGCTTAAATAGCGTATGAGTATGCCATTATGAAATTCTTCTCCTAAACAACGTGATTTTCGTTTTTCTTTCTTTTTTTGTGATCCTAATCCTCGTTTCTCGCGTTTCTATTCAGTTTAGATGTGCCAGAAAATTAAATCTTTGCATACAGTAAGGATATTACCTTTGCGTTTTATTGGCAAAGGTTGTTTCTTCATGTGTTTAACCAAATGAAAATAATCCACTGAATAAAACATTTGCATGGAATGTTTAAAAGCAACCTACGCCTTCTTATATTACATCCTAACCAAATTCTTAATACATATACAAGAATGTAAGAAAGACTTCTCATGAGTAAGGTTTAGTATGACATGCTGATACCACTGTTAAATGATTGAAACTTTAAATAAAAGTTATCGGTTGCAGTTTGGTGAAAAGGGAACTGTTACGTGTATATCAAGACTCAAGGGCAATTAAATTAAAACAGAAACTCACATGATACATAATTTCCTTAACTTAAGACTTTAATGTATAGCTCTCTCCTCAGTATTAAGGTAAATTATTTACAGTAGGAACCATGTTGCATATCCAAGCATGTAGTTCGCTTTCTGCTAAGTTGACATATGAAGGGCTTATTTCAACAGTGGTACAAGTATATTTTTGTTCATTTTGTGATACAGAGTCCTAAAGGTAAATGAGCGCTGAATGATCTGCAATTAAAATGCCAGAAATATTTAAGAATATGGCTTCTTGCTAGAGATGAACGTTTCTTTCTGTTTGGTTGGATCATTAATTTCAGTAGCATTATAGGCAGAAAAGTGGGAGTAATGGACCTGTACCACTATTGAAATAAGTCCTTCATATGTTAAATGACTATTTCCTGATGCTGCAGTTTTAATGTGGAACAGCGAATATTTAGTGGTGACGTGAACATCGATTAAAATTTAACACAACAGTCCGATTACTCTTACTCTGAAATACTTTAGGCATACCAGCATCGTTTTAGAACTCGACAGGCAAGTTCTAATAGACGTACCGTACGAGATCAGCTCGAACAGCCAAAGAAAACGTTAAGTAGGCGGAAGCAGAAGAAATATAGCTTTCAGTTTCTGGTTTCGCCATCTCCGGAGATCTTCTGATCAGAAGAAGGTTCAAAATGGCTCCAAGCACTACGGGATAACATCTGAGGTCATCAGTCCCCTAGACTTAGAACTATTTAAACCTAACTAACCTAAGGACATCACACACATTCAGCCCAAGGCAAGATTCGAACCTGCGACCGTAGCAGCAGCGCGGTTCCGGACTGAAGCGACTAGAACCGCTCGGTCATAGCGGACGGCTCACAAGAAGGAGCAGTACAGCAGTCACAAGTTTATTAACGAAACCACATTCTCAGTTACCGCTGTCTATGTTGCTTTGTCAATGTGTTTGTGTGTTTGTGAGTGAGTTACTGCTCCTTCCTGTGAGCTGAAGACAGATGGTAAAGACATATAACCTAATTTAAGTTTTAAATGTTATGTAATCATGTCATGCAACAGCCCAATTACAAAAGAATTTTATCAGTGCCAGATATCTGCATCACGACTGATATATCATTATTTTAAAAATACTCTCCTTTACCGGATCATACGAATGCAACCAAGCCAATACGACGTACGAGTTTCCTTTATTAATGTGTTACGGTGTTCTTGAATTATATTATCAGTGTGATGCTTCTCGTGCCAGAATAAAATACTAGTACTGAGTTAATTTTTGACAAATTTCTGCCTCGGTATTTGGATGAACCTAGGCACTCTGCCTTCCACCTATACCTGATTATCAGTTTGATAAAGTGTGGAAGATCCGCAGGTGGTGTACCTGCATACTATCAGATCAGAAGTATCCGGACACTTCTAATGCAGTGCTGAATCGACCGCTAAATATCGGGAGAGGCGCACCGATCAGTATAAAATGAGGCGGGGAGACCTGCGTTGTCAGCAGAGAAGCAATAACAGCAGAATGGGTCAATCATGACACCTCAGTGACTTCGAACGTGGACTAGTCGCTGGATGTCATCTGAGTGACATATACTACAGGGACACGTCACACTTCTAAAGCTGCACAAGTCGATTGTCACTGACGTGACTGAGCACAGGGAACGTGAAGTAGCGACCAAGCAGATCTCATGTCGGACAGGAAGTGCCGATAGCTGCGGAGGGTGGTTCAAATCGGCTACAGAAACAACTCGTAGTGCGACCAACAATCCATTAATCACTATGTCCCTGTGCAGCAAGTTAAAAAGGATCGGGTCCAATAGTCGGGCAACTCCCCTTCAGCTACACATTTCTTTAGTAACTCTAAGTGACGCTTGAGTTAGTGTAAAGAATGATGCCACTGGACAGTGAATGAGTGGAAACCACTGATTTGTAACGCTGAATCACGCTATAATCTTTCCAGTACGATGTACGTGTTTGGCGAATACATGAAGACATCACCTACCATCATGTGTAGTCCCGACGGTCAACTAAGGAGGAAGTGGTGTTACTACGGTATGGTGGTGTTTTTCGTGGTTAGAATGTGGTCCTCTTATTGCACTCTAAAGAAAACGATAAATGCAGAAGAATATGAAAACATTTTACAGCGCTGTGCATAGCGTAAGTAGAGGAACAGTATCGAGACGATGACTGTGTCAGCATGACAATGCACCCTGTCATAAAGCAGCATCCTTGAGGGAATGATCTATGGACAAAAACATGCTGAAATTGACTGCCCTGACTAGAGTCAAGATCCGAACCCAGTGTGACAACTTTTGCATGAGTTAAAAAATCTGCTAGATACCACAGTGTCCAACATCACTGCCTTCTCTGGTTTCGGCTGTTGAGGATGAATGGGCTGCATTTCCTCCACTGACAATAAGACACCTCTTTGCAAGTGTCCCCAGCTGAGTTCAAGAAGTCATAAAGGCGTAGTGCGGACAACCCCATGTTCTACGTCCATATCTGCACTCAGCAAGCCACCTTGCAGTGTATGGGAGAAGGTAATAGGTAATTTCTGTTCCACTGTCACCTCCTTTTCCAATCGCGTTTGATTCACGGGAAGCTTGATTGCAGGTAATCCTCTAAGGGGCTCGAATCACGGCTCGGATCTCCAAATTTTTTCTTCATGGTGTCTTCGCGAGACGTACGCTCTCAGAACTTTAACACTACACCACACAGCGAGGCAGAACACCTCTCTTGCGGAGTCTGCCATTGGTGTTAGTTAATAATCTACGTGATGCATTCGTGCTGACTGAATTAACTGCCAAACGATACTCACTGCTTTTCTTTGGATCTTCTCTAATTTTTCTATCAATCCTGTGTGGTACGGATCCCATTCTGACGAGCAGTATTCAAATATTTTTCGAATGAGTGTTTTATAAGATATCTCCTTGCAGATTCTTCATATAAATATCACTCTAATAGCTACCTTTCCTGTCGTTAACTTAATGTGGTCCTTCCATTTTAAAAGGCTCCGTACTAATACTCCTAGATATTTTACTAAAGTAACTGTTTACAGTGAATGAGTTAATGCCCATTAGTAAAGACCCGGATATGTTTCATCAGAGAGTGTATGCCCCAGTCTCCCTCGTTAGAAGCAACTTTGGCCAACGTATTTATTATTTCATTTTCAGGAATGGCTCAGTGAGCTTTTATCCAACACATAGAAACTCCATGATTCCTAGTTCTGAACTGTCAAATTCACGATGTCGTATGCAATTGCTGATGTGGAGTCACCAAGAATAACTATCTCATCAAGCACACGTTTCTATGGCGTATGGAAATGTACGTTGCATTACCTTAAGATAGTCGTCATAATCTTTATTTGCTTCGAAAGCAATAATTTCTTGCCCTTTTCACAGCTGAAGTCCCAGGAAGAACAACTATATCGAGCTATCTTTTCGAACTGACGATGTAGATAAGCTTTCTGTTTATGTGGTCGAGACACACTCCTTCAAACCGCTGCTATTTGGGTATCCACTACGAACACCTGCAAAACAGTTTATGGTTCTACTACTCTGATGAGAATCAGCGTGATACAATTTAGTAGTAAAGAAATATGCTCATTACCATGATGCTCAAATAAAAGCTGTGGGGAATCAACTGAATTATTCGATAACATCTGAGGTCATCAGTCCCCTAGACCTAGAACTACTTAAACCTAACTAACTTAAGGACATGGCACACATCCATGTCCGAGGCAGGTTTCGAACCTGCGACCGTAGTGGTCGCGCGGTTCCAGACTGAAACGCCTAGAACTGCTCGACCACACCGGTCGGCCATTGCAACGATGATCTGGAACTTGTTTAGGATCGGGAGGGTACTCATTTTACTTGCGAGGATAGTATTTTGCGATATAGAAATTTATTGGAGGTATGGGAGAAGACGATATAGTGGAGGAAATTTTTCAGGGATAAACTCCATTGTTTCTGTGGTTTTGCGGCAGTCTGGCGTTGTTTTGGTTTCAGGATTTGGTTGGGTTTTAGTATTGTGTCATTGTTTGGTATATGTTTTTAGAAGATGTTGGCTGGTTACTGGCCTGGGTTTTATGTTGGTGAGGTTTCTTACCAGGATCCTTCCGCTTAGATAACGTTGATGTTAACACTGCAGCATGTGAAGCTGGTGTACTTGAAGCTCTTGGAAGTGAGACTGACTATGCTGTTAGGGATGCGATAAACCGACTGGTTAAAACCGATACCGGTATTTTAGTTACGAATAACGTATTTTTCAATATTTGTCTGATCTTGGTTATAACAGATGTCTTTTTATTTTGTTACTAATAAATTATTCAAAAAACGAAAATATAAATTTTCCGCGGCAGCAGTGCTAAAAATTTTCTTTTCTTAGAAATAAAGTGAATTTATTAGTAAAATTTGATTTGGTTTGAAATACTGTGTTATTATAGAAAATGAGAAAAACTATTAGTGCTATTTTAAGAGCAAAGCCGACAAAAATGTGCAGAAAGACGTAGCATAAAAATTGGTACAGCAGTGCTGATACAATTGCTTTGTGTTGTGGCTTAAAGTGCACGTGTACGTGTAGTATGAAAGAATTGCCACCACCTGGTCTAGACGGTATTTTCTCGCTGCGGTCACCGGACATCAGTTGTATTAAGGAATGGCACAAAACTAAGTCGATAAATGTTTTTGTGAATTGTTTTGGGATTGAATTACACCGTTTCATTTCATTTAAAACATTATAGATATGTCTGACGTGTCTAGAAAATAATAAAAGAGGTAGGAAATCATGGTAACAGTAAAAAATTAAAAACTTAAAAACTCATTCACAGTACACAATAAAAATAAAAAGTAGCTGATGTGGTGCCTGTGTCTACCTGATATAGCCGGCCGCGGTGGTCTAGCGGTTCTGGCGCTGCAGTCCGGAACCGCGGGACTGCTACGGTCGCAGGTTCGAATCCTGCCTCGGGCATGGGTGTGTGTGATGTCCTTAGGTTAGTTAGGTTTAAGTAGTTCTAAGTTCTAGGGGACTTATGACCTAAGATGTTGAGTCCCATAGTGCTCAGAGCCGTTTGAACCGTTTTTGTCTACTTGATATGCCGTCATCTACTTGTAGCCCGTGAAAACAGACAAATTATAACGAAAAATAGAGTTCTTCAACTTGAGTTTGCACTCTATAGCGCTGACTATATGTAATAACCAAATAGTGATAGGACTTCCGGTTACAACATGATTTTTGAGCAGAGTCTCGAAAAATAAGGTTCAGTAGGAGAATACTGGTGATTTTTTGTGGTATTTAACAGCTTAAGACCTTTCGAGAAAAGTAGCGAACAGTGGGTGAATTAAGTTTACTTTTTTGTCCATTTAATTTATTATTTTTGAATCACTGAAACGTGAACTGGAGTGAGTAAAAATCTTTCAGCGTTTGTTAGATTTCTATGTTTATTATAGGAAATAATAGAAATAAAAAACGGAAAAACGGTCATTTCAGAAACCAGTTGTTATGAGCGGTGAAAACAACCATGTAACCGGAAACCCGTTGTTTCAGCGATAACCGCCATCCATAGAACCCTAGTTGCTGTTTGCTGGTGCTCTTAATGTAGTTCGGGCGGTAGAACTTGAGTTACGGTATCAAATCGAGTGGCAGAACCTGAAAATACGAGGAGTGGTTAGTGTGATGACTGTGAAAATTGTAAAAAGGCAGAAGGAGTGCCATAACGGCAGCGTATCTAGCAAATGTGAGGAGTACTGAATAGGGAGTGACTGTGTGTAGTGTAGAAGTGGAGTAAAGGTGTGAATATACGATTGCTGATACGGCGGTGCAGGATTAGCCGTTGATGACTGTGAAGGTAACCAAAAGTAAGACGAAAACAAGATATTATGGCAGTGACTCATAGTGATGGAATACGGAGGACGTCAAGGACGGTGGTGAACAAGTGGTTGCAGATACTGCAATACGACGACACTGGGCGATGAGGGTGCAGACAGCGACAGCACGTGATAAAGGCGCAGAGCCATGGACGATGGCAAAGAGTACTGCAATAACTTCGGGCGACGGCAGAGACGACGAATACAACGACGACCGGAGCTAAAGTGACGACGACTGGACATAGCGACAGCGTGGAACACTTTTTCTGGCTCCGGAGCACCCTGAGAGGAGCCAGGTAGTTCCTTTCCATGATGAGAGTTCTCATAACCCTCTGGCATGTCTGAATATACAGGGTGTCCCAGCTATCTTGTCCACCCGAAACATCTCTGCAACAGTAACAGCTATTGGAAAACGACTTTCACCGGTATCAATGTAGAGCCGGGGCCCACGGACGTACATATTTTGAAATATTCTAAAACGAAAGCATATGTGTTTTTTAACACATACTTGTGTTTTTTTAAATGGACCTCCTATATTTTTCTTCAGCAATCTATAGCATGACAAAGCACATACACTATGGCGTTGATTGCATCGCAATATTCCCATTACATCCCGAGATATTAAGACGCGAAGTTGACGCTTGAAACACCCAACATGCGCTGCTAGCGCACGTCCTGAGGCTCAGGCGTGAACCCCATGCTGCTCGTAATCGCGATGTGATTGACATGCCTAATCACACTTATAAAGAGGTCCGAAACGAATAATAAGGTCTGCTGCCATCCTGCATTAACGTCGTACATTCCAGCAGGTATTTATCCCATAGGCTAGGGGTGATGCGGTTCTGTAACATATCTGTGTACCGCAACGTTAGTCACAAAGTTAACTTCGCTTATCGTTAATCCGTTACTAAAAAGGTAATGCCGTTCAACGTTAAAACTTTACTTTACTGTAGATCTAGCGCAAGTGACAGTTAATCATTCACTCGTAATAGTAAAATTCATGTTGATGGTTTTAGTGAAACGAGCAAGTGGACTAAAAGTTTTACCGTTGTTTAGGTAAAAATGTTTTGATTTGGGAAGTTCAGGTAGGTCATAGAAGATGAATGTAAACATGTTTAACCAATTAGTTTGATTATCACATAATTATCAATGTTAAGTTTATCTAATGCGTTAAATGACAAATTGTTGCAAACAAATGTTTCTTAACATCACTGGGTAAAATGGCCCTTTGTAGAAACTTCCACTGTGATACCAGCACTACATACTAAACATAGCGTTCACATCTCATGCTCAAAGTGATGCCCATTGGCTCTCATACATAGGGTCACTCTGCGGATGAAGGATTCGCTACTTCGTGCTACTGTTTCCTCTTTGATGGCTGTACAAGCATCAATAATGCGTTGCTTCATGTCTTCTAGTGTTGTTGGTTCATGTTGGTAAACAGCATCCTTCACTGCTCCCCAAAGAAAATAATCCAGCGGTGTAAGGTCCGGAGATCGGGCAGGCCACCTAACTGGGCCACCTACCAGGGAACTTACGGTTCAGAAGTCGTCGTGCTCGTAAGGCGTTATGTGCAGGGCATCCGTCATGCTGATACCACATGACCATTCTCCGGTTCAGAGGTACGGTGCCCAAGAGAACAGGAAGATTGTGTCGTATAAATCTGGAGTATTGTCTGCCATTTTGGATGCCATTTATAAAGAAAGGTCCGATAATGGTATCTCCAATAATCCCACACCAAACATTAACTTTCCACGGACGTTGATACTCTACCTGACGGAGCCATTTTTGATTGTCTGCAGACCGTATTATTCGTTTCGGACCTCTTGATAAGTATGGAGGTGTGATTACACATGTCAATCACATCGCGATTACGGGCAGCATGGGGTTCACGCCTGAGCCTCAGGACGTGCGCTAGCAGTGTATGTCGGGTGTTTCAAGCTTCAACTTCGCGTCTTAATATCTCGGGATGTAATGGAAATATTGCGATGTAATCAACGCCATAGTGTATGTGCTTTGTTATGCTGTGCACTGCTGAAGAAAAAATGTAGGAGGTCCATTTAAAAAAACATAAGTTTGTGTTAAAAAACACATATGCTTTCGTTTTAGAATGTTTCCAAATATGTACATTCATGGGCCCCAGCCCTACATTGATACCGGTGAAAGTCGTTTTCCAATAGCTGTTATTGTTGCAGAGATATTTTGGGTGGACAAGATAGCTGGGACACCCTGTGTATGCGTATATGGTGGTGTAAGAATATTCGCGCTTCCACATACCGTGTGACGTGGAGAGCGCAAGAACAGAAAAAAAAATATCATCCATATATACAGAAACGAACCAATAGTGGACCTAACGTGGTGGCTGGGTTACAACAGCGGTAAAATGAAACAGAGGCGTAAACACACGGTGCTTATTTTCAAAACGTTTCATTTTCCCCATGACCATCGTGCTATCGCCTCCTTGGAAGATAATTTGATCCATACTCTGTGTAATGTAACCGAAATGTACAGGGTGATCCAGTGCTCGTGACCGGGCCAAATATCTCACGAAATAAGCGTCAAACGAAAAAGCTACAAAGAACGAAACTTGTCTAGCTTGGAGGGGGAAACCAGATGTCCCAATAGATGGCACTGCCGTAGGTCAAACGGATATCAACTGCGTTTTTTAAAATAGGAACCCCCATTTTTATTACATATTCGTGTAGTACGTAAAGAAATATGAATGTATTAGTTGGACCACTTTTTTCGCTTTGTGATAGATGGCGCTGTAATAGTCACAAACATATGGCTCACAATTTTAGACGAACAGTTGGTAACAGGTAGGTTTTTTAAATTAAAATACAGAACGTAGGTACGTTTGAACATTTTATGTCAGTTGTTTCAATGTGATACATTCACCTTTGTGAACTTGTCATTTTTGAGAAGGCATGCTGTTACAGCGTGATTACCTGTAAATACCACATTAATGCAATAAAAGCTCAAAATGATGTCCGTCAACCTCAATGCATTTAGCAAGACGCGTAACGACATTCCTCTCAACAGCTAGTAGTTCGCCTTCCGTAATGTTCGCACATGCGCTGACGCATGTTGTCAGGCGTTGTCGGTGGATCACGATAGCAAAGATCCTTCAACTTTCCCTACAGAAAGAAATATGGAGACGTCAGATCCGGTGAACGTGTGGGCCATGGTATGGTCCTTCGACGCCCAGTCCACCTGTCATGAAATATGCTATTCGATACCGCTTCAACCGCACGCGAGCTATGTGCCAGACATCCATCATGTTGGAAGTACATCGCCATTCTGTCGTGCAGTGAAACATCTTGTAATAACATCGGTAGAACATTATGTAGGAAATAAGCATACATTGCACTATTTAGATTGTCATCGATAATATGGGGGCCAATTATCTTTCCTCTCACAATGCCGCACCATACGTTAAACCGCCAAGGTCGCTGATGTTCCACTTGTCGCAGCCATCGTGTATTTTCTGTTGCCCAATAGTGCATATTATGCCGGTTTTCGTTACCACTGTTGGTGAATGATGCTTCGTCGCTATAGAATGCGAAGCAAAATTCTCTCATTGTCCCGTAATTTCTCTTGTGCCCAGTGGCAGAACTGTACACGACGTTCAAAGTCGTCGCCATGCTATTCCTGGTGCATAGAAACATGGTACGGGTGCAATAGATGTTGATGTAGCATTCTCAACACCGGCGTTTATGAGATTCCCGATTCTCGCGCAGTTTGTCTGCTACTGACTTGCGGATTAGCCGCGACAGCAGCTAAAACACCGACTTGGGTATCATCATTTGATGAAGGTCGTGGTTGACGTTTCACACGTAGCTGAACACTTCCTGTTTCCTTAAATAACGTAACTATCCGGCGAACGGTCCGGACACTTGGATGATGTCGTCCAGGATACCGAGCAGTATGCATAGCACACGCCCGTTGGGCATTTTGATCACAATAGCCATACATCAACACGATATCGACCTTTTTCGCAATTGGTAAACGGTCCATTTTAACACGGGTAATGTATCACGAAGCAAATACCGTCCGCACTGGCGGTATGTTACGTGATACCACGTACTTATACGTTTGTGACTATTACAGCGTCATCTATCACAAAGCGAAAAAAGTGGTCCAACTAAAACATTCACATTTCTTTACGTACTACACGAATATTTAATAAAAATGGGGGTTCCAATTTTAAAAAAAAACGCAGTTGATATCCGTTTGACCTATGGCAGCGCCATTTAGAGGGCCAACCTAGCGCCATCTGTTTCCCCCTTCAACCTAGACGAGTTTCGTTCTTTGTAGTTTTTTCGTTGATGCTTATTTCGTGAGATATTTAGCCCGGTTACTATCAATGGACCACCCTGTGTATCACACTGGGTTGGCAGTTAATACAACATACCATTTCTCAGATCAGTTGGAACGAAGATAAGCGGTTATTACCTTGGATTTAAAGTTGCTGAGTCCGCCTGCTTAGCTGGTTGGTAACTTGTTCGCCTCCCATGCAACTGGGCCTGGGTTCGATTCCCGGCCGGGTTGGAGATTTTCTCCGCTCGGTGACTGGGTGTTGTTTTGTCCTCATCATCATTACCAAAGTCGCCCAATGTGGCGTCGAATGAAATAAAACTTGCACTGGGCGGTCGAATTTCCCCGAATAGGGACCTCCTGGCCAACGATGCCATATACTCATTTCCATCTTTTTGTGAAGTTGCTGAAAACACCTTCACTGTTTATTGAATTAAATAAATATATTTCGCATGCATCAACAAATCTAGATTATTTTTCCCTTGGCACGTGGCCAATGTAATGTTTTACTACCTGAATCTGATTTGGACCCTAATACGAAATGATATCCGTCTAGCTATCGGGATGAACATATATCGCTATACAAACATTAAATCTTATACCTAATTTTCCTTGAGACGTTTGAGTCTCATCTTTATCTACGATAGTAATGGAAACTGAATAAATGAATTAATACTCGTACCACAGTCAGGACTTTAACCTAGGTGTTCTTGATTGGAAAGCTAACCATTACACCATCACAGGACGATTGCTTATAGCGCTGCGCGGACTACCGAAGTCAGACGCCTGACGAGGCGAAAATAAGTAGAAGTTCGTGTTGGCGAAGGCATTGAATTTGGTTTAGCCGTGCAGGGCTGTAAGCAGTAGCCCTGTGGTGGCATAATGGCTAGTGTTCCTGCCCAATAAGCAAGAAAACCTGCCTTCATGTCCTGGTTGTTGTACAAATTTTAATTCATTTCTTCAGCTTCCATCACTATCGTAGAAATATTAAACGTAGATCTTAATGATTCAATCCCTGTCACTAAATATGCTTTATACATAAAAAAATTGCATGTTAAATATTGTTTAATTTGTACACCACAGCACTGAAGATGACCACTATGTGACTGAAAATCTATTTTGCTATCAATAAACCATCAATATTACGGCCAACGCTGACCTTCCTTTTAATTTAAAATATATGGTCGTTGTGCACACAGCACTCCATGGAGTCGCCAGTTAATATTATTTTTGTGGTTTACTAACTTTTCTAAATACAAACATGTAGTGATGCCTAGCTGCGGTCGATAGAACAAAATTGTCTTATTTTATCCCCTGTGGTAAGTGTAGAGACTTAATTGCTGCTTTCCTAAGAACCGCATGCTTTTCATTATCATCTTGTGTGTCGTTGAGACAATAGAATGTGGAGATAAAATGTTATTATGTTGCCCGTTAGTAACGAAAGTATTATACTCGAACTGGAGACATTCCACCGTAATCGTACAGAGAGACAACACAAGACGTGTTGGAAATCACCTCATGCATCGAAAATCTGAGTTGTTATTAACGATAGATATGTTCCGCTTCTTATTATTACGTGAATTGGGAAGACGTGTCCCTCAGTAAGACAAACTTTAGTCAAAATTCTGCTAGATATGCTTTTTCCTAAGTGGACGCACATAAACTGTAAGTAAGTAATACAGCGTATTGAAATCTTATCTTTACGTTAAAGTGGGAGATTCTGGCACTTAAAAGGTTATTGTGTATTTATGCCCTCTGTTTCAACTTCAATGCCTAACTGTTCCAAGGCCAAATCCATTAGCAACTGTCATAATTGGTAGTAATCTGTGACAATCCGCCAGCTTCAACCAATGCTAAAAATGATTGAGGCCATGGATTGTCGTTTCCATGCTAACTAAATATTATCTACTGAAAAACGAACTTTCCTGCAAGAACAGGACGTAAAGGCAATATAATAGTTCTTGTATGAGTGGGTTTCAAAAATACTCAAAGCCATCGAACGAAGTGCGATTTGATTTGTTTGAAAACAGTATTACAAAATGTTACTTGCATGAAACTGAATACAAAAATATAGTATCTTTACGTTGAGTGCATAAACTTATAATTACACATAATATAGCCATGTGACTTTAATGTCATCTAATTAGTACTTTCAGCTTGTTTATTGAAATTGTGTTAAAGATACCCTTGACAAATAACAATTCACTAAAGCAGTATTTCCAAATACTGAAAGACACAAGACCATCATTTAATACGTGTTAATTGAACGTTCTTTCATTATTACTACCCACATTTCTCCATTACATTTCATGTACGTGGCTATACGTGAGTGCTCAAACATTTCAAGAATTTAGGTATGATGGCTATCGAGTGTGCACTGAGTCGGTACAGATTTCTCGCACCGTGGGTAATGTCTCATTTATTCCATTCGATGTAACATGGTTTCCGTAAGTGTAGTAGAATAGTAGTCAGCGTTATTTCCATAAGTACTGTGATCACAGCGCGGTGTTGTGTAGCTAGTACTCCACGCTTCCGGAAACCACAAGCAATTTGTTCGTGAGTAGCCAAATTGCCTTGCAGTCAACTTTTTCTTAGTATAGCTAAGCTACATGTTGTTCTCTCGTCACCATAATGAACTACAACGAGAAACTGCCGAACTCGACAAAACAATGTCGGGCATGAAGCTCGGGCTAAGCGAAAGAAAACCGGTTAAGGAAATACTGTCAAAAGTCGCTCTTTTCACGAAGTGAACGGGAACTATGACTATAAATGGTAAGGAGTGTGGGTTGGTTAAAGAAAAAGCTTCACGTTTACACAGATTGCTTTCCACCACAGTAACTTTACAACAGCATCCTAATTTCCTTACGCAACCGACAGCAGAAGTTCTACTTTTAAGTTAAAGACATGTGAAACATTTAAACTTGGCAAGTGTCTACATTCAAAATTGTCAGTTTGCAAACATGCGAAATCTGTTTACCTCTGATGGTTCCTTCATGTTGACGGAAGCAGAATGAGGCATTATACAAACGGAAAGCACCCACGTGCATAATGTACAGCGCAAACAAGCGCTTGTTTTCGACATTCTCTCATTAATTTCCTGCCACTCTTCACTTGGTCAAAATTGCGGTAATAAAGTAAAAGTCAGTCACTGAACTCTGGTAAATACATTACTGTCACTCGGTTTTAATGTAGTTAGATTGATATTCTGGACGAAAACAACGTGACGGCGAGTTTAAGATGGGCTAAAAATACTTCGTTTTTCTACTAAGACACTGCCGCAAAATAAAACAATGCTGTCAATAGAATTTCTTGCCTTGACGACAAAATAGATTCCAGAAACTTTGAACTTCAGCATCTGTGCAAGATACTAACAAAGACATGCGATATTTTGTTTAGCAAGGAACAAAAAAGAATCTTACTTCGAGTGAGTTGTAAGCGATAACAAAAATGGAAATCTAACTTTAAATGTTATGTTTTTGCCAGTGCGATAATCCCTTTGAAGTAAGACCTGAAATATAGTGGTGACAATTGAAAATTAACCTTAAGAACATGCACATGATACTAACAAGGACTTTGCGAATGTTTTTTTACATGATACCTTCCAAGAATTTTTCTTCGTATGAGTTCTAAGCGATATAAAATGGAAATATTACTTTAAACGATATAAGTATTTTTGCCATGGAATCATAGCTTTGAAGTACGCGCTGGAATGCAGAACTCACGGCTGAAAATTAACGCTCTGTTCAGTTTCATTGTCTTGTCTTTCTCAGTATTCTTTTTAACAGCTTTGGTGTACCATACATAACGTCTAAGCCCGATAAGAAATTTAATTTACCTCATTAAAAACACCGGCACTTCTGAAAATATTAATTTTGAAAATATCTATCAATTGTGGTCAGTCAACACTTGCACACGAAAACTAAGTTTAAAGTAGACTCGTTAAACTGGCGGCCAAACTGATATCCATGAAACTGATGAATATAGTGTTTGCAACTATTGAGATCATGTAGTGTCGATAATTCAGATCTTCATTTGACTTTCCACGACAAAAATGTTTGAAGAATAGTCATTTACAGTTAAAAACCTCGCTACGCATTGGCTTTAGAGAATCTGGAAAAGAAAATAGTGAACATATTTATGAAAGAAATTGTGTGGGGAAACTGGCAAATTGAGTAAGCGGCAAGTCTACAAAATCCTGAGCTGTCAGACTTCCACATTTATGGCCGTCTGCAGGGGCATCCAATGACTTGTTGAGTCCATTCCCGGTCGAGTTTCTGTAAGATTACTGCGGGTTCTCCAGGACTCTCTACTCACGATGTAATACTCTTAATGCACTCAGTGTAGATCACCAGAGATACCTATTAACCTACCGTCATTTAAAACAAATTAACCTGTAAAGGGTCTGTGTAGATATTCCATGGCATGTTATAACCAACGAGCCGACATGAGCCAGTAAAGCCCAGCAATTAAGTACCATTGTGTGACAAACACGCTCCTAAACGTTTTATTAAAGTACAGAGGACTGCTGCTTCTCTGCTGAACTACGCCAGGTAATGAATAAACGTGACTCTGCAACATTTGTGCGAAGTCCAACTCCTCAGCTGTGTGAAGTATACAGCAATTGGGACGTGAACCAGAAGAAAACGCATACACAGACTTGTAGTTCACAACGTTTTATTCCACATATGCCCAAAAACAGTTGTACAAAATATTTTACTAACGGGCCATCCAATAGCCACCAATAACAAATATAATTAAAAACCTTATACAGTCTTATAAGATTATACAGAATGAAAAAAACTAAGTAAAATCATTCCTTTTAACAAAATAACAAATAGTCCCAGATAAATCTAGTGACAAGCATAATTGCCCACAAATTCAACGGGAATTTACCGGGACGTAATCCCCATTGGTAAAACAAGCAACAGTATAGAATATTAAATAACAAACTTCAAGCAAAAGAGCAAAATCCCCAACGGGGAGTTTAAATCAATAAGTAGATCATACAACAATGGAATTCCACCAGTTATGTAGCGACTTATTACACTGCACTCATTCGTGAAATCACTTTCAAGTATAACAATAATATTTAGGCAGAAAAGACAGTTATCTTAGTAGTTTAAGCTCCACGTAACAGCGGGCACAGCCCAACGGATGACCTACCCTAAAACAAGAGTGACCAGATTACTAGGAGCAGGAGACGCACCTTGGCGCAGCCCGAGCCCATTAACGAGAGGAAACTCCAAATAATTAAAAGAGAGAATACTCAACTGCTGCGGCGAGCAGCGACTCTGACAGGATACAGCAGAGTAGCGCCGAGCGTCACCAAAACGGAGCTAACGGCGTCCGAACATTTTTCAATTAAGGCTCCACTCCCTGTTTGGTCAATCCGGAATTGATTGTGCCCTCCGCTCGTAGTACACTGTAACATTTAAAAAAATGAAAAAAAAAGAAAAAAAGCAAAGGACAGACAACCAAATCAAAAGAGACAACACAAACCCTTAACACCTACAATACCTCAAACAAACAGCATGGAAAATTATTTACACTTCATACTTCTTTACCCTTATAGGCAAACCCCAATAACAAACATAAAATCTGGAGGAATTAACAGCCTGCCGAGCCAAGTGCATAAAAATCCATAATACAAGATAACAAAGTCACGGCCCCTCCAAATGAAGACCACAGAATAAATCATAAGATATTCAAGTAACATTACAAGCAAACTGTCTTAACACTAAACATGGATTGCACACATTCCTAGAATGACTCATGCAGCCTTCATGCTACTCACACTTTGTGCTCCCGTCACTGAGCAATGTTTTACAATCTTAACAGCACTGCTCACCAACAGGGAGTTCCTTATTCCCGCCATAGCGCGGATAATCACATACAAATCACTGTTTCCAGCTGTGAACACAAATTACGATCAGACTAATCACAAACACAACTTCAAAGAAGTAGCCGATGCTCACCGTTACTAGCAGCAAACGATGAAAATCCACGTAGCATACATAGGCATCCAGCATCAGGAAGTACAACATGCACACTTGTTAGTGCATTGGAGGCCATCACCAACATCGCCGCCGACACACTCCTCAATTCATAACACAGCGCTGCAAGCAACCAACGCTCCTCCGTAAAGGTCACTCCAAGACTCACTAACACAACATATGGCCAAGCAACGGGCAAGCACGACCACTAGGGCCTCATAGCGGAAAACAAAGAGAGCTATGTCCTTCTCCTTCTTTTTCTTTATTTATTGGATTTCGATTCCCCTCCAGAGGGGTGCGCGGTCTGGCAGCAGCACAATACGCTACCTACAGAAAAGTTAATAAAAATCATAATTAAGAGATATAACAATAAAAGCAGGCGATAAAAATGGCGACTGTTAAAAACTGAAACAAGGCGAAAAAGTTGCGAAGAGACTATAAAAACAAAAGGTTGGTGATGCTGATTAAAACACATAGTAAGTAGACAGGCACAGTTAAAAAACATGGCAACAGTCTGGTTTCTGTTTGCAAGAGTTAAAAACACACCTTAGCGACAGTATGGTGACTGGTCAAAACACTGAGGGGATACACAACATTTAACACTCACTTAAAACAGCACTGTAGAGGCGACATGGTGGCAGATTGGGGAGAGGGGAGGACCCAGGCTGATGAGGGGGAAAAGGGGGGAGGAGAGGAAAAGAAAAAAGTGGGAGCCGATGGAGGGTGAGGACATAGAAAAAGGGGGGCGTGACATGGCGGTCGCGAGAAGGAGTGGGAAAGGCAGTGGAGGGGCAAGCAAAACGACTTGGGGGAGAGAAGGGAGTCAGAGAGAGGGTATGCGGGGAAAAAACAGGATGGAATGGGTGGGGGAGAGGGAGCCCGGGAAAAGGACAGGGGGAGGAGGTGAGGTTCAGAGTTGGTAGGAGGGATAAATAGAGGGAGAAAGGGCATCATCCCGGAGGGGAATCGATGAAAGCCACCTTGGGAAGGAGATGAAGGGTGTTGAGGTGGAGAGTAGGAGGGGCACAACGGTGAAGGATCTGCAGAGGGTGGGGGTTGGAGAGGAGAGGAGCAACCAAGTAATGAGTGGGATGAAGTCGGAGGGGAGGTGTAGAGGATGCAGATATGTACTAGGAAAAGGAACAGGTGGGGGAAAGGAATCAGGTCAAAGGGGATCCATGCAGAGGATGGGAGGTATATACAGAAGGCGAAGAGGAGTGCATTGAGCTCGTGGATCTGGAGGGACTTACCGAATTTGGTGGCGGGGGGGGGGGGGGGGGGAACCGGAACCGCCGCATTTACATAGCTTCTAGAAGAGGGTAACCAAAGAGAAAATGGGCATGCCAGAACGTGTGGGATTACTGGCCGTACTAGATAAGAGAATCACTGGCGCCAGCAACTCCCACATAGCAATCTTTGAGCCAAAGCGAAGCAAATCTCACGTAATGTCAGAAATAGCCATCCTCGCCCTGTTGTATGAAGCGTGTCGATCGTACAACTCTGTGGAAAAAACTGCGCAGCTTCGGCGTAGGAAAGACAAAAGCCTAATACTCCAAGTCTCCGCCGACGCAGTAAACGGTTTTTCTTATCTCAGTCAGTTCTGTTCTCAGATTTCTCAGGTTGCGATGAATTATCGGCCACAAAACAGCACCTTCGCTACAGACGCGATTTTTTTTTTCAGTGTAGGTACTGAAACGCAAGAATCCTGCGAAGAACAATATGTGCGCGTAGGCAACAGCACAAGACCAGAAACACAGGATGAGTCAAGAAGAAATCAATAAGTAAGAAAACAGGTGACAGATTCGGGACCTGCTACTGTATTCACTATCAGTATAGGAATTCCATTTCGAAGTACCTAAAAATTCAACCGTGATTTACATAACTTTCAGAGAAAAAAGACATTATAATTCCGACATAGAGAGGAACTGAATCTGTAAACAGTTTTTAGCTGTCGCCATTTTGAGAAAATTTGATAATTTGTTCGAGATCGGGGCAATCATTGAAAAGATTTAAGTTTAGTCAAAGAATCTGCCTAACAGTGAGACATGCACAAATATAGAAAAATCTCACCGTTTGAGGCTGCACGAGGTTAGCGAACCTAAGGGACAATGGCGAGAAGTAGCCGTTTCGACACCAGGCTGATCACCGGCTCTATTGTTTGAAGCTATATGTGTACTGGTGTCTGACGCTAGCCGCTCTTTCAAAGTACCATCGGCCGTCACTTCTGCCGATTCTGTGAAATCTTCTTGGAGTAGGCCGGATATTCAGCGTAGGCATGCATCACCATGGTGTAGTAACGTTCAACTGCTAATAAACTTGAACAGAAATTAGTAATTCCACCCTATTTCGATTGCCATTTCAATCGATTGGCGATAGCGAGTATTTTGCGTTACGACGGGACAGCAGCAGCTTCAGCCACGTGATAAGATTTACCGATATCTCCCCCTTGTCCTCTCTTAAATCTGGTTCTAATAATTCAGCAGTCTCTCTGACGTAGTCTCAGTTACGTGTGTGTAGTCTTACTGCATTACTCATTCTCTGCCTCGTTTTCTGATTATGTCAGCGGAGGCTACCCTAGGTTAAACAGTGCCTTGTTCCGTTGTGACTCCAGAATACATCTCTCTTTTTCTATTTTCTAAGTCATTTATTAGTCTTGTGATTCCTACCATCTTCCTTAGTACTCATACAAATCAATGTCCCCCAGCAAGATGGGATGTAGTCAACGCCTTACCGAGGTCTGATACTGGATCGAAAATTAATTTGAGAGTCCGAAGGCCTATTCAGATTTATCTTCCCCACAAACTGAGGCAAGTTGTTTTCGTTTATGCCGCCTGGGAGACGATCACTGTGCCAGACAGTAAATTCGTTATCGGTACTATTATTCCACTGTTCATTGTGAAAGCAAGGATTAATTCAACGAATACCAAAGAATAGTAATCTGAGATCGCCAGGCTGATCAGCATACTACCTGCGGTATCTAAAGCTTTGGAGCGTATTGTTAACGAAAAGCAGACGGATCACCTCAAAACTAATAACATCCACCATCAACCAGGCTTCCAAGGACACCTCAGGACAGCAGCTACATTAATGAAAATGACTGATGGAATCAAATATGCCATGAAGAGAGCTGAATCCACTATTTTAACGTTGTTTGATTTCAGTAAGGCCTTCGATACTGTTGAATTCCATACATTACTTATCAAACTGCTGAATATCTCAAACTATGGCGGTATCAAGATTCGACGGCTATCTCAAAAAACAGACGACAACGAGTCATCTGTGAGTCGACAAAGTCATCATTGCCTCTATGCTCTCTAAAGTCCTTCAGGGTTCCGTCCTTGGTCCATTGCTTTTTTCATTGTATGTCAATAGCATTGTATGTCTGCTTCTCTCTTGTAACTACCACTTCTACGCTGATGATATCCAATTAAATGGCAGCCCTAAGATCATTGCCGCTGACGTGACAACTATGCATATTTGTTAGACGTTACCATGAGCAGAAAACTTAGGCCTTAGACTAAAACCTAAGAAGTAGCAAGCCATTTTCACATCAAATAAATATATTTTTTCTAAATAATTTAAAACTATTGAAATCATCCAAAATACTTATGCTAGCCGGATTAGCTGCTAATAGCTCCTTTATCATAGGATCGTACTCGAACGGTTTCGTGATGATTTAATCACATCCTTAGGTGTGTACATCTATGAAAAATATTATGAGAATTAGAATTAGGCCCACTTGACGTAGTGTTATTGAAACTGCCGCCACGTAAGGTGGCCAAGAGAAGCGGCCACACGAACTATGGAAATATACCACTAAGAGGGTACAAAAATAGAGACGGAAGTTACACGATTACGTACCAATCGAAGGCAGGGCACCGTTACATAATGGATTAAGGAGAACAAAGTCAATGACTAATTTAAAAAGTACGTAGAGGGGAATTACAGGGCGACAGGTAAGAGCCACTTAGATAAAATTAGATAAAGATTAGTAATATAGATAGATTACAGAACGATCTGCAACAACGGCTAACACTGCAACAAAACCCATCAAGGGAACATTTTAAATCGATACGAGTAAACATTTCATAGTCACAAAATAATAGTAGACATAGGCAGCGCAAATAATGCATAGATGGGCTGTCAAAGGGGACATAAACTTCCCGTAGTAAAACATCAGAATTATAAAATTATAGAACTTACCTGCCTCCCAAGGTTTCGATGAAGAGGATCAAGTGATCATAGTTAGGTGGAGCAGGTTACGGACTGATTAAAGACAACGTGACAGTACCGCATTAGCGGTGACCTGGACGAAACAGAGTAGAAACTGCTCACACGAGTGTAGGATTCGTGGAGGTTCTCCAGCGCCGTGACGAGCCCATGTCGGACACGGCTGTAGGACGTGTAACACGGATACGAGTGGGCTGTTGCTAGCTGAAACGCGGTTTCTCATTAGTGTTGTGCTGTTGCTACAGTTGCGCGACTGCAGAACACTAGACTAGTCTACATATAAATACCACAGGGAAGCAGAGTTAGGCTGTATTTCTTGCAAAGAATATGCATGGGCCCACAACCACACAAGTTTTTCCTAGTACTAATATCGGGGAGACACCTATTTTAGGTTATAGTAAGGGTTCGGGCAGCCAAATTGGAAGGAAATTACAACGGCAGAGGTTTCAAAAAATTTTCTAAGAAATCATACAGAAGTTAAATTAGCTTTCTTCATCAGCTTGTTAGGGACTTGAGAAGGAAGTTATATGAGCTTACTGTTTGTTTGGAAGCTCTACAAAGTCATAGAATGAACAACATAAATTTATAACCGTAGGAATAGAAAAATTGTACATCATTTTCTTCCTTTTGTCGAGTACATAGGGGCAGGGGGTTAATTGCCACACACGCAAGACAGATCAGAAGACTAGAAAAATTTAAAGGAGTAATTTTCGGAAATCAAGCCATAGAAGCATGTAGTTGTGTGATGACAGTTCAAAAATACATGTTTTACGACTGTGTACAGATCCCCTCCGGGAAACTTTGATATATTTATTAGAGATTTCAATTCATTGCTATGCTGTCAGACAAACCAAATAATCTTTGTGGTGATTGTGATTCACAGTGAGTCAGAGAGTGAAAATGACTTAGAAATGTTAATTCGCTCATGTATTCTGCTATTACTAATTAATTTTCGAACACATTTGAATCAAGATTAGGGAACACTAATAGATAAATAAGTAAATAAATGTGTACCAAGAAGTTAATAGACTCTCAAATCATGATGGACAGGTAATTAATATAAACGTTATTCGGTATTTCCGTAAGGTAGGGTGGGGACAATTGTGAGAACTAGTGACGATAATTCATATTTACAGACCAGGAAATTTGAAAAATAACTTATAAAGGTGGACTGCAATGAAAGGTATTGGGAGAAAACATGAAATGTTAAGTTCAGGTTATTCCATGATAAGCATGTCTTAATTTTTAGCAATATTTTTCCAGTAAAGAGGCAAGTAAACAACACAGCAATTAAATTTTTGTAATTTTGTATATTTTTGGTACGTCAATGTCAGAACAACGATATCAATCCGCAAAATGGGTCCTAAGCATCTCTCAAAAATTCTCTAGGAAATCGCGTCTTCGATTCATTAAAGCTAAGTAGAGTATTGGATGGGTAACGTAGTTCTGTGGTAGAATGTTCGCTTGCCACATGAATGGCCTGGATTTGATTCCAGGTCAATGAAAATTTTCAAACAAATGCACATGTACTACCAGCACTTTCAGGAAGTGTAAAACACATGTAGATGAAAAAAATTCTAATAATTTTAAATAATCTTTATTGATGATCTTTCATACATCTTGATAATAAGCATATTTCATGAATTTTATATTTAAATGACGTAGGTATAAAAACTGAATAAAAATAATAATGACTGAAACAATGCTTGACCCAGCAATTACCAGTTTCGAGCGCCACTTTTTTTGTCTTTATGTATTTCATGCTTCACGTAAATACCCGTAGAACGTTCACCATCGTTTTGAAAATTTGCATTGACCAGGACTCGAACTTGAGCCGCCGACGTCATAGGCAAGTATTCAACCAGACAGTCATATCACCCTTTGAGAATTCGTTTTAGTCTTAAGAATTATAGGTGCTAGGGAAACGTGAAAGCCTATTTTCTCGAAAGTTTTAGAGACTTGCATCAAACTGCTTGGCTGATTGATATTTCACTTCTGAACTTCAAGAACCATCGGTATAACAAATTAAAAAGTCTCATTGGTTTATGGTCTCCATGTAAGTACAAAGGATATAAAGGAACAACCTGATAACAGTAGACCACCAGAGGGCTTAGAATAGCTTGCAAACGGAAAATGGACATTTATAAGTCAACAAGAACCAGTAAAAATCAAGACTGAAATGCTTGATGTTATTAAGGAAAGTTATTCAAAAGTAATAAAAGAGTCAGGACAATAGGCCACAGAAAAAATGAACACGTCTACTGACTTTAGCAGAACTGTTTAAATGATAGTTTTAATCGTTCTTGTTGTTGAGAGAATAGATTTGAATGATTCAGAAGAAAATTCAAGAAAGTTCCTTGAGAAAAAAGTTACCATAAAATTTAGTGATCTGATGCTGTCATCCACTTTCCCATACAAAATTTAGAAAATAAAAATCTCACTCACATAAACAGCTCACACACAGTAGTCGCTGAACAAAATACTTAAGTATTTTTCCATTTAAGTACCACACTTAGTCAAGTTTTAGAGAGAGATTAAAATATAAAATGGATAATCTTTTTATAAGAACGGCCATTCAAATGATTTCAATAAGTATTGAACAGTTGGACTGCTGTCATCATTTTTGTGGTTGCGATGTATTCTACTGTAGAGAAACTTCATATCCTGGTAATAATACAGTAAAATACTCAGCAAATCAGAATTTGGTTTTCTGAAGCGTTGCTCAACTTACAGCGTATGTATGCATTCTCTCTCCATATTTTAATAAGGTTGTGCACCAAACCAGCACCAGTTGGTATCATATGTATCCCACTGCATTAATCAATACAAGAAGTTAGATTTTATGAAATCGTTTTGCATTCTCCGTTTAATAAAAAATTGGTGGAATATGTTCTAGATGACCCCAATACTATAATAAATATCAATATACACGCACCTACAGAGAAAATTGTATATAAAGTGTTTATACATACAACTGATTACTTTACATTGACAGTACTAAAATTTTAAGAAAATGCAGCTTGTTAAGCTCTGTAGATCAAATTGTGCAACAACACTAAAAAATTTAAAACAGGAGCAGCTGTCAACACATTTACACTTCAATTTACTGCCGGCCTTGGAAAAGGACAATTATGGGATAATTCATGATCAAGATTGAAAGTGATCATTTCACAAAAGATTATTAATAATATGTGGTTCTCATTCCCGATGATCTGCCCAACAAGTGTTTAAGGAGTCAGGCATTTGAGCTTCATTATGGCAGTATGTACTGTTTCTGATGAAGTCTGTTGTAAACTAGATTTTAGAAGCAACTAGCGACCAGGCCTGGCTTTTCAGGGGTATCACGAAGTACCTAAGGCTGGACAATTTGTCTGGCGTAGTGGTAATTTTATCTGTGGGCCACTGCACGATGAAAGTTCAGCATTGCTTCATATAAATAAAACCACGTAAGCAGTGCATGCCAGGAACGTTGCCATTGGTCACGAATCTGTGTGTTCCATATTTAATTGACGATCAAGATGATATCTTGGGGTAATGAGCCCAGCTGCAAGCTACCTCTCTGCCTGTTGCTCTCTTAATCAGTATTTGTGTTAGTGAAAACTGTATCAAGGTCCGCACAGTAGCTCCTGAGATTAGCCTTTAGGCATAGAGAAACGCGGTAAAGAAGGATAAGATATGGATAGATTTATAGATTGTAGTAATAATACTTTTGTGTTGAAAGGGATCAAGAAGAACTGTTTCATAAATATCAAGTGTAACTTGTGTCTGGACACGCTGACGGCGGCTAGTTCTCTTGTTTGTATTTTCGTTATCATATCAGCACATAGAATCTGCGTCTGTGTTTAAATGCTTCCCCTTATACAGTCCGTTTCCCTTCCCATCTTTACCCTATGTATGTGTGTGTATGTCTGTGTGTGTGTGTGTGTGTGTGTGTGTGTGTGTGTGTGTACGGTGTGTGTGCAAATGGGAGGATAGAAGTAATTCAAAATCCACTCCAGTATATCCATAATCTTCTGCAGAGGTAGCTTCATAGTGCTAATCCAGCGTTAAGGAAGTTTGCGACGAAGCCAGAGGCTTACACACTACTTAATCTAACTTAAACTAACTTACACTAAGGACAACACACACAACCATGCCCAAGGGCGAACTCGAACCTCTGACGGGGTGAGCCGCACTAACCGTGGTTTATTTGTTACAGTTTTTTGCTGAGATAATGCAACGGTTACACGATTCTTGTTTATTCGAAATTTTTCCCGGGTAAAGTGATTTGTTAAATATAATTCCTTGGGTCCTCTTTTGTCTCGAGACAAAGCTTGCTATATTGTGGTGCTAATAGTAGCGTAAAAAGTGGGCTACCCTGTGTGAAATGTGTTTCTGTGTCCTTGCTATTGTGCGCTGAGTTCTATCAGTTAGCTTTTTCCTATTTTCGGTGCAGTTTTCTTTGTGAGTAAACGCTAATCAATCCGAGATTATGTTTAAATGTTACATCTCAATCCCCTGTGTTTAGTGAAGACCCACACACGTATGTTTTTATTATTTATCTCACAGTTTGTAAATTTATAAATAACAGACAAATTCCTGGCCTTCAGCCACGCATGTGCTGTGAATACGAATACTGTTAGAATACAGCACTAACAGTATCTGGAACTTACTCCAGAGCATGTAACATGATTATGCTTATTTGTGGGACATCTATGCTGGTTCAAGATTTTTATACTTTTGTGCCTTTTTAAGTACTGGTGGTCTAGCTGATGTAGTATCACTGTGGCACTCTCCAGCACTCTCTAGGCTTCGCAAGTATTTACCCAGATAGATAAGAATGGGTGATGTCCTACTTTGCATTGCTGAATGAATAATTCGAACTAGCACCCTGTCTGGTTGCCATTTTTATCCTCGGATCCGGACCCAGCAGACTGTGTTTCCTTGTATTATCATTTGTGTATCCGAAAATTTCGTGAGTAATTCTTCTTTAAGGGATAACTATAGTACGATATCTTACACTGTCATTATAAACTATTGCGTTGTATTATATCGTGTAAAACTTTCCGTATTGATAGCAGGATAATTTCAAGAACAATGAACATAAATGGGCATTTCAAACCACTTCTCCATCCAGTCGCTCTGAAAGTCCCAAGAAATATGAATGAATGTGAGCGTTAAATGCAGTCTTTGTTAAAAGTACAGAGGACCGAGCAGAGAGACCTTTGCGTGAAGTCAGGATTGAAACCTGGTTGGTAGGTACTCAGAGAGCACACAGGATAAGGTTACAATTGTGGATGGGGCCGTAAAGAGTTACTGTAAGTTGCACAATCAAAGACATAACTTTATTTTTCTAAGAACCTCTTATTTACACATTGCTTTAAAATATCACAATTAGACAATGTGGCTGAAAGCCTAGTTAAAGAAAACTTGAGATACTATCTGGGCTGAAGGCTCAAAACCACAACAACAACAAGAAAGGCTGAAGGCCTGGCTTAGAAATCAAAAGCAATTAAAAATAGAAGGTAAAAATTAAAAAAACATGCAATTGAAAACAATGAGCGGCTGAAGGCCTATACTACACGTCTGAAAAACAATTACAATTAAAACACATTAATAAACAATTTTTCTAACCAAGAAATTTCGTTTTAAATTTACAACAGAATGGCCAAATGCCTAATTAGAGAAATATTAACTTGTTGCACGACTGAAGGCCACAAACAAATTTGAAACAACGGCTGAAAGAATGAACAACAAGTAGGCAAACAATTTAAAATAAACCCCTTCCTTCTTATAAAAAAATTTCCCTTTAAAGAACATACACAGTTAAAGGCCTTATTAAAAGGGGTTCACGTAAATCCTCGGCTGAAGGAGTCACATAATACATCGAACAACTGACGGCTTAGGGCCTGGATTACAAACAATTTCAGACAGAAAAAATTTGAAGGAAAAATTTTTTTTTAATAAAATCAAACTTCAAAATTTTAATTTAACACAGGTGAAGGTCTTTGTGTAAAATTTAAAAGAATTGAATTAATACACGATGGAAGGCCTTGCACACTACTTCAAACTAAAATGAAAATCACTTTCTAAAACGAACAGAACAAGTAGTGCTCAGAAGTGTTCCAAGGGTCGGCCTGGGAAGGTAGCTCAAACGTAAGGTGAGGTGAGACAGGCAGCCAAGAGTTGAAGTTAAATAATCGGATGGCAACCCAAACCAGGGACGGCCCAAGGACCGACCAACAATTTAACCAATTCCCTTCCGTCGGACCAACCGCACAACGATGGAAAATATCGGCTGAGGACGAGGACACGAACAGTACCACGTCTTCAGGAAATGCCGTCTTAAAAAAGACTCTGAGCACTATGGGCGTCTTAAAACAGCCTAGGGAACAACAACCACTCTAAGCAAAATATGAACCAAACAACTTAAAAGTCTGTCGAACTGCACGCCGTGCGGGACAGCGTCAACACAACGACGAAAGGCACACTGCCGGAAAACTACGCTAACGACGAGGTAACTTGGGCGTTAACGGCCACAGGACAGAAAATACCGCTGGTGCACTTCACTGGCAAGTAACAGTCAATTTAATAATTAGTCACAATATAGGAAGTCGGCTGCAACATTTGGCCGACTTCAACACATCATATGTTGCTGCTAGCCCGAACGGCCCAGTGAGCAACATCCCGTAAGAAGAGAAGTTACAATAGTTGAGGTTTCATAACAGGTTAACTGATAACTCAATTACAGCGTCCAGGTTCGTTGGGCAACGAACTTTGTCGCTCTCGCATCTAGCGCCTCACGATCCGACAGCGCGTGCACGCCACCACCGGTCCCGGCCTGGCCTTGCTCACTGTTTCGTCCCAACCGACTGACCACCACACACACCACCACCACCCGGAAAAACTAGCGGTCACACCAAAGATAGTACGACAGTACTAGTATTGATAAGCGCTGCTGCTGCCACTCAAGGAGGCAAGCGAGTAAGTTCGTTAAGCCAGTTAGTAAGGAAAAAAGAAAGAAAGGACACCACTCGATGTGACTAAATGCCAAAGAACAAACGGCATGAACTCGAGCCGCACACGGCTCAAAGATAGTTATTGGGAACCTTTGAAGCTTTAACGATGATAGTAAAACATTATTAGAGTTCAGTTATTTATTCAAAATGTTTACAAGTCGTCATTCTTCTGCAGCAGCCTCGGCTGTTGCTAATTCAGCTGCGTGTTGGATTCTCAGTAGCTGACGTCCGTCGACCCAGCTCAAACTGTTGTGGCGATGGGTCAACTGTCGGGAAGTGGAGCGGCGTCTGCACAGCATGAAGTGGTTCTCATAAGAACTGCGGAGTGCCTCCATCCCACTCCGAATTCTATGATGACCCTTGATGACCCGCATTGTACCTGGTGTCGGCAGTCCTGCGCACATGTGATATCGTCCGTAACCTTGCTATACTTCAGCAGCCGAAGGCGTCCGTGTATTGAACGGGAACATGGACCCTAAGAGTCCCTGTTGCTGCTTCCGCATTGGACTCCAGTACTGGCAGCACTCTGGGGTGTGGTGTTGTCGGAAGACATCTCCATCAGCAGGTGGTAGGCGGCGGGGAGAATGAAGTTCATCCGGTGAAGGGCATCATCTTGAGTACGTCTTCGGCTAGTTCACAGACTGTGCTGGAGCGTCTACGATATAGATTCACTACATTATCTCAAGCTTGGAACCAGATGCTATTACTGCGAATGCCATCGATCCCAATGATCTACTCATGACGTGGGCTGGAGAGCTGGAGCATTTAAAAGGAGCTAGCGTGATGCTAAGATGCAGAACTCTGTTCGTAATCAACGTGTCTTCTTTATTTTGCAACATTCTCATAACAGGCTGTTATCTCCTGTGTCGGCCCCTCGCTACGCGCACATTTGAAATAAATGCAGTTTCTTGCAGTGTGCCTTACGATCTAACGAATATGCTTGCCTCTTTTCCTTTGGTTTCCGTTCTCTTTCCTGATGAATGCTTATTCGTTACTCGGCAGACAGTATTGTCGATCTGACTTACTTGCAATATAACGGCCCGCTTCCTGCTTCCACCTCTGTCTCTGGTATCACCTGAATTTGCCTGAGGCAATGTTCATTTATTACGAATTAGTGTATACCTGCCTTGCATTAAAAATATTACTCTTTAACTGTTTTCTGTGTTACTTTCAACCTAAGTCTTGAATTTAGTTAGCTTAATTAATATACTTGTCATTCTGTCCTGGTTGAATACACTATTTACACATTCCACTTGCATTATTTATTTCTAGTTCGTATACATTCCACAGGTATCTGATTGATGGTGGTCTCTTTTGAATGAGGTGTCTTACGCTGTACACAAAAGTAAGTTTCACAAATGAACACTATACTCAAGGTTATGCTTGTTGTTGATATACTGAAAATAATTATATTTTGTCTACATTTCTCGCGATATTGTACTGCATGTTGCATAATTTGACTGAAAGCTGTCATTTTTCTGAAGTTAATAATGCATTTAGGTATTGTAGCAAAGTGTAATCTAAGGTATCGTTAATGAAGATTAGGTTTTATTTAGGTAATATGTGTGGTGGTTCCTCCGGCCAATGCAGCATTCGTCGGGATACGTCAATCATTGTTGTGCCGGTGAGTGTAGCTGGAAAGTGAAATTGTCTTCTTGCTGTTTCACATTTAGTTCCATTAAGTAACAGTGCACTGCCTGAAATTCTAGTTTCATTATCTCGGTTCGCTTATCGTTTCTGCAGCAAGTGATAATTACTGTTTCAGGTGCAAACGTTGAGTAAATCCAGTGAATTCCAATTTTCTGAAATTTTAGCTGAGGAAATAAAACGTTTTTCTCGAAATCTACTGCTTCCATTTTCCCTATGTATAGCTGTATTTCACGTGAATTGTTGTTCGTTTGTGTCACCCTTCTTGGACAAATAATAACATTTTCACTGATACAATCTATGAAATCTGCTACAGATATAGCGATATGCGTATCTCTCCGTCTGGAAACTGATAACATTTCCTCAGTTCGCGTATGTATCCATTTTCCAGTTGTGTTCCTTTTGATGGGATATGCGTGTACCTTGTAACACTGCTAACGCACGTTTGTAACTACTACTGGAAAATGTATTTTAATGTGCAATTTGGCTTAATCACTATCCACTCATACATCAGTTAGGCGATAAAATCAAGCTACATTGTTATCTGTTATAGGCACTACATGTTGTAGTCCCTCTCCAAAATTTGCTGTGGATTTAATAAGGTTCCACTGAATTGTCCATGAGTAGCGTGATGGACTGCTCCATGCAAAGTTTCGACCACAGTCTCAGTATCGTCTGACGTGTCTGCTAAGTTCCGTAACAATTTAGCTATTACCACTTCCTCATCTAATTTGCTTGGGTGGCTTTGTATTTTATCCAGATCACTATTTATGACATTCCTGGCGTTCTGCACATATTGCTCTAATTCTGTCATTAAGTACGGTCCTGTTACAGTAAGGCTGAGTACTTTTTGCTCCATGTTTCCTACGCTTGTTGTATAACAATCTACTTTTGCTTTTGTATCTTCCGCTTACTCTTGACCATTTCCAAGTGAGCTGTTTAAATTGTTGATACCTTCATTATTCGCTGATCCAAGGACAGTTTTTAACAATTGCCGTCCTGTATCTAACCAAACTCTTTTTGTACGGATTAGTCTTCTTGGTACTTCTTCTCTTAACTATTGCAACGTAGTCCCCAGTTTCTCCTACGAGAGTTTCAATTCCTGATACTCTCTCTGCATATCTTACAATAATCTTTCTTTCCCTGATTCGTATTGTAACGCTGTAAACCTATCCCGTAGTCTTCGCACATCATTCCTCACTTGCCAAATATTGAATCGCGAGTATCCATCTGCGATTCGTCAGTGGAACGTCTGATTCCATTGTACAGAGGCTGATTCCGTATGACAACTTCTCTGCTATAGTGTAGGAGTACTATGCTCACAAAAAGTTCCGCGTGTAACATCCCGATACGCCCAGCCCTCACTATGAAGTGCCGTGACAAAAGGATCTGGGCCTTTTGCGAGTTGTGCGGTAGCGTTCTCGCTTCCCGCGCCCGGGTTCCCGGATTCGATTCCCGGCGGGGTCAGCGATTTTCTCTGCCTCGTGATGACTGGGTGTTGTGTGCTGTCCTTAGGTTAGTTAGGTTTAAGTAGTTCTAAGTTCTAGGGGACTGATGACCATAGATGTTAAGTCCCATAGTGCTCAGAGCCATTTGAACCTTTTGCGAGTTAAATTAAAGAGACATAAGAATATATTTCAGTGATTGTGACATTATTTTCCTTATCTATCGTATGCTGCTAGAGTAATCACTAAATAACTGTTGTAGCTATCCATTGTGCGTTAGAAATATAATTCTTATCAGTTGCTTCGTTGGACCAATTACATTGTTTGGGCCTGTTACACCGTTTGGTACGTAATACATCTGATTGGTGTTCAGGTTGGGGAATATGACACAAGTGAGAAACCTGACTACGAGAGAAGGGCGTTGAAGCTAAAAATAAATTCAAAAGCCACAGGGTTACCGTTCAGTGTGCGGTAGGGACTACTAGACATTACTTTGTGTCCGTACTGGACGGCACTGACGTGGTCCATGAGGATGTGGGGAGCACAAAATGTACACAGAATAGAATGGAAAACGACAGTAGGCAACACAATCACAACTGTGGTGTCTCAAAGCGAACAGGGAACCTTTGTTGTCGCAGGGAGTGGTAAAGATAAAACGGACACTTTCAAATGTTTAGCAATAACTTGCATTGCGAGTTGAGCATCTTACGGCTGAATTTACAAAAACACTGGAACACATATTCTTTTAGTTTCTAAATGAGGAGTAAAATACCTATTTTCGTAGACGTAGCTTTAGTAGTATTTTATATATAACATGATTGTAATATATAATATAATTGTATGTATATATATATATATATATATATATATATATATATATATATATATATATATATATATATATATATATATAACCATATATGTTTTATTAATATTATATAATTATATATAATAATCATTATATATATATACAATAATTATAATATATAATATAAAATAATATAATTTGTCACAAACCCAGTTGGTGGTTGAATTTCCAAAATTTCTGAAATTATTTATTTATTTCTGGCCAAGAAACCAAATACCACTTTTTGTAATTCTAGCTTCAAAATTGCATTAAATCGTCATATTTTCGAAAAGTGATTCACCATCTACTTCACCCGCTTGAGGTGAATTTAGGAAAATCCCTTACTAAATGATGCGCACTGTACAAGATCAATACTCTCTCCAAATTTCCAGTTTCTCTCATAATGTGGTTTAGGCTTGGCGATGATGTATCAATCAGTCAATGAGGCCCTATCTTACCTTATTAGGGGCTCAATTTCCGAAAATACTGAAACACACAAATTTTTATTTCCAAATGAGAATTCATATGCAAATTTTTGTAAATTTAGCTTAAAAAATGCCTCTATAAACAAATATTACCATTAAAAAGTTCATCTTCTCTTTCATCCCTTAAGGGGTTGAATTTTCCAAAGCAGTGAAACACATTTTTTTTATTCTTAACCGAGTAGTTGAATACGAGTTTTTATAGATGTAGGTTCAAAAATGCATTAAAAGTTCTTCAATGATCATTTATTTTTAAAAATGTTTCACCCAATACTTCAGCACCATAGGGTCGTTCGTACTATTTGTTTTACTACTCTAATTGGTGTTCTAGTCTATTCATTGTAATATAGGCACTTTTGACATGTAATTATTAGTGAGATGAACAACCAGTATGTACCACGAATATCAGTTAGTTCTTTACGTAATCATAACTCCACAACCAACCAGTCCGAAGTTGTTTTATTTCTTACTACAAGTTGTAAGTTCATGATAGAAGTATTGCATTATATTTTATATTCCTACTACCAACATCAGCTGAATGACATTGCCTTTTAGTTATAAGGTCGGTATCATATAACTGGTTCTCCTGGCTTTCGCATTCTGTAGTGGGGTAGGAATGTAATTCAGTTTAGCGCCTGGGTATGTGAGAGTTAGCTATTTTTGTAATGAAGAATGTAAAGAACAACATGTTATTACTGATAATTGTGTGTGATATTATTACTTTTCATGATATTACATTGGCGTCTACCCTCAGCGCAGCTTTAGTTTTACTACACAAATTTTAATACTTTTATTGCTCTACCTTTCAGTTAAATCATTTTTTTTTTAAATTGCCATTTCAGTATTTTCCACCTGTTTGATTATTGTATTACTTTATATTCCATCTCATTATACTGTACTGCCACCTGGTGCCACCTTCGCTGACTTTTGAACCCATGTACACCCTGCCAGGAGGTTTGTTTGCTACCTTGATTGTTAATTTTGACTGACACTGAGCCCAGATGTTAACAGTTATCTCATGTCATACTCATATTACTAGAGTGATATGTGTATAACATATTTTACAGACGTTTCTTGTGAATACGACTGTAAGGTATGTTCCCACTGAAGTTTTGTTCTATGTAGCTTCGTGCCATAGGCCTTGGGTCGTATCATTGTAATTTTGTTCTATTTTGATGTTCAATTGATACTTCCCTAAGGATGTTAACACTGTGGTGACAGTCCTACTTTTTCTCCTCATTTAGACTCCGTATGTTTGTATCCTGGTATGTATTCTTAAAAGCTGTAGCATAATTATTCTTGTCAGTGCTACTGTATTCCGAAATATTTCAGACCTGTGATCTTTATAACAATTTCCAAGTCTGAAGAAACAAGTAATCACTGTTTGCGCCGGCCGCGGTGGTCTCGCGGTTGTAGGCACTCAGTCCGGAGCCGCGCGACTGCTACGGTCGCAGGTTCGAATCCTGCCTCGGGCATGGATGTGTGTGATGTCCTTAGGTTAGTTAGGTTTAAGTAGTTCTAAGTTATAGGGGACTGATGACCACAGATGTTAATTCCCATAGTGCTCAAAGGCTTTTGGAACCACTGTTTACTAAATTGTGATACTGGGCAAATAAAGGTTTTAATATAGTCTACAACATTCAAACCTTTAGCCACACAACTGGCGTCTATCTTCAAGCTTCAGCCACTTCAGGATATCCATGACCCTCCATCGTGATTCAGGCAAACCTGTGACCATACATGCTGTCTTTCCTCGTATACGTTCAATGTAGCCTGTAATTCCTTTCTGGTGTGGGTCTCACAGCAAGTTTTAAAAATGGGACTCGCAAGTATTTTGTAAGCAATCTTCTTTGTGCACTGACTGCAATTTAGAACTATCTTACCAATGAACTCGTTGTCTACTAGTAGTGTCCTTTATTTGCACTCAGAACGTCCTCGGTCCCGGATTCGAACGCGGCCACTGCTTAAATTTTGAATACAAATCACCAGCTATGGCGGCCGGTGAAAGAAGTCGCTGCCGTTCTGCCTACGGCCTTCACAAAGAGGGCGGAGGAGAGGGCTGAGGTTCAAAGCACTTTCTTGCCCTTGATGTAGGAAACTGCCCCAAAAAGGCGAAAGAATTAGCAGTAATCGACGGCATGAGGACGCAGAAGGCAGTGGAAACCCCTACACCAAACATACATGACGTGTTTCCACAATGCATGTGGCCTGTAATTGAAAAGGTGTCATGATGATATCTCCATTGGCAGAAGATTCATGAGTAGTCCCCCATTAGTATCTCTACGCGGAGACTGCCAAGCGGAGGTGACATGAGAAAAGTATGAATAACCAGCGAAAAGATGATGTTCTATGAGTAGGGGCGTGGAAAGTCAGACGTCTGAACGTGATAGGGAAGCTAGAAAATCTTAAAAGGCTCAATTAAGATGTAGTGACGGTCAGTGAAGTGAAATTGAAAGAAAAAGTTTCCGGTCAGATGAGTACAACAACAGCAGAAAATGGTGTAATGGGAGAGGATTCCTTGTAAATAAGAAGGTGGTACATAGAGTTAGTTACTGCGAGCAGTTCAATGAAAGGACTCTTCTCATGAGAATCGACAGCAAACCAACGCAGACAACAATAGTTCGGGTGTACATGCCGACGTCGAGAGCAGCAGATCAAGCGATAGAGAAAGTATATGTGGCTAATCAACGGGTAATTCAGTACGTAAAAGAAGGAAGGGTTGCAGAAGAATATCGGCTTACTAGTAGGAATAAGGGAGGACAAAGTCTAATTGATTTTCGCAATTTCATATTCTAATAGTGAACTCTCTGCTGAAGAACCACAAGAGGAGGAAGCTCACGTGGCTGGGAGATACAGAAATACACTCCTGGAAATGGAAAAAAGAACACATTGACACCGGTGTGTCAGACCCACCATACTTGCTCCGGACACTGCGAGAGGGCTGTACAAGCAACGATCACACGCACGGCACAGCGGACACACCAGGAACCGCGGTGTTGGCCGTCGAATGGCGCTAGCTGCGCAGCATTTGTGCACCGCCGCCGTCAGTGTCAGCCAGTTTGCCGTGGCATACGGAGCTCCATCGCAGTCTTTAACACTGGTAGCATGCCGCGACAGCGTGGACGTGAACCGTATGTGCAGTTGACGGACTTTCAGCGAGGGCGTATAGTTGGCATGCGGGAGGCCGGGTGGACGTACCGCCGAATTGCTCAACACGTGGGGCGTGAGGTCTCCACAGTACATCGATGTTGTCGCCAGTGGTCGGCGGAAGGTGCACGTGCCCGTCGACCTGGGACCGGACCGCAGCGACGCACGGATGCACGCCAAGACCGTAGGGTCCTATGCAGTGCCGTAGGGGACCGCATCGCCACTTCCCAGCAAATTAGGGACACTGTTGCTCCTGGGGTATCGGCGAGGACCATTCGCAACCGTCTCCATGAAGCTGGGCTACGGTCCCGCACACCGTGTAAGTAGGCTGTTTATGTTTTCTTTATGTAAGTAGGCTGTTTATGTTTTCTTTATGTAAGTAGGCTGTTTATGTTTTCTCTATGTAAGTAGGCTGTTTATGTTTTCTTTATGTAAGTTTGCTGTTTATGTTTTCTTATTGGCAACGTTACGTAGCGCTCTGTATGAAAATCACTGACTGTGCTGTGTGCAGTATGTGGCTAGTTTGCATTGTTGCCTGCCATTGTTGTCATGAACTGCTATAGCTGGATGTGAACAGCGCGTAGCGTTGCGCAGTTGGAGGTGAGCCGCCAGCAGTGGTGGATGTGGGGAGAGAGATGGCGGAGTTTTGATGATTTGTGATACTGGATGTTAATTATGAATATTAAGGTAAATACAGTGTTTGTTCTCTATTAAAATCTTTCATTTGCTAACTATCCCTATCAGTAGTTAGTGCCTTCAGTAGTTTGAATCTTTTATTTTGCTGGCAGTAGTGGCGCTCGCTGTATTGCAGTAGTTCGAGTAACGAAGATTTTTGTGAGGTAAGTTATTTGTGAAAGGTATAGTTTAATGTTACTCAGGGCCATTCCTTTGCAGGGATCTTTGATAGTCAGATTGCGTTGCGCTAAAAATATTGTGTGTCAGTATAAGCACAGTTTTGTATAATTTGTTTAAAGGGGACGTTTCAACCGTTAGGCCGTCTTCCGCTCACGCCCCAACATCGTGCAGCCCACCTCCAGTGGTGTCACGACAGGCGTGAATGGAGGGACGAATGGAGACGTGTCGTCTTCAGCGATGAGAGTCGCTTCTGCCTTGGTGCCAATGATGGTCGTATGCGTGTTTGGCGCCGTGCAGGTGAGCGCCACAATCAGGACTGCATACGACCGAGGCACACAGGGCCAACACCCGGCATCATGGTGTGGGGAGCGATCTCCTACACTGGCCGTACACCACTGGTGATCGTCGAGGGGACACTGAATAGTGCACGGTACATCCAAACCGTCATCGAACCCATCGTTCTACCATTCCTAGACCGGCAAGGGAACTTGCTGTTCCAACAGGACAATGCACGTCCGCATGTATCCCGTGCCACCCAACGTGCTCTAGAAGGTGTAAGTCAACTACCCTGGCCAGCAAGATCTCCGGATCTGTCCCCCATTGAGCATGTTTGGGACTGGATGAATCGTCGTCTCACGCGGTCTGCACGTCCAGCATGAACGCTGGTCCAACTGAGGCGCCAGGTGGAAATGGCATGGCAAGCCGTTCCACAGGACTACATCCAGCATCTCTACGATCGTCTCCATGGGAGAATAGCAGCCTGCATTGCTGCGAAAGGTGGATATACACTGTACTAGTGCCGACATTGTGCATGCTCTGTTGCCTGTGTCTATGTGCCTGTGGTTCTGTCAGTGTGATCATGTGATGTATCTGATCCCAGGAATGTGTCAATAAAGTTTCCCCTTCCTGGGACAATGAATTCACGGTGTTCTTATTTCAATTTCCAGGAATGTATTTCAGTTCGATTACATCATGGTCAGGCAGAGATTGTAAGGCATACGCAGGGATAGACACAGACTCACAATCACAGTTTAGTAATGATGTAGAGAAGGCTGACGTTTAAGAGACTAGTCAGGGAGAATCAGTGAGCAAAGAAGTAGGATACAGAAGTACTACGGAATGAAGAAAGACGCTTGAATTCTCTGAGGCTATTGACACTGCGATAATGAATGCCTCAGTGGGCAGCTCAATTGAAGATGAATGGGATTCACTAAAAAGGGCAATAACACAGGCTGGAGAGAAAAAAGTAGATATAAGGAAATTAAGGAATAAATATTTCAGTTGATCTATGAAAGAAGGAACTACAAACATGAGCCAGGAAATACAGGAATCAAATAATACGAAGTGCTGGGGAACTAAGGCGAAATGGATAAATCAAAAATGTGTAGAAATCGAAAAACAAATGATTGTCGGGAGGACTGACTCACCCTATAGATATGCCTAAACAACCTTTTGTGAAATTAAAAGACATGGCGGTATCTTAAGGAGAGCAATGGGAATTCCACGGTTAAATGCAGAGGAGAGAACTGATGCGTTGTAAGTTGGACGTTCATATTTTTTGGAAAGTTCGATACTGATTCTGCTGTTAGGTGCATACTCAAACTCTGAGTCTGATATTTTATTATTGCGAGCGGTAGCGAGTGCCATCAGCGTGCTAACAGCGCCGGAGGAGATTCTGATATTAATCGAGGATTTTTGGTAATTTGTCTTTTTTCTGCACGTTGTTGCTGCTTGCTTGCACGCTGGGGAGAGGCGGGGCGATGTTGTCAGCATTGCGTGTGTTTATATTGAGAGTACTATTCGCACCTTTGTTGTGACCAGATACGTGAATATTGATTATAAATGTTGTGGAATGATTAAAGCCTTCAAGCTTTCAGGGAAAAGAAAGGTCTGAGTAAAGTTTGTCAAAATATGAATCTTCATTTTCAGATTGTAGTAAACTAAAATTCTTTATTAAGCTAAAGAAACTGGTACAGTTGGCTAATATAGTTAAGGGCCCCTGTGAGCACGCTTAAGTGCCGAAACACAACGTGGCATGAACTTGATTAATGTCTGAAGTAGTGCTGGACGGAACTGGATCCACCAATCCTGCTGGGCTGTCCATAAATCCGTAAGAGTACGAAAGGGTGGAGATCTCTTCTGAACAGCACATTGCTAGGTATCCCCGATATGCTCAATAACGTACGGAAACGTTCAAACTCAGAAGAGTGTTCCTGCAGCCACTCTGTAGCAGTTCTGGTCATGTGGGGTGTCGAATTGTTCTGCTGGAATAGCCCAAGTCCGTCGGAATGCACAATGTACATGAATGGATTCAGGTGATCAGACAAGATGCTTACATACGTGGCACCTATCGGGGTCGCATCTAGATATATCAGGGGTCCAATATCACTCCAACTGCACACGCCCCACACCATTACAGAGCCTCCACCAGCTGATACTGTCTCCTGCCGACATGCAAGGTCCCTGGATTCATGAGGTTGTCTCCATACCTGTACACGTCCTTCGCTCGATACAATTTGAAACGAGACTCGTCCGACCAGGCAACATGTTTCCAGTCATCAACAGTCCAATTTCGTTGTGTCGTACAGTCACCAAGGGTACACCAGTGGGACTTCGGCTCCGAAAGCTCATGTCGATGGTGTTTCATTGAATGGTTCGCATACTGACACTAGTTGACGGCCCAGCACTGAAATCTATGGCAGTGTGCGGAAGGGTTGCACTTCTATCACGCTGAACGATTCTCTTCAGTCGCTGTTGGTCAAGTTGTTGCATGATCTTTTTCCGGCCGCAGCGATATTTTAGATGTTTTACTGGATTCCTGATGTTCACGGTACACTCGTGAAATGGTCGTACGGGAAAATCCCCACTTCATCGCTACCTTGGAGAAGCTGTGTCCCATTGCCCGTGCGCCAACTGTAAAACCACGTTCAGACTCACTTAAATCTTGATAACCTGCCATTTTGGCAGCAGTAGATGTTACCATGCACTGCATTCTGCATGGATTCCAGCGTTTCGTTTGAGTTATTGTAACATGTTGCTGGTTACGCAGTGGGAGCGGGAAGACAAGGTAAGCTGTCTGTTACGTAAAAGAGCATTGCAGTAAAACTGTAAGGAGTCGTTTGAGAATATTTTAAAATTCGCTGTCAGATACTAGGGAAATGATTTCTCATGATTTATGGCAGAGTAATTTTTGTCGTTTGCTCTCTAGCAGAATACTGACATGTCCAATAGTAGGAGGTTCCAGAAAATGTTTGGATACTGACATGTCAAATGTTCAAATGTGTGTGAAATGTTATGGGACTTAACTGCTAAGGTCATCAGTCCCTAAGCTTACACGCTACTTAACCTAAATTATCCTAAGGACAAACACACACACCCATGCCCGAGGGAGGACTCTAACGTCCGCCGGGACCAGCCGCACAGTCCATGACTGCAGCGCCTTAGCTGGCATGTCAGAACAAGGGTTTTCATAATACAAATTGTACGGCTATATGTCAAAATTTTTGATAACAATTTTAAAGTTTTACTAGATTGTTTTGCAACTTTTTGAGAAAATTATAGATAAAAATAATATAGTCAGAGAAGGAGCTTTACACGTTTCCTTACGTCTTTCACCAGGGTAATAACAGTTATTTCAATTTTTGATAGTTAACACTTACAACTTTCACTGTGGAAAGAGTAGGCGTATGTCTCCATGAAGGGGAGGATTTGGGTGATAGAGTAATAGAAGAAGAAACCAGGGTCGGTGGGGAAGAGATAAGTGATCCAGACTCAGAATCAGAATTTAGAGGAGCTCTGGAAGACTTAAAATCAAGTTAGGCACAATAAATAGATAACATTCCATCGCAATTGCTAAAATCGTTGCGGGAAGCGGAAACAAGACTACTGTTCATGTTGGTGTGTAGAGTGTATCAGACTGGCCATAAGTCTTCTGACTTTCAGAGAAACATAATCACACAGTTCAGTTGCAAGAGGCCACAAGTGCGAGAGTTATTGCACAAACAGCTAAACATCTCATGCATCCAAGTCGCTGACAGCAATAATATACAGAAAAACGAAAAATGAAATTGAAGATACGTTAGATGGTGATCAGTTTGTCCTTAGGAAAAGTTAAGGCACTAGAGGGGCAGTTCTTACGTTGCCGTTGATAATGGAAGCTACAGAAAACTCATAATCCCTTCATAGGATTTGTCGACCTGTAAAAACCGACAATTTATAATAGTGCGAAATATTCGAAATCCTTACAAAAAGAGTGGTAAGCTATAGGAAAAAAGGGTTAATACACAAATCGACCAAGAGGCAAAATGAACAATAAGAGTCGGCCGGTGTGGCGGAGCGGTTCTAGGCGCTTGAGCCCGGAACCGCGCTGCTGCTACGGCGGGTTCGAATCCTACCTCGGGCTTGGATGTGTGTGATGTCCTTAGGTTAGTTAGCTTTAAGTAGTTCCAAGTCCAGGGGATCGACGACCTCAGATGTTAAGTCCCCTAGAGCTTAGAGCCATTTCAATCATTTTCTTGAAACAATAAGAGTAGAAGACCAAGAACAAAGTGGACGGATTAAGGCAGGGGTGTAGTCTTTTCCACTACTGTTCAATCTATACGTCGAAGAAGTAGTGACGGAAAGAAAGAAAGTTTCAAGAGTGAGATTAAAATTCAAGGTGAAATGATGTCAATAATAAGATTCACTGATGATATTGCTATGCTCACTGAAAGTGAAGAAGAATTGCAGGATATGTGGAATGGTATTAACAGTCTACTAAGTATAGAATCTGAATTGAGAATAAATTGAAGGAAGACGTAAGTAATTAGAAGTAGCAGAAATAAGAACAGCAAGAAATTTAACATCATAACTGATGATTTCAAAGTACAAGTTACGGAATTTTGCTACCGAGGCAGCAAGGAGGACACAAAAAGCCGACTAGCACTGGCAAAAAAGACTAGTACCAAACATACGTCTTAACATGAGGAATAACTTTACGAGAATGTACGTTTGGAGGATAGCATTGTATGATAGTTTGACATCGACTGTGGGAAAACCCGAGCGGAGGAGAGTCGCAGTATTTGAGATATGATGCTACAGAAAAATGTTGATAATTAGGTGGACGGAAGATGTAAGTAATGAGGAGGTTCTGTGCAGAATCGGAGTGGAAATAAATATATGGAAAACACTGACAGGAAGAAGGGACAGGATCGTACGACATCTGTTAAGACATTAGGGAATGACTTCCATGGTACTACAGGGAACTATAGAGGGTAAATATTGTAGGGGGAAATAGAGATTGGTATACATGCAGCAAATAACTGAGGAAGGAGGATTCAACTGCTAATCTGAGGTGAAAAGTTTGCACCGGGAGGAATTCGTGCACTGCCGTATCAAACCAGTCCGAACACTGATGATTTAAAAAAACAAACATTTGTCGCAGTCTGTGACATTCTTTATTTACAGTGGAGGCTACCATCTTGAGTGTCATACCATTTCATTATATCATATTCACACAAACTATTACACACAGCTATTTGTATAAGTTGACTGATTCCTCCAATTCTCCAATTGCAGTTTACTGTTAGTATAATTATAAAATACAAATCGTCTGCAGTGTGCGGTTTGAAGACCTTTTCATTTCTGTAGGTTTGTGTAATACTCTGTTGTGGGTTTTGACGTATACGTCCAGCTGGACTGTCGTTATGGCTCATCCATTGTCGAACATTTCCGCTGTGGGCATGTTTCGACAGATCCATAAACGTTTTGTGCAAGTGTTGCACCCTGTGGGTTGTACGAGGCCAAAAGGCGGTGATTGTAGTGTATTCCTTGCAAGAACAAGAACCTCAGTATTTTGTGTATACCGATCGAAATCTTCTGCTTTGGACTTGGTCTTTTCGATTAAGTGTTCAAAGAAAGTGTAAATAGATTTTCTTGACTCATCCCAGAAATCTGGCATCTTCCACTGGCACCAGGTGGAGGCTCTTTCATTAATATGCCTACCTCGTTTTTCTTCAGGAAAATCAACACCCGTAAGATAAAAATTCCTCCTTTTATCAAACAACACAAAACTGTAATCAGACTTCTCTCAACAGCACTTAAAACAAGAAACCTGCATCGCCACTCTTGGCAAGGTACCTCTCGAGGTGGTTCGCCATTACTTTCCTCTGATCCATTACCCAGTGTCAAGCGAGTATCTGCATCGCGTGTATGACTGCTAGGACACCTTGTACAGCGTAGTACTGTGTTTTTATCGGTATGGGTGACTGGAAGGCCTCGGTACACAGCCTACCTCTCTCGAATAGCATCACCGGGGCCGCCGAGGAAACGTCGCCATGTGACAGACGGATCATCAATAGTGTGGTATGCAGTTACGTCATGCAACACTACGGAGATGTCTGGAATTTAATCCAGGACATCAGTGCGAAGAGTGTTTATCAGAAAATTCACGCCACCACCTGTGCTTTCCCTGGTGGCAAAGTATAGGCAGTGAAAATTGTCCATCACTAGGGTTATAACTTACTTACCTCGGAGTCGAGAAACGGACAAGAACAATTTTGGCCCAGATGGGACTGAATTAATTATTTGTAAGTTTCATCTATTTCTTACATAAATGTGTTGCAAAGACATCATATAACCAGAAAAAACAAGTTTTCTGTTTAAAATCTAATTGTTGTGTTATTATCAGGGGGTCCTATAGGACGTCTGTCATATAAGTAGTACGTTTATCACGTGCACTTTTATTATTATGTTATTTTTGGCACATACACAGTGAAATCTGTCATTTCGAAGTTAACTTTAGTTAGCAATAGATCAAAAATGGTTCAAATGGCTCTGAGCACTATGGGCTTAACATCTGAGGTCATCATTCCCCTAGAACTTAGAACTACTTAAACCTAACTAACCTAAGGACGTCACACACATCCATGCCCGAGGCAGGATTCGAACCTGCGACCGTAGTGGTCGCGCGGTTCCAAACTGAAGCGCCTAGAACCGCTCGGCCACCCCAGCCGGCCAGCAATAGATGAAAAAAATGTTTAAACAGTCACTTCGTATAATATGTTATGAAAAACTTTATATACAAACAAACATCGCACAACTTGTCCTGGTTTTTGTATGGCAGAGCCTGCAGTGAGTTTGGCCAGTCACCCCATGATGTATTGTCATATCTGGACTCTTGGTGCTTTTTCTTTGATGGTCTCCCTTTAGACGTACATACTTGTGCATTTATTTCCGTGACGGAAGTTACAATACAGCGACTAAATTGAAGATGATACACTTTCTCATAAACTTCAAGCCTACGTATTTGACATGCATTTTGTTCGGTAGCGTCAGTGCAGTTCGCTATCTATTTGATGGACGCCCTGTAGAAGCTGATCAACTCATGTTTTCATTGTCACTTGAGATTGTTTGATAGCTACCCTTTTCTTCTCAGTCTGCGAAAATCGGTTTACTATGTGTATATGCTTTATAGGTGTAGAGTTAGAAGCTATTGTGACCACACTACTGTCATTCCATTTTGCATCTACTATATTGCTAGACTTGCCACTTCTGAAATCAAGCCGGCCCCTGTGACCGAGCGGTTCTAGGCTCTTCAGTCCTGAACTGCGCTGCTGCTACGGTCGCAGGATCGAATCCTGCCTCGGGCATGGTTGTGTGTGATCTCCTTAGGTTAGTTAGGTTTAAGTAGTTCTAAGTCTAGGGTACTGATGACGTCAGATGTTAAGTCCCATCGTGCTCAGAGCCATTTGAACCATCTGACATCAATGGTTCACTGAGGGGTTTCTTCATCTTCTTAGTGTCCAGTAGGGGGCATTCTGAGACCAGCTTTTCTCTAATTGTCAAATGTACCTTGAACTTCTTTATCACGTAATTCAGTAATGGGGAGAAATGGTAAGAAGTAATTGTTAAAAAACAGGTGATCACAGAATTTCCCCAAACTCAATAACACATCAGCATACTGAAGGACAACACCTGCACATTCGCCCAAGTGTTTGTAATTCTCTGGTAGAGCAGTACTCGAACTTTTGTAATGATCCATCCATACAAAGTATCCAGTCCTTGTAGCTGCTTTCAAAATTTTATAGGTGTACCGCATTGGCCTTCCTCTAATGAGCTGCTCGCACTTGTGTTTACCGGAGTAAGGCACCAATGCTATATCAACGCTATGCTTTTCTTCATGGGATGCATTTTTCTGAATTCATGTCAGATAACTGCCTCACCTCAACGTACCTGTCTGACTTATTTAGACTATCATTGCAACATAAGTGTAAGTTGGACTTTATGATTTTGAATCTACGACGGAAAAGAGCCTCACGAACAAAAATATTATGGGTATCTGATCTTGTTCCACAGTATATATCCCAACTGGGTTCTTCAGTATAACCACTAATTAAAATTACTGCAATAACCGATCTCATTTCAATTGAAATCACATAACCCATTCTATTACGTTTCGCAACATATTGGTTTGTAAATATAATAACGATGTCAGTAATATTATATAAAAAGATGACCAAAATATATGTGATGGGCTCCTATTTGTGGGAAAAAGTTATTGTTGAGACCACTCGTTAGCGCACCTTGTAAGATCACGATTCTCCCAATGAAGCACGTTCTTCCTTTTTGTATCCGCACTGAGTCAGTTGGTAATTGATGGTTGCAGACACATCATTGTTACAGGTAGTCTGTGAAAACCAGTTCATACATGTTGGTTTCTGACAAATCGTAGTCTAAAGCTGGTGCACTGAAGCCCCTAAATTGGTAGCCATATAATAAATATCATCGGAAGCACGGCTGTAGGTGTTCCATTTTGGTCCCGTCTGCCGTCCCCTGCCCCTGCCATCTCTCCTCCTGTGTGGGAGTGTGGAGAAAGGCTGTTAGTGAAATCTGACTGCTACCCTCCACAATGTCGTCATTGTATTAATCATTTTGAAGTATTGTGAGAGCGTGATCGAGACTGAAACCCCTATATAAAAGAAATAATAGTAAATTATCATTAGTTGTAAATGAATACCCCTTTGTGAATGACACACGAAACGTAGTACAGCACTACACACTGAGGTGACAAAAGTCTTGGCATACCTAATAATATCATGTCGGACCCCCTTTTTCCCGGTGTAGTGCAGCAACCCGACGTGGCATGGACTCAACAAATCGTCAGAAATCCCTGCTGAAATACTGACCCATGTTGCCTCTGTAGCTGCCCATAACTACGAAAGTGTTGCCGGTGCAGGATTTGGTGTAAGAACTGACCTCTGGATTATGTGCAATAATTGTTCGATAGGATTTACGTCGGGTTTCTGGGTAGCCAAAGCATTCGCTCGATTGTCGAGAATGTCCTCCAAACCAATCGATAACAATTTTGGACCAGTGACACGCACAATCTCATCCATACAAATTCCGTCGTTATTTGGTAACAGGAAGGCCATGAATGGATGCATACGGTCTCCGAGTAGTCGAACATAACCATTTATGGTTCGTGGTCGGTTCAGTTGGACCAGAGGACCCAGTTCATTCCATGTAAACACAGCCCATACCATTATGGATTCACTACCAGTTTGCACAGTGTCTTCTTGACCGCTTGGATCCATGACGTGTGAGTTCTAGGCCACACTCGAATCCTGCCATCAGCTCTTACAAACTGAAATCGGGACTCATCTGGCCAGGCCACGGTTTTACAGTCGTCTAGCGCCCAACATATATGGCCACAAGCCCAGGAAGTCCACTGCAAGCGAAGTCGTGCTGTTAGCAAAGGCGCACGCTCCGTCGTTTCCTGTAATAGCCCATTAACACCAAATTCCGCCGCACTGTGTTTGTGGATACATTCGTCGTATGTCCCCCATTGATTTCTGCGGATATTTCACGTCGCGTTGCTTGTCTGTTATCACTGACAACCCTAAGAAAACGCCACTGCCCTTGGTCGTTAGGAGTAGACCGTCGGCCACTGCACTGTCCACTGTGAGAGGTAATGACCGAAATTTAGTATGTCGGCACCCGCTGTCTAAGGATGCCGTCACGGTAGCTCAGCATGTTCGGTCTAAGGACTGGTTACCCTCTGTAATAAATAAAACTGAGTAAAATTAATCAACGATAAATTTGAACGGATGTCATGTAATCAAAACGTCCTCAGTCCTGGGTTCGAAACCCACCACCGCTTCAATTTTTGTTAATAATAAGACATCTGGCATAAGAAGTCACCCTCGTACAGATAACAGATAGTGGCCAGAAGTTCAGGGCACTCTCTGGTCCGAGAGGTGAAAAACTGCCCCTGAAGGCGGAAGAAACAGCAATGGTCAACGGCATAACGATGCAGAAGGCAATGGAATCCGCTTCATTAAAGACACATAACGTTAATCCACAGGACGTATGACCTGTAACTGAAAAAGTGTCATGATGATCTCTCTATTGGCAAAACATTCCGAAATGCTTCCCTGCTCGGATCTCCGGGTGGGGATTACCACAGAGGAGGTTACCACGAGAAAAAGATGGAATAGCCAATGAAAGGATAAAGTTCTGCTAGTGGGGGCGTGGAATGCCAGAAACTTGAACGAGGGAAGCTAATAAATCTGAAAAAGGAAACACATAGGCTCAATCTACACTACTGGCCATTAGAAGTGCTACACCATGAAGATGACGTGCTACAGACGCGAAATTTAACAGACAGGAAGAAGATGCTGTGATATGCAAATGATTAGCTTTTCAGAATAATCACACAAGGTTGGTGCCAGTGGCGACACATATAACGTGCTGACATGAGGAAAGTTTCCAACCGATTTCTCACACGCAAGCAGCAGTTGACCGGCGTTGCCTGGTGAAACGTTGTAGTGATGCCTCGTGTAAGGAAGAGAAATGCGTACCATCACGTTTCCGACTCTGACAAAGATTTATCGTATCGCGACATTGCTGTTCGCGTTGGTCGAGATCCAATGACTGTTAGCAGAATATGAAATCAGTGGGTTCAGGAGGGTAATACGGAACGCCGTGCTGGATCCCAAAGGCCTCATATAACTAGCAGTCGAGATGACAGGCATCTTATCCGCATGGCTGAAACGGATCGTGCAGCCACGTCTCGATCCCTGAGTCAACAGATGGGGACGTTTGCAAGACAACAACCATCTGCACGAAAAGTTTGACGACGTTTGCAGCAGCATAGACTATCAGCTCGGAGACCATGGCTGCGGTTCCCCTTGACGCTGCATCAAAGACAGGAGCGCCTGCGATGGTGTACTCAACGACGAACCTGGGTGCACGAATGGCAAAACGCCATTTTTTCGGATGGTTCCAGGTTCTGTTTACAGCATCATGATGGTCGCATCCGTGTTTGGCGACATCGCGGTGAACGCACATTGGAAGCGTGTATTCGTCATCGCCATACTGGCGTATCACCTGGCGTGATCGTATGGGGTGCCATTGGTTACACGTCTCGGTCACCTCTTGTTCGCATTGACGGCACTTTGAACAGCGAACGTTACATTACAGATGTGTTGCAACCCGTGGCTCTACCCTCCATTCGATCCCTGCGAAACCCTACATTTCAGCAGGGTAATGCACAACCGCATGTTGCAGTTCCTGTACGGGCCTTTCGACTGCTGCCCTGGCCAGTACATTCTCCAGATCTCTCACCAATTGAAAACGTCTGATCAATGGAGGCCGAGCAACTGGCTCGTCACAATACGCCAGTCACTACTGTTGATGAACTGTGGTATCGTGTTGAAGCTGCATGGGCAGCTGTACCTGTAGACGCCATCCAAGCTCTGTTTGACGCAATGACCAGGCGTATCAAGGGCGTTATTACGGCCAGAGGTGGTTGTTCTAAGTACCGATTTCTCAGGATCTATGCACCCAAATTGCGTGAAAATGTAATCAAATGTCAGTTCTAGTATAATATATTTGTCCAATGAATACCCGTTTATCATCTGCATTTCTTCTTGGTGTAGCAATTTTAATGGCCAGTAGTGTATATATAGTGGCGGTCAGTGAAGTGAAATGGAAAGAAGACAAGGTTTTCTGGTAAGATGAGCGTAGGATAATATCAACAGCAGTAGAAAATGGTACAATGAGAGTAGGATGTGTTACGAATCGGAAGGTAGGATAAAGAGTGTGTTACAGTGAACAGTTCAATGATAGGGTTGTTGTCAGAATCGACAGCAAACCACCACTGACAAAGATTGTTCTGGTATGCAGGGTGTACATAAAGTGCGGGAACACTTTCAATTATTTATTGCACAGGAACCAAACATTGTACAGATATCATACATATGTTATTTTGAAGGGAAACCCTGAAAGCTTTTTTCATGTATACAGCCACAGAGTAGTTTGGTAATATGCCGACAGTCAACACTAGTCGCAAAGACGGAGCTGCCGCATCGATGGATCGGCCGTGCTACAGAAGGGGAGAGTTGTTTCACGAAATGACCTCCCCTATCACCAGAACTCATTCCATGTGACATTTTTCCTTGGAGACACTTTAAAGATTTCGTGTATGTACCGCCTCTACCACGTGGTGTGGCAAAGCTCCGGGAGAGAATACGGTAAGCAACTGCCACAGTCGACGATGCCATGCTGGGACGGGTATGGCAAGAATTAGATTACCGTATTGAGGTCTGCCGGGTCATTCACGGTTCGCATATCAAATACTTGTAAAAAAAACCTTGAAGAGTTTCTCTTCAAAATGCTATATTTATTACATCTGTACAATGTTTAGTTCTAGTGCAGTAAATAATTGAGTGTTCCCAGACTTTACGTACACCCTGTAAATGCCGACGTCGCAAGCTGAACATCAAGACATAGAGAAGGTATATGATATTGAGAGGTTCATCCACTACATAATGGGAGCTGAATATCTAATAGTCACGGGGGACTGGAATGCAGTTGTAGAGGAAGGAGTGAAAGAAACGGTTACAGGAGAATATTGGCTCAGGACAAGGAATGAGACAGGAGAAAGACTAATTAAGTTCTGTAATAAATTTCAGCTAGTATTAGATAATACACAAGAGGAGGATGTATATCTGGAAAAGACCGTGTGATAGAGGAAGATTTCAGTTATTTTATATTAAGGTCAGACAGAGATTCGGAAATCAGATACTACATTGTAAGGCGTACCCAGGAGCAGATATAGACTCACATCACAATCTAATAATGATGAAGAACATGCTGAAATTCAAGAGCTTAGTCAGGAACAATCAATAAGTAAAGAAGTGGGATACAGAAGTGCTAAGGGATGAAGAGATGCTCTTGAAGTTGTCTAAAGCTGTAGATACAGACAAAAAGGACAATCACAGAAATTGGAAAGAAAAACGTAGGTACAGGTAATGTAATTGCGAAGAAACTAGGGGTAACGGAGAAAATGCTTCAGCTGACCGATGAAAGAAGAAGTCCAAATATTTTCAGAGAAATTCAGGAATACAGAAATACAAGTTGCTGAGGAATGAAGTGAGAAGGAAGTGCAGGGAAGCTAAAATGAAATGGCTGCAGGAAAAATGTGAAGAAACCGAAAAAAAATGATTGACGGAAGGACTGACTCAGGGTACAGCAGAGTCAAAATAACCTTCGATTGAAATTAAAGGCAGGGTGGTAACCTTAAGAGTGCAACGGGAATTCCATAGTTAAATGCAGAGAAGAGAGCGGATAGGTGGGAAGAGTACACTGAAGGCCTCTGTGAGGGGGATGACTTGTCTGATATGATAGAAGAAGAAACAGAAGTCGATTTAGAAGAGATAGGAGATCCAGTATTAGAATCGGAATTTACGAGAGCTTTGGATCAAATAATGCAGAACGGATAAATAACATTCGTAAGATGACTGGGGGCGGCGTATAGAATGAATGTCCGGGGACACACCATCTGACTTTTGGAAAAATATCATCCACAAGACTGCAAGTGATGATAAGTGTGAGAATTACCACGCAATCAGCTTAACAGCTCATACAAAGAAGTTGCTGACAAGAATTATATACAGAAGAATGGGAAAGAAACTTCAGGACATGTTAGTTGACTATCAGTTTGCTTTAGGAAAGGTAAAGGCACCAGAGAGGCCATTCTGACATTGCGGTTGATAACGGAAGCAAGACTAAAGAAAAACAAGTCACATTCATAGGACTGGCCGGCCTGGAGAAAGCGTCCACAATGTAAATTGGTGCAAGATGTTCGAAATTCTGAGAAGAATAGGGGTAAGCTGTAGGGAGAGACGGGTAATATACAATAACTAGAAGATCCATGAGGGGAAAATAAGAGTGGACAACAAAGAACGAAGTACTCGGATTAAAAAAGGGTGTAAGATAGGCATGTAGTCTTTTGCCCCTACTTTTCAATCTATACATTGAGGGAGCAATGCTCGAAATAGAAGAAAGGTTCAAGAGTGGAACTAAAATCCAAGGTGAAATGACATCAAAGATACGATTCGCTGATGACATTCCTGTCTTGAGTGAAAGTGAATAAGAACAACATGATCTGCTCAATGGAATGAAGAGTCTAATGAATACAGAATATGGGTTGAGAATGAATCAAGAAAGACGAAAGTAATGAGTAGTAGCAGGAATGAATACAGCAGGAAACTTAACATCAGGATTGATGGTTACGACGTAGATGAGGATAAGCAATTCTGTTACTAGGCAGCAAAATAAACAATGACGGACGGGGAGAGGAGGACATCAAAAACAGATTATCACTGGAAAAAATGGCATTCCTGGCCGAGAGAAGTCTGCTAGTATCAAACATAGGCCTTAATTTGAGAAATGAATTTCTGAGAATGTACATTTGGAACGCAGCATTGTATAGTAATGAAACATGGACTGTAGGAAAACCGGAACAGAAGAGATATAATGCTACAGACTAATATTGAAGGGTAGGTGGATTGATAAGGTAAGGAATGAGTAGCCTTTGCGCAGAATCGATGATGAAAGGAATGTGGGGAAATCACTGAAAATGAGAAGAAACAGGATGATAGGATATCTGTTAAGGCATCAGAGAAAAATTTCCATGGTACTAGAGGAAGCTGTAAAGGACAAAAGGTTGGCCCAGGAGAGGAATTCGTGGCAATCAAACCAGTCATAAGACTGACGAAAAAAAAGCACACTCTTGACACTGTACATCTCGTATCAATGAATTCTCTAACGATTTCCGAAATGGAATACCAAAACGAGTAGCTCCAGCTACTCCACATTCAGAGTATGTTAATTCCCGTCGCGTGGTTATAAAAATGTTGGAAATTTTGTACATGAATCACCTGAATAAAAATGAAAGGTCTACCAGCGCACTGTCTTTTTATACCTTGTGTACGGAATACTACCATCGTACGTGTATATGCGTATCGCTATCCCATGACTTTTGACACATTGAATACTGTGGATCTTTGTTGATGTTTTACCAGTTTTACACCTAAAAATAACTAACTGCCTTGTTTTTAAGTTGGGTATATAAAACAGTTACAAATAAATGTAATGTATGTCATACAAACTTTCACGCACAAGGAGATAAAGTTCTGCTATTTTTCCAAGCACAAGAACACTAACAAAACTTTTCAGTCACAACAGAACTCAGTACTGAAATATTCTGAAGGCTGACTCTAATCAAACTTCTAACAACGGCTTACAGTAGGTACCAATTACTAATCATATAATCATCTCATACAGTAGAGTTCCAAAGATAATGATACGTAAAGCGCTGCCTGTACGTCAGTCTTACGTAGATTAATACTGGAACACTGACTTTTCTACGTGTGTAATACAAGGATAATATCAAAATGAGTATTTGCATAGGCAGAGCTGCAGTAATATTGCTACAAACACTTATCCCTAAAAGCTTTTGCTTGCGGTGAGAAGAAGATACCGTCAATGTTCACTCATAAAAGTAATTTCTTCATCGGGGCCCTCTTCACTCGTATTTACGAACTAATTGCGTGTAATTGATACATTCACTAACACAATGTGCCGCTTTCTTAATTGGATATCGAGGGAGCTCATATTACCAGCAGGTGCCTACGATTCCACCCTTACGACAGTTAAAAGCTGGCTAATTGAAAGATAGGCGCAAAAAATCAAAGGAAATAGTTGTTTTGTACGATAACAAAAAATCATCTCTTGGCTGATATACGACAACTCAACGACAATTTTAATGTAAATTTAAATCCTCACAGGTCTTTCATGGATCGACATCCACCGGCAGCTGTTGGAATAGAATCGTTAGGGTACTCTCTGCAACTATACCAATCGTTTGGTACGGTGCGACTGCCCTTTCAAATAGTTAATACAACAACAAATCTTGGACTAACCCTCGACCTGGAACTAATACGGAAGCTTTACGTACTAGCCATGCAAGAGAGAGCCCAGAAGAGACTAAACCTACTGCAAATGCTAATTGGTCGAACTTGGGGATTATACCTTTCCATTTTTCTCCACACCTACAAAGTCCTGACTCGTCCCATCACCTGAAATGAAAATATTAGTTGGACATTCACTCATTCAAAGTTCTATGAGTCGCTCGAAATCTTCGAACACCATCCGCACCCATTTACCATCCAACACATGGATCCCCTACCATCTCATCGATTTCTCATCCCTCGTTACCCACATCGAACGCCTCCGCATGTCCTGTAAAACTCTCAAATCAGATTCCAATGATCCCATTGTATCCCCTTTGAAATTCAACTCTGGTGTGCTGCTGAGTCTTTAGAAACACATCCCTCTGCCCGTACATATACACACACGCTCCATGTTCTAGCCCAAAGCAACTTCAACCAACTCCCTCTCATGGACAATAGATCTGCCCCGATATTTATCCCTCCTGCCAACTTCCATTTTTCCACATCCATCTCCCTCCATGTCAGGAACCATTTTTACTTTTCCCTCTCCATTCGTCCCCATCACGTGCATGATACCACCGTCCTACCCACGAACCAAACTCTTCCTCGCCCTCTGTCTTTCCACCTTCTGTCTTCCAACTATCAACAACTACCTACATTTCCACAGTTTCCTACCTAACAGACGTCAATCTTTTTCCACCCACAGACCTCAAGCCTATTATCCCCTCTCAAAATCCTTGTCTTTCAATACAGATCGTTCAGATTTTGAGTGAAGGCGCAGTGCTTATTCTTAGAAGAACTTCGCCTTTCTGCAGTGTGTTTTTTAAATATATATATTATCGTTTTTTAGCTGTCAGGCCTATGATATTTAATTTAAAAAGGAAAACAGTCTTCTTGTTCTTTTGTAGATGCCTATGAAATTTATCCTCTTTTTTGTTTTTAAAACCATGTGTAACGTTTTACGTTAATAACATTTTCTTCTCAGCTTTGTTTTATTTATAAGAAATGTCTTTATTGAAGAGCGGAATATCAACTGCTGCTAGCCCACTCCGTCGTTAATAAGGGGCGAGAAGGACGAAATAAGAACAGAATCTGTTGTGATTTATTGACTACCTGCTCTCCAAAGACATCCTTAGAAATTCAATAAACTAGAGAGAAAATCAAATAATATGAAACCTGTGACGTGTACGTGGTCAACAGTGAAAAGGTCTTTGTGTCTGCTGTATTTCCTAAAGCGAGCATTTTGTCTAGAATTGATGGGTACATAGCTGACGAATCAGCAGCCTGTACGTAAATCACAGGGCCGTAAGGGTTCAGTCAGGTATAACTGGCAACAGATGCGTCAGCTCCCGGCGGGGTCGCCAGAAGCCGTTCGGGAGTATGCAAGACCGGGACCGCCCCGTCAGCACCTTGTTACTGCGGCGCTCGTGGCGGCTGGCGGCTAGCGGCTGGAGGCGCCCACTCGGCCCCGTGGCGCCGTGGCGCCGCGCATGGGTGTGACGCCACCGCCGCCGCCGCGATCTGCTGACGCGTGCGGCACTCCTCCGCCCCCGCGGCCGCCGCCGCCAACGCCGCCACGAGGCGTCACCGGTGCGAGCGGGCGCGCGGCGACGGCCCAGTCGATGGCGCTCTGCTTATGTATGTCGATCCTGCTCCCCGAGGGGCGCGGGGCGGTGAGTCAACACTTGTCTGACTGTGGGAGGCGAGGGGCGGGGCGGCGCAGAAAGGCCGGGTTGAAGCGAGCATCGTGCGCGCTTCTGTCGAAAATCGTGATCGCCAATCCTCCCGCTGCGACAAGACTTTCATTGCTGATACGCCCGTGCCGTATGAAGATGCATAACAGGATTATTATGTTTGCTTCATGTTATCTATCACATTAAAAGTGCATGAGAGAAGAGGTCCTAAAAAAAATACACTTACATTTTACGAAGTTCTATATTCGATTATAAAACGCCTATGTCACTAGAAGGGTTAAATCGTCCTACAACGAAAACACCAATTTCCTTTGTTTGTTTTTTTCCATCTGTCCTTCAATTACCCAGATTCTAGATGAGGAAAGGGTGATATCGTAGGCCCGAGCTGATAGGACAGTATCTAGCAATCACTGTCTCTTGTCAGAAAACGAGTTGGCGAAACAGCCCGCTACATCAAGCTCCTCACTGCTGACGCATCCCGTGCCATTTCACAGGTCCGCAAGTGGAGGATTATGTTTGTTTCAAAATCTTGAACATGGAAGCAGTCAGCAGCTGCAGAATTATGCTTACAATGGGAATCATGAAGCCAACTAGTTGCACGTCAATGTGTTATTCAAACCTTTACCTACATTTCGACAGATAAAATCCTGTCTTCCACAGAAATAGGGATAACAGCTAATAAATACGATATACAACATGGACGTCATACACTGAAGAGCAAAGAAACTGCCTAATATCGTGTAGGGCCCCCACGAGCACGCAGAAGTTGCGCAGCATAACGTGGCATGGACTCGACTAATGTCTGAAGTAGTGATGGAGGGAACTAAAACCATCAACCGTGCAGGGCTGTCGATAAATCGGTAAGAGTACGAGGGGGCGGAGATTTCTTCTGAACATCAAGATGCAAGGCACTCCAGATATGCTCAATAATGGGGAGTTTGGTGGCTAGCGGAAGCATATAATCTCAGAAGAGTGTTCCTGGACGTGTGGGTTGTCGCATTGTGGTCTTGGAATTGCCCAGGTCCGTCGGAAAGCATAATGGACATGAATGATGCAAGTCATCTCACAGGATGCTTAGAAGCTTACGTAAGTGTCACCTGTCAGAGTCGTATCTGGATGTGTAGAGGTCCCATAATACGCCAGCTGCACACGCCCCAAACCATTACAGAGTCCCAAACCATTACAGAGTCTCCACGAGCTTAAATAGTTCCCTGCTGACGTGCAGCGTCCATGGATTCATGAGGTTGTCTCCATACCCGTACACGTCTATCCGCTCGATACAATTAGAAACGAAACTCATCCGACCAGGCAACATATTTCCAGTCATCAAAAGTCCAATGTCGGTGTTGGCGGGCCCAGGCGAAGCAAGCTTTGTCTCTTGGAGTCGTCAAGGGTAGACGAGTGGGCCTTCGGCCCCGAAAGCCCGTATCGATCATGTTTCGTGGAATGGTTTGGACGCTCAAGCTTGTAGATGGCCCTGCCCTGAAATCTGTAGCAATTAGCGGAAGAGTTGCACTTCTGTCGGGTTGAACGATTCTCATCAGTCGTCATTTGTCCCGTTCTTGCAGGATCTTTTTACTAACGCCGTGGTGGCGGAGATTCCTGATATTCACGGTACACTCGGGAAATGGGCGTACGGGAAAATCCCCATTTCATCGCTGCCTCGGAGATGCAGTATCCCATCGTTCGTGCGCCGAGTATAACACCACGTTCAAACTCACTTAAATCTTGATTGTAGCAGTAGCAACCGATCTAACAACTGCGCCAGACACTTGTTGTCTTATATAGGCTTTGCCGGCCGCAGCGCCGTATTATGCAAGTTTGCATATCTCTGTATTTGAATAGATATGCCTATACCAGTTTCTTTGACGCTTCAGTATCGAACAGCAAAGAGAAACATCAAAATTACATACAGTAGAATTATAAAACAAACTTTGTCACATATTTCTCAAATAGAGAAATGAAGTCATATTGCTTAAACAACAATAAAATGATGCATATAATTGCTATGGCATAACCATTAGTCTTAATCGACAGTAAAAATAATCCATGTAAAATCTAAGAGAGAAGTGCAACATAGACAGACAAACAGACAACTAGCAGGACAAGAGGAACAAGCCAGCAGGAAACTTAGCCCAGATGGTGTACATATACGAAGCGGTGCCAACTACAAAAGACATCTGAAATGTTAATGAAATTACATTAAAATAACATTATAGGAACGGTAACATCAAAAATTATAAAAAAGCAAGTAAATCTTTACAAATAGAAAACAAAACTACGACCAACATTCAAGTAGTATAATGATAGATGGAGCCTTTGCGAAAAGTAACAGTTCGAAACAGCACGGAAACCCGGTAGAGCTGCCGCGTCAGTTTAAGAACAGGCCGAAAGCCATCAAGAAAGTTTTTATTTTTAAGCTGTTATTGAGCATTAAGAATAAAGTTTCCGTAACTGAACTTATGCTTAAAAATTTGAAATTCCTCCAGCGAGTCCAATCTTCTCTTCCTTGTGGAAAATAGCCGTGCCCTTCAGTTTAGTAGGGGAGTGTTCACATTGTATGAAAAGTTTGGCGTAAGTAGAACCATGAACGTTACCACTTCCTTTACCTATTAAGTGTTCTTTGAATCTAGCTTTCACTGTCCTCCCATACAGAAACAGGGAAAATGGTCACTCTTTATTTTATAGACGCCAGAATGAGAATATGTTTCATCATTACGCTTTAAGGCGTGGATTAAATTTTTCCCAAAGCAGTTGTTAGTCGTTTCCTAGAAACGGTATGGAGAATAAATCCCCTTCCTTTCAAGTTTGTAATCTCCTAAAGTTGAACATTTTTAACGGCTTTACTTTCCAATATACGGTCTGCTAACGACGGTTTGTAGTCGTCATTGCTGGCTGTAGTTTTAATCAGATTTATTTCTTCCCGAAATCTCTCCGGGGATAACGTAGTAACCAAAGCACCATATTAGAATGGAAAAAGGCCGATTTGTGTGCTTGGGGATGAGCAGAATCAACCGGGATGATGTTCTGTGAAAAACAAAATGCTTACGAAAGACTATGAAGTAAATTTTATCGTTTTTTATACCCGAAGTAAGTTCAAAGACCGTAAAGTAATTATTTTCGTTCTACACTTCTCTAATGAACACTATTTTCTCATGAAACTGATTGTAAGTATAAAACAGTTTATCGAATCCTTCACAAATATCTTAGAATAAAGAATTAAATTTTTAATCAGCATAGAGGCTAATGCTACTTTTTAGCTCAGGATTACTCTTGAAGAAATCTTCTTCGAGGGTGGTTGATGAAAATGTTAGCTAAAACGACATCTACGGGCTATCCATGGCCAAGCCAAAAGGCTGCATCTATAATTTGTTGATAAAATGGCTCTGAGCACTATGGGACTTAACTTCCGAGGTCATCAGTCCCCTAGAACTTAGAACTACTTAAACCTAACTAACCCAAGGACATCACACACATCCATGCCAGAGGCAGGTTTCGAACCTGTGACTTTAGTGGTAGCGCGGTTCCAGACTGTAGCGCCTAGAGCCGCTCGGCCATCCCGGCCGGCCTGTTGATAAACATAAAGTAAATGTGCTTAAGCGCAATTCTAAGCAACGACATAAGTTTAGCAATTTCAGGATCTGTTAGCGTTTTGCGAAGGAGCAAATTATTTTCAACAATCTCCAAAGTAGTATCAACCGAGACATTGGCATACAAGCTAGCTTGGTCTACGGTGAACATGCGATAGTTTTCAATTTGTTAATCAAACCTACCGAGTTTTTAATGGATAAACTCTTTTCAAACACATATGCTTCTTTAGGATTTGTATGTAGAAACGTGGCTAATTTACGTTAAGCACCGCCAGTACTGTCGACGGTTGGACGGATGGGATGTCCATCTTCATGGACCTCAGACTAGTTCCTCATAACTGGTGGTTTGGGATTGATGTTTACGTTTTTTTGTGGAACTCTTCGGCAATTTTGTTAGTATTTTGTAAATCGTTTTTAATTTCTTTTATAAACTGTCAGAGTGAACCGCGTCAGTGTCTACTATGTTATTATCCTCAAAATGTCTGTTACTTCTAGTTATAAATTCACTTTTCTGAGTAACTGTTACAGTCCTTTCTTTATTTTAATTATTTACTAAAGCATTGTTGTTCTTAAGCTTATGATTTATACTACTAATTATCGCCTGCACTACAGTGAGTGCACTGTATTTGCTCGAACATTCATTTCCCAGCGTACTGCAGCACTCATGCACAATCCCAACCTGTTGAGATTTCTCTATTTTGTCAAGACCAATTTTAGGACCTACACTAAAATTTCCAATAGCACTGTGATCAGTAACTATAGGCTTCACATATTTGTTACGTTTACATAAAATATCTTTTTGCTCCTGCGTATAGTTAATATCAGTTTTATTTACTACCGTCATTTGTGCTCTTGCTGATTACTAGCAACAGTTATTATATGGATAATTTTACTGTTGGCTAAGCCCCATGACTTAGTTTCTCTTTCGACGCAGTATGTGACACGTAAATTTGCTTTATGTCTCTACTGTATGTAATTTTGATGTTTCTTTTTTTCTGCCCATATTACTTCCATGTAGTGGCTGAAATATATTCTATTTGTAGCTGTTATTATTTCTTCTGAGGAAGACAGGTTTATAACGGTCGAAACCTAGGTAAAGGTTTGAATGAACGTTTGACTTGCAACTACTTGGCTATAGGATTCCAATTGTGTGTATTTTTGTTTCACTTTGAGTTATCACGTTAAAAGCGCTTGAGAGAAGAGCAAGAGTCTGTTCGAAAAGAACATTTCTCGTCTTGGCACTCATCTCTGTGTTAACCAGGTAAAAGTATGCACTTACCTTTTACGAACTTTTATGACAAGTGGGTTAACTCAGAGCAGGTTCCAATTGCAATTTTCCTATCTAACGCCTCCCAGGAGTGAAAAAAAAATTGATTTTCAAAATTTCATATATTTACTGAACGAATTAATAATTTAAAATGCTGCTACAATATGCCCATTAAGAGGTATAGTACATGTTAAAGATTAAACACAGTTATTACAGTTAGATTACCATGATTAATGTCGTAAACGACATATAGTTGAAAAAGAAATGAGATGATCGAATGGCATTGTTGGTCAGGACGTCCAAGTCGGATTCGGCCGGCAAGTGCAAGTCTTATATCAGTCGACGCCTCCTTGGACGACTTGCGGCCGAGGATGAGGATAACATGATGATAAGGATAACACAACACGCAGTCCCCGAGAAAATCTCCTACCCGGCTGGGAATCGAACCCGGGCCCAGCGAATGGGAGGCAAGCACGTTACCACCCAGCTAGGCAGGCAGACGACAAACAGTTGAAAGTACGCGATACAAAAGAAAAAATTCTCAGTAAACATTAGCTCAAAAAGGCAGACTTTAACACCTGGAAGCAGTTCTTCATCTTCGATAGTGTGGAACGCATTTCTTCTATTGTAACATCTGCGTTTCCAAAGTTAATTTTGATACACTCTGTATGTCTTAAAGCAGCGCAACTCATAAGCGTCCAAAATACCCAGACTATATAGATCCAGTATTTGGAAATGATAGCGCTTGGCGACTTCCAATAAACTTGTCACATAATATCGAATCTTTACGAAACTCTTTCCCGGTGAAATCCTAAACAAAATTATGAAAGTAAAAAAGTTTATCGCTTACAATATTTTCGATGTTTGTGTAACAAAGTTTTTTAGCAATTAGGCATTACTTTTATATTATTATATCATTATCACCGACACTAATCGCAACATATTTTGTAGAAACGCTCTAAATATAAACCTGAGTGCACCTGCCAAATTATGTGGCGTGCGTCATGCATTAGACAGTACAGATCTTGCGAGTTGCAGTGACCGTCCCCGGTAGTGAGCGAGTTACTGATTAATCGAGGTTAATTCTTAATAACATGCAAAAAATTTAAAACCTTTAATGGGTACCTTTTCATTGACGAAAGATTTCCCGTGGGCCCCGGACGGAGGCGACCGTTTGCGAAAAACGTCAGGCAAGGAAACTACTGTGATGTCACCAGTTCATTGTGGGACGTGTCTTTCTCATGGGCCCCCATTGAGGAGAAATGACGTCATAAACATTGAGATGTGTGAAAATCTAGCTTTTGCTTGAAACTGAGCAGAAATTAACCAAAGTATACTCATCCAGTGTGTGATATTGAAAGCACATAGCCACAGCTTACAAACATTAAAAATAACTTCAAACTTTTCCTCTACTTTTTGTCACTTAGCGTATATGCTTAACGTCGACAGTTTAACACAGTAACTCATTTGTAACCACACCCTTGACGATGTTTTACGCACTGGAATGGGGTTGTTTACAGAACCGATAATGGGAAGTGTACTGCTTTTGTTTCGAAACGGTTCAAATGGCTGTGAGCACTGTGGGACTTAACATCTGAGGTCACCAGTCCCCTAGAACTTAGAACTACTTAAACCTAACTAACCTAAGGACATCACACATATCCATGCCCGAGGCAGGATTCGAACCTGCGACCGTGGAGGTCGCGCGGTTCCAGACTGAAGCGCCTAGAACCGCTCGGCCACCAGCGGCCGGCTGCTTTTTTTTATTGTTTATTGTCTTTGTGGAGTTAAATACCATTCATGATGATTGATGACTCACCGTTTAACGAGACCCTTCATACCTCGAACTATGATTAGTAAAAGCATGTCCTCGCCACGATGCCCGTCATGCGACACATCAGTGAAAGCACACCTCACGACAATTGTCGTCAGTATGCCCTCACTAGGAGGCTCTACATATGACTGACCAATGGAAGTATGCTGTCTCTATGGTACCTGTCATGACCAATGAAAGAGGCTGAAGTATTACGTACGACTGAGAGACGGAACAAAATTTATGAGCTACTCAGTACTGTCAAAGCACAGTCATAAAATGTAACCCAACCAATCAAGTTTCAGTTCTTCATTTTCTGACGACGTTTTTTGATTACAGAAATATGTAAACACACCTTGACGGAAATGATGGATTCTGATCGACTTTCTGTTCACTTCACTTCTGTTTAGTGACTCTCAATTGATGTAAATAAGAATTAATTAAAAAACTTCCGTGAACCACTGACCTTTCCGAGCTGCGGTGGCTTACATGCTGCAACGCTACAGATAGACATACTGTGGGTGGAACAACATTTGCAGAGAGGCCAGGGGAACCTGTTCAAATGTTCAAATGTGTGTGAAATCTTATGGGACTTAACTGCTAAGCTCATCAGTCCCTAAGCTTACACACTACCTAACCTAAATTATCCTAAGGACAAACACACACACACACGCCCGAGGGAGGACTCGAACCTCCGCCGGGACCAGCCGCACAGTCCATGACTGCAGCGCCTTAGACCGCTCGGCTAGGGGAACCTGTGGTTCCCAAATAAGGTACCAGGAATTTCGATAGTTAACGGGGCCACAATCTGGTTGGGAGACAGATCTGGCCTTGTAATATCAGCCGACATGGCCTTAATGTGCTAGTACTAAAAAAGGTGAAAGCAACAGGGAACCATAGTTGTTATTTTTTTCGAAAGCATGCAATTTTACTGCAAGGCTTAATGATGCTGTCATACCATTGGATAACATATTTTCGTAGTCATACCCTTGGATAACGTATTTTTGTAGTAAAAGGAAGTTCCCATTCATAACTCAAAATGGTTCAAATGGCTCTGAGCACTACGCGACTTAACTTCTGTGGTCATCAGTCGCCTAGAACTTAGAGCTAATTAAACCTAACTAACCTAAGGACATCACACACATCAATTCCCGAGACAGGATTTAAACCTGCGATCGTAGCGGTCGCTCGGCTCCAGACTGTAGCGCCTAAAACCGCACGGCCACTCCGACCGGCCATTCAGAACTCCAAGCGGGAAAAAAATGGGGTCGATTTCGTCAACATAAAAGCAAATGTGTAATTCAACAGGTAGTAGAGTGGAATGTTGAATGGCTTTCATTTTTTTTTTTTTTTTGAGTCACCAATATTCTGTCTGGTTTCAAGTGGACTGCCACGAATTCCTCTCCTGCGCCAAAAGAGCAAAAAATAAATTTTCAGAAATAAACTTGTTTTTATTTTAAATTTTGCAGGAGAAATTCCTCAGTCCTTCATCAAATATCATTAAAAGAGAAAAGAAAAATAATGTTACCCGGGTTTTCTTTATAAACAGACTGAAACTGTCAAAATGTACTGTTTATTTCAGTACTAATAGTATTTTTACTTTTACAAACAAACAGTACTCGTAAAAGATTCTGGGGCAACGGCCTTGCCATGGTGGGTACACCGGTTCCCATAAGATCACCGAAGTTAAGCGCTGTCGGGCGTGGCCATCCAGGCTGCCATGCGCTGTTGCCATTTTTAGGGGTGCACTCAGCCTAATGATGCCTATTAAGGAGCTACTCAATGGAATAGTAGCGGCTCCAGTCAAAGACAACTATCATGACGATATGGAGAGCGGTGTGCTGACTCCACGCCCCACCTATCCGCATCCTCGTCTGAGGATGACACGGAGGTCGGATGGTCCCGATTGGCCACTTGTGGCTTGAAGGCGGAGTGCTGTAGTGCTTAAAGATTCTAAAATGCAGCAATAGACTAAAATGCTCTGCTTGTTTTCTTCCTTATTGAAATCAAGTACCAAACACATAGATACAAACAATTTCGCTCTAGAATGATAAATATTTGGAAATATTTAGGAAGAAAGGAGTGAACAGAACTGTGTAGGCTCGAGTTCACAATTCAGACAGTCGATAAGAGTTTTGATTTGATAGCTTTTGCACACCACTTTTTACACGTGCGTGACTTTTTATTCCGCCTTTGTTCTTTGCAAGAAACATGAATTAGACAATGCTTTCTATTCCCACGTTGGCCAGCGCCGGTATCGATTGCCTGCAAGGGAGACTGGCTACTTCTAATAATTTCCGGGTATGCAGCCGGATCCCGTCGACATTCTGCCACGATATTTCGGCCCAGAGACGTCCGGCCATCATCAGGTGAGTACACAACTACTGAAGAGCCCAGGTGCAGTCGCGGTATTTATGCCGAATCTCGCGCATGTGAAATGTACTGGCATCCTACAGCGCATGCGTCAGATGTTGACATGCGCAGCATAGCCCAGTTGTACGTGCTGCCCTCGGTGGTGGAAATAAAGGTTCATCTAGTCACTGAGTATCGAATGACACTGTCGATTCCGCTGTGATTGTATAATTTTAATAACAGGATTCCAATTTTTATCCAGCTGAAAGCCGTTGTCACGATTTATAAGATTATTGGCAAGACGTATTTCCACTGATTCCTTGATTACGGAATCCCAAAAACCGGAAACCGGGGATAAAATTTTTGTTACATTGTATTCCATTGAATGTCCCAAAGAAATACAGTGCTCTGCTACTGCCGATTTTGACGGTTGCCGCAGACGGGTGTATCTTTCATGTTCTATACATCGTTCATGGACAGTTCTTGTCGTCTGGCCAATATATGCAGCGCCACATTCACAGGGAATTTTGTAGACGCCTGCCTTCTTCAGTTGCAAATCGTCTTTAACGGATCCAACCAGGGCCCGGTTCTTTGCTGGTGGACGAAAGATAACCTTGATTTTATTTTTCTTCAGTAATCGGCCTATTTTCGACGACACATTCCCGGCGTATGGAAGGAACGCAGTTGATTTAAAGTCATCATCTGCGTCCTCAGTGCGTTGCTTCTTGTTATGATAGTTGCGCATGGCCTTCCTTATTTGGCGAGAAGTGTAGCCATTCTCTTTGAAAACCTTCTCCAAGTGTTCTAATTCTGCGTGGAGGCTTTCATCATCCGATATTATATGCGCTCGATGTATTAAGGTACTGAGAACACCGGCTGTTTGTGCTGGGTGATGGCAGCTTGACGCCTGGAGATACAGATCTGTGTGAGTCGCTTTCCTGTACACAGAATGTCCTAATGACCCATCATTTTTACGGCGTACTAGCACGTCTAGAAATGGTAAAGTGCCCTCTTTTTCAATCTCCATCGTAAATTTGATGTTCTCATGTAATGAGTTTAAGTGATGAAGGAATTTCTCCAGTTCCTGTCTGCCATGAGGCCATACAGCAAAAGTATCATCTACGTACCGCCAGAAGACCGTAGGCTTTAAAACAGCAGACTCAAGTGCTTTCTCCTCAAATTCCTCCATAAAGAGACTAGCTACCACAGGCGACAAAGGGCTCCCCATGGCGACGCCGTCTGTTTGTTCAAAGAATTCGTCATTGAATAAAAAGTACGTTGAGGAGAGTATATGTTCAAACAAGGCCGTCATTTCTGCACTGAATAAGTTACCAATAAGATGTAATGATTCCATTAAAGGCACTTTGGTAAAAAGTGAGACCACATCAAAGCTGACTAATAAATCCGAGCTGCTAAGCTTAATTTCCTTCAAGCGACTGACAAAATCCTCGGAATTACGTATATGGTGGCAACACTTACCCACATACGGCTATGCGCTGTAGGATGCCAGTACATTTCACATGCGCGAGATTCGGCATAAATACCGCGACTGCACCTGGGCTCTTCAGTAGTTGTGTACTCACCTGATGATGGCCGGACGTCTCTGGGCCGAAATATCGTGGCAGAATGTCGACGGGATCCGGCTGCATACCCGGAAATTATTAGAAGAAGAAATACACCGGGAAAACTTCAGAAGACTGGCTACTCTTTACAGTTTGTAGGGGTCAGCAAGCTCATCTGTTGCTCTGAGGATAAGGTCTCGTTGTGAAAGCTTCTTAGTGGTAATAAACATAAAAAAACTGTGTGAGTGTTCATTATGGCAAGGTGAAGAATGTTCTAGAAGACATGTACCGACCATCGGTGGATGGCAACTCCGACACTGTACAGTATAGTCATTTGGCCAGCTATATCGACTCTAACCTTAGTTTCATTATAAAAGTTTAATTTGTAGAGGTTTCTTCTCAGTGCTTTTATTTACCTGACATCCAGCATGCATGTTACTCAGGATAAGTGCGTTTTTTTCCGCGTGGTAAAGTGTGAGACATTGTCACCCGACTTGTACAACTATTTTACATTCAACACTTTCATCTCCGCGCCGAAGGAGGGACCTGTTTGCGCGATCTCTAAAGAGTGCCAACTAAATCTGTTCCTTTTTGTTTCAGCTCATTCGCCAGTCGTGATGTTACGACTATGGTTGAGGATTGGTTGTGTCAACTTCATAACGACATGGTAACCAAGGCCCTTGCTTGGACCATGAATGTTAAGTTTGCTACAGTAATGGAATCCATACTGACCAAGGCCCTTGCTTCGACCATGAATGTTAAGTTTGCCACAATAATGGAATCCATTTATCCCATACTTGTCAAGTTTATTTGGCACGTGTTGCATGAATGGGCACCTGCACTAACAATACACAGCTGTTCGTCGACAGTTATATTCTCGCCCGGCTTATAGCAGGTAATGCAGTTGTCAGTAAATGGTTTCCATATTTCTAAAGAAAGGCAAAACGTATCAACTCCATAGCGTTGTCACCTTGATGACTCAAAGTGAAACTGCATGTTTTTGAAGATCAGTTCCCTGACATACTGTTTTGAAAGGTAGGAGAATGTTATTTCAGTCCTAAACTGTCGTAATATACTCCAACATCTCGTATATAACGTTGAGGCACGCCCAAAAACTATTCAGAATCAGAAAACCGGTGATATTGATACCACATTGCGTTAAATTCCGTATAGGTTAAAAATGATCCACATTCTACTTCAGCTATAAGAGGTAAATTTTTCATATCTCTAGCTGGCCCAGGGGAATGAAATATTGGTGAGTTGTACAACCACATAAATGATTAAAATTCGCTTGATTGTTCGGGCCTGCGATGATTATGGAGGGTGGTAGCGTCCTCAAGAACACCTCGTGATTCTAATATGACCCACTTGGTACTGCTACTGTTCCTGACTTACGATGTATACGAGGGTTGTAACTTTAATAGTGGCAACTATTTATTTACATCTCGTACAAAATAGATACGTGTTTCAGAGTTTTACTGGCCTTCAAAGTAATCACCAGCGTTGTGCATAACCCGTTGCCAGCGATGTGGAAGTCGTAGGACACTCTTAGCAGTGCCAGTTGTGTTGACAGTTCGAGCGGCGCGGTCTGTTGCCCGATTAATTTGTAGCAGTTTTGAAGCGAATGCCGTGAAGTGTTTCCTTCAGTTTAGAAATAAAGCTGAACTTACGAGGGCTTAAGTTAGCGGAGTCCAGTAGGTGGTACAGCACTTAGAAGACCCATTCTAAACTGTAATTATTAAAGAAACTGAGCTTAAAGAAACTGAGCATCAACCAACAGGAAACGGGTTATTTTCACATCGAGTAACAAAATGGTTCACATGGCTGTGAGCGCTATGGGACTTAACATCTGAGGTCATCAGTCCCCTAGAGCTTAGAACTACTTAAACCTAACTAACCTAAGGACATCATACACATCCATGCCCGAGGCAGGATTCGAACCTGCGACCGTAGCAGTCGCGCCATCGAGTAACAGATAAGCTATGCATGAGCAGTGAACGAATCTTTAACCAGATAATGTCTAAGAAGATTCTTGTTTGTTCTTCTTTTTTTTTAACCCACTTGTAAATGGTTAGCATGAAGCCGTGTGTTACTACATATGGACGTGTAAGTCTAATTTAAATGAGTCACTCCACATCACGGAGATTAATCTTACAAATGGTCACTGGAACATGAAATTAACTAACTGATTAGCTAATGAGAAATGAGAAATGCCTGTTACTTCAAAAGTATTTTGGTTAGTGATCATTACATCTTTCTCACGTGCGTTCCTGATCTCTCTTCACGATAGCTCGTCCGGCCGCACTGGCTCAGTTTGTCTAAGATTCTGCTTGTCACAGTCAGGTTGCACATTTTCTCATTTATGGAACAAAAATTTAATTACTTCAAAAAGCCTTTATCTCTGATATTATTCAATTTCAATATCTCCAAAATCTTTCTCAGCGATGTCATCACACATTTTTCCTAACTGGGTTGACTTTTTCTGGCAAATTACAGTTATTGTATAGAGTACATCAGGTACTCTCATTGTCTTGTAGAAGTTAATTCTCGTGTCTCTGCTTTTTACATCTCTAAACGTAAGTCTGTGTCTTCAGTGTAGCGGGTTTTCTGCTAATACTTATGGGTTTATCTATATCACACAGTCCTAGTATCTGACAGAAGTTTTAAATTTTATCTTGACCCAAAGTTCTTCGGAAGACCTTTGATTGACGACTGTCTGTTCTAATGTGCAGCAGATCATTTCCACTTCAGTCCTGGCGTCCGTAATTCGTATGCAGCTTGTACTGCACAAGGCCCTCAGACGGTATCAACTGCATTCATGTCGTAAGGCAGCTCTCAGAGGAACGCTCAGCAGTGGCTGTCCAGATGTAATGTCCCCACAGAAAATACCCTTTACCACGCACCAATTAATCATTTTCAATCAAACCATCCACATTCATTCACTTTGGAAAAGTTATCTGATCTGATTTTCTCGTAATACATGCGGCGACAGCTCGACGACGCAAAAATATTTTCTAGTGCGTTTATTCTTTGAAATAACAGATATGCATATATGCATTCTCCATGGTTGTTAAGAGTGGTAACTAGGACAGCTTCTGGAGTATCTGTTGAGGGATTGACGTGTTTCTGAGAGATACATATTCTGCTTTTCTTCTCGCTAAAGCGAGCCAATTAACATTTGTGCCGCTAGCGGTTTGTTTGAAGAGAAAGAGACTGTAAAAGGAAAATAATTAAGGCGTGGAATCACCGGAGATCTGGATATGTAGTGGAGATGGATTTCATACACAATTTCCTCCATAAATAAGATTTGTGACTTTTTTGTTCTGGAGTGAATGAACGAATGAGATTTTCTGAATCATTTGATGATCACGTTGGCCCTGTAATATGTGGGGAAGTTTCAGCTGTGTCGAAGAGAGCCTGCAATCACTGAGTCTGTGTTAAATCGTCCAAAAAGGCTTCGTACACATCTGGAATTCGCAATCTTTCGTAAAAGGAACAAATTGTCCAAACGATTGATTCTCCCGACTGACTGCAGTGTTTAACAGTAATAATAAATTTAAAGATCTCTTACACAGAGTCCAGCTAATTGCAGACATCGACCTTGCTGTTGTCGGCGACCGATACCACTCACAGCTCCGCCGGCGTTGGCTGCAGTGGTTAATTCCTCTTCATCTCTGCAGAGTCCCACCGCACTCGCCGCTATAACAGACCCTCCCGATCGACAAGGCTATTCCAGCTCCGAGGTACTGGAAGTGCCATTTATACGGCTCAGTGGCGAATCTGTGGTCGTGATTCCACTCGGAAGCGCTAAACATCAAACGTTGCGTCTACTACTTATTGCTGAAACGGCAGTGAAGAGACAGTGGTTAATATTCATTGTCGGGACACAAATACCTGACCAACCTTCTCTTCTCTTGTTTTCCTCTCAAAGCGGAACGGACGAACGCCCTGTCTCGCTACGTGAAATTGTTAACTGGACAGGTAGCGACCATCATGCAAGCTTTCAAGACCGTCAGTCAGCCAGGACTGTACAAGATCCGGAAAATATCGGACTCGTGGAGTCCAGCAATCTTCATCTGACCAACGCAAAGCTCAAGGTAAGTGACATGCAGCGGTATGGAACTTTCTGAACGTTCTCTTCTTGTCGTCGAACCTAGGACTCCCCGAAACGAGTACGCTGTCCATTTCACAGTGGACGCAACTCGTAACTGGCAAATATTTATCCCCCATTTCAGTGCATCTAAGTATACCCTTGAATTTAAAGGGAGGGCGTACCTTGCATGGAAAGAAGACTGTGAAGACAGATGGTGCATACTAGATCACCAGATATTCAGGCGAAAACTGAGACGTGTGAAATTGTGCAGTAATAATTACAGTTCCAGTAAACATGGTCCGCAAACAAGCTGTTTGTCATATAATTACGAATATACAGTTACCAGCCACCACTGACACCAGTATGATATATTGTCCTAGTTACTAAAAATGAACCGGAGAAGTGCGAGCAGGATTCGAACAGTGACGGTTCCGTTCAAATTTAATTGTGTACTTAATAATAACAACAATAATTTGGCGTGCCTCAGTGACCTGGTGAAAGTCTTTCTATTTTACGCCACTTCGGCGACTTGCGTGTCCCTAACCTACCCCAGTTATCTAAACGGGGAATGGGGATCAACCTTTCAATGTGAAATCTGGACCACTTATTTTTTCTGGCGACTTGTCACATTGTTGCGGTGTGAAGGCTTGGTTAAAACAAAGACAGAAAAATCTACGTTCCGACCGACATACGATCCTGCGACCTCACCGTTTCCATGCACCCGCTTTACCATTTCTTTTAAATTAATTTTTTTACATGTCCTCAATGTCGCAATAATTATTACTTTCCGTTTTCTAGGAGTAGTGACATCCTACATCGAGCAGTTTTCCGTGGGTTTCATATTATCATATTATTGTTGTCGCAAATGTAGACACAACAACATATTGGTTTGACTGAAAGTTCTCGTGTATCCCTTTTTTATTTCCAATTACCTCACGAAAATTTTTATGGTTCAGATGGTTCAAATGGCTCTGAGCACTATGGGACTTAACTTCTGAGGTCATCAATCCCCTAGAACTTAGGACTACTTAAACCTAACTAACCTGACACACATCCATGCCCGAGGCAGGATTCGAACCTGTGACCGTAGCGGTCGCGTGGTTCCAGACTGTAGCGCCTGGAACCGCTCGGCCACTTCGGCCGTCGAAATTTTTTTTATATTCTATTTCAAGGACTATGATAATAAAAATGATTCATTAGATACTGATAATTTGCACGATCATAATAAATCCGTTCTTACAATTACAAGAAGAAAAATTACCAGCAGCGAGATTCGATCCAGTGACCTCATGCTTACAAAACTCAGCTCTGACCCGCATTGTTTTATGTTTGAGATAACATTCAGTAATTTGAAAATTGTTGAGGTCCTACCGAAATTTTAACGTTTTTTAAGAGGAACAATAAAAAATAAGATTTACAGCGTAATGTGCATTATAAGGGAAGGAAGCAGAGAGAAGAAGACCTTGGGAACGTCCGATGCATTGGACATGAGTTGCATGTGGTAGTTAGGGTGGAGTGTGATGGGGTGGGGAGGGGCTTCCTTTTATTTATTTAATCTCAACGTGGAGGAGAGGGCAAAGTTACATGACGATAGCGTAAGTGGCTGTCTTGTTCGGAGGGTAAGATGCATTCGTCTTTGTGACATCCTCAGAAGATGGGGACGAGATTGCAGACGCAGCAAGAAGAACGGGAGGCTAAGTCATATTGGAGGGGGGAGGGAGTGAAAATAAGCATCATTACGCCCTAACTGGGTGGAAGGAGGCACATGAATACTCCATGCAAAGAGTTGGCGATCAGGGTCTGGTAATACGGTAGTCGCTCCAACGCAGCATGGGTAGTCTGTAACCTATGCAAAAAGCTGAGGCCCGATATGTCACTCTTGCAATAGAGATAAGTGAGTGTCCAGCCTTTTATCCAAAATATGGCACTGACTTTGCAACCAGGAAAGTATATGTCCTCAGAGAAAGTTCACCCATGGTCAGAGGAATGTGGGGAAAGATAATCTTGCGACTGAGCTCACAGACATGATGGGCTGCTGGGCATTTGAGGTGGTAGGTGTTCTTGCGGTGTTGGCAGGTGGCACACAACGGGATGTCAGCTAATATATTGCATGTAACTTCTGTTGTTCCGCGATTTCTCCGTTGGTAACCAAATGCGATGCTGCCTGAACCTAGGCGTGAAGATAAACTTGGTTGATATGGCGCCATACATTCGACCAACAGATCGTAGGATGTTTCTGTTCACAACGCTGCATGACGCTTTACGTATTAGGGTGAGATATTTGTCTATCGCCGTAGGAGGATGCATGGTCAGGAGTATGGGTCCAAAATAACGGTAGTCATACGTGAAATGGGGTATGAATGTGACCAATCGGCATTGGTCGAAGGATGGATACCGGCAAGAGGACGTCCACCAAGCTGCGTGTGATAGACACTCCCGGTTCAGTCCTCTGTTTCCTCATCATTCGTATATACAAAGCATTTGGCCCAGTCTTGTATGTTGAGTAGATAAAGTCCTCCACGACATTCGGGGAGGGTAAGCATTTTATTCAGGAACGTAAAGACAGTTCCCACAATTAGGTAATACACGAAGGCCGCTGTCAGACGAGGTCCAGTTACGTGCGGTAAGGATAGGACGTGTGTAACATGCACCATTGTCGAAACAACATGGTGAAGTGGATTGTTGTAGATATGGCGCGAATACCTCGCAAAGCGTGCCGAATATTAGTGGCCGTCATACGGAATGTATTGGAGGTAAAGACAATGCCAGATATTTGAAGCTGTGCACATGGAATGGTGCTGGTTTGGCATCAGCGAGGCCACTTCCTAATAACGGCGCTGCAGCTTTATTCATCGATCTGCGTGCGTTGCGCTGTATATCTCGATTTCTTTAATTATCTGTCGTTTTCGATAACGAGCGAACCAACTATCGTTTTCCGCTGCCGAACGAACCAAGAGGAGCAGAATGTTGGCGTGTGCTAGACAATGGAAGGCGTGTTGCTGTAGAGTGATCCCAGTGAACGTAGATCTGATGTTCCCAATGCGCGTTCCAGCTTCAATGTTTACGGCAGGGTCCAGAGGGGACACCCTTGTCAGATAGATCACCATGTCAGAACTAGACTCGTTAAGCGTCTTTGACATTTGAGAGCTGGTGCTGCCACATATGACAAGTACGACGTTGAGGAGGGGGGGGGGGCGGACGTAGAAGCCCATCCCAGCCCTCGTGGACAATAGGAAACTCTGATGCACTTTGTCGTATGCACTATCGAAGTCGATTGCAGCCATATGTGCTTGGAGCCATCACATCATGGCCAATGATATCACACATGACATTCGCCAGGTGCTGTCTTCACAGTCGCCCGACCACCTGGGACCGTCTTTTCAGGTTAAAGTTTGCCGGGAAGAAGAGGACGATGGCGCGCCGCCAAAATGATGGCAAAGATTTTGTTGTCTGCGTTGATGAGGGTACGTGAACGGTATTCGGTGATCGCTCCACCATGGCGTAATGATGATGCTCGTGACATAGTTGAGAGGGACAACATGGCCTGGCATGAAAAGTTAATGTCGGGAACGAACGCTTCAATTCTGTAGGCAACCGACCGATATAGGAAGACTTCTTAATGACACCCTTGTCAATCACAGCCTCCACTTCATCACTCGTGATCAATTCAACCAACTGCGAATTCTCTCTATTGGGGATAATGCGGGTGATGTAAGACTATGTCTGTCGCATTGGCAGCTCCAGCGTCTAAATATTCTGGTAGTGATCAGCGAAAGCGGTGACTATTTCAGATAGTTGGGTGAGACTTTGTGCCTGTGGCGTGACGACTTTGGCTGTGAGCTGTGGTTGTCGTCATCGTCGGTCGTTGGTTCCGATATGACTTGTGATAGGTATCTCGAGGTCCAGTGAACCCCGTAAATGCATTTTTACGAAGAGCCATCGTTACAATTCGCGTCTTAATCCGATTCTGTTCCCTCTCTAGGCCACAAAACGGCGTTTAGGTAGACAGCTCGTATATAGGTTCTAATGAGTGATTTCGTGAATATCAAAGTATGTGACACATATGGGCATATATTTTAATTGCATTTACACCGCCGAATGACTGTAAACCCTAGTACACTATAATCCAAAAAATTACGCAGAATGAAGGAGCTATGCAGATTAGCCACAAACTGATATTCGGCATTGACAGAAAATACTGAACTGTAAACTTCTGAGGGCAATTGATGAATGTGTGATACTGCAGCACAATTTCATCAGACGGCTGGAAATGATAGTTAACAAGGACTATTTGGATACTAGGGCACAAATTACTAGCAAATTTCTTTCCATGTACTCAGTTGGAAAGTACATATGTCTCGCAAACAAGCGCATGAACCATATACTGGGTGATCAAAGAGTTAGTGTAACTTTGAAAACTGCATAAATCACGGAATAATGTAGATAGAGAGGTACAAATTGACACACATGCTTGGTATGACATGGGGTTTTATTATAACCAAAAAAATACAAAAGTTCAAAAAATGTCCGACAGATGGCGCTTCATCTGATTAGAGTAGCAATAATTAGCATTACAAAGTAAGACAAACCAAAGATGATGTTCACTACAGGAAATGCTCAACATGTCCTCCATCGTTCCTCAACAATAGCTGTAGTCGAGGAATAATATTGAACAGCACTGTAAAGCATGTCCGGAGTTATGGTGAGGCATTGGCGTCGGGTGTTGTCTTTCAGTATCCCTAGAGATGTCGGTCGATCACGATACACTTGCGACTTCAGGTAACCCCAAAGCCAATAGGCGCACGGACTGAGGTCTGGGTACCTTGGAGGCCAAGCATGACGAAAGTGGCGGCTGAGCACACGATCATCACCAAACGACGCGCGCAAGAGATCTTTCACGCGTCTAGCAATATGGGGTGTAGCTCCATCCTGCATAAACATCGTACGTTCCAGCACGCTGGGGATGATGCGATTCTGTAACATATCGGCGTACCTCTCATCCGTCACGGTAGCAGTTACAAAACCAGAATCACGCATTTCCTTGAAGAAAAAAGGCCCGGTAACGGTAGATGTGGTAAATCCAACTCATACCGTGACTTTCTCATCGTGGAGTGGAGTTTCCACGACAGTTCTAGGATTTTCGGTAGCCCAAATTCTGCAGTTGTGATCGTTGACAGACCATCGGAGCGTGAAATGAGCTTCGTCGGTCCACAACACGTTACTCAACCAATCCTCATTTTCCACCATCTTTTGAAATGCCCGCACCGCAAATGCCCTCCACTTCACTAAATCGCCAGGTAACAGTTCATGATGCCGGTGGATTTTGTGCGGATAGCATCGGAGGGTACGCCTCAGTGCCAACCAAACAGTACTGTATGGAATGCCGGTGCGACATGCGACTGCACGAGCGCTGACTTCCCCGTGCATAGACGAACCCGCTACAGCCTCCATTTCTTCCTTAAATGTCTCAGCAGCATTACGCCTTGTGCTCGGTCGGCCACTACGGGGTCTATCGGCTAAACAACCCGTGGCTTCGTACTTCGAAATCATTCTCGCCACAGCTGCATTTGTCAACGGACCTTTACCCGTTCGAATCCCCTTCCTATGGCGATAGGATCGTAACGCTGAACTAGCACATTCTCCATTCTGATAATACAGCTACACTAAAAACGCCTTTTCAGGTAACGTCAACATGCTGCGATCACTGACGTTTCGCTGTCCAGCACCATGTGTCGGACATTTTGTGAACTTTGTTTTTTTTTTTTCTAATAAAACCCCATGTCATTCCAAACATGCGTGTCAATTTTTACCTCTCTATCTACATTATTCTGTGGTTTATTAAGTTTTCAAATTTATACCGACTTTTTGATCACCCGGTACATAGATAGATATCAGAGGATGTAAAGTTGGACTTAAAGAAGCCAACTCGACATTTGAATAGGAGCGATGCCACTCTGCGATGATGTCGGCAGGAATGAGTGAACCACAACGGAACTCAATGTCAAGAAGGAAACGATCAATCTAGAGAGATGGTAAAAGGTAAGGACAGATTAATCGTGAAAGAGGCACTCAGAGCTCCGCATTCATCATTGTCATCGATCAGACGTACAACTGATGGAATATCATTGACTGGAGGAGACCTGTCTACAGTGGTGAGCCCCGCTTCGAACTTATCACCAGCGAAGACATGTCTACAGACTCCCTGGACGGCCTAGCCGTAGTAGAGCCAACCATACGGACCGAAAACCAGGACTGACGATATGCGTTGGGGTTTCATTTCATTCGCAGCACCATTACAACACAGTGGTACATTGACGATATGCTATGACCCGTTCTGCTCCCCTGTAAATCAGATACTAGATGACGAACCCGTAATTGTCTGGGCATTCAATTTTTCACTTTTCTATTAGAAACAAAACATTATACGTACTCCAGCTGTAGACTCGGTGTAGGATAATTCAGGACAGTTTCTGTATGGTGGGCGCAGCTGCTACATATGTTTGCAACGCGATTTTGTGAACGTCTGTACAGCAAAGCCTCCTGATAGCTCTAAACACAGCTATTGTTTTCGCCTAAGCCGTTTGCCCGTTGCAGTTGAAAGCTGTGGAAAGCGCTACCAGCTTATCAGGAATTTAGTAGTAAAGAATAAATTTATTAAAACTTCATGAATGATCCGAATTTTTTCATGCAGCTCGGTGTTTATGGCGTCAAATCTCTTAAACTATGTGTCTTTCAATGATTATTTATGTAGTTACAATCAGCGAGAAATGTGATATTGTCTGCAGAATATGTTGCGAATAGAGAGAGTAGCAAAGAACAGATAAATTTAAACGACATGCATGATGCGACACACACACACACACACACACACACACACACACCTCCATTTTTATAATACGCATGTATTCCCAAAATGTGCTGATTCTCTTTCAACGCAGCCTAGGCAGCGAATACCAAGGCTGAAAAGAATTTGACATCTTCCATTTCTACTAACCTAATGAATACACGTAACTCTACACATTTTGGAAATGGGCTGGTAGTGTTGTTGTTGTAGTCTTCAGTCCGGAGACAAGTTTGATGCAGCTCTCCATGCTACTCTATCCTGTGCAAGCTTCTTCATCTCCCAGTACCTACTGCAACCTACATCCTTCTGAATCTGCTTAGTGTACACATCTCTTGGTCTCCCTCTACGCTTTTTACCCTCCAGGCTGCCCTACGATACTAAATTGGTGATCCTCTGATGCCTCAGAACATGTCTTACCAATCGATCCCTTCTTCTTGTCAAGTTGTGCCACAAACTCCTTCCAAATTCTATTCAATACTTCCTCATTAGTTATGTGATCTACTCATCTAATCTTCAGCATTCTTCTGTAGCACCACATTTCGAAAGCTTCTATTCACTTCTTGTCCAAGCTATTTATCGTCCATGTTTCACTTCCATACATGGCTACACAAACATATAAATACTTTCAGAAACGACTTCCTGACACTTAAATCTATACTCGATGTTAACGAATTTCTCTTCTTCAGAAACGCTTTTCTTACCATTGCCAGTCTACATTTTATATCCTCTCTACTTCGATCATCACCAGTTATTTTGCTCCCCAAATAGCAAAACTCCTTTACTACTTTAAGTGTCTCATTTCCTAATCTAATTCCCTGAGCATCACCCGACTTAATTAGACTACATTCCATTATCCTCGTTTTGCTTTTGTTGTTGTTCTTCTCACATCCTCCTTTCAAGATACTGCCCACTCCGTTCAACTGCTCTTCCTAGTCCTTTGCTGTCTCTGACAGAATTGCAATGTCATCGGCGAACCTCAAAGTTTTTATTTCTTCTCCATGGATTTTAATACCTACTCCGAATTTTGCTTTTGTTTCCTTTACTGCTTGCTCAATATACAGATTGAATAACAACTGGGAGGGTCTACAACCAGGTCTCATTCCTTTCCCAACCACTGCTTCCCTTTCATGTCCCTCGACTTTTATAACTGCCATCTGGTTTCTTTAAAAATTCTAAATAGCCTTTCGCTCCCTGTATTTTACCCCTGCCACCTTCAGAATTTGAAAGAGAGTATTCCAGTCAACAATGTGAAAAGCTTTCTCTAAGTCTACAAATGCTACAAACGTAGGTTTGCCTATCCCCAATCTATCTTCTTAGATAACTCGTGGTGTCAGTATTGTCTCACGTGCTTCAATATTTCTACATCTACATCCATACTCCGCAAGCCACCTGACGGTGTGTGGTGGAGGGTACCTTCAGTACCTCTATCGGTTCTCCCTTCTATTCCAGTCTCGTATTGTTCGTGGAAAGAAGGATTGTCGGTATGCCTCTGTGTGGGCTCTAATCACTCTGATTTTATACTCATGGTCTCTTCGCGAGATATACGTAGGAGGGAGCAATATACTGCTTGACTCTTCGGTGAAGTTATGTTCTCGAAACTTCAATAAAAGCCCGTACCGAGCTACTGAGCGTCTCTCCTGCAGAGTCTTCCACTGGAGTTTATCTATCATCTCCGTAACGCTTTCGCGATTACTAAATGATCCTGTAACGAAGCGCGCTGCTCTCCGTTAGATATTCTCTATCTCTTCTATGAACCCTATCTGGTACGGATCCCACACTGCTGAGCAGTATTCAAGCAGTGGGCGAACAAGCGTACTGTAACCTACTTCCTTTGTTTTCGGATTGCATTTCCTTAGGATTCTTCCAATGAATCTCAGTCTGGCATCTGCTTTACCGACGATCAACATTATATGATCATTCCATTTTAAATCACTCCTAATGCGTACTCCCAGATAATTTATGGTATTAACTGCTTCCAGTTGCTGACCTGCTATTTTGTAGCTAAATGATAAAGGATCTATCTTTCTGTATATTCGCAGCACATTACACTTGTCTACATTGAGATTCAATTGCCATTCCCTGCACCATGCGTCAATTCGCTGCAGATCCTCCTGCATTTCAGTACAATTTTCCATTGTTACAACCTCTCGGTGCACCACAGCATCATCTGCAAAAAGCCTCAGTGAACTTCCGATGTCATCCACAAGGTCATTTATGTATATTGTGAATAGCAACGGTCCTATGACACTCCCCTGCGGCACACCTGAAATCACTCTTACTTCGGAAGACTTCTCTCCATTGAGAATAACATGCTGCGTCCTGTTATCTAGGAACTCCTCAATCCAATCACACAATTGGTCTGATAGTCCATATGCTCTTACTTTGTTCATTAAACGACTGTGGGGAACTGTATCGAACGCCTTGCGGAAGTCAAGAAACACGGCATCTACCTGTGAACCCGTGTCTATGGCCATCTGAGTCTCGTGGACGAATAGCGCGAGCTGGGTTTCACATGACCGTCTTTTTCGAAAACCATGCTGATTCCTACAGAGTAGATTTCTAGTCTCCAGAAAAGTCATTATACTCGAACACAATACGTGTTCCAAAATTCTGCAACTGATCGACGTTAGAGATATAGGTCTATAGTTCTGCACATCTGTTCGACGTCCCTTCTTGAAAACGGGGATGACCTGTGCCCTTTTCCAATCCTTTGGAACGCTACGCTCTTCTAGAGACCTACGGTACACCGCTGCAAGAAGGGGGGCAAGTTCCTTCGCGTACTCTGTGTAAAATTGAACTGGTATCCCATCAGGTCCAGAGGCCTTTCCTCTTTTGAGCGATTTTAAGTGTTTCTCTATCCCTCTGTCGTCTATTTCGATCTCTACCATTTTGTCATCTGTGAGACAATCTAGAGAAGGAACTACAGTGCAATCTTCCTCTGTGAAACAACTTTGGAAAAAGACATTTAGTATTTCGGCCTTTAGTCTGTCATCCTCTGTTTCAGTACCATTTTGGTCACAGAGTGTCTGGACATTTTGTTTTGATCCACCTACCACTTTGACATAAGACCAAAATTTCTTAAGATTTTCTGCCAAGTCAGTAAATAGAACTTTACTTTCGAATTCATTGAACGCCTCTCGCATAGCCCTCCTCACACTACATTTCGCTTCGCGTAATTTCGACGGAATCCAAACTGATTTTCCCCGAGGTCGGCTTCTACCTGTTTTTCCATTCGTCTGTAAAGTCTGCAGTAGCTGATTCTATTTAGTTAAAATACTAACGTCGATCCGAAAAACGCTACAGCACAACACATTGCTGAGCCAAAACACCATGACACCTACTCGATAGCATTTTGGCCCAAGTTTGGAACGCAATATGGAATTCCGCTTGCACGGATATGACAAGTCCACGTTAAGTTTTGGATATAACTGGCACCAGATATCTAAGCATAGGTCGTGCAGTTCCCTTAAATTATGGCTCAGTGATGCGTGGATGAGGAGCTGCTAATGCCTCGTAGCGTCATCTCATGACTATTGTATAGAGTTCATTGGAGGCGAATTTGGGAGTAACGACATAAACAAGTATTTAATGTCATATTCTTCAAGCTACTGTATCACTATTCTGGACTTATGAGAAGCTTCTGATGCTGCGAGAAGATGCCATCACTATCTGGGAAGAGGGTATAGAGACATGCATGTGGTCCGCTATAACGTTCACGTAGACCCCAGCTGTAATGGTGATCTCGTGAGTGCACTATCATGGTAGTGAAACCACTGTATCACGATATTTGGATCTTTAAGACAGGTTCCTATGCTACCGGGAAACGCCGTCGCCCTCAGGGAAGACATCAGACATGAAGAGAAGTGGTCCATAATAACGTTTACATAGTACACATCGGATATACATTCGATTACTAGCATATACTCTGTGAAAGCACCGGTGAATATCTTCCTCCACCTTCCTACTTCAACGGCAGTTATGCGCTGGAATGAGGGCGTCAACTTGTTGTAACAGGGGACATGATTCATTCGGCCAGGCAACACGTTTTCATTTATACACAGTCTAGTCTTGATGACACAGTGCCCACTTGTGCGTACTCCAGTCGTAATTGACTATGTTGTCGGATCTAGATGTAACGACAGAGCACCATGTTCAACAGTGGGATCTGACCCGTGTGCTCTGAAACACTCGTGCCGGAATCAGCATTATAGTCTGTGGTCAGATCTATCAGAGACTGCCGCCTATCATGCTTTACAGAGTGGCCACGCTCTTAACCTCCACCTACGGTGATGTATCGACGTCCAACACCTCACCATCAGCAGCTGTTGCCAACATTATTGATTGTCAGTAGCTGCTCACACTGGCAGTCGATCACCGACTAGGTTCATCGCTTCGAAAATGTTCGTCTTCAGGCACCGGGCTATACCAATCTAGCCTACTCTATAGACGCTTACGTCTGTGTATTTCTTCACATGTGACCTGTGTCGTGCGATAACGATCTGCCCATATGCAAATGGCGGCAGAAACGCATACACAAGATATAAAAGGACAGTGCATCGGCGGAGCTGTCACTTGTCAAGTGCTTCATGTGAAATCGACGTGATTATGGCCACGAGAAGCGAGTTAACAGAGCTTGAACGCCGAATGGTAGTTGGAACTAGACGTATCGGACATTCTATTTTCGAAATCGTCAGAGAATTCAATAATCCGAGATCTACAGTGTCAAGAGAGTGCCGAGCATACAAATTCCAGGCATTACCTCTCAGCACGGACAACGCAGTGGCCGACGGCCTTTACTCTATAACCGCAGAGCAGCAGCGTTTGCGTAGTCAGTGCTTACAGACAAGCAACTCTGCGTGAAATAACCACATAAATCAGTGTGAGACGTACGATGAATGCATCCGTTAGGACAGTGGGCGAAATTTGGCATAAATGTGCTATGGCCGCAGACGGCCGACACAAGTGTCTTGGCTAACAGCTGGACCTCGTCTGCAGCGCGTCTTCTGGGCTTGTGACCCTGACCATGTCAGTTGGACTATGGGTGACTTTAAAACCGTAGCCCGGTCGGATGAGTCCCGATTTTGTCTGGAACCGTAAGACCGCTACGGTCGCAGGTTCGTTTATTGCCTCGGGCATGGATATGTGTGATGTCCTTAGGTTAGTTAGGTTTAAGTAGTTCTAAGTTCTAGAGGACTGATGACCTCAGATGTTTAGTCCCATTGTGATCAGAGCCATTTGAACCATTTGAGTCCCGATTACAGTTTGTAAGAGCTAATGGTAGGGTTCGAGTGTGGCGCAGACCTCACTAAGCTACAGACTCAACAAGGCACTGTGCAAGCTGGTGGTAGCTCCATAATGGTGTCAGACGTGTTTGCGTGGAATGAACTGGGTCCTCTAGTCCAGCAGAAGCGTCCATTAACGGTTATGTTCGGCTATCTGGAGACCGTTTGCAGATATTCGTGGACTTAATGTTATGGATGACAATGTGCCATGTCACCAGGCCACAACTGTTGGCGATTTGTCTGAAGAACACGCGACGCGCACTCCGCTGCTCGACTCGCTGTGGCTCGCACCGTTTACACCGTCGCTCGCTCGCCACTAGTCCATCGCCATGCCGAGAAGCAGGAATGGAGGAAGAGGCAAGATTGCTGCAGCTGTGGAGCTCCTGCTAAACGCAGTCGGGAGTAACGGTTGCGGCAACAAGAAGAACAAGCGGAAGCCTGTGGTACAATTACAGTGCTATAAGTGTCAAAAGCTTGGACACATAGCCAAAGAATGCGACGGTGTGGTTGCGTGTGTCAAGTGCGGGAAACCGCACGACACACGCAACTGCACAAAACCAAGAGTTACTGCAGTGCTGTGCGTAAACTGCGGTGGCTCGCACGCCGCAAACGCGCGCAGCTGCAGTTACCTGAAGACGTGGAAGCAGCGGAAGTCGGCCACCACGCACGGAAAGGTGGCCCAAGAAGAAGAAATGGTGGTCACCCCGCCCCCCTGCCTTAGTAGGGGAAGCGGGCTGCGCCACCAAGACGACGTGGACGCCTTCCGCCAAGCACTGCGGGAAGCCAACGAGGACGCAATCACCGCGCTCAAATCCGCCATGGCGGAGGAGAGAGCGGCCCTGAGAGCGGAACTCGAAGAGATTCGCTTGGAGCTGTCTCAACTAAGGCACACCGTGCACCTCGCGTCCTGCACGAAGAAGGGCATGGCACCGACCCCCACCTATACGGGGGTAGACGCGGCAACACAAACGACCGGCTCCCTGGCCGACGCGGCAACGCAGGTTGCTAGGGAGGTGGTCATACAGTCGGGAAAGACCACCGACAACAAGGAGACGGCCCCCTCGGAAGCAGTCGTCACTCCTGTCTCTGCGGAAACGCAGACGACACAGGAAGTGCCGATGGAGACCGAGGGAGAAGCAGAAGACGAGCCGTTCGAGTGCCTCCCCCTCCCCAACAAGAACTGTGTGAGGGAGGTGCTCACCAAGATCGCCGATTCCCTGCGAGACGGTAGCTACCCCCATCATGACCATCCTTACCCTTTCACGGTAGATAACATCCATCCCCTTCATCACAAACCTTACGATTTCCACTGGGGGTGTGAACCCTTAAACTAGAAGCTGCGCGGGAGGGCAATCGTCAGCCGTGGAGATCTGGAGCTCATAAACAAGCACCAGATCTTCACGGACGAGGACTGGAAATGCATGACTGAGGAAGCAGTCAAGTATATCCGGACACAGACGCCGCCAGTGGACTGGTCCCGCCTGAAGAGGATAGAATTCGGGCAGCCAGGAAGCAGCAATAAGAAGAAGAAGAACAAGAAGCCGCCGGAATCAGCCGGCAGATAAGCTGTTGCATCCAGATAAACCAGAGGACAGACCAACACGCGAAGAAAAACCATTCCAAACCGAGAGGACTTCAGGAGGAATAGCTCAAAACAGCTTAAACTCCGCTACCTCGGGCCAAGGCATGCCCGTCATTATAGTGAGTGAGTGAGTGAGTTGTCTGAAGAACATTCTGGAAAATTCGAGCGATTTGGTCACCCAGATCGCTCGATACGAATCCCATTGACCATTTGTGAAACCCAATAAGAGTGTCAGTTCGTGCACAACATCCTGCACCGGCAACACTTTCGCAATTACGGACGACTATAGAGGCAGCACGGCTCGGTAGCTCTACAGGTCCGTGCCACGTCGAGCTAATTCACTGCGCCGGGCAACAGGAGGCCCGTGACCATATTAGGAGGTGTACAGTTTCCTTGCCGAATCACGTTTCCACGACGCCACCAGGCGGAAATGGTGGGCAGCGCTCAAAACATTTTGATACATCAGGGTCTGGGGATGTAACTCACGCTATGCGTCACGAGTACATTTCTGTGGACATGGGCAAAACTCTGAGGAATGTGCTCAGCGTCTTCAACGAGCCCATGCCCGTGATCTGTGGATTTCCCCCCTACGTAAAGAATGTCTTAAAACTGTTGGTGTCGTCTCCGAATACTTTGAGTTGCTGTAATCTCAACGAAGATCATGCACACAGTTGTGACTGTGCTTAACATGCTGAAACGGATAACGAAAAATGCTTATGCTGGTGTCTCGTCCCCATCTGAACAAGAGACACAATTGTATAATGAACCAGCGAGTGAAATGGTTGCACCACAGAGGCCACTTAGAGACTGTCACATGTAGCAGCAACTTGCAACTGGCGCCAAGATGAACCTATGGCCTCTTGGCCTCTGTGCGTAAGTTGATATCCACCCTAGTATGAACAGGGCTCAGTTAACAGGGTAGATTTCTCCAAGTTTTGGGTGTTCACATTGATGACAACTTGAACTGGAAGAAGCATATTACTGAACTTCTCAAACAATTAAATTCAGCTTCTTTCGCTTATCGTACAATCGCTACTCTTGGTATAAACAGGTCAGCCTCCTAACGTACTTTGTATTTCCACTCAGTAATGTCTTATGGAATAGTTTTCTGGGGTAACTCACCACTTAGATATTAAGTATTGATTGCACCAGACAGAGCAATGAGAATAATTAGTGGTGTTCCCCCAAGGACGTCATGTAGGCACCTATTCAAGGAGTTAGGTATTTCAACTGCACCATCAGAGTACATATATTCGCTAATGAAATTCGTTACAAATAATCCATCTCAATTCGCGAAGAACAGTGATGTTCATACGTACAACACTAGAATGAAAAATGACCTTTCCTATCCGTTACTGTCAATTGCTCAAAAACGAGTACATTATTCAGCAATAAAAATCTTTGATCATTTGCCCAACAACATATACTGTCTGGAAGGTTGCAGATCAAGTTTTAAATCTAGCTTAAAATCATTTCTTTTGGACAACTCCTTCTACTCCATGGACGAGCTTCTGTTTCAGAAATGGTAAAAAAAGAACCTCTAAATGTAGTTGCATGTGTAAAACTAAACATTTCGGTAATATTAATATTAGCACTATTCATGAGTGTATGTATATCTTGTAATCTGACTTGTTCCATATCATATCGATAAAATAATCGGAAAAATGATCTACGGAACATGACATAACTAAAACTAAACTGTATTCAGTTACTTGAAATGTGTCGCTTATTTTGACCCACTCTGTACTATACACATTTTCCCCTGCACCGATAGTGTTCTCAGATGCACTGGCATTCATCTGCCATTCCCATTTTTAATTATTCCTTGTCAATTACAGTTTATCTTGGTCTGTAGGTCTGTCGGTAATGGGTAGTACGATTTCCTAACTATGACTGTATAATGTGACAGACAATTAAAACAAAATTAAAACATTACAAGACGGTGGTTCAACCAGAGGTTACATACGGAAGTGAAACTCTTTTTAAAGTCACCCAGAAAAACAGAATTGACAAAATTTTAAAAGTAGAGAGAAGAATTGCTAGAACATGCATAAATAAGAAATATCAAAAAGCTGGGCAATGGCGGATAGTTCCAAATGAAGTGGTATACAGAGAACTGGAGCCCATCACCGATACTATACGAAAGAAAAGGATCTCTTTTTGTGGTCACATTCTGAGGACACCAGAAACCAGATTATCAAGGAAAATTATTGAGAAACTCTGGAATTTGAAACAACAAGGAGGATGGCTTAAGGAAATAGGAGAGGATATGGAAGAACTGGAAATAACTCTGGATGATTTGCAGAACAAAACAACAAATTTAAAGAAGTTGAGGGACACAGAAATAAGATTTAAACCAAAAATTGACAAACGACATACAATGAAAAGGGTATTTACAGATGAGGAACGACGAAAAGCATCGGAACGAATGAAGAGATACTGGGCCACTCGGAAGGGGAAAATACCAAAGAAGAGGACCAGAAATGATTGACTGAAGTGGTCCAATGAGGCCGTAAAAGCAGAAGAAGAAGAAGAATGTGACAGACAAGACAGAAATGCAGACTACGCGAGAGATAATTTCTGCTGTAGCTCTATTGACAGCGGGACGATCGCATTCGCCGTTCGAAGCTTGCATTACAGAGTGTAGTGTGACGGTAGACCTGCGACAGACTAGTGTAGGGTCAGCTAGACTGACGGTCCATCCGGCTGGTCCTCATATAGTGGGTCAGGACCGTCGAGTGGCGAATATGAGCCGCGCAGCACTGTGCCCCGAGGGCCCTCGTGTGGCTCGATACGGCTGCGTCGGCGGTCAGTGCGGGCCACGGGCGCCACCCCCACTGCTGCTGCTGCTGGCGCACGGTGGTCTGTCCAGTCGCTGGTGTGACCGAACATTTTCCGCAGTAACAGGTGCCCTTGTACAGTCATACTGAATGGGGCGATATCCCCTCAAATTGGGGAGAGAGTTGTACCTGTGATTCCAACTCAACCGGGCTGAGATTAATTTGAACAATCCCAATGATGTATAAGCTGAGTGGCCAAAAGTCATGCGGAGGTACTGAATGTGATATCGTAGGCTGCCTAAGTCTGTGCACTCCATTTACGTCTTGACGTCCGACATCGTAATCGACGGCGATCTGACCCCCTCTGCATGACGTCCCTTCGTCAAAAATTTCTAATCTTATGTCCTGGCTTGCACATATTGTAGACGCGCGTCGTATCTTGTTGACTTCGGTAACCTCAATTACTATGTAATCAGCGGTACGGTCTCGAACCGATTGTCATCTCACATTTGAATTCAGTCACCTCACGATCTGCTGCCACGTTCAGTACACACCTGTGTGTAACAGGCTGCTGAAGTATCCTGTCTAGAGTCGATCCTCAGTAGTCTGGTTTTATCGAGTAATCGCTTCAACAATTAGGCCATCTCAGTCGACCTCCAGGCCCTATCAGATACTCACTTCCAAATATGATTGCTGAATCTGCTACCGGAGATTCTCGCACAGAGTAAGTAGGAACAGAAACACTGCGGTAACGAAATCGGTGGAGGGCAGTGACTTCCCCTGACACATGGAATACACATTACCTGACAAACAAAGCTATGCACCCAGAAGACATGGCCGGATATAATGAAACGTCGTACGTGTACACACCATCGGCGGATATGTAAATGACAGGTAGGACGGCCGCCAGAATGCATTTGTGTTCTTCGCGGTTAGCGTTGTTACCAGGCTTCGTAATTTTGAAAAGTGACGTGAAAGCGTCAGATCTTCAGTGATCACTGTCAAGGACATGGAGATATTACGTACTCTTGTAAGCTTCAACGGCACTTGGCAGAGTTTAAGTGGCCTCTTCGTAGTCTCTTAGTCAGCTGATGAAATCGTGCAATATTCCAGATCGGTGGGCATTCGGATGAGACCGTCGCCCGGTGTTGGGCAGCATGCGAATGTGAGAACAGGCTTACTCGTCGTCAAGGTGTAAGGTGACCAAGACTGACCACCACAAAGGGGGCTCGGTAAATTACGCACCGAACACACTGCAATCTCTCCACGTCTGCGCCTGCAGTATGTCATAAGTAATGGTCTCCCTGCAACATCCTGTAGCGTCCCGCACCATTGGTAGGAGACTAGAGAATTACCGTCTCATGCTCAGTCTTCGGTTAACACCATACTTCACATGTCAGCGTCTGGAGCGATGCCGCGTCCGGCAAGCATGGAGAATAATGGATGACGTCGCTTTGTGTTCGGCTATGAATTGCAATTTTGCACCACCGCGATTACCATAGTCGCCGAGTATTGCGGCGATATACAGATATACTGTTCTTCCAATGTTTCGTAGAGGAGCAGTGGTCTTACTCGACTCATCATGGTGCAAAGGCACATCGAATATGACTTAACGTCACAGCTGACGGCACGACCGTACCTTCCGTTCTATAACCCCAAATATGGAGCCCCTAATGACATCCCTTTTGACAGCAAAACATATAAAAATTAGTTATCCTGACCCTGACGGTAGCTACTGGCAACAAAATATTAACGCTATTGAAAGTTTGACCGACAGAAATGCTAGGGAACTAACAACATCTATTCCACCGAAAGAACTAAATGAAAAACTATCTGATGATCAATTAATCTACGAAGCATGCAACTCTATAAAAAGAATTCAAAATATATGTTTTACTAAGGTTAAAACCCATACGAGATAAAGAGGTCAGAGATAACATTTATACAAGAAATGAGCTGTAGCCGCATCGAGCTGTAAGTTCGCTGCGACTACAATGAAAAACTTCAATGGAGATGTTAATTCACTCTCTTGTAGACGTCGCGATAGATGTACGCTTATTGACCAATATTAGATTCTTTCCGACCGATCTGGAATTTTAAAGTTTTTCTTGACGTATTAGTCAATGTTCTGAAGAAAGGTGACAGAGCATTTACCGTTTAGCTAGACAACGGAACAGATATTATATGCGAGGGAAAAGTAACTCGTGTCATACTTAATCAATTCTGGGACTTATTCGTCGTGATCTGTGATTGTCACGAACATTGGAGGACACAGCAATGTACCAGACTCCGACATAAACTCTACAAATACACTTAAGTAGGAAACATATACAAACAATCATGAAGAATTCATAGGTACGCCGTATTGTCGGAAGCTGTAGTCAATATCAGAATTGCTGATGTAAACCGTAGCTTCAATTCCCTGAATGACAGATCGGTGTGTTTTCCACTGCAGTGGTTAGATAACTCAGAAGTTCAATAAACTCAGTTATATCTTTAATACTTCGTGTCGTCTACATCATTCAATTGAATTTATTGTGTAACTGTGATTAGTTATTTTCTTAATAGAACGCAAAAACTAAACGTGACTGAGTGACATTATTAACAGGGGACAGTAATTGAACATTGTATTACGACGCTTGCTGTACGGTATGTAGAAAATACATTATCTCTGGATTTACGACGTAGGAGTTGTTGAATTAGCACCGTAGCGACACACTAACGACGCTATAATACTTCACAAATGTTCGAATGTGTGTGAAATCTTATGGGACTTAACTGCTAAGGTCATGAGTCCCTAAGCTTACACACTACTTAACTAAATTATCCTAAGGAGAAACATACACACACCCATGCCCGAGGGAAGACTCGAATCTCCACCGGGACCAGCCGCACAGTCCATGACTGCAGAGCCTTAGACCGCTGGGCTACTCCCGCGCGGCATAATACTTCACAAATCAACATCCTCGCAAGACTATAGTGTGGCATTGGCTTGAATAGTGGATCTTATGAATCGAGATATCATATTATTTACGTTTGAACATTGTGTGTAGCAGTAAAGAAGACAGACATCCTTCGAACACCATTGCTTCATTTATAAGCGAGGGCCGCTTATGCATTTTGGCGTGCTGCTCCATCGATAAGAGGATATCTTTTGAAGGGAGATAGTATCTGAAACTAAACAAACAAAGAGAGGAGTTTGTTTTAACAGTTACAGATCGGAGTTGTCGCGATCGACGGGCGCCGACCTGCGTCAGCCAGACTTGAACTTCGATTTCCATCGAGCCGACACACACGCACTCACCACAGTTCTCATACCTTACATCTCATGCGACAATGCGTGTGCAGCATTAAATTGTCTGCGTAGTAATGAGGAACTCCTGTGGCCAGCAAATTCCCCAAATCGTTCCCCAACAGAACATTTACAACAGATGTGAGCCATATTTCCTCAGGAGAAGGGAGAACGACCTTATGACACCTCTTGCATCCAAACCTGAGGAGGTGCAACGTCATGGTGATACTGCCATATTCCTTATAAATTTGACTCCGTATAATCACTTCAGTAACATGATACATCCTCTCAGTCTTTAAAGCTTAATTTCGTTTCCCGCTCCCCTTCTGAGTTCTTCATTTTCTTTGTCAAGCAGTGTATATCAAGTAAATTAAATGTACTGAAATGAAATCAATGTCATGACACATTCATAACGTTCCTGACTCGGCATTTCTCAGCAGCATTCCCTGAAATCGTTTAGCGTCACTGCATCTACATCTGCAATCCATATCTATACTCCACAAGCCGCCTTACGGACTGTGGCGGAGGGTACTTGAAGCACCATTAGATTCCCCCCCCCCCTCACTTCCCCCATCACGCTGGCCACATTCTACTTGCCTGTTCCAGTGGCTAATGGCGCCCGGAAAGAACAACAGTCCGTAAACCTCAGTATTAGCTCCAATTTCTCGAGTCTAGTCATGGTAATCATTTCGGCATACGTGTATGGGAAGAAGCAGTATGTTTCCCGATTCCTCTTGGAAACATACTCTCTCCGAATTTCAACAGTAAATCTCTACGTGATGCACAGTGACCCTCTGGCAGCGTCTGCCTTTGGAGTTTGTTGAGCATCTCTGTAAATCTCTCAAGCAGATGACGAATCGAGCCGCTTCTCATCTTATCTGATCCATTTCTTTTATTAATCCCCAGACTGATAAACAGTACTCTACAATCGATCGAATGTTTCGTAAGCCACTCCATCCGTTGTTGTTACACGTCTTTGAGATTATTCCTCTGACTCTAAGCCTGGTATCTGCTTTCCCTACACTTAATTTCATGTGAATATTCCACTTTAGGTCGCTCCGGATGGTTACTCCTCCATATTTTTCAGTACATACTGTTTGTAGTGATTTGATGCCAATAGTGTAATCGTACAGCAGCGATTTAGTTTTCGATGTTATCCACAATGTCATTTATACATTCGAAGACAAAGGGGGAAAAAAACGATGCACCACCTAGAAATTATCCGAATGGGACGGAAATAGGTAGATGCGCTGTACATGTTCACACAAACTAATGATTACTGTTTCAGAACAAATAGCTTAAAAAACTAGGCAAGTCAATAACGCGTTGGTTCACCTCCAGCCCTTATGCAAGGAGTTAGTGGGCTTGTCGTTGATTGGAAGAGGTCCTCCTGAGGGGTATCGTGCCAAATTCAGTCCAATTGGGGTGTTATATCGCCAAAATCTCTAGCTAGTTGGAGGGCTCAGTCTATTATGCTCCAAATGCGCTCAGTTGGGTAGAGATCCGGTGCTCTTGTTGGTCAAGGTAGAATTTGGCAAGCACGGAGACATGCAGTAGAAGTTCTCGCCCTATGCGACTGGGTATTGTTATGCTGATATGTAGGCCTAGGATGGCTTGATATGTACGGCAGTAAGATGTGCCGTAGAATATCGTCGACGTGCTGCTGTGCTGTAAGGGTGCTGCTGATGACAAAAAGGTCCTGTTATGAAATGAAACAGCACCACAGACTATCACTCGCCGTTGTCGGGTCTCTCAGCGGGTGACACTCTGACTCGTATCTCACTGCTGTCCAAGGCGTCCCCAGATACGTCTCAGCTAATCATTGGGGCTCACTTTGAAGTGGGACTCATCATTGATGACAGTTCAACTCCAGTCAATGAGAAGCCAGGCCAAAGACATGTCTGGAAATGCCTTAGACAGCAGTGTCTTAGTGTGTCCATACTATGACCAGTAACGGTCATATAATTCCCGAAATTACTCTTACATCCATCGATTTTATTATGTTAAGAAGGATGTTCTGAGTCGAGTTTGCAAAGAAGTCTGTAATGCAATGACAAGCCTTGTTCGATACTTGGTAAACTCGCATTTTGTTCATTTGCTGAATTGTATCAAATGCTTCCTGAAGTGAAGGAACGCGGAATTAACCAATGTCTATAGGCTCTTCATCTCATGGACGACAGATCGAGCTGAGTTTCACAAGATCGCTGTTTGCATAATGTTGATTTTTATAAAAGTGATTACAGTTCTCAAAAAATGGTTCAAATGGCTCTGAGCGCTATGGGACTTAACATCTGAAGTCATCAGTACCCTAGAACTTAGAACTATTTAAACCTACCTAACCTAAGGGCATCATACACATCCATGCCCGAGGCAGAATTCGAACCTGCGACTGTAGCGGTCGCGCGGTTCCGAACTAATGCGCCTAGAACCACTCACCCAAAACGGCCGGCGATGACAGTTCTCAAACATGCCATAATACGTGAGCAAAAACTACGTTCCACAATTCTATAACCAACTGACGTCAACAGTACAGGAATGTAATCATTTGCATATGACCTACGACATTTTGTTGAAAACGCAAATCCTTTTCATTTTTTTCCGGTCACTAGAAACCCTTCGTTGCTCCAGCGACCTACGATAGGCTATTGGTAGAGGGAGACAAGTTCTTTCGCATAAGCTCTGTAGTATCTCACAGGTTTCTCATCCGATTCGCTTTTACGACTTTGATCAAGTATGCCTGATATGCAGCGCAATATGCAGAACAACGGCTTGGACCATTTCTGACGCCATCCCAGTTGTGTCTAAATAGAACTAGTGGTTACTGCGAAGTGCCTGAGTGTATCAATTTTTTCTTCGTCCGGTGAGCCTGGCAATAAAAAAAAAAAAAAGCTTGTTGTTATCATTCAATAGACATTCCGCATTTTTGTGAACGTCTACAGGGAACAAACAAAGAACTGTTTCATTGATAGTCAACTGTACAACATTCAAACAGTATTGTAAGGATTGGCCTACAGGAATTGTTATACAGTGCAGTACTGCAGGGCACATTTCATTTCAACAAATTACAAGTCCTCATTGATAGAAGTCGCCTGCGACTTCAAAAACCGCCATGATTTTATTTTCTCTGCTACCAACTTTTATCAGAATTACATGTGCAAGAACTGAACTGTCGATATGAAGTTATTAAAAAAATGTTTGTATGGTTTAAGCCATGTTTTCACCGGAGCAAACAAGCTAACAAGCACGAGCATAAGTTGATTCTTTCCGGTACCCGGTAGGCCTCTTGCAGGTCTTTCAAATGGACGCCACTGCAGCTACTTACGTGTTCCTAACCTTCCCCAGTCACCTAATCGGAAAATGGAGAGCTGCATTTTCACGTGGAATCGGAACCACATGTGTTTCGTGGCCACTACAACATCTGTGAGAAGTGAATGCTCGCCTTAAAATCGTAGAAAAAAGTTGTGGTTTGAATGGAATTTGATGCCACGCTTTCTGTCTGGATCACGAAGCGCGTGTTTTGCCACTAGACCATTTTTGTTTTAGAAAAAAAAATGACTATTAGACCTTACACGCGTAGCGTGTCACCTCTTGAGATTATGCTAGGCGTCGGTAATTAACGTTCTGTTAGAATTTTCCCCTCAGTACGAATGGGAAGACAGGGAAAAAGCGCAGCTGACATACAAAGAAAATTTTGGACCAGTGCTAAGGAGAGATGGAGCTGCAATTGCGTGCAAAATGCACGATCTCTGCTCATGTCACGCTTCCATAAAAATTGCAACACTTAATTCTTCCTTCCCTGTTCCATTTTGCATACTCCGTCGACAATAGTGCGCTCGCCATGCAAAATAATCCTCACTGAAAAACCAAGTTTGGCAATTGTGGGTCTAACAAGATAGAGTTGTATCCTGTATGCAGAATATTAGCTCCAAAAACTAAATCCTAATAACACAGCGTTAATAGGTAAAGTTCACTACCTCATGTTCCCTTCCATTCCCTCTAGTATAAACGATTCTACTCATATAGAAGCGAATGGTAGTGAATTTTCTGCAAATGCTCATTCGCACGTCTTCGCTTCCATTCGCTCCATTGTAAGCCAGGCTTTGGGTGCTTAAAAATGGTGTCTGTGACCTCCGGATAATTCCGCTATGCGGCGCTTGTGAGTGATTCGCCGAGTCGCGCGCGCTTGGCGGGTAGGGCTATACAAACCGCTTTTATAAGCTGTTCTTCGTGCGGTAAAAATGTATAACTTCAACTTTTTTACAAAATACTTGCAATGCCTCTTAGCAGCTAAAATTTTTTGAGTGCAATTCTTTAGTTGTCTTCTTCAGATTTCGACATGTCTTATTGGACCATTCTCTTGTCAGTTCTGAAGACGAAGATGTGGAGCACAAACTGATAAAATACAGAAGCATTGTTCAATATCCATTGGATAAGCACTTGACCAGTAAGGTTTTAAGGAATATGAGATATCTATTATGGTTTAATAATCGACTTAGAAATTTTCTACGAAAGCAAAGAGAGCAAATACAAAGTCCAGCTGCCCAACAAAACTTGAACGATGTAAAAACGACTGTAAGGATAGCAATACGAGAACCTTCAGTGGAGGTGAAAGGAAAACTTTGCCAACCGATCCGTCTAAAAACCTTAAAATGTTTTGATATGTAAAGTTGGTGTACAGACCGCAATCATCGACCATACTGGTACCGAAATGGAAGATGACAAAGAGAAGGCCGATGTATTGTATTCGCTCTTCCTAAACTGTTTCGAGGCGGAAAATCGTAATTGGCTTTTCTTTTAACTCATGGCACAAACACCGAAGTGCTTAATAGTGTAGTGATAACAATTAACATTTTTCTTGCACCAAGCACACCGGAAAAAGAAAAAAAATCGATATAGTAAGGTACTTCGCAGTAATCACTAGTTTTATTTAGACAGAACTGAGATGAAGTCAGAAATGGTCCAGGCCCTTGTTCTGCATATTGCTCTGCATACAAGGCATACTTGATCAAATTCGTAAAGCGTGGTGAAGAAAACTGGTAATGCACAAATGACTGTAGCTTAAGAATACTGTACCACTGCTAAACCTGAAATGTGAGAGAGGTATCGGAAATTATGTTATCTGATGATTTCCTGAAAAATGCTTTCCACTTTCGAAAATATTCTTTATCGAGAGGTTGAATCGCGCTAGTAGTTCCAGGAGGAATCCACATTACATCTGCAGATTTTTCGTCGTCCTCCAGAAAAGCAGAGCCGTCGTTATGTCCAGGTCATGAATCCAACAAAAGCAATGAATTAGTTTCTGCAGCTGTTAGTAATGCGTTTCGAACGAAATGTTGAAAACTATTGTTTATCATTTTTCCAGAATTTAATACGTGGATTAGAAGACTCTTTGCAACCAAACAGTCAGTTTTTTTTATTTGTAGGTCCTAATTTGCTTTACGGTTCTTGAAGACAGATATAGAGCTGCATAAACAGTAAACCACTCATTCTTATCACTGGTATTATCGCATATGACTGTGTCACTGCATTCATTGATTGAGCAACCGACGTTCTTTCACGAAACCTGACTGATCAACGTTATAAACAGCAGTTGAGGGGTAAGAGAAATTTTCGTCGTCTTTACGTCAGCTATGAATTTCTCTATAGCATTGACTATCACTTGCAGCTTTTCTACACGTTTACGTGATGTAAACTTGATAATTTTGCGACCTCCTATTCTGTACGATTTCTTGAACCTGTGTATCCAGTTCGACGAAGCCTGGAAATTAGAGAGGTTCATGACAGATGCAATTCGGAGGGCCCATTCTCATAGATCTCCATCGGCAACGATGCATAGCCTCTCACGAGCAGTTCTAAATACTGCGAACAGTTTTTCATTCAGATGGTTTCGGATTTCCGTTTGGCACATATTTCTACGTCATGTAATTCATTCTTCCATTTGTACTGTTCATGCTCCGATTTTAAGAAACGAAAACGCCTTTGCATACTACATAACTTCAAGCGTTTTTTCCCTCCTTCATTTAACCAATATTTCACTGCCTTTTCCTTGTCGCTAAAAGCTGTTGCAGTACGTGCTTTTTCTTATGCTTTGAAGGTATTCTTCTTCAGTACTGTTACTGGCATGTCTGACGTCGTCCGAACCACAGTTCATGGAATCGTCACAGTTATTTCGTATTTCTTCTAACGTATCCACAATTTCAAACGAAGTGTCGATATCTTTCGAATGAATGTCAAGGAAATCAACTAACAAACGACACATATGTACGCACTTGTAAATTATAGATTGTAGCAATCAGTCGTCCTTACTTAAATTCTATTATGCAGATCTAGATTTTATCTAGAAGCTAGCCATTCTCAGTGCTAAGAATACAAGAAGTACATAGTCAGATGATGTCCTAAAACGTTGCAAGTAATGGATTAACTCATATGGTTTGTATATTACATACCACTATTATTTTCGCTCAAAGCATGTAAGTCGCTGTTGATCGGGCTTCACCCATAGTTCATTGAATACTACCGTTTGCGGAAGGAAGGCTGTATGGAGAACACATAGGTTGGTTACATGGCGCCATCTACATGAACTACGTATATAAAATTCAAGGGAAGTAAACCACTTCAAATTTACATGAGAATTACGTATAATGAAACATAATTAAGGAAGGTAACCTGATGGACATATGTACGTCCTCAGGAGAAGTGTGTGATTTCGGCTGGAGAGTTGTTGTTGTTGTTGTTATTGTTGCTGTTATGGCCTTCAGTAGAGAGACTGGTTTGATGCAGCTCTCCATGCTACCCTATCCTGTGCAAGGTTCTTCATCTCTGAGTAACTACTGCACCCTACATCCTTCTGAATCTGCTTAGTGTATTCATCCGTTGGTCTCCCTCTACGATTTTTACCCTCCACGCGTCCCTCCAATACTAAATTGGTGATCCCTTGGTGCCTCTGAACGTGTCCTGCTAACCGACTACGGGAACCAAACTAGTTTTAGTTAGGAAAATAAAGAATTCACAAAGAGAGTAGTCTTCATTGAGAATTTCATCACTTACATCTTCAACTACGACGATCACCTGCCAAACTCTTCGAATATACGACGATTAGCACAGATAATCTCATCAGTTAATTAAAGAAGATTGTGTCGTATATAAACACTGAAGTTTCAGCAGCCGATAAGTGAATAATGAATACTATCTGCTACGTGAAGATGCCCATGATCTAGAGCCAGCATCTTTGCTATCTATAGTAAGATCGATCGTGGATACGAACCCAGACAATGCTTAAATTTTAGCTGAGATGGCACAGTGACTCAACCAACCTTTACATTGCATATCTAAATGCATATTTGTGGCACTGAGGCAATTTATCTTTAAGTGCAAATAATAACAAACAAATAAAATTCCTGGTAAAACACGCTGAACACCTAAGAATTTTTACCAATGTTTTATTATTGGTAAGATGATTCATGAGCAGTCAAGGATAATACAAAGTAAAGTGTTTCAAATAATCTAAACAGTCTGCGTAAATAAAGGAAATGTATTTAAAAAAATTGGTCCAATATTTTGTGAAATGATTTGTCTGAAAGTAAGAAAAGATTATAAATTTGATGTACGTAATTTGCTGCACATGGTGTGGAGCATCATTCAAAGGCATGTCAAATGAGTTTCTCGTCTGTTTTATTTCTTGCCTTTAACCAAATAATTTCACAAAATGTTTGACTATTTTATCATTTTTTTATTTTTATTTTCAAGTTATGTTCAGAAAACATGAACTTTCCTTCCTAGCGACTTCTGTTCTCAAAATGTCCTAAATTCATTACTTGAGTCGAAAAAATCCTTTCTGGCAGTTAAGTGTCATACCTTGAAAAGATGAAATTTTCAGATTTCATCTATATAGTTTGCACCAGCTGCTCATGACATATTTAAATTTTTCTTGAAATCACTAATTAAGTTTTCTTTAATCACTGAGATTAATTTCAAGCAATTTTTATTTTTTAAATCAGATCTCACACTGTTCAGTTTGCAACTCCATGTTTTCATTTCTCACTCTTCGTTTGGCTATGAAAATTCGGAAAAAAGCTCGCTATGTAATTTATGGAAAGTCTTAGTTCATCTGCTTAAACATTGCACGAAAAAGCTTAGAGTGTTAATCGTGTGACAAGATACATGTCTCATTGTGTGGTATCATCTGCAAGTAACCTAGGTTCGATATGGTGAACTATTTATGAAATATGACTAGTGTTACAACCAAATGGTTAGAAAAGTGCGTCTATCGATTTGGGCACTCTGCGCACATGTCCTCTGCCACATAACAATCCTATAACTCGTAAACAGAAGTAGATATCCTTCTGATTCCAACTTTAAATACAATTTCAATATGTTGGCTGTATTTCATATACAGAAATGTATGATCTAAAATGAACCAAATGTCAAGTTTACATAATATGTATGTACCACTGCAATCTTTTAAAATTTCATGCTATTTGTTACTTAATTCATCACAGTAACTATGACAACTAAAGAAAGGAAACTCACAAATGCCAAATTTACAGAATATGTATGTACCGCTGCAATCTTTTAAAATTTCATGCTATGTGTTACTTAAACTTAATTCATCACGGTAACTATGACAAACATAGAAAGGAAACTCACACCCTTCCTGATCATATATACAAATCTGTGAGATGCAAATCAATCAAATTTTTCTTACTAAAACTTTTTCTTAAAATCTGACGATAAGTATTCCATAGCAGCTGACATGGCCACTCTAGTGCTTCGGCCAGAAGTGTTACAGTTGACGCTGTTGCTGTTATTTGCTGCAGCAAAAAGATGAAAACATGTTTGAATAAAAAAGTTATCAGTTATATCGAACGAAAAGCAGCAACCCGGGCGTCGCTAACCTAGGACACTTCTGTAGCCACACTTGCAGTCATTTTTTGTTGCCTGAAATTGTTATACACTCTCGGTCGCTTCTGTTGCTCACATAAGACGTAGTGTAAGGAGTCAACTTTGTTCTGCCATCGGCCTTGTCAAGAAAATTGACATGAGCTATGATTTACAGCTGACTGTAGCTTTCAATTGCCGCCATCAGTGTCTCCACATCTCAGACGAGACCTCCTTGCAAACATACCAAGTGCATACTGGCCTCCTTTTCCGATATACATGCTATTCCTCTGATGGACCCCATTACCTGCCAGATGTTGTAGCTTCCAATCTCCAGCATACCTATGCTGTAGACCTGACTGGACTTGGCAGAAAAATCAGCCTTTGGCCCAAGAGGCGAGACATCTGTGCTGCCTCAGATTGGTTAACAACACTGGGTAGCACCTCGTACGTGTTGTGGGAAGCGAAGCACCCGGATATCATTTATGGAATCTGCGTAAACACGCAACAATCCGCCAGTCTCCTCCACTCACCATCAAGCCAAGGAAGACCAATCAGATGAACAACAGTGAATACAGTGACATTGGGGATTTTTCAGGATTCCAACCACACCAAAGATGCCACAGCTTTCTCCAATGATGCCCCAATGTCGTTGCAGTTTACAGCAGTACCCTGAAGCCTGCTATCTGTTTCCAGGGAACGACGAAATCTGCTTGTATTTGCACACAACGAGCACAGTCCTTATCCATTCCATATTGAAATGTTAAAGTACAAAAAGTGTACAAAGTAGTCAGGATTAACTGAGAAAAACCAAAAACTCTTTGTCTAGAGATAAAATTACCTGTCTCCTGTGTTACTGAAGCTTAACGGCACACACCGAGCTGGGTACCACAGTGGTTGTCACACTGGACTCTCATTCGGGAGTAAGACGTTTGAAACACGCGTCAGGCCCTCCTTATCTGGGTTTTCCGTGATTTCCCTAAATCGGTTAAGGCAAATACTGGTATGATTCCTTCGAAAGAGCACGACCGCTTTCCTTCTCCGTCCTCCCTAGTCCGAGATTGTACTCCGTCTCTAATGACTTCGTTGTTGACGGGGTGTTGAACACTAATCTGCTCCTCCCACCTCCTGTAGGGGACACAAAAAATAAACAGGAAGAATAATAAATAGCACTAAAATCAGCACTACAAAGTCTCACCCTACGCTATAAATCGCAAATCTGCAAAATCTTGAAATAAGAATAAATATCTCTGCTGAGAACAGGTATATAACTCGTTACAAGGACTTGAAGGTCTGTTCATTAAAACCTTAATACACGAAAAAGTACGCGAACACTTAAAAATGGAATCCAACACCAGTCAAACAATAGAAATACGAAGTTGGTTTTCAATTCTTCTCAGCGACCTGTGACGAAATAGCTAAACTCTTTGTAGCAACAGAAACGGCTACTCCTGGCGGATGCTAACACCTGGGCGACGGCACTACGGCGATGCGGATTCACTGATTTCGCCCCCATCAGTCAAGTAGCCTCCAATGTCTGGAAAGTTCTTGAAAATAATACGGTTCACAGTCATCAAAGGACATAGTTCTATATACGAGGAAAGGAATCGATATCGGTAGCCTTAAACATTCCGCTTGGGCACATGTGTTCATCCCTCAGAACAAACACAAATATTAGCATGGGTACATTGGCATCGGCATTAGACTCTCAAAGCATACGAAAAGGTTAGGAAGTGAGATCAGAGTTTTACTTCCCGTCGACATCGAGGTTATGAGAGATGAGGCACTAGCATGGTATGTTTCAAAGAGGGGGAAGGAAGTCGACTGTGCCCTTCTGAAAGAACCAGCCTAGCATGTGCTTGGAGCAATTTACGAAAACAATGGAGGAGCTATGGTTGGATGGGGATTTTAGCTGTAGTCATACCGAATGTGAATGCAGTCAGCAACCACAGCGCCAGCCTACTCGATCAAAGCATACATAAAGTTTGTTCTGTAGGGTGAGTGGTAGTACAGGTTGGAACACTTCAGTGGTAGGAGATGTGTGGCCATTGCTAAGTGGCACAGTTGACACTGTCAAACTCTTTCATCGAGTGTGTAACCTAGGGAGTTCAGGCCCACTCTGCATTGTTGCCAGATGTATCCAAGACAGCGGTGATGACATCATCCAATATGGTGGCGTGTAGACTTGACAACAGCACAGTACATCATCCATGGGTGGCCATGATGTCATTCAAGATGGTTGATTTTGGTGGGTAGTTTGTATTTTGGCAGGAAGATAGGTCAATTAGGCTACCACCAGTATAATGATGCACACCCCCAGAAAATGGCGGGAAGTTCTAATTCCATTGAGATAATACAGCCTCTACTAACCTAAGAAAATGGCGGGTAGGTATTTCAATTGGGGTACATCCACGAACCTAAGTCGTCCAAACGCTACCTCATCTTTATAGGAATTGGCGGGAAGTCTGAATTTTGGAGGGAAGATAGATCAATGGGGCTATCTCTACTAACCTAAGAAATCGGTGGGAAAGAAACGGCAGTTAAGGCACCTCCACTCACCTAAGCCACCTCATCCAAGGAAATGGCTGGGAGAGGACTCATCCTGTGCCAGACATAAGTCATTATTTTGCATGCACCAGTCTTTATTTAAAGAATCTGCGGCACTAGCGCCTCCCATTGTGGGAGAGGACTCAGCTTGTGTTATTTTGCATGCACCAGTCTTTATTTAAACAATCGGAGGCACTAGCGCCACCAAATGTGGTTGCCATGGGGTCCTGAGTCCAACTGGCCTAACACACAATACTGCCACTAGAGGTCACTGTCCTCTATTCCATGACATACTCCAAGATGGCAGCCTGGGGTGGGGGGCATTGTGGCATATAATGTGGTCGACATGGGGTCTGGGGTCCTACTGACCTAGTACACAGTACTGCCAACATAGGGAGCTATCATCCATTCTGTGATGTAATCCAAGATGGTGGGTTGAAAATGGCAGGAAACATTGTGTTCACCATGAGGTCTGGAGTCCAACTGGTCTAGTACACAGTACCCAGAGGGCGCTGTCATCTCTTCCATGACATAAACCGAGATGGCGATCTGGTGGTAGAATAAAGTGCCCCATAACAGGAAATTCAAGCGTGTGTTGTTTATTTATAAAAATCAGTTTGTTGGGTTTGTATTTCTCTTACTCATCATTCTCTGCTGTTTGGAAACATGTAGGTCTTGTAAGAAGTAACTACATAGAGCAAACATGTTGCATAACCTAATGTTTGGCACTGTACTACGGGTGTCTTAACCTAATGTTTGGCTCTTTGTCAGCACTTAACCTATTGTTGTGTTAAGTGGTTTTCCATGTCAACCCCATTTTCTTAAGCTATTCTACCACGTTTCATACCAAATTAAGTAATTAGTTATCTTCTCCCACCATTTTCTGGTACACTTTTCGAATTTCACATGCTTTTGAACGCCATTTTTGGTGCATTCTTTTTTGTCACCCACCCTGTTAAACTTTTATACTGCGTTTTACATAAAAACACCGTGTTGATATAAAAAATTTATGCAAACTAATTAAATCGACATTTTTCACATGTATGGTATAGTTTATTTTAATCTGCAGCATCCAATTGGTCAGTGAAATCAATGGAATACAGTTTATACAAAAGATTGCTAATAAAAACCCATTCTACCACTTGATACCTGATTCCACTGCCACCCCTGCCAAAGGCGCTGCCACCACTGCTGACCCCGGTCCCAACTCCACCCCGGCCGTGCTCGTCACATCATTGCTCTGGTGTCCATGGACCACCCTCCTTCAGACTAGTGGATTAGGGCTGCAGCAACCAGGCTGCTTGCAGTGGCCCAATTCTTCAGCGTCTCCTCCTCCACCATCACGTCCTCACTGATCATGTGTGGTACAGCACACACCCCTGCCCATCTCGGCACAGAACACCAAGGTGTGCTCACACTGATACCATACGCGAAGCATCTCCGAGCAGCACGTGTATTTACTGTTGCTGTCGATATACCTATGGATACTGACAACACAGATCACTCTATTGAAATCTGTTCCAGAAAAGCACCGACCGCTTTCTCCCTACTGATCCTAGTGGATCATATGATCTGTGTCCAGCCGTGCTTACCTGCCCCATTGTGACTGACACCTCGCTGCAAAACGTCCATGTGGCGACTCATCATCTAAACGGTACTCAATCTCATTCTGATGTCAGATGACTATGTAAAATAAGGGCAAAGTCTACCTCTCTCCAATTGCATAGTGTCCCAGAAATAGTTAACACTCGCTTTCTTGATGTCTCAGCTTGTATGCACGGAAATTCTTGCCCTAACAGAACCTGTTTACGAAAATAGCGCGGAATAACGCCGAATCCATTCTCCCTCATGATCCTAATGGGGCACCACGTCCATCAAGTGTTACCTTTCCTGCTTTCAACATATGCAAATGTTCTCACTGCTATGTATGGACTCCGATATCCCTGCACAAAGAATGTTGTGTGAATGAATCGAGCATTACGATTGGCTCTTATCGAATTTATCCTTCGGATTACTGATGTAGCCTGTGTGGAAGCACCATTTGCCTTTTCTTTCTTTCTGCCAATGAGACTTTCAGCAGCAAGAAAAACTATTTTACGCAGATTGCCATATTGCACTGACAATTAAACCCTGCAAAGTGCCACTACATGTCATCAAATACAGAATACTCAATTATATTGCTCTCCCACTGAGGACAGGACCTTGAATATTAGAGTGTGAAACTGATCTCCAACCCAGCAATATATCACCGCATACCGTGTCAATACAGTAAACAGACAATTTGAATCCTGTGCTAGATAAAATCACCCATTTTATATCATTCTTACATATACCGTGAAGACAGAGAGCAGCGTATATACTCTTCACAGCACTAGATATTTTCCTGCAACCGATGGTCGCAAGTCATCGACTTCCAATGTCCGACCAGAGCACCCTCAGTGGACTGACGTCACTCTCAGAATTGTTCTACAAATTCGGGCTCGGTTCCCTAGGCACAAACGCGTTATGCTTTCTTGTTTGCTCACTTTTCTACACCCATCTGCAGACTGTGGGATTACAAGAACACATTTATTTTTGCATGGTTTGCTAGAATATTCCACCATTTTCGCGGTACTTCTCGATATCAAGCACATGGCTGGATCATATCTTTCGCTCTTGCAACATAATTCCGAAAATATAGACTGGAAATTATTTCTCTAGAAACACAAAACTTTAGCTGAGTGGAGCATGCTGTAAACCATAGAGTAACTAGAAACTTATCATGTCTGTGAAGACCTTTGTGTGAAAAAAACTGGACAAAGGAAAATAGAGTAAACTGATTTTTCCACTCCCTAATACCAATGTTGGTGATGCAAGGAATACAAATCTTCTCTATAATTTACAAAGTCGAATAACGTGTTTCTCATGTCTAGAGAACAAGCAAAAGTGTCTTCCACCTGCTAGGTGCATACACCACTATCGGTGTTCTCTCAGCTAAATAAGGATGCGAAATGTGAAGAAGCAGTCAACTGGACAATTTACATGGGTGGGAATAATAACCCAGCCCAAACACACATCCATACTGAATCTTCAAAATTTCCATGCGATCACGAAGGCTATCGAACACATACCAAGCATTAGTTCGCTATTCGGTCATCTAGGGGACAACCTGGATAAGACATCTACACCCCCACACTCCAACATGTCTCTCCATTCAGACAGCTCTTACCATTAACGAGAAGTGTGGATCATCACCACACAGGTCACCGACACTGCTCGCCAAGAACGTACAGGTAGAATCATCATCCTAAGAAATTGGTGACATATAAATTTTATCGCAGTAGTTACTTACAACTAAATGTTACTATCGCGGTCTCAGTTGAATGACATTTAACAAAGAGTGAAGTATCGGAAATACACCCTGTTGATGGCTATGGGTCTGGAAATAGTAATATCAGCTTTGCTATCACAGTACTCAATGTCAGATCCACACCTTATTTACAAATGGACATAGTCATTCCCTTTGCACATGTTGGGACACAAACACATACTTTATAAGCCTGATGCTCAAGGTGCACCTATCATGCTCCCCCTGCTACTAAGTACAATACTTCGTCAATAAACGATCGCTAGCGATATGAATTAATACTGACCCAAAATCTATGTTGTGTGGGCATATCTAATAACTTTTTCTTGCCAGTGCTACCACCGTGTCTTAGAAAAAGAGGTTTAATCACCTTACAATTTGCCAGATGTTAAAAAACCCGATCCCAACAAGTACTGTATGTTACTATCACAAGCGTTCTTGGTTATACATGTGCACACAAGTATCCATGTTAAAAGCTATACAGGCTCTATATATCCCCGTATGGCATTACCTACGAATCACGAGGTTTTTCCAGATAAACATCAAAACGTTGATCATAGGAGTGCATATTATCAGACCAGTAGTCCGGTTACATGTAACCCATGAAGCAACCTCATCATAAAATCACTCAATTTGGAAAGTGATCTACCTAAGGAACATAGAATGAAACCAATATTTGCAACCCCCTCACTCCCCCATCACTAGATATTTTCTCCAGTATTTATAACATATTCTGTCTCGATACCATGTCAGAGATTCTGCGCTAAGTTGACTGAGTTATAGGCGAAGACTCATTGAGAAGCATCACAAACAGTAATAGAAGGAATGCTGATTTAGGTCGAAAGAAATGTACACTAAGTTTTCAGATCACAAGTGTTACGCTGTCTGCTAGAAATGAAGTCTATGACTTGTAATCATGTCTTTCCATTCATCCACATACCTGCATTTGTATCCAATGGAGGAGTCTTCTAATGATTACAGTCACTAGTGAATCATATTTCTGGCACTCTCATATCTCGAAACGAGCCACGTTTCTTGAATCTATCTGCTACAGTAAAATTCCAACATAGTTTTAGGTAGCCCCTATGCATCTTGCAACTACCCCTCAGACTCTCTGCTACCTTCCCTGTAGCTTTGCGCATGTGGATGTTCCACTGTAAGTTGGAACTGAGTAGAAGTCAGAGAAAGCTATATCCACCAACTTATAAAACCCATGTAGAAACAGAACGATCTGAGTTAGTGCAGCAAGACCATGTTTTGACCATTCAGTGGAAATGCATGCATTGTTGTGAGTCTCGTAACCAGATACAGATACTACCGTCTGAGGGAGATCCATGTCCATTCACTTTTATCAGCCAGATATGCTATCATCGTTATTCTGTACCATCCAACAGAGAAAAATTACCAATTATAAAAGCTCCACAAACTTCACACGATATAGAACTCACCTAGGCACTGATGCTGGTGCAATGACACATAGCTGCGGCATGGGTTCAGCGTGGAGAGAGAGATGTTGTAATGCTTCCCAGAATAACACAGGGTGCATACTTTCTAGCAATCCTAATGGGGCAGCACGTCTGTCACTGAATTCACCAGTCAGACTACTGCTGCTGCTGTCGGTGTGGGACGGTCCTATTAAATATACAGGCATTGATCCACTGCAGAGGCCAGTTTAAAAGTTTCATCATCTGTACTGTAGGAGGATGATCGTATCCCATAGACTACACTATAAATCGCAAGAGACGCTCCCTGTGGCCCTGTCTCATTGTTTGAAACATTATTTTTTCTGCTGTAGTACACTTTGTACACTGCTATACATTTCGTTTTTGTGCCATGACTTCGAAAAGTGTCAGGTTGTAAACTGACATTAAGATGTTATGATCCACAGCCTCTCACAGGAAACTAGATGTTGCACAGTGTAAATCATATTATTACTGAAGCTACCATAACACACCACACACTTTGGATGATTTTAAATAAAAGTTACAACATAAGGAAACTGGAAGAGTTTAGTCAGATTATGTAGAGTTTCCAAACTACAATCTGAAGGTGATCCACGAGCTCTACATTTAAACTCATCTGTCATAGTGACGGAATAGCTGATGGCTCTATGTTCTGTTTCGACTGATTCATCATATTGCAGTCATGTACATGACCACTGTTTTGGTGCTATCCACCTCAGAAGGTATTGTCCCTCCACCAAAACACTTCCACCAACTAAAACAAGCGATGTCAGTCAATCATTATTTGGTAACCAACAGTGTGCCAGTGGATGGATGAGATGGAAAAGACACCACCGATGTTCTCTAATAATAAGCATCACAGTTGATAATGTGAACAATTTTAGCAATTTTACAGTAATTTCAACACCAACCAATGATGTGACAGCATGTTTCCCAATTTCAGTATTATAGGTAAACCAGCCTTTCACCACTTTACGAGTATCATTGCAAACGTGGATAGATGATTGTGCAGTACGTCGATTCATTGTTAATTCTCGAACACATATACCATTAAAGTGCCTTACATATATCTAAACCCTCCAACATAGTGCTTAATTTACGACCTATCTCTCTGCGTATGGGAGGCACAGAGCATTCCCGCTGTCTTAGGGTAAAGTTAGAGAGTGAAAGACCACCCTCACACTGCCATTGATCAACCCACGCTGCAGCACTTTTACCGATTTAATCTCCAACCAACCAGAAGTGGACTGCTGCATTCCATGTCTTGTGAATGAATGCAGCATGCCGAGTCCTCACAAATCCAGGTGCATAAGATTTCTCGAGGTGTGCTCATGTTGAGAAGGTTAGCACTCCTCATAGATGTATAGTAAAGTGTCGTGATGTGATAGCAGACCATTAATAAGAACAAGAAACGGATGATTTTTATGCGCGATGGAGCTCCAGACGGATGAAGTTCGAAGAATTCTTACATAAATCAACCAAGCTATCAATTTTAAAGTATCATTCCAGAATCGGGGATCAGTACCTGGAAGGTACTGGTAAGAGATAACATAAACACACGCACTCCTAAGGCTACAACGTTCTGCACTTGAAATGGACTATAATGTTAGATCTCTTGCGTCTCCAACCCGTCAGTCATATGGAATGTAGGGCTGTTAATATTCCTATGTAAGAAATATATTTCAAGCGCAAGACATACACCCTTCATCCCGGTTTCTCTACGATAAACTATGTTATCGAAACGTAAACCGAAAATCTACTTCCTTAAAACATTAGCTCTGTATGATGCGAGCACATTATAGCTTTCTGGAGATGTATAGCGTCCACTGTTCACATTTAGTCATGGTTCAGAAACTATACTATGCCTGCATCAGCCCTATATAAAATGATCGTTAGTAATGGGGAATACCTCCTACAAGGAAACAGATAAACGCATAGCAGCAGCGTCCGACATGTGAAAATTACAAGTGATTCCGCCATTTACTCTGTAAACACCACATCTGTCAGGCAAATGTATACACAGGGATTCCAGTACTTCACAAGCACCTATCGCTAACTTAGTTATGAAGCTGAGGTCTCGATTTTACACCCAAGATGCGACAGGGACATGGAGTACATGGCAGGGACATGGAGTACATGGCATAAAACAAAGTTCGTTTAAGGGAGTGTTTCACGTTTCATCACACATGAGATGGAAGTCCTCTGATGAACGACAGGTTTACCATTAACGATCGCAAGTAGACAATGCCTTAAATCACATTTGGAACATGTGGCTGTATACAAGTTCAACACTGGCTATGTCATGTGGCTAATGCATCCTGACAGAACAGTGGAAAAATTGACCTGCAGCAACTTTTCACTCTCTAGAATGCGTCATCAGTCTACCATTAAATTGTACCTCGTTACAGCTCCACCTCAATCCATCACCCCATCCACTCTCTGTTATGCAAGTAAGTTTAGAGATGGATGGTTCTCTGTCTTCCTGAAAAGCATCAAATACAGTAGCCAACTCATGTGTATCACTGGTACCGCAATAGACACAGAGTATAATGCTACCTTGACAGAAAAATTTCAGCTGCTCCACTGAATCCCTTCGGTTCCATGTCGAAGTTTCCTCGGATTCCTCTTGCTGCCGTATACTTGTCACCATGCAGAAACTACTCTGCATGGACCAGAAGTTAAGCAAGTAACTCCTCAATTTCCCAGCATGGCGGCCCATGGACGTCAGAGCAATGATGCGGCAGCTGCAGCCAGAGTGGAGACGGGGCCAGGTGCAGGAGCAGCGGCAGTGGCTGCAGCAGGGACGATTGCGGAGTAAGGCGTCAAGTTGCGGGATGTATTTTTTACTACCGATTTCTCTTTAAACTGTATTCCATCGATTTCACTGACCAATAGGATACTGCGAATTAGAAGAAACTATCCCATACATGTGAAAATATCGATTTAATTAATTTGCATAAATTTCTTATACCAACATGGTGTTAGCGGTACAATAGTTAAGGAGAGGGTGTGTGTGAGTAGGTGACATGGAGCAGAACAGCAGGTTAAGTGCTGAACACAAAATTAATTTGCATAATTTTCAGTAAAATGCAGAACAAAAGTTTATCGGGGTAGATGACAAAGGAGAATGCGCCAGAGGCATCATTCAAAAGCATGTGAAATTCGAAAAGTGTACTAGAAAATAGTGAGAGGACATAACTAATTACTTAATTTGGTATTGAATGTGGTAGAATAGTTTAAGGAAATGGGGGTAACATGGAAAACCACTTAACAGAACAATAAGTTAAGTGCTGACAAAGGGCCAAACAGTTGGTTAAGATACCCAGAGTACAGTGCTGAACATTAGGTCATGCAACATGTTTTCTCCATAAAATTACGTCTTACAAGACCTATATGTTTCCAAACAGCAGAGAATGATGGGCAAGAGAAATCCACCCCCCACAAACTGATTTCTTGTAAACAATATACCCTTCACTTTCCTGTTATGTGGCCCAAAACTCTCCACCACCAGACCGTCATCTTGGATTATGTCATGGAAGGGATGACTGAGCCCTCTTGTGGTGGTACTGTGTACAAGAGCAGTTTGACTCCAGATCTCGTGGTTTACACACTATTTCCTGCCATTTTTCCCCTGCCACCGTGGATTATGTCACAAAATGGGCGAAAGGTCCCTCTGGTGGCAGTACTGCACACTAGGTCAGTTGGACTCCGGACCCCATGGCCACCATACTGTTTCCCGCCATCCCCCCACTTCAGACCGCCATCTTTGAAAGCGCCATCTGGTGGCATTAATGTGTACTATGCCAGTTGGACTCAGGATCTAATGGCGACTATACTGGATGGTGGTAGTGCCTCAAATTGTTTAAATAAAGACTGTTGCATGCAAAATAAAGAGTCCTCTCCCAGCCGTTTCTTAGGACAAGGTGGCGGTCAGGTGACTTAGGTCAGTCGAGGTGGTTCAACTGCCCTTTCCTTCCCACCATTTCCTTAGGTTAGTTGAGATAGCCCAATTGATCTATCTTCACTCCATAATTCAGACTCCCTGCCAGTCCCTAGGAGGAGGTAGCGTTCGGTTGACTTAGGTTCGTGAATGTACCCCAATTGACCTATCTTCCCACCATTTTCTTAGGTTAGTAGAGGCTGCATTATCATGGTGGTATTTGAGTTTCCCGCCATTTTCTTGAGGAGGCGGTCAGGGTAGTGGAGGTAGCCCAATTGACCAGTCTTCCTTCCAAAATCAAACTCCCCGCCAAAATCAGTCATCTTTAAAGATGTCATGGCCGCCACCTTGAATGACATCATGTATTGTTGCCAAGTCTACACGACACCATCTTGGTTGACGTCATCGCCGCCATATTGGATACATCTGGCAACAATACAGAGTGGCCCGGAACCCCCCTTGCCCCAATACTAGTACCGTCATACTAATTTCCATCTGATCATGAGGTGTTTAGATTAAATAAATCAGTAGCAAAGTGTCAGGATGTTGATAAATCACAGTAAAAGATACTGGCAGCTTTAAAGTTTAGTTTTTGCCCAGTTTATTTGTGAAAGGCTATTTGATATGGGCTTCAGTGCTGGAGCAAAAGCAACAATCAGAAAACCCAAGCACATGGAAGTGCAGCGTGATTAAAGTGTCTAGGCTCCCCTCAGCCTGAACAATGCCGAAGTTCACGAAATATCACATCCAAACAATTCTAAAGTCATTAAAATTCGGAAATGTTCATATTAGGTCATTGAAGATCAGGACACGAATCTTCTCGCAATTTCATATGCACGATAATTTCGTCGTATTCCGAGACTCGAGTATTTTCTCATCATCTCAAAACAGCGAGCATAATAACATAGATTCCATTTCCAAAGACCGTCGAGACTAAATTGTCCTTCATTGCTTCGATGCTCCGGATTCAATGTTTTCATTTCAATCATTCGTCATAGCACTGACGACTCCAACTCTAAGACAATTTACATTCATTCTCATACAACAAATCTAACATAAAAATGAAACTACAACAGTATACTTGTTGGAATAGTGTATGTATGAATAAATCGAAATTCTAGTATTTCCGTCATTATACTTGAGTTGTATAACATGAATCTTTAAAAATAATTGAATAAGTAGATGTTCTAGCATCTCCTTCATTATCCTTGAGTTTAAACAGATAACTCCTTAAAAATAATCATAGGTAAACATGTGGGCTACACATTTCATTGTAAAACTCATCTTCCATCCGTCGATGCCCACATCAACCCTGTACCTCACACTGAATGCTAATTAATGGCAGTTGCCTGGCTTATTTAGGTTTCAAGCACTTCAATTTACTACAGATACTTCAATCTACACGAAAGGAAGTACCAGAATGTGTCTAAACACAAAGTTTGACCAGTGTTGAAGCGTACTTCATTGTTTTACCCATGTGTCCTGTGTTAGTCTACAGTTGTAAGAAAGTGACCCCAGATGTTAAATAAAAATACATAACAGTAACCGAAGTACATTATACAATGGATACTGACAAGTGTGATCCAGCGCTACCTCTATGCTTTTGTAATTCTTACAATTTGTTGTTGTTTATTTTCGTATGTATAGCAATTTTCATAAATTTGCAATATATTACAAGCATTTAGTTTATTCAGTATCGAATGCTTCAGATGAAAATTTCTGTGCAAACCGTAACGTAAGAACCTAGGTAATAAAAACTGCACTGATGCAACGCAACAGGCACCTTTGTTCACTATATATAATTCCTTTAAGTTATCGATGTTTTGCTTGTATCTGGTTGATCAGCTTTCTCCGTGTGCTTTAAGTTTCGCGTTTGTTTCTTTGGAAATTGCCTTCGCCTTGACTAAGATACACTGGATGTCATAACTACTTCTTCTCCGCAGTGACATACGGGTTGACGGGGATAGCTTCTATGAACTAATCGTTAATCCTGCAAAGCTTGAACTGAAAGCATTGCTCAGCTTAGTTTTGACACTGTTTTTAGAACAGATTTTTTAAGAAATTGATTTATTTTAATTCTGAGTACAAGGACAGAACGCCTCGATTCCAACAGTCATTTTTGGTTGAATGACATTTCCATTACTAACAATTATTTAAAAGTTCGGTAAATGCACACAGCTAACTCTCGTAGTACCATACCTAGACAAAACCCAATTTCAGTTTCGTAATCCTCTGACTGAGACCAATGGAATCGTCTGGTACACATAATGATAACGTCTTTAATGATCTCAGTTTCTGTATGTTTCTTGCTGTTCCACCCCTTGTTCAACCCCATTATGTCAATAAATTATAAACAACGCATGCATGGGTACAGAACCGACACATTGAATGCAATGGATTATCTGCTCCATTTGCTATCTACAAAAATCCAAACTTCGCCAAACTCAATTGGACGAATAAGACTCCTGTTTCTAAAGAAGAGCTGTTTTGAAGCCATGTGCATGACGTCAAAAAACATTAGATTAAAAGCATCAGTCTCAGTTGAAGGTGGCGGTTGTGGTGAAAGTTCTGGCACGCATCGTCGAATGCAGAAAGCAGGCTCTTTGATAACTACAGGTACACATTTTTCAAGATGACGCTGTATTGCTGTTGTCTAATGTGAAGGTGGCAACACTGATGGAGTGAAAGAGCTGTGGCCATCACTCTCTAGTTACTAATAAACAAACATTGCCCAAAGCCTTTCTTTACTTTTTATAAAGCGAAGATCACCTGTAACATAAAAAGGCATCCGTGGATCTGCAGCTACGGATAACCGACGACCACAAAGTAAAGATACCCACAGTGGCTGTAGGTAACGGATTAGCCTTAAGTTGGTAGTTGTGGTCCGTATTAATGCCATTTAAAATAAACTATAGTCAGATGTCAATACTTTCGATTAACTTTAATTAGCTGTAACGTATTAACAATCTTTTTGACAGAATGGGCATATTTATCATTAAGCCGGTCTAAGATTCTGTTCCAGAGAGTGGTATTGTTTATCAAATACTGTTCAATTTCTGTGACGTCATTTATACCATACAAACTATGGAAATTCGCAAGTCTCGTGGATTCAAGTAAAGCGGCCATTACTACCACCGTCAAACGCACGCGGCTTTGAAATTACCTCAGTTCGCGTGCGATTCGCTCATCTCGTCTCTGCTACCTCTCTGGCAGACATACGGCGAACTGTGCCTTCTGGCAGCTGTCTGTCTCCGCTGGTTCCCTTCCTACGTCGGTTTGCTTATGCCTGCAAGAGCACGCCTACTCCCGACTGTACAAACTCGCGTCTCGGCACAGCCCGAGAGATCTCGTCACGGCACAAGTTGAGGCAGGTGTGGAGGTATTTGCGGGTGTGGGATGAAACGGGAAACGTGATGGTGTTGCCATCTCCTCTCACTAACGACCGACACAGGAAAATACCGTGCGACGATTGGCATCTGTTTGTTCAACACGTGCGGTCTGTGTATTTAAGAAGACTACAGTCCAGTCCACGCGTTCTGAATTACGTCAGCACGATTCGGGGAATACTCAACGAAAGTGAGGGTCCTCGTATTGTCCCCCAAACCATCTCACACCAGATTTGCTTGTCACGATCATCATTAAGTGGATTTTGATTTACTTATGAATTCTCTTTACAGTTGGCATACCAATACAATATTAAGAACAATAGCGCTCTGAACGTGAGCAACTGGTCGTATGAAGGAAGTGTAGACATATTTAGTGCAATTGCTCATCGCTCTAGTGATGGATACGTATGTTATCGTACTCTTTCCGTGAATCTTCGGAGCAAAACATCCAGTGCTAAATGTTGTTGTTGTTGTGGTCTTCGGTCCAGAGACTGGTTTGATGCAGCTCCCCATGCTACTCTATCTTCCTTTAAAGACGCTGTCCATTCGGTTCAACTGCTCTTCCAGGTCCTTTGATGTCTCCGACAGATTTACAGTGTCATCGGCAAACCTCAAAGCTTTTATTTCTTCTCCATTGATTTTAATTCGTACTCCAAATTTTCTTTTGTTTTCGTTACTGCTTGCTCAATATACGGATTGAATAATATCGGGGATAGGCTACATACGTGACTCACTCCCTTCCCAACCACTACTTCCCTTTCATGCCCCTCGACTCTTATAACTGCCATCTGGTTTCTGTACAAATTGTAAACAGCCTTTCGCTGCCTGTAATTTACCACTGCCACCTTCACAATTTTAAAAAGAGCTTTCTTGTTAACATTGTCAAAAGCCTTCTCCAAGTGACAAATGCTAGAAACGTAAATTTCCATTTCCTTAATCCATATTCTAAGATAAGTCGTAGGGTCCGTATTGCCTCACGTGTTCCAAAGTTTCTACTGAACCAAACTGCTCTTTTCCGAGGTCGGCTCCAACCAATTTTTCCATCCGTCTTTAAGAATTCGTGTCAGTGTTTTGGCGCCAGGACTTATTAAACTGATACTTCGGTTATTTTCGCACCTGTTAGAACCTGATTTTTTCGGGATTGGAAATATTGGTTGGTTGGTTGGTTGTTTCAGGGAAGGAGACCAGACAGCGAGGTCATCGGTCTCATCGGATTAGGGAAGGACGGGGAAGGAAGTCGGCCGTGCCCTTTGAAAGGAACCATCCCGGCATTTGCCTGGAGCGATTTAGGGAAATCACGGAAAACCTAAATCGGGATGGCCGGACGCGGGATTGAACCGTCGTCCTCCCGAATGCGAGTCCAGTGTCTAACCACTGCGCCACCTCGCTCGGTGGAAAATATTATATTGTTCTTGAACTCTGAGGATATTTCACCTCTCTCATACATCTTCCTCACTAGATGGTAGAGTTTTGTCAGTGCTGGCTCTCCCAAGGCTATCAGTAGCTCTAATGGAATGTTGTCGATTCCCGGGGCCTTGTTTCGACTTAGATCTTTCAGTTAAATGTTCGTCTCCCATCATTATCTGAATAATTTCTTTTATTGCATCATACAGTTCTATAATCACTTCGTCATCTGCGGAGCTAGTTGGCATATAAATTTGTGCTGCTGTGGTAGGCATGGGTTCCCTGCCTATCTTGGCTACAATAATGTGTTCACCGTGCTGTTTGTAGTACCTTACCCGAGCTCCTATTTTTTATTCATTATTAACCCTACTCCTGCATTACCCCTATTTCATTTTGTAATCATAAGACCAGAAGTCTTGTTCCTCCTACCACCGAACTTTGCTAATTCCCACAATATCTATCTTAAACCTACCCATTGCCGTTTTAAATTTTGTAACCTACCGGCACGATTAAGAGATCTAATATTCCACGCTGCGATCCATAGAACGCCAGTTTTCTTTCTCCGGATAATAACGTCCTCCTGATTAGTCCCCGCCCGGAGATCCTAGTGGGGGATTATTTTACCTCCGGAATATTTTACCCAAGAGGACGCCTTAATCATTTAACCATACAGTAAAGCTGCATGCCCTCGGGAAAAATTACGGCTGTAGTTTCCCCTTGCTTTCAGCCGTTATCAGTGCAAGCACTGCAAGGCTGTTTTGGTTAGTGTTACAAGGGAAGATTTGTCATTTATCGAGACTGTTGCCCCTGCAATTACTGAAAAGGCTGCTGCCCCTCTTCAGGAACCACATATTTGTCTGACCTCTCGACAGATAAACCTCCGTTGTGGTTGCACCTACGGTACGGCTATCCGTATTGCTGAGGCATGCAAGGCTCTCCACTAACTGTTAACTCGTTAGCAGCTTTCGTTTTAGTTACACGTTTGACAATCAGGAACAACGGAAGAAACTGTGTTGTGTCTTAGTACGACGGGGACTAACTTTAGACATAACATGATTCACACCCATACATAAACAGTGGTAATAGTGGAACAGAAATAAGAATTCTGGTTTCGTCTAATTTTTATCTGGAATTATTATTATCGGCGTCTTAGAGACAAGCTTAACGTCCATTTCCTTGAGCCGTTGGGATCAAGGTGACAGAAACTCAGAAAAGTAAATACCGCAAATGGTTTGTTGCCCATCATCCACTCTACTTAATTCCAAACGATGTCGGCACGATTCATTCCTACTGATGGAAATTTTGTTATCTCCATTCACTAAACTATGATAACAGTTATACAGGGTGTTCCTGTAGGAGCAAAACTTTAACAGGACACAGAGAATCCGCCACTGGACAATTTGAGGTTGGGAATTTGGTTCAGAGAAGCCAGCTTAAGGAGATATGGAAGTAAACTTGCCAACCGCTTTGTCTATCAATTCAGTTTCGCAACTTATTTATAACATGCGTACAATTTTACGCTTACTGTGGTGTTTATTTACATATACTTTCTTCATTTCCTGCAAAGGAACGAGGAGGAAGAGCTTGATTACTTGGAAGCCATGATGCAGGGTTTGTTTGTTTTACTTGTCGGTAAGATTGCTGTGTTGTGTCGTATGTACTTTGTCCCATGACAGAACGTGCTATTAACGGCAGACCAATTCATTACTTAGTGCTATTCAGAGACCTACAGTACAATACGATGGAGCAGTACCTGTAAAGTTTTGCAGAACTCACTGACACGGACGAAGTGTATGGGGAAGTGCGTTGAAATGCTCTCGCTGCTGATAGGCTGTACAGGGAACGATTTCGTGACAGGCGTCATCTGTGAAAAAGCGTGTTAATTTCTCTCGATCGACGAATGCAGGAGACTGGTTCATTTGAAAGAAGAAATGAGGGATCTGGAAACGTGAGGACCACGCGCACACCCGATTTTGAATGGGAGGTGCTGGAACGTGTTGAAGCGGACCCTATTAGAAGCAATCGTCTACTTCATGTGAAATTGTCACTGAACATACTGCCGTGCGGTGAGTACTCCACGAATAAAAATTACACCCATATCGCTTACAGTGATCCCAAGCAATGCTTGTGACTGATTTTGCATCAATGATCGCATTGTGTCAGTGTTTTTTCAGCAATGGATTGGTGGACCAGATTTCCTCCATACTGTGCTGTTTACTGACGAGACCTTATTTGATAGTGATGGTATTTCGAACAGAGAAATAGCCACGTGCGGGATGAGGAAAGCCCTCACACTATAGTAGAGTCACGCCATCAAGTACGTTTCGCTGTGAATATCTGGGGCGGCATTGTAGGCGACAATGTCACTGGCCCATATCCTCTACCTGGCCATCTGAATGGCCATCTGTACTTAAAGTTCGTGCAAAGAGGTGTTGGAGAACGTACCCTTGGTTGTTCTGGACTTCATTGTGGACGACCACAGCTATTTCAGTGCTGTATTTCCTAGTTGCTGGATTGGGAGGTCCTATTCCATGGCTTGCGAGGTCACCTGACGTGAATCCCCTTGGTTATTTCCTATGGGGCTATCCAAAGTCATTTATCTATGAGATCCCAGTGGATACGTAGATGAAATTAGTTTCCAGAATTGTAGCTGCCTTTCATGTTAATCGGAACACACAAGGGATATTTGTCAGGGAGCGTCAGAATCTTATTCGCCGATGTCATGCTTGCATGGAGGTTGATCACCGTCAGCTTCAGCACATTTTGTAGGGTACAGTACAAATTGTACGTTTATTATGTTAATGATCGTTCTTTTAGTAAACTGAAATTAATGTAAATAAAAATGAACCCAGTAATGTAATTTTATTCCTATCATCTCCTTAAGCTGGCTTCTCCAACCCCAGTTTCCTGTTAAACTTTTTCACGCTCTTACGGAAAGACCCTGAGTAGCAAATGGTATCAGAATAAAGAGAATAACACGCCATGGTAAACATAAAATTGCAAGTCAGTTGGTTGATTCGTTAGCAAGGTCGACATCATGTCAAACTAAAACAAGGGCGTATCTTGAAGAATCTTCGCTACTTCCTTTCCACACTCTCCTTGCCTGTTATGCTGCCCAACAGGCAGTATTGCTTTGCAGTAAAACATACGGTGACAGCAAGGGGTCTCACGAATTCTGTCCCAGACTACACGTGGTCCCGAGCCACGAAGAACAATTCCTTTTGGTGGAATATTCATAAAAGAATCACACTAACACGTAAGACAAAAGAAACCACGTTCAAGATGAACTGCAAGATATATTCTAGTTTTATTTTATCACTATGGTTTTATTATCTTGCTGCATCACGTACAGAGGGCGACGCCACTTGCCCACACGTCATTATATTCCTGGTGTTGTAAGGTATACATATTAGTGACCCGTGGAGGCTGTTAACAACACATAAAACTGACATTGTTCTGCAGTATATTAGGTAATGTATACACTAATACAGGTGGTGAATGAAACTACGGAAACACCAAAAACACCAGAAATTACTGTGGATAATAAGGTGTTCGAAAACCGTTGATATTCAAACAGCTTCCAATAGTCCTGTACGGTTTCCAACAGAATCTCATACCTTTTTTCTGGGAAGTAGTGGCAAATTCAGGTAACGATTATGGACATGGATAGTGGTCATATTTTATCACATTTCATTTGCAACAACTTTAGCATTCATTGATACTTATTTCACTATGATTATACGGAGGGTGGATAAAAATACTGAAGCAGCAAAACACATTAGCACGCCCAATACGGTATAAGAAAGCCGTTGGCATTCAAAGCACATTCCTATCGTCTCGGATAAATACAGGCCCTTTACGGATTTCATCATCATCATCATCATCATCGTCTTCAGGGATTAGGCCTTTTGGGCTCTTCCACCTCAGAACTGTTACGCTATCCCCTTAAGGGAGGTACAACGCTGTTCTTGCCGTTTGGGTTATGTTGTACTGTCGTTTTAATTATTCTATCATTAGACATACGTTGGACACAATCTTCCTAGTTCAGTCGGTATTTTTCAGTTATATTTGTAATAGGTTGAAGATTTAGTCCTTATCAAATATTGGTATTTCTTTCATAGTCCAACAATTAATATGCCACTACACAGCGCTGGAACTTCGTCTCTGATAATTCGATTCGTCGTAATTAATCAGTTGTTAGCGTCAAACATTCGCTGCTATACAACAGCTACTCTGTAGAGTTTAATTAATGTTTCTTTCTGTACGTTATGTTTTAATGTACGTTCGCCAATTCCACAGATATGTCTGAATCTCTTCAATTTTTGCTCTATATCATTTGACTTGGAAAATTTAAAATTGCATTCTAAATATTTAAACTCTCTTACTTCTTCAGTTGTTTGTCTATGTATAACAATTTTGGCTCTTCTGGGTTCCAATCCTTGAAATGCCATCACTAGTCTTTTATCTGTCAATATTATCATTCCGTATTTGGCGGCAGTTTCACTCAATTTGTGCAGTGAAATTTCAACCTTTCTTCAGAGTCTCCTGTTATAATCTGATCGTCAGAAAAAAAAAAAAAAAAAAAAAAAAAAAAAAAAAAAAAAAAAAAAAAAAGGTCACAAAATTAAAATTATCATTTCTTAATGTGTCAACTATTTACGAATGATATCCTCGATGTAAACATTAAAAAGGATGGGGGACAGTGGACAGACTTGTCTGAGTCCTTAATTGATATTGGTGAGTCCTTAATTGATATTGGCAGTTTCTTTCAATTTCCTCACACACGGATTCTTATTTTATTATTTTTGTGTACTGACTGAATTGTCATAATCAGATGTACTGGAATTTCTTAAATGATTCCCATAGAACTTTCCGCATCATCTTGTGAAACATCTTGTTATAATCGATAAAAACATAAAAGTTCGCAATCCGAACTCCATTGTTTTCTTGGTTACTTGGGCCATAGTGGAAAGAGAATCAGAACACGATCTACCCTTTCTAAAACCATGTTGTACCTCTAAAGTACGTGCCTCCACTATCGATACTAATCTCTTGTTTATAATTTTAGCACACAATTCATAGCAGGAATTTATTAGATTTATTTCTCAGCATTGTGATTTACCTATTTTATTGTAAATAGGGCATATCAAAGCTTCATTCCATTCCTGCGTCACATGTCCGCTCAGCCAGCAAACATTCATAAAATTAAAGAATTCATGCGTTAGTTTATCAGGTTCATATTTAATCAGCTCCGCGTTTATATTGTCAGTGACAGGCAACTTCCTTTTGCTTCTTTGATTGCATTTTTTTACTTCTTCCATTGATTTAAAATATACTGCGATTATGAAATCAATACAGTTTCTGGTTTTGGTGTTTATATTTCTGATTGTTCTTCATTACCAGCCCATAATCATTTCAAGTGGCTTAACCATTTCTTTTCGGATATTACATTTAACTGCAGAGTATCTTACTTATTCAAGTGCTTCGTAATGTTGTATGTATTGTTTTTTCTTCCACGAACTTCTTGGTCTATTTCACTCACATATTCATCTCAATTTTCCCGTTTAATTTTTAATATTTCTTTCCTTAACAAAGCAGACTTACTTATTACTTTACTCATGTTGAGTTAGCAGCGACGATCTGTAGTCGAGATCGTCATAAAAGCTTTGTTATAGATTACCGGTTTCGGTAAAACTAAGTTACCATCTTCAAATCTGTAATAAAATTAAAAGTCGTGCGACAAATGGCTTTACAGATAATGCAACATTAACCCATAGAAGAAGCAAATGACAATATACCTTCATAGAAATTCTTACAAACATATTGTGCCATCTACACACACAATCTTTCCATTGAATTTCCACGTAAATAAGACATTAGATGAGTGATGCGTTGGTTCGTCAAAATTAAAATGGGGATCACGATTCGCGAAAACATCACTTTCAAATCACGTCATTTGGCAGCAAACGCCCGTATGCACAGTCTGTGATGCGGACTATACCTGTTTTTGACACTTTTCCGTTGGTATCCTTCGTACTATTCATGGTACTGATACATGCTATCGCATCGCCTAATTTTTTGGTGCACTAAGTATGGCGTGTTGCACTACAGCACTGTAATTTTCAGATTGGTTGGTTAGCTTTAGATATCAGGATGAACACAGCTGTATTTTGATTTTATTGGTTTACTAAACTTTATCAGCGTACAGTGTAACTTCAGTTTCTTATAAGAAGTTTTAAGAGATTTTTCTTTTTCTTTTGTAACTATGATTGTCACTTACTTAGTGATAGTATCGAAAAAGATACTTGCATTGTCCTAATGAGATAATGCAAGTATTGTAAATGTGCTGTATCGGGTTTGTTAGCAGTATTCAAGAATATTTTATAAACATTTCAAAGAAGATTTTTATATGTGTACCGTATATTTGGAATCATGGTTGTTTTTAAATTAAATTACATATAGGATCTATGTACTGCAGCAACACCTGTTGTGCTTGTGTCCGTGCTTGAGTCCGTTCGTCTCATGAACTCACTACTGACAGTTAATCCTGTACCGACCTGGTAGGTATGACGTTTCATATTATGTGAACGATGTTTTGGCGTATTGTGATATACCTATACACAGTAAGTTTTAAATTTTTTATATTCTTTTATTCTCATTATTATTGAATGAAAAGGATTTTAGACACGTGCCTTTTTGTCTTTTTTAATTTGCTAACTTGGGTCACTCCAAATTATTACTCCCTTTTTAGAGTATTTCTGTTTCCTCATTCTTAAGGCTTTAGCGGTTACGTGCATTTTGATTTCTTTAATAGTGTTCTATTCTGCATTTGTTATTTCTTACTGGTTTGATTTGACATTACTCATTTAATCTCTTTTGGTACAGTAGTTTCGTACTATATAATTGAATACGTGCGTCTTAAGGGTTTTTAGATCCCACTGGGTGTTTATGCGTTGTTTCTTGCATATATTTAAAAAAAAAGTTATGCCACTTCTTCCTAAAAAGTGAAACATCAAGGCTTCTGTAAACTCTTGTGTCTTTTATTCTTACCCGTACCTTTTTATTTGCAAGCTGTACTTCGATCTGTCCATGTAAATTTGTGGATGTCACGATGTTTAAAAATGTGTTTGATGTTTGTAATTAATTGTGTGTGGAAAATTCTATTAGATTCTTTCTATTGTTTTTCAGCGTATTTCCATCCCCTGTACCCACCTTACCTGTAACGGGTATGCTACCCAGTCGGGCGTTTAAGTCTCCCGTGAGAAGTATATAACCATTTTTATTTATTTCCCCAATAGTGCTCTGTAACAGCTCATAAAATTCAATAGAATTTTGAGTTCTCCCTTCTTCTGGAGCATATAAAGACCACATGGAGACATCCTCTCTCAGTACCACTAATATACTTTCTTTTATAAATGTGTATGAGTGTATACAATTCATTAACGCTTTCCGCACCCCGGTAGAGACTTCAACGGCAGCTCCTTATTCTTGCAATATTCCTAAACATATCATCACATTATTCTGAAATTCAGTCGTCCCACGGAAATTCGGTTATGGCAGCAATATCGATTTTAGCATTGCTTAGTTCTTGTTGCAGTTCTGCTTCTTTATGTATCAGACTCTAACATTTCATTTTAAGCAATTATGATGTGTATGATTTGTTCTTAATTTTGCCTCATTTCTTTCGTGGGTCGGTATATAATTATCAGTCCAGTGTAAAATTTCCTTTGATTTTTAGCAATTCGAGTTTGTTTTTGAAGGGGATCTTATACCTTCATTTCTGAAAACTACTGGCAAGCTCGGGTACCGATGATGAAGCAGCTAACGACCACGCGCCTTCTCTCCAATGCAGTCCATAAAGCAGCTGCAGTATTGAGAGGTGGGAACTGAGGTGGCAAGGGGACATCAAGCATTTCATCTGCATGCTCACAAAACCAGTCCTTGATGATGCAAGGTTTCGAACGGGGACCATGTCATCTTGGAATACGGCTTCGCCAATGAAGAACAAACGTTGTATTATGGGATGGATCTCGTCATCCAGAATAACCACATAGACCTTAGCAGTAAAGCGACCTTTCAGAGAAATCATAGGGCTCAAGAAATACCAGGATGTGGCTGGCGAGGTCATCACCAAACCCGCTCCATATTTCGCTCTCGGCGGAAACGAATGAGCAGTAAAACTCATCGCACCACATGACTCTCTCTTCCATTGCTCCGAACGCCATGTTTTATGGTTTCTGGATGACGTTTTCCTGTCACCGGCATCTGCGTCACTGATGAGTGATTCTGGCATTGCAGTTCGTCCTGTAATTCCCACTTATGGCGCTCCCTTTGTATTGTTTTGCTGCTGACTGGGTTCGCGAGTGCAACATTCAGTTCTACAGTGACTTTTTCAGCTGGCGTCCTCTTATTTTTCGTCAAATCCTTTTCAGCGATCATCTGTTACGATCAGTCAACATGCACTTTCATCCGATAGTGCTTTTCTGATTTCTCTGGACCGGTATCAATCTTAAACTGGCGCCTCTTGATATACGAGGATTGTCCAGAATATAAGTTCCGATCGGTCGCGAAATGGACACCACAGTGAAAACCCGATGAAGCTTTGCACAGATGTGTTGTGTAGTTTCTCTAGTATGACCTTCGATCGCATCAAGACGCTCTTTTCCGTTGTGTGTGCACTGTGAGCGAGTAAAGGTGCCTACAACAACGATGACTCCCGCCAAGTAGGGGGGCCCGCTGAGGGGCTTCGCCTTAGTGAAGTGCCACACACTTCCTTCTTCATGGCAATTCTCAGTCGCTCTCTGCAGGGGCAGTGAAGACGCTCTTGCAGCCTTTTCGACGGGAAGTGTTCGATCACCCACAACAAGGCGCTAATTGGCTCGTCCTGATTATCATCTCTGTTCTAATGAAACGCTAGATACGAAGGCAATACTTGAGCACAGGGTACGCGATATAGACCAGCGTAGAGAATTATCGGAAAGCACTGGCGGCTGCCTTCTATGACGATGGTGTTGGAAATTTGGTATAACGCTTCGGCAAATGTCTAAGTCAGAGCGGCGACTATGTAGAGATGTACCTGGAAAGTGTAGCTAGCTCTTGCAAATAAAAGCAAAGACAGTTGCACTTGCGGTATAAGAAAGATCGGGAGAAAGAGGACCGGCAAAAATTAGTAGAGATTCGTGCTGCTGTAAAAAGAGCGATGCGCGAAGCATACAACCACTACCACCGCCATAGCTTAGCAAAAGATCTTGCTGAAAACCCAAGGAAATTCTTCCATCCAGTCACTCACTGATCAGTCTCGCCTGGCAACGGAAGACAGCAAAACGAAAGCTGAAATTTTAAATTCAGCATTTGAGAAATCTTGGAGGATCGTACAAACATACAGCCGTTTGAGTCTCGTACAGATTCCCGTATGGAGGACATGGTGATAGACATCCCTGGGGTTATGAAGCAGCTGAATGGGTTGAAAATAAATAAATCGTCAGGTCCTGATGGGATTCCAATTCGGTTTTACAGAGAGTTCTCTACTGCATCTCCTTACTTAGCTTGTATTTATCGCGAATCTCACGCCCAACGTAAAGTCCCGAGCAACTGGAAAAAAGCGCAGGTGACACCTGTATATAAGAAGGGTAGAAGAACGGATCCTCAAAATTACAGACCAATATCCTTAACATCGGTTTGTTGCAGGATTCTCGAACATATTCTCAGTTCGAATATAATGAATGTCCTTGAGACAGAGAAGTTGCTGTCCATGCATCAGCACGGCTTTAGAAAGCATCGCTCCCCCGAAACGCAACTCGCCCTTTTTTCTCATGATATATTGCGAACGATGGATGAAGGGTATCAGACGGATGCCATATTCCTTGAGTCCCGGAAAGCGTTTGACTCGGTGCCTCACTGCAGACTCCTAACTAAGGTACGAGCATACGGGATTGGTTCCCAAGTATGTGAGTGGCTCGAAGACGTCTTAAGTAATAGAACCCAGTACGTTGTCCTCGATGGTGAGCGTTCATCGGAGGTGAGGGTATCATCTGGAGTGCCCCAGGGAAGTGTTGTGGGTCCGCTGTTGTTTTCTATCTACATAAATGATCTTTCGGATAGGGTGGATAGCAATGTGCGGCTGTTTGCTGATGATGCTGTGGTGTACGGGAAGGTGTCGTCGTTGAGAGACTGTAGGAGGATAAAAGATGACTTGGACAAGATTTGTGATTGGTGTAAAGAATGGCAGCTAACTCTAAATACAGATAAATGTAAATTACTGCAGATGAATAGGAAAAAGAATCCCGTAATGTTTGAATACTCGATTAGTAGTGTAGCGCTTGACGCAGTCACAACGATTAAATATTTGGGCGTAACATTGCAGAGCATGTAATGGCAGTTGTGGGGAAGGCGGATAGTCGTCTTCGGTTCATTGGTAGAATTTTGGGAAAATGTGGTTCATCTGTAAAGGACACCGCTTATAAAACACTAATACGACCTATTCTTGAGTATTGCTCGAGCGTTTGGGATCCCTATCTGGTCGGATTGAGGGGGGACATAGAAGCAATTCAGAGGCGGGCTGCTAGATTTGTTACTGGTAGGTTTGATCATCACGCGAGTGTTACGGATATGCTTCAGGAACTCGAGTGGGAGTCTCTAGGGGAAAGAAGGCGTTCTTTCCGTGAATCGCTGCTGAGGAAATTTAGAGAACCAGCAGTTGAGGCTGACTGCAGTACAATTTTACTGCCGCCAACTTACATTTCGCGGAAAGACCACAAAAATAAGATAAGAGAGATTAGGGCTCGTACATAGGCATATAGGCAGTCATTTTTCCCTCTTTCTGTTAGGGAGTGGAACAGGGAGAGAAGATGCTAGTTGGGTGTACGAGGTACCCTCCGCCACGCGCCGTATGATGGATTGCGGAGTATGTATGTAGATGTAGATGTAGATTTTCACTGTGGTTTCTATTTAGCTACTGATCGGAACTAACTTTCGGGACAACACTCGTATCAAACCATTCGGCTACCTTGCTTATGGAAGAATCTACCATAGGAGCACCAGTACTTAGCCCACGTTCGAAAGCATTTAGCTCCAACACAATGCACTCACAACTACACATAACAATGTTCTGACGACGACTGACACTTGGCAGTGTATTGAGGACACTGTACAGGTGTCGTTCATGGTCAAATACAACAGCGTATATTGCAGTCTTGGCTAGCAATTGCATTTACACTCAAGCATACATTTCTCGGGGTATTTTCACATATTTTTCCACAGCCTCTTTATTTGTCATGTGCATGTATTGGTTAAAAACAGTCTTGGTTGCAATTTTAGGCAACCTTTTGGCATCGGGGGTATATCTTCTGGAGTGTCACGATCGTAATGAAGGATATGTTGGACAAACAGGCAGAACCTTCAAAATTAGATTGAAAGAACATCTTCTTAATAGATAGGGACAGGTAAAACAGAACTCTGCCTTTGCCCAACACCTTAAAGCCTGTGGCCATAGTCCTCCGCAAGTTTTTTCACTGTGTGCAAAAGGGTAAGAAGTTGAATATTTTGGAAGCTATTGAAGTATTTAGGCATATGGAAGACAAAGATTTGTCTCTCCTTAACGGCCAAATATTTGGTGCCAATCAGGCCTTTTTAGAAGTTATGAAATCGGTGTTATTAATGTAATCCTGGAGCTCTCGTAATTCTGACTAAATAGGAGCCCTGTTCCTCTCTGGTCTTATGTCTTCTTCTTAGCCAAGCCATTAGCGTTTTTTAACTCAAATAGGATACTTGTGAGTTTGTCGCTTTAAATGATGTCGCATTTTACACATTTCAATGTAGCTATAAAAAAAAGGGGGGGGGAGTTTACTCGCATAACGTCCGCCTTCCACGTTGGTGTGTATTTTTAAGCCTAATAATTTTGCTTGTATTTTATAAAAAAAGTTTTCTTGCTAGAAGTTGTAGCTCCGAATGACGCAGTATTGCGTGGTATATGGGCGGCCTCTTTATCTGTAATTACAGTCCTGTGTTTTTAATGTTCTAGTTCTAGTGGATATGATACGAAAAATCTGTTTATGTACTGCATCTGTGTGTTGTATTATACACCTTGTTTTCTCATTTTAAATTTACCGCCTTCTTTTACATTTTACTTCGTCAAAATTTTAGGATAAGTTGTGCATAGGTGTTGCCCCTAGTAATTCCATCTTATCAATGTTTTATGTGGGTATGTATATCCAGTATACGATCTCTCATTTTATCACTGCTGCGTCGCAGCGCCACCTCTTGAGGTGATTCTGTATTAGGCTTCGGTACTGGCACTCGACGCTGTGGCTTATTATGCTTACTACCTGAGTCCCCATCTTACTCTGTTACTCGCTCCTGAGAACGGGAACGCGTTATGCAGATCTTGGTGCCTCTCGCGTCCATCTAGAAAAGGTAATGATTTTACTATTTTATATTTCTAGTTTTTACCGAGTTTAACGAAGGCGATGTTGGCCTGATATATTTGACGATGCCATTTGGCTACACTGACTAAAGGATTCTTCTAAGAAATACCAATTTAAGGTATTTGCTCTTTCAATAGGTGTTATGTTTATACATGCTTATAGGTTATCCAAGTCTGCACAACGCGATGGCGATTCATAAATAGATGTATTTGTTCTCTGTTTTCTATGTAGGCAACCTGAAGATGTCTACATAAGGCGAAACGCTTGGTTGAATAATAAAAAAAACTAAAATTGCAACCAAGACTGTTTTTAACCAATACTGTTAAGCACTGGTTCGCTGTATGCCACATATGGATTGGAAGAAATTCATATGCGTGTTTCATATTAGTTATGTAAGATCTACCTCAGCATGTCTTTTACTTGTTTTCATAGTTATGAACATATCCGAAATTTGAACGAAACCTGAAATATTTATAAAGACAAATGGAACAATATACTGCAATAAATGTATAAGAGTACCTGTATTGTATAACAGCGTGGTTGCATTCCCATCTTTAACACCGGGGTCCGCCGCTCGTGGTCTCGCGGTAGCGTTCTCGCTTCCCGAGCACGGGGTCCCGGGTTCGATTCCCGGCGGGGTCAGGGATTTTCACCTGCCTCGAGATGACTGGGTGTTTGTGTTGTCCTCATCATTTCATCATCATCCAGGAAAGTGGCGAAATTGGACTGAGCAAAGATTGGATAATTGTACGGGCGCTGATAACCACGCAGTTGAGCGCCCCACAAACCAAACATCATCATCATCATCATTTAACACCGGTTCCCGTTGTCTGTCAACAATCACCACCACCCTCGTTCTTAAACAGTGAAGATCCGCCAAACGATTTACTTCTAGCGACATCTCTTAAAACTAAAGATGAATGTTTCGAGTAACGTCGGTTCAAATGGTTCAAATGGCTCTGAGCACTAGGCTACTTAACATCTGAGGTCACCAGTCCCCTAGAACTTAGAACTACTTAAACCTATCTAACCTTATAACATCACCCACATCTATGCCCGATGCAGGATTCGAGCCTGCGACGGTAGCAGTAGCTCGGTTCCGGACTGAAGCGCCTATAATCGCTCGGCCACCGCGGTCGGCTAGTAACGTCGGCTATAATAACTGCTTCTGCAATATGAAATGTGTTTTAGACCCTGAAATCGTATGATGAGGCAGCATGAAATAAATTTAGTAATTTAATCATGTAGACTTTTGCTGTATCGTCAGCCAATACATAAATATTTTTACTTTCCCTTTTCAGCCAGTCTTGACAAAGGTGAATTTTGTTTATTTCATTAATCAGTGGTCATCAAATTAGCAGGCGGAATATGTCTTTGTCACTACGCAACGAGAACCAATAAACCGCTGAAAGCTTGGAGCAGGAACGTCATAAATCGTTATTACCTCCCAAATTTCTGCGAGTTTCGGATATAAAGCAGCGGACGCTACAATTACAACTCAGGTCTGAGCTCGGCATGTGGGGTGGACGCGGCAGGTAATTTGGTGTTGACGTGTGCCGATAAAAGCCCTAATTACTTCCCCGTGGCGTCAAACTGGACGTCAATGATTGCCGCGCGCTGCTGAAAGTTTTACGAGCTCGCTACAACAGCTTTCGACATGAAACGGAATTATCTGCCGTCGACAAAAAATTGTTACTGCGAACAGTTTCGGTTCCGACGGCGAATTCATGCAGCCGACAGTATGGTTTTCATGACCCTTGCGCTCGCTTGAAATCCCCGAGGCTGCTCCATGATTGTTTTACATCCGTGCAACATTCATGCCTTTGGTGTAATGAAGCGTGCCCACGGCGTTAGTTAATTAAGCGAATCGCAGACTGGTGAATGAAGCTGAAATGACTGTAGAACAAGCGAACACGCCAGATAAATGTCCCGATATGACAATTGTGCACTGATTACCCTAAGGTGTACAGCGTTACGCACAAATAACGGTAGAAACAACGCTCTACGGAACATCTAAAGGAACATAGTGGATAATTTTATTTTAAAGTACAAAAGCACGATTGCAAGATCTGTTGCCATGTGCCATCAGAAAATCGCATAGCGCCAAACTGGAAAATGCTGTGATCCATTGGAGATTATCAAGTACCGCAGAAATCAAACTAAGCAAAAAGTTCGTGGTTTACGCACTGTTAAGGAATGTACGGAAGAAGCTGAAAAAGGTAATTGGTGCTAGTATTGCTAAAGAAAGGCAGAGGTACAGGTGATGTGAATATCTCCAACTTCTACCTGAGTAAGTAAAATAGAAGAATGCACAGGATCTCAGTTCGTACTGTTCCGTGTTGTCTGTGCTAAGAGGCGGATGAATACTGTGTAACACATCATATACTACAGAATGTAGAATAGGATATAAACTCTATTGCCTCTTACAAGCGGCAAGGATAAAAAAGATTTTTTAAGTAGCAGTGGTGTTTACAAAACCACTTGCAATGACAGCAACAAACTGCATATTCGTCAGAAAGGCAGGGTTGTAACATCTAGGCTGATTTAACACTAACGCAGCTAGATTCCACCTTGGCGGAACATGAATTGAAAGAAGGACACAGATACCAAGTACACACAGAAGTACTATGTACAGCCAACAAAGAAAGAAAACTAAGTCTGTTAGAAGCAGTTGATTCAAACAGACATTTAGCTCGCAATCTCAGCTGGTTCCAAGTGATCAGTGACACCTGAACACATCATGAAAACTATCAGCCGCACACCGACAAACACTCACAATGACACATACTGTTACACAAAATTAAAACACAGTAGAACTTCATTCCCCTACCTTGCCTTCCCACAAGCTTCAAAAATATAACTTTTAATACTTTAATATTGTGCATTTTCCCTGTGTACTGTGTTTACTGTTTCTCATTGCAATAAACATATAATTTACAAAGTAAAACGTGAAACTTCCTGGCAGATTAAAACTGTGTGCCGGGCCGAGACTCGAACTCGGGACTTTTGCCTTTCGCGGGCAAGTGCTCTACCAGGAGGTACTCGCATAATTGAAGCGGTGCGGGGAGGGGGGGGGGGGGGAGTGATGAGTCATATTTGGGTTGCTCGGCGGTAGAGGCTCAGCGGTAGAGCACTTGCCCGCGAAAGGAAGAAGTGCCGAGTTCGAGTGTCGGCCCGGCACACAGTTTTAATCTGCCAGGAAATTTCAGATCAGCGCACACTCCTTTGCAGAGTGAAAGTCTTGTTTTGGAAACGTAAAACAAAAAAAAAAATGGTTCAAATGGCTCTGAGCACTATGGGACTTAACATCTGAGGTCATCAGTCCCCTAGAACTTAGAATTAATTAAACCTAACTAACCTAAGGACATCACACACATCCATGCCCGAGACAGAAATCGAACCTGCGACCGTAGCAGTCGCGCCGTTCGGGACTGAAGCGCCTAGAGCCGCTCGGCCACCGCGGCCGGCGAAACGTAAAACATGATTATTGTACAACATAAGTTACTATTGCTCAGTTAGACAGTTGTTAGCCATCGTCACGATCTCACAATGGTATCATAATCATATAACCTGTAATACTGTAATTTTAATTACGATGTATTATACTGACCATTACCTAAAATTTAATTTACGATGTTAAAAAATGTGCTTGTTGCATAACATAGATGAAGAGTGCTCAGTTTAAATTTCTCAGCCAACGTCAAGCCCTCACAGACTTTAGCATTATAACTATTTAACCTCTAATGTTGTGTTTTGCTTAACGTTGTCCATCGTGTAAAGTGTAAGCTCAACGTTCGGAAACAAGTGAGCCGTGGCAGCTTTAATTTTGGAGGGCATGGCACTCAGCTGTCGCCACCAACTACTTGGGCTGCCGATATCGGTCCTGATCATATGTCGGGTGCGAGGGTCTTTGGTCGAGGCGTATGTGGTTGGTTTTTGGCGGGTCCCTGGTACCGACAATTAGCTGGTATTTGTATGTTTTGGGGGACTCCTGGTGTTCGGTACGGGCCTCGAGAAGCCGTGAGTGGTTAAATCGGTCGGAGGCAAGTTTTGTCGGTTGGATTAAGAATTGATAGCGGCGAGCTGCGGGAAAAGCAGCGGACGCCGCGTGCAACCTGGTCAGTAAGTTCCGATCCAATTCTGCAAGCTTAAATTTTACGGCACATCGAAGACCGCCTGGACTGGAGGCCGTAACACCCCTGCTTGGGATCCTGGAAGTCACGGCTCCTTCACACCTGAGTGGAGTTAAATGTTGTTTTTTATTGGTACTGGTTATCGTAATGCCACGTCTGTGTTAATATGGAATTTGACCTGTCTTATTAACGCTCCTCCGAATCGTTGTTTGGGTCAGTGTATCTGATAACAATTTGCTGTTCGACGCCATATTCCTTGCAACTGTACGAGGATTCTCTGTTGTAAACTGAATTGATGAAACTGATTTTGCAACATAGTCTGTGTCGAAGGCAAGGAACCTTTTGTAGATGAGTATGTCCTAGTAATTTGACTTGCAGATGTGGATATTTGCCGGCCGGTGTGGCCGTGCGGTTCTAGGCGCTTCAGTCTGGAACCGCGTGACCGATCCGGTCGCAGGTTCGAATCCTGTCTCGGGCATGGATATTTGTGATGTCCTTAGGTTAGTTAGGTTTAAGTAGTTCTAAGTTTTAGGGGACTGATGACCACAGATGTTAAGTCCCATACTGCTCAGAGACATTTGAACCTTTTTTGTTGATATTTCACCTTGTTAATTTTCAAGTAATTTTATGGAGTGTTAAGCTCATAACTTGTAATTGTAGTCATTTCTGGAATAAGTTGATATTGCCTACATCCTAGAGCCTCTCGTTTTTAGCCTTCTTTGAGCAGACTACTGTTCTCTTCTGATTTGTGTTGGCAGGTTAGTTGTGGCAGTGGACGACGTGTTCCTGTTTCCTGGGCCCACAACAGAGACCTGTTTTCTTTCTGCTGCACCGATACCCGTCATCGCTCGACGACTGAGTTGGTCCGCAATCAGGCGCCTCCACCAATCGCCTCGTGTTGGCTCAAGTTAACCAAATTTGATCGTTTGATACGTGCTGCCGGCCGGTGTGGCCGTGCGGTTTTAGGCGCTACAGTCTGGAGCCGAGCGACCGCTACGGTCGCAGGTTCGAATCCTGCCTCGGGAATGGATGTGTGTGATGTCCATATGTTAGTTAGGTTTAATTAGTTCTAAGTTCTAGGTGACTGATGACCTCAGAATTTAAGTCGCATAGTGCTCTGAGCCATTTGATACGTGCCACGGCGAAGCGTCGCCAATTAATTCCGGAACTCTTGACCTATTCAGTATTGTGACTTCAGCAAGCACATATGCTTGGAACCGTGTTCTGCATTTCCAGAGTTCCTTGCCGCTATATTTTCTCTTTAACCCCTTGTTTAAATCTTGCACCCTTATTGCTGGCTCTGGAGCGCATTAATTTTTAAAGCCCTTTACTTATGAGTATTAACTGTTGAGTTCTTCGTTTCTTATCCAGTCATTAACTAACTCCATTCATTGTGAAACTTGCCTGCTTGTTGCCTGTTGGCTATGATAGCCGCCTGCTATAAATTACCACTTTTTCTTGTATTTTTTGGGCCTGCATATTTCTTTAACGGTCATTGTTAATGTGTCTGCTGGCGTGTACCAGCTGGAAGTCACACTTGAATGTCTTCCCAACCAAATTTCCGTTTTGGGGGATTTTATATTTGTTTAAGGGTCATTGTCAATGTTTCTGCTGGTGTGTACCAGTTGCACGTCACATTAAAATCGTATGCATTTCTGGAGTTTCTTGTATATTTTTTTTGGGGGGGGGGGTTGGTTGTGTATTTTATTACTTAAGGGATTTTATTAAGGTTATAAATTGTTAATAGCTTTCCACCAGTCACTATTTGTCTACCATTTACTGTTTTAGCAAAGCCTGGGAATTGTTAGTGCCTTTAGTGCCACTCATTTGTAATTTATCTTATTGGTAAACTCAGTTTGTTTGAACCAGTGTGTAGTCACGTCTGGTTGGTGTGACTTCTTACTTGCGTGTTCCCGTTCGTGTATATTCCTTGTTTTAAGTCCTGTTCTTAATGGTATAGATTGTAAAAATTCTGTTGACTTGATCCTGTACAAGTTTTTTTTAAATCATTGTGCGCCTTTTTATTCCTTTGACAAGGTATAAATTTGTGTTTACAATAATTGTTGTTAAGCAATAAAGTGTATTTCATGAAACAGCGAATCACGAAATATGTAGGTATCAATATGTGAGGTATCAATAAGTTTGCTGCATAACACTCTTGGCAAGTGGAATGTATCTTTGATTATATTGTTTAGTTACCTAAGAAGTAGTGAGTCTTTCAGACGCTAGTCGGTTGTTTCCTGAAGGCGGCCCAATACGCCGTAAACTAATTTGAAATAAACAAAAATCAGTACAAAAGAGACACAATTCATATTATTCAACCTTAACGTGGAATTGTTCTCCCAAATAGTAACGGAAGAATCTATAAAAAACTGATATACAACAAGATTTCTCCTCGCAACCTCATCTGTTTGTGATAAACAGAGCCGCGCGGGATTAGCCGAGCGGTCTGGGGCGCTGCAGTCATGGACTGTGCTGCTGGTGCCGGCGGAGGTTCGAGTTCTCCCTCAGGCATGGGCGTGTGTGTTTGTCCTTAGGATAATTTAGGTTTTGTAGTGTGTAAGCTTAGGGACTGATCACCTTAGCAGTTAAGTCCCATAGGATTTCACACACATTTGAACATTTTTATTTTATAAACAGTCTGAAAGCATGTGCTTGTCTCGTGTCTGCTTAACTTGTCATTTCCTTTGTTTGTTTTATGTGAAGCAAAACGTAAGTGCTTGAAAATAACATATTGATGGAAATGATTGCAAAAGTAGTTCCAACGCTTCGATTGGTAAGCAGAACCCAGTCAAAACGAGAGTGTTTCGACAATTTCAAAGCAAGGGTCAACTATACGATGCTAACATTGTCGATTACAGATTTGCTCGATTCTAATATTAAAAAACACAAGTTGAAACTTAAAACGTTTATTTTTAACTACTTTTTTTCATTCAGGCAGGAGCTTTGACTCACGAAATATAAAAGCAATTCCGTTTCACCTTTTTGTAGCTTGTAGTAAGTAATATTTCTGAGACATATTTTAATTTTGATTTTTGGCGCACGTTTTTATAACGACGTTTGTGCCTGAAACACTGGCTTTTAATTCAGAGTGCCGCCATTCTATTAAAAACCTTTTTCTATGTCTCTACTTACTATATTAGACAATATCGACAGCTTCAAAGTAGTTTTTGACTTTTTTTTCTAGGTGGAAAATTGTGGCATCCGTCCCCCCTCCCCTGCACACTCCGCGATGTCTATGTTGTAGTATCCTGTAAGTGAAATTTTTTTAATTAAAAATACATAATACAGTCTCACTGGTGTACAACAAATATCTAAAGTCAATTTTGTAATTTGTTATTTTATTGAAAAAGTCATGAATATCGGTTCAGTAACCGAGTGTCACTCTTGCCTCCCATGTTAACAGAAAGACTGGAAACACTGGTACCACAAAAATGGAGGGCAAGTGCAGAAGAAGGCCGGCCGGTGTGGCCGTGCGGTTCTAAGCGCTTCAGTTTGGAACCGCGTGACCGCTACGGTCGCAGGTTCGAATCCTGCCTCGGGCATGGATGTGTGTGATGTCCTTAGGTTAGTTAGGTTTAAGTAGTTCTAAGTTCTATGGGACTGATGACCTCAGTAGTTAAGTCCCATAGTGCTCAGAGCCATTTGAACAATTTTTTTTTGCAGAAGAAGTCCGACTGCCACAAGGAATTAGATCACTCTTTTGGCATGAAAGAGTTGTGTAATAGGGTCTTACATGTCGATCGTGTTACCGACGTACCTGTAGCATATATTAAAAAAATTCAAAAATATTCATTGCTAAACAAAAAGCGTTAATAAATTAAACACTGCTGGAACAATTATTATGTTTATGAATTATTACCATTTACACAACAGCAATCTCTATAGGAACCAATATACATAACGCAGAGATATTGTGAAATCCATTCCTATTTGTGCATAACATACAGAGCATCTTAAAACGGTGCCCAGGTTTCTGATGCATTCTTTGATTTTATCATTCAATACAGTTCCACTCACACTTTTGGTGAACAAAGCACGAGCTGCCGAGTATATGACTAGCCTTGTGAACCGATTCAGGTCTCCCTAACAGTAAGAGCTTCGAAATCGTCAGATGAACAAATTAGGGTGTACCCGAAAGGTGTGTTGAAAGGCTAAAGTTAGTGCACTGCTTCAAGTTTTCAGTAACATATCATATCCAGAATGAGACTTTCACTCTGCAGCGGAGTGTGCGCTGATATGAAACTTCCTGGGAGATTGAAATTGTGTGCCGGACCGAGAATCGAACTCGGGACCTTTGCCTTTCCTGGGCAAGTGCTCTACCAACTGAGCTACCCAAGCAGGACTCACGCCTCGTCCTCACAGCTTTACTTCTGCCAGTATCTCGTCTCCTACCTTCCAAACTTTACAGAAGCTCTCCTGCGAACCCTGCACAACTAGCACTCCTGAAAGAAAGGATATTGCGGAGACATGGCTTAGCCACAGCCTGGGGGGTATTTCCAGTATGAGATTTTCACTCTGCAGCGGATTGTGCCCTGATATGAAACTTCCTCGCAGAATAAAACTGTGTGCCGGACCAAGACTCGAACTCGGGACCTTTTATTTCGCTGGCAGAAGTAAACCTGTGAGGAGGGGGCGTGATTCGCGCTTGGGTAGCTCAGTTGGTACAGCACTTGCCCACGAAAGGCAAAGGTCCCGAGTTCGAGTCTCGGTCCGGCACACAGTTTTAATCTGCCAGTAAGTTTCATATCAGCGCACACTCCGCTGCAGAGTGAAAATCACATTCTGGAAACATCCCCCAGGCTGTGGCTAAGCCATGTCTCCGCAATATCCTTTCTTTCAGGAGTGCTAGTTCTGCAGGGGTCGCAGGAGAGCTTCTGTAAAGTTTGGAACGTAGGAGACGAGATACTGGCAGAATTAAAGGTGTGAGGACGGGGCGTGAGTCGTGCTTGGGTAGCTCAGTTGGTAGAGCACTTGCCCGCGAAAGGCAAAGGTCCCGAGTTCGAGTCTCGGTCCGGCACACAGTTTTAATCTGCCAGGAAGTTGCAACATATCACATGTTACATTCGAGAATGTATGGCGGCCCTGAAACGCTAATCATATAAATTAAGCGTTCTTGTATTTCAGGTACGCTGCAGTACACCCAGAAGGATGTTAATTGACATCAGATTACGTTTGTGATGACACTGTAATTCTGTCAGAGACAGCAAAGGACTTGCAAGAGCAATTAAACTGAATAGACAGTGTCCTGAAAGTAAGATATAAGATGAACACCAATAAAAGCAAAACGACATAATGGAATGTAGTCGAAGTAAATCAGGTGATGCTGAGGGAAACAGATTAGGAAACGAGACACTTAAAGTAGTGGGTGAATTTTGCTAATTGGGAAGCAAAATAGCTGATGATGGTCGAAGTAGGGAGGATATAAAATGTAGACGAACAATGGCAAGAAAAGCGTTTTTGAAGAAGACAAATTCGTTAGCAGAATGCCTTTCCGAAAGTATTTCTATGGAGTGTAGCCATGTATGGAAGTGGAACATGGACAATAAACAGTTTAGACAATAAGAGAATAGAAGCTTTTGAAATGTGGTCATACAGAAGAATGCCCAAGATTAGATGGGTAGATCACGTAACTAATGAGGAGTGGGTGAAAAAAATTGAGGAGAGGAGAAATTTGTGGCACTACCTGACTAGAGGAAGAGATAGGTTGGTAGGACACATCCTGAGGAATCAAGGGACCACCAGTTTAGTACCAGAGGGAGGCATGGTGGGTAAAAACCGTAGAGGGCGGCCAAGGGATGAATACAGTACACAAATTGGGAAGAATGCAAGTTGCAGTAATTACTCAGAGATGAAGAAGCTTGCAAAGCATAGAGTAGAGTAGCGTGGAGAGCTGCATCAAACCATTCTTTGGATTGAAGACCACAACAACAACAACAACAACAACAACATGGTGTCCCAGGATGAATGTTCAATATTGAGGTCTATCACACGAATAATCATTCGAAGCAAAAAAGTCTGCTGAACGTAGACTAACATGCGTACCTCAAGAACTATAAGCAGTTATTTGTCTCCGATAATGTGAGATAAGCCTTACCTACTGCATGCTCTTTTCTTGCCACACTTTGTCAGGAGGCAGTAAGGCCAAAACAAGAAAAAAGTCTCTAGTAAATGTTTGCTTTAAAATGCCGATGTTAAGGCTAATGGGCACTTGTTCAGCGGAAGAGATATCTTTCACATGAACGAAGATAAAAAGTGCTCATAGGTATTAAGGTACTCATTTTAGAGTCCATTTTTACTACACTTTATTGCTTCGAAACATCTTGCCTATTATTTCCATGTATATTGACAATTCCTTCTGGAACATTTTGCACTTTTCATTATTGTCTCCAATTGAAGAGAGCGATTCGTGGGATTAATCGCCTAGTACTCTCCACATTTTATAGACAAGTGTGCTCCTTGATTCTATGGAGATCATTTTTAGAAATTATTCGCCGATTAACATGGCGACACGTTTCATAAGTTAATCGGCTTGATGTTGTTACACGTTGCAAAGTCGAAATTTATCATTCTGTCCTAACAAATGACTGATGTTTTGCAGAATTAAATGTACGCTTTTAGAATTTTTCCGTATCGAGTTAGTAACATAATCTTGGATCTCCTAGCAAAACCAAATCCCGCTGGTAGTTCCAAAGAAGCTAGTGGTCTGTTTCCGGTTCTCTTCTGCACACAAAATAGGTGGGCAGATACGTCATGTGGGATTTTAAGGTTGACAGAAACTGTTTAATTGGTGGAGCTCTGCAGTGGAAGTGGCTGCCTTTAGGGATCAAGGGGTGAGATTCAGCAGGCACACTGGCGATCGCGTCGTTGGTGTGAATGGACGCATTGGTTCACACCTGTGTGAAGGTTTGTGAACTGTGTGACAACCATGTAGAAGCTGGTAATGTCTTGTGCAGATATTTTAAGAGGCTGCATGCATGCGAAATCATACAGGATTTGCATTTAAAAGTAATTAATGGAGGAAATGTATTTCCTATATGAGATCGACTATAGTGCTTAATAAAATCCCTTATTACGCCATTTTGGCTACTGGCTTCATCAGATTAAAGGTTAGAACGAAGTTCAGTGTCTGTATTAAAAGCCTATATGTGTGCCCCGAGTAGGTACAGAGTTTTAATACTGACACTGAGCCATGTTTTGAAAGTTTTAAGTTTTTGATATCTGATTATGGCAGTAGCCCAGACAGCGTAATAAAGAGATTTATTAAAAGATATAGATGGTTTTATTCATATAATTATTGGAAAATTATACATAAGTGGATACTGAGTTAATTTGTCGTGTTTTTTATTGCGGATCGTCGGGGTAGCACGTCAGGTAAACTGTTGATAGAAAATCTTAGCTGTAACTATTTCAATTGTTGGAACGTGTGCTTCATTGCGTACTTTTGATGCTGATTCAGTATTATGGATAGCTTATTATCTAAACTTGGGAGGTTCTGATAGATGACTTTGTTTCAATGACACGCGCGTACACTCAGCAAAATATCGCTTTTCTGCCATTAATTAATCACTTATGGATCCGTTAACTGGCATCAAACAGTTCTGCACAACGTGTACATTTTTGAAATCTTTTTGTGATAATACATAGTAAACTGTGGCTGTTTCCTTTATGTGGTCAGCAACTTTCTGGGAGTCTCAGTTTAAATGCTCTTCGCACCGAACAAATACACTCCTGGAAATTGAACACCGTGAATTCATTGTCCCAGGAAGGGGAAACTTTATTGACACATTCCTGGGGTCAGATACATCACATGATCACACTGACAGAACCACAGGCACATAGACACAGGCAACAGAGCATGCACAATGTCGGCACTAGTACACTGTATATCCACCTTTCGCAGCAATGCAGGCTGCTATTCTCCCATGGAGACGATCGTAGAGATGCTCGATGTAGTCCTGTGGAATGGCTTGCCATGCCATTTCCACCTGGCGCCTCAGTTGGACCAGCGTTCGTGCTGGACGTGCAGACCGCGTGAGACGACGCTTCATCCAGTCCCAAACATTCTCAATGGGGGACAGATCCGGAGATCTTGCTGGCCAGGGTAGTTGACTTACACCTTCTAGAGCACGTTGGGTGGCACGGGATACATGCGGACGTGCATTGTCCTGTTGGAACAGCAAGTTCCCTTGCCGGTCTAGGAATGGTAGAACGATGGGTTCGATGACGGTTTGGATGTACCGTGCACTATTCAGTGTCCCCTCGACGATCACCAGTGGTGTACGGCCAGTGTAGGAGATCGCTCCCCACACCATGATGCCGGGTGTTGGCCCTGTGTGCCTCGGTCGTATGCAGTCCTGATTGTGGCGCTCACATGCACGGCGCCAAACACGCATATGACCATCATTGGCACCAAGGCAGAAGCGACTCTCATCGCTGAAGACGACACGTCTCCATTCGTCCCTCCATTCACGCCTGTCGCGACACCACTGGAGGCGGGCTGCACGATGTTGGGGCGTGAGCGGAAGACGCCCTAACGGTGTGCGGGACCGTAGCCCAGCTTCATGGAGACGGTTGCGAATGGTCCTCGCCGATACCCCAGGAGCAACAGTGTCCCTAATTTGCTGGGAAGTGGCGGTGTGGTCCCCTACGGCACTGCGTAGGATCCTACGGTCTTGGCGTGCATCCGTGCGTCGCTGCGGTCCGGTCCCAGGTCGACGGGCACGTGCACCTTCCGCCGACCACTGGCGACAACATCGATGTACTGTGGAGACCTCACGCCCCACGTGTTGAGAAATTCGGCGGTACGTCCACCCGGCCTCCCGCATGCCCACTATACGCCCTCGCTCAAAGTCCGTCAACTGCACATACGGTTCACGTCCACGCTGTCGCGGCATGCTACCAGTGTTAAAGACTGCGATGGAGCTCCGTATGCCACGGCAAACTGGCTGACACTGACGGCGGCGGTGCACAAATGCTTCGCAGCTAGCACCATTCGACGGCCAACACCGCGGTTCCTGGTGTGTCTGCTGTGCCGTGCGTGTGATCATTGCTTGTACAGCCCTCTCGCAGTGTCCGGAGCAAGTATGGTGGGTCTGACACACCGGTGTCAATGTGTTCTTTTTTCCATTTCCAGGAGTGTACATCCAAAGAGTCTCTATTCTCCTGTCGTAGCCCGCAGAAGGAATTTTTTGCTTTTCATCCTTGTATAAACTGTAACTTTAACTGATCAACCCACATGTCTGAAGCACTATCAGATTAATGAGGTCTTCTATATGGCTTTTTCCCTATTTTGTTGCAACACTCCCACACCTCCCACCCACCCACCCACCCCCACACCCCCCTCGGACATCCAGACCTCAGCCTGCAAGGTTACACACGAAAAATTGTGGGATGTTATAACAAAAAAGTACTGTGCAACTTACCTCGTAGGGTAGTGAAGTGTAAAGCAGTTTAACGTCTTGCTTAATCGCCAAAAATAACCCAATTTACCTAAGGAATCCTTTTGCTAGAGCTCCTAATGATATGATTCTCTCATGTTTTTAAAAGCAGAAACTTAACGTTAGCAGTTCTTCCCACTTCGTGGGGTATTTCGTACAGAAACCATGGATAGTTTTTAGAAAGAAAATCAAGCTTGGTTGTAGGGAAAAGTCACTTATACTGGCTCGTTTCGCCCTTCTGGCACATCATCAGAATTTTGTTGTTTCTGTTTTTTGAGTCAGTACTCGTCTGACTGAATTGATGTGTCCCGTCGCGAATTTCTATCCATACCAACCTCTTCACCTCAGAGTAGCAATTACAGTTCACATTTCAGTTATTTGCTAGATATAATCCAATCTCTGTCTTCCTCTACAGTTTTTACCCTCTACAGCTTCCTCTAGTACCTTGCAAGTTACTCCCTCATGTCTTAACAGATGACCTATCTTTCCGTCTCTCCTTCTCGTCAGTGTTTCCCACATATTTCTTTCCTCACCTATTCTGGGGAGAACCTCATCATTCCTTGCCTATCAGTCCACATAATTTTCAACGTTTTCTTGTAGTACCACACCTTAGCTGCTTCGATTATCTTCAGTTTCTGTTTTCCCACAGTCCATGATTCACTGCTGAGCTCCAAATGTACTTTTTCAGAGTTGTTTTCTTGAAGTTAAGGACTATGTTTGTTACAAGGCATTGTTTCTTATTTTAAACATTTTGGAAGGCTACTGTCAACAGCCGTTAAGTAATTTGATCCATCAGCTGTTTTTATTGTACATTCAAACGTTTACTGGTTTCGGTCTTAGACCATCTTGACGGATGAAGGGTTAAAATGGTTTAAGTCACCATATTGTATTAGTTATTACATAAAATGCGTAGTGTATACCATGAATGTAAACATATGACACACGACTTTAATAGCAAACATACGAATACTAAATGTATACTGACCTGTATACATTTAGTATTCATATGTTAGCTTTTAAAGTATACCAAATGTCCTCCATGCTCCGTCCATCGTTGGTTATTTTTCTGCCTACGTAGCAGAATTCCTTAACTACGTCCACTTTGTGATGCCCAATTCAGATGTTAAGTTTCTCGGTATTCTCATTTCTGCTACTTCTCATTACTTCCGCTTTCTTCGAGTTACTTCAAATGGTTCAAATGGCTCTAAGCACTTTGGGACTTACCATCTGAGGTCATCAGTACCGTAGACTTAGAACTACTTAAACCTAACTAAGGACATCACACACATCCATACCCGAGACAGGATTCGAACCCGCGACCGTAGCAGCAACGCGTTTCCGGACTGATCCCCTAGAATCGCTGGGCCACAGCGGCCGAATCTTCGAATTACTTTCAGCCCTTATTTCCTATTCATTGGACTGATCTTTCCGTGCAACAGATCCTGTAATTCTTCTTCAATTTCGCTAAAGGGTAGTAATGAGACAAGTGAATCTTATCAGTGTTACCCTTTCACGTCGAATTTTAAGCTACCGAGGTGGCGCAGTGTCTAGAACCCTGCAGTCGCATTCTGGAGGATGACTGTTCAAACCCTCGTCCGGCCATCCAGATTTAGTTATTTCGTGATTTCCTAAAGTCCCACGAGCAAATGCCGGGATGGGTCCTCTGAAAGGGCACGGCCGATTTCCTTCCCCATTCTTGCCAAAATCTGAGCTTGTGCTCCGTCTCCAATAACCTCGATTACGACGAGACGTTAAACGTAATCTTCTTTCCTTCTTGAATTTTACTCCCAGTATATCTTAAGATATTAAAAAATTTGCATTCGTCACATACGTAGGGACCGAAATGCGTACCTGAAACACATCGGTTTATTTGAAAAATCAGGAGCACAGTTACAGGTTTTGACACCAGGTATCACAACCTGTACACTAAGTAATAACTCTTCAGAATCAGAATTACTCATGTGTTTCGGGAAAACTTAACAGTTAACCTCCCGATTTCTGGAAATTTCACCAACTGCGATATAATCGCGTGTACAAACAGTGATCCAATGCTGTAAAATGCTTTACTATTCCAGTCTCTGATCACAAATGAATTCTTTAGACGATAACCGGTTTCAGTCTATAATGACCATCTTCAGATCTTTTTTACACCATGTCCATTATGGCAGTATCACTGTAGGACATGGTGTAAAAAAGATCTGAAGATCGTCATTACAGACCGAAACCGGTTATCGTCTATAGAATTCATTTGTGATCAGAGACTGGAAAAATAAAGTATTCTGGAAATTTGATGGTAAGTCAGCCATTTGTACCAACATGACCAAAATATTATTCGTTACTGTGCACATCAGCATTCGTGAGCGACAGAGAGATGTTATTGTACCCTCCGTGCTGGACGTGTAGGTGGGGTACGCGAGTGTACAGAGTCAGCCGGCCGCGGCCACGAGTGGGCGACGCCAGCGCCTCGTGGCGGCGGCCGCCGCAAGGACGCGGGGCGGCGAAGGTGGGCGGCGTCTCGCGAGGAGGCGGCGGTTATTGCCGACTGCCATCACATTACAGTCGTAAGATCATTAGACACCTAATTGGCAATTTCACTAATTACCGCCGAGCACCGGCGGCAGAGGGCTGCCGGCTGCCGGCACACATTAAGTCCCTCTCACGCTGCCTCCTGCTAATGGAGTCTCTCGAAATTAATTAATGCAAAGTGAGGTGTGAAAATCTATGGATCGCCGTCCCTCTGACGGCTACCTCTCAAAGTGCCGCTTCTTGTCGTCTCGCTTACGTCGCTGTCGTTCGAAGGTAGCAGAGCAAATTTCACTGCGTGTATGAGCAAGTTTGGTAGCCCTCTACAGGGCGGGCAGAAGTTAGAAGTGACCGTAGTTGGAAATCAAATATCTGTATCGAAAGTGTGTCCAGTAGGAACGTGCTGGTCACGTCTGAAACAGTCACAGTGCGTTTGGAGCGCGTTTCTCTTGCTGACAGCGGCGACTGCCAATACGGGGACTGTGGATGTGTGGAACACCTACGTAGCTCTGTAATCTGAGCGTTACAGTTAATAACATAGAAAAATACCAGGAATTACCCAGCGCCACTACAAGAAACACTCAGGGAAGCTGATAAATGGGAACAATTAAACAAATGCCCAGATCAAATTTCCAAAATTGAACAAAATATGTATAAAAAATGAGACAATATCGACATCGAGTTAGACGACGGCGAGACGAGTGGCTTAGCTCAGGTGAAGACTCCATCACAATGGATTCCTCCGACATGAGCATCAACATATGAACGATAGCATATACAACACATATACGAAACAAAGTGAAAAAATATTAGCACCCAGCAAAATTTGAAAGAAAATCATAATCTGAAAGTGGGATAGTTCTTGGCCGTTATTGTACCAGGCGCCACGTAAAACATGTAAATGACTAAATTAACAAAGGAAAACTATACTGAAGACGCAAAGGAACTGGTAAACCTGCCTAATATCATGTAGGGCCCCCGTGAGCACGCAGAAGTGCCGCAACAGGACGTGGCATGCACTCGAGTAACGTCTGAAGTAGTGCTTCAGTGAATGGACACCACGAAACTTGCAGGGTTGTCCATAAATCCGTAATAGCACGAGTGGGTGGAGATCTCTTCTGAACAGCTCGCTGCAAGCATCCCAGATGTGCTCAATAATGTTCACGTCTGGGGGGCATGGTGGCCAGCGGAAGTGTTCCTGGAGTTACTCGGTAGCAACTCTGAACGTGTAGGTGTCGCATTGCTCTGTTCGAATTGCCGAAATCCGACAAGTGCACAATGGACATGAATGGATGCAAGTGATCAAACAGGATGCTTACGTACGTGTCACCTGTCAGAGTCGTATCTAGACGTATCATCGGTTCCATATCACTCCAACTGCACACGCCCCACACCATTACAAAACCTCCACCAGCTTGAACACTCCCCTGCTGACGTGCAGGGTCCATGGATTCATGAGGTTGTCTCCACACGCATACACGTCCATCCGCTGGATACAATTTGAAACGAGACTCATAGGACCACGCAACATGTTTCCACTCATCAACAGTTCAATGTAGGTGTTGACGGACCGAGGTGGGGCGTAACGTTTTGTGTCGTGCAGTCGTCAAGGTTACACGAGAGGGCCTTCGTCTCCGAAAGCCCATGTCAGTGATGTTTCGTTGAATGGTTCGCACGCTGACACTTGTTGATGCATTAGCACTGAAATCTGCAGCAGTTTGCGGAAGGGTTGCATTTCTGTCATGTTCAGCGGTTCATTTCAGTTGTCGCTGGTCTCGTTCTTGCAGGATCTTCTTCCGGCCACAGCGATGTCGGACGTTTGATGTTTTACTGGATTCCTGATATTCACGCTACACTCGTGAAATGGTCGTACGGGAAAATCCCCACTTCGTCCCGACCTCGTTGATGCTGTGACCCATCGCTCGTGCGCCGACTATACATCACGTTCAAATTCAATTAAATCTTGATAACCTGCCATTGTAGCAGCAGTAACCGATCTAACAACTGCACCAGATACTTGTTGTCTTACATAGGCGTTGCCGACTTCAGCGCCGTATACTACCTGTTTACATATGTCTGTATTAGAAAACGCATGCCTATACCAGTTTATTCGACACTTCTGTGTATAATACAAGATATCTGGCTAAGTAACACACGTATAATGAGATAAATATAACACATACGTAAATTAGAAAAGAATTTTGTCAGTAGATTTAGTGTAGTAAATCATGGCAGATTACTGAACGCGCTCCACGTTAAACCTGTAATTAGATGGCAGTCAATTAGAGAAACTACAACATGTAAACTAGCTAGTCAAGACACGTACGGTATAAAAGCACTAATACTTAGATATTAGAACAGTTACGCGAGAGATGAATTACATTCGAGACGTAAATTATCTCGTGTAATAAACTAGCAATAGGACGCGCTGCTCAGGGACTTCCGGCTTGAGGATACATTCAAAGACCACCTCACGCAATGGCGCCGATTTCCTACCTTTCCTTTTATTCTTTTTAAAAATTAATATATTTTTAAATTTTCCATTTTTAATGTCATGTGCTGTAACTTCAAGAAGTAATCACGCTTATAACTCAAACAAAAAAAGACAAAAGTCCTCTACAAAGCCCCACCTCCACGGGGTGCTGCATGGAGAACGGTGCCCGCAGTCTCAGATGCTTAGACGATGGGGACAGCGGGTACCGCCTAAGTAGACTGAGTGGAGCACCACGGCCTGCACAGAATTTATCAAATTACAGACACTGGTCATCAAAGTGCAGCCTTAAAAGAAAAAGTCAGTGATGTTTCCGGATCCTGAAGGAAAACTTACCGAACTATTGAATCTCCTCCACTACAATTACTTGACACTTCAGTACCCATTGCAACAAACAGTTAACCAAATGAGCGGAGCGGCGTCATATCTCTTGACCCAAGCAGCAAAAATTGACGTTCTGTCAGTAAAGTTATACCTGATCAACTTCGCGGTTCCATGGGCACTACAAACACTTATTTGTGAAACATTCCGATCGAGGCGGCGCAGTGGTTAGCCCACTGGTCTCACATTCGGGAGGATGCTGGATCAAATCCCCGTCCGTTCGACCACCCAGCTTTAGGTTTCCAGCGTATTTCCCGAAATCGCTGCCGGCTAATGTCGGGATGTTTGCTTCGATAACGACACGGCCGATTTTTTCGCCATTCTTTCCTAAAATGTGATTGCTTTCCATTTCTAAAGAACGGACTGTCGACTAGATGCTAAACTCTAATCCTTTTTCTTCACTGTCGAATACGAAATAGGGTAGAGGGCAGTTCGGAACTGGAGACCGGAATGTTGAGCAAGGGCGTAAGACTTCTACACTGGAATGCGCACTCAATCTCAACTAATGAACAAGACAGCACAATAGGAAGGCACTGAATTTGTATGCTCGAGAACGATGGTGTAAACTCCCATTGGGATGATATAATATTTAATAGCCTTACATGGTTTGTAAAGCTGTTATCGGGCTGTGCTAGTGCGTGGAGATTTCATCACCGCTCCGACATCTGCAATGTATTGCTTTAGCACAAATGTACTATCTCCACTGTGCCCTGTCACACAAAAGATCTGTTCAATACGTCCCACAGGGCAGCAACAGCATTAGGGATTATTGAAACGCCAAAGTCACCATTGGACCCCAACCCGGAATAAATAAAGCAGGGCTATGATAGGAATAAATTTTGTTACTATCATCATTTCCTATTCACAACACAGTTTTCAATTGCTTTCATGAAGCACAAGTTAAATCCTATACTAATAATTTAAATTAAAATAGTTACGTCACGGACTGATATTTGAGAGGGACACACAACGCCAAGCGAGCAAGATAATGGATATGCATCTTACCAACGTGGTGTATCACGACTCTCAGACCTATTAATGGCGGAGTCTGCGAGTGTGGCGCACGCGGTGGTGCAGGACCAAGTGCCTTTATCGATCTCTCGCTTCTCTAGACAGGATCGCGAAACCTGTGTATGTGTCAGCCACTTACGAAGCGGCACCTGCCTCCACGCTTCTTTAGCGCTTAATTAATTTTATATTAACTGCTGCATTGTAAGCATAATAAATCCCACCTGGTGACTTGATGGAACAAAGGTACTCTTTGCCTATACGTATTGAATCTAATTAACTCAGGCGACATAACATCCTAATATCTTGTCGGACTTGCTTTTGCCCTGCGTAGAGCAGCAGTTCGACTTGGCATGGTTTCAAAAAGTCGTTTGAAGTACCTACTGACAAGGGAACCTCCCCATCGCACCCCCCTCAGATTTAGTTATAAATTGGCACAGTGGATAGGCCCTGAAAAACTGAACACAGATCAATCGAGAAAACTGGAAGAAGTTGTGTGGAACTATGAAAACAATAAGAAAAATATAGAAGCTGAGTAGTCCATGCGGAAGATAGGCAGCATCGAGGAAAATATGAGCTCAGGAGCGCCGTGGTCCCGTGGTTAGCGTGAGGAGCTGCGGAACGATAGGTCCATGGTTCAAGTCTTCCCTCAACCGAACATTTTACTTTCTTTATTTTCGCAAAGTTATGATCTGTCCGTTCGTTCATTCACGTCTCTGTTCACTGTAATAAGTTTAGGGTCTGTGTTTTGCGACCGCACCGCAAAACCGTGCGATTAGTAGACGAAAGGACGTGCCTCTCCAATGGGAACCGAAAACATTTGATCGCAATGTCATAGGTCAACCGATTCCTCCACAGGAAAACACGTTTGATATATACTATACGATACTGGTGACGGCATGTGCGTCACATGACAGGAATATGTTGTCGAACCACCTAACTTGTACATTTAGCGAATGGGTAAAAAGATTCTTCTACCTTGCCCGATTTAGGTTTTCTTGTTGATGTGATAATCACTCCCAAAAAAGTGATGAAAACATAAGAGTTTGTCACACAAACTGAAAATAAAAAATTAAACTTTTTACTGTAGGGAAGCCTTGAACTTAGGACCTCTCGTTCCGTAGCTGTTCTCGCTAGCCACGGGACCACGGCGCTCGCTAACTCTCATTGTCCTCGATGTTGCATATGAATCTCATGGACTACTCAGTTAGTATTTTACTTATTTTTTTCATAGTTTCACACAACTTCTTCCAGTTTACTCGATTGATCTGTGTTCAGTTTTTCAAGGCCTATCCGCTGCGCCAACTTATAACCAAATCTGAGGGGGGTGCGATGGGGAGGTTTCCTTGTGAGCATGCTGCCTCTATATCCGCCCATAATAGCGAAAGCGTTGCCGACACAGGCTTTTGAGCACGAACTGTTTTCTCTATTGTGTCCCATAAATCTTCGATGGATCCATATCGGGTGTCCTGGGTGCCCAAATCATTCACTACAAGTGCCCAGAAATTTCATCGAACCAGTCTGAAACAACTGGGGCCCGGTGTTAAGGTGCATTGTCATCCATAAAAGTTCCATCGGAGTTAGGGAAAATGAAGTCCATATATGGCTGCAAATGTAGCCGAATATAACCATTTCCAGTCAATGATCAGCTCAACTGGACCATAGAACCCAGTCCATTACATTTAAACACAGTCCACAGCATTATGGGGCCACCACCAGCTTGCACAGAGCCTTCTTGACAGTTATGTCCATGACTTCATGGGATCTACGCTATCAGGTTTTACCAACCCAAATCTGGTCTCATCCGATAAGACTACGGTTTTTTCTTTGCTTAGGGTCCAACCGATATGGTCACAAATCCAGAAGAGGTGATGTATGTCATGCTGTTAGCAAAGGCACTCGCGTCCGTCGTCTGCTCCCGTAGCCCATTAACGTCAAATTCCACAGCACCGTCCTAAATGATACTTTAGTCTACGTCCACACTGATATCTGTACTTATTTCACGCTGTGTTTCTTGTCTGTTATCTCTGACAATTCTCTTCAAACGCAGCTGCCCTCGATCGTTCTCCGCGGTGGGATGTAATACCAGAAATCTTTTATTCTCCGGACACTCTTGACACTGTGTATCCCGGAATATCGAATAGCCTTACGATTTTCTAAATGGGATGCCCCTTACATCTATCTCTACCATTCCTAGGTGCAAAGCTTGTTAATTCCCGTGGTGGGACCATAATAAAGGCGGACACCTTTCCAGATGAATCAACTGTGTACAAATAACGCCTACGCCCATATACTGTCCTTTCATATCTTGTGTACAGGATGCTACCGACATCTGTACATGTACATATGGCTATCCCATAACTTTTGTCACCTCATTGTAATTAATCTTGACAGTAACCAGGATATGCACAATTCAAACTAGGGGATGTGATTCGTCAATTTACCATTCCAGCTGTTTCCAGTTTCTTGAGAGAGCAAGATAGCATGGCCCGTTGCCTGCGATTGTGGCGGGCACCTCGGCATGTCACCGTTTTTCTCGGTGCCGTTCGGTCGCTGGAATTCTCCTAGACGCCTGCCTCTGCAGATTTCCGAAGCAATACTATCCCTGCATCCAAGTCCACCTTGGAGGGCTATTTACTACCGGTCTTTCCTCTCGCAAATTTGCACATCCTCACAACACCCAGCATTAAACTATCTCCTATTTACTTGCCCCTTTCCATTGGTCCGTCCCGCTATCCACATTTAATGAAAATAATAAATCGTGATCGCAAATGATGTCTCATTTCTGGTGACCAGTTTCAATCTTAGTGGGCCATCTTCAGACCCCTGGTTGACGCTTCTGCTGACACTCGTAGGCATTGATCAGAGCTGGGAGGCATATTACGAGCAACTGAGATGACTGTTGCCTCCTGACCTTTAAACAGCTTTTGGCTACGTGGGTCACCAATGTGTCACCCACTGGTCTGAACATGGCCTACAAAGATCGTCATTTCCAATCACTACTAATTTTTTCCTTAAAATAGATATGGATCGCTGTGGTTCTTAATGTGCTTTCAAAAATTATGAACCAGATTTCCTTTTTTGCGAGATTTCCCACAGCTGCTTATAGCAAACGCTGGGATGGACTTTGGAAAGTGCAGAACAGATTTCCTCCCCAGCCTTCCGAAATCCAAACTTGTGCTCCAACACTAATAACCACCTTCTTTCGTTTGTTCTCGTATCTACAGTCTCAAACCGTCACCCTCCTGCAACGATACAAGGTGAGTATGCTGGCACTACCTATGGGTGCAAGCGACCCGCAACCCCTTCAAATACCACGCTCAAGATTTTCATATTCAGTCACTTCCTATGTGCAAACTTCTAGCCCTACAAACAAAAAAGAATGAACAGGGCTTTTTTGTCGTAAATTTAATGTAGTTCAATTTTGTTCTGGGATACGTTTTCGTTAGGAGCAGTAGCTTTCGAATTATTCAAATAAAACGTACAAAAGTTATCTTAAAATGCGCTTTTCTTGAATAATACGAAAACCGTAGCCTCCAGCGAAAACGTATAACAGTATAAAACTTAACTCAGTTCTTTTTGTAGGACTAATAGTTTCTGCGTGGCAAGCGAGCGAATATGAAAATCGTGTGTGTTGTTTTTTGTAGGCGTTGTGTGGTTGCATAGAACCTGAAAAGCCCGCTAAATCACGCGGGACTAATAGGTAATTAGGGTTGTGGTAAGGGCCAAGGGAGTTGCGGTCGGATTCATTTCACAATTATAATTTATTATAACTTAGTTCACAAATACACTCCTGAAAGAATTAAATTTGCTCCGCGGTAGAAGACCTCCACATAGATGCTTTAGAATAAGTTCAATTTTGAAAAGACATGACACACAGTTAAATTTACGAATAAGATAAATCTTATACATATATGAGATCAGCATGCGAAGCGGCTGAAGGCCGCCGGATTAAATCTTCAAAATTCCAAATATTCTATGATGATCACTGAAGGCAGAAGGCTACAATGTTTTAAGATGCTAACAGGGCTGATCGCCCACAAGGGGCACAGAAAGAGATAAACCAACGCTATAAGTTGGCTGAAGACCCCAACGTTAAACTCTGCAAATCAACGAAATACATATTAGTACCATCGGTAAAACAATACATTAAGTTTAAAAAATTTCCTTTTTGCAACACCAACGGTGGAAGGCCCACAGTAACTTGTAAAATCTTTCAGAGGTAATTACAATAACCTTTAAAGAGCAGAAGGCGATAATGTTTGGACTTGAAGGAAACTCTGAGAACATGTTTCCAGGGCTGAGGGCCCACAACTAACCTTTCCAAAATTAAAAAACATAAAATACAGTTAAATTACAACAACATTAACACTGCCAAAGTGATAATTAATAGAACGGCACTCAGGAGTGTCCAGTGGATCGGTCTGCCCTCCTTCACTTAAGCAGGACAGGTGATGAGTCCATCTACACTTAATTCGTGCGAACCCATCCAAGGGACAGTCTCAGACCGACCGACCAACCACTTGCTTGCCACGAGGGAGCAGACAAGAATTCAAGGACCCAAAAAATTTACAAGTATTAGTATCCCCAAACAAACGCGTACGTGAACTGAGCTGCCAAAACTACACACCACGTTGGGCAGCAACAACAGGTGAGGAAAAGACACTGCCTAAAAACTATGTTAGCGGCCATGGCAGGTAACCAGAACACTAACGGCCACAAGGCAGAAAATTCCGCTGGTGCACTTGGCTATGGATAAATTAATTTGATCAATTCCACCTGACGGCGGCTATCTCCAACACTTCACTCGTTGCTGTTCACAGGAAAACCTTCACAACAGCAACGCCGAAACCAACAACGTAATGCTCAAAACCACTCGACCTACACGTCCTGGGTCGGCGAGCGACGATGCTCGTACGGATCGGACAGCCAACACTGCGCAGAGACCGCCAGTGGCCCAGTCGACCACGCCGCATGGAGATGTCCTCGGACCAACCTACAGAACAACAATCCACCAAAAGTCAGGCCCGGCTTAAGTGATGCGTGGCGGCAATGGTCGGGCGAGCCATGTCGACGCAGACCTCACTGCTGCTCCAACCCGACTGCACTAGAGGCGCATTGCAACTCCCCGACTGGCAAGTCCGGATTGCGCTGCACGCACGTTCCAACTGACCAGCAGACCCGAACTCGCGGCCCGAACTCTCTTACGACAGACCACGAACGGGAAGTAATACCAGTGGAGCAAATATACTACGAGAGGGGATATATCGATAGGCGCTGCTAGATCTGGTCACGGTCAGGCAAAGCAGTAACTCAGGAAAGTAGTAATTTAAATTAACGTAGTGAGGGGGAAGCACTTTAAAAACGGGGTGTAAAATACATGATGGCGGGAACACGAGCCACTCACGGCTCAGTATCCAATGGTAGGAGCAGCTGACTAAACCTGCATATTTTGACACACACTTCCTATTGTCAAGACACGCAGAGACTACAGATTGTTTCTTAATGTCAAGCTGAATATCCAAGGCTTCAGCAAAATGGTAACGAGGTGGTACAACGAAGCTTCCATATTGCCCTGGCGTTTACAAAAGCGGATCGAACGAAGTGTGACTTTGTTGAAAAATAAAGTGCGAGACTTAATTCGGTCTACCAATTACTTCCTTACAGATTTCCCTGGCCTCTGAAAAAGTAGATCAAATGATATGCCGACTATGATGAAAAACCATCGAGACCATCGAGATCGCCACAACATCTGGAGACAAGAAGAACCGCATACCAGTTAAGAGTGTTGCTGCTACTGCACTTGTCGACGGACCTTGTGTTTTCTTTGGTTGTAGACTTAATTTTAGTATTGACATTAATGATACTTTCGATCATGGTAATGGTTGGCTCACTGTAGCCATTGTACGTGGAGGTACGGGAGTTCGTAACGTACCTGGACTTGAAAGTTTTGTTGATAAAGACATTATTGCCTATCGTACCTACCATATGGCAGAACTTGCTAATAAAGACTTTGGTAAATCAGCGTTTATGTCGCCTTCTGCATTGTCTTTGTATACTCGCAATAAGAGAAAAATATCTGTAAATTAGTCTGTATTCATTTGGGTTATAGGTAAAGGAGTATGTGAATATGTAAAGTTTGTTGGTGACTGTACTTTATATTTTCATAAATAAATTCATCTTCATGCAAACTGATCTGTTTTCGTGCGTTAAATCGATCTTCTAATTACTGAAACTGAAAGTTTGTTAATTAATAAACAGGAGACCGTGCTTGTAGCGTCATTCATGTAAGTGGCCCTTGTGATAAGCGTAAACTGCACATGATTTCCCCCCCCCCCCCCCCCCGTGGCATTAAACATCTGCAGATATTTCTCAGTGTGTGAAAAGTCCTATACGATACGTACATTACAACTGGTCGTTACTTCCCTCTCGAGTCTGTAAGATTTATGTTCATCCTTTCTATGGTCAGCTTAGCGAATCGACGCTTAAAACCATTGATCTGTGTCTTTCTGTCTTGCTCTTGCTGCCCTTGAAAGCGTCGTCGTTGTGTACTGGATTCGTTTGACATGCAAACAGCCTGCCTATGTAATCATAGGTGCGAATGCGGATGGCTATTCTACCTTAAATAATTTTCAGGATCATGTGTGTATGCAGACTGAAGAGACAAATGAAAATTTGTTCCAAGGGAAATATAAGGAGGAATACGAAGGGTGCTGAGTAGTGAATGGGGATTTCGACTGATGAGAGATTCTTCGTAGGGTAGTCTGTGCAGTTATCGAGAGCCACTGCGTCGGGGTGGCGTAGTGGTTAGCGCATCTGCGTAGTGAGCAGGAGATCCAGGTTCGAATTTCGGCCTTGGTACAAATTTTCATTCGTCGCTTCAGTGTGCACACAAACGTCACAGATGTTTGACATTTTTAAAGGTCTCTGGAACTTTTTAGTTTGATTTGGAACTCCGGGATACCATTACAAAACATTAAGTAACAAACATCGAAAAATAATTCAAATGACCCCGTTTAATAGCGAAAGATTTAAAAAGTATGGAAAATTCAGAGCACTTGCGACACAAAGAAAAGAGCTGGATTGCATTATAACGCCGACTGAAAAGATTGGAGTGCAACACACTTGTATAGCTTCGGAGATGTTCGTATGTTCCTGGCAGAATAGTAAATGACAAAATTTTCCTGATATGAATAGTTCACTGCTTAGCAGCTCTGTAGCAGACACTTAGGCTTCCTGTAGCACTTACTATACACAAGTTGGCTTTTAATGATTAATTCTCCACAAAGAAAAAATCTTGTTTCGCATCTAAATGTTGGTGATCTCCGTCGTTCAGAATCGTGTGTTGGATTCACTTTTACGACTTACCCACATCCCTGGCGTACCTCACTACCACAGGCACGATCAGTCTCGCTGCTTGTGTTCCGAAACTGAGAAACGTTTCTCATTCGTCGATATTGCACCCTATATTCAAGAAAGTGAGTCGTTCCTGTTAACTACGGACTCCTATTACAATAGCTAATAAATTTTGGTAATAATTAGAGGAACAACACCATTGGTAGTCACAATAAGCTGTAGTAATTCTGGTTTAATATCGTAAAGGGATAAACAATACCAAAATGACATAGTCATTGCTCTTCGCACTTCTATGTAACTCACGAGTCTTTCATCTGGTTGATGTCCTCCACTATTTCTTCCTACCTTGTGCCTTCGTTTTATCTATACCTAACTAGTACACACAACTTGTTTCAAATGTTTCGAATTTTATAATCTGTGTACACATCTTCAATTTTATTCTCTATAAGCTAATGAACTATAACTCAGTACCATTGAAGTTGTTCCACTAAACTGTCACTTCATGTGGATAAGTGTCTTTCATATACACTGACGGAAAAAAATATCGCAACACCAGATCAAATTGCGGAAATACGTTTTTCCAGGTAACAAATTTAAGTGATTAACATTGCAAGGTCGCAGGTAATTGTGAGTGCTAGGTAAGCCATTGCAAACGTGAAATACTGGTATAGTTATAATCGGTGTGTCCGCCAGAACGTTGTATGCAATCATGCAGACGTGCATGCATTGTCTTGTACAGGGGCAGGTTGTTAGTTTATGGAATGGAGTTCCATGCCTGTTGCACTTAGTCGAGCAATACAGGGATACTTAAGGCAGTTCATGGATGGCGCTGAAGTTGTCGTCGGATTAGAGACAGATCTGGTGATCAAGCAGGCCAAGGCAGTATATCGACACTGCTCAGAGCACATTGGGTTACAGCACCGGCATGTGGGCGAGCGTTATCCTATTGGAAAATACACCACAGAATGCTGTTCAAGGTTAGTGGCACAACAGATCGAATCACCAGACTGAAGTACAAATTCGAAGTCAGTGTGCTTGAGACAACCACGAGAGTACCCCTGCTGTCGAATGAAATCCCGTACCAGAACAAAACTTCAGGTATATATCCAACTTGTCTAATACGCACACAGTCTGGTTACAACCAATCAACTGACATCCTTCTAACAAACACACGCCCATCACTGGTACCGAGATAGAAACAGATTTCTTCAGAAAACACATCACACCTCCACCCTGCTCTCCAGCGAGCTGTCGATTTGACACCACTGAAGTCGCAAATGGTAGTAGTTTGGGGTCAGTGAATTGCACGCTACAGGGCGTCCTTGAAGTAATCGCTTTGTAACAGTTCGTTGTGTCACTGTGGTGCCTGCTGCTGCTTAGATTGTTTTTTCAGATGTAGTATGATGCAACAGAGCCATGCGCAGGAAGATTTTCACTCTCGGCAGTGCTACGTGGCTGTCCATAGCGAGGTCTTGTTCGACCTTACATTCTCGTGGTCACCGTTGGCAGCTGTAATGTACAGTGGATAAATTCCTACCAAATCTTCTGCAGTACCGCAGAAGGAACATCCGACCTCTCGTAGCCCTATCACACAATCTCGTTCAACTCAGTGAGGTGTTGGTAATGGCATCTTTGTCATCTTAAAGTTAACTCACCACGTCCAGCCTGAAAGGAAACTAACGCTCATGACCGTTACAGCGTGCGATGAAAGCAAATCTGATTTGCATCCTCACAGTAGCGCTACTTGTGCCTCTCTTATTGGACTGGAGCAAAATATGAAGAGACGTCGTCTTTCAGATGTAGAAACACGTCTACCAACTTTCACCATTCTACAACTCATTAATGTTGTTGCAATTATTCTTCTCTCAATGAATTCTCAGGAGATAAAAATGCGTTCTTTCCAAAGGTTCCAGATTTGAGTCTCGATCCGGAACAGAATTTTAAACTGCCAGGAAGTTTCAAACGAACGCATATTCTGCTACAGAATGAAAATTCATTCTTGCTTAATACTCTTATTTGCTCAAATACTCTTCTGAGGACTTTTTCACATCTTATTTTATTTAACCGTTTAATATTTTTCTTCAGCGAATCGCTTTTCAATTTTTCTTGTATCTTCAACATCAGATTTCGCACGACCCACGTTTAAGTTACACACAATGCTGTGCTCCAGAAGTATACTTCCAGGAACTACTTCATAATTTCCATATTGATAACAGAAATGTATATTTGTTTTATTAACATTGTCTGATGATGTGAAAAATGCCAAGCTGTGTTGTAGTTCGGAAACCCCATTAAACTGTAGGTCTCCTTATAACTCGGTGCTTAAGTCAGTTCAAAGTTCAGAGGAGGGCAAAGGCATACCGTTTGCAATGGGACCATACCTAGTAAACCAGTGTGGTAATTAAAACAATCTTCAGATTTGTGGTGTGTATGGATACTACGCCATGTGCATCATAGCAATGGAATTACAAGCTTCTGTAAGACGCTAATAGCAGTCTTGCAGGTTCCGGCGTACCCAATGGAGCACGCTCGCTGAGCCATAGCTCTAACAGCTCTGTACCATGAGCGCCCTCCGCCTGAGCCATATACGATGGCTGGCAGCAGTGACTTAGACCACTCGCGCTTGCAGCCACTTCAAAACGTGATGCTAAACAGACACCAACTGGTCTTCATCAGTCGTGCTTTAGTGCACAGAGACTTTTCCTTGTGGACGTTATGACAGCTGGACTGTTTCTTGTTGCATCATTTCTAATGAGTCTTCATACATTTGGAGAAATACAGGTAAAGTAAATATTTTGTTTACTGAAATTAGCTTGTTACCTAACCATTTCTATTCCTGTACTGCTTTCCTATGATGACAATTATCATACAAATCTGCAGCCCACATCTGCTCACCATTGTGTGTGAAGTAGCACACAACAAGTTTGATGACTGCTTTATTTAATATAAAGGCATCGATCTGTATGTACGATCATTTGTTCATTCTCCAATTTCGTATAAAATGCAGCTAATGTTGCTAATGTATGTCTTGATACAAACTGTAGAATTATATTATGTTTTTTACTGGTCTAAATGTTGTCCAGTTTGTAACTGTAATATGGTCTGAAAACATTATCTGTATGTAAGGTAAGGTGATGTCACAGTTAAGGATATATCAGTAAAACATTCATTCCTTAGAGAGACGAACGCTCATGAATAAAATTGCTTGAATCTTCCAATTACTTTACAAATGGGAAAAATTGTTACTTATTTGACGTTAAACAAGTAAGTGTGTTAGAGTTTGAAATTAAGTTCGAAGTTCAGTAGCTAAGTGCTGTCATTACCAAACACTAGATGAGTATAGGCAATTTGCACATCGTTTTAAGCAAACCCCAAGTTTCTCACGCATGTCGATGTTTATGACATCATGTTTATTCAACTGTATGTCATACAAAGATACAATTTTGCAGGCACATTCTGTGGTGGAATTGGACATTGGCTGCAAATATATTGTGAGTAGAGTTCGCAATTGAAGTAATAAATTAAAAAATCATGACTGATGCTTTTAGCCTCCATGAACAGCGAAAATGTAATAAGCGACACATTATATCCTTTCATCATTTTATTGTGTGTTAAGGAGAAAGACAATCGAAAAGATTTGAAATTATGTACAAATTTTGTTACGTACCACAGTGTTTTTCAGCCTCAAATAATGTAAATCTATATCGTGAGCACTTGTGTGCGGTATTTATGCTACGTCAAGCTTCTAACTGTAATGTTTGTCTTCTTGTGTTAAAGCTTTAATCAAAGATCTCTCTGTCTATCTCTCCCTCTCTCTCTCTCTGGTGTGGCGGTTAGTCGCCGGATGCAAATCTTTTTATACACACATCAAAAAAGCTTTGCATCACCTCATTTCCGAGAGTTCCGGAACCTGAACTAAAAATTGGAATAGAGATCAACATAAACATCATTTCCGCCCTTTCTATTGCTCATGAAAACCACACATTGCATGTTGTACCACCATACAGCGAGACCTTCAGTGGTGGTGGTCCAGAATGCTGTGCACACCGGTACCTGTAATACCCAGTACCACGTCCTCTTATATTGAAGCATGTGGTATACAGTCCACAAGTGCATCAAGTCACTGTTTGTCCAGATTGTCCTACTCCTCAACAGCGATTCGGCGTAGATCCCTCACAGTGGTTGGTGGGTCACGTCGTGCATAAACAGCCTCTTTCAAACTATCCCAGGCACGCTTGATAGGGTTCATGTCTGGAGAATATACTGGCCATTCTAGTCGAATGATGTTATTCTGAAGGAAGTCATTCACAAGATGAGCACAACGGGGGTAGGAATCCTCGTCCATGAAGACGAATGTCTCGCCAGTATGCTGCCGATACGGTTGCACTGTCGGTTGGAGGATGGCATCCACGTTCGTGCAGCCGTTACAGCGCCTTCCATGACCATCATCGGTGTACGTCGGCCCCATATAACGCCACCCCAAAACAGCAAGGTACCCCCACCTTGCTGACCTCGCTGGACAGTGTGTCTAAGGCGTTCAGCCTGATAGGGTTGCCACCAAACACGTCTCCGATGGTTGTCTGGTTGAAGGCATATGCGACACCCATCGGTCAAGAGAACGTGATGCCAATCATGAGCTGTCCATTATGTATGTTTTTGGGCCCATCTGTACCGCACTGCATAGTGTCATGGTTGCAAAGATGGACTTCGGCATGGACGTCGGGAGTGAAGTTGCGCATCATTCAGCATATTGTGCACAGTTTGAGTCGTAATATGAAGTTCTATGGCTGCACGAAAAGCATTATTAAAGATGGTGGCGTTGCTGTCAGGGCTCCTCCGAGCCATAATCCAGGTAGCGATCATCCACTGCAGTAGTAGCCTTGGGCGGCCAGAGCGAGGCATGTCATCGACAGTTCCTCTTCTATCTCCTCCATGTCCGAACAACATCGCATTGGTTCATTCTAAGACGCCTGGACGCTTCTCTTGTTGAGAGCCCTTCCTGGTACAGAGTAACAATGCGGATGCGATCAAACCGCGGTATTGACCGCCTGGGCATGGTTGAACTACAGACAAACGGGCCGCGTGCCTCCTTCCTGGTGGAATGAACATCTCTGAACAGTCAAAGCGACTGCGTCTATGATACAACATTCACAGTCAACGTTATCTTCAGGAGTTCTGGGAACCGGGGTGATGCAAAACTTGTTTTGATGTGTGTATGATGCCACTTAGGTGATTGGTGCGGTTGTAATGAGATGATGGTGAGGAGGACATCACGAAACCCGAGAGGCGAAATTCTGTAACCTGGCCGTCAGTCAAAATCGGGCCTCTTCGGTTGGCATTCAGCCACGTTAATTCCGAAGATACTGATGCGGTAAACCTAAAATTATAACTGCTAATGAGTAGATTATCACACAGTTTCAAATATTTAAAGTAGGTCAACATTTTCCTCCAAATATTTAAAATCAAATATTTGTTACCCTGAAAGATGTTAGATTCGCAGCCTAGAACTGTGAACTATGAACCGGGGTAACCGTTTAGTAACGTAAATTTTACCCTTCTAAAATGTTGTTAAGGTGGAAGAGAGTCTGTTGTTTAAACAAGAGGATGTTAGTTGCCGTGTCGGAAGAAGGGCGCACTTGAATGTTGCAGACGCGAATTGTGGACTGAATTTTTGCAAATTTAGGTGTCTGAATTGGGAATGAACTGTGAGTAGTTTAGAAAATGGTTACACAGAGACCAATTTGGTTATATATGGCTAAGTGGAGTAGCAATTTTGGACGCAGCATTATTTCGCAAATCCAAGTTACTGTTGTATTGAACTCGAAGATTGTTGTAAGATTTGAACTGTGTGATGAATTGCTTTAATAAATGAGAGTTTCTATTAAGAACTGTTAACCGTGATATTTAGATACTGCAGTGTTTCGAATAGTGATTTGTTCTCTAGGCTTGAACTAAGGAGAGACTGACATTCTAAGCAATCCACTGAAGTTTACAGAGACAGAAGCTGACTGATTGTATGTGGCATTCGCGCATTTTAAGCTTACGTCATTTTATCGTTTTTGTTTCATACACTTAGCTGGAACAAAGAAGGGAAGATTCAGTGTTTATCACATATTTCTGAAGTACCAGTTGTTGAAAGTCATATGTATTTCTCGATCTCGTTTGCGATCACGAGTCATACAAGCAAACGTCCCAAATACCAATTAGTTGCTTAATGGCTGATCTTCGTTTGCGTGATACACTAAATCTGTGGCTAATTATTTGAGTATCTTACTATATCATATGATTGATAGGGACCATGTGTGGCCGGCCGAGGTGGTCTAGCGGTTCTAGGCGCTCAGTCCGGAACCGCGCGACTGCTACGGTCGCAGGTTCGAATCCTGCCTCGGGCATGGATGTGTGTGATGTCCTTAGGTTAGTTAGGTTTAAGTAGTTATAAGTTCTAGGGGACTGATGACCACAGATGTTAAGTCCCATAGTGCTCATAGCCATTTTTGGACCATGCGTGTTGTGTGTGCCTGTTTTCCTCGCTTCTGACAAATAGGAAGTTAATGCATTATTTTGGTAATAGGAAGTCTATTTACTGCGGGGATAATGACCTTTCAGAATGTTGCAGATGTACTGTTGTGTGCGGTTCATTTATTTGAACACGGACAGTTTAGTATGCTTTATAATAAACCAGATGTACAGCATACATATGGAGACAGGAGAAAAGTAGCGTTTTTAAATGACACTAGGAGAGCTAAATCATGGAAAAAAGCTTCTCTCGCAACGACCGATCATCTGGTATCCCTCTCGCTTCGTGCTCCCGCATAGGAGAATTCTCTTATTACCTTGTCGTTATCAATTTTTATGTTAAAGTAGTCATTAATTTCTTATTTACAAAACTTCATCACTGTCTCTTACCCACAAGTCTCCGGACCGCAGGTGGTGATTTAAATCAGTTAAATGGGTTCAATTCTAATGAGCTGCAGTTAGAACTAAAAGTCTAGAAAAGCCGAACATGCAAAACAGGAAATACGTCAATCCTTAAAATTGCTAAAAAAAGGTAAGCTAAAGAGAAAAAATAAATATATACTATTTTGTTACGAAAGTTATACGTCATGTCGTTACCCAGCACTCATAGTTGACACCTAAAATCAATTCTTTTTTTCTGAATTTTTGTCTTTTCAGGATCGTTTCTTCCAGTGATTGAGTCCAACTCTGTCGAAACATTTGTGAATAAAGGAATGTATGTCAAATACGTGGCGCGTTTCACTTTGGCGATGTAAAATTTCGTAAACAGTTGACTTTATCATCAAGCCATCGTCTCTGCTAACGAGGGAAACCCCCATCGCACCGCACCCAAATTTAGTGGTAAAATGGCGCAGTGGATATCCCGTCAGAAACTGAACACAGATCACGCACGATAAAAGGAAGAAGGTGTAATAAAATGCGAAAAACGGAGCAAAATCGAAACAGTGAATGGTCGAAGCTTAAGATGTGGAACATAGAGGGACTTGCAAGAAACAATGTGTCCTGTATTTTTAGTCACGGTGTCGGACTAACAAATGGGAGATCGGTGCTCAAATTTCCCTGGTTCCCCATTTCTTTTCCACAAATTTATGAACTGTTCGTCCGGTCATTGACGCGTCTGTTCTCCTTCTGCAGTCTTGGCAGTTGTCGTACAATACATTGGTTATACAACATAAGTCATTAAGTAAGAATATACTACCGTCGCAAGTAAAAGTAATGTATAGTGAGAGCAGGCGAGATGCCGCATAGACCTCTCACAGGAATGAAAACAACAAATAAACAATTGTGAATAGCGTTACAAAAAGAAGGCATGCAAGAGTCAAAACTTCAAAAACGGGACGCAAGAGCTATAAATGTGGTATTCGTGTAGAACAAGCAGACGTATGTGTGTCTACAGGTCCCTTCGTTACACTTCGCTGTCGCAAACGCACGTTACACCACGACACAGATATAAATCTGAATAGAGCGAACAGACACACCAATGACCGGCCAAAAAGTTCATAAGTTTGGGAAAACATAGGTACGCCACAACGGAGGTTTGAACACAGATCTCCCCCTTTGTAGTCCAATACCGTGACCGCATAACCACTGCGCGAGAGCTGCTCTACTTCAGTCAATGTTGCACATCTTGAGTTGGGCCGTCCATTGTTTCAGTTTTACTTCTTTTTTTCGTAGTTTAGTACACAGTCTTCCTGTTTTCATGCTTGATCTGAGTTCAGTTTTTGACGGGATATCCACTGAGCCATCTTACCACTAAATCTCAGAGGGAAGCGATGGGGAGTTTCCTTTGCAAGTACTCTCTCGGTTCCTTTCAACAGGTCTAAATTCTTTTTAGGGCCTGCTAGGTGACTACCTAGCAGGTATGATCGGTCATGGTGACAGCACTTTCTCATAAGAAGTATGAAGACACCATTATTGTAATACGGAACTGGGCAGTAGATGTCACGGGACGCGGAACCTCCAGTACAAAAGCAGGTGGTGAGTAGTGTTAGCAGCGAAGCAGTAACAGTAGAATGGATCGTTCGGGATACCTCAATGGGTTCGAACGTTGGGTAGTCACGGGGTATCACGTAACAGATACCTCAGCCACATTTCAACTGTTCAAAAGCTGTCGAAATCGACTGTTGGTGATATGATTGTGACGTGTAAATGGGAAGAAACTACCACAGAACAACAAAGACCAGGCAGACCACATGAATTGACAGACAGTGAGCGTCAGCACTGTGGAAATTGTTTTAAAAAATCGCTTGAAATCAGCAGAATATATCACTTGTGGGTTCCAAAATGTTACCAGCATTCCAGACAACACAATGACTGTGATTAGGTAGTTTAAAATACAGTGGTTCAGCAGTTTTTCATAAGCCACACGTTTCTATAGACTATGATAAGCGGCGCTTGAGACGGTGTAAAGAACGCTGGGCAGCGAATGATTTACAACGAGCGAACTGAGGAAACACGCCACACTGTGTGGCGGCCCGAAGGAAAAGTTCGAGTTCGGCGAATGCCGGTAGAAAGTTACCCGCCACTATGTTTCACGTCAACAGTAAATTGCAGAGCGGGTGATGTAGGGATATGAAACTAAACTAAAACTATACTCCTCGCGAACAGGCCATGAAGGCCCAACGGTACTGACCGGTCGCCATGTCATCCTCAACCCACAGGCGTCACTGGATGCGGATATGGAGGGGCATGTGGTCAGCACACCGCTTTCCCGCCCGTATGTCAGTTTTCGAGACCGGAGATGCTACTTCACAATCAAGTAGCTCCTCAGTTTGCCTCACAAGGGTTGACTGCACCCCGCTTGCCAACAGCGCTCGGCAGACCTGATGGTCACCCACCCAGGTGCTAGTCCAGCCTGACAGCGCTTAGCTTGGGTGATCTGACGGGAACCGGTGTTACCACTGCGGCAAGGCCGTTGGGGATGTAGGATGTGGTCTCCTTGTGTGCTTAGGAAAACGATAAACACGGAAGCCAGTTAATACATTTTACGACATTGTGTATTGCATACAATAGATCATTTCAGAAACGATGATGGTGTCAGCATCACGAGACTCCCTGTATAAAGCAGTATATGTAATGCAGTGATTTCCTAAAGTGGACTAGCCTCTCAAGAGCCGCGGTGCAAACCCAATGGAAGACCTTTGGGATGAGTTAGAGCACCGACATCTCTCCAGGCCGTAGCTTCCAGCATCACTTTCTTCTCTCGTTTCGGTTCTTGAGGAGTGATGGGCGGCCATTCCTCCACAGACATTCGGACACGTCACTGAAAGTGTCCCCAGCAGAGTTCAAGCACTCATAAGGGGGAGGCTTTCTACACCCCATATTAATGTCCACTAACAGATGATCGGACACTTTTGATCAGATAATGCGTATCAGTTTCCCTTATATTTTTGAGTACTGTGAAAGGAGAAATTTTGGAAAGTAAGTGTGGAATGAGATGGAAAACGAAGGAATAAACAGAGGAGCACAGCTATAGCAGGGGCAGCTAGTGGTCGGTGTTTTCCAGAGCGTGCGAGGCGGCCAGCGACGCCGCTGCAAAACTGGCGCACCGAGCCCCGGGCAGCCGAATAATAATGAGAAAGAAACCGTAGGCTCGCCATTCCAATTCGCCGCTGGAGAGACGAGGCTGGGAAACAAAAAGAAACGGAGCGTGGCGTTGCGCCGTCTCTCTGCGGGCACAGCAAACGCTCGCCGCACAAATGTAATCGAAGCACTGGCGTTGTATCTCCGAGTCGCGGGAGGCCAGCAGTGGCGCCCCGACACTCGATTCCTCTTCCCTTTCCAGCGCCATTTTTCATATCGACCTCCGAGCAGTAGCCATTCAACTACGGCTACTACACGGATGCACGAGAAGTGCGTGAGCAAGTAAATTTAGCGAGCAACGGCTGTGCATGCATCATGTCTTTTACACAACGTCACCCCAGGCAAACTTCAAAATCATGTTCGCGGGCTGGCGATACAAACATTTAGGGAGTGAGGAAACACGATCCAACAAGGGTTGCATTGTAAACTACGAAGCCAAAGATGTGGAAGTACTACTCTGACAGTGGAATGCGAGATCTCACGACCTACTCTGTGTTCCATTAATTTATTAGATGTGCTGCACTGGGAACTAATTTAATGTGTTGCGGGTGCTAAATTCCTTGTCTGCTTTGTTTCCTTGTGTGCCTTTCCCTCTGTATAACGCTTGTACCCAGCATATAAAGTAATTCAGAACCTCCAGGACGACCTCTCCGACTAGAAAGGCTGGGCAAGGTGGTGTCTTTCTGCTGGGTTCCAGTACCAGGGAAACGATTTCTAGCATCAGATGAGTAAACTTTATTATGAAAACAGTTGTTTAAATTAATTTCAGGACCATATCATAAGTCTTATTGAGGGGAGCGAAAGGGTGGCTCTGGCAGCAGCGTGTCGGAATCATCAGTTACATCGGTGTGTCATTCTCTTGCGTGATGTCGCCTCGCTGTCTTGGTAGAGTCATTCGTCTACGGGAGGAAGAGTGGCTTGAAGTGACGGGCAGTAAACTGCGTCTAGCTACGCCCAGAACGCGGCCGTTTCACTGGTCATCGGGGTTCAACACGGAAGACAATTGTACTCCATTCAGTGAGATTCCAGGCTGAAGACGTGTCTGGAGACGCCCCAGACAGTAGTGAAATACCAACTCGAATGTCACTTGTCATTCGGCCCGACAACCAGGAATGATAGTCTGGGATCTGGGGTGCTATTTCTAATCAGGGCATGAGCCCTTTTGTTGTCATACGCGGCACCCTAACAGTACAACGGTAAGTTGACGATATTCTGCGCCCCCCTTTGTTGCCCTTCATGGCAATCCATCCTGGTCATACATTTCAGCTGGTTAATCCCATGCCTGCAGCACATGGCCAGACATTCAAATGCTCGTCTTCATGTTTGTGAAATCCTACATTGACTAGAAACGTCGCCGGATATCTCTCTAACTGAGAATGTTTGGCGCATTATGGGCAGGGACCTCCAAACAGCTCGGGCGTTTGATGATATAAAGCGCCAGTTGTACATAATTTGGTACTATATCGTTCAGGAGGACATCGAACAAATGTATTACTCAATGACAAGCCGAATAACAGCTTCCAAAAGGGCCACAGGTGGACCAAATGTTTATTGATTTGCTCAATTTGTGAAGCTCTTGCTATTGAGTGAATTACCAAATTTTTCTGAAACTTTAATCATTTGCTTGCACGTACATGTACGTCACATGTACCGATTTCCACCCCATTCGGATAATTCCCTCATGATGCATCGTTTTTATTTTTTTGTTATAGTGCACTTTCGATATTATACAGAACTTCATAACATATTTTATTAAAGACACGCCTGGGTCAGAGCTGTATTTGTAAAATGTGATCTATTCCCTATCATCATATGAGTAAACTTTCTTATGAAAAAAAAACCACTCCGTGTACAGGCCACAAGTGGCCCATCGGGATCATCCGACCACCGTGTCATCCTCAGAGGAGGATGCAGGTACGAGGGGCGTAGGAAAAGCATACCGCTCTCCCGTTCGTTATAATGGTATTCTTGACCGGAGCCGGTACTATGCGGTCGAGTAACTCAATTGGCATCACGAGGCTGAGTGCACGCCGAAAAATGGCAACAGCGCAAGGCGGCCAGGATGGTCACCCACCCAAGTGCCGACCACGTCCGACAGCGCTTAACTGCGGTGATCTCATGGGAACCGGTGAATCCACTGCGGCAGGGCCATTGCCTTCTCGTGAAAACAGTTGTTTAAATTAATTTCAGGACAAAATCATAAGTCTTTAGTGAACAGGTGAAACAGTTATGGATTTAGTCACACGAATAGGTCGCCCATGAAATTTATGATCTTATTATGATTGTTATAGATCCTCAACTCATCGCAGTGTAAATTAGGTTTCTGCATTTAACTGGTTTAGACATTCAAAATATGGACTTCTTACGTGAATCCTGACATACAATTGAAGACTGATTGTTTCGTATCTATGGAATCAATAAACCATCAGTAGACTTTTTGTTATAAATATTTGTTATATATAAAAAATAGAATTAACAGAATGTCAGTTTAGGTTACGATCAAAGAGTCTGTTGCTGCTTGCCTCTGTCGACTTTGCTTTGATAACAGATATTAGCCTATGAAAATTCCACTAAACCATCAATTTTTTAAAGAATCTATCTCCTACGTATTAAACAATTTCGAACATCTGATTACTTTACAAATGAGTTACTGTGATACACATATGACTTTAGGCAAGTAAGGAAGAAAAAGTTTAGGAAAACTTTCGAATTATGCTTAAAGTTCGTTCGAAGTCGCAAAGTGTGTGGTGTCCTGCACACTCTTCTAATATAGGGTGCCGAGGAAGCTGTTTTCTCGGATAGCTAGACAACATTCAAGCAAATCTTATAATGGAGTTTCTTACAGTAAATTGAACTGACAATACTTAACTTCACCTTTTTACAAACAGGTGTTGCAAGCAATTAGCGACAGGCAGTCCGCCCCTGGTAGCTGAGTTGTCAGCGCGACAGAATATCAATTCTAAGGACACGGGTTCGATTCCCGGCTGGGTCGGAGATTTTCTCCGCCCAGGGACTGGGTGTTGTGTTGTCCTACTCATCATCATTTCATCCCCATCGACGAGCAAGTCGCCGAAGTGGCGTCAGATCGAAAGACTTGCACCCGGCGAACGGTCTACCCGACGGCGTACCCTAGTCACACGACATTCACATTTAGCTACATGCAAATAATGAATGTCCCTCGGTACATACAATTTCCATGCAAGCAAAACATAAGTCACGACTAAAGAGTTAGGATGACGGCTCATCTTGCAGTGCGTCTTCTAGTGTGGCTTTTCTAGTGCGGGGGAGGCTAGCTGTAGCGGTGTTTATACACTCCTGGAAATGGAAAAAAGAACACATTGACACCGGTGTGTCAGACCCACCATACTTGCTCCGGACACTGCGAGATGGCTGTACAAGCAATGATCACACGCACGGCACAGCGGACACACCAGGAACCGCGGTGTTGGCCGTCGAATGGCGCTAGCTGCGCAGCATTTGTGCACTGCCGCCGTCAGTGTCAGCCAGTTTGCCGTGGCATACGGAGCTCCATCGCAGTCTTTAACACTGGTAGCATGCCGCGACAGCGTGGACGTGAACCGTATGTGCAGTTAACGGACTTTGAGCGAGGGCGTATAGTGGGCATGCGGGAGGCCGGGTGGACGTACCGCCGAATTGCTCAACACGTGGGGCGTGAGGTCTCCACAGTACATCGATGTTGTCGCCAGTGGTCGGCGGAAGGTGCACGTGCCCGTCGACCTGGGACCGGACTGCAGCGACGCACGGATGCACGCCAAGACCGTAGGATCCTACGCAGTGCCGTAGGGGACCGCACCGCCACTTCCCAGCAAATTAGGGACACTGTTGCTCCTGGGGTATCGGCGAGGACCATTCGCAACCGTCTCCATGAAGCTGGGCTACGGTCCCGCACACCGTTAGGCCGTCTTCCGCTCACGCCCCAACATCGTGCAGCCCGCCTCCAGTGGTGTCGCGACAGGCGTGAATGGAGGGACGAATGGAGACGTGTCGTCTTCAGCGATGAGAGTCGCTTCTGCCTTGGTGCCAATGATGGTCGTATGCGTGTTTGGCGCCGTGCAGGTGAGCGCCACAATCAGGACTGCATACGACCGAGGCACACAGGGCCAACACCCGGCATCATGGTGTGGGGAGCGATCTCCTACACTGGCCGTACACCACTGGTGATCGTCGAGGGGACACTGAATAGTGCACGGTACATCCAAACCGTCATCGAACCCATCGTTCTACCATTCCTAGACCGGCAAGGGAACTTGCTGTTCCAACAGGACAATGCACGTCCGCATGTATCCCGTGCCACCCAACGTGCTCTAGAAGGTGTAAGTCAACTACCCTGGCCAGCAAGATCTCCGGATGTGTCCCCCATTGAGCATGTTTGGGACTGGATGAAGCGTCGTCTCACGCGGTCTGCACGTCCAGCACGAACGCTGGTCCAACTGAGGCGCCAGGTGGAAATGGCATGGCAAGCCGTTCCACAGGACTACATCCAGCATCTCTACGATCGTCTCCATGGGAGAACAGCAGCCTGCATTGCTGCGAAAGGTGGATATACACTGTACTAGTGCCGACATTGTGCATGCTCTGTTGCCTGTGTCTATGTGCCTGTGGTTCTGTCAGTGTGATCATGTGATGTATCTGACCCCAGGAATGTGTCAATAAAGTTTCCCCTTCCTGGGACAATGAATTCACGGTGTTCTTATTTCAATTTCCAGGAGTGTATTCTCTTCGTTAGGTGCCGCTCCTGTCGTCCTAGTTAGCCTTTTATTGGTTGACGTCTCAGTGCCTTCTTTGCTGCAAAGTTTCGGGTCGACGTGGCGGCGCTTAATGTTACGCCGGAACAAAGTGCTCTCATTATGAAACACTGAATGAATATAATCAGGGTAACTTGCGTTACATTTTAACAAAATGCTAGTTTTTCATGTGTCTCTATCGTTATGACGTAATATCTCTTAAACTGTGTGTCGTACAACTACATAATTTTGCAGGATATATTCAGTGGTTGGTTGGTTGGTTCGTTCTTTGGGAGAAGAGACCAAACAGCGAGGTCATCGGTCTCATCGGATTAGGGAAGGAAGTCGGCCGTGCCCTTTCAAAGGAACCATCCCAGCATTTGCCTGGACCGATTTAGGGAAATCACGGAAAACCTAAATCAGGATGGCCGGACGCGGGTTTGAACCGTCGTCCTCCCGAATGCGAGTCCAGTGTGCTACCACTGCGCCATACATTCAATGGTGTATCTGGATATTGTCTGCAAACTGTGTTGCCAATAGAAAAAAATGGCTCTGAGCACTATGCGACTTAACTTCTGAGGTCATCAGTCGCCTAGAACTTAGAACTAATTAAACCTAACTAACCTAAGGACATCACACACATCGATGCCCGAGGCAGGATTCGAACCTGCGACCGTAGCGGTCACGCGGTTCCAGACTGAAGCGCCTTTAACCGCACGGCCACACCGGCCGGCCGTTGCCAATAGAGTTAGTAGTAAAAAAGTAATAAATTACAACGTCAATAGTACTGTCATTCTTAACAAAGCTCGCCTAAATATCTTTTCTAATATATAATTGCACGAAACACGGGGTCTGTTTAGCGAAACAGTCATTTAAGCAGGGGCGAAATAAAATTGATCACAATGTAGCTTGGTACTGTTTTTATGATACTGCTTTACGTCTCGTTCAAGCGGTATGGCAGTTTTCTCGTTCTTTCTCATCGAGTCATGCAATAAACCTTAGTACTAAGGTTCAAAAATACCACATCGGTTCTCGAAGATGGAAAAATGTAGTTATTCAGGATGACACGTGGAATAAGATGTTAACATGGAAAAGATGCTACAGCTGTACCCTGTTTTATCGTACGCAGCTCGTGGTCGTGCGGTAGCGTTCTCGCTTCCCAAGCCCGGGTTCCCGGGTTCGATTCCCGGCGGCGTCAGAGATTTTCTCTGCCTCGTGATGACTGGGTGTTGTGTGATGTCCTTAGGTTAGTTAGGTTTAAGTAGTTCTAAGTTCTAGGGGACTGATGACCATAGATGTTAAGTCCCATAGTGCTCAGAGCCATTTGAACCAACCCTATTATATTACTTCACGCAAGAGACATTGTTGCACTGAACTACGAGACCATGTGATCTTCCATCGCACGAGTTTAGAATCGGTGTTTTGTTGTTTCGACACCATCAAACATTTCAATGAAGATGTAGAAGAATTTATAATCCAGATTTATAAATGTTTCAATAAAAGTGCTTTAAAATTTTCTATTCGTTTCAAAAATTTATACTCTTGAAATCAAACTCACTATTAAAAAGTTGCACAAATAATTATTTATTTTTAATTTATTTAATTTCTTGTCATCTCAGATACGCTAACTGAGAAAACAAGCAAGGTGCCCAGGAGGGGACAGCAACTTATCATTATGACGTTACATGCCGTCTGGTCTCAATGCATGTACTGATTCGTTTGAGAAGATTTACATACAGCCTTTACATTTTCTCCTGACGCAAGCTGGTTCACAAAAGTTGTAAATGGTCCTAGTATGCTGGCTATTGGCACTTGGACGAAGTTGATCTCTGAGCTGGTTCCATACACGTTCAGTCAGGGTCAGACTGGGGAACTCGCTGAAGTGGATGTACATCAACACCGCCTATGGAGCAAAACAAAATGGCACCAAGATACTGTAGTACGAGGGGTAAGACTTGAGGACACGGGATGGCTGTGATGCACCGTTAAACAGTTGTAGTTCACTCAGTCACCACCAGCTGTAACCTGAAGTCATACCCAATGACTCGCCACAAAATGACCCTAGGAGTAACATTACTGTACCTATCCAGAACAACAATACCGGATGGCAGGTGCAGCTGAGAAGGAGTTAGTTGCTAGGTGCATGGTGTACAATAAGGTAATCCTTCGTTGTGGTGGTCAGATGTGGTCGACCAGAACCTTGACAACCAATAGGCCTGCCCTCACGCGCAGTTTCACATCGGGACACTGTGGCATCTGAATTTCCCACAAATCTGGATACTGGAGGATTCGACCACGTGACCAAATCGAGACTCACATTGAGGTCCCTTTGTAACCCTGTCAGGTGCCTATTACGCTGTCTCACACGAGTATGGGTCTTCATCATGTCCTTCACATTGATCAGTCAACATTTTATCCTGTTCACACCCCTTGTATAACATAGACCGATTAACAAGGCGAAATACGAACGCAACTATTTGCTCTGGTGGTCGTTCTTCCTGTCATGCATAACTGCAGCTCTAATCGTTAACGAATTGCGCAAACTTACATTCGCTACCAACCATATGTTCTGGGTGCTTAATTTTTCTTGTCAGGCAGCGTATGTGTACCTAAAGTATAGTGAACCATCTTGTTTTTACAAACCAAAGTGTGGTGTACATAGATTAGTGAGAAGCACCGTCCTTAGTTTCCGATATTCCGACAACAGGTAGGCCGAGAACAATATATGATTTAATTGTGAATGTTTGCGTGTGATGTGTCTAGTAAAATGATTTTTTCCTGTTTATTTCATTTCGCATGAGGACGATCCTGGCAAGTGACCCAGTGGGCCACGCGGGATTAGCCGAGCGGTCCTGGGCGCTGCAGTCATGGACTGTGTGCCTCGTCCCCGCGGAGGTTCGAGTCCTCCCTCAGGCATGGGTGTGTGTCTTTGTCCTTAGGATAATTTAGGCTAAGTAGTGTGTAAGCTTATGGAATGATGACCTTAGCAGTTAAGTCCCATAAGATTTCACACACATTGGAACATTTTTTTGAACATTTGATCCAGTGGTATTGCACCGGCGCAGCAATCGGCGATGCGGGTCACTAATCACAACAGCACCGACGGTCTGCGACGACAAGAACATTGTCTTATCATTGTCAGCATCCTCTGTGCGCAGTATTATAAAACAGACGTTTGAATGGAATTTATGTAAATGTACCAGTCCATAGAAGGTTTTAGCTTGTATTGAATGACCATTGTTTTTTTAAGACCAACAGCTTTGTAAACAGAAAGTATAATTTTAAATGGGTGATGACTACTTCTATTAAGTAGCATATTGACTACCAACGAGCGAGACAGAAGTTATTCCCATTCCTCTAACTTAAGAATAGCATTCCGCTATACCGGACCGCTCAGCTTGAGCGTAAGTTCATAGTGGGTGGTTTAAAGCATTGGCTGCTCCAGTCTTGTCTGACCTACATAAATGATTTTCCAAGGACTTTAGACGGCAGCTGAAACGCTGCAGTGTTAGCTTATGCACAGCATACTAATCAAGGCCCTGCTCAACCATAGAATAAAAGCTCAGATGTCAGCTGAAAATTCCTAGAAGCGGTACACGGCGAACAGTTTGAATCTTAATCGTACAAATACAGATAACACGAAATTTCAGACAAGCAGTAGTAACCATTTAGCACGAGAAGTAGTTATTAAAGGTCATACACTACTTGATCAGCGTATAAAATTTTTTATGATCTAGCTGAGTAGTTAAAATGGAATCGACACATGGATGTATAATCAAGAATCTAAATGCAGTATTTTATACTCCTAGAAGGATCTCCGCTTGTGTTGACATAAAAACAAGAGTTTAAATTCATTCTGCATATTTTCACTCCCTGTTGTCTTATGGAATTATCTTTTAGGACAGTGCAAAAAAAGTAAATAAAATGTTAGTTCTGTAGAAGATAGTAGTAAGAATACTGTGTACAGTAGATAATCGTACATCTTGCAGAAATATTTTTAAAAAAAATGGAAATTTTACCTACTTCGCAAGAGGTTTACTGATTAATGATGTTTGTTTATAAATAATAAAAATCAGTTCTAACCGATGAGTGATGTACACAATGACAATATACACTACTGCCCATTAAAATTGCTACACCACGAAGATGAAGTGCTACAGACGAGAAATTTAACCGACAGGAAGAAGATGCTGTGATATGCAAATGATTAACATTTCAGAGCATTGACACAAGGCTGGCGCCGGGGGCGACACCTCCAACGTGCTGACATGAGGAAAGTTTCCAACCGATTTCTCATACACAAACAGCAGTTGACCGGCGTTGCCTGGTGAAATGTTGTTGTGATGCCTCGTGGAAGGGGGAGAAATGCGTATCATCACGTTTCCGACTTTGATTACATTTCTGAAATCGTTAGAGAGTGAATAATTTCGAGATCCACGGTGTCAAAAGTGTGCCGAGAACACCAGACTTGGAATGTCCCATGCGTCTAGCTTCAACTAATAATCTACGTACTTTAAAAGTCTGGTAGTTCCCTTCGTGCGGCCATACATTCGTCGGTAAACAGATGAATGATTTAGGCTGAAATGACACGTCCGCTACTGCACTGCCCCTTTATATCATGTGTACGAGATGCTACCGCCATCTCTATACAGTATGTCCATGAAGCTCTTTCATGACCTTTGTTACCTTAATGCAGATGTCAGTTACTGATATATGGCGGGATCGTGTGGCATCTTGGCTATGGGTTTGATCTGACGGAAGTTTCTGATGCTTAAGCGGTGAGTCACTGTTTGGAAACTTTTTAATGAGACGGTTTTGCCGGCAAAGTAATCCCGTTTAGTGAAAAAGCAAATTTTTATTTTGGGAGGGTAAAGTGACACCTCACATTAAATGGTTAAATGGACGAAGATAGTCTTCCCATAGAACTTTATATGCTGAAACTATACAACCCCTTATAGATAAGCAATAAGTGACCAGTCAGGAGTAACGTTTTTTGAATGAAAGAGTGAGTGATTTTGGGGGGGGGGGGGGTGGTTAAGGATGGAAGAGCCTCTTTCCTTTTTCATGTAATTTCATCAATTATTCCTTTCGTGGAAAGGGAGAACGTGTCTGTGATCACTGATTTTTATCATATTCAAATCGTATTCAATACTGATTGGTCTGGGGTGTACTTCTTTTAGATGATCCGAAAATGTTGAATTATTTGTACCAGTTTTAAATGCTCTGATGTGTCGAATGTCCTGCCAGTCATTCCAATGTATATATCCTCACAATCTCACCAACTGAGCTGATAGATAACATGTTGTTGGTATCTATGTGGTTTTGATTTCAGTTTTGGGATGTGCTTTGAATGGAATTGTTTGTTTTGTAAGCAGTGTTTATGCCTTCTTGTTTGAATATCTTACCTATTTCACGAGTGTTTTCGTTGTGGTAGGTCATTGTATGCCATTTTTTGTTTTAGTGTAAGTTGTACGAGTTAGTGTGGTTTGTTAGATTATTTCATTGTTTTCCCAATTCACGCAAAAATTTAAGTGTGTTTTCTTCTTCTTCTTCTATTGTGAAATTTATGTTTTTGCATTCAGTATTTATGTCTTTCTGTAGTTGCTGTATTCTGTTTTTAGGTTCATCAACCATACATATTATATCCATGTATCTGTATCAGTAAACGATGTTGTACCTTTTCTTTGTTATCATGTCTTGAAATATTAATTTTTTGTATGTGATTCTTGTAAATGTTGACTGATGTTATTGAAATAGATGAACCCATTGCTAAACCTTCTTCTTATCTGTAGTATTCTTGATTGAATTCAAAATAATTTTGTTGTGTTATTCACCGTAATTATTTTATTGTTTCATCTGTGTGATCATGAGGTAGCTGGTTGTGTATTTTCAGGTTTTCTTCAATAATTTTTATAGGTTCTTTAACAGGGATGCAACCGTACATTCCTTCTACATCAAAGGAGAGCAATGTTGTTGTGTCAGGGACTTAAGTGTCTATTACATATTCTACCAGTTGAGAGATATTTCTGATTGTTGTATGATTTTCTAGTTTATAATACTGGTTGAGCTGTGACTGCATTTATTTTGCTAGTAGGTACGTAGGAGCTGCTCTGAAATTTAGTATTGGTTGGACTGGATAATTTTCTTTATTGACCTTTGGCTGACATCTCATGTTGGGGCTTGAGGCTTTTTTTGTATAAGTCTCTGTGTCTTTGTGTCTGTATATGTTTTTGAGGTGCGGTAGCGTTCTCGCTTCCCATGCCCGGGTTCCCGGGTTCGATTCCCGGCGGGGTCAGGGATTTTCTCTGCCTCGTGATGGCTGGGTGTTGTGTGCTGTCCTTAGGTTAGTTAGGTTTAAGTAGTTCTAAGTTCTAGGGGACTTCTGACCACAGCAGTTGAGTCCCATAGTGCTCAGAGCCATTGAGTGTGTTCTTAATATGTGTTTGAAATTTGTTAATTGGGTTTGATTTTATCTTTCTTATGTATTCTTTGCTTATGAATTATTTAGTTTTTTCTATGTATTCATTTGTTTTCATGAGGACAACACTGTTACCTTTGTCAGATATTGTTATAATGGCATTTTCTGCTTTCAGTTTTTCTTTACATTTTTAAGCTGTGTTTCATACCAATTATTTCGGAATTTATTGTTTTCTTTTTCAATCTGTGTTGCTACTGTTTTAATTTCTTCTCTTATGAGCTCCCTCGTTAGCCCTGTGTTTACACTACTGTTTTCATTTTTATTCCTATATAGTGAGAACATATTCAGATTCATTAATGAGTTATTGTATCTATTCTTCATTTGTTGGTGAGCCAACATTGCGTTTTACACCTTTTGGTAAGAGCTGTTTTTCGTTTTCATCAAGCGATATATTTGTAAGATTAACCACCCTAGGACAGAAATTGTGTATGTGTATGTGTTTGCTGTTGTTGGGTTTTGTGTGGCGCAGTTTGAGGTTTTCAATTTTCTTAATATGCTTTAGACGCATTTTGTTGCTAGCTCTACATGTGCAGCCTTCGACTTTTTCCTTAATGGAAGCCAGAATAGCTGGATTATTTAGTTGTTGTGCTATCTGAAGGTTAATTTCGTATAATTCTCCGTTTAATGTTTATTTCTTTGTATATAGTGATTTAAATTTGTGTTTCAGGCAGGTATTTTTAGTAGCCTATCTGGCAAGTTTAGCTGCAGAACAAAAAACACCCCCAAGAATCTTAAACCAACTACAGACATTATGGCCACACAAATGAAGAATTTAATATCGCCTGGTCAAGCATTTCCAGTTGGTCTCTATTACCAGTTTATAAGGATTAGTTTTAATTTGTATAAAACAGTGGAAGTCATCAGATTCATTAACCACTGCAGACATAATGATCTTATGCCAGTATACATAAACGTAAGGTTCAAAAATGGTTTGAAAGGAGAAAATTTCCACGTAGAAACAGCATTAACACAAAATAAACAGTTGCTCAATGACCAAATAAGTATTGGAACTGACTCTATATAGAATAACTGATTAAATTACTTTAAAAAAAAGAGCCTTTTACATTTTTCAATCCTCCCCCATCATCACAATTTCTTTTCACACCTCGCTCCTCGCCTTCTACTCTAACTCAGACTCCATCACACTGCTATATACATACGTCCACTAATCATTGTTTCCCTTCCCCTAAAATAAAAAAAAATCCTTCCATCGCTACTCCTTCTCTACTCTTCCACAGTTTAAAAATACGAAGAAACATATTTAAATATAATTACATACATACAATAATCTAATTAAGAAAGAGAGAGGGAGAGAGAGAGAGAGGGAAAGAAATTTCTCCATCGCTCTTCCTTCTCTACTCTTTCGCAGTACATAAAAAACCAGAAACGTAATTAAATATAATTACACACATAGAAACTCCGCCGCTGCCAGTCTCAAGCCCGGGGCATCATCTAGCAAGTGACGAGGAAGGTGAAGAGGGAGGGGTAGCACCTCATAAAAAAACTGCGTTCATCTGGCTCCGGAATGTAGCAACTTGTGAAGGTGCCTAGGTTTACAGGTGAAGTCCAGTAAACATTCTCAAAGGCAGAAGAGGAATCCTAACTCGCTACAGCAGAGAGAGAGCGGAAGAACCTAATGGAGAAAACAAAACCATATCCACTTTTTGTCTGTCTGTAGCAAGTGGTGAAGTGGTCAGAGTCTGTTCACCAGTGGTGCGACTGAAATTCACATTTTGGAACTAACCCTTTCAGTTTTAACTTTCTGAGTTCACTCAATGAGTCTACCAAACCCCACCTGATTCCCGGTTGAGTCGTCATAGAGCATTTTGATATCACAGTACCATTCCAGGTGGTAATCCACCGTCGGTATCTCTGGCGTAACTGGTCTTTCGGATTGTGGGGTGGCCAGGCTAGAATGGAATGTGTTTCTGCAGAGGAAGTCAGAGTCCTCTGACCAACTTAAAACCAAAACAAATACATATTTTGCAACACTTCAAGTACAAACACTTTTGCAACTAGGTAAACTTCATACGTTGGGAAATACATTAAAAGAACTGAAGGTTCAGGTTTTGGCACTTCAAGAAACACGAATGACACACAATAACACCTCGTATTTCAACAATTATCGTCTTTTTAAAACTGATAAAAGAATACTTAATAATGCGCCACATCTGGCAGTTGCCATTGCAGCCTAGAAAAATATTTTAAACTCAATAACGGAGGTAAAATCCATTAATAGTAGACTACTGACAATTTCTCTTAAATGCGAAAGGAAAAAATACAATTTAATTAATGCCCATTTGCTAGACAATGAGGATAACCGTAAAAAACCTAATGTTAATGAAGCTTGGGAAACACCGGGATGCGTCATCTCGAAAATTCCCTCAAACCATGCTAAAATTTTAATGGGTGATTTTAATGCTCAATTAGGTGAAGAGAAAAAGATAAGAAAACGGTGGGTGAATTTCCAGCAAATAAATGGACAAACCAAAATGGTCAAAGATTTGTTGAAACATGGAAAAATTTTAACCTTAAAATCATGTTCACACTTTTTAAAACGAGCCCTTCTAAACAAAAAAACTTTCGGGCACCCAATACATTTATTGGGGAATTTAAAATCGATCCTGTAGCAATTTCATGCCCTAACTAAAAAGAAATTTTAAATTTCCACATTGGGAAAGGGGCTAATACTGATTCTGAACGTTATTTAACACAAATAAAAGTAAAACTTCAGCCTCAGAAACTCTTCAAAACAAAAATAAAAAAATATCCTTAAATTTGACTCTGCTAAAATAACGCCAAGTCTAGCCAGTGAACTTGACAAACAACAATCCAACAGTTAGAAAAGCCTAAAAGAAAAGTTCATCAAAACAGCACAAAATTCAATTCCGCTTCGAAAGAAACAAAAACACGCTTAGTGGAACGCAGATTATGAAACATCATTTAAGTCTAGGCATGAGGCATTCAAAATTTGGAATAGTAAAAAAACTGAAAAAAAGCACACAATGTAGGCTTTCACGGCCGGCGTTGTCTTCAGTTGAAACTTCCGGGCTGAGAGGCCGTGGTCGATGTATAAGATTTCCACCTGACGTTTCGTCTCCATCTGCGGGAGACATCTTCTGAGGTCGTCCGGCTACTGCCGGCCTCTCAGGCCGGAAGCTTCAACTGAAAAAAGCACCTTTGTTACTGTGATAAAAGAAATCTAAATTCATCCGACATACTAAAAGAAACTACGAAAATCCACAACTTACGGAAATCGAAAAAGATTTCCAAAAGAACAATACAATAAACTTTTATAAAACATTCAAAACAAAACTAACTGGTTACTAATCTCAAAGTCTTTGCCTCAAAAATGAAACTGGCAGTTTGGCTCTTAACAACCAGGAAAATTGTAGGGAACTTGCTAATAATTTTGAAAAACTATTGAACTGTCCATAACCAGCGAATAAATTCGAACCACAGCAAATTAGTAAGACCAAACCTACCTCTAAAGCACCTGATGAAATCGAAATAGCTAAACAAATCAAGAGACTTAAAAGCATCAAAGCATCCGGAGAAGACGGTATAATCGCAGAATTACTAAAATCAGCTGGCCCTAACCCTATTAAAGAGATCACACAACTAATAGGACATATCTGTCAAACTGAGAAAATACCTGAGGACTGGAAAACTGACCTAATTCGTCCATTGCATAAAAAGCGGATAGGACCGATGTTAATAATTACCAAGGAATCTCTCTCCTCCCATTCACATACAAAATTATCTCGCAGTGTTTACTTGATCGAGCCCAAGAACAGCTAGAACCTAAAATTAGTGATTACCAAGCAGGCTTTAGACCAAACAGGTCTTGTCTGGAACAAATTCTTGCTTTAAAACTAATCCTCAGACACGAAAGGATTTCTAGTAACAATAATGTATATACATTTGTGGATTTTAAAAAGGCTTACGGCTCAGTTGATCGTGAACCTCTTTTTCCAAATTTTAAAGGAATAAAGACTAGATAATAAAACTCTAACACTGATTAAGGAAACTTTAACCGACACTAGATCTAAAGCTAAATTCATGGGAGTGATTTCTGAACCATTTGAAATAAAGACTGGTGCTAGACAGGGAGATGGACTCTCTCCATTACTGTTTACCTGTGTTTTGGAAAAGATAATTACAGAATGGCAGGAGCCAAAGTCGATTCAAAATACAGACCAATCAGTCAAGTTAGGTAAAAGCGATATTAGATTAGATTGCCTCGCCTTTGCAGATGATCTGACAATTTTAACTAAGAATGTTACCACAGCTCAAAAACATATTGAAATTCTTAAAGAAGTCTCGGAAATGGTAGGACTACAAATATGAATCAAAAAACGGAATACATGACATGCAAAAAACAAGCACCAAAATTTTTGAACACGAAATAAAGAAAAATAAAAAGGGTATCTCAGTTGAAATACTTGGGAGAAATGATAAAAGAAAACGGTCGGAAAAAGCTGCAAATGAAGTTCACTGTCAAAAGATAGCAACTGCATTCAGATTAACAAAAATCACTTTCAAAATTCAGTAAACATAAACATAATAGCACTGTAATCAAACCTGAATGTCTTTATGCAGAAGAAACTTTAATTTTAAATAGGAAGAGCGATATTGAAGAAATACAGTGAAAGAAAGAAAGATTGTTAGGAAAATATTAGGACCCAAAATTACTGATTGGGAAACTTATAGGCTGAGAAGTAATTAGGAAATAGAAGAATACACAGACACACATGGTGATATGAGAAAACGAAGACACATTAAAAGAATGGCACCCACTAGGATGACAAAACAAATAGTAGAATTCTGCGAAAACGGAAGTAAGGCCAAAATTGAGCCAATGAAATGGATTGCTGCGATTAAGGAAGATCTTAATGCAGCCGGTATAACTCAGGCAGACCTTAAAGACAGGAAAACATTCAGACAAAATATATTTTGTTGGAAATTGGACTGGAACACAGTGATCTGATGAAAGACAGAGACTTTATTCGGAAAGGATGAAACAAATTTGAACACAGAAAGGCCACCCGTCAAACGTGACTTTGATGGATTGTACCTCGCGTGGTCCTACTGGGCCAATACGCTAATAATAATAATACACACATACAATAATATAATTTTTAAAAAATTATTGTCGGTCAAAGACAAAGTAGTTGCAAAGACAGAACAAAAGTACCCTCAAGAATTATAAAGCAACTGCGGACACTGGCCACATAAATGGAGAATTTATTTTTTTCTATTTTCATGATCCTTTCCTTTTGATCGGTACTGATATAAAGCGATTACATTATACTTGTGACTACCATCATTGCTGGCAACACGAGCTTCAGTAGGTCTGGAACTGTTCAAATGTGCCTGATGTATTTGTTACCGAGGTGACACTGAATGATTACTCCACGTTCGAAGTTAGTCATCTCCCCTGACCGGCCCATTTTGTTGTTACTGATTCTTTCTACACAACACAATCCTCCCCGCCTCCTTTCACTGAGTACATAGGAAGCTGCAATTTTTGTTACAGTATGCTATTCAAATGACTCAGCATCTATACATGAAAAAAATAGAAATTTAATTAATGTTATCGTATGCATCAATTACAGCAAATCTAATACACATTTAAAGAAAACGTACACGCGTGCAACATGTTACACTACATAAATGTCAAACGGCCAAGACTCAGTGCAGTGGAATGCCGTGTCGGATGCTTCGTGTAGACTCCTGATGCCACCTGGGAAACATCGGTTAAGTCATTCATTTACAAAGCGGCTCATTGTCCAAATTTCACCATAGTCACATGTACTGTCAGAGCAAAAGTCCCACTTGTTCATGCTGTATGCACATAACCTCTTCCGTCCAGTATCTATAAAGCTATATCCACACCTATGTTGAGCGATGGAAGCCTGGAATTTTAACAATGTGGTTTTCAATAAGTTCCAGGTTCCATGCAGGTTTCCGTGGCTTGTCGGTCACGTTTTGACCCTGCGTCGCGACTGGATCCGGTGAGGAGAATTTGGACTCCTTTTTCATATGGTAGTCTTATGGATTTAGCGCGTTTCTTAGGCAGCGAGCGTAAATCTTATGTAGAGGAACTGACTCATTTTTAGAACAAGTATTTATCCCAGCATCGATATATTTGCAGAAATCCATGCCACACGCTGTTCTGTCTTACAATATATTTATTCACTACCGGTTTTGATCATGGACCATCTTCACAATAGAAAAATATTTACTGTAACAAATTCACATGGCGTACATGCTATTTAACCAGGAAAGTATAGGCCATTACTGACTTGAAAACATACTGGGTCTTGTTGTGCCTGAACAATAGTGCTGTGCACTTACTGCTCTTACAGTTTTTCATGTTTTCAACGTTTTTTTTCTGCTAGGTGAAGCCGGTATTACGGCTTAAGTATCAATTCTCTTGATTTTTCAAGTCAGCCACAGCGTACATTTTCCTGGTCAAGTAGCATGTACCCAATTCAATGTTGTTACAATAGATATTTTCCCACTGTCAAGATAGTCCATAATCGAAACCGGTAGTGAACAAGTCTATTGTAAGACGGCATAGTGTGTAGCACGCATTTAATCGAGCCATTTTTAGAAACTTGCGGGCAAAGGTCGTTGAGAACGGCCTTTCGACGAAGGTGAAGTAGACAGGTGTTCGATTGTATTGGCAGCCAACATATAGGTATATATCTGATTGTGTCACTAATGGTTCTCATGAGCGCTACGAATCCAAACTGGTGCTCAATATTCTGCTGCATACCAAAGCAAATGATACTCCATGGAGATACGATTTCTTCCCACTTACTACCTGCCAGTTTCCTCACCAGGTTCACCCTTGTTTGAATCTTATCAACTGTTCTTGAGAGATACTAACGACAGAATTCTGACTAATATGACACTAAAGTATAGTATTGTATTTGATTATGTCAAGATGAATACTACTATATCAGCCCCGTACATATTAAGCTGTTAATACCAGATAAAATTCAGCATTATTCCTAAACTGAGGAAGCAGAAGATTTTCACAAACTAGCAACGTTCGTAGTAATTTATTCGGTTAAATATATCTGCAAATTTTGGAAGTTTGTGGTAAGTTCCTATGGGACCAAAACCCTGAGGTCATAGGTCCCTCGGCTTACACACTACTTAATCTAACTCCAGAAGGGGCGCCCACGCGAACCCTGGCAAGCCGCCCAAGACCGCACGGCTACCCCGCGCATCTAATACACTACTGGCCGTTAAAATTGCTACACCAAGAAGAAATGCAGATGATAAACTGGTATTCATTGGACAAATATACTATACTAGAACTGACATGTGATTACATTTTCACGCAATTTGGGTGCATAGATCCTGAGAAAACGGTACCCAAAACAACCACCTCTGGCCGTAATAACTGCCTTGATACGCCTGGGCATTGCGTCAACCAGAGCTTGGATGGCGTGTACAGGTACAGCTGCCCATGCAGCTTCAACACGATACCACAGTTCATCAAGAGTAGTGACTGGCGTATTGTGAGGAGCCAGTTGCTCGGCCACCATTGACCAAACGTTTTCAGTTGGTGAGAGATCTGGAGAATGTGCTGGCCAGGGCAGCAGTCGAACGTTTCCTGTATCCAGAAAGGTCCGTACAGGACCCGCAACATGAGGTCATGCATTATCCTGCTGAAATGTAGGGTTTCGCAGGGATCGAATGAAGGGTAGAGCCATGGGTCGTAACACATCTGAAATGTAACGTCCACTGTTCAAAGTGCCGTCAATGCGAACAAGAGGTGACCGAGACGTGTAACCAATGGCACTCCATAACATCATGCCGGGTGATACGCCAATATGGGGATGAAGAATACACGCATCCAATGTGCGTTCACCGCGATGTCGCTAAACACGGATGCGACCAACATGATGCTGTAAACAGAACCTGGATTCATCCGAAAAATGGACGTTTTGCCATTTGTGCACTCAGGTTCGTCGGTGAGTATACCATCGCAGACGCTCCTGTCTGTGTTGCAGCGTCAAGGGTAACCGCAGCCATGGTCTCCGAGCTGATAGTCCATGCTGCTGCAAACGTCGTCGAACTGTTCGAGCAGCTGTTTGTTGTCTTGCAAACGTCCCCATCTGTTGACTCAGGGACCGGGACGTGGGTGCACGATCCGTTACAGCCATGCGGATATGATGCCTGTCATCTCGACTGCTAGTGATACGAGACCGTTGGGATCGAGCAAGGCGTTCCGTATTACCTTCCTGAACCCACCGATTCCATATTCTGCTAACAGTCATTGGATCTCGACCAACGCGAGCAACAATGTCGCGATACCATAAACCGCAATCGTGATAGGGTACAATCCGACCTTCATCAAAGTCGGAAACGTGATGATACGCATTTCTCCTCCTTACACGAGCCATCACAACAACGTTTCACCAGGACAACGCCAGTCAACTACTGTTTGTATATGAGAAATCTGTTGGAAACTTTCCTCATGTCAGCACGTTGTAGGAGTCGCCACCGGCGCCAACCTTGTGTGAATGCTCTGAAAAGCTAATAATTTGCAAATCACAACATCTACTTCCTGTCGGTTAAATTTCGCGTCTGCAGTACGTCATCTTCGTGGTGTAGCAATTTTAATGGCCAGTAGTGTATTTTCTAACAACGGTGACAATCCACTTCTTCAGCAGCATGCCAAAATTCAGGTTATTCAGCTTACGTGCAAACGTGCGCAGGCGTGGTACCCGAGGCGTGTGCTGGCGTACCTCTGTATGTGTGTGTGTTTGTGTGTGTGGAAGTAGGGATGGATGTGGGGTTTCAGGGCGCCGCTCGGCGGGCCTCGGTATGCATCACGCCACGAAGTCTGGCCTCAGAGGGCGGTGGCGGCGGAGGGGATGTGCGAAGATAAAACATGGCTCCGGGAAGTAGATTAATACCGGTCGCGAGGAACATAAGTTACAATTCCGGCGGACACATCCGGGGAACGAAAGCGCGGGTTACAAAGAGAAAGAAGGAGAGGAGCGGGCGGTGCCGGAGGAGGATGAGGTGTGAGGAGGGGGGGGGGGGGGCAGTGCAGGAGCGACTCTTTTGTTTTCCGCGCTGGCATGCAGACCATATTTGCACGCAGCCCGCAGTGGAAAGTTAGGCACAGTGGTTTTGTACGGCGCCGCTGGCCGCTACCAGATTATGAACTGCGTCGACAGTTTACGGCGTCACTTTTCTATCGTCGTGTGCTCCATGATCGCTGCTTCATCACAGTGCAATAATAGAGCCTACCGGTGAACTAGCGCGCAAAATATCTGTTCACCACCTGAATACTTCGCACATGATAAAATAATGAGATATCTGTAGTTTGTGAACAATCGATATCCTAGCTTTATCGTGATTTGCCTCCTCCTTCTTCCACTTTGACTGTTACTGAATCACATCACCCGTGAATACTAATTTTTTATTTTTTGTTTTACTTTTTTGTGTGAAGCGAAGTTACAAATTAAAACGTAAAGGGGCCTGGTATTTATAGGCTACGATTAGCATTATGTATCTTGACGGGCCGATCGATCGCTTTTGTTACTTGCCTTAGACTAGTGTAATATGTGATCATTTTTTTTCATGAAGCTTTCAAGAAGCAGACGACAAATGGGGCTCTCAGCCGACCTTTAAAGATATAGTACTAGTAGGACCTATACCTCAGATTACGGTGAGCTTGGGCCTAGAATGCTTTTAAGTTTCCCATATGGCGCTACAGTGCTTTAATTTAGAGTCTGTGCCGTGGTTTCATTGGTCTGCCATTTGTTTTAGGGTAAACCTGTGCTCCTCCGACAAAACTGCGAAAGGTTCTCGTGGATATATTCTGACCATATTGCTGTGAGGGGATTCGATTCCGCCGGCTCGTTATAACATTATAACGTAATTTTGATTTATTCCTTTTTTTTACCCCAGCAACCATTTATTCTGTGAAAATCCCTCCACAACGGTGAAAGAGCCTTAAATCAGCAAAATTTACAACCTTAAACACAGAGTAATACAACAACCGTCGGTTACACAAGTACAAAATACTGTAATGTGACCCTCGCTACAGGAAAAGCAAAGCATAGAGTCGTTGTGCCGCTCTTACACTGCATCCAGTAATTTGTGGTCTTGCTGTTCCCACTTTGAGCGTCGTGGTAGAAGATTGCCCTAGATCGGCCTCTTATTGTTACCGTTGCATGTCTTACGCGTTTCCGTTCAGTGTTGTGTCGGTTCTCGTGCGCGTTGCATTACTGTTTGTCCTCTAGTGCATCGTGTTTCTGAAGCCCTGCCTAACGTTGCGTTGTCTCGCGCAGTGGTGACCAACAAGTTTCTCACGTTTATTCCATGTACGGGTTTTGTCAGGTTCCACGCAGTATGTGCAGACCGGCTCTTTAGAGATGCCCGACTCGTTGATGGATAAGATCAAGTTTACTACAGATCAAGTGCATGGGGCTTACTTTGACGTGGAATTACGTGCGTTTTTTGTTACCGCTCAGCACCTCTTGCAGGTCTGTAGTGGTGTTCTATCGGTAGAAATGGTGGTTAAAGAAAAATCCCTCTCAGTCGCCTCGAATGACAAACAGCCAACAGTTGCGCTAACTGTGTTAATTCTAAATCCTGACCATGGTTCAAATGGTTCTGAGCACTATAGGACTTAACTGCTGAGGTCATCAGTCCCCTAGAACTTAGAACTACTTAAAGCTAACTAACCTAAGGACATCACACACATCCATGCCCGAGGCAGGATTCGAACCTGCGATCGTAGCAGCAGCGCGGTTCCCGACTGTAGCGCCTAGAACCGCTCGGCCACCACGGACGGCCCTGACCATGGTTTCAAGTGTAATAATATAGTCTTCTTCAGAAGCCATATGCTTTTAAAAAGGAAAAACATTTTAGCCTAGTGGCTGCGTCAAGATCAATGACATAAAATAACTTCAACAGACATAAGCCTGTTTCGATCATAAGTCCTCCACCACTGCATCTGTTATACTACTTCTGTTATACTTCTCAGTTGCAGTTACGTGATTATCGGGTACGAATTACCTATAACGCCCACGAAGGAACCTGCTGCATTTGTAATCAGAGTGGCCACCTCCATGCCAATTGTCCACGTCGTACGGTGGTATTAAAACCCACCTACCAATAGCGTAAAAATTGACTTTAGAGAATCTTCTCCCACAGGATTCTGCAGCGAAGCCAACCACGGTTGTTGAGGATCAAAGTAGACCTTTAGGAAGATAATGATGGTGAGTTTTTCCCCGCTGCCCATGCATATTGACATTAATGCCGTCACTCCGACGGTGCTAGCAAACAAGCGTCGCACCCAAGAGACGACAATGCAGTTGAGGAGCCTCTTCCTTTGGCCCACCCTTCGGATAGCCCAACATTCAGGGACCCTATTCTCGGGCTTGAGTTGGTGGACGAGGAAGCTATTGGTGCTTCTCCTCTGATCAGGTGGCTACTGATAATCATCAGGCGATTCTGCCGCCATCCTGTCTACCTTGTCGATGCCGCCGGTTTCACGACCCCAGTTGTCTCCCCCGGTTCTATTCGATGCCTCTCTTATTGTCTCAGTTTCCTAAGCTACTCCTGGCTAATGAAAATCTTGACACTTTCATGGGGTTTGTCGACCTAGAAAAAGCGTTTGGCAATGTCAAATTGTGCAAGACGTTCGAAATTCTGCAAAAAATATGGGTAATCTGTATAGAAAGACTGGTTACATACAGTATGTACAAGAGCAAAGAGGGACCAATAAGAGTGGAAGGGTGCAAGTGCTAATCTCAGATGAAGAGGTTTGTACAGGAGAAGAATGCGTAATGGACCACATCAGACCAGTCAGGAGAATAAAAGAAACGCATTAAGCCATTTTTTCTTAAGTTTAATCACTATTTTTAACAACAAGTAACATTTCTATAAAGGATTGAAAAATGGTTCAAATGGCTCTGAGCACTACGCGACTTAACTTCTTCGGTCATCAGTCACCTAGAACTTAGAACTAATTAAAACTAACTAACCTAAGGACATCACACATATCCATGCCCGAGGCAGGATTCGAACCTGCGACCGTAGCGGTCGCTCGGCTACAGACTGTAGCGCCTGGAACCGCACGGCCACTCCGGCCGGCTTATAAAGGATTGATGTCCTTCTCGAATTATATGGGTTAGTCATCAAATAACTGTTCGTTGTTGTTCTGGTCGTCAGTGCAATTACTGGTTTGACGCAGTTCTCGATGCTACTCTAACCTGTGTAAAACTCTTCATCCATGCACAGCTATCGCAAGTTACATCCATTTGAACTTGTTTGCTGTATTCAAACCTTGGTCTCACTCTGAAAATTTTACCCACTCCACCTCCTTATCTTACCATATTGACAATTCCTTAATATTTCACGATGTGTCCTGTTAACCAACCCATTCTTTCAGTCAAGTTGTGCGATATTCTTTTTTTTCTCCCTGAGATTCAGTATCTCCTCATTTGTTATTCACTCTAACCATCCAATCTTAAGCAATATTTTGTAGCTCCATATTTTAAGAGCAATTTTTTTCTTAACTGATTTATTTTTCCTCCTCGTTCCACTCCCATACAAGGTTGACCTCCAGACAAATTTGTTCATAACAGACTATCCTAATATTCAGTTATTAAAAAAAATCCCTTTTTAGAAATACTTTTCTTGTTATTGCCAGTCCGCATTCCACATATTCTCTACTTCGGTCATCATCATTTATTTTACTGCCCAAACAGCAAACATCATCTATTGCTTTTAGTGTCAGATTTACTAATCTAATTCCTTCAGTATCACATGATTTACTTCAAGTGCATTCCATTATATATGTTATATTCTTATTATTTATGCTGTAATTTCTGTTCTGTTCAAATGCTCATCCAACTACACAGTGTCATCGGCAAAACACGAAGCTTTAATTTCCTCTCACCGTTAATTCCCTTTCCAAATATCACTTTTGTTTCCATTACAGTTTGCTTAATATACGGACTGAATGACATCACGAATAAGCTATAACACTGTCTCATCCCCTTATCAACTATGGGTTTCGTTTCATGTCCTTCTGACTTTACAATTGCAGCCATCTTATGTAAAAATTGTAAATAACTTTTCGGTTCCCTTAATTAATCCTTGCTACCTTCAAAATTTCCAAATTACGTGGAGTTATAGAACTGAAAACACACATTTCCGCGTTTAATATATGTAAACTAGTAGCATAACCTTAACCGTAAATGTTGCACCCCCCACAATTTACACATATATTTGCTGGTTGCAGAAATGGTTGAAGCAATAAAGAAAAAAAAAGAAGTAACATAATTATGACAGCTCATATAATCACACCTTTGTTTCATTTCTAGTAACCTGTTTATATGAGCAATACAACATCAGGTTGTCCTGTGTGTTGGGTAATATTGATTGAAACTCTGAAATAAAGTACAGAATCAAGTATCATTTTGAGCAACAAAATACCTTAATAAACCATAGGAGTGCCACAGACATCGCTACGTAACCGTACCGCTATGGACACGTAATTTTGTCACTCCATATCTCGTTAGGTGTGTGATGTTGCTTCCAAAGTTCATTAACAGGGGCTGCTTTTTGGAGCGTGTACTATCTGGAGTTAATGATGAATTTTATTTAAACGTATTGGATTTGCAACTTAATTAAATTTTCGTTTAGTATACAGGTCAACAGCTAATTAGTCCACCAAATTGGATACGGATAGCCGTATATGATTTCCTCTCCGTTACAAAATACGATAATTGCCAAGTACATCTAAAGCTTTGCTGTGATTAGATATCCAATTTAAAAGTATATGTTTTCACAGCAGAGGAAGTGTTTTATCTACTTGCAGACAAGCACGCAATGTTTAGCTCTGGCAGTTTGCCATCTCTGTTTTGCTTCTTTACAATTGTAGACAAGTCATAAGTAACTATATTCTTTGTTCGACGCAAATTTTCTTGCCATTACAAAATGGCCGAAATTTATGCTGTCTGACTCCACGATATGAATGTAGTGTTAAGCAACAGAGAAACTGAAACTAATTGTTTCTACGTTCCTACTAATACGTGTAACCTAATTCAACTGCTGAAAATACACTCATTGTTGACGTACATTGTACATCTCTCGCTGCGTAAATTTAAACTGTTGGCTAACATACCATAGCTTCTGACTTCTACTCATGAACATTTAGTCTGTGGAATTATTCGGGACGAACTATTCTTATGGACAGACTGTTTTCATGTAGCAAAGTAAAACCATCTGAACAACTAAAAAGCCGGCCGGTGTGGCCGTGCGGTTAAAGGCGCTTCAGTCTGGAACCGCGTGACCACTACGGTCGCAGGTTCGAATCCTGCCTCGGGCATGGATGTGTGTGAGGTCCTTAGGTTAGTTAGGTTTAATTAGTTCTAAGTTCTAGGCGACTGATGACCTCAGAAGTTGAATCGCATAGTGCTCAGAGCCATTTGAACCATTTGAACAACTAAAAGCAAATAAGCCACATACAGAAAAACTAATAATAACGTATTTACATTTTGTCTTATTTTTTTGTTATGAAGCCTCTCTTCCGCAGTCGCAGTTATACAAGTAAGAAATGAAACATGCCGTCTTTTTCGGCTTCAATATAACTCTTATTTAGATCTTCCGTGTCTCGCCTTATTTCAAAGCAACTTCAGTTGTCATTGTAAAAATGTCGTTTTCCTTACAAATCTCTTTTCCAAGATCGTGAACGGTTTTGATATATTAAACTACTAATATAAAACACTATTAAATCACTATTATTACTCGTTTTTCCTCCAGCTCATTCATTAAGTTCTTCTGCACACAGGTATTCGATTTTGTTGCAGTGTACTTCACTTACATGTTGTTGTGTAAATTCACTTACACCTCGTGGAACTGATCTCGATGATGCGGGATGCGATTGTCTTTTGGTTTGTTATTGTGACTGTGGAATCATCTGCTATTCCTCTGTGTGTGTGTTTATATATTACAACTGGCAAGCGCTTGCGTGCGGATATCTGTGTGTGTGTGTGTGTGTGTGTGTGTGTGAGAGAGAGAGAGAGAGAGAGAGAGAGAGAGATATATCAGAACAGGAAAAAAGAATACATTGATGTAGATACGTAGACGATATTATTTGCCTCCAAAAAAAAAAAAAAGAAAAACAGTCCACCACTGAAACACAAACAGATGAAGAACTTTATTTCCTAAATCTGGCCATACACAAGAGGAACAATGGACATCAGTTCACAATTTACTGGAAACCCACATTCACCATTACCGTTACTCATAACCAATTCAGTCAGCCCATAACTCATAAAGAAGTCAGCTTCAGATATCTACTACACAGACTGAACAAAACACCCATGAACAAATGCGGTTACTGGATACAATAAAGCTAGCTGTGCAGGAGTATGGATGTGATACAAAGAGGGAAGGTAAAGAAAACCTCAAAATACAGAAACAGGCAACACATAATCATGAAACATACATATAAACAAGTACAACACAACACAAAACAAATCAGCTGACAGTCAGCCACAAATGGCACATAATGACTTACAACAATAAAGTGACACAAAGTGTGAGCAATATACCAAGCATTAAGGACTCAACATAGCATATAGAGCCAACAACACAACACAAAACACGCTTGGAAGAAATACCACGAACACTGACAAATACATCCATTCTGGTACATACCAACTAAGTTGCAACTGCTGTCAACCAGGTATACAGAACGTCTCAGAGCGCTGAAAAGCAATAGCTTACACTCACAAATTGCAGATCACCTGACAGCACAGAATCACCACCCACCAAACACTGGAACTGACTTAAGGATTCCTAAAACTAGTATCAGCTATACTAAAAATTATCAGAAGAGGAAAACTATCACATCCAAAAATCAATAGCACAAAGAATGAAAGTACTAAATGGATAAACACGACTGTGCAATAAAACCCTCTTTGCTACAACTAAGCTATGTAACTAACACCTACACCAAAGCTTCCCATGATCAGTCCCCAGAACTAAATTTACCTCTTCCTCATACTGCACAACATTCATTTTGGATGTCATTTTACGCAATTTCTCTCTCTCTCTCTCTCTCTCTCTCTCTCCCTCTCTCTCCCTCATACACACACACACACACACACACACACACACACACACACACACACAAACCAAACACCATAAGCGCCAACAACCAATCTGCGTGTCTTACCAAGACAAACATGACACTAGCAAAGGAATACTGCACAGCCACAACAACGGGCAATGACGACGGCGAAAACACTGTGCAAGTCCGATAAATCACAGAAAATGTCTCTGAAACGTGACAAAGGTGGTAGCAATCAGCGTGTTACCACGCCAAAAACAAAGGAGACAAACACCACAACACCAAAGCCGTAGGTAACACACAAAATAGCGCGATAGATACTCATCTTCGTTCGAAAATTCATAATAAACAAAAATAAACATTACGTTTCGCTATTTTCTGATGACAAGCTGTAATTGTGCAGGAGGCGTACAGCTCCCAACATAAACATGCAGTTGCTTCATGTAAGGAATGTAAAATAAGGCGTACATCCACCCTAATCCCAAATAAACTATAAAATCAGAACTTTAAACGTACTGTAATAAACAACATATAATGCATCAGCCCAGCAATACGTATCTCAACTGTGAACTGTAAACAAACCAAGCACTCGTATAATATTTGACATCAAGCTTTTCATTCACAAATGTAATTATTTTGTACCAAATATCTTCTCTAAACATTAATATGTAATAGCAGTTTTGCAGAAGAGGAATAAAGTAAGTCACTGAAGCTAGCACAAAAAGCTATGAAAGATGTTTAGCTAAAACGAAACTCCAAAGTTGGCTTGCATAAGGCGGAGTTCCTCATCCAAGAGTATGTGATGCTGCTTCAGTGATAACAAAATCGAGTTAGTATGAGTTCAGTCACACGTTGCATCACTCACCAGCCCTCTCCCTGGACCGGAGAATGCACTGATTCTATTAGTTATGAAGGGTGTCAGAAAGATGTCGTATCGTCTCGTGAGTCTAGGTGGCCCACTCTTGTTGCAACTGGTCCGTACCATCCTGGATACTTGACCTAGGTCGCAGATGACGTCCAGGCTGGTCCTACACACGTAGTGGGAACAGATATGGAAAACTAGCTGCTCCTGGGATGAGTTCAGCGTCACATAGACAGTTGATAGAGACATGTGCCATGTGTGAATGAACGTGGAATATTTACACTGTAGCATGAACGTAAGACATGAGGTCACAGGATGTCCTTGAGTATCCTTGTGCCGTCACTGTACCCTCGATCACTACCAACCCCTCCACACCCACCCCCCATCCCCCATAGCACCACAACAATAGCATCCACTTGTGGTGTAACAGCTCCCTACGCATGCAAACGTGGTTTCCTAGTCCAGCTGATGCTACTCTCTTATCAGTGGTGCGCGACGACACGGATTGCTGTAGGGACTTCATTATTTATTCACGAATGACAAGAGCTTAGGTGAAAGGAATGGAATGTGCCTGTAGATGAGTTGTTCCGTGACAATTGCAATTGGCTTGGCGAGGCAACTTAGCGCACCTACTTCAACCAATAAAGTAACACCATTCTGCAAACGTCTTTATTGTAACGCCAGTGTTGCCACTGTTCTGCTGCTGGGCACTGTTTTCATGCGCAGCCGTTAGCGCTTCGCAGTTGAAACAGCTAACAGCGCTGCGAGCTGTCAGGGATTTTTCACCGTTTCGACTATAAAGCACAATACGCTTATTTCCTTTTGTGGCGGTCTTTGCTTTTCGACTGGAACCCTGACGGCGATTGGGGCCTGTTGTGACATGCAGTACAACATTGCGCTGTTGTCGTAGCCGAACGTTCCACAAATCAGGATACTACACGACTCGACCAGCTTCTATTTCAAACCCTGTGAGGTGCTCAAACGCTGTCTCACACGAGTACGCAGCATCTGTATGTCCTGCACAGTGAACATACAACATTCGAGGTAGCTCACTCCCCTTATACAGCCTAGCACGCTTGCTAACAAAACAAAGCACGATAAACTCTGAGGCCATGTGATGACTGTTAGCCGTCACAGAAGTGCAACCTTAATCATATACATATCGGTCGATGGTCTGTTTGTGTACGAAGTTGCTCTGGTAATCTGACAATATCGTCTGGCTGCTTCATTTTTGGACTTTTTTCTAGGCAGCTTATTTTGAGCAATAATTGATATCACACTTTCGAAAACAGCCTGATGAGATTGAAGTCTGTAATGACTTTGGTGAGACTTTTAAAACATTGTTTCCCAGCTAGCGACTGAAGTGCAAATAATACTTGACAGTAAGGTTACGCCTATAAGCATTCATTGCTTCCCATTGTAAGCTTATTTGTCTGTCACTGACATATAAGATCGCAAACCTTCTTTATTTCCCGTCTGGGCAAGCTGTGCAGTGACTAGGGTACACGTAACGTTTGCTGAGACAGGTTAAATGCTAGCTACAACGAAGTCGATAATTCGCTTGTAATACTAGCATTTAATTTTGATATTTCCACAATTGACTAAAGTTATAAAAAGTCAATATTTTGACCAGCCACACACCCCTGAGAATGGCACATTAACCAATTCGTGCCGGCCGGCGTGGCAGAGCGGATCTAGGCGCTTCAGCCTGGAACCGCATGACCTCTACGGTCGCAGGTTCGAATCCTGTCTCGGGCGTGGATGTGTTTGATGTCCTTAGGTTAATTAGGTTTAAGTAGTTCTAAATTCTAGGGAACTGATGACCTATGATGTTGAGTGTCATAGTGCTCAGAGCCATTTGAACTAATTTGCAGTTACGCGCCCCAATTACCGGCAACTACGTTCATGAATACTCGGCACCTCGCAAGAATAACTACAAGATCAAGAATACTAAATAAGTTGTTGGAAGTGGTGAAGCATTGGTGAAAGAGTTCTAAGCGCAGAACTTTGCATGGAACGCGCGTTGGTGCAATGTTTATCTCCCGATCTGAACCTCGTCGTGTAGACTTAAAACAAATGCGCAGTCCTCCACCTATAGTGAAGGCAATCACTCAAACTGGCAAGATACCGAAAATTCGGGTGACTCTTCCTTCTCCGAATCACAGCACTTCCAGTCTGAGGCAAACGAAATTCCCACCTTCGCCACGTGCTGCCCAGCACAGTATCGCGTAATGAATAATTAAATTTTTAATTGAATACTTCATACAACGATAACTGTGCTGTTGTTCTTATTGTATGAATTGGTTTTTAAAAATAGAATTAATGAATGTTTTCTCTTTTGTATTTGTTAAAAGCCATTGCTAATTTTTCTCATGACGTTATCACCAACAATAGCATACATGTACCAAAGTGAAGACGTCAGTCCCACCCACGATGGATTAAAGATCCTTTTTTTGACATTACGCGATAATACATTGAAACAATGTGTAGCTATTTTTACTGTAGGGCTGGATGCTTCGAGATAGCTGCCTATGTGCAATGGCAGCGTAAGCATTCAGTGATATCATTATTAATAAAAAAACTGTACCTCTGGCCTAATATGAATTGAAAAATACTACAAGACGCAGTTTTCAGATTATTAAGATTATTCTTTTCATAATTTTTGTATTATATGACTGTAGGAAGAACTGATATAATGTTTGTCATTAATGGCGTCGCTACAATAATGGGCCTACACAAAATGGCCAGGGCAACATTTAATTACTACTCAATGAGTCATATACAGGATAGGTATTCGATACTGACAAAAACACGCACTACAATTATTAATCTTATGTGTATATATGCAGAACAATTAGATTTCTACTACAAATAAAGGTATCAGTTACAGACCGTGAACAATTAAGGTTCGTCAGCGAGAACAGCAGAATCGATAAGACAATGAATAAAAAGAACACTCATTCTTCCTCTACAAAAGAGGACAGATAATAATGTTTGTAATTCTGATAGCACAGATAACACTTCTCCATTCTTAAGCCTCTGGAATTTGTTTCTACTATTTTTTCTTCCGGCGGCAATGCTATAATAGGTGGCTCCGGAGGCCGGACCTAACCCGCCTTTCCGGTGACCGTTAGCTGCCAGTCACTGAGGCCCGGCTAGATACGGCCAGCTGCAGACTTTATATTCTACAATTCTCACCTTCGACACTTTTCGCCAACGCTTTAAGTTAGTAACTTAATCATGCTGACATGCAGGTAATGCTACTAGAGAGTGTCTCATATTCATCATAAGTCAATAAATTCATGACCTGATGCCCTTGCCAGTACCTTTATTATTAATACTAATGTTGACAAGCTAACGTGGAAGTGTCCAATTCCTGGCACCTTACACCACGTTTTAAGCAGTTTGGGTATTTTGACGCTTGCAAAGAGGTGAACGTGCGCTACTGCGACTGAACATGATGCACGGGCTACATGTTGCTTCACATGAAGAAAGTTGGCACAGCCTTGACAAGGCTGTCACATTCGCCTAACTGATCAGCCCCTCCGCAGTCTTCGTTTCATATGCTTTCCAGACAGCTGTACTATCGTGTGATTTCTAGATGGAATAGTAATGACCACTGGCACGCACTCTGTGATATCAAAACTGGTGGGCGGTCAAATGTTCAAATGTGTGTGAAATCTTATGGGACTTAACTGCTAAGGTCATCAGTCAAAGCTTACACACTACTTGACCTAAATTATCCTAAGGACAACCACACACACCCATGCCCGAAGGAGGACTCGAACCTCCGCCGGGACCAGCTGCACAGTCCATGACTGCAGCGGGTGGGCGGTCCGATCTAAGCGGTTTCTACAGCAGCTCCCAGTTTGCGGCTATCGTAATGTCAGACGAGGAGAAGCAATAGAGCACTTCATTAGGATGTTGTCCTCGACTGGTCTAGCTTACGTGTTTGATCGTTCAAGTTTGTAAGATCCTACTCTTCTACTGCCTCCTTCAGTCTCCGACCTGCTCTTTCAGTAATGTGTTGAATTCCAGGCCAAATGATATCACCGAGTATCATTTTTGGGGGCTCAATAGCAACGAAGAAATTAAGCGTTGTTTTTATATTTTGGGCTGGGTATACTGATAAGACGATGGAGAGGTGCCTTACTTTCGGAAGCCATTATATTTACTCCTACTGCATCAACAGTGATCAGTAATTTTAAAAACGTAAGCTCAGACAAGGTTTTAGACAGACAACTATTAATTACCAGAATGAGATTTTCACTCTGCAGCGGAGTGTGCGCTGATATGAAACTTCCTGGCAGATTAAAACTGTGTGCCCGACCGAGACTCGAACTCGGGACCTTTGCCTTTCGCGGGCAAGTGCTCTACCATCTGAGCTACCGAAACACGACTCACGCCCGGTACTCACAGCTTTACTTCTGCCAGTACCTCGTCTCCTACCTTCCAAACTTTACAGAAGCTCTCCTGCGAGCAAACTTACAGAAGCTCTCGCTGCAAGTTTCGCAGGAGAGCTTCTGTAAAGTTTGGAAGGTAGGAGACGAGGTACTGGCAGAAGTAAAGCTGTGAGTACCGGGCGTGAGTCGTGCTTCGGTAGCTCAGATGGTAGAGCACTTGCCCGCGAAAGGCAAAGGTCCCGAGTTCGAGTCTCGGTCGGGCACACAGATTTAATCTGCCAGGAAGTTTCATATCAGCGCACACTCCGCTGCAGAGTGAAAATCTCATTCTGGAAACATCCCCCAGGCTGTGGCTAAGCCATGTCTCCGCAATATCCTTTCTTTCAGGAGTGCTAGTTCTGCAAGTTTCGCAGGAGAGCTTCTGTAAAGTTTGGAAGGTAGGAGACGAGGTACTGGCAGAAGTAAAGCTGTGAGTACCGGGCGTGAGTCGTGCTTCAGTAGCTCAGATGGTAGAGCACTTGCCCGCGAAAGGCAAAGGTCCCGAGTTCGAGTCTCGGTCGGGCACACAGTTTTAATCTGCCAGGAAGTTTCATATCAGCGCACACTCCGCTGCAGAGTGAAAATCTCATTCTGGAAACATCCCCCAGGCTGTGGCTAAGCCATGTCTCCGCAATATCCTTTCTTTCAGGAGTGCTAGTTCTGCAAGTTTCGCAGGAGAGCTTCTGTAAAGTTTGGAAGGTAGGAGACGAGGTACTGGCAGAAGTAAAGCTGTGAGTACCGGGCGTGAGTCGTGCTTCGGGAGCTCAGATGGTAGAGCACTTGCCCGCGAAAGGCAAAGGTCCCGAGTTCGAGTCTCGGTCGGGCACACAGTTTTAATCTGCCAGGAAGTTTCAACTATTAATTATTTTGGACCTAAGAAACGGTTCAGTCTTATGGAGTAGAAATGTACTGAGACAAGAAATGTTTAACAACATATTTTTCAAAAATGTTTATTCACTGAGTTAAAGACCAAAGATCGAATTACAACCTGCTGAAATCTCTGGAATTTTAAGCAATGCGTTAGTTTACTTTCATTACCAAATAATGACATTTGATATTTTAATGTAAGTAAACTGTGCAATGAAACTCATATTCAAAATACTTAATTAAACTTTACAAAAATTAAAAAAAACACAAAACATTCAAAACTTTCAACTTTCTATGGTTTCATGTGTTTAAAATATCCTTTCCATTAAAACTTTACAATAAGTTAAACAAAATAAGATCTCAAAAAATTTTCAGCAAATGTAAATCATTTAAAAGACAAGCAATGAAATGGCATGTAGACCAACAGCTTTAACAGTAAGTGGAAATCAGAACCTTGTTTCCAAAAGGGATGACCCCGTTCGAGACGAGCCAATTCGCTTGGCGGCATTGAGTCTAGTCGGGCACTCGCCTCGTAACACTTATACATGCCACTTCTGTGGCCACCGGTTTGGCTGTTCATCAACTTTAGTAACACATCCTCAGCAGATAGTAATAGCTCCATCAACACAACATCTGTTAATCAGTTGTAACAACCAGGCAACGTCAATAAAATATTTTTAACCTTGAATCAACCAGCGCTTGGAGTAATTAGCGGATTTCAAGCAAGGAACTTAAAATACCAAGGAAGTTTACTACTTAACAATAGGAGCTATATGGGTTAATTAACAAAATTATCTAGTAAATTTAAATATTGATAAACTACATCTAAATCACTTGGTGCACATCAGTCTTTAAATTTAAGGAAATGTATTTCCTTTGGTTTAGTACTATAAGTTTTATCTGTAATTTATCAATACATGAAACAATGAAGATTCTTTTTCAGAAGCTTTTTCCTCGTTAAGATATCGTATTAAGCTGGTGAGTAATACCGACAATAGGCTGGCCCTTTATTTTGCTTTTGAACAGTGTCATAAGACAAAACTTTAGTCTTAGTGAAATTCTATATTTGAAATAATTAAAATGAATCTAATTAAATACCAAAGGAAACTGTGTCCTCAGTGAAATCTATTTAACTGAAACTCAGTATTAAAGTAGGTTATGAAACATACGTAACATGAAATGCAATGCCCGACTTGAAATACACTCCTGGAAATTGAAATAAGAACACCGTGAATTCATTGTCCCAGGAAGGGGAAACTTTATTGACACATTCCTGGGGTCAGATACATCACATGATCACACTGACAGAACCACAGGCACATAGACACAGGCAACAGAGCATGCACAATGTCGGCACTAGTACAGTGTATATCCACCTTTCGCAGCAATGCAGGTTGCTATTCTCCCATGGAGACGATCGTAGAGATGCTGGATGTAGTCCTGTGGAACGGCTTGCCATGCCATTTCCACCTGGCGCCTCAGTTGGACCAGCGTTCGTGCTGGACGTGCAGACCGCGTGAGACGACGCTTCATCCAGTCCCAAACATGCTCAATGGGGGACAGATCCGGAGATCTTGCTGGCCAGGGTAGTTGACTTACACCTTCTAGAGCACGTTGGGTGGCACGGGATACATGCGGACGTGCATTGTCCTGTTGGAACAGCAAGTTCCCTTGCCGGTCTAGGAATGGTAGAACGATGGGTTCGATGACGGTTTGGATGTACCGTGCACTATTCAGTGTCCCCTCGACGATCACCAGTGGTGTACGGCCAGTGTAGGAGATCGCTCCCCACACCATGATGCCGGGTGTTGGCCCTCTGTGCCTCGGTCGTATGCAGTCCTGATTGTGGCGCTCACCTGCACGGCGCCAAACACGAATACGACCATCATTGGCACCAAGGCAGAAGCGACTCTCATCGCTGAAGACGACACGTCTCCATTCGTCCCTCCATTCACGCCTGTCGCGACACCACTGGAGGCGGGCTGCACGATGTTGGGGCGTGAGCGGAAGACGGCCTAACGGTGTGCGGGACCGTAGCCCAGCTTCATGGAGACGGTTGCGGATGGTCCTCGCCGATACCCCAGGAGCAACAGTGTCCCTAATTTGCTGGGAAGTGGCGGTGCGGTCCCCTACGGCACTGCGTAGGATCCTCGGTCTTGGCGTGCATCCGTGCGTCGCTGCGGTCCGGTCCCAGGTCGACGGGTACGTGCACCTTCCGCCGACCACTGGCGACAACATGATGTACTGTGGAGACCTCACGCCCCACGTGTTGAGCAATTCGGCGGTACGTCCACCCGGCCTCCCGCATGCCCACTATACGCCCTCGCTCAAAGTCCGTCAGCTGCACATACGGTTGACGTCCACGCTGTCGCGGCATGCTACCAGTGTTAAAGACTGCGATGGAGCTCCGTATGCCACGGCAAACTGGCTGACACTGACGGCGGCGGTGCACAAATGCTGCGCAGCTAGCGCCATTCGACGGCCAACACCGCGGTTCCTGGTGTGTCCGCTGTGCCGTGCGTGTGATCATTGCTTGTACAGCCCTCTCGCAGTGTCCGGAGCAAGTATGGTGGGTCTGACACACCGGTGTCAATGTGTTCTTTTTTCCATATCCAGGAGTGTATTTACAAAATAAAATGCTGCTCAACTCTGAAGAAAATAACTGTTGAGCATTACTTTCGCTGATCACTGGAAATTAATCTGCCTAGTTAGCACAACACCTGAAAATTCTGACTACGTGCTGTTTGCTCACAACAATACAAAGTGAGATCCGCCTTGAAAGAAATGTGCCTTATCTCTTGCGCAGCGTGCTATTTCGTGTATAATGTAGTGGTGTTCTAGAAAGCAATTTGAACTCAGCAAATGCAGCAGCTAGAGAATAATAATGTACTCACTACTAAATTCTGATTTGCTTGTCAGGAACAATATGCGCGTGCGTGTGACGTGGGGTGCAGTGCACACACGACGAAATATTTAAAGCTTCACTAAGACTGATGGAGGAGGGTTTTTGTTTCAAAGAAAAGTTTTTTTGAAAATTAAAACTGTGATTATTGTCTAAAAAAACTATACAACATAAGAAACTCTAACGATTACGAAATTCGCTCATTACAAAAATTACAGACATTTAAAGCAATTGTGTCATATGTGACATATGAATATGGAGAGTCCAAATTAACCAATTAAGAAAATTATTACTTATCTATGAGGAAAGGAATTGCATCATTTGATTTAGAACATTTCATTCTTGTGCGTACATTGGTTACCTTGAAATATTCTTCCAAAAATCATCTCCATTCATACAGTAAAAAAAAAAAAAAAACGTTTGCAATAAACAAATCTACATGTACATGATAAAGTATTCCAGACAATTTCTCCCAGATTTAAAAGTATCATATCTCCTCTAAAACTCAACTGCTCGCTACTATACCGTAACAAGAATGCTCTAGTTTTGCACAACTGAACTGGTGACAAGCGCAACACAGATTACATTCAACACTGACTCAAGGACCTTAACTGGTCCTCGTAGTCTTTTTCCCAGTGCAGTATATGTGAAATATTTACAATAGCAGAAGACATATAAAACCTTACACTCTGTGAACACTGAAACTAACTCTATGTCTGGTAATCAGGATGGCGATCTTCACGGATTTTCACCATAACACGTATATATAGGGCAGGGTAGTGCTTACTAATAGTATAGTTACCACTGCGTCTTATATTATTAGCGCTGTAACTCCACTCCCATACACATTAGTCACGCTTAGAAGCCAATCCAAGTCTGACTTAAACTGAAGCGCCAAAGAAAGTGTTATAGGCATGCAAATTCAAATACAAAGATACGTAAACAGGGAGAATACGGTACTGCGGTCGGCAACGCCTATGTAAGACAAGTGTCTGATGCAATTGGTAGATCGATTACCGCTTCTACAATGGCAGGTTATCGAGATTTAAGTGAGCTTGAACATGGTGTTATAGTCGGCGCACGAGCGATGGGACACGGCATCTCCGTGGTAGCGATAAAGTGGGAATTTTACTGAATGAACATTTCACGAGTGTACTGTGAATATCAGGAATCCGGTAAAACATGATATCTATGACATCATGATCGAAAGAAGATCCTACAAGAAGGGGACCAACAGTGACCGAAGAGAATCGTTCACGGTGACAAAACTGCAACACTTCGCAAATTGCTGCAGTTTTCAGTGCTAAGTCATCAACGAATGTCAGCCTGCGAACCACTCGAGGAAGCATCACCGATTTGGGCTTTCGGAGCCGAAGGTCCACTCGTGTATTATTGATGAATGCACGACACAAAGCTTTATGCCTCGCCTAGGCCAGCCAACACTGACCTTGGACTGTTGATGACTGGTAACATGTTACCTCGTCGAACGAGTCAGATTGTATCGAGCGGATGGACGTGTACGGGTATGGAGACAACCTCATCAATCAGTGGAACCTGCATGTCAGCAGGGGTCTGTTCAAGTTGATGGAGACTCTGCAATGGTGTGGGACGTGTGCAGTTGGAGCGTTGTGGGACCCCTGATACGTCTTGATACGACTCTGACAGGTGACAACAACGTAAGCATCCTGTCTGATCACCTGCATCCGTTCGTTGTGCTTTCCGACGGACTTGGGGAATTCCAGCAGGACAGTGCGACACCCCCCACGTCCAGATTTCCAACAGAGTGGCTCCAGGAACAACCTTCTGAGATTAAACACTCCCGCTGGGCACCAAACTCCCCAGACATGGAAATCATTGAGCATATCTGGGATGCCATGCAACATGCTGTTCATAAGAGGTTTCCACTCCCCCTCGCTCTCTTACTGATTTACGGGCAGTCCTGGAGGACTCATGGTGTCATTTCTCAACAGCACTGCTCCAGACATTAGTTGAGTCCATGCCACTTCTACGTGCTCGCGGGGACCTTACGCGATATTGGGCAGTTGAACCAGTTTCTTTTGGCTACTCAATGTAGTTCTATACGCTGTCGGCAACAAGTTCTTAGAGAAACTATATGGATTGGTGCCTTGAATGGGAAACAAACAGCAACTGTATTTACCGAAAGCGGGACCCACGCTTGGAACTAACCCAAGCTAGCATGCGCCGAATGCAGACACTGAGGCACTGTGTATTTCGTGCAGCGTGGTAGAGCCGAACACCGGCTAGTGCGACCAGCCGGTCCACATAGTTCACAACACACACCCCACCGCGCAGGGGAAGTTGCAGCGTGGCCCCACCTCTTCCATCTGCAAGAAAATACTCGCTCTCCGGTCTTACTCGCTCCTCAGCGCATCGTGCTTGGCCTTTTGAAACCAGCCACGCCAGGGTTCCTCTTGTAATCAGACCCTCAGTTCACTGCGAGATTTCGGACCAAGATAACCACTGAAGCAAGGTGGACCGCGCCATAGCTTAAACAGTATTCGGGCACATACTTAGACTCACGGGCGTGTATTCATTTCTTTGTTTAACCTCGATGCCAGTACTCCTGTAGCTTTAGACAAAATGTGTTATTCAACAATAAACTGGAAATTGATTGTGATAAATGAAAAAAATGGCATAATGACAAATATTCACGACAGGTGTTAGAACACATTCTATTGTAAACGGGGAGTCCTACCCTGACATTACGTAGAACACTGTAGGCTTCCACTCGATGCAAGTTTAAATGGTGTGACAGGAATATGCATGAAAAAATCAGAAATAAAGAGTGAGACCACCTTAATAATCATAATTAATTTCCGCCATTAATGCAGAACCAGCATTAGATGAAAAGTGAGTAGATGGTGTTTTGGGACTTACACAGTCCACGTTAATGTTCTACATTCAAATACAGAGATATGTAAACAGGGAGAATACGGCGCTGCGGTCGGCTACGCCTACGTAAGACAACAAGTGTCTGGAACAATTGCTAGATCGGTTACCGCTGGTACAATGGCAGGTTATCGAGATTTAAGTGAGCTTGAATGTGGTGTTATAGTCGGTGCACGAGAGATGGGACATGGCATCTCCGAGGTAACGATGAAGTGGGGATTTTCCTCAACGATCATCGCATGAGTGTGCCGTGAATATCAGGAAACTGGTAAAACATCAAATCTCTGGCATCACTGCGGTCGGAAAAAGATCCTACAAGGAGGGGACCAACGATGACTGAAGAGAATCGTTCCTTGTGACTAAGTGCAACCCTTCCAAACATTACTGCAGATTTCAATGCTGGGCCATCAACAAGTGACAGCGTGCGGAACAAACGAAACATCATCGATATGAGCTTTCGGAGCCAAAGGCCCACTCGTATACCCTTGATAACTATACGCACAAAGCTTTACCCCCCCTGCGGGTCCGGGGATTAGAATAGGCACGAGGTATTCCTGCCTGTCGTAAGAGGCGACTAAAAGGAGTCCATCCCCCTCACGGGGGTAGTTAGCGCCTGCGTCCGGAGACGGACGGTTCCACGACCTATAATCGTGGTCTTTTTGGTTTTTCACTTCTCGTTCCTTCCTTCCTTTTGTTGGTTCCTTTCTTTGCTCTTCTCCACCTCACTGTCTTCCTTACTCTTTCCCTTGACTTCTCCTTGACTTCTCCTTGCCTTCTCATTGCCTTTTTCTCCTTGCCTTCTCATTGCCTTTTTCTCCTTGCCTTCTCATTGCCTGTTTCTCCTTGCCTTCTCATTGCCTGTTTCTCCTTGCCTTCTCATTGCCTTTTTCTCCTTGCCTTCTCATTGCCTTTTTCTCCTTGCCTTCTCATTGCCTTTTTCTCCTTGCCTTCTCATTGCCTTTTTCTCCTTGCCTTCTCATTGCCTTTTTCTCCTTGCCTTCTCATTGCCTTTCTCTCCTTGCCTTCTCATTGCCTTCTTCTCCTTGCCTTCTCATTGCCTTCTCCTTGCCTTCTCTGGTCTCCGCCTTGGCGTTTGAGACAGTCTGTCCTCTTTCTCCCTCTCTCTCTTCTTTTTCCTCTTCTTCCTTCCTCCCTGTGCGTGCCTGAAGGCCGACCCACGCTTTCGCACGCGTAGCCGGTGACGGGGTAACGCGTAAGTCCCCGCCCTGGGTAGACATGTAAGGCACGCGCGTACCCCCTGGTAAAGGCCAGGCCCGGGGAGGGGTGATTGCCTGAGCGGATACCTTCTGACCATGCCGATTGGTCCCTCCGTCTGTTTCTCGGGAGGTGTGACCTGAGGTGTAAACATTCACCTAAGGTGGGAGTGCCCTCTGAGAGGGTCCCCACAAGGAAGGAGCGCGCCATCGGAGACGCTGGCAATCATGGGGGATTCCTCCGCAATGGATTCTACTCCATCTCTCTCGACTTCGACCCAAAAACGAAAACGTGACCAGCCAACAGTGACAAAAGTACTACCGCCTGCCCCACAGTTCCTCGTAGTTTCTCGATCTGAGGACGGAAAGGATTTTTCCTCTGTCAACCCTTTCGTTATTCAGAAGGGCGTAGATGCCATAGCCGGATCTGTCAAATCTTGTACCAGGTTGCGTAACGGCACCTTATTACTAGAAACTGAGAGTGCCTTTCAAGCACAAAAACTGCTTCGGGCCACCCTCCTGTACACGTTCCCTGTCCGGGTGGAGGCCCACCGAACTTTGAATTCGTCTCGTGGTGTAGTCTATACTAGCTCCCTCGACGGATTGACTGACGAGGAGCTTCAATCTTTCCTCGCTGAGCAGGGCGTGACGGCTGTCCATCGGGTCATGAAAAAGGTCAACAATGACCTTGTACCGACCCGGACACTTTTCTTGACCTTCGATAGTGTTAAGCTGCCATCGCGCATCAAGGCGGGCTACGAGGTTATTTCTGTTCGCTCCTATGTCCCGACACCTACGCGCTGCTACCAGTGTCAGCGTTTTAATCACACTCGACAGTCTTGTTCCACTGCGGCTAAATGTGTCACTTGTGGCAGGGATGCCCATGAGGGTGACTGTCCACCTCCGTCTCCTCGTTGTGTGAACTGTCAGGGTGACCATGCCGCATCCTCCCGCGACTGTCCTGTCTATAAGGAAGAACGCTGTATCCAAGAAATTCGGGTCAAAGAGAAAGTGTCCACCTCGGCTGCTCGCAAGCTATTGGCTAGTAGGAAGCCCACGCTGCTCCCAGCGGGGAAATACAGTACATTCCTCGCCTCTCCTCGGACTACCCGGGAGATAGCAACCCAGACATGCGATCTGACCTTCAGCACCACGGTCGTCCGTTCGGCCAGTGCTAAGATCGCGCGGTCGACGTCTCCTCTTCCTCCCATCACCCCACAGGCACCAGCCCCTTCATCAGCTTCTGCTAAGACGAAGACCCCGAAGTCAGATGCACGGGCCTTCAAGAAGGAACCATCCCGTGCAGACTTCCTCCGTCCCTCAACCTCCCAGTCTTCGACCGGTACTTCCACCAAACGTCCTTCCAAAAAGGCGCATAGGAAGCACAGTTCTCCTTCTCCGCCACGGCGCATTTCTTCTCCTGCGCCACCCAGCGGTAGCCGCCCCAGGCCGTCATCTGTTTCGCCTGGCCGCACCGCCGGTAGCCGTACATCTGGCCGTTCACCGGCGGAGGAAGCTCCCCCTCCCGGCCATCCTCCCGAGATGGCCGATGACCCTATAGACACCATGGACGATGACTGTCCGCCTACTGATAGCGGCGGCAGTGCTCGCTCGAAGCCAGGCCCTAAGCGGCCTTCGGGGTGACCCCTTCTCTCATCTTCCTTTTCTTACGATGGCACTTATTCACTGGAATATTCGCAGCATTCGCTCCAACCGAGAGGACTTGAAGTTGCTGCTCCGCTTGCATCGTCCGCTCGTCGTAGCCCTCCAGGAAACGAAGCTACGCCCATGCGATCAAATTGCCTTGGCACACTACACCTCTGTGCGTTTTGACTTACCCCCTGTGGTAGGTATCCCAGCTCATGGAGGGGTTATGTTGCTAGTCCGGGATGATATTTACTACGATCCCATCACGTTGCACACCGGCCTGCAGGCAGTTGCCATCCGCATTACTCTCCCCACTTTTACGTTTTCCTTTTGTACCGTTTACACTCCATCGTCATCTGCCGTTACCAGGGCAGACATGATGCAACTTGTTGCTCAGCTACCTGCACCATTTTTGTTAACTGGAGACTTCAATGCCCACCATCCCCTTTGGGGCTCTCCAGCATCCTGCCCGAGGGGCTCCTTGTTAGCAGACCTTTTCAACCAGCTCAATCTTGTCTGCCTCAATACTGGCGCCCCTACTTTTCTTTCGGACACATCTCACACCTATTCCCATTTCGACCTCTCTATATGTACTCCCCAACTTGCACGCCGGTTTGAGTGGTATGCACTTGCTGATACATATTCGAGCGACCTCTTCCCGTGTGTTATCCATCTCCTGCAGCATACTCCCTCTCCGTGCTCCTCTAGTTGGACCATCTCCAAGGCAGACTGGGAGCTCTTCTCGTCCAGGGCGACCTTTCAGGATCAAACCTTCACAAGCTGCGATCGTCAGGTCGCACACCTCACGGAAGTCATTCTCGCTGCTGCTGAATATTCCATCCCTCACCCTACTTCTTCTCCACGTCGCGTACCGGTCCCCTGGTGGACCGCAGCATGTAGAGACGCTTTACGTGCTCGTCGACGTGCTTTACGCACCTTTAAACGCCACCCTACAGTGGCGAATTGTATTAATTATAAACGATTACGTGCTCAGTGTCGTCGTATTATTAACGAAAGCAAGAAAGCCAGCTGGGCTGCTTTCACAAGCACCTTCAACAGTTTTACTTCTTCTTCTGTTGTCTGGGGTAGCCTGCGCCGGCTATCTGGCACTAAGGTCCACTCCCCAGTTTCTGGCTTGAAGGTCGCGAATGAAGTCCTTGTGGCCCCTGAGGCTGTCTCCAATGCCTTCGGCCGTTTTTTCGCAGAGGTTTCGAGCTCCGCTCATTACCACCCTGCCTTCCTCCTCCGCAAACAGGCAGAGGAGGCTAGGCCACCTGACTTCCGCTCCTCGAATTGTGAAAGTTATAATGCCCCATTCACCATGCGGGAACTCGAAACCGCACTTGGCCAATCACGGTCCTCCGCTCCAGGGCCTGATTCTATTCATATTCAGATGCTGAAGAACCTTTCTCCTGCGGGTAAAGGTTTTCTTCTTCGTACATACAATCGCATCTGGATTGAGGGACATGTTCCCGCATGCTGGCGCGAGTCTATTGTTGTCCCGATTCCTAAGCCGGGGAAGGACAAGCACTTGCCTCCCAGTTATCGACCTATCTCGCTTACCAGCTGCGTCTGTAAAGTGATGGAGCGAATGGTTAACTCTCGATTGGTTTGGCTGCTCGAGTCTCGACGCCTACTTACCAATGTACAATGTGGATTTCGTAGGCGCCGCTCTGCTGTTGACCATCTGGTTACCTTGTCGACCTTCATTATGAATAACTTCTTGCGGAAGCGCCCGACCGCGGCTGTGTTCTTTGATTTGGAGAAGGCTTACGACACCTGTTGGAGGGCGGGCATTCTCCGCACCATGCAAACATGGGGCCTTCGCGGTCGCCTCCCTCTTTTTATTCGTTCCTTTTTAATGGATCGACAGTTCAGGGTACGTGTGGGTTCTGTCCTGTCCGACACCTTTCGCCAGGAGAATGGGGTGCCACAGGGCTCAGTTTTGAGCGTCGCTCTCTTCGCCATCGCGATCAATCAAATCATGGATTGCCTCCCAGCTGATGTATCAGGCTCCCTTTTTGTGGACGATTTTACCATCTATTGCAGCGCGCAGTGTACACGTGTCCTGGAGCGCTGTCTTCAGCGTTCTCTTGACCGTCTTTACTCCTGGAGTGTCGCCAATGGCTTCCGTTTTTCTGCCGAGAAGACGGTCTGTATTAACTTCTGGCGCTACAAAGAGTTTCTCCCACCGTCCTTAAGACTCGGTCCCGTTGCTCTCCCAATCGTGGAGACAACCAAATTTTTAGGCCTTACCTTTGACAGGAAACTTAGCTGGTCTCCACATGTGTCATATTTGGCCGCCCGTTGTACCCGTTCTTTAAATGTCCTCCGTGTTCTCAGTGGTATGTCGTGGGGAGCGGATCGAACCGTCCTACTTCGTCTATATCGGTCGATCGTCCGCTCCAAGCTGGATTATGGGAGCTTCGTATACTCCTCTGCACGGCCATCCATCTTACGCCGCCTCAACTCCATACAACATCGGGGTTTACGACTTGCGATCGGAGCATTTTATACCAGTCCCGTAGAGAGTCTTCATGCTGACGCTGGCGAATTGCCACTCACCTACCGGCGCGATATACTGCTTTGTCGGTATGCCTGTCGGCTACTGTCAATGCCCGACTATCCGTCTTATCGTTCCTTTTTTGACGACTCTCTCGACCGTCAATACGGGTTGTATGTCTCTGCCCTGCTACCCCCTGGAGTTCGCTTTCGTCGCCTCCTTCAACACCTTAATTTTTCACTCCCTGCAACGTTTCGAGTGGGCGAGAGCCGCACGCCACCTTGGCTCCAGGCTCAGGTCCGCGTTCACCTTAACCTCAGCTCGCTCCCAAAAGAGGTCACCCCCGGTTCGGTCTACCACTCCCGTTTTTTGGAACTTCGTTCGAAGTTCATCAACATGACTTCCATTTATACAGATGGCTCTAAGACCAATGACGGGGTCGGGTGTTCCTTTATTGTCGGGGCACAAAGTTTCAAATACCGGCTCTTCACAGCTGAGCTCTTTGCCCTCTACCAGGCTGTTCTTTACATCTGCCGCCACCGACATTCTGCTTATGTCATCTGCTCAGATTCCCTGTGCGCCATCCAGAGCCTCAGTGATCCGTACCCGGTTCACCCTTTCGTACACAGGATCCAAGGCTCTCTTCAGCAGCTGGTGGACGTCGGTTCTCCGGTTAGCTTTATGTGGGTTCCTGGCCATGTCGGTACCCCTGGGAACGAAGCTGCAGATGCCGCGGCCAAGGCTGCGGTCCTCCAGCCTCGGACAGCTTCTTGTTGTGTCCCTTCGTCCGATTTTAGCAGGGTCATTTGTCGGCGCATCTTACGGCTGTGGCATGCCGATTGGGCTGCACTTACCGACAACAAGCTTCGGGCCTTAAAACCTCTTCCCGTGGCTTGGACGTCCTCCTCACGCCCTTCTCGGCGGGAGGAGGTCGTTTTAGCCCGGTTAAGAATTGGACACTGCCGGTTCAGCCATCGCCATCTGCTGACGGCTGCGCCGGCGCCGTTCTGCCCATGTGGGCACTTGCTGACGGTTAGACACATTTTAATGTCCTGTCCAGATCTTAACACACTGCGCCTCGATCTTAACCTGCCTAATACTTTCGATGCCATTTTAGCGGATGACCCACGAGCAGCTGCTCGTGTTCTTTGTTTTATCAATTTGACGAACCTCGCTAAGGACATTTGATGATGTTGTTTTTCAATCCTATGCCTGTCAGTCTGTCTTTTATCGTGTTTTCCCTTTTCGTTGTTGTTGTCAACTTGTGCCTCGCGGTGCATTCTTAGAGTAGTCAGGGCGCTAATGACCATTGAAGTTGTGCGCCCTAAAACCACAAAAAAAAAACAAAAAAAAAACAAAGCTTTACATCTCGCCTGGGCCCGTCAACTCTAGCTACAGACTAGGCCATTCAATGTATTAGAGAAGTTGCCAAAAGACGACTAGGTTCATATTTTGCTCGAAATGCTGAAAACTGATATCTTATTAAGCGGTGATATTGTGAGATGGGCACCAACTAATTAGGTTTCTAATATTAGTATGTAAGTGCACCCCAAAACTATTTCTTTTTATTTGTTTATTTATTTGCTGCTGGCATATAATATATGTATAATATATGTATACATAAAACATCATGATCGCACATCACACATTATATATATATATATATATATATATATATATATATATATATATATATATATATAATGTGTGAAGTGCGATCATGATGTTAAAGGAGACACAGCCTGCTACCAATAATATGCCAGCAGAAAATAAATAAACAAATAAAAAGAAATAGTTTTGGGGTGCACTTAAATGTAGCAAATTTTTATTTATCTATTGTTGTTGTCTTAGTATAGGGACATTAGCAGAGATCATTCACACACCGTATAATCCAGTACAGTACATCTGTTTTCATAATGTCCCAGAGCATCTCTTCACAGTGGATCAACAGGTAAGAATGAAACACGTTCTGATTGCTTCGTATATTCACTGTTACTTATGTTCTTGTTTCTAATTTTCAAAATAAAATATTCATTGTCCATGTTGAGCATTTGTGAGTAGAAGGTTTCGGGAGTAGACGACATTCCCTCTGAATTATTGAGAATCTTGGGAGAGCCTGTCTTGGTGATACAAACAAATGTACATGAGAAACCCCTGATTTCAAGAGGGATTTCATAATGTCAATTAGATTTCATAATTACAGTTACAAAACAGGCAAGTTGTGAAAGCTGTGGATATTATCAGACTACCAGTTCAATAAATCATGATTATAGAATACCGCCAAGATGTATTTGCAGAATATGGAAACACTGGTAGAGGCCGACTTCGAGGAAGATCAGTTTTGTTTCACAGGAAATGTAGGAACACGAGAGCCAGAACTAACCGTACCATTTATCTTGGAAGAAAGTCTGAAGAAGAGCAAACCTACATTTGCTGCATTTGAGGGTTTAGAGGAAGCTTTCGAATATGTCGACTGGAACAAACTCTTGCAAATTCCAAAGGTAACTTGTACAGCGAGCAGATGCAGAGGGAGTAGGTAACCTATACTAGATGTCATTCCATCTGCGTACTGAGGAAACCATGAAAGAAACTAAGGTGAAATTCGTAAAGGGAATTAAAGTTCAGCGATTAGAAATAAAAACTTTGACGTTTTTGTCGATGACATTGTGACTTCGAAGAGTAGCTGAACGGAGCAGATAGTGTCTTAAAACAGGTAACAAGATGAGCCTCAGCGAAAGATAAACATGGCAAACAGAATGTTTTCAGACAAAGCATATAATGCAAGGGATTTACATTAGGAAATGAGATACTAAAAGCGATACAGCAAAATAACTAACTGCGGCCAAACAAGACAGAATATAAAATCCGGACTGGCAATAGCAAGACAAACATTTCTGAAAAAGTGATATTATTTAACATCAAATACAAGTTTAAATGTCAGGAGATCCTTTCTGAATTCATTTCCTTGTGGGGAAGTGAAAAGTGGGCGATAAACAGTTCTGACAAGAAGAGAATAGCACAAGAAATGTACTACAGACAAGCTTGTAAAGCTCTGTTCGACGACTGTCAGAAATATTTCAATATCCCCTGATAGTGAGAATATTTTAAACTCAGGAACACTCGAAGTATTTTAACCAGAGTTTCAATATTTATAAATCTCACAACTGAACACCATCATAATTTATGAAAGTCCGACAGTTGTCCAAAAGATAACACAGTCCAGCAACAGCTGAAATATTTCTGTCCCCACAACTTAGGAGACTGCCAGATGCTTTCGAAATTCACACGCGCCCGATTCACACAGCGCATCTCAGGACACTCACTAGCAAGACCGCCCGCAATCGTGCCAACAGAAGACTGTCTAAATACGTGCTTCTCTCCCCTGTCAATACCAGAAATGACTGTTTGTTGTCAGTGCCATTTAGTTTACATGATGCTTCGCCTTTTATAAGTCTTTCAAGTAACACATGCGGTATACATATAAACTTAAGCTTCTTTCCAGCATGCGTCTGGAGATTTGTTTATAAATTTTGTATGGTTAATATTATTAATGCAGTCTGTACAGTATTGAATACATGTGTTGCGGTATAAAACTTTACACCAAAAAAATGGTTCTGAGCACTATGGGACTTAACTTCTGAGGTCATCAGTCCCCTTGATCTTAGAACTACTTAAACCTATCAACCCTAAGGACATCACTGACATCCATACCCGAGGCAGAATTCGAACCTGCAACCGTAGCGGTCGAGCGGTTCCAGACTGTAGCGCCTAGAACTGCTCGGCCACCCCACCTGGCCTTTACACAAAGGCAGTTCACTTAATAATAATGTAAGGCCATTACTTTATCATGTGTTGTGGATAGGAAAATCACAAACGGTTTTATTGGGGGTGGGGGGGGGGGGGAGTTATAGGGAGCGTATACTTTCTTTAGGTACTACTTTTGGCAGTCACATTTGCGATCGCCCTTTTTATTTATTTATTTTTTTTACGCATTAATACCGATTGTCTCCTGTCAAATTCAGGCACCAGGAGCTGCAGCATTTCAATGGACTCGTTTTTACTTTAACATGCTGCACTGTTATTCCTACTTTTTACTAACATTAACAATACTTTTTAAAAAAATGTATGAAAAGTGGGGAAAATGCTAGTAAAAGATATAAATTCCCAACTTTCGGTATCAGACTGGCATCTTGTGTTAAAAACTCCTCTTTTTAGCCATCGCCCAGCTCATGTCTTTGATAATAAAAGTTATTAATTACCTAAATTACGATAATATGTATGTATCTGTCCCTAACTCCGTAACTAAACAGGGTAGTAGCATTAAAAGGCAGCCTGAGTGGCTGACTAATGGTATAAGGATATAATGTAGAACAAAGTGATAATTATATCAAAATGTTAAAAGTAGTCACAATCAAGCTGCAGCAGCCCATTACAAACGGTATTGTAAGGAGCTTCAGAATATTTTTAGTAAGGGAAAGAGTATGTGGTACGCAAATAGAATAGCTAATTCAGAGGATAAAATTAAAACCATATGGCCAGTCGTGGAGGAATTGTCTGGTGAGCAGCATAAGGTCGACGATATAAAGTCAGTTCATAGTAAAATATTTCTGTTCCTGTTACATCAGATATATGTACAGTGTTTAACAATCACTTTCTGAGCTCTGCTGGTTAATTAAATAAAAGCTTAGTTTCTACAAGGATTCATATAACGCTTTGGAAATGCCTTTTCCAGATCGATCTCTGAAATACTCCTGTGTGATACTGACAAGGGGGAGTCTGCGTCAATAATTAAATCACTGAAGACTAAGGACTCTAATGGATATGACGGAGTGCCTAGCAGAATACTGTGTTGCACATGTTAGCCCTATATTTAGCCATATTTCTAACTTTTCCTTTAAGATTGGTCAGTTTCCATAAAGATCAAAGTACTCAGTAGTAAAGCAGCTTTGTAAAAAGTGAGCAGAGTATAATTTAGACAATTTTAGACCTATTTCTATGGCATCACTGTTTTCTGAAGTTATTGAAAATGCTTTTATGTATGGATAAATGATCATTTTATTTCACATAATTTGATATCAAATGCACAGCTTGGATTTTAGAAGTGGTTTAACAACTGAAAATGGTATATACTCTTTCCTCTGTGAGGTCCTGGATGGACTAAACAAAAGGTTTGGAACGCCAGGCATCTTGTTTGATTTAACTATGGCGTTTGATTGGGTTGAACACAAAATATTTCTCCAGAAGTTGGATCGTTGTGGAATACGTGGAGTAGCTCACAATTGGTTCACCACGCACTTTAACAAAAGACAGAAAAAAGTCATTCTACACAGTACTGAGAATGGCTATGATGTGGGGTCTGAGTGTGGCACGGCCAAATATGGAGGTGCCCCAGTTATCAGTGTTTGGGCCACTACTGTTCCTTTTTTGTATAAATGGTATGCCCTCTAGTATTACAGGGGATTCAAAAATACTTACGCTTGCTGATGACACTAGCTTGGTAGTAAAGGATGTCTAGTGCAACACTGGCACTGTTTCAAACAGTGCAGTTCAAGACATAATTTCATGGCGTATAGAAAATAAACCGACGCTAATTCATAGTAAGACTTACTTTTTATAGTTTCTAAGATACAATTCAACAAAACCCGGCGTTTTAATTTAACGTAATGGGCATGTTGTTAGTGAAACAGAACATTAAAAATTTCTAAGTGTTCAGGTACATAGTAAACTGCCGTGGAAAGCCCACATTCAGGATCTTATCCAAAGACTTAATGCTGCCAGTTTCACTATTCAAACGGTGTCTGAAGTAAGTGATAATTCGACATGAAAAGTAAGCTCGCGAATCTGTTGTGGAACCCTGTTCATTAGCTTGAGTATTCTGACACTGTCCTTTCAATATAAAGTATATATTCCTAACTATCATCTCTTGTTAACAGTATCAGCTTATTTTCCCAGATAGACTGAAGTATGCCATTGTTATACCACTGCATAAAAAAGGGGATACGTCTGATGTCGACAACTACCGCCCAGTCTCTCTTCTGACTGCCTTATCCAAAATTCTTGAAAAAATAATGTATTGTAGAGTAGCTTCACACCTTTGTAAAAATAAAGTTTTAACAAAATGTCAGTTTGGTTTCCAGAAGTGTTTTTCAACGGAAAATGCTATATATACTTTCATTAATGAAATATTAAATGCTCTGAGTAACCGGAAGTCACCCGTTGGAATTTTTTGTGATCTATCAAAGGCTTTTGATTGTGTAAATCATGGAATACTTCTAGATAAGCTCAAGTATTGTGGTGTGAATGGGACAGTGCTCGGATGGTTTAAATCATACCTAACTGGAAGAGCGCAGAAAGTTGAAATAAACAGTTCACATAATATGCAAAAACCTGGTGATTTCTCAAACTGGGGAACAATCAAGAATGGGGTGCCGCAAGGTTCGGTCTTGGATCCTCTGATGTTCTTAATATATATTCATGACTTGCCATTCTATATTCACGATGATACAAAGCTGGTACTTTCTGCCGATGATACAAGTATAGTTATCACATCCGACATACAAGAATTAACTGGTGAAATTTTAAACGATGTTTTTCAAAAAATCATTAAGTGGTTCTCTGCAAATGGGCTCTCATTAAACTTTGACAAAACACAGTATATACTGTTCCGCACAGTAATTGGAATGACCCCATTAATAAATATAGACTTCGATCAGAAATCTGTAGCTAAGGTAGAATATTCAAAATTTCTAGGTGTATGCATTGATGAGGGGTTGAACTGGAAAAAACACACTGAGGATCTGCTGAAACGTTTGAGTTCAGCTACTTATGCTATTAGGGTCATTGCAAATTTTGGCGATGTACATGTGAGTAAATTAGCTTATCACGCCTATTTTCATTATCTTCTTTCGTATGGCATCATATTCTGGGGTAACTCATCACTGAGTAAAAGAGTGTTCATTGCACAAAAGCGTGTAATCAGAATAATTGCTGGAGGTCATCCAAGATCATCCTGCAGACGCTTATTTAAAGAGCTAGAAATCGTCACTGTAGCCTCACAAAATATATATTTTATATATATATATTATATATATATTCACTTATGAATATATTAACAATCCGAACGAATTCAAAAGTAATAGCAGTGTACAAGGCTACAACACTAGGAGAAAGGATGATCTTCACTACTCAAGGTTAAATCTAACTTAGTCTCAGAAGGGCGGAAATTATGCTGCCACAAAAGTCTTTGGTCACGTACCTAATAGCATCAAAGGTCTGACAGGTAGCCATATACATTTAAAAGGAAATTAAAAGAATTTCTTAATGACATCTCCTTCTACTCATTTGATGAATTTTTGGATATAGTAAGTGGGTAATTTCCAACCTCCAAAAAAAAAAAATAAAAAAAAAATAAAATAAAAATTATTGGCTGTTATCTAATATTTTGTCTAATATAACATCTTGTATAGACACCTTTTATTAACCTGACACGTTCCACATCATTACAAAGTGTCGTATTCATGATCTATGGAACAAGTACTAATCTAATCTAATCTAACCTTCCCAAGGATTAGCAGCTTTCACTCTATTAATACTAGGCAGAAATCCAGTCTGCATTTGGATCCCACATTCTTGACCCTTGTGCAGAAAGATGTGGAGTATACTGCAGAATATACTATCGATAATAATTCAAAAATCTTTGTAGTAATCCACGCGGTTTCCAATATAAACTGAAGAGTTTCCTAGTGGGTCACTCTTTCTATTCCTATCGAGGAGTTCCTTGATATATTAAACTGATCCCTGTATTATATTGTTGATTGCGTTAGCATGAACTATGGCTTATCCTTTTTGGGTTTATAAACATTTTATTTTATCTGTTATTATTTTTATGTGGTAATTTCGTGCACTGACAAGTTCCATGACCTTGGAGATTTGCTCCTCACTTTGATCCTGTGGAACTAAACGTGTAAAGTAAAATAAATAGAAAAGTAATTGTTCTCTTGAGGGTAACCGTCGACTTACGTTCTTCATCTCTAAGAGAACTATAATCTGAATTTATTAGTTTTTTCATAGCTACCGTGTTTCATACACTTTTCGTTATGACTATAATTTTGAATTGTCCGTTGGCTAGCCGATTGCTTCTGCGGTGGCCAAAAAGGACCGCGTACAGACCCACGCGCTTCCGATCGAACTCGGCCACCTCCTGACCTCCCATCTCGACAGACACGTGACGAGTACTGTCCACTGCAGGCCGTCGGAGTCCCCTCGCTCCTGATGTCCGAAGGCAACGCTCTGCAAAGCGCGTGCCTGTGACCACGCCCATCAGCTGTCATAGCTCACGAGCGCGGTTGTGTGTGTGTGTGTGTGTGTGTGTGTGTGTGTGTGTGTGTGTGTGTGTGGTATTGCTCGGTACCCAGTCCACGTCACGAACTGTAACTTTTGTATGAAAAACATCATTCCCCCACAATGTCACTTTCTGATTCTGTAAACATGTTAAACATACGAATGATTTTTGATAATTAAGGCAGTATATCATGATAAACCTGAAAGAAACCTCGAAGCAACCGGTGGATAAACTGTCACGTGATTTATTTTGAAAAATCCTAAATATTACATAAAAACTGGGTTGTATTGGAAATCAGCCTTATGCAAACACATTTGATTTATTTTTATATTTACCCAGACATGTTTCGACACGAATGTGTCATCTTCTGCCGGTCAATTTCTTTTATTTCTTATAATTACATCGCTAACTGAATCGAAACTGAAGGAAACAAAAGAAAAATTCGGAGTAGGTATTAAAATCCATGAGAGAAGAAATAAAAACCTTGAGGTTCGCCGATGACATTGTAATTCTGTCACGGACAGCAAAGGACTTGAAAGAGAAGTTGAACGGAATGGATAGTGTCTTGAAAGGAGGATATAAGATGAACATCAACAGAAGCAAAACGAGGATAATGGAATGTAATCGAATTAAGTCGGGAGATGCTGAGGGTATTAGATTAGGAAATGAGACACTTAAAGTAGTAAAGGAGTTTTGCTATTTGGGGAGCAAAATAACTGATGATGGTCGAAGTAGAGAGGATATAAAATGTAGACTGGCAATAGCAAGGAAAGCGTTTCTGATGAAGAGAAATTTGTTAACATCGAGTATAGATTTAAGTGTCCGGAAGTCATTTCTGAAAGTATTTGTATGGAGTGTAGCCATGTATGGAAGTGAAACATGGACGATAAATAGTTTGGACAAGAAGAGAATATAAGCTTTCGAAATGTGGTGCTACAGAAGAATGATGAAGATTAGATGGGTAGATCACATAACTAATGAGGAGGTATTGAATAGGATTGGGGAGAAGAGAAGTTTGTGGCACAACTTGACTAGAAGAAGGGATCGATTGGTATGACATGTTCTGAGGCATCAAGGGATCACGAATTTAGCATTGTAGGGCACCATGGAGGGTAAAAATCGTAGAGGGAGACCAAGAGATGAATACATCAAGCAGATTCAGAAGGATGTAGGTTGCAGCACGTACTGGGAGATGAAGAAGCTTGCACAGGATAGAGTTGCATGGAGAGCTGCATCAAACCAGTCTCAGGACTGAAGACCACAACAACATCAACTGAATCGATTTTTTTTTACAGCATGCCATCTGCAACATTTTCCGTCCTGTTTCGTGTCCCTGGTTGGTGTCTCAATCAGCTACTATCTAGTGCATTGCTTTCACTCAGTTTTTCACAAATTTCCGCTCACTACTTCACCTCACATGTACTTACACAAAATGTGGCGAAGTGTGATCTGAGCAGACACTTCTGACAACACACTCAGTGAGAGGTGTCTGCTCAGATCCGATTTCGCCACATTTTGAGTAAGTGCATGTGCGGTGAAAGAGTGAGCGGAAATTCGTGAGAAACTTAGTGAAAGCAACACACTCGATAGTACCTGATCGAGACATCAACCCGTGACACGAAACAGGACGACAATTTTTCAGATAACATGCTGTGAAAGAACGACGGAAACAAGCACTAAAATCGATGTATAATAATACAGTTCAGTTAGCGATGTAATTTTAAGAAATAAAAAATTTGACCCACAGAAGATGACACATTGGTGTCGAAACATATCTGGGTAAATATAAAAATAAATCAAATGTGTTTGCATGAGGCTGATTTCCAAAACAACCCAGTTTTTAAATTGTAAACACGGAAGAACAAAAGAAGAGCTTCAAACCTCAGTAAAATGAGTAAATATTACTTACTTCGAACACAGTTCTTTGAAGATACAGAGAATGTATACGGTTTCATACAAAATAACAGTAAAATAAGGATGAGATGACTGATCTTCGCGGTAGGTTTAGTAGCGATGACGTTCAAAACAGTAGTAGGTCTAGTTAGCTTTGTGCGACTCAGAAAGGTTCATACAAAATTCCAGCTCACTATTTTAGTGCTTCATGTTACTGTGATTCAACTACGTGTGAACAAATACGCTGACACCACATCATTTTCATTTTTTTTTGTCATAAGTAGTTCCCATTGTTGGTGTGTAATTGGGTTGCAAACATCTTCTTCGGTACCTTTTAACCATAGAATAACACTATATACAGTCAGCTGTGTATATGTAAAACACATTTTCACAAGTGATGTCTCACGGCTCGTACCCAGATCTGTTGTCTGTACATAGATCTATCTCGCATTTTTAACGACGCCTACAACTGCGTATGATTGTGTTTCTCTTGTTCTGTACACAACAGGGCTTGCATTCTTGGAGGAGGGGGCGGTTAACACGATAGTCGGTTACCTCAGCAAGTAGTTGATGTGATTAGTACTCTTGCGTCAATACTGACAAAAACACACAGCAACAATTAACGAAACCATTAATGTTTGGAACGTATTAAATATTGTGGCATCCAAGATGAAAAGGCGTTGTTCGACAGAAGACAGTGTAGGACAGGATCTTGACACTTTCGCCATGTTTCTGCTGGATATGATTGTACAGAAATATGAATATGCATTTGACTACTCAACTGAAGTTGTATCGGATACGATAGTGGATGAAGAAAATAGCTTTATGGACGATAACGCTCGTTATCAAGATTATAGTGGCAGTGGCTAGTGGCAATGGCGGAAACACTAAACCACAAAGAGAAGCTAACATTTCTGGTGACTATGAACTTCCTCCTGAAAATAAATTCTATTCCATTTTTATTTAACAAAAGTATTGGAAGAATATCTTCAACGTATTTATCACGACTTCCACGCACCTCCAGGTAGTGGGCCATTAGAAATTATTAAGTTCGGAATTCACAGAACAAATGTCTTCTGTTATGTTCGACGGCTTTTATGTATCACGTCAGAAAACAGTGAGGAACTTGGACCTACCTTCGTATCAGCATTTCAACTAGACAGGGAATATTGATACTATGTTTCGGAAGACTTTCGCCTACTTCTGTACCCTCAAAAAGTTTCGCAGCGTATTTCCACAGTATGTCAAAATGTTAACTTGTGCAATCACTAGTTCTACCGAACCTCCAATATTACGCCGCAGTTCAGCACGGCACGAGCAGTGATAACATGAGGCAGTTAATGCTAACCATGAATGTTTGCGTGAGTTACATCTGCAACCTCTCTGCATTGAGCGTACCAGTTACGATGGCTGCGGCCAGGCAAGTTAAATGAATAACGTACAAAGGGTCTATATCAACGGCATCTCAGTGTGCATGCATCCCAGTGCCACCTATCAGAGGTTAAACACTTGTCATCTCATCATAATAGAAACACAAGCCCTCATTTATCCAGCACCCCAGCTACGCCCATTCATAAGACATTCGTGAACTCCTTCGCTGTCACTGGTGTCCGCCTTTGGCACAAGCTCTGTGCACTATGTGCGCAGTTCAGTGCCCTGCTGGTTTTAACAAGGTTTTAAGAATAGGCTGAAGTACTTCCTTTTGACACCCTAATAACGCTTCCCAAAAATTAGCTGTCCCTTGTCATATAGTAAAGCCAGTGCTTCTGTCTTCGCCCACATATGCTTCTTTCTCTTTTCACTTCTCTGCAAGTCACGCCTTATTCTTCTCCCTTATATTTATTCTCTGTCTGTCATGTTCCTCTTTACCCCCTCCCCCCCTCTTGCACCCCTTTCTCTCATGTCCATTGCTCCTAGTGCTCATAATTAAAACCTATACTCTTACAATTAATAATTACTGTTGCAGTTATTCTGTACGAATATAAACTGTGGACGTGTGTAGGCCTTTTTTGTACCTGTACTATTGTAATTTTAAATTTCTAAATATACTCTGATTGAAAAAAAATTCGCAACATCAAAAAATAATTAATGTAAAGTAACGAAATTTCCGGAATACATTGGTTTAGGTAACATACTGAAGTGAGTAACCTTGCTAGATCGCGGGTTAATATAAGCGCGAGATAAGCCCCTGTAAATGTGAACAGCTGGTGTAAAAATACCGGTGTAACCGTCAAAATTTGGATGAAAGCATTCAAACGTCCATGTATTATGTTTTACCGCTGCTGGATGTCAGTTTGTGCAATTGAGTTCCATGCTTTTTGTGCTCGGTCGGTCAATACAGTCACGGTTAATGCCTTTTTGTGGATGACGCTGAAGCTATCGTCCGATAATGTCCCATTATGTGCTCGATTCGAGACAGCTGGTGATCGAGCATCCCAAAGCAACATGTCGACGCTCTGAAGAGCACATTTGGTTACAACAGTGGCATGTGGACAACCGTTATCATGTTGGAAAACACCCGACTGAATGGTGTATATGAATGGCAGCAAACCAGGTCGACTCAGCAGGCTGATGTACAGCTTTGCCGTCAAGGTGGATGGGATGAACAAGAGAGTACCCCGCGGTCGTACGAAATCGCATCCCAGACCATAATTCCACTGGTAAAAGCAGTGTGTCTACCATGCAGACAGGTTTCGTAGAGGCCATCAACTGGCATCCTTCTAACCAATACACGGTAATCACTTGCACCGAGGCAGAAACAACTTTCGTCAGAAAATACAGCAGATCTGCACCATGCCCTTCAATGCGCTCTCGCTTGATACCACTCAAGGCACAAATGGTCCTGGTTTGGGGTCAGTGAAATGCACAACAGGCGACGTCTGGTTCAGAGTTTTCATTGAAATAAGCGATTTGAAACAGTTCGTTGTGTGACGATGGTGCCAGATCCCGCTCAAACTGCTGTAGACGCAGCGCGATGCGCCAGAGTCATACTCCGAACACAGCGGTCTTCCCTCTCGGTAGTGCCATGCGGCCGTCCAGAGGCCGAACTTCTTGCGACTGTTCATTCTCGTGACCACCGCTGCTAGCAGTCATGTACAGTGGGAACATCCCTGTATGTCATTCTGCAGTATTGCAGGAGGAACATCCAACTTCTCGGAGCCCTATTATGCGACCTAGTTGAAACTCCGTGAGGTGTTGATAATGGCGTCTTTGACACCTTAAAGGCATTCCTGACTAACGTCAACTCACCACGTCCAATTTCAAAGATAACTAACTCTCGCGGCCGTCAAAGCGTATGTGCAAACCAAACCAATGCACCCTCATAGTGGCGCTACTAGCGCCACTATTACTAGACTGGAGCGAAGTCGCAATACACATCATCTTTCAATCGTAGAAAACTTTCTTGGTTTTGCGATTTGTTTCCGTCACCGTATGTACTTTAAATTGTGTAGAACGCCTGGTTTGATGTAACAGAGAGATTGAAGGTACCCTGACCACGAAGCATATAATGCAGATATATGGTGTCGAATTGGTTCAGTGATGAATCGCAGTTCCACACTACGCCAAATGACGATTATGACGAGTATGGCAGCGACCTAGGGAGAGGTCCCGTTCTTCGAATGCTTCTGAGAGGTATGGCTGTATCACTGCGCGCGGAGCCATCGCGATTGACCTCAGGTCACAGCTGGTGAAGACTGAGGACGTCACAATGGTATGTCACGGAATTCCTGCGTCATCTCTTGTTACCTATCATCCGACAGTATCGTGGTACCACGTTCCAACAGAACAGTGCTCTTCCACATATGACTAATGTCTGTATGAATTGTCAGAGCGATGTTACGGCTCTCGAATGGCCAGGAACACCCCTGATTCCCTACCCATTACAAGACGTCAGGGATCAGATGTCGTCTCTGTGCCAGTGGCAATATCCAGAATACGAAGGGCCATTTACGAAAATTGTGGGCCAGTTGCCTCAGGAATTGATCGAATGGCTTTGTGGCACGCCTGAGAGGGTAATGGGTGCTTCAATCCAGGCCAAAGGGGTGTAAAGTCATACCGATAAGTGTGCTCAGACTGGGAAGTTCTTTCTAAATTTGACTCGATTTTATAATCAGTGAAATAACATGACTTACCCTCCCAACCCGTAAGGTTTCATGTCTTTTTCCATTACCCTTTTTGATAATTCACTATTTTGTCTGGAAGTGTGAATGACCTAAAGATAGGCGACAGAGGACACAGACAAGAGTAACAACGTCTCGGCCAGAATTTAATCAGCACACGTAGGAAGTTCCAAGCGTGGTGAAGAGCTCAAGGTGGCACAACGCAGCACTGAATGGTCTACAGGTTATTATTTCACAGACTCACAGTTTCGAAGAGACTGCCGCTGTTTTCGTCACTGTTTGGTTTCTATTTTACAGCAGGGTCACATTTTAGGGTTCCGTACCTCAGTTGGTAAAAACGGAACCCTTAAAGGATTACTTTGTTGTATGTCTGTCTGTCAAGACTCCGTTTTCTCAGGGACGAGTAGACGTATTGCATTGACGTTTATGTCAAGTATTAGGGTCTGTGATCCCTTGGCCATGTGAAAACTTCTAGCTTGTCACTCAATCGAATCATAAGATACAACCATTTGTGTCACATACTTTGATACTCGCAAACTCACTCATCAAAACCCTTACATGATCTATTTATACACATAATTAAGTTCCAACAGAACCCTCGCACTTGTGTGCCTTATTTTGGTTTCATACAGCTCATTCTTTTATTCTTTGCTCCCCTTGTACAATTGTGTCTAAGTCCACACACGTTCACGGGTATGCAGATGGTATTAAATATTGTTGAGAAGTTAACGTTCTAAGTCAGTGCTTATATTTAAGCCTTACATCGTTAACTACTTACGTCACAAAATAATTGCATAAGTCATTAATAAAAGTGACCTAGAACTAGTGAGACATGTTTCTGTCCATGAAAACCAATGATGGAGCTAAGCACTGTTAATGGCTTCTTCAGTCGTTGTGCATAATTAATGGCAGTGTTGCTATCGTTAGGTACTTACAATTCCTTCACAAGCTCTTCATAAACAGAAACATCATTTAACTTTCTCTTTTTGCGATTGACTTTGATAATTTCCACAAATGAAAAGAATATTAATATCGCAGTTAAGCAATCAGACCTTGAAATCGTTTTCTTTGGGAAGCTTAAACGAGGCAGTAGAAGTCTTATAGCACTCGTCCCTGCTGCAAAGGAAGAGGATTTACTGAAAGTTCCTTTGAGTGCACTTGCAGTGATGGCAGCTTACTTTACAGAGATGAAATGGAATTTTAACTGATATCCAGTGAATCCTTCCTGCTCTGGAGCCTCAGCTTTTTTAATTCATTCAGGAAAGATGGCAGATAAATAAAACAGAGGCAGCGAACATGGCTCTGCCGATGTTCCTTTGATTCTTTTAAAAGCCGTCGACATTTCGTAACGTAAGACACATTTCTTACAGGTTTAGGGTACCATAACTTTAAACATAACTCCAAACACCAAACATCCGAGGGTCGTCCACAAAGTAAGCTCCGTTTCTATTTCTATCCCTGGCAGTGCTAGGATCGCAGTTCCGATCACGCACGGCAGTTATTCTGACTCAAGGAGAAGACATGTACGCTATTTTCTGATCACTGATGCCCACGTGTGCTTTGTAGTGCTTCTTTATAATGTCAGCCGTAATTGAAAATGCCGCCGCGTGTGAAATCAGATCTGTGATTCGTTTTTTAATGCAAAGGAAGTTAAACCAAAGGAAATTCTTCGACAAATCTGCGAAGTCTACGGACAAGATGCTATGTGTGATTCAATGGTTAGGAGATGGATCCGACTGTTCAATGAAAGGCGTGATTAAGTGCACAAGAAGTGGACGCCCGTCAGCGGCTACTGATGAACTGATTCACACAATTGAAGAGAAGATTAAGCACAACCGTAAGTTAACACTTAGTGCCCTTGCTAGGAAAGTTCCGCAAATCTCACGATCACTAATTCATGAAATTGTCACTGATAAACTGAAAATTAGAATACTTTGCTCACTTTGGGTACCCAAATTTCTTACTGAACATCACAAAAAACAACGGATGGGCAGTGCACTTCAGTTTTTGACATACTACAATGAAGAAGGCGATAGTTTTATTTCTCGAATAGTCACGGGGAATGAAACTTGGGTATTGTCGACACACCTGAAACAAACGGCAGTCAATGGAATGGAGGCATACTTCATCCCCAACGATGGTTAAGCCCAAGCAAATCTTGACACCTCGAAAAGTCATGTGCACCGTTTTTTGGGACAGATAAAGAATTTTGCTGATTGATTTCTTACCACAAGACCAAACAATCAATGCACTTGGTTACTGCCAGACCATTAAAAAATTGCGTCGCGCAATACAGAACAAGCGTCGATGATTACTGTCAAAAGGTGTTGTTTTTTTCCACGATAATGCCCGACTTCACACGGCGAGTGTGACCAAACAACTCTTACAGGAATTTAACTGGAACGCGTTTGATCATCCTCCGTACAGCCTGGACCTCGCTCATAGCGACTTTTGTCTCTTATTACGCCTAAAAGCTGTCCTTGGTGGTCAACACTTCAACGATGATGACGACCTGAAAGAAAATGTTACCACATGGTTGAATACAGAGGTGGCAACCTTCTATGAAGAAGGCGTACAAAAATTTGTGCCGCGCTGTGACAAGTGCCTACAAAATTTCGGAAGCTATGTAGAAAATTAGTTTAACAGTCGTGGAAAAATGGCTCTGAGCACTATGGGACTTAACTTCTAAGGTCATCAGTCCCCTAGAACTTAGAACTACTTAAACCTAACTAACCTAAGGACATCACACACATCCATGCCCGAAGCAGGATTCGAACCTGCGACCGTAGCGGTCGCGCGGTTCCAGACTGTAGCGCCTTTAATCGCTTGACCACCCCGGCCGGCAACAGTTGTGAATTTTTGTACAATAAATATTTTTTCTGTATCTGTACACGTTTGCTTTATACAACCGAACGGAACTCACTTTGTGGATGACCCTCGTATTACAGGTAACATTATTGCGAGCATAGTATCTTATTTGAAATTCCTTTGGAATTGATGTGTTACGAAGTTTACACTTGGAATGTGTAAAATTTGTACATCATATTAAACATTTGTCTGAGGCTGTATTCATTTCTAGGCTCAGTTATTACAAATTACTTCAGGCTTTAGTACTAATAAAGCCATTTTCCCGATTTGTAATCTGCAGTGCATTACGGATCACATCACATTTCTTAAATGGAACCATTGCTTAAGTAAACACCTGAAATGGGGCCACTGGAGATACAGAAAGGAAGTGATACAAAAGGCCATAATCAGGAAAGGTAACAGGAACCGAAGGCCATCAAGAAAATGAACAGTTCTCTTGATTCTAAGTTATGTGTCACTGACAGAAAAATCAGCAGGATACGGTTTCTTCATAACGTATCAGTAGTCGCTGAAACCCAAGAGAAGCTGAGTCATACGGTTAACGAAGTGGAAATGCTATTTGATGGTCATAATTCGAAAATTTACACAAAGAAAGCTGAAGTGATGATCACTGGTGTGGGCCATGTAGTATGGCTACATATTCATCTTGATCAAGGCACACTTGTAGAAGACGAATTTAGCTGTCAGGGATGTAAAAAAAAAACAAAAAAGTAAAATAAAGACATTCATCGAGGATTACACAAGGAGAAACGTGTTGTTGTAAGAAGTGGCAGCGTTTAAAATCCAAAAATGTAATCTTTGAGACCAGAAAAATGTTTCTTGTGTAGGTTATTTGGAGAATAGCTCACTATGAGCGAGAAAACTGCACGATGGGAAAAACATGAGCTGAACTATTAGAAACCTTAGGTGCGTGGTTTTACTGAGAACTGCTGAAAATCAGATGCAGCGATCAAGAAAGGAATGAAGAAGTACTGCTACGAGAAAAAAATTCTAAGGAAGAACGTAATCTGTCGAAGACAGAGAACGGCAGGACGTTTGTTACTACAAGGTTCTTACTGGAAATAACCCCCAAGAAAAATTAAACAGCCGCTCTCTTGCACTCAAGCGATTGACTTACCCAAGTCTAGAGGAAGTAAACCTCAATTAAAAATTATTGGCAAGTCATGAAGCCAAAACATGGCAACCCCAGCACATGTATAGCCTTGTTACCGAGTGGAAAGCCGTACTGGAGCCTTTACTTTACTGATTATCTTCAAATTAACCAGCCGGATTGATTAAACGGAAGACGACTGAAGCCCTAACAGGACAAACGATTTGTAGTAGTGGTAAAGCTCAACATTGCGACTTGCGGAGATTTAAATGCCAGAATAGGAAATAATCCAGTTCCCCTAAAAATGGTAACTTATATGGTAATGGACATTTTCTTATACTTTTCGCCTCAAGTAATGGACTGAACATTACTAATTATTTCTTTAGGAAGAGAAACATACGTAAATAAACTTGAGGTGTGAAGGGACAGACGTGAACATGTGATGGTCAACAGTAAAATATGGAAGCAAGCTAATTCATAATGTTTGTGTTTTCAGAGGATACTGAGACCACTACCTAGTAATAGCAAAAATAGCTACACTCGCTAAACGGAAGAAGACAAAAAGAGCTGAGATAAGATGGTTTTAAGGTCTACCCACTACAGATGAGAGCATAAAACACATATACCAAAAAAGACTGCATCTTTGCCTAAACAAGTGAAGAAACGTGGAATAACTTTGTGAGCAGCATTGAATATGACATTCATGGAAGGCTGCCCACAACTGATAAACAGGAGACAAAAAACCTAAATATAATACCAGAATATGAATGGATTGCACATGATAAACATCTCTAGTGTAATGAAACCATTAGAAGAGGAGCCTCCTGAAAAGGATACACCATATGATGGCGATCTCATAACGATCCAGAAACTAAACGAGGGCCTGAATAAAACAAAAAAAAGTCGTGACAGTGTTTAAAAAAGGTAAACACAATGGTTGCAATAATTACCTTGGTGCAGCATTCCAGACACACGGTATAGGATTTACACGAAGACAATAAATCAACGTCTACAAATTATTCCCAAAACTCTGTTAACTGAAGAATAAAATGATTTAAGAAAATTAAGATCCTGTACCGGTAATGTTTCCACGCTTACACAAATTATAGAAAAACAAAGGATTTCAGTAGGGAAACTCACATCCCATTTATAGACTTAGATGAAGCTTACGGTCATGTAGACAGAAAAATCTTATGGAACATACTACATATGAAAGGATGTACTCATCAAAAAATAAAAGTGATGGAAAGTCTACACAGATACACAAAAATAAGGATAAAGACTAGCCATACTACATCGGAAGACATACCGATAAACCGAGGAGTTCGACAAGGGTGTTGCTTATCACCCACACTTTTTGCTTTGTATGTCAACGATATGATTGAAACGTGGGGAAAAGAACAGACTCTTACGTACCTGAGACTATCACTGACGTATTTTCTTAATACGATGTGATTTGCAGACGACCTTGCAACAGCACTTGGTAGCGAGGTTCGCTACAATGATCCATTTATAGACTGAACCAAACTTCTAAGGAATAAAATATGAAAATACTCATTCCAAAAACCAAATTGGTGGCTTTCAAAAGGACAAAACCCCTGAAGACTAAGATCATATTAGGAATCGAAACCATTGAACAAGTTAGTCATTTCAAATACCTGGAAAATATTATAAGCTGACAGAATGAGCAGGACATAGACAACAAATTGCAGAATTATCAAACGTCGTGCGGAACAGCCAGCCAATAACACAGAGAAATAAAGTGAGAAAAGACACAAAAATCAAATTTTGTAACTTAATGGCCGCCCTCACATTGTTATTTAGAAATGAGACTTGGATAACTGCTGAAAGGCAAGAAAGTAGAATCCAAGCGGGAGAAATAAAATTTGTATGATCAGCTGAGGGCTATACAAGATTAGATAGAATGAAAAACGGAAACATAAGAGCAGAGCTTCGGATATATGCTATAAATGACAAGATCAAGTCAAACCGCAAAGCTAACTAGAACATCTACAGGGTGTTACAATAAGGTACGGCCAAACTTTCAGGAAACATTCCTCACACACAAATAAAGAAAATATGTTATGTGGACCTGTGTCCGGAAACGCTTAATTTCCATGTTAGAGCTCATTTTAGTTTCTTCCACCTGCGCTCAATGGAGCACGTTATCATGATTTCATACGGGATACTCTACCTGTGCAGCTAGAACATGTGCCTTTACAAGTACGACACAACATGTGGTTCATGCACGATGGAGCTCCTCCACATTTCAGTCGAAGTGTTCGTACGCTTCTCAACAACAGATTCGGTGACCGATGGATTGGTAGAGGGTACTCCACGCTCTCCTGACCTCAACCCTCTTGACTTTTGTTTATGGGGGCATTTGAAAGCTCTTGTCTACGCAACTCCGGTACCAAATGTAGAGACTCTTAGTACTCGTATTGTGGACGGCTTTGATACAATACGCCATTCTCCAGGGCTGCATCACCGCATCAGGCATTCCATGCGACGGAGGGTGGATGCATGTATCCTCGCTAACGGAGGATATTTTGAATATTTTCTGTAACAAAGTGTTTCAAGTCACGCTGGTACGTTCTGTTGCTGTGTGTTTCCATTCCATGATTAATGTTATTTGAAGAGAAGTAATAAAATGAGCTCTAGCATGGAAAGTAAGCGTTTCCGGACACATGTCCACATAACATATTTTCTTTCTTTGTGTGTGAGGAATGTTTCCTGAAAGTTTGGCGGTACCTTTTTGTAACACCCTATATAAAGAATTCCAGATTCAATACTACCAAAACAATCTTTACATTTCAGACCTATAGACACAAGATCTGTAGGAAGAGCAAAAGAAAGATGGCTCGATACACAGAAGGCGGAACAGACCTATGGCCTAGACCGTAACGAAACAACAACAAGAAGAAGATGTCGTTTTTTGATAATTGTTGTGGAAGGGATGATGAAATCAAGGAATCTGAGTGGCTTGCACAGATTATAAAACAGATGGTGACGTGGGATGATGCAGTCATGCTTAAATGAAGAGCACAGTTGGAAAGTGACAGGAGCGGAGAACTGCCGCAAAACAACGTGACGGTTGATAACCGCAACAACAGCAGCTGTACGTTTCTCGGAGCACAGATGACGGACAAAGTCGCAGTTCAGACGTAGCTGTTCGATTAGCCACGCAATATATCTTAAAACTGGACCGCTTTGTGACACTATTAGCACTTTCTGTAATATACAAATATCGACTGCGACACATAATCTCCAAATATATGGTATTGTAAACTTTATCCTATAATTTTAAAAGCGATGAATTTATGAGTCAGTTGAGGTATTTTGATATATGCAGTATTATAATATGCAGTTACAAAGATAATTCTAAAAAAGTTACTATCTAACTCTGAACAACAGTTGATATGTATTCTACGACAAAGAAAGTTGAGTAAAATTCGTCTCTCGGAAAGCTAACCTGAAATTAGGTGTTGCTTCATAATACACAGACTTCGTTACAGATTTGCCCAATTTTATGTGATTACTTTTACTGTGCATTCTTTAAAATGTTTGCCAATCGGTGAGATCTATTTTTACAAATTTCTTAAAATCCAGGTAGTTACGGGGCTATCTTCATAATGCAAAATAAAATTCAAGAAAAGTAAACTGCATTAAGTAAGGTAAAGAAATCAAAATTTGTTTTTACCCGTTTATTTAGGAATCTATTCAGTGGAACCGTATGAGAAACAAACACGACACACCACCTATATTTAACAAAATATCCTGTGAACAAGGTAATTAATTCAAGCGCTTACATAGTTATTTACAAGTTCAGAGGTAAGAGAAAAGAGAAGACATGACATATTTAATATAATATTCTGTGTAGCGGTTCTGGGTTTGGTGACACTAGATATTGAGCGCCAGGGACAGAGGGTAGCAGAGGTCATTATTTTGTCAGGGATGAAGGGAGGAAAAGCGACACTTTGTTTGCGTTGGAATGGGTTCTCTACTTGGCTCAGTGGGTGAGGTGTGAGGGAAACATAAAATCTCCCTCAAAAAAGAATGATAAAGGTTAAACAGAACTTAATTTTAAATCCAAAATAGATCTACAGAGAAGGACTCAAACAAAAGAATGACAGTTAATATTTCAGTAGGGTGAAACAAATCTCAACGTAACACAATTAAAATCAATTTTCACACAGCGGAAACAACACGGAAAATATTATTTACTATATATGATCCTTGGTCACAGAGAGGAAGGGACAATACGTATAGCTCCTGCAATTTACCATAGGACAGTAGAACAGCTCATTCACACCGCACGCACCTAAACAGTGGCCTGCTGCTACTCCTATCACCACCTAGTAATAACGGCAAGCTGCTATCCACTAGCTACAGGACTACCTACACATGTAGTTCAATACGATATTTTGTACGATAAAACATATAAATGAAACACTATCACACAGCAAAATAACAAGCTAACTTTTCTCGTACAAATGGCTTACACCAAATCAATCATTCTCACTGCGTAATGAAAACCTGATCATCTTCTTTTAAGTAAATAACGCTCAAGGAGCGTAATTAAAATGAAAATTGTTCTCGCTTCTAGAGAGTACATTCGCACACCTATTGCGGGCACCTTGGCCACCATGCCTATCCAGACCTCGGCAACGTGCCACTGGCTTATCCGCTGCTTTCACCGCAGTGACGGCTCTGCTCTCCGAAAGATCCTGCTTCTTCCACTTGGGGGTGCAGCTCACTAACCTCTCTCTTGTCGGTCCTCCTCCACCTCCACCGCAGTAGTGCTTGAGACAACCACGCGTACGTGGCCCGCCCTCTTGCAAGGCCGTGTGACACGCTGCCAAGCATGACTCTCTGGCCGCAGGCAAGACAAGAGTGTAGCTCTACACAGCACAGCTGCCTGCAGGAGAGGTTGTCCTTTCTCGGCGAACAATTCCCCTTTTGTTACGTATATGTAAGAGTTGTACGTGTATTTACACGTGTGACAATCGCCTACGTTCGGCATGAGCCTGTAATAACCACTAACTGGGGGCAGATGGCAGCACTAGAATTGTACGTCTGGTGGGAGGAACGCAGAAATAGTGCAGTTGTTGTCATAATGTGAGTTATATGACATCCAAAAGGGCATGATCATTGGTTTTCGAAACAAGTGTGGTAGCATTTCCTAGACAGCTTAGTTGTAAACTGTTCGTGTACTGCCTTGGTTAATCTGGTGCCGCGCGCCGCGGAATTTGAATCCACGCCAGACATCATGGGCGTCGAAGACCACTAGAGGTCACTGCACCATCGCAGCATAAGCCGTGGCGGCGCGCGCCTCCTGGCCCGCATTAGTGTGAGTGCGCCACAGTGGAACACTTGGTTCCAGCAGCCAATAGTGGCGCCCCTACCATCGTGTATTTAAGCGCCTGCCTCTCGCTCAGCCAGCAACCCCCTCACCCCCTGGTTGCTCCTCTCCTCTCCCATCCCCGCCCCCTGCCACGTCTTCACTGTTGTGTCCCCCCTACCCTCCATCTCTACACCCTACATCTCCTTTCCCAAGGTGGCTTCCATCAACTCCCCCTCCAGGATGATGCCCTCACTCCCTCCATTTATCCCTCCTATCAACTCTGATCCTCACTCCCCCTCCTTTCCTCTGTCCTTTTCCCGGGCTCCCTCGCCCCCCCCTTCCATCCTCTTTCTCCCCCACCTCCCCTCTCTTTGCCCCCTTCTCTCCCCCGCGTCCTTTTACATTTCCCTCCTCTGCCTCCTCTCATTCCCTCTCGTGTCTGCCCTTCTCCCCCTTTATTAGTCCTCTCCCTCCTTGGTTTCCGCCCCCCCCTTTTCGTTTTTTCCTCACCTCCCTCCTTGTTTTTCCCCCTACTCCAGGTCCCCCCCCCCATCTGCCTTGGGTTGGGAGTGCCATCTTAGTGCCGCCTTTTTCGTGCAGTGTTTTCCAGTGTGTTTTTCCAGTGCGTGCTCCGTGTTGTGTCTTTTGGGGCGTGTAGCGAACAGCCATCATACTGTCGCTGGGTGTGCTTTTATTACTTGCGAACAGAAACCAGACTGTCGCCATGTTTTTTTAACTGTGTGTCTACTGTGTTACTTCTCTGATTCCTGTGTCTTTTATCTACATTGCCCCCCCTTTGCTTTCTGTTTTAACTTTCTCCCTCCTTTATTTAAAAAAAGTCTGTAGGCTGTAGAGCAGCGTAGTAAGCTGCTGCCGGCCCGCCCCCTTCGGGGGAAATTGAAAATAAAAAAAAAAAAAAAGCTCAGCCAGCGAGTCTAATCGTTACGTCGGTCTTGACATATCGCCTCGACAACAGTGTGTTTACTGTTCTTTGTTTTCATTACTAGTGGACGTCTTGGATTCGTTTGGTTGTCTTTGTCACTCCGTTGCTTCTTGCGTGTTGTTGTAAGGTCTCTCTTTCGTCCGTCGTCGTTTAGTGTCCGTCCTTTCCGTTCGTTTGTTTGTTCGCGGGCTGCTCTCCGTTTGTTCCCGCCGCGCTTTCTCGGCCAGCCCGCGACTGTTCCGGTCGCAGTTGCAACAGGCTACTACAGTTAAAGTTTATCATTAATTGCAAAACGGCGCTACAGTTGTGTGCCATAGGCCGCAGATGACAGGGATAGCTGATTGCAGAGAGGTGTTCGGGCGAACAGACGTGCAACTGTAACTGACCGCCCACATGAACCGAGGGTCTATCGACAGTATCCTGAACGACCATTCAGGGAACGTTGCTGCGTATGGACCTCCGCATCAGTCGCCTGGTTCTTGCAACCATGCTGACTGTTGTTCACCGGTGACGAAGGCTTCTACTTGTACGCCAATATAGCAACTGGACGCCTACTGCAGACTGGCGACAGGTGGCCTTTCCACGTTTTATGCTCTATGGGACAGATAGCCGTTGGCATTTACAACGCTACAACAATCGACTTAGAGCTCCAGGCTGAAGGAGGGAGCATTATCGTATGGGGAACGTTTTTGGGGCATTTTCTGGGTGATCTCGTCACTCTGAAGGCACTGTGCATCAACACTCGTATGCATCTATCGTTAGGGACCATGATGGCCACTACATGCAGCTTGTATTTTCTTTGACATGATCACTTCTACCAGCAGGACAATGCTCGCATTAGTTTGAAGAGCACATGGATGAGTTTATCGTACTAACCTGGCCACCATACTCCAGAGATGAAAACCCATCTCGATTGGGCTGTTACCGCCATGGATTCTCAACCCAGAAACCTAGAGCAGCTGGCCACGACATGGCTCCAAATTCTTTTCGGTACTTTCCATAAGCTCTCTGACTTTCTTCCTGTATGCGTATTCCGCAAAATGTGGTTATCCAGACATTTACCGGCGGTCACATTAATTAATGGACAGTGCATGGTGTTGATTGTGTTGCTTGATGATGGTGATGATGATGCGATGGGAGAGGGAGACGCCCTGTGCCATTACATAGCCTACTCCTCTCTTCAGTACGAAAGGCGCCGTCGGGGTAACGTACCCTCCGACGGACGGATTCCCATCAACTGTGTGACATGCCCTCACTGGAATTGCAACCTGGTTATTGACAAATACTAGTGATCATGAACTTTATGCCACTATCTCTCTCTCTCACCTTGCCTGCCAAACACTGACACTGAAAATTTCGTCTACCACCAGGATTCGAACCGGCTTACCTCCGAGTGCGACTTCACTGCCCTGCATTAGAGACTACGGCTACGACGGCGGGTTCCAAGTGGTAATAGCTTCTGACAACTGCTGACCAACAGAGAAATTTCAAAGAAATGAAGTACTTTTATTTTGAGTTAGAAAAGAAAAGAATCTGCTCAATCAGGAGTAACGTTATTAGTGTACTGAAGATAAAAAACAAGTCATCTCGGCAGAAAACATAAAACAAAATACAATAATTACAATGGAGCTCGAGTAAAACGTGAAAAGCAACAGGTCATTATTACTAAAGTGTCCAGAGAAAATGAAGCTGCATTGGATGTATTGTCACAGACGATATCTAAACATTTGAAAAACATTAATTTAGGTAAACTAGACATGCCACACAGATACCTTCCGAGCTGTTGACACGCGCAGCCATCACACTGCAGGAAACGTGTACGTGGGTCATTTAATGACACTCTAAAAGGTGTTTTATTATGACAGTCAGTGGGAGTCACTGCTGCGAAACTCGAAGATCCAGTACAGCCTGTGCCACAGCTCCGGACATGTAATGGCTGTTAGATGTTTCTAATACATGTAACCAATCACTAACTGGCGGCAGATGGCAGCACTAAGGCTGTACGTCTGGTGGGCTCTTCGATTATTATTTTATTTATAAATATAGCACTATACATTGATCTTGTCAAAAGCCGAGAAGCGATCGCCACCTGGTAAGGAAACGAACTACGGCACTTCGTTAAATGTCTGTCTGCTAGTTGCAAAATCACATGTAACATCCAATAAGCTACATAAATATAATGTTCACACAATAAAGAAATTATTATTCTCAGTGTGGTGTAGACACATAGCTCAGGAATTAATTCTGAAAAAACGGCTGCGATTAGATGAGTGCTGCAAAAGGAATATTTAATATGAATACAAGCCATTGTAAAGTATTTTATTAGACACATCACCTCGGTTCCGAGAATTCCGAAACCCGTACGGAAAATTGGAATAGAGATCAATATAAACATCATTTCCGCCCTTTTTATTGCTCATGAAAACCACACATTGCATGTTGTACCACCATACAGCGAGACCTTGAGAGGTGGTGGTCCAGATTGCTATGCACACCTGTACCTCTAATACCCAGTAGCACGTCCTCTTGCATTAATGCATGCCTGTATTAGTCGTGGCATGCTAATCATAAGTTCATCAAGGCACTGTTGCTCCAGATTTTCCCATTCCTCAACGGCGATTCAGCGTAGATCCCTCAGTGTGGTTGGTGTGTCACGTCGTCCATAAAAAGCCCTTTTCAATCTATCCCAGGCATGTTCGACCGGGTTCATGTCTGGCCACCCTAGTCGAGCGATGTCATTATCCTGGGGGAAGTCATCGACAATATATGCGTGATGGGGGCGCGAATTGTCGTCCAAGAAGACGAATGCCTCGCCAATATGCTGTTGATATGGTTGCTATACCAGTCGGAGGATAGCATTCACATATCTTACAGCCGTTACGCCGCCTTCCATGTACACCAGCAGCATACGTCGGACCTACATAATGCCACCCCAAAACAGCAAGGAACCTCCATCTTGCTGCACTCGCTGGACGGTGTGTCTAAGGCGTTCAGCCTGACCGGGTTGTCTCCAAACACGTCTCCGACGATTGTCTGGTTGAAGGCATATGCCACACCTATCGGTGAAGAGAACGTGATGCCAATCCTGAGTGGTCTATTTGGTATGTTGATGGCCCATCTGTACCGCGCAGCATTGTGTCGTGGTTGCAAAGACGGACCTCACCCCAGACGTCGGGGGTGAAGTTGCGCATCATGCAGTGTATTATTCACGGTTTGAGTCGTAACACGACGTCCTGTGACTGCACAAAAAGCATTATTCAACCTGGTGGCGTTTCTGTCAGGGTTCCTCCAAGCCACAATCCGTAGGTAACGGTCATCCACTGCAGTAGTAGCCCTTGGGCGGTCTGAGCGAGACATGTCGTCGACAATTCCTGTCTCTCTGTATCTCCTCCATGTCTGAATAACATCGCTTTGGTTCACTCCGCGACGCCTGGACAGTTCCCTTGTTGAGAGCCCTTCCTGGCACAAAGTAACAATGCGGGCGCGATCGAACCACGGTGTTGACCGTCTAGGCATGGTTGAACTACAGACATCACGAGCCGAGTACCTCCTTCCTGGTAGAATGACTGGAACTTATCGGCTGTCAGACCTGCTCCGTCTAATAGGCGCTGCTCATGCATGGTTGTTTACATCTGTGAGTTAGTTTAGTGACATCTGTGAACAGTCAAAGGGACTGTGCCTATGATACAATATCCACAGTCAACGATTGTCTTCAGGAGTTCTTGGAACCGGGGCGATACAAAACATTTTTTGATGTGTGTTATATTACTAAAGCTTGTGCACCTAATCCTCTTATTTCATACATATTGAAGATTTGAAACTTCCTGGCAGGTTGAAACTGTGTGCCGGACCGAGACTCGAACTCGGGACCGGAAATGAAAATATTTCACTCGAATGCAGATTTTTATAAATAATACGTGTAATTAATGAGTATTTTCTGAGGGTGAACAAGCAAATGATTGACCAGAGGGGTATGACACTGGCCTCTCATTCAGGAGGACGGCCATCCACCTATCGCTAAACCACTAAAATAAAATGTGGTGGTAGTTCCTTGAAGAACTTGCACAACTTACGCTCTGTCTCTAATGATCCCGTAGTCTACGGCATGTTAAACAGTAATCTTTCTGTAAGAATTGCATCAACACCAAATTAACTTCCGGGATGTAACTTACACGTAACTGCGAACTACAAATAGGCAATTTACTTGAAGCGCTACTTCAACGGTGTACATTAGTTGGTAAACAATTTATGACCACGTCTTCACCTCGTTCAGTGCAGTTGGCTCAAAATGGTTCAACTGGCTCTGAGCACTATGGGACTTAACATCTATGGTTATCAGTCCCCTAGAACTTAAAACTACTTAAACCTAACTAACCTAAGGACATCACACAACACCCAGTCATCACGAGGCGGAGAAAATTCCTGACCCCCGCCGGGAATCGAACCCGGGAACCCGGGCGTGGGAAGCGAGAACACTACCGCACTACCACGAGCTGCGGACCAGTGCAGTTGTTCCGTCAGCAAAGAAGATGGCTGCTTCACATGGGCCTGTGCAGATTTTACGTCGTCAGTTGCTTTAATTAATGCACTTCCTGAGCTATGGTGTCTTCAGAAATCTGATTCACATTTTTCATGCATGTCACAACTTTTAATGGAGTCTGTGCCTTGTTCATAAGCAGTGTACTCCAACATATAGGTGTTATTTGATGAAGATAGCGATTCACTTTATCAGTATACTGTCTTAAAATTAGTTCATTTTAGTTTATGTTATTTTAATCCTTTGAAATTCGGTTGAGTTTCTTCTGGAACAACATTATTCGATGCTACAACAGTTAAATATTTTTCTATACCAAATTTATAACCCTACACGTTTAAAACATGAAAGCGGTCTTTTAGACCTCTTATCGAACTAGCCCTTTGTGTAATGATTTATTTATCGTTGATCTGAATCACATGCTATGTTGACAAGAGTACTGGCAGAAATTACCAGCCTTACACGGATGCATTTATTGCTGAAGTGTCAGAGCTACTGTGAATGCTACAACCGAGTATTCTTTTCAAAGGAAAGTGTATTCCTGTACCAAAATAGTTTTACAGGAATATAAATTTGATTTTATAAACAGAATAATAAAAAATACAGTCGAACCGGAACTATCGACAGACAACTCACTAGTAGAATCGCAAGGGAAGTACTGTAGCCATATGTGTCGAAAGAAAAGAATCGATACCTTGAGGTGTCGATACTTTAATTAAGAATAGATACTCCCAACGAGCTCTAACCTCGCCCGCTCTGTTTTTAAAACCTATCTGTAACAGGGAGAGAGAGTCAGTTTTTACAAGTGTTAAATAGAATATAACGAGCATTAAATGAAGCAATGTTTTTATTTTCATTGTACAATACAACGCTAGAAAAGGAAAGACGTCGAATCGTGAAAAAAAGGAGATATGACGTGAACGAACAACGAACGAACAATTGGCAAGATTGTCGCAAATTTTCACATTCATTCTCTCTGTCACACTCACCCTGTAACGCCGGAAATGCATATCCTCCTATTTCCATCTATTGTACTATTATTTTTTTTCCTTGCTTTGTTACCTCAAGATATGACATTTGTCTCTTTGTATATTGTAATTGTTTTACTGTTGGTATATATATATTTATACATTTATGTCGATGTACAATTGGTTTGTTTCGTGAATATTATTTGTATTTTTACGCTGGGTCTTGCCTAGGGAAAACTACGCTATCGAACGATTACATCGATAGGTCGTGTGAAGAATCAAAGTGTGTAGGATCTTTGGTAGTGTTAACTCTGCCGCGTGGAGCGCGGGCTGAGCAGAGGGAGTCTGGCTGGAATAGCGAGTGGAGCAGGTGGTTGTGTGAAGCTCCCGCGAGTTGCCGCGCTTTCAGGGTTTGGCAGCATGTAATTGCGCTCGACTTGCGATGATAGTTTCTGACATGGTGTCGCAGACGGGAAGCATTAGCTGGCGCACATCAAGAGCCCGTTTCGCCTGGTGACCGTGTCGAGAAGAAGGCGCGCCAACATCCAGCTTCTGCAACAGCGACGGCCGACAATGAGTGACTGTCGCCACCTCCTCGATCGACGGCTTCAAACCTTCAATCAACCAACAAGGAAGACTGGAAGCACGTAAAGTTTTAGAACTGTATGGCAGACCTCAGCTTTTCAAACTGTACCATTTTCGTAACTATAATTACAGCAACTTAGCATGAACGTTTGTTGCTCATTGTCCCAATTGCATTACCAAGCAGAGTCCCTTCCTTTTCCGAAATGAACCCGAGTGTCGTTGAAATTCAAACGCCAGCATTAAAGTAATATAGCTAATTCGTTTTCACTGCTTTAATTTCAAAGTTCACTTAAAGTCTTCTTAGCTGGCTACAATATCTAGATTACACAAGCACAAATTAAGAGTGCGAGTTTTGTTACCGTATTTTAGCTTACCTGTGACTGCAGCTCAGCTTGGTACGTACTAAATTTTACTATTGTTAATTGTTCAGAATCATTTAATTCAAGTTCAAAGTTAAATCTCTTATTTCTAAATTGCGTAGATTCAAGTAGCTTTTGAAATGATTGTTGAGGTAGTCCAAGACTAACCGTGTTTTACTGAATTTCGATGTGCTTCAGAAAGAAAGCTCACTATTAACTTCAGTCACTAAATTAACTTTCGATTTTCCTGTTTTATTAATTCTTTTGCTAAATTAAGTCAGAGTGTAGCGAAATTTATTACTTCTGACAAACTTTCAGTTTTCACACCACACGTGTCAACCTTCAGTTGCCACGCTTCTAGTGCTAATTATATGTGTAATAACCTTTCTTTTTCAGTTACTATAGTAATTGTCCTTAGGACTGGCGACCCAAATCTCAAATATCTAATTACCGCTAGTTAATTGTTAACGTAACGGCCGCACATTCACTTTCTTTATTAACTTTACCCCTTTTCAAAATTAATTTCCACCAGCTTCATTAGCACTTTTCCTTTCATTTAGATGTAACCCTTTCCTCCCTCTTTACCGACAGATTAACTTCGGTGACGATTGTTTTTCCAAAATACCCATTAGGTACACGCGGTTTCATTTTTTATGGTCATTAAGGTCGATAAGTGAGGGGGAGGTTACAACCCTCACCTCTCGTTCAGTTGTTGGCTGCTGGTGCTCAAGCACACAGTTATTGCAAGTGTTAGAACTGAGTCATGAGACAAAAATTTTGTCTTGGTAATAAAAATGTAATAAACCGTTAATAGGTGAAGTCAGAGAGAAACTAGGAGCTTCGGGAGGAATTATAGTGAAATGTTTTTTATTCCAGTCTCTGATCGCAATATCAATTCTTTAGACGATGACCGGTTTCAGTCCGCAATGACCATCTTCAGAGCTCTTTTACACCATCTGGGGATCGTCATAAAGGACTGAAACCGGTCATCGTCTAAAGAATTGATATTGTGATCAGAGACTGGAATAAAAAACATTTGGCAGTATTGGATCACTGTTTGTGTACGCGATTATGTCGCAGTTGCTGGAATTACAGTCCACTGATAAGAAAATATATATTTTGCGATTTACTGACAATGTCACAGTGTCTGAAGATGCAGAACAGTTAGATGCGATGATAGCCCAGGGTAAAACCACCCTCTGCTTCTCCTATAACATGAACATCAATAAAGCTAAAAAAATATCTTAGTGTTGAGTGGACAAAACACCGTTGCTCAGCGCTCACTTGGAATGAGCGACTGGTGACAAGTGCACCGTAACTTAAACCTACTCCAACGTGTGTCCTATGTCAACATGTATGTCGCCCCTAAACTGGTACACGTCGCCCAGATCCTCCCAATGCCGTTACGCCTTGGACGCCGCATCCAATCACCCATTGGATATTTCATGTCAGCAGGGGCACTTTTCAAAGTCCGCTACAACACTCTAACACCGCTCCCTGCAAAAGGTGGCCTCGGACTCGTCAACGTGCGGGCACGATCTTCTGCACTCTTTGTCCATACTATGTTGCGGCACTGGCGGGGGCCGGTCCCGTCCTTAACACGCAGTCTCTTAGATATCCTCCGACCAGCTTCTCTCGATCCACCGATTACTGTGGCAGCTATTTCTCCATTATTGTACCACGTCGCCAATTGTTTCATAGAACTCAGCTACGTTCGGGCCGATCTTCCAGTCACCCGTCCTCCCCGTGCAAAAGACTATTATCGTTTGTTTAAGCTGTCCAACTCTTGCGACCCCATGGTGCTACAGCACCCTGACATCAACTGGCGCCCGATTTGGGAGTGTGCACCCTTTCTACAGTCGTCTGTGTCTGCACTCTAGTTTATTTTAGTCTATGGCAAATTCCCGACTAATAGTCGACTTTATCGCATAGGACTGGCCACCTCCCCACTCTGCCATGACTGTCAGCTCGAAGATACCGCCGAACACCGTCTTACGTGCCCCTTCAATCGAAACGTATGGCTCCTCATCCAACGAATCGTGGGGTTTTACCTCCGTGCCCCGCCAACAACGGCAACCCCATATTTCTTGTTGTTGCCCCAGACATTTCACTACCCTCTTGCTAAGCGCCATACACTAATCTGGTCTCGAGCACAGAGTTTAGAATACCTCTTTCAGAGCGGTCCATATACAGTCCTTGACTTCTGGTACAAAGTTGTGACCGACCATAGCACCCTCACCCGAAAACCATCTTACTGACAAACTTTTGCCGGTTATCTCTGCAGCGTCTTCCTTGACCCCCCTCAAAGTTGGGGTGTGCCATGCCTACCCGTCACATGGTGCAACACCGTTATCCACGTTCTCTTGCATCGAAAAACAAAAATACGAAAATGGAGGAGGAAGACAGAACATGCTGTACTTTGTTGTATTTAATGTTATTCTAATATTTTTGTTTTACTAACAATTCACTAACAATTATTTGTATATGTTTAAAGGGTACCTTGAAGAACTGTTGCATTGTATATGTATATAAGGCAAAGGTCCCGAGTTCAGTCCGGCACACAGTTTCAATCTGCCAGGAAGTTTCACGTCATAAAGACATTTTGTTTCGGGTGTGCTTCTGTACGAAAGTGAAGCATGAACACTAGGACAACTAGAAAAACACAAAATTACAGCGTTCGAGAAGTGGTGCTAGCGCAGGTTGCTAGAGACTGCTAGGCAGTGTGATGTAATGAAGCCTAATAGACATTTTGTTCCCTCAAATACCAACGGGTATCAATGTTTTCATGAATAAGTGAAAACGTTTATATAAATCCATGTTTACTAAGATACATCATTTGATTCATGTCTGTTCACGTTTTATGTGATCAGGATAATTTTGATGTACAAACATGAAAATACATTACTCTATTTTCATTAGGTTTCATTAAGTATATTTTTGATCTAATTAAGATATTTATGGTTCAAATGGCTCTGAGCACTATGGGACTTAACTTCTGAGATCATCAGTCCCGTAGAACTTAGAACTACTTAAACCTAACTAACCTAAGGACATCACAAACATCCATGCCCGAGGCAGGATTCGAACCTGCGACTAAAGTGGTTGAACGGTTCCAGACTGTAGCGCCTAGAACCGCTTGGCCACCCCGGCCGGCAAGATATTTATGATAGATGTAAATAATCAAGTTCTTTGCTCTTTTGTATATAAATCTCTCTCGCACAGGGCGAGATGGATGGTAAAAAGCACTCATGCTTGAGCTACTGTACGAGCTGGTAACTGAATAAAATTTCACAAGCCAAGATCGCTAAAAAACATTTTATTCGATGAACTGCTTGGACAGAGCTATGCTGCCATCATCGGAACTTTTGCTTTGAAATTTTTGCAATGTATTATCTGTCAGTGTTACAAGTCGCTTCACATTCCATATGTACGCTCCGCAACCCTGAAAATCACTACACATAGGCATGTCAAGTGTAAAAATTTGTTCGCCTTGTTTTGGACATGCCGATGTGAAGTGTGTAAGTAGGCTGTTTAGATTTTTATATTGGTAATGCCACGTAGCGCTCTGTATGAAAATCACTGGCTGTGCTGTGTGCAGCCTGTGGCTAGTTTGCATTGTTGTCTGCCATTGTAGTGTTAGGCAGCGGCAGCTGGATGTGAACAGCGCGTAGTGTTGCACAGTTAGAGGTGAGCCGCCAGCAGTGGTGGATGTGAGGAGAGAGATGGCGGAGTTTTGAAATTACATATATTATGACTTTTGATGATATTAAGGTAAATACAGTGTTTGTTCTCTATTAAAATCTTTCATTTGCTAACTATCCCTATCAGTAGTTAGTGCCTTCTGTAGTTTGAATCTTTTATTTAGCTGGCAGTAGTGGCGCTCGCCGTATTGCAGTAGTTCGAGTAACGGAGATTTTTGTGAGGTAAGTGATTTGTGAAAGGTATAGGTTAATGTTAGTCAGGGCCATTCTTTTGCAGGGACCTTTGATAGTCAGATTGCGTTGCGCTAAAAAACATTGTGTGTCAGTTTAAGCACAGTCGTGTATAAATTTTTCAAAGGGGACGTTTCATATGTCGACCCTTAGCCGAGGATACCTCACTGGAATCTTCTGATTTTTTCTTGTAGTTTGTGTAATTAGTGTAGCTTTTGTTTATTGCTAGCGCGTAATTGTAGAGAAAATCTCCTTTGTAGTTGCAGTCTTTCATTATTGTACAGTAAAAGAGTTGTGGCATGCATGTAGATTTGCACCAAGTATTTAGCAGCTGCAATTAACTAGATATTATTTTCAGTGCTCTGTTAATGTGTTCTCTTATTTTTTGCTCTTCAAATTGTGCTTTTCTGTGTTATAGTGTGAAATATTGTGACAATAATGGCGTGTGAAAAACGTAACACTAGGCTCCAAAGTAAACTGAGAAATAATAGTGACGACGAGCGTAGCTTATCAGCACCACTGTGTAGTGAATTAACAGACATTCCAAGTAGTAATTTGGTAATTGTGCATAGGGAAATGGAGCGGGCGGCAAATAATGGTGTAGACAGTGAAACAGGTAGTCAACAGGGAAGCATTATCGATCGATCGGTCGGCAACAGCTCGCCTCAGGAATCCGAAATGCAAATACTGTAGACTTAGGTTTTGGGTCCTCACCGTTTTCTCAAATGAGTCAAGACACATTTTCTGCTTGTCAAAATGTGAATGTTGCCGGTGAAAATGCACTGCCAAAAAGCATAGAGAAACAGATTCCAGACACTAATTCATTATTATTGCAATTAATGCAACAAATGGAACAAAATCAGAGACAAATGGGACAAAAGCTTCAAAAGTTAGACACAATGGAACAAAATCTTCAAAAGTTAAACACAATGGAACAAAATCAGAGACAAACACAGCAACAGTTAGACACAATGGAACAAAATCAGAGACAAACACAGCAAAAGCTTCAAAAGTTAGACACCACACTTGAACAAACACGTGAAGATTTAACTACTGAGTTACATAACATTGAATCGAAATGTCAAAAAGTCTGTAATGACGTAAAAACACAAATTTGTGAGCATTTTCAATCTATTTTTTCGCGGCATGAAAATGCATTACAGAATCACGAAGCAGCCATAAAAGAACTGCAAACCATTGTTCATGAAATTCATGAGACCTTGTGGGCTAAAATTGACTCAGTTGCATCTACCGATTCGGTTAAGCAACTTGCAAAAACTCAGGAAAACTTAAAGGACACAGTAGATTCGATTTCAACACAAATGGACGCTCTGAAACTTGGTTCACAAAAACACACTGAGGAAATGTGTTTCGGATCAGGTCACTAACTTATCAACTAAGGTAGATGATGATCTGAATGTCACAAGACCTGTAGCCTTTACTGACACAGAAGAGTATGAACAAATAAGAAAATTCAAACAAAATCAAAATCAAATCAATACACAGTACAAAAGAGAAATCCAGGAAGTACAAGATCAGTTGACGCAGGTGATACAAGAATTACATATTTCAGAGGACACTCGCGCTCCAACACCGGAAGAGGAACTTAGAAATACGGAAAAGCCACAAATTAATAACACAGGGCATTTCGGTAATTATGAAAGGAATTGGCAAGGTGGACCGAATTTTGAGATGGAACCGCCGACACGACGTAACAATGACCGATACGCTACTCGCCGACACGATGACTTTGACTATAAGCTGTTCATTACTACACATAAATTCAAAACATTTAAGAATTCTGCCAACGACATTCATCCACAAGCGTGGCTCCATCAATTCTCTCATTGTTTCCCTCCCAACTGGTCATTAGAACACAGATTAGAATTTATGTGTGGCTACTTGGAGAATGAACCAGCTGTAAGAATGCGATCGGTCATTCACGATTGTCATAGTGAAGGAGAATTTTACCATGCATTCCTCTCAGCATACTGGTCACAAGCTACACAAGACCGAGTAAAACATAGCATCATGATGATGAAACACTTTGAACAATCTGAATTTTCCAGTCTTGTCAAATATTTTGAAGACATGTTGCACAAGAATCAGTACCTGTCAAACCCATACAGCCCCTCAGAACTCATCCGCATTTGTTCAATCAAATTACCTGAACATTTACGGCATATTATTTTGGCAGGACGTTGCAAAGACGAAATTGAAGCATTTCAGGGACTCTTACAAAATTAGAAATTGACACAGACAGTCGCGGGATGCGAAAACAGGAAAACAATCACTACAGGTCACATCCGTCACAATTCCGTGACGACAGAAACAATAAATGGCCACGACAAACCTATTCTTACAACATAAATCGTGACCAAAACAGACACCACCCATATGACAACCACTGGCAGAGTAATAGTTACAGGGAAAGATCACCTTTCCACGGTAATGACTATCACAGAGACAATCAGAGAAACAGACAATATGGGAACCAAAATAATTATTATCAAGGGAGACAGAATAACTTTAGACGCAACGGTCCAGCGCGCAGTTACGATTCAGGGAGAAATTCTCCACCACGTGACCGACCAGAAAGAAACTATCGAATCTACCGACATGACGACAGACGATATGATCGTAACGACAGACCTGAATTGCATCAGAACTGGCGAGATTTAAACAGAGCAGAGCACTCTCGTCACAATGAATTTGTAGAAGTTAGGTCTCCAAATACCAATAACGACGCGCGCCAACAAAGAGACAATAGGTAAAGACTCACTCCGGTGGCAGCCACAAAACGTACTTATGAAACTGACAACGCAGCTGCCGTAGCTAGTAATTACGTAAGAATGGAAGACATTAGAGACATCTTACTCCAGGAACACGACGTAAAACATAACAACATTGCATATCCTGTGATTCACATTACAGTAAATGACGTAAAATTTACGGCAGTACTTGACTCTGGCAGTCCCATTTCAGTAATTAGTGAAACAGCTTTTAGCAAATGCAACAAATCGAACGATTGTCCCACACTTCCGTTACGTAAGATTAAATTACAAGGTGCAATCTTTGGAAAAAGTGTAGATGTACGCCAACAAACCAATTTAGAATTCTTTTGCCAAAGCCACAGCTTTTCTATGAACTTTCTTATTGTTCCATTATTGTCGACTGAAATTATACTGGGAGTAGACTTTTTGAATGAATACAAAGCAATTTTAAGCTTTCACGATGCTGAATTAAGTTTAGAGAAAGAAGGTAAGTCAATAGCTTTGAAATTTGAAGACTGGCTCTCAAACCATGATGAGGAAATTAATCGGCTTTACGTTCTGTTAGACAACAGTTCGGAATTTTCTACGGAACTAGACACTAATAATCACTCTGCAAGTACTGACAGGGATCGTATCGACGGCATATTTGAAACTAATGAGTTAATTCAGAATAAAATTCAAACAATTGAGAATCGTAATGACACTGATAGGCAGGACCTTTTTGAGATTTTACAAGCACATTCCACAGTTTTTACTCACAAAACAGGAACAATCAAGGGATTTCAATACCAATTTCGTGTTCGTGAGCATACTAAATTTTGTGTTAGACCATACGTAATTCCGGCGCATTATAGGGACCGTGTTAGAACAGAAATACAATCTATGCTTAATGAGGGCATTATTGAGCCTGCAGTAAGCTCATACAACAACCCATTACATGTTGTTGAGAAGAAAAGTGGATCGATCAGGCTTGTCTTAGATTCGAGACAAATCAATACTATCATTATTCCTGAAACAGACAGGCCGCAGACGATGGAAGAACTTCTTCAAAATTTTAATGGTGTAAAAGTGTTGTCTTCCATTGATCTCAGATCCAGCTTTTATCAGATCGAACTTCATCCAGAATGTAGAAAATACACAGCTTTCCTTTGTTTCGGCGTTTGTTATCAGTTTCGGAAACTTCCTTTTGGTTTGAACATTTCTTCGGCAGCATTCATTCGTGGGTTAAGTTCCATATTACCTAAGTTCTTAAAACGTCACATCACCTTATATGTGGACGATATTCTGATAGCAGAAGCTTCATGGGAACAGCATAATCGCATCCTCAACAGTTTGTTACGTATTTTTGCAGAATCTGGAATTACAGTTAACTTGGAAAAGTCTGAATTCGGTAGGTCAAAGGTGAAGTTTTTGGGACATATTATTTCTTCTGAAGGCATTCAGCCGGATCCTGAAAAGTTAGAAGCAATCAGAGCCATTCCAGTTCCATCCACAAAAAGACAAGTCCGCAGTTTTCTAGGTCTCGTAAATTTTTACCGTCGTTTTCTGAATATGCAAATTCTAGTTACACCAAAACTTTGTTCTCTCACTGGAAAAAATACTATTTGGAACTGGGACGAACAAGCACAGTTGGAATTCAATTCTTTGAAAGAAGCGTTACTTCACGCGCCAATACTAGCTCATCCAGATCTGTCACAAGATTTCTGCCTTAGCACGGATTCTTCCAAAGTCGGTCTTGGTGCCCATTTATTTCAAGAAGCCATAGAATATGACATTACTGTTCAGAAAACCATTGCTTTTGCTAGCCGAGTGCTAACAAAATCTGAAAAAATTATTCCGTTACTGAATTAGAAGCTTTAGCTATCGTTTGGGCATTTAACAAATTCCGTTTCTTTCTTTCTGGCAAGCGCGTAAAAGTATACAGTGATCATCGTGCATTACAATTTCTTATGTCTTCAAAATTAAATCATGACAGGTTAAAACGTTGGGCATTGTTTCTGCAAGAATCCGCTTCACAATAGTCTACATTCCCGGCAATGAGAACATTGTTGCGGACGCGCTGTCACGCGCACCGGCTGGGCTTGAGAAAAGTAACACAGAAGGCAACCTTATGAAAAACTTCAGTATTGTTTACATTCAGAAAGTCGCCTTTGAAAACTTCATCACCACATCTTTAAAGGACATTGCTCATGAACAAGATAAAGATCCGATTTGGGAAGACATCAAAAGTAAATGGCATGAAAAGACACACACTCAGATTCGGCATTATTACCTGGTTAGAAACAACATACTCTTCAAACGCTGCACTGTTGATGACAAGCTATGGGTACTTTGCATTCCAGACGATTTTGTTAATAAGCTCATTTGGTACATTCATCTCAGCTACGCACATTTTGGTCCACGAAAATGTTATCATATTCTTCGAACGACTTGTTATTTTAACAATATGGAAAAGCGAATTCGAAGAGTCTTGTCTATTTGTAAACTTGGTCAAAAGGCGAAACCATCTACTATCTCACATCGTGCTCCGTTGTTTCCTATTATTCCTTCTAAATTAAAAGAATTTGCTGCTGTTGATCTCTTGGGTCCCCTTGTCAGAACATCGAATGGATTTTCGTACGTTCTAGTCGCTGTTGAACTCACTTCAAAATTTGTTTCTTTCACTCCGTTACGTAAAGCCACTGGACGGTCTGTATCCAACGCCTTTGTTAAAAATTTCTTACGTGAAGTTGGACACGTTAGTAAAGTCATTTCAGATAACGGACCGCAATTCAGATCTGCTGTTTGGTCCCGCATGCTTCGTTAATCATAAAATCAAACCTGTTTTTATTTCATTGTATTCACCACATTGTAACCCCTCCGAAGGATTATGAAAGAAATCAATAAGCTTTGCAGACTTTATTGTCACAGAAAGCATCAGCATTGGGACAGATATTTACACTTATTTCAAAACGTGCTGAATGAAATGCCTCATGACTCCACTGCTTTACCACCTACTCTTGTACTGAAGAATGAAGAACCACCGAACAGAATCAGAGAGCTTGTACCTTTCCCGAATACACGTAAACTTCGACACAAAGACATAATTGATTTGGCTCTTAAAAATATAAAATCTGCAGCAGACAAAAGGAGAAAACTACACGGTAAAGCAAATGCAAAGAAATTATATATTGGTCAGAAAGTTCTCATTAAAGCTCATTCATTGTCACATAAGAAGAAACACTTGAGTCACAAATTCTTTCTAGTTTACAATGGACCTTACAGAATCCGACGTATACCACATGATAATTGCGTTGAAGTTGAAACTCTGCGTACTGGGAAGAGTAAAGGTTTACACCACATTTCACATATAAAACCGTTTATTGAAAGATAATCTGCTTTTTAACTTTGTCTTTGCCATAAAACGTTTCACTTCACGTTACTAGTATGCTTTAGAAACTGTTACAATGCAACAATGTTTGAAGTTAAAGTCAAGAACCAAGAGAACTTATTTAAACAGAAATTACGAATGCATTGTTATTGCGAACAGACGACACAGTGTTATTGTGTGTGTACATTCTTGCTTGTTAGTTGCACGATTAGAACATTTACCAGTACTGCTAATGAGATTTTAATGCAACATTTTGGTTTACTGGAAAATACATTTGGGATTTAAAGTACTTTCTGTGAGATTAAAGATGACTTAGTATTTGGTTTCTTTGACAGCTACACGGTTATATTACGACACTACTAATGAGTGACAATTTACAATATTGCTTTTGCGGTGTATCTGTTTTATATCTGCACGGTTTTTCTGAATTCTTCTGGAAAGTAAAACATGTTTAATAGTAACTTTTGTGGTATAGCTACAATGAGATAGCCTTTTCCGTAGCACAGCAATACGTTACAGCACAGTATGTTCTTCATCACAACAATAAGCGTAATAACTAAGATATCTATACGCAAAACATTTCACTTTTGTTTATCATGAGGTCAGTACATTGACTTCTGCAGAACTTAGCTTTTGGAGGACGATAACTACGACACTTCCACAGAGATTATCTTACAACAAGACGCACAGTTTAGCGCTACAGGACACGTATTTGAGTGATTAATTTTGTACTTAAAACATTTATTTTTAAAGATTTTTGAATTACAAAGAAAGTTTTCTATGATACATTTCATTCCATTGCTGTAATCTGTAACACCTGAGGGTATAAGTACATTAATCCTCAGGGGGGTACACGCTTACTTTGTGTATCATGTGTTTGGCAACCACAAGGAGCCCTAGCTAATATGGTATTTGCTTATACAACTTTACACATCGGTACCATATTTCTCTAACACACAAATTACACACCTATCTGATCATTTAACTGAGAGATTAACATTTTTTTTACTACGTCAGTGACAGATGTTTACATGATTACACAGTTGGGTAACTTCACACTTATGAAATTGTATTTTGTCTGTATTTTGTGAACTGTTCATATTTTTTCAGAACCATTGTGATACTATGAGAGCTTTGAATGATGTATTTTCTATGGGATCACGATTTTTAAAGTACGTTTGAGGCAGATGACACTTTTGACATGAGCAGAGAATTTTTTTTAGATTTTGAAATTATTGGAGGAAGCTACGACGATTTTGAGAATTGACTGAGATGTTATGATATTTTTACGACGACGATGTGTATTATGCTGTAAGATTTTGCTTCTACACATTTGCAACGCAAATTCTTGACCTGTGAAATATTTTTATATGAGACTGTCACTGTAGCGGAAAATGCTGTTTTAAATATTTCCGTAAGAAAGTTAAGTGACCACCTGCACGTAATGCGTCATGGGCACGCAGCTGTGTCAGACGCCTGGAAAACAAGTCATTAGTGAGGGCCTTTCCAGAGGCACAGGTAAAAAAAAAAAAAAAGGGGGAGGCCCTTACCCTCGCTATTGACATTCCTTTGTAGAAAGCATCGCAAATATTACACGCTCATTACTTGAAAATATATGATTACTCGTACTTTGTGCTAATTACTGAAATGCTTATGAATTGATGGGAAATATTCGTACATCTGAACACCTGATTACGACAAGTGTCTTTCTACGAGAGTTGAGAGCTACTGACTTAAGAAATGCCACATAGCTATTGAATGATGTTTTTATGCTTTGGTTTGCGTAATTGCTTATTTCATTTGATATCTGGTTTCCAGCTGTGTTGCAGCATTGCTTTTATAAAATAAAATGCATTTGCTAATGTGAACACTTTCTGTCAACAGATCTATTAAATAATTATTTTATGATCCACATTTTTTAAAAAAGGAGCACTTGGAAAGGAAAGAACAATAAGAAGGAACTAGTAACAGTAACACATTATTTTCTTTTCAAGTACATGGTAATATTTTTTTACAATAAGTTGTTGTGGTGCACCACTTTAATTACATAGACATTAAGATGTGAATATACATTTTCCTTATCTGCATTGTTGTTTTTACTGTAATATTTTTTCTGCTTTAGCTATGTCATGTTTAGGTACAAGTTGCTGCTTTTTGCCAGGCATAGTGTTATTGAATTTGACTTTGTATTATTCTGTTAAGCTAGTTTTACTACTGACTTATTTTTCTTGTTACTGCACATTGGCTCATATTAGTTGTAATGTTGCATTGCTTGGTAATTTAGATTTACTGTAGCTTGCTTTGCAGTTTTCCATTTTTTTTTTTTTGCATTGCTGTTTGTGTTAATTTGTTATGTGCTGCTGCATTGCCTCGTCCCTTAGTTTAGCATCTGAGCTCAGTAGATTTAAGTTAGCTTAAGAGGGGTAGACTATATAAGAAACTAACTATGATGACTTGGAAGAAATGTATTGAGAAGCCATATGAAAATGGTTTGGGCAAAAAAAAAAAAAAAAGGATACTGTACAGTGGAGAAAAACTATTTTGACAGAGGATGTGAACAGAATACAGAAAGCAGGCTTAGATAGGACTTTTTGGGAATAACTGAAAACAAACACTGTCCTTTCCTTTTGTGTTATCCCACTATATGTTTATGCACCCTTGTGTATTTGTGTTCTTCCTGTCTCTATGTGTTTATGTAATACGATTTATGTTGTAGAATTTTTCTAATACTCAGCTACATTCACTATGATGAGGAATACTGTTATCCTCAAATATAATTGGCATTAATAATATGTTATTTACCTTGTAAAGATGCTTAGACATTATTTATTCTGTTTTGTTTTAATGCTCATGTGTAAAGTTGATGTTTCAAAAGTTATTCTGATCGTTTATGTATTTACTTATGTCATAATTCCTGTAACATTGATGTATATGTTTATTTCTATTCTGTTGTAAAGCCTGTACTACAAATGTTATCTGAATTGTTATGTTTTTAATGATGTATTTTGTACCATTGTAATTGTATTCACATGTTATAATATTGTAATTGACGCCAGTTAATCAAATTAAGTAACTTGTACGTTACATTTCACTGCACACATTTCCGTTGGTCATAGTATATGGACAATATGTGAGAAGTAGGGACTGTTAGTGTTTGCACGTGCGTTAATAATTCAGCAAGGGACTGGATAACAGCATTGCTGGTTTTAAGGACAATTCCAAAAACTTTGTGAGTGCACAAGTGATGGTTATGGACTTGCTATATTAACTGCAAGACTCTTCAATGGTGATTGTGCACCTGCACAGTCACAACAGATGGCTGCTGGCCATCTCTACAAGGACTGCAGTGGGTCTGCATCTTTGATGACTCACCAATACCATTATTTCTACAAGGACTACAGTGGGTCTACACCTTTGCTGACTCACCAATACCATTATTTCTACAAGGACTGCAGTGGGTCTGCACCTCTGGTGGCCCACAAATACCACAATCTCTACCAGGACTACAGTGGGTCTACTCTGTGATGACCTACCTACCAATATTCATCAAGTTCGACTGACTCTGCTGTGGGTTTGCTCCATTGTGGCCCATTACCTGCCAGCATGTCAAGAGTCAGCACTGTCTTTCCGTTGGAAGGACACCACTACTTCTTCAAGACTGCATGGAAATCCACTACTTCTGTGTGCAATTTTTTTACTCATGAGACTTTGTAAAAAAAAACTGTAATTACTATTATGATGAATGATCAGGACTGTCTTTATGGACTGTGAGAAAATTTTAGCTTTTGACCAACATTGTATCAATAAGTGTGTGCATTGGATATCTTTGTTAGTGTAATTATAAAAAATTTTATCAAATCATTATTGGCCACTGGCCAAAAAAATTTGTAAAATTTTTTGTGGGGAGCATGGGGGCTATGTAAGTAGACTGTTTAGATTTTTATATTGGTAATGCCACGTAGCGCTCTGTATGAAAATCACTGGCTGTGCTGTGTGCAGCCTGTGGCTAGTTTGCATTGTTGTCTGCCATTGTAGTGTTAGGCAGCGGCAGCTGGATGTGAACAGCGCGTAGTGTTGCACAGTTAGAGGTGAGCCTCCAGCAGTGGTGGATGTGAGGAGAGAGATGGCGGAGTTTTGAAATTACATATATTATGACTTTTGATGATATTAAGGTAAATACAGTGTTTGTTCTCTATTAAAATCTTTCATTTGCTAACTATCCCTATCAGTAGTTAGTGCCTTCTGTAGTTTGAATCTTTTATTTAGCTGGCAGTAGTGGCGCTCGCCGTATTGCAGTAGTTCGAGTAACGGAGATTTTTGTGAGGTAAGTGATTTGTGAAAGGTATAGGTTAATGTTAGTCAGGGCCATTCTTTTGCAGGGATCTTTGATAGTCAGATTGCGTTGCGCTAAAAAACATTGTGTGTCAGTTTAAGCACAGTCGTGTATAAATTCTTTATAAGGGGACGTTTCAAGTGATCTTTATGGTAGTGGGGTGTACATATGCAGTATATAGCGACTTGTATCACTGATGGATAATATGTTGTAAAAATTCAAAAGCAGAATATCCGATTATGACAGCGTAGCTCTGTCGAAACCGGTCAATCAATAAAATGGTTTTTAACGATCTTGGTGTGTGAAGTTTTCCTCAATCACCGTACATTGCAGATCATCCCCAGACTGACCATCTCAAGAATATATGCTGTAAGACAAGTTGTAGTGGTATAGTCGTGTGGAATCTTTTGTGAATAGTAGAAACGATGTGGATAAACCTAAGAAACAGCACTTTGAAGCTCGCTCATTTGGTCAATCAATCATCTGAGTAATTAATTACATAGAAGGTACAATGAAGAACTGTTTTTATCCGGTAAATAGCGTATCCTCCTACTTTAAAGTCCTGGAAATAATTTTTTATTTTTTTATTTTTTTATTTATTGTTCCGTGGAACCAAATTAAGGAGTAGTCTCCATGGTAATGGAACTAGTCAATACATGAAATTATAACACGATAGTAGAAACAGATAAAATGAAATATAAAAAACATATTCAGGCGACAAGAAGAAAATCAACAATGTCACATTCAAATTTCCTTAATTTTTTAGCTCTTCCAGGAGCTCCTCGACAGAATAGAGGGAGTGAGCCATGAGGAAACTCTTCAGTTTAGACTTAAAAGCGTTTGGGCTACTGCTAAGATTTTGAGTTCTTGTGGTAGCTTATTGAAAATGGATTCAGCAGAATACTGCAGTCCTTTCTGCACAAGAGTCAAGGAAGTGCATTCCACATGCAGATTTGATTTCTGCCTAGTATTAACTGAGGGAAAGCTGCTAACTCTTGGGAATAGGCTAATATTGCTAGCAACAAACGACATTAAAGAAAATATATACTGTGAGGGCAATGTCAGAATTCCCAGACTATTGAATAGGGGTCGACAAGAAGGTCACGAATTTACACCACATATAGCTCGAACAGCCCGTTTTTGAGCCAAAAATACCCTTTTTCAATCAGAAGAATTACCCCAAAAAATAATACAATACGACATAAGCGTATGAAAATATGCGAATTAGACTACTTTTCGTGTTGAACTGTCACTTATATCAGGTACTGTTCTAATGGTAAATAAAGCAGCATTTAGTTTCTGAATAAGATCCTGGACATGGGCCTTCCACAACAGCTTACTATCTATCCGAACGCCTAGGAACTTGAACTGTTCCGTCTCGCTTATAATACGCCCATTCTGTCTGATCAAAATATCGGTTCTTGTTGAATTGTGCAAAAAACTGTAAAAAGTCTTAATGTGATATTAACAACAGTTTTTAACAACAGTTTTTTCACATAATTGTCTTCTGCAATTTTAGTACAGGACCCTCCCTTGTTAAATCTCTAGCATTACGGCTACTATCTGTCTGTCCCCCCTCCCTTGCCTTTTTTGCCGCTCTCAATCCGCCCTTGTTCCATTTTATAATTTCACTATCTTGTGCCATATACATTTTACATGCCCTTTGTTCTACACTTTTATTGTTTCAATCTCAATTTTTAAGTAAGTCCATAATATTTGCATGAGCCTTATGTTAAACTCATGACATCGCCACCACCTTCCCTCTACTTCCTTTGCTTCCCCCAATTCAGCCTCACTCCGTCTCACCCCGGCCCTTGTCCCTACCTCCAGCATTATCTACTTAAAACATTAACTACAGTAGCAAAACACAGTTCTCTTATATGTGGTTCTGAGTAGACAAGACGGGTTGCCGTCGCAACTGCTCAGGTGAAATCTTCAGTTACACTCATGCTCACAAATTAAGGATAATTGCAGAAGTTGGTCTCACACAACGTGACACTACACAAAACTGGCGCTAATAGCCTAGGCACATAGGGAACACAAAAGACACAGATCTGTAAGTACACGTTGTTGGTGATAAGTTGAGAAATCCGTCCCGAAACACTACAAAGCGCCATTGTTTCCTGCGCATGTACCCCGGCATCAATATGGGATATGATCGCGATGCACACGTACACAGGCCGCACAATGGGTTGGCATACTCTGGATCAGGTGGTCGAGCAGCTGCTGGGATATAGCCTCGCATTCTTGCACCAGTGCCTGTCTGAGGTTCTGAAGTGTCGTAGGGGTTTGAAGACGTGCAGCGATACGTCGACCGAGAGCATCCCAGACGTGCTCGATGGGGTTTAGGTCTGGAGAACAGGCAGGCCACTCCATTCGTCTGATATATTCTGTTTCAATGTACTCCTCCACGATGGCAGCTCGATGGGGCCTTGCGTTATCGTCCATCAGGAGGAAGGTGGTACGCACTGCACCCCTGCAAAGGCGGACATGCTGGTGCAAAATGACGTCCAGATACACCTGACCTATTACAGTTACTTTGTCAAAGACATGCAGGGGCGTACGTGCACCAATCATAATCCCACCCCACACCATCGAAGCACGACCTGAATACAGGTCGCTTTCAAGGACATTAAGGGATTGGTATCTAGTTCCTGGTTCACGCCAGAAGAAAATCGGGCAAGAATCACTGTTCAGACTATACCTGGACTCGTCTGTGAACATAACCTGGGGCCACTGTTCCAATGACCATGTACTGTGTTCTTGACACCAGGCTTTATGGGCTCTCCTATGACCAGGAGTCATTGGAATGCACCTTGCAGGTCTCTGGGCGAATAAACCATGTCTGTTCAGTCGTCTGTAGACTGTGTGTCTGGAGACAACTGTTTCAGTGGTTGCGGTAAGGTCCCGAGCAAGGCTACCTGCAGTACTCCGTGGCCGTACGCGGGCACTGTTGGTGACATATCGGTCTTCTTGTGGCGTTGTACACCGTGGACGTCCCGTATTGTGGAACCTGTACACGTTTCTTGTCTGCTGGAATCGTTGCCGTAATCTTGAGATCACATTTTGTGGCACACGGAGGGCGCGTGCTACGACCTGCTGTGTTTGACCAGCCTCCAGTCGCCCTAGTATTCTACCTCTCATAACGTCATCAATATGTGTTGTTTGAGGCATTTTCAATACATAGTCACCTCTGAAAACGTTTGCACACTTACTCGCTACACCGTACTCTGACGTGCACGAACACATCTCTGCGTATGTGGACTGCTGCCGGCGCCACCGTGCGACGACCGCAGATCAAATTCACCGCACGGTCATACCCCGAGGTGATTTAAACCCGCAAACCGCCCAGCAGAGCGTTGTTTCACCATGTATCAGCGTTAACCTTAATTTGTGAGCATGAGTATATGTACTGTTCTTATCATTTCTACTAACTGTAAAATATTATAAGACACATATTTATTTTTACTTTGTTTTAAATCGGAAGATGATCGAGAGTGCCTGAAAAAATGTAATCTAAGGAGGAATATGCAACTGAGCCGGAACAATAAATGGGAGATAACTTAAATTTTTGAATGGCTAGAGGGTGAAGCTCCCTTTGATCGAGCAGATGGGATCGACTCAGAATTTGATGGTCTCCGTGAAAAATGGATTCGTGTCTTCTAGCATCCCAAATGAGTAATGAGACAGCAGTGATTACAGAAGTACTGACTCGTTTGTAATTAAATCAGCGAAATTACAACCCGAAGATAAAATGTGAGAATGATAGTCATTAATGATTCAGGAACTTCGAGGAATGAAGGCCGTGTTGACGGATGAAGATAAAGAAGAAGAAGAAGAAGCAGCAGCAACTGGCAGTAACAAGATTACGCTGGCAGCGCGAGGGAAAGACGAAACAGAAGACGGCGCATGGTTCGTTACGGCACGACGGGGGAAGTCTACAGAGTTGGTGTAACAGGAGGCGCTATCGGCCCGGAGGCACGTCAAAACCACTGTGCGGCGGGCAGCGCCGGCCCGGCTATTAGATGTGGGCCGACAGGCGGACGGCGGCGCCGCAGCGCGGCCCGTAATGAGGTTAGCCGGCGGGAGGGAGCGGGGGCGGCACTGTGCTATACCTGGCACCTCTGTGCAGCGGCCGCGGCCCCGAATATCACCGCTACGTGTGCGGCATGGCACCGCTGCTGTTTGGCGACCTCGTCACCACTCGCTCATTCTCAGTGTTGTAGCCCCGTGGATACGGGTACATTCGCTCATCCTACACGCTAAATCAGTTTATCGTAATTCTTCTGTGGTCTTCGGGATTGCGACAAGGTGATGAATTCGAAATGAGGTTCTTAATCACTACAGGATAATATATTTCTCGTCATTAGTTCACAGTGAGTTTCAGCGTGCCTTAATTTCAATACCAATTACGGGTATTAATACAGAGTATTTGGAAATTCATGCTACACAGTTCTAGGACTTGTAGAGGGGAGTGAGTAGACAATATTTTTAACTGGAACGTATGTCAGGAAATATACCGTCTCCATGCTACAAACATGTTGATGACATGACCGCTTTTACAAGTAATTGACTAGACATGACCCAGTACATCACTTGTTTTACAGTTCCTCTCATTAATAGCCAAAGAAATTGATCGTGTACTCGATGACGGGTGCGATTCAACGTGATGCGGTACGACCTCCTCCAATCCGGGTTTGTGGTGTCTCCATGGAGCACCACGGTTATACATACTGAAGGTGAAGGTAGTCTTTCTCGAAGCCGTTGCGTTAATTGCAGCGAAAATGGTATACCATGGCGTCGAACGCTGTGGAGAACGATCTCGATGAAGACGACGAGCAGCTCTTCTATTGCCGTGAGCTACGTCATTCAGATGGGTCATGTCGGCGTATTTTGCGAACGCGCACTCAGGAGACACGTTGCTCTAATTGCTGGTAAACGTTTCGGCATATGACGTCGTGGTCCAAGTAACTCTTCCTGACGCTTCATCCAGGACTACGCTGGACATCCTCAGAGGCGCTCCTCTGCTGAGTCTTGCCGACTAACGAGTCGGACGTTCGAGAGCGACATATATAGGCCTACTGCAGGGATAGGGGTGTGGTCGAAGTAACACGTGATGAACAGAGGTAATCCTTGTCAAAGATAAAACTTAACTATCGATTTTCGTCTTATCAAAGATAACATTGTCTAGCGATTCTGCAGAGTACTGTTCATATGCCACTAAGTTTCATAACCTCCTCTTTCCTTTTAAAACTATCCTGATGCTTATAAATTTCAATGACTTCTCTGCAATGCCGTTGATAATAATTAAATGCTGTAGATAAAATTTCTGTCTCAGAAAACATCACTTCATGGTTTCTTGACTGAAGAGTATGCCCGCTACAGCTGATTTCTTTATTTTTCCTACTCGGCAAAGATTTTCGTGCTCTTTTAGCCGTGTATTTACGCTCCCCTTGGTAGTTCCAATACAAACTTTACCACACGTACACATGTCGACAGAGGAGGGCGTCCATCCTTCACAGATGGGAGCAGTTTACTTATTTTCTTTGTTGGGATAAAGACCGGTCTGATGTCATGTTTCTGTAAAATCTTACCGATCTGATCCGTTACTATTTTAATGAAAGGGAGATAAATTGTATTTTTATGTCGTTGTGGTTCATCTTTGTCCTTCGGTCTTCTGTTCCTTAGTTGCAAAATTCTCTTTACCTCTTTCTCTGAGTAGCCATTTTTCTCGATGGCCTGCTTCAGGTGTTTATTTCAGCGTCCAGGTGTTCCGAAGTGCATATCCGTTCGGCTCTATCGACAAGACTTTTAATGACACCTATGTTTTGTTGTGCGGCCGGGGTGGTCGAGCGGTTCTAGGCGCTACAGTCTGGAGCCGCGCGATCGCTACGGTCTCAGGTTCGAATCCTGCCTCGGGCATGGATGTGTGTGCTGTCCTTAAGTTAGTTAGGTTTAAGTAGTTCTAAGTTCTAGGGGACTGATGACCTCAGATGTTAAGTCCAATAGCGCTCAGAGCCATTTGAACCATTGTTTTGTTGTGGATGGTGACTGGAGTTTTTATGCAAATATCTGTCCATATGTGTTATTTACGGAAAACCGTCATGTTCCGAACTTCCATCGGACTGTCTCATAACTAGAACATCCAAGAAAGATAATCTGTTATCGTTTTCCTTTTCCATGGTGAAGTGGAATTTTGGCCTGGAGCCATCAGCACCGACATTGGACTCTTGATGACTGGAAACATGTTGAGAATGCGAGAACGAACTCTTTCGCGACGACACTGACATGTAAAACATTATCCGTTTTCTTGCCGCGTCAATTCGGGGTAAAATCTCAAGCTTTCGACTGTAGCCTTCATCGTTATCGTAAGGAGCACCTGACTTTCTTCACTGCTGCTGTGGTGGCCTTATATAGCCCGTGGACGGCTTCTGATTGGTCGCTTTATGATTGGTCGGCGATTACGTACTGCTGTCGCAGATGGTCTGAATGTCAACGCTGGTGGCGCAACCGCTTCCGTGGGAACATAAGCACTGCAAGGAATGGCTCTGCTGCTTCTCTGCGTTGAGCGATCGTTTCCATGTACCACTCAGATAATGTCCTCTATCACGGTTAAAATTCTTCTTGCTTCTTGTTATTTCAATAGCCTCCTCAATAACAGAATCCCAATATGTGGGAGCACGACATAAAATTTCTGCATCTCAAACAGTAATGTTTGTTACTGAGGCTGGGCTCCGCAACTGCCGAATTCTCTAGTCCTCTAATTTCAATATGCCGTTGACGTTCTGCGTAGCGGTCGGAAACGCTACGAATCGTCTGTCCTGTATAATTGCTTCCACACTCACAGGGGATATTTCAAATTCCAGGGGCCCCGAGGCCGAAACTATCCTTAACACTTTGCATCATCTCTTTAATTTTCTTAGGCGGACTAAAAATCGGACCTATATCCCGTCTACCCAATACTCTTCCTATTTTACTGGATATACGGCCAGAAAAAAGCAGAATTGCAATCGGTGGTTCATCCTGTGATTGTGCAGCATTTTCACATTTTCTTTTCTTGAAGAAGATGCCTTTATATCGCGTGCACATTCTTTCGGAACACATACCTGAGATGGTTAATTTCAGATTTCAAGGGTTCTTCGTCACAAACGGATTTTGCTCTATATACCAACGTTCAAAACGGCTCTCTTCTGAACAGGATGATGGAAACTCTGTGCATTCAAATATAACTGGGTTGCGTCGGCATGCGATGCACAGAGTGACCGAGATGCCCTTCCGCCTATCGTTGTACTAAAACTTCTAAGAATGCCAACGTTCCTTCCTTCTTCATCTCGACAGTGAAGTGGATGTTCGGAATAATCAACGAAAAAAAAGGAAAAACAGTTTAAATTCATTTTCAAATGCCCCTCGTTCTTCTTTCATCTTGGAAACCCCATAGAATAAAATGATTACGAGTACTTTCTCCAAAATAAAAGACGTGACGTTCTCGGTAACCCCATTTATTTCGTGGTCTTCACCTAACAAGAATAAATATATTTCGACCAATTAATGACAATGTAGATAATGTTCCGCTTCAATAGAAAATTTACAATAAAAATGGGAGCTTTTGCTCAGATCTTATATGAATTAGGCATGTACCAGCTGTCAATGACTCTCAGTTTCGAGAATTTTTCGAGAGCTTCTGCGCCGTGTGGCCAGACCATTAATGTATCGTTAACAGTTTAGCACAGCGTTGGCAATACTCAAATTCACCGTATGCGTTTTAGTTTTTAGTTGCGTGTTAACTCATCACTGCAGAGAAACACCGTCAGAGGCTTAAAAAATTCAAAATAATGTGCCGATTCGTGCAATTCACTTCTGGGATTCACCCTCAGACATTTAGTGGTTTATACCCACCATACTTGCTCCGTACACTGCGAGAGGGCTGTACAAGCAATGATCACACGCACGGCACTGCGGACACACCAGGAGCCGCGGTGTTGGCCGTGGAATGGCGCTAGCTGCGCAGCATTTGTGCACCGCCGCCGTCAGTGTCAGCCAGTTTGCCGTGGCATACGGAGCTCCATCGCAGTCTTTAACACTGGTAGCATGCCGCGACAGCGTGGACGTGAACCGTATGTGCAGTTGACGGACTTTGAGCGAGGGCGTATAGTGGACATGCGGGAGGCCGGGTGGACGTACCGCCGAATTGCTCAACACGTGGGGCGTGAGGTCTCCACAGTACATCGATGTTGTCGCCAGTGACCGGCGGAAGGTGCACGTGCCCGTCGACCTGGGACCGGACCGCAGCGACGCACGGATGCACGCCAAGACCGTAGGATCCTACGCAGTGCCGTAGGGGACCGCACCGCCACTTCCCAGCAAATTAGGGACACTGTTGCTCCTGGGGTATCGGCGAGGACCATTCGCAACCGTCTCCATGAAGCTGGGCTACGGTCCCGCACACCGTTAGGCCGTCTTCCGCTCACGCCCCAACATCGTGCAGCCCGCCTCCAGTGGTGTCGCGACAGGCGTGAATGGAGGGACGAATGGAGACGTGTCGTCTTCAGCGATGACAGTCGCTTCTGCCTTGGTGCCAATGATGGTCGTATGCGTGTTTGGCGCCGTGCAGGTGAGCGCCACAATCAGGACTGCATACGACCGAGGCACACAGGGCCAACACCCGGCATCATGGTGTGGGGAGCGATCTCCTACACTGGCCGTACACCACTGGTGATCGTCGAGGGGACACTGAATAGTGCACGGTACATCCAAACCGTCATCGAACCCATCGTTCTACCATTCCTAGACCGGCAAGGGAACTTGCTGTTCCAACAGGACAATGCACGTCCGCATGTATCCCGTGCCACCCAACGTGCTCTAGAAGGTGTAAGTCAACTACCCTGGCCAGCAAGACCTCCGGATCTGTCCCCCATTGAGCATGTTTGGGACCGGATGAAGCGTCGTCTCACGCGGTCTGCACGTCCAGCCCGAACGCTGGTCCAACTGAGGCGCCAGGTGGAAATGGCATGGCAAGCCGTTCCACAGGACTACATCCAGCATCTCTACGATCGTCTCCATGGGAGAATAGCAGCCTGCATTGCTGCGAAAGGTGGATATACACTGTACTAGTGCCGACATTGTGCATGCTCTGTTGCCTGTGTCTATGTGCCTGTGGTTCTGTCAGTGTGATCATGTGATGTATCTGACCCCAGGAATGTGTCAATAAAGTTTCCTCTTCCTGGGACAATGAATTGACGGTGTTCTTATTTCAATTTCCAGGAGTGTATTACATAAATTTATTCTACGCATCAAGGACATTAAAGTCTGGAATTAGTTACATTCCACCCTGTAGGAATATGGCAAGACAGAGCCAATTCTGGTGAGCAAATGGACCTACGTTTTAAATATCTGGGTGCTGAAAATCAACTGAAATTATTTACGACATTGTGGAAATCGATCGAGACATGGAACACTTAAATCAAGCTGTGCCGCGTCTGCTTGATAGTGGATTTGCATAATCTTAATCAACAAATATTCTGTTTGTTGAAGTAACTATGACAGTAAAACAGTTCATCATATGAAGTGCTGCGTAAAATTCGAAATGCAACATTTACATATTGAGACATGCGGCATTTATATCTTGAGATACATTTCTTTTCTCTGCGTGTCATCCGCTCTTCGTGAAAAAGAAGATGAAGAAGACGCACCACACTGTGGATAACTCTTTTACAGATTTGATAGCGAAGTTAGTACATCTAAAGTATATCTATGATGACAAATTTAGTTCATTACCGCAAATATATTAGGTCCCAATAACGGTTGTGTAAATATATTGGTAAATAGTTAACAACAACATCACACCTTTCAATCAGTCATCAGATCATTGTATTGAATGCTAAGAAGCATTTCAAACTGTTACAACAACGCAGCCAGAGAGTTCCATTTCTTATCAGGGTTTCCTTATGGGCGAAAGTAAATAAATTGTAGACTTTGAAATATTGCAAGTTTTCGGCTGCTGTAAGATACGTGCTTATCATCCTACATATTTATTATTGTAAGCGAAATGTATGGAGGTGTGGCAAACAAGAGACTGAACAATCCCAGTAAGAAAGCTGCGACTGACTGTAAAAAATTGGCTTCATCTTTTTATGGCTATAGCAGTTCTTCTCGAACTTGTATGACCAATGAAACAACCAACTGTCTTGTTTCCTTACGTCCTTCATATAGTTATATACAGAATTCTGACTTTTCAAAGCTGCTCACTGTTAAGAGAGTAGGCAAGAAGACTTTTAATGAAAATGATAAAATTTAATGAAGAAGAAGATGTGTGCACCATTGTTATTGAATGTGGATGATAAGAAAGTCGCACTTCGATTGGCTCTACAAGCAAGCACTGACTGACTGTAGTTACGTCAACGACTATCAGCCACTCACCTGTGAGGCCTTCCCGTCGAACTGTTGCTCATTAATTACGCCTCATTAATACTAGATGGCGCTGGTCGGCCCTGCACTAAATAATTCAATGAACAGTATGCAAACTCATCACTGTTCCGTCACGAGAGTCTGTGAGCTTGCAAACAGTACTACTCGTTAACGTCATATACCGCACTAGATTTTATTTTTCGTTTATTTGCTAGTACTTAATTTTGAATGGCTGCCTGCTACAGCAGTTCGTGTATCACACAACATGTCAATTTTAAACCCGTTGGACATGTATATTTGTTTCAACGCGATGAGAATATGATACAGTTATGTGTCGTAGATATGTTAGTTCACCCTACAACGTGTCATATGATAATGTGCTAGTATGTTCGTATGAAATGATTAAGATAGCTTTAAATTTGATATGTAGCCTATGTTATGTTGTTTCAGATTTTTGCGCTCTCGTTATAGGTGTTTAATGTTTTGCAATAACTTTGTAACATTTCTAGCTAGAGGTTATTATGGCCGGGACCATGCCTCCCGTGTGCAACGGGCATGAGGGGGTACGCTGGTTTTTACGTTTAGCACCCTGCTTGAATACAAATTCATGTGAAACTGACCTTGTTTCTGGTCGTTACATCCACTGCACATAGTTCAACTGCTGTTCTGATCTGCGAGGTGGTCAGTTTCGATGTCGGGTCATTCGATGTCAGACCGCCTAATTTCTATCTTTCCTGCTCGACCATCACTAATTTCGACGAAATTTTATGTGAATGTTCACACATATCACAGAGAAACATTGATAAAGTTCAACGTTCGTTGAAGCAATACTCGCCAACATATAGTCAATTCTTTGACTCCATGAGCGGCTTTGTGTAGAGAAAGCGTGATTTTCTGGTGACTTTGAGCTGTTTTACGAGGTGCATTCAGAAGGTAAGGTCCGGTTAGGTGCAAAATGTAAACCACTGTGAGAATCCGATGGAACTTTGCACAGCGGTGTTGGGTAGTACATGTAGTGTGCCTGTCGATCGCTTCTTGTCGGTCTTTCTAGTTCAGAATGCGAAGTGATCTCGTAGAAACGCCTAAAACAGCAGTGTCTTCCGCCAAGTATGTGGATCTGGTGAGAGATTTCGCCTGAATATATGCTGCCCACATAACATAAATGTCATGCATTTCTTTCTTCAAGACATTTTTCAGCCGTATTCTGCAGGGGCAATGAAGACGCTCCTGCAGTGGTTTCGATGGGAAGTGTTTAATCACCCAAAATACAGTCCATAATTGGCTCCCTCCGTTGTTCATCTTTGCTGACATGAACGGCTGGCTACAATTACAACATTTTCCCACCAACAACCAAAGGTAGACCAGTGTAGAGAATTGGCGGAAAGCACAGGCAAATGCTTCCTGTGACGAGGGTACTGGAAAGTTTGTAAAACGCCACGATAAATGACTAAATCCGAGCGGCAACTATTTAGAGCGGTAGCTGGAAGGTGCGCCTAACTGTTGCGAATAAAACGTTTCTGATTTTCACTGTGGTTTTCATTTGCGACCGACCGGATCCTACTTTCCGAACAGTCCTCGTATTTCAGGCAATATTTTGGTGAAAGAAGTGAAATTTGGTCATCTCGTACAATACTAAGTATTCACTTAAGAATAATAATTAAAACAATTTCACGAGCCATATTCAAACACAGCATTTTAGACATAAACGCCTGAAGAAATCGGCATAAGGAAAAATGTCAAAGTTCGGCTTCTTATATCTCAGGGATAAAAAGTACGACGAATGTGAAACTCGGTACGCAGTAACCGAAGAACACAAGGTTCTCATATTTAAACTTTCACGTACTTGCCACTTTCCAATTCCGAATAAACTAAGTGCAAATTTCATATTTTGTAAAAAGGTCAAAATATTCGATATTTTCGACCTGACACTGGAAAGGGGGCAGCGGTTGGTGCCTGCGGATGTTGTTTGCGTGTCTGTTGCATTGTTTTGCGAGCGGGTCTGTATACTGTGCTATGCGTTTTTTCTACAGTTTATGAGTTGATTTTGTGTCTGCACAGCAGTGTCCTGCATTATTTAGGAGGAGTTTGCATGTCTGTGATGAAATTATTTCGGTAATTTAGGAGTTGTTTGCGTGTCTTTGGAGTGTTATTTAAGAGTAGTTTATAGGTCTGTTTGCTGTGTGGCATGACCCCAAGCATGTCAGAGCATCAGTGTGATAAATACACTATTTCAAATCCATCCCTAAATAAACTGTCGCGAAATAAATAAAGTACACTCCATCCTCTCTCCAGCAGCCCAGCTCAGGCCAAGAAATTTTCCCCTCCAGACAGTCATCTTGAGTTATGTCACAGAATGGATGACAGCTCCCTGTGGTGAAAGTACAACTTGGCGACCACGATGTTTCCATTTTCCCCCACCATCTGGGGTTACGTCATGGATCTGGCAACAGTGACCTCTGGTGGCAATCCTGTGTGACATCCATTCCGAACTAAATTGTTCCAAAATAAATAAAGTACACTCCTTCCTCTCTCCAGCAGCCCAGTGCAAGCTGGATCCTTTTCCCACAAATCCCTAGTTAGAGATGGCAGTCAGATGGCTTAGGTTAGTGGAGGTAGCCCAGTTGACCTATCTTCCCACCAAAATTCAAACTTCCCTCCAAAATCAGCGATCAAGAATGAGGTCATGACCGCCATCTTTGGTGATGTGTTTTTGCCAACTCTGCTTGACGCAATCGTGGTTGACGTCATCGCCGCCATCTTGGATACATCTGGCAACAATGGAGAGTGGTGTAGAAAGGCTTTGTCCCAATACTCCTGTATAGTGTCACATTTTGTAATACAGTCTCCTCAAGAAAATCTGATTTAATTCGATTACAATCCATTACACTTGTTATTTTTATTGACGTTCATGTTCTGACCCTTCTGCAGAGTCATCAGCAAAATTTAAAGTCTTTATTTCATTTAATTTGTTTTTTCTCTGAGCTTCTCTCTGCAAATTTCTACTTGATTATTTTAGAGTCTTGTACCACAAGGAAGCAAGGGAGAGAATGCTGTTGTGATTGGTCAGTACCCTATTTCTACAGCAGAAATGCACTCATGACTTAATACAGTTCTTTATTTACACTTACATTTACTTATCTTGAATAGAGTACATGTATTATGGTACAAGCTCATCCGTAGTAGTCCTCTTGCTGATAATGTTAGCAGTCTTGCTATAGTGACAAATCTGGTTGCTATGTACTGTCATAACCTGCAATGAACTATACTCGCTCAACAAATGTACTTTCAGATACCAAACTGGAATAAGAGTTACTGAGGCGCTACCGTCAGCTGCGGTGGCCTACATACTTGCTGTCGGGAGGGTGTTGGGGGCTTGTTACTTGACGGTGTGTCTCTGGCCTCTCTCGTGACAGGCGTGCTTGATCCAGCGCTTACTAAGCGATCTTCGCTTCATCTTCTTTAACCGGTGTGCTGGCGACAGCATTTGCTGGCACAGTTTGCTTCAGGGTGCACTCAGTGTACAGACTGAATAACATTGTCGATATGCTAAACTCCTACCTTACACCATTCTGCCCTACAGCAGCTCTTTCACGCTCTTCATTCGTACAAATGCTGTCAGATTTCTATACAAGTAATGAAAATGTCTCTCTCATATTTTATCCCCGCTATCTTCTGAGTTTTAAAGTGTCAGCCTTCCCAAAAGATTTTTCTAAACCTACAAGTGCTACAAATGGTGGTTCGCCTTTATTCAGCGTATTCACTAAGACAAGTTTCACTGGCAGTGTTGTTTCGCGTGTTCGTACATTTTTTCTGAATCTAGTCTGATCTTCCCCGAGGTCGGCCTCTACCAGGTTTTCTGTTCTTCTGTAAATAATTCAGAATATGAAGTTATGTAAGAAACAATTGTGTTTACAGGGTGTTACAAAAAGGTACGGCCAAACTTTCAGGAAACATTCCTCACACACAAATAAAGAAAAGATGTTATGTGGACACGTGTCCGGAAACGCTTAATTTCCATGTTAGAGCTCATTTTAGTTTCGTCAGTATGTTCTTCCACCTACGCCCAATGGAGCACGTTATCATGATTTCATACGGGATACTCTACCTGTGCTGCTAGAACATGTGCCTTTACAAGTACGACACAACATGTGGTTCATGCACGATGGAGCTCCTGCACATTTCAGTCGAAGTGTTCGTACGCTTCTCAACAACAGATTCGGTGACCGATGGATTGGTACAGGCGGATCAATTCAATGGCCTCCACGCTCTCCTGACCTCAACCCTCTTGACTTTCATTTATGGGGGCATTTGAAAGCTCTTGTCTACGCAACTCTAGTACCAAATGTAAAGACTCTTCGTATTCGTATTGTGGACGGCTGTGATACAATACGCCGTTCTCCAGGGCTGCATCAGCGCATCAGGGATTCCATGCGACGGAGGGTGGATGCATGTATCCTCGCTAACTCAGGACATTTTGAACATTTCCTGTAACAAAGTGTTTGAAGTCACGCTGGTACGTTCTGTTGCTGTGTGTTTCCATTCCATGATTAATGTGATTTGAAGAGAAGTAATAAAATGAGCTATAACATGGAAAGTAAGCGTTTCCGGACACATGTCCACATAACATATTTTCTTTCTTTGTGAGTGAGGAATGTTTCCTGAAAGTTTGGCCGTACCTTTTTGTAACACCCTGTATATGACGATACCAATAAGGCAAGTCAATGTTAATTCAGAAAGTTACAGGGCGCAAGCAAAACTGTTACATGCCTTTTACTTCAGAGTTTCGTTTAGGGGAATACGAGTCTGAGATACATAACGTTGTACTGTCTGAGGAGTTTGACTGATTGAAGTAGCGTCCACATGCACAAATTGCAAAGCATTTATTGAAGGGCTATCCTGTAACAGTTAATGTAAGGAATCGGTCCGTTCTCACTATTGTTCAAAGAGGCTTAGTAATTTTGTTGCTAACACAATTATTATAGAAGACGGGGCTATGATTGGCCGTTCGCATGTTCGTAAGGCCGATTTTCACGTTACACATGGTTTTTTTGTGATCGTCCGTCTTTTCGAAAGAGAACGAGGTTGTATCGGAAAGCAGCGAGCCATGGCTAAATACTACTGTACGTATAAGGGTGTAGATGACGTTATATTTAAGTACGATAATGAGGAAGACTACAATTCAACCGCATGATTTGGGAAAGCAGAATTTGACACATATTATAAAATTTTTTAGTGGTGACTATAATAACTGCATTATCACTAAGGTAAAAGTGTACGTTAGTATTGTCAACGTGTGAACTGAAGAAGTAATAGAAAGACGCAAACACGTCGTATTATGACCAACAGGAACTTTTAGAGCAGAGAATTTTCCGTTACGTATGTTTGGGTCCACAGGTACCCTTTCAGACAGTATGGTAAAAATAATAAATGGCTGTTGGCTATTATTATTCAAAGCTCCAAATTCAGTTCCTCTTGGAACTTTTTCAGATTGTAGGGTCCTAAAGACAGAAAGCAATGCGAAGAATGTTTTCAGAGTTGCTTCATTTCTACGTGCGTGTGTTGGTATTAGTGGTACAGAACAGAAAAAAGTATTATGGCAAAAATATTTACATTCAGCATTATTACAAAGTAGTTTATAACATTCTGTAATCTCAAAGCCAATGTTTACTGGTAAAATAACAATATTTACAGTGAATGACGGCACTGAATTTTTTTCTTTCTGCACTGAGACGACCTTCGCTTTTTTCTGGTTCCATCCGACTTGTCGTTGTATCACCGGACAAGCACTCCATGGAAGATGTAACTTTACTCTTGTGCGACATCCGAATCAACTGTAGTGCTACACGTCTTGTATTAGATTTGGTTTTTCTATCGACAGACGCGAGAGCAGTTGTCACGGGGGTTGGGTGAGGCTTATAGGTACTTTGTGAATACACTTAACGGACTTCACTGTAGATATAGATATCATAACATATTGTTGATGTTGTGGTCTTCAGTCCTGAGACTGGTTTGATGCAGCTCTCCATGCTACTCTATCCTTTGCAAGCTTCTTCATCTCCCAGTACCTACTGCAACCTACATCCTTCTGAATCTGCTTAGTGTATTCATCTCTTGGTCTCCCCCTACGATTTTTACCCTCCACGCTGCCCTCCAATATTAAATTGGTGATCCCTTGATGCCTCAGAACATGTCCTACCAACCGATCCCTTCTTCTGGTCAAGTTGTGCCACGAACTTCTCTTCTCCCCAATCCTATTCAATACTTCCTCATTAGTTATGTGATCTACCCATCTAATCTTCAGCATTCTTCTGTGGCACCACATTTCGAAAACTTCTATTCTCTTCTTGTCCAAACTATTTACCGTACATGTTTCACTTCCATACATGGCTACACTCCATACAAATACTTTCAGAAATGACTTCCTGACACTTAAATCTATACTCGATGTTAACAAATTTCTCTTCTTCAGAAACGCTTTCCTTGCCATTGCCAGTCTACATTTTATATCCTCTCTACTTCGACCATCATCAGTTATTTTGCTCCCCAAATAGCAAAACTCCTTTACTACTTTCAGTGTCTCATTTCCTAATCTAATTCCCTCAGCATCACCCGACTTAATTCGACTACATTCCATTATCCTCGTTTTGCTTTTGTTGATGTTCATCTTCTATCCTCCTTTCAAGACACTGTCAATTCCGTTCAACTGCTCTTCCAGGTCCTTTGCTGTCTCTGACAGAATTACAATGTCATCGTCAAACCTCAAGGTTTTTATTTCTTCTCCATGGATTTTAATACCCACACCGAATTTTTCTTTTGTTTCCTTTACTGCTTGCTCAATATACAGATTGAATAACATCGGGGAGAGGCTACAATCCTGTCTCACTCCCTTCCCAACCACTGCTTCCCTTTCATGTCCCTCGACTCTTATAACTGCCATCTGGTTTCTATACAAATTTTAAATAGCCTTTCGCTCCCTGTATTTTACCCCTGCCTCCTTTAGAATTTGAAAGAGAGTATTCCAATCAACATTGTCAAAAGCTTTCTCTAAGTCTACAAATGCTAGAAACGTAGGTTTGCCTTTCCTTAATCTTTCTTCTAAGATAAGTCGTAAGGTCAGTACTGCTTCACGTGTTCCAACATTTCTACGGAATCCAAACTGATCTTCCCCGAGGTCGGCTTCTACTAGTTTTTCCATTCGTCTGTAAAGAGTTCGTGTTAGTATTTTGCAGCTGTGGCTTATTAAACTGATTGTTCGGTAATTTTCACATCTGGCAACACCTGCTTTCTTTGGGATTGGAATTATTATATTCTTCTTGAAGTCTGAGGGTATTTCGCCTGTTTCATACATCTTGCTCACCAGATGGTAGAGTTTTGTCAGGACTGGCTCTCCCAAGGCCGTCAGTAGTTCCAATGGAATGTTGTCTACTCCGGGGACCTTGTTTCGACTCAGGTCTTTCAGTGCTCTGTCAAACTCTTCACGCAGTATCGTATCTCCCATTTCATCTTCATCTACATCCTCTTCCATTTCCATAATATTGTCCTCGAGTACATCGCCCTTGTATAGACCCTCTATATACTCCTTCCACCTTTCTGCTTTCCCTTCTAGGCTTAGAACTGGGTTTCCATCTGAGCTCTTGATGTTCATACAAGTGGTTCTCTTATCTCCAAAGGTCTCTTTAATTTTCCTGTAGGCAGTATATATCTTACCCCTAGTGAGATAAGCCTCTACATCCTTACATTTGTCCTCTAGCCATCCCTGCTTAGCCTTTTTTCACTTCATGTCGATCTCATTTTTGAGACGTTTGTATTCCTTTTTGCCTGCTTCATTAACTGCATTTTTATATTTTCTCTTTTCATCAATTAAATTTAATATTTCTTCTGTTACCCAAGGATTTCTAAGAGCCCTGGTCTTTTTACCTACTTGATCCTCTGCTGCCTTCACTACTTCATCCCTCAAAGCTACCAATTCTTCTTCCACTGTATTTCTTTCCCTCATTCCTGTCAATTGTTCCCTTATGCTCTCCCTAAAACTCTGTACAACCTCTGGTTCTTTCAGTTTATCCAGGTCCCATCTCCTTAAATTCCCACCTTTTTGCAGTTTCTTCAGTTTTAATCTACAGGTCATAACCAATAGATTGTGGTCAGAGTCCACATCTGCAACTGGAAATGTCTTACAATTTAAAACCTGGTTCCTAAATCTCTGTCTTACCATTATATAATCTATCTGATACCTTTTAGTATCTCCAGGTTTCTTCCATGTATACAACCTTCTATCATGATTCTTAAACCAAGCTACACTCCTGGAAATGGAAAAAAGAACACATTGACACCGGTGTGTCAGACGCACCATACTTGCACCGGACACTGCGAGAGGGCTGTACAAGTAATGATCACACGCACGGCACAGCGGACACACCAGGAACCGCGGTGTTGGCCGTCGAATGGCGCTAGCTGCGCAGCATTTGTGCACCGCCGCCGTCAGTGTCAGCCAGTTTGCCGTGGCATACGGAGCTCCATCGCAGTCTTTAACACTGGTAGCATGCCGCGACAGCGTGGACGTGAACCGTATGTGCAGTTGACGGACTTTGAGCGAGGGCGTATAGTGGGCATGCGGGAGGCCGGGTGGACGTACCGCCGAATTGCTCTACACGTGGGGCGTGAGGTCTCCACAGTACATCGATGTTGTCGCCAGTGGTCGGCGGAAGGTGCACGTGCCCGTCGCCCTGGGACTGGACTGCAGCGACGCACGGATGCACGCCAAGACCGTAGGATCCAACGCAGTGCCGTAGGGGACCGCACCGCCACTTCCCAGCAAATTAGGGACACCGTTGCTCCTGGGGTATCGGCGAGGACCATTCGCAACCGTCTCCATGAAGCTGGGCTACGGTCCCGCACACCGTTAGGCCGTCTTCCGCTCACGCCCCAACATCGTGCAGCCCGCCTCCAGTGGTGTCGCGACAGGCGTGAATGGAGGGACGAATGGAGACGTGTCGTCTTCAGCGATGACAGTCGCTTCTGCCTTGGTGCCAATGATGGTCGTATGCGTGTTTGGCGCCGTGCAGGTGAGCGCCACAATCATGACTGCATACGACCGAGGCACACAGGGCCAACACCCGGCATCATGGTGTGGGGAGCGATCTCCTACACTGGCCGTACACCACTGGTGATCGTCGAGGGGACACTGAATAGTGCACGGTACATCCAAACCGTCATCGAACCCATCGTTCTACTATTCCTAGACCGGCAAGGGAACTTGCTGTTCCAACAGGACAATGCACGTCTGCATGTATCCCGTGCCACCCAACGTGCTCTAGAAGGTGTAAGTCAACTACCCTGGCCAGCAAGATCTCCGGATCTGTCCCCCATTGAGCATGTTTGGGACTGGATGAAGCGTCGTCTCACGCGGTCTGCACGTCCAGCACGAACGCTGGTCCAACTGAGGCGCCAGGTGGAAATGGCATGGCAAGCCGTTCCACAGGACTACATCCAGCATCTCTACGATCGTCTCCATGGGAGAATAGCAGCCTGCATTTCTGCGAAAGGTGGATATACACTGTACTAGTGCCGACATTGTGCATGCTCTGTTGCCTGTGTCTATGTGCTTGTGGTTCTGTCAGTGTGATCATGTGATGTATGTGACCCCAGGAATGTGTCAATAAAGTTTCCCCTTCCTGGGACAATGAATTGACGGTGTTCTTATTTCAATTTCCAGGAGTGTATAATTAAGTTGTGCTCTGTGCAAAATTCTACCAGGCGACTTCCTCTTTTATTTCTTAGCCCCAATCCATATTCACCTACTACGTTTCCTTCTCTCCCTTTTCCTACACTCGAATTCCAGTCACCCATGACTATTAAATTTTCGTCTCCCTTCACTATCTGAATAATTTCTTTTATATCATCATACATTTCTTCAATTTCTTCGTCATCTGCAGAGCTAGTTGGCATATAAACTTGTACTACTGTAGTAGGCGTGGGATTCGTGTCTATCTTGGCCACAATAATGCGTTCACTATGCTGTTTGTAGTAGCTTACCAGCATTCCTATTTTCCTATTCATTATTAAACCTACTCCTGCATTACCCCTATTTTACTTTGTGTTTATAACCCTGTAGTCACCTGACCAGAAGTCTTGTTCCTCCTGCCACCGAACTTCACTAATTCCCACTATATCGAACTTAACCTATCCATTTCCCTTTTAAAATTTTCTAACCAACCTGCCCGATTAAGGGATCTGACATTCTACGCTCCGATCCATAGGACACCAGTTTTCTTTATTCTGATAACGACATCCTCTTGAGTAGTCCCCACCCGGAGATCCGAATGGGGACTATTTTACCTCCGGAATATTTTACCCAAGAGGACGCCATCATCATTTAATCATACAGTAAAGCTGCATGCCCTCGGGAAAAATTACGGCTGTAGTTTCCCCCTGCTTTCAGCCGTTCGCAGTACTAGCACAGCAATGCCGTTTTGGCATAACATAAGGAAAGTGAAATTCTTACCATTATGGTACAAGTACGAGTGATTTCATATCCTCACAAGAAGATAAAAGAGCCCCACAAGTAAACAAATAATGGCAAGTGTAACAAATCAAACTGACAGTTTCGTAATATTCAAACCTGTCAAGACCCAACTGTTTTTGGATTGGAAATGTTAAATGCTTCTTGAAGATAACATAATAATCATTATACTTTTTTCGAGTAATAGTTCAACATGAATGCACGAAGTTCCAAAATCCGGCACAACCCCTTTATATGAAGCTTTACTTTTCAAGTAAATTTTATGTGATCCAACCTCGTTTTGTAACAGCGAACTGTTCCTAAACGCAATTTGTCACCCTAAGTTAGCTGAAGTTTCCAAAACCTGGCTAATCAAAATGTATTCCTAAATCAGACTTTTCCAAGTTTGCATTGCTGCAATTGAGACGTTTCTCAAACAATACATTATGAAAACAATGATCACTCATTTTTTATGAATTTCAGAACTTGCTGAATATTCGTTGGAATTGTTCGCAATGCAAGACCTGGCGAGCAACTACCGCAGTAGTTTTACCTGATTCGTACATTGTGTTTACTTTAGTCGTATTTACATGCGCTTCCGTGAAGAAATGAACAGTAACTGTCTATTGTGTTGTACATTGACAATTAACTTTTTTATCTGTTTTCTTATCCGGAGAGCATTACGGTCATGTTGGCTGACTATGTAATGTAATACTTTGGTCCTTGGCAGCAACGAGCATCAGCGTTCCAGTAGGTTAAATAACGGGCCTAATTTAGATGCTTCATTACGTGTTTTGTCTTGGAAGTGACCAGTGTATGATAATTTTTTACGGATTTTGGGTGAATATTTACATTTTCCTATTTTGTTACATATTTGGCAAGTGCTATGATATAATTATTGGGCTTCATAATGTAGTTTCACTCTAGCAAAGCACCATATCCACCTAACTCAATTTGAGTTGTGACCGTTGCAAATATTCAGCGGTGCTCCTGTCTTTGTCGAGTGAGTGATAGTCAGGATCCGAGCGGCAGCAAGACTTCTTGGGTGTATTTCTTCTTCTACAGTCGAATGTACAGCGATTGTGTATGGATTAGAGATGGGGGATCCGCTCTTGAACTAATTCATAGAGTTCAATCTTTCAAAGGAGTGAACAATCAGTGATTCAGAAAAAAAGAACGGTAGCTCCAAATGTTTCCCATGGCAGAGAGAGAGAGAGAGAGAGAGAGAGAGACGGAGCATATCAGCAGCGCCTCTGCTGGTCAGAGCACAGTGCACGCCACACAACACAGCCAGCGCCGGCCTCTGCCCTGCTTCTACCTTGGCTGCCTGCATTGTGCAGTGCCCCATTGGATTTTGTGTTTCACATATGCCGTGCCGTCTCTGTGCGTCGTCTGCCGCGCAGTGTCTGGCGCAGCGTAACTTCGCATCGCACTCTATCGGCGATCGTTTCAGTCGCACGTCCTGCCCTCTGGGCAGTTGATGCGAGCAACAGGACAGAGAGCCACCTAGCGGATAACATAGGAACTACTTGCAACAACCTGCTCGCAAGGGAACGGACGATTTGTCTCGGAGCGGGTGAGTTCACCGCTCCCCCCACCCTCGGAACTCGCCCGCTCAAAGCTCACCCCACTGTCTCGACTCTAGCCAGAGCATT